>NC_133130.1:57712211-60112211 GCF_048418815.1 Hemitrygon akajei
CCAAAATTCATGAGAGAATTATTAGTCAGTTCAAAAGGAACATTTCCCAACGTAAGATTGCAGAGAATTTAGGTCTTTCAACATCTATTTTGTATAGTCTTTCAACATAATATTGTGAAAAGATTCAGAGAATTCAGAGACATCTCAGTGCGCAAAGGGCAAGGTCGGAAACCACTGTTGAATTTGCATGATCTTGGAGCCCTCAGGCGGCACTGCCTAAGAAACCGTCATGCTACTACGACAATTATAACCACCTGGGCTCAGAAGTACTTCGGAAAACCATTGTCACTTAACACAGTCCGTCGCTGCATCCAGAAATGCAACTTGAAACTGTATTACGCAAGGAGGAAGCCATACATCAACTCTATGCAGAAACGCCGGCGAGTTCTTTGGGCCTGAGCTCATCTCAGATGGACCGAAAGACTGTGGAGCCGTGTGCTGTGGTCAGATGAGTCCACATTTCAGCTACTTTATGGAAAAAATGGACGTCGAGTTCTCCATATCAAAGATGAAAACAACCATCCTGATTGTTATCAGCGAAAGGTGTAAAAACCAGCATCTGTAATGGTATGGGGGTGCATCAGTGCCCACGGCATGGGTAAGTTACATGTATGTGAATGTACCATTGACTCTGAGGCGAATATTAGGATTTTAGAGAGACATATGTTGCCATCAAGGCGACATCTCTTCCCGGGACGTCCATGCTTATTTCAGCAGGACAATGCCAGACCACATTCTGCACATGCTACAGCGGCATGGCTTTGTAGACACAGAGTGCGTGTGCTTCACTGGCCTGCTGCCAGTCCAGATCTATCTCCTATTGGAAGTGTATAGCGCATCATGAAGAGGAAAATCAGACAACAGAGACCACGGACTGTTGAACAGCTGAAGTCTTATATCATGCAAGAATGGACAAAATTTCCAACTGCACATCTACTACAATTAGTATCCTCAGGTCCAGAACGATTAAAAAGTGTTACTAAAAGGAAAGGTGATGTAACACAATGGTAAACATGCCTCTGTCCCAACTTCTGCTGAGTGTTTTGCAGCCATCAAATTCTAAATTTGTGTATATTTACAAAATACAATTAAGTTGGTCAGTAAAACTATCAAAAATCTTTTTTTTGTACATTTGTCCATTAAATAAAGATTCACGTGAATTAACATATCACAGATTTTTGTTTTGATTGCATTTTGGAAAATATCCCAACTTTTCTGGAAATGGGGTTTGTAGTTTGGCAAGGCAGGACATTTAATGCAGCAAGGCAGTTAAATCCAGCCCTATGTCAGGTGCAGTAAATAACTTTGACTCCCTATTAGGCAAGATAGCCGGTTTCTAAATGGATGTTTGGAAATGAAATACGAGCAATTTGACTATAAAAGTGAGCTTACTAGAGTACTCTGGAATGGAATCCAAAACTGTGCCAAGATGTTTCAGTTTTCTAGCCATCATTCTATTCGGATCCCAATAGGCAAAAGCATGTGCTTTAGTAATATTTCAGTGACCTGCTGCTTTGTTACCTTTTTAATAAATATAGCATAGTAACTGTAAACTTCTATTGATGTTTTCTTTCTTCTTCATGCTCCAAATCTTTGAAATCTGTTTAAATTCTGTTGTAAGTGTTTGAGAAAGCTTGGGAGACTGTTTAAGGACCAAATCGTGTGTACTTCGATTTCTCCATGCATTCTCCACTCTTCTATTACTCCAAGAGGTCTGAAAAGTAACCACTATCATAATCCACTTCCCCATCCAAGCAGAGCGGACCTGACCCATCTTTTGCTTGGGTTTTCCTACGAACTGATAAATGGATGCATTTTGTTTCATTGGTTTGTTATTAGAGATCTGTACATAGCCCCCAATTTCCCTGTTCATTTCTGAACACCGTATACAAACAATTCATTCTCAAGTGCAAGAAGAGCACACATTTAAACACATTGTTCCTTCATGGCTTGGGAAAAAAATCATTCACTTCAGGTGTTATAACACACTTCTTCAAATTCCTGCATCAGTATCTTAGAGACTGATATATGTTGCATTAGGCTAACTGTCCCCAGCTTGGCATCTCCAGTATTCCCTTGTCCTTGAAATAGGTCAAGTATATGGGCTACTTGGCCAGACAGTACACAATCTTTGTGCTGTGTGCCTGCATCTTCACAAACATTCTCTGCAATACTTTGATAGTATGGAAGAATTCAACAACAAAGATCTTGGGTGGTTAGTAATCATAGTTCTGCAATTATACAATGGTCCTATATACTTCAGTGAAAAATTCTCCTCTCCAAAGATTATAAGTAGCAGAAACAGCAAAATAATCTAAAAAAGTGACAGGTTAGTTGCTTTTACACTGGGGTGAAGGGATGACAAAATAGGACTTTCCAAAATGAAACTCCAGTGGCACGGGACAGGCAACAATTTGTTGGCTTCAGTCAAATTAGATGACTTTCTAACGGCACAAACTCCTGATTATTAGCCTCACTGCATGCATTGCCTATGACCACTGTAATACTTGTGTCCATTCTAATTTAACTTAAAAGTTATAGAATATTTATAGATATTATAAATCAGAATCAGATTTATTATCACTGGCATGTGACGTGAAATTTGTTAACTTATAGGTAGTATTTCTATTTGCATTTGTCAGTCCTTTTTTCATGACAACTTGAATTAAGTTTATCATATCTGTAAAAACAATGGTAGTGTGGTAAACTAGATATACCTGTCTGACTGCTCCTGTGGCTCCTCCCACAGACCCTGCTGACTGCTCCTGTGGCTCCTCCCACAGACCCCTGTATAAAGGCGACTGTGGGCTGCTGCTCTCCCTCATTTTCCCCAGGATGTAGTGCTGTTTATTCTTCCAGTCAATAAAAGCCGATATCTCACTTCCTAAGTCTCAGCGTGAGTTATTGATGGTGCATCAGGTAGGAAGTTACATAATGACATTTTCTTCTCTACACACACTTAGTTAGCATGTTGAGTAGCATTAGTAAATAGACTATTTAAAGATGTATTGATAACAAGTGTTACTTGTTGCAGAAGTAAGCCAATATTATCTTGTGCCTGTTCCTTCCACCTTTCAGTAACTTTTATGTAGCAGATGCCCAAATACACCTTTACAAATAAAAATGTATTAGGACAAGGGGAAAAATAGAGAAACTTTGTATTTTAAAGTGTGCTATAATTGAAGAAAATGTTTCTGATCCTCTGGAAGTGTAATTCAGTGAGAATGTAACCAGTTCAGAAGTCATTATTCAAATGTGATTCCTGAATAAGGTGACAGAAACATGAGATGAAGGGTGTCAACTGTTTATTCTTTTCCATAGATGCTGCCTGACCTACTGAGTTCCTTGAGCATTTTGCATGTGTGTTACCTGAATAAGGTGAGTCGAGCCAAAGTCAAAATCCACAGGAGCAGAACAATTCCATTGCCATAGAGAGATTTATCAACCCAACACTGGAATCAATGCCTCTGTGTTAAGGTCAGAAGGACCCTAACTCAAAGAAGCCACTCAGAAACAAGATTATATACACACTTGGACACTGGACATCACTTAGCTACTCAACAGACTGACTGTTCAGAATTGCTCTAATGGTACATTGAAATTGCCTTTAAATTAACTTTTGCTACTCATTTTCATTAAGTAATTCTACCCACTAATGATTCAGTGATTAAATATATACATGCCTCCTGTGCATTTCTGCTCCCAGCTTCAACTTTCAAATTACAATTTGTAATCAATAAATTGTGCTGAGTGAATGGTTATTGGTATGCTATTTTTCTTTATGATCTGAGGGACAAGTTATTCACTCATTGTCTAACTGAAAACAAGTTACATTGCTCTCCATTTTTAAAACCACCCTATGTACTGAACGTATCATATTCTTGGATACCGATAACCTTTAGTGATTTCTTGCACAGTTATTCTGCCAGTGTATGCCCTGGCTAATCATGAAGGACATGCCACTGGGTACTTACACACTAATGACAATTCTTCATATCAGATTGATTACAAGTGTTTGCTTCCAGGTTTGTCTGTAACCTATCCCTAATTAATTGGCACTAAAACATTGGAAGAAGTCTAAATACAAGTGATTTCTTTGAAAAGGAATTAAATACTGCTAGATGCGGGAAACTTAAATCACTTTCATTTTGAAACACAACAAGTGCCTCTTTGCCATAAACAGCCACCTGTGGAAAAGCATTAGAGTGCTTGTTTAGGAGGGGGATTCAAATTCAGCTGTTGGACATTGATTGAGCTCTCCTTCACAAACACATAAATTTGGCCAGAGTCCGTATGGACTTTTAGTAAATTAGGTTCCTTCATGCTTTTCAGTTAGGTTAACTGAAAAATTTTATTGCCCATAAATGTTATCAAGGACTTTGAAGCATCATTTTTTTTTTCCCCACCAGGATCAAAACATTCAATGAGAAAAGGTGACACAATATAAACAGTTGCAAAATTCACTTTTCTGTGCTGATTTAATCTCTCTCCCCCAGAATAAGGTTGGTTCCAAGTAAACAGCCCACTAGTCAAAAATACAAGAGGTTTTGCAGTTGCTGGAAATCCAGAGGAATTGTACGTATCCACTAATCCACGCAGAATAGAATTACTATTTAGAAACATAATTGTTAACGTTGCTATTGCCATCTGTGTACAAAATACAATGCCTATGCAATTTAAAGAAAGGCGACTGTTTTAGTTTCATATTAATGTAATCGTAGTTCAAAACCAGCAAAAGAAAAATGCAAAAAAAATGCTTGCAGCCTTGAAGTTCTTCTAATTACTCTACGATAAAGTAATCAGTTAACCAGGCGTGGTGTAATGGCATCCACACCAGACTAGAAGTGAATGGTCCTGGGTTCCAATTCAGCCAGCTCCTTGCATGCTTTCCATCTGTGGTGGATTGACCGTTGAGCTAGCAACTCAGCATCGTAAAAACAGACAAAATTGATAAAGAAATTGCAAAAAAAAAGGTTGTCACCCGAAACACCACAAGAAAGGAACAACAATGTCTTCAGGCGCACCAACTCTGTGAAAAGACAGTGGCTACAGGATAACAGAAAAAAAAAGTAAAGCTAGAGTCAGAGACCATGATAAATGTTAACTTTGAATTGGAATATATGATTAATCCAAATAATCTCAAGTGATTATCACGATTGTCATATACACACTGGTACTTTGAAGCAGTATAATATGATTTATATTACTGTATAATCCATTCTATCCCAAAAAATATTCAGAGCAACTAGAAAATGAATGCATAAAACTGATCTTTAAAACACTACTTGAACAATTAGATAGTCAGAAAAGGAATACATGAATGAAAATGACAACAAGGAGTTGAGCAGGAGAGGTTATGATAAGGCATTGCTTTAGGAAGCATCTTCAAACTTAGTGCCAATTTCATCAGTGCACTTATTATTAAGAATTTGTATATTTCAGAAAATACTTCTAGGAAAAGTAATGTTTACATAATTCAACAGAGGAGCCACACTGCTGTTGATTAGAGCCCATAGCATCTTTAATCCAGTCAAACCATATTATAGCTCCAAACATTTTCTTGTTCTTTTTCTTCTCGCTGCACATTGGGTGTTCGACAGTCTTTTTTTAAAAAAAAAGGTTCTTTTGGGTTTCTTTGTTTTGCGGCTATCTGTAACAAGACAAATCTCAGGGTTGTAGATCGCGTACTTACTTAGATAATAAATGTACTTTGAATTTTACTGTTTCTATGGATACAGATAATGATTTGCAGCTCAATCAGATACTAATATAGAAATTCAGAGCTCCAAAATATCATGAAAGTCACTCAATTTAAAAATGAATGAAAAATTCGAGAAACTGGATTTGTACCAAACTTTAAATAGTACCTGGAAGTCATAAGGAATAAACACCAAGTATTACAAAATATTTTTATTAGCTTATGTGAACATACCGATATTATATTCTAAAATTTTCCTAACTGATTGCAAAGTTATGCCTAGAAATATATCGGCAACCTAGGCCTCAGTTAGTTGCAATCACATAAAGCTGCTGTTATTGGTAAATAATAACGCATGACAGATTTCTCCTGAATGCAATCCCCTGCACCATTTACAAGTGTGATTCTGTTCAAAAGTACTTGTTTTGGTAGTTCTTCTGACATTACAATAACGATAATATATTATAATAAAGAATGCAATTGCTCTGTTTAACACATTAGTGGGTGTCATTACTTCTTTCACTTCTGCAGCCAAGACATATTTCCTGTTTCCAGTTATTTTCACATGAAAAATTAATTTCTCCAAGGATTTCTTTGCTTGCAATGGGAGCTGATAAGCTTCTTGAAATTGCACCTGTGGGCATTTTAGTTACTTAAAGGGCAACTGTAACAGGAAATTAGATACAGGTGCTAATTTAAAACATATTGTTGATATTTTTATCCATTAGTGATTTATTTTTCCCCCATATATGCACTGCAAGGGACTTCTCAAATAGACCAATAGGAATAATACAACAGAAAAAAAAATAGCTATTCAGCTCAACTGATCTGTGCCTTGGTTTACAAAAACCATTATAAAAATGGCAACACAATAATATTCTGTTTCATTTTTGGTCCTTCGTTTCAAGTGTGGGAAATAGGAAAAGGAGAAGACCTCAATCCTTGATAGTGCTTGTAGGGCATGGGCAACTACTTGCAAGAGCGGCATAAAGATCACATTGTGACAGTCCTTGAGATGTGCAGGGAATATTGCAGCCATGTTACAAAACGATAGGTCCCTCTGAGGCCCAGTTCTCCACATGCAGGAAACTGTGCACTTGCTCCGATATCCTTTGGTCAGACAAGAAACCCAACCCCCTCAAGCTGACTGCTCTGTTTTAAAAGGGGCATGAAGTTTTCCCCCTTACTGTCTTTACCTTTTAGTATTGATGAAAATAATCTTGCAATCTCCATGACTCAAGTGAAATAAGATAGTTATTCTTGTTTAGAAATGATAATTCTATGCTTGCTGGCTGTACGAGAAGCTAAAATCAGATGTAGTGTCACAACTGAGTAAGTGGAACTGTGGAGGCATGAGAGATGAGTTGGCCAAAGTTGATTGGAAAGGGACTAGCAGGGATGACAGAAGAGCACCGATGGCTGGAGAGTCTGGGAGTAATTTAGAAGATGCAGGATCATTAATCCCAAAGAAGAAGAAACATTCTGAAGGGAGGTTGAAGTGATCACGGCTAACACGGGAAGTCAAAGACAGCATAAAAACAGAAGAGAGGGCATACGATATATAAGAAACTAGCACAAAGATGGAAGATTAGGAAGCTTTTAAAAACCAACAAAAGGCAACTAAACAAGCAATAAGGTAAGGTAGGCAATAACATAAGAGGATACCAAAAGTTTTCTCAGATATATTAAAAAGAGAGACTTAAGTGGATATCAGACCACTGGAAAAGATGTTGGAGAGGTAGCAATGGAGAGGGAATAAAGAAACGGCAGACAAACTTAGTAAGTATTTTACTTCAAACTTCACTGTGGAAAACTCGAGCAATATGTCAGAAATGCATCAGGGGCAGGAGTGGATATCGTCACTGTTACTATGGAAGAAGTGCTTGGGAAGATGAACTGTCTGAAGGTAGACAAGTCACTTGGAGAAGATGGACTAAACCCTCGAGTTATGAAAGAGGCGCTCGCTAAGATGACTATTCCTGCTGTTGTTGCTGATTAGTTCAACTTACTCTGATGCCAACAGTATCTAGATAGTAATTTCATCAGAATTTAAACAGGTTTGGGCTAATGATAAAGACAAAATGCTGACACTAACACTGACACACTAGTGTCTCATGGTTTTCTACAGTTAATAAATTGGCAATAAAATTTGTCTGCCAGTTGTTATGATACCAGCCCCCTCCTTTGTGAGAATTGCAAGAGCCCTAGAAAAGGGGGGTCAATGACCCAAAAGAGAGAGAGAGAGAGACAGGCTGAATGGACACAGGAAATGGAAAGACATTCCACTGGGACAAAAGCTGGTGACTGTGGCATTGTTCTCAGGAGACACCTGGGAACTGCAGACGTGCCAACTCGCAGGGACATTGTAAAGCCCTCGGGCAAAGTGGGCTGGTTGAGAGAGAGAGGTTGCATCACCTGCAACCTGATTGACACCTGAGATCCCGTGAGGCAGTATAAAGAAGGGTCTGAAAGAGGACGACCCTCAGACGCACCAAGGAGACACCAAGAAGCACGATAACGCTTCCCGTGGGAACGGGAAGCCATTTTGAAATAAGCCACGTGCGTTAAATTCCGAATGCGGGGTTTGTGGCTGGAACCAACGGAAGATCGCTTTTAACTAACAACGGGGAAGATCGCTCCCCTGATTCCACGGATGTTTTGGGGCAAGTTTTTCCGTTTTATCTCTCTCTCTCTCCAACACGTGAAACCAAAAGGGAAAAGCCTGCAGACTGCAGAGTGACTCTTTATATTTCCAATTGGACTCAGTATTATACCCTAGACAACGAAAGAGCTTATTTCTGATTGATTATGGTTACACCGGTGTTTTAGATTGAGTTTTGACGATTTGAATGTTTGTATTAACCATACGTTTGTGCCCTTATTGAATAAAACGTTTGAAAATAGTACCATTGGACTTCAACTGACATATCTATCTTTGCTGGAAAGTGAAACCAGTTACTGGTTTCATAACAAGTGGGGGGCTTCCCGTTCCCACGGGAAGCGGTATCGTGCTTCTTGGTGTCTCCTTGGTGCGTCTGAGGGTCGTCCTCTTTCAGACCCTTCTTTATACTGCCTCACGGGATCTCAGGTGTCAATCAGGTTGCAGGTGATGCAACCTCTCTCTCTCAACCAGCCCACTTTGCCCGAGGGCTTTACAATGTCCCTGCGAGTTGGCACGTCTGCAGTTCCCAGGTGTCTCCTGAGAACAATGCCACAGTCACCAGCTTTTGTCCCAGTGGAATGTCTTTCCATTTCCTGTGTCCATTCAGCCTGTCTCTCTCTCTCTCTCTTTTGGGTCATTGACCCCCCTTTTCTAGGGCTCTTGCAATTCTCACAAAGGAGGGGGCTGGTATCATAACACAGTACAGCTCCATATTTCATTAGAAATAAGGACCAGTAGTCATTTAAGTATTCCAAAGTATACCTATTATAGAATGCTTGGATGACTCAGTGCTCCATATCTAGTAACAAGAGAAATATCAGAAAAGTACAAAAGCACCAAACCTGATAACATTCAATGGCACAATAGCAAAGATATATTTATGTAAACTGCTTAAATTGCAAGGTCAAAGAAAACAAGGAATAAACGACATGGGGCTGGGAGAAAAGCACGGAAGTAGGCAAAAGTTACAAGAACAATATATATACACAACTGTGTGTTTTGAATCGGTTGTGCTTTTTTGAAATGCTGTCAGATGAGTCATTGATGGTAAAGCAGCTGGTCCTTTATCATCTTTTTCAGCCCTCTTTTCAGCCATGACATTAAAATTACACACTGTCCCCACTCTGATGCTCCTTTACAAATTGAGGTTATGCCCCATACAGCTGCTTTTCTTCTGATCCTACAAGTCAGAAAAAGACAATCCCACTAAGCCTGCCGTGCCAGTCAGTCCAGATATCTGGTGTCCAGTATTGATATCCAAATTCTCTTCAACTGAAATTACATACATCTTGTTCAAATAAGTGGATGACAACAAAGGTATTGTCAACTGTAGTTACAGATGTTACTTTATATCTTTCATCAAGCAACCTTAAATTTTCTTTTCCCTGTAAATAAATGATAGCACAAAATGCAGTTTCAAAATGTCTCTGAATTAGCTATTTATGACTGCAGGATGTTTCTTGGGATTTTTATGTTCAAATTTCCATAAAATATTCTTTTAAAACTTAATTTCAGTTTGAATAGTTATAACTTCAGCTTTAAGTTCATTGTCAAATACACAAGAGCAATTAAAAACTTAATTGCAGCCGCACCAAAAGCACATAACTTTTTATAAGCAGCAGGCACAAGCATTATTTTAACAAATTATGGTTTATACAGTCCTTACAAAAAAAATATTAAAAATCAGTCCATTTTAGCACAAACTGGTCATAGTCTTCTAAACTATAGTGCTTGTGGTCTTGCCAGTTATTTCAAGAACTAAATGGTTGAAGGGAAATAGTGTTTGGTGCATCAAGGTTGTGTACGTTCTGCCTGATGAAAGCTGAGTAAAGACATGTGGCTCCGATGTTGATGATCTTTGATGATAGATGTGGCCTTCCTGAAGCAGTGCCTTCTGTAGATTCCACTGAGAGTAGGGATTGATTCACCATGAAGTATTGAGCAGAGCTCACTACTCTCTGCAGCTTCTTACATTCTTGTGCATTCAAACTGCCATACTAGATCATGATATAACCAATCAAAATAGTTCCAGCAGGACATCCACAGAAGTTTGCTGGACTGCATGGTAACAAGCTGAATGTCCCTAACCTCCTAAGCAAGAAAAGATGCTGGAATTTTTCCTGTATGACCGGGACAATTTGACTAACATGTCAATACTCAGGATCTAAAGCTGTTGACTCTCTCAATCGCTGATCCCACAATGTAGACTGGCATATGCTCTCCCTTCTTCCCTTTCCTCAAGTCAACAATCAACTCTTCAGCTTTGCTGATGTTGAGTGACAGGTTGTTGTTGTAGCACCACTCAAGCAGGTGTCCTCTCTTTTTCTGGTAACCCGACTTATGCCAGCTGAGTTTTGTCTAACAACAAGTGTTGTTGGAAAATTTGAAGATAGCATAAGAGTTCTGCTTAGACACACAATCATGTTATAAAAATCATTCAGGAGGGCTATTAAATAGTGCCGCATAATCAAAATCAATGAGAAGCCCAAGCAGGGAATGTTTCTACAGATGCTGGAAATTCAAGCAACACACACAAAATCCTGGTGGAACCCAGCAGGCTAGGCAGCATCTATAAGAAGAAGCAGTTTCGTCCATTTGTCCCCCCTATCCCTTCCCGCCGATCTCCCTCCTGGCACTTACCCTTGTAAGCAGAACAAGTACTATACCTGCCTTCACACTTCCTCCCTCACTATCATTCAGGGCCCCAGACAGTCCCTCCAGGTGATGCGACACTTCACCTGTCAGTCTGCTGGTGTGGTATACTGCTTCCAGTGCTCCCGGTGTGGCCTTGTATATATTGGTGAGACCCGACGTAGACTGAGAGACCGTTTCACTGAGCACCTACACTCAGGTCCACCAGAGAAAGCAGGATCTCCCAATGGCCACACATTTTAATTCCACGTCCCATTCCCATTCTGATATGTCTATCCATGGCCTCCTCTACTGTCAAGATGAAGCCACTCACAGGTTGGAGGATCACCACCTTATATTCCATCTGGGTAGCCTCCAACCTGATGGCATAAACATTGACTTCTCTAACTTCCATTAATGCTCCTCCTCCCCTTCTTACCCCATCCCTGATTTTTTTTAAATTTTCCCCCTCCCCTTTTTTTTCCTCTCTCTGCCCATCACTCTGCCTGTTCTCCATCTCCCTCTGGTGCTTCCCTCCCCCTTTCTTTCTCCCTAGGCATCCCGTCCCATGATCCCTTCCCTTCTCCAGCTCTATCCCTTTTGTCAATCACCTTTCCAGCACTTAGCTTCATCCCACCCTCTCCAGTCTTCTCCTATCATTTTGCATTTCCCCCTTCCCCTCCTACTTTCAAATCTGTTACTATCTTTTCTTTCAGTTAGTCCTGATGAACGGTCTCAGCCCGAAACATCAACTGCTTCTTCCAATGTTTCCTTGCACTTCTTTAAAGACAGGCGATTCAGGAAGAAGCATTGAGGCCTCATTCAGAAAGTCAGATGGCATGGCATTCAGGCAAACTTCACTGTGTGGATTCAGAAATGGCTTGCCCAGAGAAGGAAGGTGGTGCTAAGTAGATGGAGCACATTTTTCCTGGAGGTCAGTGACCAATGGTGTTCCACATGAATTTGTTCTGGGATATTTGTTCTTTGCTATATTTATAAATGACTTGGATGAGTAAGTAGAAGGGTCAAATAGTAAATTTGCAGATGACAAAAAGGTTGACGGTGTGGATAGTGTAGACGGTAGTTATAAGTTGCAGCAGGACATTGACAGGATGCAGAACTGGGCTGAGGAGTGGCAGATGGTGTTCAGCCCTGAAAAGTGTGAAGTGATTCATTTTGAAAGGTCAACCTTGAAGGCAGAATACAAAGTTAATGGCAGGAATCTAGGCAGTGTGGAGAAACAGAGGAAGCTTGGGATCCATCTCCATAGATCCCTTATAGTTGCCATGGAAGCTGGTAGGATTGTTGCGAAGGCGTATGATGCGATGGCCTTTATTAGTCAGGGGATTGAGTTCAAGAGCTGAGAGCTAAAGTTGCGGCTTGCCTGATCACAGGAATGATGTGGAAGCTTTAGAAAGTGTGCAGAAGGATGCTGCCTGGACAAGAGGCCATATCTTGTAAAGATGGGTTCAGCACGCTAGGGCTTTTCCCTTGGGAGTGAAGGGGGATGGGATGAGACTTGAATTGATTAAGGTGTACAAGATGTTAAGAGGCATAGATTTAGTGGATTGCCAGAGACTCCACCCCCCTCCTCCCCTGGGCAGAAATAGCTAATACATGGGGTCAGGATTTTAAGGTGATAGGAGGAATTAGGAGGGGTGAGCCAAGTTTACTTGCACAGAGAGAGGTGAGCACGTGGAAAACCCTGCTGCTAAAGGTAGATACATTTAAGAAATTCTCAGGAAGGCATATGGATAATAAAAAGTTTATGTAGGAGGGAAGGGTAGATTGACCTGTGAGTGGGTTAAAAGGTCGGTAGAACATTGTGGGCTGAATGACCTGCACCGTGCTGTGATGTTCAATAAACATTCACTGTTTAAATACTTCATGATGGATATGAGCACCTTAATCTGAATAACTATAAGAAAGTGTCCACAAATAAATCTGAAACATAGAAGTTTAGAAATTATCGTGTTTTAAATACTAATAACAGGACAGGGTTTGCAAGTGATAATCACATCAAAGAGGTATTATTTCTCCATAACAGTACAGGATCATATTCAAGCTATCAGATCTGCTAGATAATAGATATATTATCGATTGGGCTGTCTTTCCTACCATAGAATGTGGTGGAAGTAGGACTTAGAACCTTTCCTTTGATCTTCATCATAAAGTTGCTATTATTCAATATAGCATTGGCTCTAATCACTGAACTAGCAGTTAGTGGTAAATGTTATGTTATGTTTCAGTATTAAGGTACTATCGTCTACTGACACCGGTGCCAAGCTGTATGGGTCCTAATGCCCTTCCCTTGGACAACATTGGTGGTGTGGAGAGGGGAGACTTGCAACTTGGGCAACTGCCAGTCTTCCATAAAAAAAAACCTTACCCAGGCTTGCACCCTGGAAATTTTCCAAGGTGCAAATCCATCGTCTATCAAGACTAATGAAGGTCTACTATTGTCTATTATTCAAAACAAACTATTATGTTGATAAAACAAACTTCACAATAGTGTTAAGTTAACTTGTCACTTCATGCTGGAAGAAACTTTGTGGAGACCACTAACTTTGTGTAATAGTACTCACATCATAACCAAACTACTATATGAATAATGTGATCTGAAAATGCACTTTGGAAGTGATGGTTTAATTATCTCCTGGATGCAACAACACAAGACAGATTTCTTCAATTTGCTGCTGCTGTGTGGACTCAATGGCCACAATTTATTGCATTGGTGTTCAGTTTGTCTGTGATATACATCTTTCAGTAAACTATTTCTGCTTGTTTCCAGTCTCTCAGTACAAGTAATGTGGGTTATAGTACTTTGCATCACCTATTAATTTAAGAGATTTCATGTCCTGTACTTGCAAAGCAAAACAAACCATCGGGGTGACCAGAATTTAGAATAGACGGAGGAGGCCAAGTACAGATCCAATGCCATATGTAACTATGATGATGACATCACTGTTGTTGGTGGTGATGAATCAGCATATAGGAGGGAGATAGAAAATCTGTCTGAATCGTGACACAGTAACAACCTCTCACTCAATATCAGCAAAACCAAAGAGCTAATTATTGACTACTGGAGATCCTCATCAGTGAATCAGAGCAACTTTAAATTCCTTGGCATTATCACTTCAAAGGATATGAACTGGATCCAGCATGTAAGAAGGCATGGCAGCACCTCTACTTTCTCAGAGGATTGCAGAGATTTCACATGTCATCTAGAACTCTGACAAAATTTGATAGATGCACATTTGAGTGTATACTGACTGGTTGCATTGTGGCCTGCATGGAAACGCAAATAACTTTGAAAGGAAAGACTTACAAAAAATGTACTGGATATAGCCCGGTCCATCACAAGTAAAGTCCACCCCACCATTGAGCACATCTACAAGGAGTGTTGCGCAGGAAAGCAGCATCCATCATCAAGAATCCCCACCATCTAGGCCATGTTCACTTCTCACCTCACAGGAGCCTTTGAGCCACACCACCATTTACCTTCATACCCACAAACTTAGAATATTAATTAAACCTAAAAGGGATTGCTGAACCAAGATCTGCACGTTAATTCCCTGGCAAATCCTTGTTGGCTTGGGCTCCATTGCTGCACACATGTACAATAGTTATTAAATCTCAGACTTCTCTGTTGAATACATAGACATGTTCTATATTCACTACAGTTTCAACAGCTAACAACTGGAACTAGCCAGCAAGGTTTCCTCCTATAATTTTACAAAATTGTGACAGCAAGGATATAAACACTTTGTCCAATCATCAACATTTTTCTTAGGCAGTGCCATGGACTTGAAGATGAATTACTTCCACTCCAGTTTTGTTTCTTCTGAAATAAATGTTTTGACTTGTGCAGGATCTACAAATTCTGACACAATTAGGGCAGGAAACACTTCACAGAGCAGGTGAAGTTTCATGGTTGAAAGGTTTATATGTTCATTCTTAAATTTTTTACTTGGTCTCCACCTGTTCTTGTTCATCTGGGATCTATCAGCCACAATAAAACCAGTAAATTTACTGCTAACATTTTCCTAATTTTTATTTCTCTTTATTGCCGAAACTACAATAGAGCCTTTAACTGCAATAAAGACAAATATATTTCCCCTAAAGCTCAATACAGAAGCTGACACAGTTTGACTTTAATCTGAGCAGGCACTGTGATTAAAAAAAACATTTGAATACCCATTGTGAATGAATATTTCAGTCACATACTGCCAAATATAGTCAGTCAATGAAAGCATTCAAAACTTAAGAATCTGAAATGAGACATGGGATTTGCACGAGTCGAACATTTATGAGAAGAGTAACTACAAAATATTCTCAGTGAAGTATCCTTTAAAAAAAATCACTTTCTATTTTGAGAAAAAAGATCTACCTTAATGAACTGACCAAACAGATATTAAATATGAATTTGTTGTTATAATTCTTAATGACACTTCCAAAAATTAGGTTAAAGTCTGCAGCAAAGGAAGAACCTTAGTAAATGACACTGTCAGTGTAATGTCAAGAATGTCAGCTCTATTTGGTTTTAGATTTATCTTTAGAACCTTCACAATTTCTCAACAAACATTCTATCCAGACAAAATAGCACCCTTGATGATTAATCTTTGTGGTACAATGTCTATTGAGCAATATAAAGCCAAGATCCCAGATTCAAAATCAGTCAATTCCAAATGTAACTCCTCAAACCAGAATAATTGACAAACATTTTAGACTTCACTCCAAACTCTGTGCTTTGAAAATTATTTTCACAATAATGAACAGAATTAAGACAAAATAATATAAAGGTATATTGCACATAAACAGTTCCAGAAATTTTTTCTACTTTGCAGTTATCTGGGTCACATGCTCTGCAAGTTGCTTGATTTATGAACATATAGAAATTGCCATTACTTTTACACTTGAAGAACTAATGTATTTTCCTAGCTTATATAAACCCAAGAAACCTGACCTTCTGAGTATTTCCAGCATTTCTGCTTTTATTTTAGATTTCTAGCATCCATAACATTTTACCTGTGAACCACATATGAATGCTAATCTTCTAGACATAATGCCATTCACTGTGGCTACTCAGAGCACACTAAAAATCCAGAAATTCACGTTGTGTTCATGTATAACTATATATAACTGCTCTCAACCCATCATTATTGAAGGACTGTTATCAACACTCCACCCTGAAATAAGCAACAGGAATACTTGATCCATTGCTCTCAAATCTCATGCAATTATTAATCCCAACCTGTGACCTGACACTACATCAAGCAGCAGTCAATTAAATTTATAGTCTATAACTCACTTCTTCACAAAGAAAATTTACTTCAATTGCAGCAACTCTTTTTCTTCCCTGGCCTTGGGCAATCTGTAGTTCAATAAAACTCTCCTGTCAATATCCTGTGACATACTGCCTTCTCATCCAACATTCACTGTCATCAAGCAGTGAATTTAGAATTCTCAGAGTACAAATAGTTTTATGGTCATACATCGTCTAATCCTACAAACTGAGAAACAGATTTTAAGTGAACCGGTAATGTTCTTTTATTTTCAATTCATTATACTACATGGGTTGCTCACAATGTGGTTCGCTACATTGAGCAGGAGACAGGGCAAGCACTTGATAAAACACATCTCTCAGTCTATATGCATAACCTTCACTTGCAGTTGCATGCACTATATTCAGCCTTGTGCTTTGTTTCAATAAAAATCAACATAATCAAGAAACAGTACTTCATCTTCTGATTAAGTGCATCTTTTTTTTTAAACTTTTTTTATTGTTTTCAAATAGTTACAGAATAAAAGTGTATGAGAAAAAAAAATGTTACCCAGCCCCCCTCCCCTTAACCCCTCCCCCCTAACATCCCTAAAAAAAAGAAAGAGAAAAAAAAGGAATGCCTGGATATTGGAAGATCCCCACATGCTCCACGGAGTTCGTAATAACTTTAGTGTATGCATTTATTTCTTTCCCCAAGTAACCAATTATTTCATCTTCGGAGCACCTATATATTTAATCCTGTCTTTTGTAAATAAGGGCGCCAAATTTTCAAAAATGTTTCATATTTATCTCTTAAATTGTAAGTGATTTTTTCAAGTGGAATACAGCCATAAATTTCGTTCTTCCAACGATCTATACTTAGATATGTATCCGATTTCCAAGTCACTGCAATAGCTTTTTTGGCTACTGCCAATGCAATTTTTATAAATTCTTTCTGATATTTATTCAATCTGGATATCGGTTTTATCCCTTCAATATTACCTAGTAAAAGTAATGTTGGGTTGTGTGGAAGTTGTATTCCAATGATTTGTTCCAGTAAAACTCTTAAATTTGTCCAAAAAGGTTGAATTTTAGAGCAAGACCAAGTAGAATGTAAAAAAGTACCAATTTCTTGGTTACATCGAAAACACTGATCAGATAGATTTGGGTTTAATTTGTTTATTTTTTGTGGTGTAATATATAGTTGATGTAAAAAATTGTATTGCACTAATCTTAATCGAACGTTTATTGTATTTGTCATACTCTCAAGACATAGTCTTGACCAGTTTTTTTCTTCAATTTTGATATTCAAATCACTTTCCCATTTTTGTCTTGACTTATGGACTCCTTGTTTAATTGCCTGTTTTTGAATCAAATTATACATACAAGAGATAAATTTTTTAATCTTTCCTTTTTGAATTAAAGTTTCTATTTCATTGGGTTTCGGTAGTAACATTGTTTGACCTAGCTTTTCTCTTAAATAAGCCCTTAGTTGAAAGTAACAAAAAAGAGTGTTGTTTGATACTTTATATTTATTCTTTAATTGATCAAATGACATTAATATACCTCCTTCAAAACAATCTCCTATATATCTAATCCCTTTTTGAAACCAATTATATAAAAGTTGATTATCCATTGTAAAAGGAATAAGTCTATTTTGGATTAAAGATCTCTTTGCTAATAAGGATTTCTTTGTCTCATCGTCAACATTTATCTTATTCCATAAATCAATCAAATGTTTTAATATAGGAGATTCTTTCTTTTCCCGTATCCATTTAGATTCCCATTTATATATAAAGTCTTCTGGTATGTTTTCTCCTATTTTATCTAGTTCTATTCTGATCCACGCCGGTTTGTCTTTCTCAAAAAAGGATGCAATAAATCTAAGTTGATTTGCTTTATAATAATTCTTAAAATTTGGAAGTTGTAACCCTCCTAGCTCAAATTTCCATGTCAATTTTTCCAACGATATTCTTGACATCTTACCTTTCCAAAGAAACTTCCTCACATATTTATTCAGCTCTTGAAAAAACTTCTGGGGTAATTGTATTGGTAGTGATTGAAATAAGTATTGTAATCTAGGGAATATATTCATTTTTATGGTATTTACTCTACCTACTAATGTTATTGGTAATACCATCCATTTATCAAGATCTTCTTGAATTTTTTTCAATAGTGGTAAATAATTTAATTTGTATATGTTCTTTATATCATTATCGACTCTTATACCTAAATATTTTATACCATTTGCCGGCCATCTAAACTGGGTTATTGATCGACATTGATTATAGTCTCCTTTAGTAAGAGGTAAAATTTCACTTTTGTCCCAATTTATTTTGTAACCTGATACTTTCCCATATTCTTCTAATCTATAGGATAATTTACGCAACGATTGCAATGGGTTTGTTAGATAAAGTAGAACATCATCAGCAAATAAGTTGATCTTGTATTCTTCTTGGTTAACTCTAAAACCCTTAATATCTGGGTCCATTCTGATCAGTTCAGCTAATGGCTCTATCGCCAACACAAATAAAGCAGGTGATAATGGACAACCTTGCCTAGTTGACCTTGTTAACTGAAATGGTGTTGAAATTTGACCATTTGTCACTACTTTAGCTTTGGGATTAGTATTTAAGGTTTTAATCCATTTTATAAAGGATACTCCTAATCCGTATTTTTCCAATACCTTAAATAAAAAATCCCACTCCAATCTATCAAATGCTTTTTCTGCATCTAAAGCAACTGCCACGCTCATTTCCTCCCTCTTCTGTGCTAAATGAATTATACTAAATAAGCGAGTTACATTATCTGCTGATTGTCTATTTTTAATAAATCCTGTTTGATCCATATGTACTAATTTTGGTAAGCATTTAGATAATCTATTAGATAAGATTTTTGCTATTATTTTATAATCAGTATTTAATAAAGAAATCGGTCTATATGATGATGGCTTTAAAGGATCTCTATCTTTTTTTGGCAATACTATTAAAATGGCTGTCGAAAAGGATTCTGGAAGTTTATGCGTTCTTTCCGCTTGGCGTATTAACTCCATAAGAGGAGGAATTAATAAATCTTTAAACTTTTTATAGAATTCAGGCGGAAAACCATCTTCTCCTGGAGATTTATTACTTTGAAGTGATCCTAGGGCTTCTTCGACCTCTTTCAATGTAAAAGGCATATCTAATCCCTTCTGTTCTTCCGTATTTAATTTTGGAAGAGTTATTTGTGATAGAAACCTTTCTATCTTGACATTGTCATTTTGTGATTCTGATTTGTACAACTCAGAGTAAAAATTCTTAAAAGCTTCATTAATTTCTAAAGGTTTATAAGTAATTTTATTTACTCTTGTTCGAATTGCATTTATTGTTTTAGAAGTCTGGTCTGTTTTTAGCTGCCATGCAAGAACTTTATGTGATCTTTCACCTAGTTCATAATATCTTTGTTTAGTTCTCATAATTGCTTTTTCCGTTCGATATGTTTGGAGCGTATTATATTGTAACTTCTTGTTAATGAGTTGATTAAGTGCATCTTAACCCCCAAACTTATCATTGTTCAGCAATTTGAGATTACCAGCAATTTTAGCACTTTTATTCTGGAATTTCAGCTTTTGTTATATTAACTGACATATTCATTCCAATTCCATTTAGATCTCCTCCAAACTGACCTGTTTCTTTACTTGCCTTTCACCCTACACTATCATCTTACATTGACATTTACTGCCTTCATGCCTTCCTCTGCATCTTAAAGTTTAGTTTCATTCCTTGCAGTTCTCTCAAAAGATCATGAAGCTTCACACATTTTGCCAACTTGCTGAGTTTATCAGCATTCCATTATAATTTTCCATGTTCGTGTTCCTCAGGAGCTTGAGGAGATTCGGTATGTCACCAAAGACTTGATATACCATGCAGAGCATTCTAATTGGTTGCATCACTGCCTGGGATTGACGTGCCACTGCACAGGAGAGGAAAGTAGCTACATAGAGTTGTAAACTCAGCCAGCTCCATCATGGACGGACACTAGGCCAATAATTTACAGTAAATTTTATGTATTGCTCCTTACTGCTGCAGCAAAATATCACATCTCACAATATGTATCAGTGATAATAAACCTGATTCTGTCTTGCAGTGAATCTCAACAAGTATAACAAGGTAACAGCAAAGGCACAATAAATGATATTCTGATGAATATAGGACATTGTACAAGATATTTTTGTTATATGTCATGGCATAAGAATACTAAAAAAAACTGAAGGAGAATGGAAGGAATCTGAGAGTGGGAAAGAAGACAGATAGAAAGTAGTGGATAAAAGGTGAGGGTCTTCATTTTAGTATTCACTTCATTTGATATATCAACAAATTAATAAATTAGAGTGAAAAGTAATTCCAACATGCTAGTCTTAGGAGGAACTTCTGCACAAGATTGGCCATAATTCACCAGAGTTTAAAAGTAAAGAGGTGATCCAACAAAAATGTTTGCTGTCATGCAGGGAGACCAGTTCCTCTGGTTGAAGAATTTAAAAGGGGTCATGATTGTAGATGAGGGGTTTCCCTTGACTTCTCCACTGAAGATTGTGAGCTTTTGTTATTTTTAGCTAGGATGGCTATGAACTCATGTCATTGAATATATTCAAGATTGAGAGAGATAAAATTTGAGGAAGGGAAACAACAGAAACAAGAATAAAACTGGACTCACAGGATCAACCCATACTCTGATTGCGCAACACAACCAGATCAGAAATGCCACGTGATCTACTCTTGCTTCTATGTCTTATGGCTTGAATTTGCACTGCGCACCATTTCAAAATATTATGTTTAAGTTCAGCAGTATTCCATCACCGAGTCATTGTCTAAATCTTTGCTATTTCTAATGATAGTAACAATTGAATTTTTAACAATAAAGTTATCAAAACTACACTACTGGAAAACACAAACCTGATTCTAAAAATGCAGAATATCATTGTGAATACCCAATCACAATAACAAATTATGACACAGCAGTGGTTGGCCTCATCAATAACAGCGACAAAACAGAATGTATAACCAGAGATAGAGTGGCTGATAAAATGGTGCTAACACAACAACTTGAGTCTCAACATGGAAAAGACTGAAGAAAAGATTATGGACCTTAGGAAGGTGCAGGCTGACCACATCTCTGCACATAGATTGCTTCTCCACAGAGGGAGAAAGAAGCACCATGTCTCTGTGCACGATCTCACCTGGTCCCTCAATACCACCTATTTGGTCAAGGACGCACAGTGGCATCTCCGCTTCCGGAGGAGATTGAGGTGAGTGAGGCCATTACTGTCTTTTCTGGAATTGCAAGTCATCTGACTGCAAGTCCCTATAAAGGATTGCAAGGACTGTTCAGATGATCATCAGAGTCTCTCTTCAGCCCATCAGAGATATTTATCAGGAGGGTTGCATACACAGGGCCCTTATCATTGTCAATATTCCCTCACATCCATTCAACAATCCCTTTGACCCCCTACCATCAGGCAAGAGGTATGTAGCATTAGGACAAGAACTGTTAGCATCATCGTCCCCCAGGTCGTAAGACTACTGAACTTCTTGCCACCACCAAGGTTCCATCATGCGTGAAGCACAAGTAGCATTATACTGTTTGCTTTTTAATTTTTGTCATAAATGCAAGTTATTATTTGTTAATTTACTAATGGTAATATTACCTTGTGTGTGAGTTATATGTACCGTGTTGTCCACCCTGATCCAGAGGAACATTGTTTCATTTGGCGGTATACATGTGCATGGCTGAATGACAATAAACCTGAATATTGACTTTGTTGAATCCAATTGACATTTAAAAATTAAACACATGAACAGATAAACCACATAGAGATGTGACACATTGAGGCTTAAAGTTACTCACCAGTGCACATAGATGAAGACCCAAAATTCTCATGCGATTGAACTTGTTTGTTTGGAGCAATCTACCCAATACCAACAGTATGATTACAACAGATTGCAAACTTAAGCACAAAATTATGTTGGGCACAATTTGAACTTCTGCAAATCTCTTCAATGATTTTCAAAATCACATATGATTGGTGTTGCTAGGGGAGAGCGGGTATAGTTCTTGCTAGGGTGGGGAGAGATGCAAGTTTCTACTAGTCATGCTTATTTTAGAATCAGAATTAGGTTTAATAGCACTGGCATATGTTGGGAAATTTGTGGTTTTCTGGCAGTAGTACATTGTAATACACTAATAAAAACTATAAATTACAAAATGTATAAAAAAGAAAATTATGTAGTGCAAAGAGACGAAAAATACCGAGGGAAGAAGTTGGTTCTGATATGTTGAGTGTATTCTTCAAGTTCTGGTACTTCCTCCTTGATGGTAACAATGAGAAGAGGGCATTGTAGTGGGTAATAGGTGTCGTTATTGATATATTGATTACTAAAGTATCACCTTTTGAAGGCGCCCTGGACGTCGAAGCAGCCAGCACCCATCGTGGAGCTGGCTGAGCTTACAACTTTCTGCAGCTTTTTCTGATTCTGTGTATTATCCCCTCCAATGATGATGACGTCAGTTAGAATGCTCTCCGCAGTACATCTTTAGAGATTTGCAAGCACCTATGGTGACATACCAATTCTCCTCATGAAATAGGAGTCATACCTTCTTTGTTATTGCATGAGTATGTTGGGCCCAGGATAGATCCTTAAAGATCTTGACACTCAGGAACTTGAAACTGTTCACACTTTCCACTTCTGATCCTTCATTGAGGACTCGTGTGTTTCTTCAACTTCCCCTTCCTGAAGTCCACAATCAATTCTTTGGTCTTGCTGATGTCGAGTGCAAGATTCTGGGCAACACCACTTAACCAATTTATCTACCTCACTCCTGTACACCTCTTCATCATCATCTGAAATTCTGTCATCACTAGTTGTGTCATGATAGCATTTGACCTGTGCCCTAGCCATAAAGGCATGGGTGTAGAAAGAGTAGAGCAGTGGGCTAAGCTCACATTCATGAGGTGCGCCAGTGTTGTCAGCGAGGAGGTGTTATTTCTGATCCACACAGACCGATGTCTCCCCATGAGGAAGTCAAGGATCCAGTTGCAGAGGCCTAGGTTTTGGAGCTTGTTGATTAGACTGAGGGTACAATTGTGTTGAACACTGAGCTGTAGTCAATAAACAACAGTAGTTATTATTTTCAAACTTTAAGCATTAAACATACAAAGACAATAACATGCGCTTTTCACAAACACAAGAGATTCTGCAGATGCTGGGAATCCAGAGCAAAACCCAATATGCTGGAGGATCTCAACAGGTCAAGCAGCATCTAGGGAGCAGACTAGACACTCAACATTTCAGGCCGAGACCCCTCTCAGAACCTACCTCAAAAGAATTAGAAATGTAATTCTTAATGAATTTTAGTGGTATATAAATAGGCACAAAGAGGAACAGAGTTAACTTTTCAGGTCAACGGCCGACTGTGATTTTTAACTCCACATTACCTATCTTAATACATCGAGAACATCTTAAAATTTGATTCTAAAGCTTGAATTCAAAACACTGCATGGTGGTGTTAATTTCCAGTGTAGCTTTCACTTACTGAAAGATAGAGTTGACCATAATCAAAAAAAGAGAACAGTTGTTAAGACATTCCCCATTTTTGGCAGGAATCATCATTTCTTTCCAAAGAAGAAATCCTAATCCCAAGTGTTTTATGAATGCATAATTGGAGCTGATGGATGCAACGGTGATTTTAGTACAAGTGTAAATCAGTTGTCAGTAATTATGCAGAATGACCATTTGGAATGATCCAAATGACCAGGTACATTCTTCTAAAAAAAATCTAAGTTCATTATAAGACTTCTCCTTGAAAAGGACTTCTTTAGTGTGAATATTCCTCTTTAAATAGAAATATGAGTTTTACATCTGAAAATGCGAGATGATCTGAAAGTCCACTGGGAAGGAACATTGAAAGAAAACTCTTCATCTGAATAAATGGATGTAATAATATAAGTTTTCACAGAGCTATCTACTTGGTCAGCACTTTAGTTAAAGAAATCATTCACAACCTCCACTACTAATATATTGTGTCAGTAGGTATTATCCACAGGATTTATTAGAGAACATTTCTAAGTATTTTCAGCAGCACCTTGCTGATATTTAATTCCTTTCACTGAAGTGCTCAAAGGAGTAGGTGTTTGGAGATGCTGTACCTCCCTACTTCACTTCCAAGTCACAAAGGATCTTGAAGCCACACAGTGGTATCCTTTCATTGCTGCTGTATTTCAAACTTGCTATCAAACAGCACTTTAATTTTCACCGAATAAATGGCATCACTTCAAGAAAAAAAAGAGTGACAGACCTGGAAGCTCTAACTGGGAAATGTAAAGTCTTTATTTGCACAGTAAACTTTCAAAAACTGGAGTCCAGGAGAATCCCTCTCCTAACATTATATTTTATACTTCTTCAACACAAAGGTAACAGTAAATGACTAACCAGAGTTTCAATAACTACACTCACTTACTTGATTTATTCAAAGATACAGCACCGTACAGGCCCTTCCAGCCCAATGAGCCAAACCCAGCAACTCACCAACTAACACCAGCCAAATCACAGGACAAGTTACAATGACCAATTAGCCTATGAATCAGATACTTTTTTGTACTGTGGAGGGAAACAGGAGCACTCAGAGGAAACCCATTCTCAGTGAGAATATATAAATTCCTGGGTGCTGGGATTGAACTCCCAGGTACAAATCACCCCCAAGCTGTAACAGTATCACACAAACTGCAATTCTATCATGATATGCACATTACTTTGACATTTGTAATATAGTTGAGTAAATTTACAGAATTACATATTTAAAATGGTAGCACATCCCAACTAGCAGAACTCCTGTGCATATTCTGTGCTAGTGTTTATTCCATAAGGCTCAGAATACAAACTGCAGACACCAAAACTATTTGACCCTCTTGTTACAGTGTTGAGAAATGGCTTGATGAATGATGAAGCCAAAGCAGATCTGTCCTGACCTGTGCTTTAAGTAGCAGGGATACACTGTTAACAAAATGCTAATAGCAGGAACATTCATAGAAGCATAGGAAACCTGTAGCACAATACAGGCCCTTCAGCCAACAAAGTTGTGCCAAACATGTCCTTACCTTAGAAACTACTAGGCTTACCTATAGCCCTCTATTTTTCTAAGCTCCATGTACCTATCTAAAAGTCTCTTAAAAGACCCTATTGTATCCGCCTCCACCATCATTACTGACAGCCCATTCAATGCACTCACCACTCTCTGAGTAAAGAAAATTTACTCCTGACATCTCCTCTGTACCTACTCCCCACCACCTTTAATCTGCGTCCTCTTGTGGCAACCATTTCAGCCCTGCAACAAAACCTCTGACTATCCACATGATCAATGCCTCTTTATCTTGTACACCTCAATCAGGTCACCTCTCATCCTCCGTCCCTGCACGGAGAAAAGGCCGAGTTCACTCAACCTATTCTCATAAGGCATGCTCCCCAATCCAGGCAACATCCTTGTAAATCTCATCTACACCCTTTCTATGGCTTCCACATCCTTCCTGCACTGAGGTGAGCAGAATTGAGTACAGTACTCCAAGTGGAGTCTGACCAGGGTCCTATATAGCTGCAACATTACCTCTCAGCTCCCAAATTCAATTCCCCAATTGATGAAGGCCAATACACTGTACGCCTTCTTAACCAGAGTCAACCTGCGCAGCAGCCTTGAGCATCCTATGGACTCGGACTCCAAGATCCCTCTGATCCTCCACACTGCCAAGAGTCTTATCATTAATACCATATTCTGCCATCATATTTGACCTACCAAAATGAACCACCTCACACTTATCTGGGTTGAACTCCATCTGCCACATCTCAGACCAGTTTTGCATCCTATCAGTGTCCCGCTGTAACCTCTGACAGCCCTCCACACTATCCACAACACCTCCAAACTTTGTGTCATCAGTAACCATACTAACCCATCCCACCACTTCCTCATCCAGGTCATTTATAAAAATCACAAAGAGTAAGGGTCCCAGAACAGATCCCTGAGGCACTCCACTGGTGACCGACCTCCATGCAGAATAGGACCCGTCTACAACCACTCTGTCTTCTGTGGGTAAGCCAGTTATAGATCCACAAAACAATGTCCCCTTGGATCCCATGCTTCCCTTACTTTCTCAATAAGCTTTGCATGGGGCACCTTATTAAATGCCTTGCTGAAATCCATATACACTACATCTACTGCTCTTCCTTCATCAATGCGTTTAGTCACGTCCTCAAAAAATTCAATCAGGCTTGTAAGGCAAGACCTGCCCTTGACAAAGCCATGCTGACTATTCCTAATCATATTATACCTCTCCAAATGTTCAGTTGCATTGATTCCCAAAGTGGGGAATATCACCATACACCCTCCCCCCCTCAGGAGCAGTGGTAGTTTCTGGTTTCTGGGGGCTTGATAAAAATAAAGGGGACAGTGGGGGGGGGGTGCAGCTGAGGGATTGCAAGCTTAATTTCAGGAAAGAATTACTTATTATAAGCATTTGATCCTCAGTGCTGGACAATTGATTACAATGATCAAATCACCTCATTACTTGCTGACTCACCCCATTCTCTTAGACTATGCTCAAAGAGTATTACAGTTGCTTATGAGAAACTATGAGAAATCTGGACTGAAGAAAGTAGTGCTGTTTCCATGACTGGCCCATGCATTATTGGCAATCACTCCTGTAGTACAGTGTCTGCTAGTACAATTCCCAAATGCTCTTCACAAAATTGTGCAATTCTATGAGTTAGGTTACGGGTTTTCAATGGGGTAAAATTCAGATTCTGCTCTATCGAATGGTCTTAACTGTATTTCCCTAACCCACAGCTCAACCGAGATATTGCTACCTCACTTTATGTACCTTCAGACAGAGAGTTAGGTTTTGTCTGAGCTATGAACTCTCCCTTTTATTGATCACAATACTTGAGTTAACTTAAAGAGCAGGCAATTGACTATGGTAGTTCATCCATTACAAAAGCAGAAGCAGACCAAACACGAAGTGTAAACAGTGCAGTGTGGAGAAAATAAAATTTGGATTTATACCAGCACCAAGCAACCAACAGCAGCCAATATGTCTGTTGTGTGAAACAGTTTTTCAAATGAAACCATCCAGGCCCCTTGATCATTTGAAGAGAACACACTCAGATAAAACAAACAAGAACTTAGCTTACTTTCCGTCACTTTGAAAAACTTTCAGAAAAATTGAAAACTCTTCAAAACGTTTGCCAGCACTTAACCAAAAAAGTGATGCCTTGCATGCTTCATGCAATACTTCACAGCTCATTGCCAAATCTGGAAAACCCCATACATTTGGAGAAGAACATATCTTGTCAGCAGTACGCAAGGTTCTAAGTATGTGTTTAGCATAAGACACCAGACCAAATCATTAAAGTGATTCTCTTCATTGGCAACTCTTTTCAAAGAAGGATTAATTAAATATCTGAGAATGCTGAAAGAAAATTGTACAACATACTTAGGTCAACAGAACCTGGTTCTCAGTTGGATGAATCAACTTTGCCAGACAAGGAATCTTTGCTTCTTGGTTATGTTCACTTCAGTAAAGATCAAAGCACGATTCAAAAGTTTTTACTACCAAAAAGACTAGAAACTGATATAAAGAGAGAGACAACATTTTGGGTTGTTGAGCAATTTTCCAAAGAAGGACATACAGGGCCCACAAACATTCTTGCTTGTGCAATAGATAGGTCACCATCAATGATAGGACATGGGTTATTACTTTCTTGAAAAACTCTGTACTTATATTTACTATTCACTGTGTAATTCACAGATAACATTGTCACAAAAAAAAGACGAAGTGATCAGCTGCATAAATCATTAAATACTGTTATCACAATGGTAAATAAAATCAAATCCCATGCTCTCAATTCTTCGCTATTTCGAGAGCTTTGTTTTGAGAATGATGAGCAGTTTGAATGCTTGCTGTTGCATACAGAAGTCAGATGGTTCCTTGAAGGAAACTGCTTTAGATGCTTTTATGTGCTTTTCAAAATCATGGTAAAATTCTCTTAAGACTCGAATGCTTCATTCAGGAATCTATTCAAGAATATTAGGTATGGCATTGCTTGTTCATCAAAATGATTCACAAAGTTTAACGAAATCAACCTTCAATTGCAAGGAAGTGATTTTAATCTTATCAAAGCCAAATCAATCATCTCCATATTTCTGTCCAAGTTTTAAGTGCATCAATAGCTATCATGACCTTTTCCAATTTCCAAGCCTCTCTGAGTTGAAAGAGAAAGAAAGAAAATCATATGATGATCTTCAGGTATACTGTGCCCACCTGGGGAAGTTGCATAAAGAAATGTCGGTGATTTCAAAATCTACTCTCAATCCAAATTTCAGACTGGGTAATAAATTCATTCCTGAACACTTGTAATGAGGAATAAACAAGAAGGATGGAGGAAGAACTGATCTCACTACAAAATGACTGAGCTGAAGTCAAGGTTCAAAAAGTCATATCAAGACTTTTGATTACAGAAATCCTCTGATCACCAGCCTGCAATGTGGAAAAAGGTCAAGATGATTTTTATTGGCTTTTCAACATCATATTTAGTGGTATGTGGTTTCAGTGCAGGCACTCAACTTCTAAGTAATGAAACAATCTGAAAGTTACTGAACGTGGTGATTGGAGACTCCTGAGTGACATTCAGCCTGATGCTGAGAAACTGGTATCACTGCAACAGGCCCATCCATTTCATTTAAAGATGAAAAGGCAGTGAAGTTGTCAATAGTTGGACTATTAATGTATGCTGTAAAGTTATTGATGGAAATTGTTTTATTGCAAATAAAGGAATAATTTTATTTGTAGCTTTAAATAGATTTCAACAATGCTGGTAATTATTTATCACTCCTTTGAATTTGCAGTTCCTATTTTCTCTCACTATGCATCATAAATCAAAATTCTTTATGGTTTTTATATAATGTCCAGAAAGGGAGATGGAGCACTGGGGATGTGATCTGGGAGACTAGGGGGAGATAACCTCAAAATGTTTGGGATCCACAGATCTATTATTGTGTATCCCTATGTAATTTCATTCAGCCAGAGAATGACCAACACCCAATGATTGTTTTCACTAGCCACAAAGTATCAGCTGGAAGATAAAATGTGTACAGGATTTAGTTCCTGAGGATTAGTTCTTATTTTAGTTAATCTACAACTATGCTATACAACACTGTTCAACATCCAGATATCAATCTCTAACCCCGTTTTCCAAGGCAAAGCAATAATTGCAAACCTTGGCAATCCACCCCATATCTTAATGAATAGAATTGCAGATCTCTTTGTGAAGGTTCAGCATATGATGCGTTCAATAGAGGATTTCCACTGGCCTTAACCACCTTCTGTAAGCTATTGTGAGCACCTTGAACATTAAGAGATGAGTCAAAGCAGAAATTTCACACTCACATATTTGTCAGTATATAAAGTTAAGCCTCGTTAGGATAATGAAACAACAAAATAATGTCATACACTGAAGTCAGGCATACTGCTGGAACAATAAGATGCCTGATACCCTGCAATGTACATTGTCATGTTATTTTAAAATTAAAAAGTTTTAAAAAAAGGAAATGAGAATAATGAATTGTCAAAAAAATCTCACTAGACTGTGTAAAAGGTTTCACAATGCTATACAAATACAACCAAGCTGATGATTCCAAATGTATACCATAATGCTTCTTCACATATAGATCACCTATAAAGAATTGCTAACTAAAGAATATTTAAATACTACATTGATTATTTAAGCTACTATGCTAGGATTGCTTCTCCAGATATAATATAGCAAAAAGTTTATTTTTCACATTATGCTTCAAATCTCAGAATTGTGCATGAATTTATCACACAAACACCAATTGAGTGGATGTTATCAAATAAATTTCCAGCATGAAATGAAGATGACCTGAAACATTGATTTAAATTAGGAAGCAGAGGCAACATACATACCACCTTTCTGATATCTATGTAGCCAGTGCACAGAATAAACTGGCTGCATGCAAGAAGTCAGTATTTTCTATAGCCACAGAGTGAGCTGTGTGGATTTCATTTTTAAAGACCCAAGGAAGAAGCATCAGAAATTTCTGTTTCATTTTCCATGCTTATCAACTGTAAAACTGGTGTCCTAAAAAACCCTGCAACATGTTTCCTCAGAACAGATGTGGAGGAAGGAGAAGAAGGGGAGACGTATGGTTATAGTCTGTAATATACGCATCAAGAAACAGGAAGTATTACGAGTTAATGATGCACATTGAAGTGCAAAAGTCTCTGTGGCCTGATTAAATCCGTCCAAGGGTATCATAGAAAGCAGATGAAGAGGTTGCTGGGGCTCTGGCAGCTATGCTTGTACGATCTTTAGCCATGTGTGAAATACCAGGAGTATATCTAATGTTGTTCCTTTATTCAGGAAGGTGGTAGCCATAAATCAGGATACAACAGGCTTGCAATCAGTATTAGAGAAACCCTTGGAAAATAATCTGAGTGACAGATTCATGAGCACTTGTAAAAATAGGGTCTGATCTCGGGGATTCAGCATGGTTTTGTGCATGAGGGAATCCTGTCTGAGGTTTTTGAGAAGGTTACTAAGAAAATTGGAGAAGGCAAGACAATTAACATGGTACTCACGGACTTTAGACAAGGTCCCACAAGTAGGCTGTTTCAGGAAGCAAGGGCACGTGAGGTTCAAGCTGCTTTGGCAAGCTGGATCCAAAACTGGGCTGGTGATAGGAGGCAGGTGGTAGTTGAGAAGAGGGACTAAAAAGCTGCAACGTGTGGCATAGTGCAGGAATTCATTCTGGAACTTTTTATAAAAAAAAAAGTCATGCACAAGTATAAATGGTTTGGCTAAGACTGCCTTTGATAAGTAAAATTATTTATGACATCAAGGTGGAGTTGTAGGCTGTATGGATGGCTGCTTCAGGGTATAAAGCATGGCTCAACAGTTTAGTGCAATTTTAGTAAATGGAATTTAATCCAAGCAAGTATGAGCTAATGCATTTTGTGTCACGTCACCATGGTGGTATACTGCAATACAGAAAATGGCAGGGACTTTTCTGTAGAGCCCTTGATGGTCAGAGGGACATTGGGGTGCAAGTTCATAAAACTGAAAATGGAGATTCAGATGGCTAGGCCAGTGAAGAATCTTGCTGGCCTCCTTACACAGGTGCACTAAGTATAAGTGTCGGGTTATCATATAGCAGCAGGACAGTTATTTGTTAAGGCACACTAGGATTATCAGGTGCAGCTGTGGTCACTAACCACAGAAAGAATGTGGTAGCTCCAGAAACTGTAGAGCAGGTTTTGCATGGAATGGAGGGCTGTAACTATAAGGAGACATTAGAAAGGATAGGCTTCTTCTCATTGCAGCCTCAAAGGCTGAGGGGTGATCTTAAAGATGTTTCTAAAATTATGAGAGGCATTCATTGAGAAGATGGTCACTTATCTTTTGCCGACATTAATTTAAGGTGAGAAGAGAAACATTTAGAGGAGAATTAGAATCAGATTTATTATCACTGACATGCTGTATGTGAAGAAATGTGTTTCTTTGCTGCAGCAGTACAGTGCAGGATATAAAAAACAAATATATAATTAATGAGGTTAATGTGGAGCATGTTTAACCTATGTTAAAAGATGAATGGAATAAGCTGCCTTTAGAGGTGGTAGAGGCAGATAGAATCACAGCATTTAAAAAGCCTTTGGACAGGTATGTGGATGGAAAAGGAATAGGTAGCTTTGGAGAAATGCAGGAACGTGGGATTGCAGCAGAAGGTCATCTCAGTTGTCATGGAGGAGTCAGAATAAACAGTCTGTTTCTGCATTGTTCAACTTTGGGGAATGAAAAGCAACGGGAGGAGGGAAATGAATCCAACCTGTTATCCAGTGATAGTCGACTAGATGGCAACAATTTAATATGTGAAGGCAGAATTTACCATAATGCTCAGAACCCTGTCAATCATTAATCTTCAGGAATTAGATTAAACGAATGAAGGTTAAACAGGATAATGAGCTGCCACCTAGTGAGCACAGTGGAGCAGCTTTTAACACAATCGCTTAACAGCACCAGCAATTGTCGGGTGGAGTTCAGTCCCCGCCACAGTCTGTGAAGAGTTTGTATATTCTCCTTATGATTGTAGCCTGCCATGTTGATGCCAGAAACATGGCAGCTCTTGCAGACTGTCCCCAATCCTCAACCAGTATTGGTCATTGGCGCAGAACAATACATTTCACTGTGTGCTTCGATGTTTCAAATTCGATGGTCATCTGTAACAAATAAATTAATGTAATCTGTATACAAGACCCTAGCAGACTGGAAGGCAACAAGTTATAGATCAACAGAAAGCTTGATGAAGGGCATTACATATGCTGCAAAGGCACTTGTGTGTAACAAAGCTAACAGCAAGAGTCAATTGATGCCTCACTTTCTCCTTCTCTTTGTATTATTTGTACTGCTAATTTAGTGCCTTAATACTTCAGTAGTAGTAGTAGTAGTTCAGGTTTTATAAAATTTACCTAGACAATTTAAACTAAAATATGCCTCAAGCACTCAAAGCAAGACTAAGTTCTTTTTTTATTACATTAACTATTGGATATTATTCTATTTGAACTGAATTATAGATTCAACAATGTTTTACGTATGTTTGAGAATTAATTTAATTTTCCACCTATGCTTGAATGGAAGTCACGCAGAGAATTTTTCTGTTGAAGATCCAGGTATGATCAACATGAAACATGTGGACATAAAAATGCATAAAGACAGACACAGATATTAACATCATCATAACATAGAAAACAGAAAACCTGCAGCACAATACAGGCCCTTTGGCCCACAATGTTGTGCCGAACATGTCCCAACCCTATAAATTACTAGGCTTATCCATAGCCCTCTTATTTTCTAAGGTCCATGTACCTATCCAAAAGTCTCTTAAAAGACCCTATCGTATCCGCCTCCACCACCGTTGCCGGCAGCCCATTCCACGCACTCACCACTTTGAGTAAAAAACCAGTGTCCTCTTGTGGCAACCATTTCAGCTCTAGGAAAAAGCCTTTGACTATCCACACGATCAATGCCTCTCATCATCTTGTACACCTCTATCAGGTCACCTCCCATCCTCCATCGCTCCAAGGAGAAAAGGCCGTGTTCATTCAACCTATTCTCCCAAGGCTTGCTCCCCAATCCAGGCAACATCCTTGTAAATCTCCTCTGCACCCTTTCTATGGCTTCCACAACCTTCCTGCACTGAGGTGAGCAGAACTGAGCACAGTACTCCGTGGGGTCTGACCAGGGTCATATATAGCTGCAACATTACCTCTCGACTCCTAAATTCAATTCCACGATTGATGAAAGCCTATACACCGCACGCCTTTTTAACCACTGAGTCAACCTGCGCAGCTGCTTTGAGCGTCCTGTGGACTCAGACCCCAAGATCCCTCTGATCCTCCACACTGCCAAGAGCCTTACCATTAACCCTATATTCTGCCATCATATTTAACCTACCAAAATGAACCACTTCACACTTATCTCGGTTGAACTCCATCTGCCACATCTCAGCCCAGTTTTGCATCCTATCAGTGTCCCCCTGTAACCTCGGACAGCCCTCCACACTATCCACAACACCTCCAACATTAGCCTTCTTATGCTTAGCCCTGCAATATCTGCTAATGCCTTAGTCCCATCATCTTCACCAGCTGATGGTCAAAGGGACATGGAGAAGTGCTGTGCTTGCAAATGAGCATAAAGGCCATCCAATAACAACAATGACGAGCCTGGGGTGAAGTGAGCAATTGAGTGATGCTAAATTATACTTGTAAAAACTGACAGAAGTTAGGTTAGATTCGTGATTACCAACATCAGTCATTTCAATTTGCAAGCAGGAAACTGGGATTTCTCAATCCAATGATAAGCCAAACAAAGTCAATTGCTGGTAACAGCTTCCTACCCCAGGTAGTGAGACTTCTAAACACCCGGCTGCCAGTCAGTAACATTATTTATAACAGTGCCAGATGCAGCAGTACCATTAACTATATGTCATATATGCACTTGGTCAATTTCTACCCCGATGGAATACCTTTTTTAAAATCTAATAATATGGTATTATTATTATTTTAGGTGATGTATATATGTACTGTCTTTTGCAACTTGGTCCACAAGCAACATTGTTTCATTTAGCTGCATACATGTGTATGGTTAAACAATAACAAACTTAAATTTGAAATTACTTGCGGCGACTTTAACAAGCACAGGAACAATAGGAATTACACTACAAAGACAAAGTGCAAATAGAAATATGAAGACACAAATAATAAATCTCAAACTCTCATGTTTTTAATGCTTGAAATAAAGGTTACAACCCTAATTCAATTTTGTCATCAAAAACTTGTTACCAAGATACAAGATAAATTTGAATCTTTCTTATGGTCCTGACAGAGGCAGAACAAACTGATAAATCCAGTGTTCCAAATCTAGTTGCAAGTCAATTAACAATGTATGGAAGTCCCAGAACTACTGCCCTTTAAGTGCCTAAATCTAACTGTTCTCATCCAACCTGCTTGCATTGATCAGCAAAATTCCATTCATGTGTACACAGCAGAAAGAATGTTGGGTCACCTGCATTTTGATCATTTTGCATAGACACACATTTGAAATATTTCCACAGCTCATATTGATGCAACAATCTCAACAGAATGGCCAACTAAGACTTTCTTTCACAATCCACACACAATCAGCATAACCCGTACACATAGCATTAACTTATCACTGACAACATTCAGCTTGCAACAGGAGTGTAAATCAATGCTGCAGAGAGAATGCATTACCTCTTCAAGAATGCCTCCTGTGGGGAGTGGAATTTAATCCATGCAAAATGAATAAAAACATGGGCAAAATGCAATACTAGAGATACTTGTTCAGTAATTAACAGCTGGGCTCTGCAGGAGTTGTGACAGGATAAGTTTACCATGGCTAATTGTTAAAATCAATTTAATATTCTAGATACTGTATACATGCTACAATTTAGACAATGCCACATAAATATTTATGTCATAGAAATTATGGCAATGAATACAATATCTGAACATACTTATATTAAATATTCACATCTTATATGAAATTCAACAGTTTTACTCACAGAAACAGAAGCACAGAGATGCAACAATTACAAAGATACAGATGCCAATTTAGATCCATGGCTGATTTATAAAAAAGAACATGTAACAAAATTTTAACTTTGTTGCATCTTATTATTCAAAAGTCACCAAATTAAAAGTCAGTAGAAACTATTTAACCATATCTTGTAGCTTCCTCATGCATTTGTGCAGCACACTTCATATCCTCAGGATTCCCAAACTGATCATAACAATATCATTGTTGTCCAGCAACATCATTATCATGTAAAATGCTCTCTTACTTGGCTATGACATACTATATAAGCAAAAATAAATAAACTTCATAAGTTATTTTAAACTGAGCTGATAAACTATGGAACTGATGATATCTCAATCAATAACTACTAACATATGAACATTGGTCATCCATCATTATTAATGCCATCACCACCCTTTTCAAAATTTAGACTGCTGTTAAACACAAGCACGTTTTCTTTCTGAATTTGAAATTCTTTCACATAATGGGTTGCATTGCTTCTGGTCTAAAGCTAAGCTGCACATGTCTGTTGTGGTACTCATTTAGTTCCTTGTTCTTGGAGCTACCACTCCACTAACTTTCCATGAGATCTGGCAGTGGTGACATACCTCCGGCATCAAGTGTTGAGCCATTACCCCCGTGAAAACGCAGAGCTCATTGCTGCAAAAAATACATTTTCACGAGGACTAAATGTATCTAATGGGGTTGCACCTCTGGTGAAGGGGGCTTGTGATGTCCGATCTGGGGCAGCTCACTCACCTTTGGTCCCCATCGGACACTCGGCTCTCACCTGTGGCTTCAAGTAGTTAACCATATGCAATACAAGCCATGCCTCAGGATGCTGCTTCGACAGGTTGGTGAAACCAGGTGAGGGTAACTGGCGGGCCTCATACCCTGGTGAGATTGGCACATGCCGGTCTTAGCATGTGAAGTCAGCTCCAGTGGACGGGCTGGACGAGATCAGACCACCAGGAAAGCAGTCTGCAACAGTCTCCTGAGAGTGAAGTTGATGATAAGACACAGAAATAGTCGTGGTTGTCCACTGCATCCAAGGAAGACCCCAGTCATGATGATTACTCATACCACTGGACCTGAACTTCTGAGGTCCAAAGGGTGGAATTGTCCCAGTGTAACAGCTTTTCTACTTCAAAGACTCTTCTGTACAGGATTCCTGTCACCATCAGATATTATGGACAAATATGTCTACTACTCAGAGAATCTGAAATACATTTACATTGTTCCAAAAAATGTTTTAAAGAATGTAATGAAGCTTATTAAAATACAATAAACTAGCTCTGAATTAATTTCAGTAAAGCTCAGATACCTATACAGGTATTCAGAAATTCCACTGGTTCAGCAACTGGCTCACCAGCTGATGACTGTTGTCATGTTCACTTAAGAACCAGGTGGGCGATAGTTCCCATGATCCCCTTCTACTCATCAAGGTTCCGTTTCCGTAACACTCTCCAAGGCACTGGCTCCCTTCCCAATCAAGGAGGCTGCAGTTTATTTGGCTCCAATCCACTCCCAGGCCTATTTCCATGCTCTTATTTCTTTCACAAATGCCACAGTTCCCGTGCTCTCTTGAAACTCACCTGGTTATCAGTTGGTTTCCAGTTAGGATGGTGCCAAGCTGTGGTCTTTGTTGAGATAGTGGCTCGAACTTCATAGATTTTTTAAGTTCATAAGGATGATATTGGGGACGAAGAGGGGAGTTAGGGGTCAGGTTAGGGTTTAGGGACAATGATGTGGAGGAGTTAGAGGTCAGATTATGAGCTAGGGACTGGGATATGGAGGAGTTCGAGGTTAAGCCTCCACTCCATGTTTGAAATCTAGCAACATGGACGGGTAACGAAGTATCTCCAGAAAATAGGCCCTTGCTCCATGCCTTAAGTCCGTGGACAGGTGACAGAGGACATCCTGGACATGAGTCATCCCAGGATTGGATGTCCATGCGATCATCAGGTATGAGGAAGCTTAAACACTACTTAGTCAGATCGCCTGGAGTCCAAACGTGAGGTTCCGAGTCAAATCTGAAGATTGAAGATCAAAGGTCCATTGGACGTCTGAACGTCGAAGCCTGATAGCCAAAGCCCAGAGATGGGAGTGGAGGCTCCGAGACCTGCTTAAGAACTGGAGAACCGTTCATCTGTGTGGGAGGGTGGGAAGATCGAAAAAAGGCTTGTTTTGTTGTTGTTGGTTTGTTGTCTGTAGTGTTCTATTTTTCTGTGTTCTATATTGATCTGCCGAGCATCGTGAGCATGTTCTGTTAGCACTGGAATGCATAGCCACCCTAGCAGGCTGACCTCAGCACATTCCTCAGTGTGTTGGTTGTTATTGCAAATGACAAATTTCACTGCATGTTTCAATGTACATATAATAAATAAATCTGAATTTTGTTTCCAATCCCTCATTAAAACTAACTGGGTTCTCTGGTAAATGTATTATTCTTCTGGATGCCATCTTAAAAAGAAAGAATTAATTAAAAATGTGTTGCAACATTCAATAGTCAAGAACAAAACAGCCAGCCCAATGCCACCAAAGTCCTGAGTGTGCTAGATTAAAGGAACTTTACTGCATTTCATTTTATATTATTAAAAAAATAAGAACCTCAACCTGAAATAACTTTTTTGATGAAGGGATACAGCTCCATTCAAGTGGATGGCATGGAGATTAGGAACCACTGAAAAATGCATTTGGTCCTTCATCTCATTACGTCTGTGTGTGTCCTACCCATCGCAGACTTCAAAACCACACATAGTGATGCTACCAACATCACAGCCTCTCTCCCAGATGAGCTCAATCAATTTACACTCGGTTCAATGTCGCTAACTCTGAGCTTCCGAGGAAAGCCACCGTTACAACCTGAAACCTGGTCATTTCTGAGGCTGAGGTGCACAGATGTTTTCAATGAGTGGACAGTCACAAGGCTGCAGGACCAGACGGTATCCCAGGGTGAGTACTCAGGATGTGTGCAGCACAACTGGCAGGTGTGTTTATGGACATTTTTTATTTTTCCCTCTCCCAGTGTAGAGTGCCCTCCTGCTTCAAATTATCCACCATTGTCCCTGTACCAAAAAAGGCCAAGGTAACATGCCTGAACGACTGGTGTCCTGTCACACTCACCTCAATAATAAGCAAATCCTTTGAGAGGCTAGTCAAGGCTTACATCTGCAGTTTGCCACCACACCAAACTGGACCCCCTACAATTTGCCTACTGACGCAACTGATTGATAGATGATGCAATAGCCACTGCTCAACATACTGTGCTTACACATCTGGAGAAGAAGGATGCCTATGTGAGAATGCTTTTCTGGGACTACAGTTCAGCATTCAACACCGTAATTCCATCTAGGCTCGACAGGAAGCTCAGAGACCTCGGCCTTCACCCTGTTTGTGCAGCTGGATCCTGGACTTCCTGTCAGATCCCCAGCAGGTGGTAAGAGTAGGCTCCCTCACCTCCACCTCTCTGCTTCTCAACACAGGATGCCCTCAGGGCAGTGTACCAAGTCCCTTCCTTTACTCCCTGTATACCCATGACTGTGTAACCACCCACAGCTCTAATCTGCTCATTAAATTTTTCTGACGACACTACATTGATAGGCCTAATCTCAAACAATAACGAGGTGGCCTACAGGGAAGAAGTCATCTCTCTGACACAGCGGTGTCAAGAAAACAACCTTTCCTTCAATGTTGCAAAAACAAAGGAGCTGGTTGTGGATTAGAAAGGGAATGAAGACGGGGTAACACCTATTGACATCAATGGATTTGGGGTTGAGAGGGTAAACAGCTTCAAGTTCCTCAGCATCCACATCACCGAGGACCTCACGTGGTCTGTACACACCGGCTATGTCATGAGAAAAGCACAACAGTGCCTCTTTCACCTCAGACGGTTGAGGAAGTTTGGTATGGGTCCCTAAATCCTAAGAAATTTCTACAGGGGCACAATTGAGAGCATCCTGACTGGCTGCATCACTGCCTGGTATGGGAACCGTACCTCCTCTAATCACACGACTCTGCAGAGACTTGCGGACATCCCAGCGCATCTGTAGTCGTGACCTTCCCGATGATTCAGGGCATTTACAAAAACAGGTGTGAAAAAAGGGCCCAAAGAATCATTGGGGACCCGAGTCACCCCAATCACTATCTATTCCAGCTACTACCATCTGGGAAAAGATACCGCAGAGTAATCCGGGGCAGCTTCTTCCACAAGGCCAACAGAGTGATTACCTCATTCAGATTTGAGTGAATTTCCATGTTACATTGATTGTTCTATTTATTATAAATTACTATAAATTGCACATTTAGACAGAGACGTAACGTAAAGGTATTTACTCTTGTATGTGAAGAATGTAAGAAATAAAGTCAATTCAATTCAAACTGTTTCTCATTTCCTTATTGTGCAGTGTAAAACGGAAACATCAAAATGATTCTGACAATCAGAAGATAGGAGAATGGTAGCTTGTGATGGAACCATTGTCCATAGAACTTCATACAGCCCACCACAAGTATACACATTTAAAAAGATTTTCTCTGCCATCATGCTGTTGGTGCACATTTTAATATTTGGATAGGGATAGTGTCAAGTGTAAGAATGTGCAGTTTTATAAAATTTTTGAACAAATCTTTTGCATCTTGGAAAGGGTTTTGGATTTATTAATGTAGATGAAATTTAAATTTGATGAGCATCTCCCAGCTTCTAATTTGAGTACTGTACTTTGGGCAACAGGCAATGTTTTTACTTGGCAATAAACACTCTTTGTTAGGTCTGATGTTTGCTGCCTGACAGTAATCATTCTGTAAGCTTTTTTATTTATGTGACTTTTGTCACTGAATTGTTGTTCCAATTATCACCCACATTAATCTTTTTTAGTGTAACCAGAATGTTAGCTAGCTACTTTATCAGTACATTGAAAGGATGTCAGAGCAGATAACATGCATATATCTTAAGTTAACAAGGTTTTAGTTGACCTCTGTGATTCAAGATAACTCATGATAAATCCATCAGATACTCCACAAAGCAATTATTCTTTCATAGGAAACTAAAAGGGGAAATCAGCTTGATTCAACAAGATTTTTTTTGTTTTCTATATTGTTCTTATATTAACAATGAATTTTATCTTTCAGTTGGACTTAGAAAGGATATTGCCCTTTGTTTAGTTGTGATGGTAAAATTGGTCTATTCCAAGTACCCAGAATGGCGTGTACTTTTTACATTACTTTGCTCAAATAGGTGTTTGAGGTAAATCTTCTGTCCTGGATTAATGCAACATCAAGTGATTGAGACAATTCCCCTGCAACAAGTATGCTTAGTGCTGCCTTTACAAGGGAATGAGGAAATCTGGGGCAGCAAAAGTCCATATTGTTCTTGAAGATCAATAGAGTTCTCAAGGTTCTTCAGCTCCCAGTCAAAATACATACAGTATATTCAAGAGCTTCTTTTGGGTTTTTTTGTGTGTGCGCACAAGTTCCCTGGTGGAGGTTTCACCCAGAGATGCTAAAATGCCAGTGTTCAAAGTCAAAAGATTCTAAATTGCCTCAATGAGTTGACTTATTAAAATGCAACAGAAAGCAGTAGGAATCTAGAGTAAAAGAGCAAACTTCTGGAAGAAACCAGTGGGGCGAACAGCATCTGTGGATGGAAAAGGATGGTTGATGCTTTTGACCAAGACCATGCATCAGGGCAGTCCTAATGCAGGGTTTTGACTCAAAACATCAAGCACGGTTTTGCATCCAGTTGAATTGTTTAACCCAATGATTCCTTTCAGCAGTTTGCAATTAAGCTCCTTAACAAACGAATTCCCTGGACACGACACAGAATTTGAGTTTAAAAATTTGCTACAAATATGTTAATTCTGATTTTGCCTAGTTTTTCTGAGGAAGATTAAATGAGCCCTGCTATTTCCTCAAATTAAAATAAGAACAAATTTTAGTAAGTGCTGGATCTCCATTTGGTGATCTAGTGCATCAATTTAAAAGCAACCAATGTCCATGAGCTGGCCAACTTAGGAAAATTTATAACCCAAATACTACTTTAAATATTCACCAATTTAAAGAAATCACAGAATAATAATCACCAAAAACAATCAATGCGACATTACTCCCAAATTTAATGCACTATCATTTGAGTTTAAAAATAAATATTGGTCTTTATCTTAATTGCTCACTTTTCACATTTGTTGGGAGTTAAACCTGAGTTCTGAAAGGTATTTTATAACAATAAGAGAACTTGTAACCAGTTAAGCTCTTTGGATTCAGTGGGTGTCCTGATTCAACTGTCACGCATCTGGGAAAGATATCACAATTCAGAATCAGGAACTTGTCACTCTATGCTGCACCTCACCATAGTGGTATCCACATGACAAGAACTGTTGAATGAGGAATAGTGTGTAGGTGGGTTGCTAACCAAGTTATTTCATTAGTTGCCACATCACCTACAGTCCAACACAAGATCACACACCTCTTTACCCAATACCTCAGTTACTATAGCACTTTTTAGTGTAACATGGGTACATTTTGGTCTATGGCATTTTCAATACAGGCTGGACTTCACTGTAGTGTGCAGACTAAAGACCTGTCCATTATCATTGATGATTAGTTAACCTTCCTGCAGAGACCAGGAAGTATGATTTATTTTTAAAAAACAAATAGACTTTGCAAAACTTGTTGACCAAATGTCCCTACAGTGAAGGAAACTGTAGTGAAAACATGAATAAGAAATTCTGAGAAGACACTTCATGCAAAGAGGAAAGCAACTGTGTCAGTTTTCCCCTGAAGCTGCCATGAAGCTTTCATCTGATGAAACCCCCCAGTTCCTCCTTTCCTTTAGCCAAATTATTTTTGCTACTTCTGAATAACAAGAGAGATAAGGTATGATCAGGCTTGAACTTCCAATGGAGCAGATGCTCCAGATATCTGGAGGAGTACTGCAGTACAAACCTAGACAGCAGCACAGAGTCATAGAGCTGTACAGCAGAGGAAGAGGCCCTTCAAAGCAACTCACCTGTCTCCCATGAAGCCTATCTATGCTAATCCCAGTTACCAGCTCTTAAACCCATATCCTTTTTTTTTTACTTTTTCTCTCCTGCTTATCCAAATGCCTTTTTAAATGTTCTACTTTATTCCCCTCTTTATAACTTCCCCTGGAGGGTTCTTAAGACCATAAGACAAAGGAGCAGAATTAAGCCACTCAGCACATCAGGTCTGCTCCACCATGCCATCATGGCTCTGTTACAAAGGTGGAGCAACTCTGAAGGGCCGAAGGGTACAAAGTCACCCCCTCCTTTTTGAGAATCGCAAGATCGCTATTATTTCGGGTCTGAGACCCAGGAAATGAGAGAGATACACATCATGAGAGAGAGAGAGACGCAGAATACACAAGGTTTGGAATGTCTCCTGACATAAGTGGAACGGAACCACTGATTACTGCTATTGTCTCTTGGAGAAGGAATTGTGTATTGAGTACTGTACTATTTATTGAAACCCCTCAGGGGACAACCAGAGTGGTCTGGTTGAGGGATTGTATCATCCCAACCTGATTGACATCTGAGACCCCGTGAGTGAGGATAAAAGAGGGGTCTGGGGAACACCCCTTTAGACGCACCAGGAGAAACACTAGAAATCCAGTGACAGCGTTTTATAGCGAAAGCCGGTGGGAGCTCGTGTGTGTCCTCCCTTGCCTGGGTGGCGGGTTCATCACGGAAGAACGGTTTAGCTAAAGGAGATGTCACACTTGAACGGCAACGACAACGAGACACCTGATGGATCAAAATCATAAAGGAAGGTTGGCAAAAACTGTAGCGGTAAATGTTCCCATTCTCTTTCTCTCTCTCTCTCTCTCCAACAATTGCAACACAGCGACAACCAAACGACGGCAGCTTGTGTGAACTGCAGCGAACTTTATATTTCCATTGGACAATTCATTATCCCCTAGACAACGATAGAGCTTGTTTCTTATTATTATTATACCCGCACTTTTAGGTTTAGTATTTGATGACGTATATTATCTGTATATTTGCATTGATATTATTTTTGTGTATTTTTACAAATAAATACTGTTAAAAACAGTATCATCAGACTCCAACGGACGTCTCTATCTTTGCTGGTAAGTAACCCAGTTACGGGGTTCGTAACAGCTCAAAAATACAACTGCAGATGCTGTGGATCAAAGAATACGTACACAACGCTGGAAGAACTCAGCAGGGCAGGTTCCCTCCCCCTCCCCCTATCCCAGGTCGCTCTCTATCTCTCTCCCCTTTCAACTTTCAGCTTCTTTATCTCTACAGTTCTTTCATGCTTATCCCCTCCCCCTCCCCCCTTTATCTTTGCTCTGATTGGTTTTCTACCTGGCGCCTCTAGGCCCTACCCCCTCCCCCATCTCTATTACTGGGCTTCGGCCCTCTCTTCCCCCCCATTCCTGATGAAGGGTCTTGGCCCGAAACGTTGGCTACTCTTTTCTCACGGATGCTGCCTGATCTGCTGAGTTCTTCCGGCGTTGTGTATATATGCCATCATGGCTGACATATTAACTCCATTCTCCTGCCTTTTCCCCATAATATTTTACTAATCAAGAAAATACCAACTTTCTAAGATTAACATGCCTGAGGTGAAACTGTTTATCAGTGCAGGAAGCTTGAAAAGAGGAAAGTAAATTGCCCTTGGACTCATAACATTATATTGCCATTCATAGTTTTTTTGTGAACATCAGTACTGAAATAAATAATGTCTTCTATACATCACAAACACACAAAAACATCATCGCAACATGTTGTGGTCGCTTTCCTACTGTCATTTAAAAACGTTGCTGTAAGTCTCATTAGTATTTCTCAATGGTGCAGGCACATGTTCCTTACACTAGACAAATCTTTCCACCTTTGGATACAAATACTCATAGTACTTTATCATCCATTCATTAGCATACAGTCGGTCAACAGTGGATGCAATCTCCAATTGCAGCAGTAAGAGACTAAAGATGTCCTTGAACACTGCTGCCATTTGGTTCGCACAGGTTTTCAGTGCCCTACCAGGTACAATATCAGAGCCTGATGCCTTGCAAGAGTTTATCCTCTTGACAATCATCTGACATCAGCCTCCAAGATAGAGATCACAGAGTCACTAAATGTTGCAGGGATTCACATAGGTGTAGTTTGATTCTCTTTTTCAAAGCGTAGATAAAAAGGCATTTAATTCACAACCATGCATGATGACAGGTTTCACCTATTTGGTGTGCATCTAGTTCTGCCTCTAACTTCAGTTAGAACCATCAAGGCCACTAAGCTCCTGATCTCATCACCTCCTTCGTCCAAACATGAACCAAAAAGGTAAATACCAGAGGTGAGATGAAAGTAATAGCCCTCAACATCAAGGCAGCATTGGACTAAGTATGGCATCAAGGTGCCCTAGCTAAAATGGAGTCAATGGGAATTGGGGTGGGGGGGGGACCCTCTGCTGGTTGGAATCATACCCTGACTTTAACCAAGATGGTTGTGGTTGTTGGAGGTCAATTGTCTCATCTTCAGGACATCACTGCAGGTGTTCCTCAGGGAAGTGTCCTAGGACGAAGCATTTTCAGCCATTTCATCAATGACCTTCCTTCCGTCATTAGGTCAGAAGTGTGGATGTTCACAGATGACTGCACAGTGCTTTGCATCATTTGTGACTCCTCAGAGAGTGAAGCAGTTCATGCCCAAATGCAGCAGGACCTGGACAATATCCAGGATTGGGCTGACAAGTGGCAAGTAACACTTAAGCCACACAAGTTCCAAGCAACAACTATCTCCAACAAGAGAGGCTCTAACCATTGTCTCTTGACATTTGTTGTATCACCATTGCTGAATCTCCTATTATCAACCTGTGGGCTACCATTGACAGGAAACTGAACTGGTCTAGTCATATAAATACTGTAGCTACCAGTACAGGTTAGAAGCTAGGAATCATGTGGCGTGTAACTCACTCCTTGACTCCGCAAAGCCTGTCCACCATCATCGAGGCTCAGGTCAGGGGTGTAATGATATACTTAGCACTAGCCTGGGTGAGGGCAGCTCCATCAACACACAGGAAGCTTGACACCATCTGGTACAAGGCAGCCCACTTGACTGGCACCTCTTCCACAACCATCCAATCCCTCCATCATTGACGACGAGTTACAGCAGTGTGTACTATCTACAAGATGCACTGCAACAACATACCAAAATTCCAAGGCAGAACCTTCCAGAATCACAACCACTACCATCTAGAAGGGTGAGAACAGCAGATACCTGGGAACGCCACCCTTGGAAATCCCTCTCCAAGTCACTCATCATCCTGACTTGGAAACATATCGCCGTTCCTTCATTGTCATTGGAATTCCCTCCCCAACAGTACAGTAGGTGTCCCTACACCTCAGGGACTGCAGCGGTTGAAGAAGGCAGCTCGTCACCACCTTTTCAAGGGCAACTATGGATGGAAATAAATGCTGGTTCAGCTGGCGACGTCCACATCCCGTAAATAAATTTTTAAAAAAGATTGAAATGTGAACTTGTCATTGAAGTTACATTCCTCTCCTTGACCCTTCTGATGTTCAGAGCCAGAAAAATAAAAATGGTGAGGATAAAGGTCACAGATTGAACTCTGACCATTAGAACTGCAACTCCACCCCCTCTATGACCTCAGCAGAGATTGGAATGATCAGATTAAGCAAGTTCTCTTTTCACCAATAACTGACATAAACATAAATCAGTTGAAATGGCTGTGCATTTTTATAATCTTTTGACAATTTTTCTAATAAGTAGCAATGACTGAGATAATTTTTAGAATCTTTTAACAGCTTTTATAATTACATATAATTTCCCTAACCAGGTAGAAATGATTCAAAATAACATTTATGATGTGAAATCATTTAGACCTCATTTGCATGTATCCAGCAAATAGGCAGGGACTTAAATATTAAAATTGCAATTGTTGAATTGTATACAATGTAAAATCAAAGATCTGACAGTAAATCTTCTCTCAATTTTTGAATCAGCAGTGCCCACTTTAATCCCATAAAACAGGTAGTATTGAATAGAAAAATCAACACTATTGTCACTATACAGTCAAAAAGTAAAAGGAATCTGCTTCCCTCAAAGTGCATACAAACCGTGTAAAAGCCCTTGCAATCAACCAAGATCTTTCCCATTCACACACAATTTTAAAGGCTAATTAGAGTCAAATAACTTAAAATATAACCTAAAATATAAACTTAAATATACTAAAGTTGGAGCTAAATCATTATAAAAAATTCAAATTTCTCCAAATACTATATCTTAATCATGTCACTTCAGAAATAACCAAAATACAATTTGATCTGTTGAAATTGTGTGTAGTGTATGAAATCAATATTTCAACTAGGTGTAAAGAAGATTTCCCAGAATTAAGTAACAATCATCTAATTTTAACAATGTCTCTACATTATCTCCCATACCTGGCTAAAATCAGATAGGTTCTGGAGGAGCTGAGCACTGATCAGCCATTACAAAACAGGGCACCCTAATGCCTTTTGTATCATTGTGGTGGATTTCAACAAGCCAGCTTGAAGAAGTCTCCGAACAACCACCACTATCACATCACCTGTGAAACTAGAGGAGCCAACACACTAGACCACTGTTATACAACCATCAAGAACATTTACCACGCCATCTCACGCCCACACTTTGTAAAGTCCAATCACTTAGCTGTACTTCTACACCATGTGTGTAAGCAGCGACGAATGACTGTAAGCATCAGTGAGCAAGGTGTTATGGTCAAGGAAAGCAGAGGAACACTTTCAGGACTGCTTTGAGTTGGTGGACCGGACAACATTCAGGGATTCATCTTCGAATATGCCACAGTTGTCACTGACTTCATCAAAACCTGTGTGGATGAATGTATGCCTTTGAAAACAAACAGAACATACCGAAACCAAAAACCATGGATGAATCAAGAGATTCATAGTCTGCTGAAGACTAGATCTCTGGCATTCAAGACCAGTACAAATGTTTACTTTAAGAGCTAAAACATGATTGTAAATGAAGATAGGGGCAGAACTAGATACACATCAGTTCTGGCAGGGTTTTCAGGCCATTACTTCCTACAAGGTGAAACCTATCATCATGCATGGTTGTGATCCTTCACTCCCAGGTGAACTAAATGCCTTTCATGTGTGTCTTGAAAGGGAGAATAAAACTACACCTATGCAGAGCCCTGCCATATCTGGCGACTCCATGATCTCTGTCTTGGAGACAGATGTCAGAAGTTTTTCAAGAAGGTAAACCCTTGCAAGGCGTCAGGCTCTGATATTGTACCTGGTAGGGCATTGAAAAGCTGTGCCAACCGAAGAGCAGCAGTGTTCAAGGACATCCTTAATCTCTCACTGCTACAGTAAGAGGCTCCCACATGCTTCAAAAGGGCAACCATCATAAGAGTATTGAAGAAAAGCTGGGTGAGTTGCCTCGAAAACTATTGCCCTGTTGGACTCACATCTACTACGATGAAGTCCTTTGAGAAGTTGGTCATTGCCTGCATCGATTCCTGCCCAAGGAAGGACCTGGATCTGATGCACTTTGCCTATCCCCACAATCAGTCTACAGCGGATGCAATCACACTGGATTTTCACTTGGCCTTGCATTACCTGGACAACAGCAATACAATCAGGCTGCTATGTATTGGGTACAACTCAGTGTTCAGCACAATCACGCCCTCAGTACGAATCAACAAGCCATAAAATCTGCACAACTGCACCTTCTTCTGCAACTGGATCCTTGATTCGCTGATTTATAGGGTGTGAGCTGGGGCAGATGGAGGGGGCCTAGTCCTCGGATATAGTGAGGATTAGGTCTGAAGCCATGGTGTCACCTGTTTGCAGCCACCCGGAGAGAGAGGATGAAGCCATTGTGCAGAAGACAAGCTCTCATGACCAACTGAAGTTTGTTTGATTTTTTTTCACCCAAAATTGGAATTCAATGAACTCGGGTCTCAAGTTATGGGGTGGCTTGCTTTTCAGCCACTGGAGAGGCCTTCGAGTTATTATGCTCTACCCAGGGCAACGTAGCACAGTTGTGGCGACTGAAGAATTAAAATGGACTGATGGTGATGGGGAGGGATACAGGAATGAGATGCGTTAGCTGGTTTTGTCATGCCATAACAGCAACTGATTATGCCTTGGAATTAAAGTCAATCAGTCAAGAAATGGAAAGAATATGGCACAGCTGTAAATCTGCCTAGAACAGACCATGCAAAAAGAGGTCTTGTGAGGGAGGCTACCAAGAGACCCATGACAAGCTTCAGTAGCTGAGATGGGAATGACTGCGCATACAACAACTGTTGCCTGGTTGCTTCACCAGTCACAGCTTTATGGGAGAGTGGCAAAGAGAAAGCCACTGTTGGGAAAAAAAACCTTACATGAAATCTTAGCTAGAGTTTGCCAGAAGGCATGTGTATGACTCTGAAGTCAGCTGGAAGAAGGTTTTATGTTCTGATGAAAGCAAAATTGAGCTTTTTGGCCATCAGACTAAAAGCAATGTTCCCCGTAAGCCAAGCACCTCACATCATCAAAACATATCATCCCTACTGTGAAGCATGGTGGAGGCTCCTTCATGGTGTGGGGATGATTCACTGCAGCAGGCCCTGGAAGGCTTGTGAAGGTAGAGGGTAAAATGAATGCAGCAAAATACAGGCAAATCCTGGAGGAAAACCTGATGCAGTCTGCAAGAGAACTAGGACTTGAAAGAAGATTTGTTATCCAGCAAGACAATGACCCCAAGCATAAAGACAAATCTACACAGGAATGGCTTAAAAACAAAGTTAATGTCTTGGAATGGCCAAGTCAGATTCCAGACTTCAAACAAATTGAGAATTTGAGGCTGGATTTGAAAAACTCATGATTCCCATGCACTCTGACAGAGCTGGAGCAGTTTTGTAAAGAAGAATGGGGAAACATTGCAGTGTCCAGATGTACAAAGCTGATAGAGATGTATCCACACAGATTCAAGGCTGTAATTGCTGCCAAATATGCATCTACTAAATACTGATTTGAAGGGGGCAAGTCATTATTTTGAGTTTAGTACATGTAATCAATTTAGACAAATTTGTAGAAATTTGCTTTCACTTTGACAAGAAAAATTTTTTTCTGTTGATCAGTGTCAAAAAAGCCAAATTAAATCCATTGTGATTCAATGTTGTAAAGCAATAAAACATGAAAACTTCCAGGGAGTGGGGTGAATACTTATTATAGGCACTGTAAATATTTTGTCAACAATTCTCACAAAGTCTGTTTGCCTTTTGTTTAATTGTATTTCTTGGACACTATGCAAGACTTAATTAATTGTCAATGACAATGGACTGATCTTTAATCTGCTTAATAAAGTACAATCCTTTTAACCAATATCCAGTATGACATACAAACTTACAAACATGTGAACTGGGGACAGGAATGTCTGTTGATCATGTGAAGCAAGAGTCACATCACCAATCCTTTATGTCTGCTCCACCAGTCAAGAAGGTCACAGCTGAGCCAATAGCATTCTCAACTTCGCTTTCCCCTCCTGTTCGTGGTAACCAACAATCCATCCACTTCTGCCATGAAAGAGTAAGCTTTCAAAAGATTGATGGGAGACCCACATAGTTTTTTTTCTGGTGAACACATGCAGTTTGGGAAGGCCCCAATTTGTTTATTTCTTCATTCACATGTGATGTGTGTACACTTTAATCAGGATATGGACCTTTAGATTTTATTCAAAAAAGTTTGACAAAAGCAGTGTCTCAACCCTAGCCAAAATTAAGGAAACTGTGTGGAGAAGCAGCCATAGAGCTGAACACCTGAACAATGTTCTATGAACATAATCTTTCCAGAAGCTGCAGATCAAAGCTTACACTATCTACTCTGTGCTATTTATTCCAGAGTGTATGTCACAATTGATTTTGTGCTACACATCATTCACATGGCCCTTATTAATTAGGGGTTTATGTGATGTGATTGGGTTCACAAGTCCACTTGTTTATAATGTTATCAAAGACATTTTTGTTAGGTAAATAAACACCACAGGATATTTAACAGGTTACTATCTATTGATCATATATTAATGCTTTGTTGTTTGTTCATTTATGGAATGAAAAAGCTCTGTTTTTTTTATATTAACTTTCTTCATACCTTTTCCTGCATGAAGTGTCCCCGTGCGGATTCTTTATTTTGCCTACTAAAAAATCCCATTACATTTTTAAAAAGCTGTACCTGCTTAGTCTGTTTCAAATGCATCTAGTTTAGAATATCAAATTGTTCCAGTCAATACTTTTGCACATGTACAAGAAAACTGTAATGTATGAATCTATTTCTTTTGGAGCAATGACTCCCCTTAGCACTACATATGAATTGCTAACTTACCTATGTGCATTGACCTGTTTTCTATGCAATGCATTGATCAGCTCTCCTTCTCTGCAACGTGTATACACCAGTTATACACCACGAAGGTTGGTGGAGGGGCCGGTAGTGTTGAGAAAACAGGTAGGTTGCAGAAGGACTTAGATTAGGAGAATGAACAATAAAGTTGCAAATGAAATGTAAAGTTGGAAAATGCATGGTCATGCACTTCGGTAGTAGAAATAAATGTGTGGACTATTTTCTAAACAGGGAGAAAATCCAAAAATCTGAGATGCAAAGGGACTTGGGAGTCCTTGTGCAGAGCACCCCAAAGGTTAACTTGCAGGTTGAGTCGGTGGCGAGGAAGGCAAATGCAACGTTAGCATTCATTTCAAGAGGTTTATAATACAAGAGCAGGGGTGTGATACTGAGGATTTAGAAGGCACAGGCGAGTCCTCACCTTGAGTATTGTGTACAATTTTGGGCTTGTTCTCTAAGAAAATATGTACTGGCGTTGGAGAGGGTCCAGAGGAGGTTCACAAGGATGATTCCAGAAATGAAAAGTTATTATACGAGGAACATTTGATGGCTCTGGGTCTTTACTTGCTGAAATTCAGAAGCATGGGGTGGGGGGGGGGGGGTGATCTCATTGAAACCTTCCGAATGCTGAAAGGCCTAGACAGAGTAGATGTGAAAAGGATGTTTCCCATGGTGGGGGAGTCTAGGAAAAGAGGGCACAGCCTTAGGACAGAGGGGCGTCCATACAAAACAGATGTGGAGAAACTTCTTTAGCCAGAAGGTGGTGAATTTGTGGAATTTGTTGCCACATGCAGCTGTGGAGGCCAGTCATCTCCAAATTTGTGGATGACACGAAGCTGGGCGGCAGTGTTAGCTGTGAGGAGGATGCAGGGTGACTTGGATAGGTTAGGTAAGTGGGCAAATTCATGGTAAATGCAATTTAATATGGATGAATGTGAGGCTATCCACTTTGGTGGCAAGAACAGGAAAACAGATTATTATCCGAATGGTGGCCGATTAGGAAAAGGGGAGGTGCAACGAGACCTGGGTGTCATTGTACACCAGTCATTGAAGGTGGGCATGCAGGTACAGCAGGTGGTGAAAAAGGCGAACGGTATGTTGGCATTCATAGCAAGAGAATTCGAGTACAGGAGCAGGGAGGTTCTACTGTAGTTGTACATGGCCTTGGTGAGACCACACCTGGAGTACTGTGTGCAGTTTTGGTCCTCTAATCTGATGAAAGACATTCTTGCCATAGAGGGAGTACAAAGTATGTTCACCAGATTGATTCCTGGGATGGCAGGACTTACATATGAAGAAAGACTGGATCGACTGGGCTTATACTCAGTGGAATTTAGAAGATTGAGGGGGGATCTTATTGAAACGCACAAAATTCTAAAGGGATTGAACAGGCTAGATGCAGGAAGATTGTTCCCAATGTTGGGGGAGTCCAGAACGAGGGGTCACAGTTTAAGGATAAAGGGGAAGCCTTTTAGGAACGAGATGAGGAGAAACTTCTTCACACAGAGAGTGGTGAATCTATGGAATTCTCTGCCACAGGAAACAGTTGAGGCCAGTTAATTGGCTATATTTAAGAGGGAGTTAGATATGGTCCTTGTGGCTAAAGGGATCAGGGGTATGGAGAGAAGGCAGGTACAGGGTTCTAAGTTGGATGATCAGCCATGATCATACTGAATGGCGGTGTAGGCTCGAAGGGCCAAATGGCCTACTCCTGCACCTATTTTCTATGTTTCTATGTTGGGTGTATTTAATGCAGAGATTGATAAGTTCTTGATTGGACATGGCATAAAGGTTACGGGGAAAAGGCCGGGAATTGGGGTTGAGGAGGAGAGAAAAAAAAAGCATCAGCCATGATTAAATGGTGGAACAGACTTGATAGGCCAAATCGCCTAATTCTGCCCCTATGTCTTATGGTCTTATAAAGCAACCTCCCTTGTATGTGCCTTTATTTAATTGATATGTAGTTGTACAAACACAACAAATTGGCAATGAGTGTGAACCTAAATGACAACAGACACCACCAACTGCATCAACAGTTACAAGATGACAGGCAGTGAGAGGAAAGAGTTAAACAGTATGGAGAAGGCAGGCATGGAGCCCCAGATGCAAACAAAGGGGCACATGAGTAACAGTGCACAGTACACAAAGAAAGACGCACAACTAGTGAAATTAAAGAAAATAGCATGACGACAGCCTTAGTTGGGAAATTTAACAACTTTGATCATGCTAATGAGGGCTGAGAATAATATTTTGAAGAGTTGAACTGTATTGTAACACGAACAACGTGGATGAGGAAAAGAAAGCCTCCATGCTTCTTAGCCAAATGTCTGCTAAAATGTATAGGCTTTTATGCAACTTAGTAACTCCAGAAAAGCCAGTAAGCAAGATGTGCAAGGACATTTTTACAATCTTACAAAATCATTTGGATCCTAAACTGCTGGTAATAACTGAGTTTCAGATTTTACAAAAGGAATCAAAGGATGAAAGCATTGCTGAATACATTGCAGAACTCTGCAAACTTTCCCAATACTGACGAAGGGTCTCAACCCGCAACGTTGACTGCTCTTTTCAACAGATGCTCCCCGACCTGTTGAGTTCATCCAGCTTGTTTGTACGTCTTGATTTGACCACAGCATCTGCAGTATACTTTGTGTTTTGCTAATACTGTGATTGGACTTTCTGATGCATTGATGGGTAGGGTTACACGTGGCATGCATTGTCAATGCAGTCAACAGAGGCTACTGTCAGAAAGATATCAAACCTTACAATGGGCATTAACCACTACAATATCATTAGAGACTACAGCAAAGGATGGAGCAGAACTACATAAAAATAGTTTAGAATGTGAAACGCAAAAAATGTCCCTCAATCGTGCAATAATCCAAAAAATGTTATTGATGTGATTGTCCCATGATGCAAATGATTGTTGGTTTAAAGAAAACTTCTGCAGAAAGTGTCACATAGAGAGAATGTGCAAATCAGACCAAAGAGACAAACCACGCGAGTGTCGAGTTTCAAACACAAAACCAAATAAAAATGCATAAAATAACTCAATGTGCAACTGAATCAGACAACACAGGATCTGACAAAGGTGAGCTGTCATTTCTAGCACTGAATAGCATTATTGAAGCAGATCACGTAGTCATATGGATCACAAAAGATGTGTCTGGTGTAAAACTGAAAACGAAGCTGGACACAGGGTCAGCTTGGTCGAAATATCAGAGGCTGACTACAAAAGACTATTTTCTAAGCTACCATCAGAAAAAAACCTTGGTGATGTTAAAGACCCACAATAGTGAATAAGTGTCTCACAAAGGTAAACTGAAAATAAATGTGATGTATGGATGCAAAACACAGCAGTGAGAGCTTTGTTGTTTGAGAAATGAAGGGCCAGCAGTATTTGGACACAAATGGGCAGAAAAACCCAAGTAGACTGGGACTCAAAGCTCCAAATGTGTTATTGACAGCCCAAATGGTAGCACTAACCAGAGCTTTTTAATGCTAATGAGAAGGTGTTTGAGAAGGAGATTCGCATACTCAAAGCCATGAAGATCAGAAATGAACTGGATGAAACAGCTACACAAAGATTCCATGCAGCACGTCCAGTACCTTACGCACTATATCCTACAGTGGATGCTCAACTACAGAGATTGGATACATCTGGAATTCTCTCCAAGGTTGAGTGGAGTGATTGGGCAACAACCATTGTTCCGGTGATCAAGAAGCGGAAGGCTAGAGCTGTTCATATATGCAGGGACTTCAAAGTGAGCATCAACCCTGTTCTGTCTACTGTGCAGCATATCCTACCATGAATAGAAGACATTTTTGCAGCTTTGGCAGGCAGGGAGAGTTTTTCAAAAATTGACTTGTCACAAATCTATCTGCAAATAGAGATTGAGAAGTCAAACAGGAAGTTCCTCACAATCAACATTCGCAAGAGACTGTTCCAGTATAATAATCTCGTCTTTGGTGTCACATCAGCTCCAGAAACTTGGTAAAGACCAATGGACAAATGCTCCAAGATATCCAATGTTACTTTGATGGCATCATTGTGACAGGCAAGAGTGATGAAAAGCAACTCCAGAACCTTGGTAAAAGTGCTCATCAGGCTGAGTGAGTATGACCTGCGAGCAAAGAGACAAAATTGAGTTATTTAAGAATGAAAGCTCATATTGTGGACATGTTATTGACAAGCCGGGCTTACACAAGTCACCAGAGAACACTGAAGCAGTGCTGCAGGCACCCAAATCGGAAAATGTATCACAACTCCGGTCATACTTGGGCCTTGTAAACTACTATCACCGGTTTCTTCCAAACGCTGTTACAGTGCTGCACCCATTGCAGACAGGAGAAAAATGGGAATGGTCAGGAATGTGTGAAAGCACATCCAAGGAAGCAAAGAAACCAACAACCTCAGATGAACTACTCACTCATTATAACCCATCTCTGTCCATCAGACTGGCATGCAATGCATCCCCTTATGGCATTGGTGCCCTTTTGTTCCACATTATGAAAGATGGATCTGAATGTCTAATTGCACTTGCCTCAAGAGCATTGATGAGTCCAGAATGCAACTACGCAAAGATCGATCAAGAGGCCCTTAGTCTAGTATGGGAAATAAAAGAGTTCCACTATTACATCTATGGACAGAATTTTACCCAAGCAACAGACCACCAGCCCCTTGTGTCCACTTTCAATCCTAGGAAGGGAATCCCAGTGGTGTTTGCTAACCAGTTGCAACACTGGGCTCTTTTCCTAGGAGCCCACTCTAATGACTTGGAGCTCAAGGGCATGAAGCGATACAGCAATGCTGATGGCTTGTCTCATCTTCCCTTGTTGGCAACTGAAGTCTTCATTCTGTGACCCAGGAGAGGTTTTTGCTCAAAGCATTGGCAGACCATTTGCTGGTAACAAATTCTGAAGTACAAAGAGAAACAGGTGATGACCTGTTATTGTCAAAGGTCTACATCACCATGCAAGGATGGCCAGCTCATGGTAATCCTGTTTCCGGAGCTTTCAGTGAGACAAGACCAACTGTCAGTATTTCAAAGAATACTGATGTACAGATCTCATGTTCTGGATCCATCTAAACTGTGCACTAGGGTGTTCGTAAATCTGATGAAGGACATCTGGGTGCAATCAAGATGAAGAATCTACATGAGGTGGCCAGGAATATATAGATTGTAGGCTTGAATGAAAGCTGTTCGGGATGCCACAAAGTTCAAAATGCATTTCCACAGGCACTGTTACACCCGTGGGAGTGACCGTCTTCACCATGGCAAATAGTACATATTCACTTTGCTGGGCCATTCATGAACTCCACGTTTCTGATTGCTGTGGATGCTCATTTGAAGTGGCTGGAGGTCATACCAATGAAATCAACCACCTCAGAAAAGACCGATTCCATTCTGAGGACTATCTTTGCCAGAAACAATGTAACTAAGCAAATTGTGTCAACAGACCACAATACACGTCAGAAGTATTCTGACTGTTCATGCAGAAAAATGACATCAGACATTTCAAGTCAGCTCCTCACCAACCGGCGATGAATGGGTTAGCCAAAAGGTTATCCAAACCATCAAGAAATCTAGTAAAGCAATGGACAAGAAGGAAGTTTCTCTACAGCACAAGGTGTACAACTTCCATTTTGTACATCGGAACTCTGTTCATGGGAGAAATCAAACACCTGCAATGCTCACATGAGAGAAAATCTGCAGATGCTGGAAATAAAAAAAAACACACACAAAATGCGGGAGGAACTCAGCAGGCCAGGTAGCATCTATGGAAAAGTGTACAGTCAATGTTTTGGGCTGAGGCCCTTCAGCAGGAGAAAAAAAAAAGTAGAGTTAAAAGGTAGGAGAGGGGAAGGAAAAACACAAAGTGATAGGTGAAACCAGAAGCGGGAGGGTTAAAGAGCTGGGAAGTTGATTGGTGAAAGAGATACAGGCCTGTGAGCAAGAATCTGAGACCACACATACACCTCCTGAAATCAGATCTATGGAGGGAAATGCAGAATAATAGTTCAGCCAGTTGCCAAGTGAATCAGCAAGGAGCTTCAAGATTGGAGAGGAAGTTCTAGCGTGTGATTACCAAAAAGACAAGTGGACACCCAGTAGGATAGCTACAAGAATAGGACCATTGATGTACACAGTGGATGTTGGAGATCATACATGGAGACGCCACATGGACCAGATATTGGATATTCAGCTGAAGAACACATCTGAGTCAAATACATCCAACAAGATGGGCACATTGCAACCACTGAACTTATCTCTTGGTGATAATCATGTCACTAACAGCAACGTGACACCTGCAACAGAGAAAGTTACCTTTCACAAGACACCTACCAAACCTAATGCCACTTCACAGGTCCAAAGGCATTATACTGAAAGAAACAGAAAGCCACCCAAAAGACTGAATCTGTGCTATAGTTAAGCTAGTTATAGACTGTTATTGTGAATGAAAGCATGTTTGAATAGGTTTGTTAAAGGGAAGTTGAATGTTTTGTTACATATAGAGTTTTCTGTTACATTAGTCTAAAAGGGAGGAAGTGCAATGTATGGATTTATTTCTTTTAGAGCAATGACTCCCCTTAGCATTACACAAGGACTGATAACTTGATTATGCAAATTGGTCTGCTCTTTCTACCTCCCTGAAATGTGAGTGCACCAATTAAAGCTATCTCTGACTGTATGCCTTTATTTAATTGATATGTAGTTCTACAGACACAATAACTGTTTTTAAATCTTCATTTGTTATTCATAGTTTCATGTATGACAAGCTTATACAATTTTCAATGAACTTTGCTAAGTTCATGGAATCAAAATTATAATCGGGACACTGGTAAGCTGGACTATTATAAATTCTGGATATACTGCATACTCAAGATAAAACATTTTTGAAGTCAACTATATGACATGTTCACACTGATTTCAATCAGTGGAAGATGAAAATGTAAAAATAGAATTTTGCTGAAGTAAAAGAACTGGAGAATAATTTCATAGTATTGTTGCTTACCTTTGAGCAATGATTGAATTCTCCAAACTGTGATACTCTACTGGACCAAACAAATTGCAAACATTGCTGTGCTTAACTTCCAATTAATACTAAGTGTAATTGTGCCTAGTACTGACACTTGCTTCTTTTTACAACTTACACAATACTAATTTCTGCCAGTTGATCTAAAGGAGTAGAGAAACAGAGATAAGGAGAAACATGACACTTGATAAACAAAGCAGCCACATCCAGGAGCCCTGTTTCTCCATTAAAATATGAACCATCATTTTTACTACAAGCAATTATACAGAGCAGGTTAAATTAAACAGCAAAGCCAATTATTTAAGATATCTATGGGATCATTACTAACCGGGCCAGTGGATGAGGAATGGCATTTAATTCAGAGAAATGCAATATGTTGCATTTTCATCAGACAAAACAGGGCAGGACTTACCAAATAAATGATAGGTTCCTGGGGAGTGTTGTAGAACAGGGAGACCTAGCGGTGCAGGTACATAGTTCCTTGGAAGAGGTGACACAGATTTTCAGGGTGCTGAAGGCACCATTTGGCATGCAGGCATTCATCTGACAGAACACCGAGTACAAGAAATGAGGTGTCATCTATAGCTGGGAAGATCAGATCACATTTGAAGGTTCGTGAAGACGTTACAAGGAGCAGAAGGCTTGGATTATAAAGGGAGACTTAAAAGGCATGTTATGAGAGATGTAAGCTCGTACTGTGAGTGTTACTTTAAGAGCGCCCAAGTGAGGTGGGACTATGATGTCAGTCATAAGCTGTGGAAGCCTGCTGTAGGGGGAGATTTGAACCTTAAATGGTTTGAATTTGTGACTGTCACTTTTATTACCCGCATGTGGATTTCGGTTGTGAAGTATCCTGTGGAATCACTTTTGTTAACCTTTGCCTGAATTCGGGTGTGCTCTGTGGTTACCACTTAGAAGAAGGGATATTTCCGTGGCACGTCACCTATTTCTACATGGATTTCGGAACGACTTGACAGACAAGATCTTCGACATCTACTATTTCATTCTACCAGTGTGGTACCTGTGGAATTCGACGTAATTGCCTTCTCTCTACATTTCACCTTGGATTACAAATCTCTCTCCCATCATTCACTTCAGGGATCACTGAACATTTCTGCTTTACTTTCTTAAGACTTTAAAAATTGTTCCTAAACTTGACTGTTTGGGAGCCACACACATATATACACACACTACACTGTTAACTTCTGTTTATTTCGTTTAAGTTACTATATTATAAGTAGATACTGTACTAATAAAGATAGTAGTTTTAACATTAAAACCTGACTCAGTGTGTGATCTATTGCTGCTGGTATGTAACAGGCAGAAGTGCTTTTCCCCAGGAGATTGGAAAGCTAAGGCATGAACTTCGAAGTTTATAAAAACACAAGGGCCACAGTTAGGTGAATAGACAAAGAATTGTCTCCAGGGTAGGAGAATACAAAACTGAAAAGTGTGAGGAGAAAGATTCAAGAGGGACCTGCAGGGCAACCTTCGCACATAGGCTGGTGAGTATATGAAATGAACTTGCAAAGGAAGTGGCAGTACTGGGCACAATTACATTTAAAGGACTATTGAATGTTACATGGATAGGAAAGGGTTAGAGGGATAAGGGCCAAACACAGGCAAATAGGATTAACTCATTTAAGCAACATGGTCAGTATCAATGGTTTGCAGCAAAAGACATGCTTCTGTATCGCTTTGCTCTATGACTCTAAAGGTGCTAAACTATGCAAGTGGTTAAATGTTTGTACATCTTTAAATAACACACTGATATTCCATTGGAACAACGTTTTTAAAGCCTCAGAGACCTAGAGTATTAGTTAAGTAGATATGATACAGAAAGGTTCACAATTCTGTATTTGCATGGCATTACTTTTATCCTTGTCTAATAACTATTTAAAATGCATGTCTTGTAAAACAATCAAGATCTTCTAACATGTCAGTCAAGTCTTAGGCAAGCCTGGGAGTTTTAAATACAGCTTGCAACCAGCAGCATGTATACAATTTGGGGAGCCAGCTGCTTGTTCAGGTCTTGTGCACTGTGAGAAAAAAAAAATCAGAGTATTCATAAAACAACGCAGAGCACTGAGGCAAACTAACAAATATATGTGTAATAAATATAACTGCACTTAACTTGCACAAGTCTGGCAAAGAACTTGGCATGTAGTGCAAAAATATAGTGACCTCATACTTGGTGAAATTGATAATGTCAGTACTTTACCAGTCAAAAAGAACTACCCAATTAAATCCTTCCTTCCTGCAGGGTATTTAAATGTAACTTGAGATTGTCCCCCTACCACTGAGTTTTTTTAAAAAATTGCTCATCTCCCCTAGACAACCCTTCTATCAACTCTTCTATCAGAAGAGAGAAATAGGCCCTTTCATTTACTCTATAGACCTCAGATTTTTTTTTAAATCAACACCTCAATTAAACCTCCTTTCAAACTCCTCTGTTCCAAAACAACTAACCCCAGTTTATTTATTCTGGCAATATTTCTGAAACTATTCTTATACTGTCGAACGCAGATATTTGGCCATCAAGTTTATGCCAGCTTACAAAGCAGATCCATTCACCCTCTCTCTATTGCTTTATTTACTTGCAGCTTATTCTCTCTCACAAGCCTATCAACTTCCCAATTCTCCTGCCACTCACCTACCTCAAGGGTAACCAACTCTGTAGACACAACTTTGGGATGCGAGTGAAAGAAGAGCTCCAGGGAGAACTTCCATGCAAGTAAAGGGAGAAAGTGAAAATTCCACATACAGTATTAGATACGAGGTGATGAGATATCATGGCAGCAGCACTACCTGCTGCATCACAGTACTACCTTCATAACTCTCCATCTTCTCATATAATTAAATCGTTCTTGTAAGCAGATGACCAGAATCTTAAACATTATTAAAGCTGACAATTAGTGTTAAATTCTGTTCTAGAATAACTTTTCTGCTCTTCTATTCACTGCTAGCTAGTAAATAAAGGCTGGCAGGCTTTTTTTTAAAAAACAACTTTCTTATTGGTGTTCACTGCTATCTTTATGATTGTATGGACATGTGTTGCAAGTTCTTCCACATTGCTCAATATCCCACCATGAACTGTAAATTCCTTTGCCTTGTTGCATTTTCCAAATGCATTCTCTGCATTAAATTACATTTGACATTTATTTGCTCAATTTGCTAGTCTATCCATATAATTCTTTAATCTTAAACTTTCCCTGTCATTGTCACCACCCAGACATTTTTTATGCCATCTGCAAACTTCATAAGAGTCGGAGTACTGAGTCCTGTGAAACAACACTGACAACAACCTAGAAGTTATTTTTACAAATTCCATCAGCACCCTATGCTCCCCGCCACTAAGGCAATTCTGCATCTGGTTTCCTCTCTCTCTTCAACCCCACAGGCTTTTTATTTTCTACTAACCTGTTGTGCAGGACCCTTATCAAAAACCTTGCTAAAATCTTTACTGCCCACATTGATGCTTCTTGTCCCCTCAGTAATAGGTGGCCTGTGGTACAGTGGCCAGCGCCGCTGCTTCAGTCAAGGTCCTGGGTTGATTCCAACTTAAGTGCTGTTCTGTGAAGACTGTGACCGAATGTGTTTCCACTGGATGCATCAAACTGATTCCACATCCCAAAGATGAGAGAACACCCAGAGGAAAGTTAATTAGCCACTATAAATTATCCATTGTCATAGGTAGATGAGTAAAGGACCAAAAGAGTACATGACAGAAATTAAATTGTCGGGCAAGTGAAGGGAAATGGGACGACTCTGCTGAAGCTGCCATGGACCCAAGGGGCTGAATGGCTTTTTCTATAAGAATGTAAGTAAAATTTCAATCAGGGTTAACATACCCTCACATATCTCTGTTCATTGTCCTTGATTAACTTTCTGAACTATTTATACTGTCCCTTGGAAAGGACGACAATTATTTGCCCACATTCAAAGTTAAACTTTACAAGCTTATGATCACTTACTTTATTCCCCCCTCTCTTTTTAAACAATGGCACAGCCCATACAGAACTCCATTGTCTGATAACACACCTTTAACCAAAGAATTCAAAAATTGTAGTCACAGAGTTTCTTCTGGTTCAAGCACACCTGTAGCTTGAAGTGAAGTGCAACCACTAAAATGGTCCGTAACACTCATCTGGTTCATCCACACAGTTGCACTGGAAATTCAATGCATACATGTGAACGTTCCTTGATATGGAATCAAACTATTTGTGTCATGAAATCAATGAACTGACTAAAACTGCAAGTGGAAAGACAGAAACATAAACCTGGTTTACTTCTGGATCACAATAGAAATACTGCAAAATAAAGTAATTTTAAGTGTTCTTCACATTACCAAAATGCATAATGGCATAAAGTTATGAAATCGTTTCCTTAAGATATTAGGTAATAATAAAATGCAAAGAGGGAGAGGAACTTACAAAATGTTTTCAAAACTTCTTTTAGACCTAGTTATTTTAGACCTAGTTATTCTGGAAAATGAATGAGGCAGATTTCATTTAGAAAACACCATCTAAAATAACATAACATTTAGAATAACTATGAAAATGATATGGGCCACTAAGCCAAATGAAGTAAAAACAGTTTCAATGTGATGAGCAGAATCTGGACTGGGTATATTTGGATTAAAGAGTGGCAAGCAAAAATTAATTGGTGGCCTTTAAGGAAAAATTGCCCAAGGGCAGACTGGGGAAGGCAGAGCAGAATGACAGACAGTGCTCCAGCAGTCGCAGCTTGATTCTGACCTCCAGTGCTATGGAAGGACTTCGCATATTCACTTAGTGGGCACAAAGTACACTGCAGATGCTGTGGTCAAAGCAACACGCACAACACACTGGAGGAACTCAGCAGGTCCCAAAACGTTGACTGTTCGTTTCCACGGATGCTGCCCGACCTGCTGAGTTCCTCCAGTGTGTTGTGCGTGTCACTTTGTGGGGAGCTAGTTTCCCTTGGGTTCTCTGGTGTCTTCACACATCTGGTTGATTAACTCACCACTGTAAATTACCACTAAGCTAAGACAGTAGCAAGAGAATCAGGGGGAGATTACAAGCATGTAAGACAGAGTTCATAAAGGAAATAAGTGGAATAATTAAATTGAAGGGAATGCACATAACAGGGCAGAGACTTAATAGGACAACTTCCATGTTGTAAGGAAAAAAGATGGAAAATATAATTTTCATTCCCAAAAGAGAAAAAAATTAGAGGGAATCTAACACAAAAGCAAAAGGGGGGGGGGCATATAATACAGCAAAGATTAGTGAGAAGGTAGAGTATTAGGAAGCTTTTTGAAAACCAACCCGAAGGTAACTTAAAAAAAAAGCAATGAGAGAAAGATGAAATATGAAGGCAAGCTAGCCAATACAAAGGTGGATACCAAAACTTTTATTGGGTACATAAAGAATAAAAGAGAGTGGATATTAAACAGCTGAAAATGATGCTAAAGGGGTAGTACTGGGGGAGAAACTTAATTAGCATTTTCACTCTGGAAGACACTAGCAGAATGCCAGAAATATGAGCGTCAAGGGCAAAAGCAAGTGCTGTGGCTATTATCAAGGAGAAGGTATTTGAAAAGTAGAGAAGTATAAAGGTAGATAACTCACCTGGACCAGATAGACTACACCGCAGCGTTCTGAAAGTGGATGCTGCAGAGGTTGTGGCAGCATTAATAATGTTCATTCAAGAATCACTCAATTCTGGAATGGTTCCAGAGGTCTGGAAAATTGCAAATATCACTCCATTCTTTAAGAAGGCAGAAAAAAGGAAATTATAGGTCAATTGGCCTGACTTCAGTGGTTGGAAAAATGATGGAGTCTATTATTAAGAATGAGGTTTCAAGGAACTTGGGGGAGGACATTTCAAAATTGGCCAAAGTCAGCATAGTTTATACAAGGAGAAAAATTGACTGACAAATCTGTTGGAATCCTTTGAAGAAATAACAGGCAAGGTAGATAAAGGAGTACATGTTGTTTATTTGGATTTTCTGAAGGTCGCGCGAAACAAGATGGATGACATGGTATTACAGGAAAGTATCAGAATGGATAGAAGATTAGCTGACTGGCAGATGATCAAGAGTGGGAATAAATTGGGCCTTTTCTGGTTGCCTGCCAGTGACTAATAATGTTTCACAGTGATCAATGTAGGGATCGGTTCTTTGCATGTTATACGCCAATGATTTGGGTAATAGAATTATTGGCTTTGTGGTCATGTTTACAGATAACATGAAGATGGGTGGAGATGCAGGCAGTGTTGAAGAAGCAGGATGTCTGTAGAAGGACTTGTACAAATTGGGAGAATAGGCAATGATTTGGCCAAAAGAATATAGGTGGGGAAGTTTAGTCTATTTTCTAAATGGAGAAAAATCCAGAAATCAGAGATGTAAAGGAGCTTGGCAGTCCTCATGTAGGATTCCCTAAATGCCAACTTGCAGGTTGAGTCAGTGGTGAGGAAGGCAATTTCAATGATAGCATTCATTTCAAAAGTACTAGAAATGTAAAAGCAAAGATGTAATGCTGAGGCTCTACAAGGCAATTGTCAGACATCATTAAGTATTGTGAGCAGTTTTTGACCACTTATCTAGAATGCATTGGCATTGGAAAAGGTCTACAAGAAATTCACAAGAATGATTCCAGGAATGAAAAGGTTAACATATGAGCAGCATCTGATGGCTCTGGATCTGTACTCACTGAAGCTTAGAAGAACAAGGGTGGGATGGATCTCATTGAAACCTATCAAATATTGAGAAGCTTAGCTAGAGCTGATGTTTGGAGAATGTTTCCTATAGCGGGAGACTCTACAACCTGATGGCACAGTCACAGAATAAAAGGACATCTATTTAGAACAGAGATACGGAGGCATTCCAGAGGGTGGTGAATCTGCAGATTTCATTCCCATAGACAACTGCGGAGGCCAAGTCATTGGGTATATTGAAAGTGAAGGAGGTAGGTTTTGGATTGGTAAGGGCATCAAAGGTTATGGAGAGAAGGCAGGAGAATGACATTGAGAGATAATAAATCAGCCATGCTGGAATAGTGGAGCAGACTCAATGGGCTGAAAGATCTAATTTTGTTCCCATATCTTATGGTCTGACACCAGAATTCTCTAGTTGACCAAACAGAAAATAAAGCAGGGGAAAGAGCACAAAGAAGAACTAGGTCTTTTATTGAAAGATTAGAGGGAAGGAAAGAAAAGGAATAAAGGTAGTAAACAGAGAACATGAGAAGTCTGACAGCAAACAAAACGAAATCCAAGAATCTTTATTTGGCTTTTAATCAGCTTTCAGGTTATAGTAGGAGAACGGTGTGGGGGAAGGGGGGGGGGGAAGAGACCATGGGGCAAAAAATAAATCCACTTGTAGAAACAGAGAGCTTAGCTGTCTTGATATATCAGTACTTTACAGGTCTTACCTGGGAGGAAGATGCTGCTGAAATCTTAGCAGAGTTAAGTACAGTAACACGAACTAAATTTTTTTTATAACAGTACAATAAAGTCTAAATGTTCCATAAAAGGGAGACATTTCACTGTCCAGGTGGGAAACATTTTAGTTTGACACGGAAAACAATGTAAATGTGAGGGTGGTGTCTGAGGATCAGAGAATTGTAAATGTTCTTAAAGTTTTGATGATAAACATGAGAATTATTGAGTTAGTTTAACCTATATGCTGGGGTAACTTTAGGAAATGATAATGTGACAAAATTTGTAGTCACAATGAGAAAGGTAGATTTTTTTTTAAGTGAACGCTTGCACGAGTTAGTCAAAGGAAAATTATGTTTAACTGAATTGCTTAATGAAGTTAGAGTAAAAGAGGTAAATGGTGCACATGTGGATTATATAAAGCATTAGACAACCAGGTGACCCGTTGGGGCACCTGTTGAGAGAAAGGTAGTGCAGTCTGATGTGACCAGAATGAACATTAAATTTTCCTGAATGTTATTGCTATGCTTTGGAAATTGAAGAGGAAAAACTTAGTTTATTAAAGTAGAAAGATGCATAGCAAGGGAAATATAGTTCCTCCTCGTTTAATGAAGGGCACTTTTAATAGCAAAATTTCTGGTTGATCTGCCACCCTTGAGCCTTTCGTTGTCAGTCTGGAGATGTGCAGTCCTTTCATCCACTGTCTCTTCATGTCTTCTGCTGTTTGTTGTTTGTCTCTGATCCTGGAGACATGCGTTTCTCTGCTCCTTCGTCTCTTCCTCTCTCCTCCTCCTGTGCCTGTTTTTTTGTCATTCTGGAGGTGTGCAGCCCTTTCACTCACACATTTCTTCATCTCTTCTGCCATTTGTTCTTTTTCTCTGATCCTGAAGACATGCATTTCTCAGTTCCTTTGTCTCTTCCTCCCTCCTCCTTCTATGTCTGTTGTTGTCATCCTAGAGAAGCACAACCCTTTCATCCTTTGTCTCTTCATCTCTTCTACTATTCGTTCTTTTTCTCTGATCCTAGAGTCGTGTGGCCCTGGCCTCATCCGATTTTGTTCTCTCCTCCTTCTGTGCCTATTGTTGTCACTTTGGAGATGTGGATGCCTCTCCTCCTCTGTTTCTTCTTCTCTCATCTTCTTTGTCCTGACTCTTTAATCCTGGAATCATGCGCCCCTGGCCTCATTCGATTCTTGTTCTCTCCCTTTCCTTGCCGCTTCCCAACGATGTTTGGCATCACCTCTTAACCATAATGTCACCCTTCTCTTTCCACGTGGCATAATTAGGTTGACCATTTTTTACCCTAATGCTGGATAGAAGATATGAAGCAGTAACACCAAAGCCTCCAGGATGCTGATTATTCTTGATGATGTGGTTGCCGCTCTCCTGAATGGACGTGATAGAGGCACCACTGTCCTTTGACTGCAGCAAAGGGTTTGATGGGTGTTTTGAAGTACGTCATTGCAATAAAATTTAATTATCTCTTTTTGATGGGCCGGAGTTAGACCTGTCCCAATCCTGCACATGCTGATGGTGATTAGTAGAATGTGACCACTTGAAATAGAGCTGCCCTGCCCTTTTGCTCCAGTTGGTATCGCTGCTGTGAGCATCGTGAGGCACTGCTGAGGCTGGCCATACATATGTGTCATGTCGCGTCGCAGTTTCCATTAAGGGTGGAATCGGGTCGGTGTAGAAAACGGGGCCTGTTGATTGACAAGTGAGCAATTTTGTAGGAACAAATAACCCTGACTTTTGCATGCATTCTGTAAGTTAGCGCATTTTAAGTGGATTTAGTCAAAAAAGTGCTGCTGTAATGCACTGTTTGGGCTAATTGGAGGTCACAAACAGACAAACAGAGCATAAGAATTTTAGTAGTGTATAGATAGATTGATAAAGTGACACATAATGGATATCAAAATTAAAAGCAATAGAATAAAAGGGAAAATCTTATGAATAGAAAATCAAGGCAATTGAGCAGGAGGAAGCAGTGAATGATTAAGCTTCAGACTAGAGTTGTACCGTAGTGTTACACAGAGGACAGCCAGAGGTCCACTATCTTCCTTAATATATATGAATGCCTTGGTCTGTGTACTGGAGACAAATTTAAAAACACTTGAGAACAGAATAGTAATATACTTCAGGAATAGAAAGACAGGCTGGTGAAATAAGTGGCAGATGATAATTAATTTATGAAAATATTAAGTGATATTTATCAGGAGGGAAAACAAGGGATGTCAACACAAATTAGAGAGCACAATTCTGAAAGGACACAGGAGCAGACAGATTAGATAGGATGCAGTTAGACATTATATTTGTTCAAATTGTTAATTAGGCCACACAAGAGTGCAGCTTATAATAATGTTATAATGCTAGAGAGGGTTCAGTAATAATTACAGGAATGTTGCTGGGACTTGAGCGTTTGAGTAATAAGGGGAGACTTGTACTCCTCCCTGAAACAAAGGAGAACAATGGGTAACAATAAAGATTTTAAAATTATGAGGGGAATAGTTTAAAATTGAGGGGAAAAAAGAGGAACAGAGGGGCAAGGAAGTATATGGAATAACCTGCCAGAAGAGGTGGTAGATATGGATACAATTACAACATTTTAAAGACATTTGGACAAGTGAGTGAATAAGAAATCTTAGGAGGGATACAGGCCAAATTTAGGTAAAAGGGACCAGTTTAAATCTGCATATTGGTTGGTATGAATGTATCGGGTAAAAAGACCTGTTTCTGTACTGTATGACTCCATGAATCTATATCTGAATAAATCAATGCACTTGACAGTAGTGTAGAGAAGGTTTGAAAATGTAGTTAGGTAGCACAACCAAGTAAGTAAAAATGAATCTTTCTCAAACAATGCTCTGGTACTGGGTCTAATTTTGAAGTAACACTTCAGGGAAGCTGCACTGGTTTATAGAAGACTGCAGAAGAAATTCGCAAGAATGATTCCAAAGATTAAGGACAATGGTTATATTGACAGATTAAAAAGTTTGGGGTTGATCTCTTTGGACAGAGAAGGTAAAAAAGAATTACTTAAAACTGAAGAACGTACAAATACTGCTTCCATTGGTAGGTATGATCAAAGGATATGGAATGAAAACAATTGGAAAAGAACCAACATTGACATGAAACTTTTACACAGTGAATAGTTAGAATGTGGAAGGAACTGTCATGGAGAAGTAGTAATGGCAACTTTAGTTGTAGCATTTAAAAAAAGAGGCTTAGGCAAGTGCCTGTAACGAAAATATGTACATAGCTATGAATCGCAGAGGAGGGACCGATTGACGAAGTCCCAAAGGTTTGCTTCTATGATACAGCCTGTGATACAATAAAAAGGATCTTATACAACAGCATTAATTTTCAAAATAGAGGCTGTTAGTTTTCTAAAAAAAATGTATTCACCAACTTTTTCCCTTATATTATAGTCACGTTAAGCATTTCATATTTCACTTGAGCTGTTTGTCAAATCCTCTCATTTAAGTCCCAAGACCTGCTAGCACAATTGTCGTACTATATATTACTGTATTCTGTTAAGAGCATGGTTGGTATATTTCAAATTCTATTGCTATATGGCTCACAAAAAAAATAGTATTAGTCCTACAAAATATGAAGGGCCATTACAGACAATCATGCACATTTCTCTTCCAATGAGCAGAGCTCAACTGTCAGGTTTTTTTTTAAGCATTTTACCTACTGTGCTATCAACTACATTCAGATATTTTCAAAAGGATGCAACAAGTCATGCCAGCTTTGCACTTACTAAGAAACAGCAAATCATGGGATCAGGTCGCATAGAAACAACCTGATTATTACCAGTCACAGTAGGTTAGGAAGACATTTAACTATTCCTTTAGGACCAGTTGTCAAGACTCATTTAAGTGACATGGACAAAAGATGCACACATTGCTGAAGCTTCAAACAACAGACAATATTGGCCTTTAAAATAAAATTGAAATGCTTAGCAAACAAACAGTCATTTTTGTTCATTATAAATCTTTATATTTCTAGGAGAGCAAGATATCACAATTGCATTACTCTACCTCAGGCATGTTCCAAGAAGGAAAAGAAAAATACTAATAGTATTCCCTGAATATCACCTATGTTAGCTACGACAGCTGTCATCCTGTAAATGCCAAGGGCGGAAAGACCAGTTAATAACACCTATCTGTATTCCACACAGTTATTCTTCAGTTGTATTTGGCATTACATCACAACTTTCAATCAGATATTGCCATTAATATCTACTTTGAAATAAATATTAGCTTCCTTCATTTCATTCAGATAGATGAATGATTTTACTTCTGCAACCCAGGAACACAAAAGCACAATAGCTTTGACATTGTTACAACAGACAAATACACCAAAAAAAAAAAAAATTGGTTTGTGATATCTTCCAGAAACATTAAAAAAAAAACAAGAATATATTCCTCCCACACTTAAAACTCGCAACAAGCATTATAAATTGCAAAGGTCTCCAACCAAGTTAAAGTGCTCCTTCCCATATACATACGTATCTAGCATTGTTTATGTTGAATATAGTACAAACAAAATAACTTATTTTCTCATATTCACTGTGACAATTATATTGGAAGACCAGTTTAAAAAACCTATTTAAAACAATCATAATTGGTGTTACAGAATGGACATTTTATTGCCACTGGTGATGATATTTGTGAATGGAATTCTTTACTCCTCATTCCCGGTTGTGGCAATCTTCGCAAACTACCATCTGTTGATCAACACACCAATTTGGTTATGATTATCCTCTAATGCCTCTCAAAATTTAACCCTACTTCCCTGCCATGAGTGACGGAAGCAGGCAAGGCTGGCCAACTGGGCTCTGGTGAAGCTGTATAGGCCAATCTCCTGTACAGCGGATATAACGGTTACAAAAATATTGATGAACTCCAACCATACCATCAAATTTGGAGATGCGAGTGCATCAATGGCCTATTCTCCATTAGAATCCAAGGGTCCAAGAAGAAGAATTATCCTCTACAGTATCCTACACCTGAACCATCATTGCTGAAAACTTGCATCTTTTCCCAGGTCTGACGTGGCTGTGGAAAACTAAGCAAATTAATATGAGGTGTCAGAAGGTCATTTCAGGAACTCAAAAGTAGTTTTCATGAATCACCTCACTTGTTTAACCTTGAACATCTTTACTTTCTCATTGGAAATACTAAATAGCTCAGGGTATCACAGTTCAGAGTTCAGCTCCAACATCTTCCTTGTGAATGCACAGCTTTCCTCCCAGATTCCCAAGACATACTGGTTACAAGGCTAAGTGGTCATTTTAAGTTGTCCTGTAACTAGGTAACAGTTAAATAGGTGGGTTAATGGGTGGTGTGGCTCACTGGGTCAGAAGGGAGTGTTCCATACTGTATCTCTGAATAAATAAATCAATAAACTTCATGGATGGTACATCCAACTAATATTCAAGAAGAAGAACATCAGATTAATGTTTTATCTGCAAGACCTGCGTCAAAACACATTAACTCTCTCATTCCAAATGATGGCATATGTTTTGTTTTCCAACTTTTATTATACAGAATGGATCAAGACATGCAGTCAACCTTTGAATAAAAAATATTTACTTGGAGTGGTCCTGACAACCACCAGTCACCATGAAGAGCTGGCTCAATTCTGGGATCTGAGCCCTGCAAGACCATAGTATCTACCACAGTAGGACATCTGCATTTGGGGTACCCAGGATAGGCCAAGGCCAGTGAAGAAAAGTCAAGAAAGAGCCTGTCTCTTGACTTCTGGGATTTTGGGACCTGAGCCAGTTTCTTCATCTCGGTTGGAACTCTCAAACCTATTAAACACATTGAATGCTTCTGACATTATAAAGCTATTATGAAAGCTTCTAAAGTATTTAAGGTGTTATTTTTAATATGGAGGGCCATGTAGGAGCAAAAGGTTAGATTGATCTTGGAATAGGTTAAAAGTATGGCACAACAGCATTAGCCGAAGAACCTGTACTGTAGTGTGCTGTAATATTCTGTTCAAAACTTGGATTCAAGAAAATAGATATGTAAATGCATAAACACTTAAGGCATTTAAAACATTATTATATTTATATGATATTTCACAGCTGTACCCAACATTGAAATGAATGGGAAAGCACTGCTTGTGCCAAGTCTAGTTCTGGGTTGATTCCCATCTGTTTGTTGAGAGAATCAGATTATTTTACTCCCATGATGAAACTCATGAAGTTTCAGAATCCTTAATCTTGTTCCCTGCAGCAATTAAAGCTAAAGCACATGACAGCATAGGCCTTGAACGCAACATTAGCAAGAAAAAACTCTATCAATTTGCCTACGATATCATTACAGTCAAACTGGTCAGAGTACTGGAGTACTCCTCAATGCTACTGATGTAAGATGATCACAGATTCAAAAAGGACAGACTGACTGGTATTCATCAAAGTCATTACTACTGAAGAATATGAGAAATAAGCCAGAGAATAGATGTACTCCAAAAATGTGAATGATCAAAACAGCTGGGATGTCCATCCACACACAGTTACCCACTGTTCATGGCCAAGGTGAGATTCAGTCTTGTGACACTCATTACAGGACACTCAGGAATCGATATGGGTAGAGCTGCATAACACTAAGGGGCAGAAAACGCTGGTGGGAGTTGTGTACAGGCCACCTAACAGTAGTAGTGAGGTTGGGGATGGCATTAAACAGGAAATTAGAAATGCGTGCAATAAAGGAACAGTAGTTATAATGGGTGACTTCAATCTACATATAGATTGGGTGAACCAAATTGGTAAGGGTGCTGAGGAAGAGGATTTCTTGGAATGTATGCGGGATGGTTTTCTGAACCAACATGTCAAGGAACCAACTAGAGAGCAGGCCATTCTAGATTGGGTATTGAGCAATGAGGAAGGGTTAGTTAGCAATCTTGTCGTGCGAGGCCCCTTGGGTAAGAGTGAACATAATATGGTGGAATTCTTCATTAAGATGGAGAGTGACATAGTTAATTCAGAAACAAAGGTTCTGAACTTAAAGAAGGGTAACTTTGAAGGTATGAGACGTGAATTAGCTAAGATAGACTGGCAAATGATACTTAAAGGGTTGACGGTGGATATGCAATGGCAAGCACTTAAAGATCGCATGGATGAACTACAACAATTGTTCATCCCAGTTTGGCAAAAGAACAAATCAGGGAAGGTAGTGCACCCATGGCTGACAAGGGAAATTAGGGATAGTATCAAGTCCAAAGAAGAAGCATATAAATTAGCAAAAAAAAGCGGCACACCTGAGGACTGGGAGAAATTCAGAGTCCAGCAGAGGAGGACAAAGGGCTTAATTAGGAAAGGGAAAAAAGATTATGAGAGGAAGCTGGCAGGGAACATAAAAACTGACTGTAAAAGCTTCTATAGATACGTGAAAAGAAAAAGATTGGTCAAGACAAATGTAGGTTCTTTAGTCAGAAACAGGTGAATTGATCATAGGGAACAAAGACATGGCAGACCAATTGAATAACTACTTTGGTTCTGTCTTCACTAAGGAGGACATAAATAATCTTCCGGAAATAGTAAGGGACCGAGGGTCTAGTGAGATGGAGGAACTGAGGGAAATACATGTTAGTAGGGAAGTAGTGTTAGGTAAATTGAAGGGATTAAAGGCAGATAAATCCCCAGGGCCAGATGGTCTGCATCCCAGAGTGCTTAAGGAAGTAGCCCAAGAAATAGTGGATGCATTAGTGATAATTTTTCAAAACTCCTTAGATTCTGGATTAGTTCCCGAGGATTGGAGGGTGGCTAATGTAACCCCACTTTTTAAAAAAAGGAGGGAGAGAGAAACCGGGGAATTATAGACCGGTTAGTTTGACATCAGTGGTGGGGAAAATGCTAGAGTCAGTTATCAAAAAATGTGATAACAGCACATTTGGAAAGCGGTGAAATCATCGGACAAAGTCAGCTTGGATTTGTGAAAGGAAGATCAAATCTGATGAATCTTATAGAATTTTTTGAAGATATAACTAGTAGAGTGGATAGGGGAGAGCCAGTGGATGTGGTATATTTAGATTTTCAAAAGGCTTTTGACAAGGTCCCACACAGGAGATTAGTGTGCAAACTTAAAGCACACGGTATTGGGGGTATGGTATTGATGTGGATAGAGAATTGGTTGGCAGACAGGAAGCAAAGAGTGGAAGTAAACGGGACCTTTTCAGAATGGCAGCCAGTGACTAGTGGTGTACTGCAAGGCTCAGTGCTGGGACCCCAGTTGTTTACAATATATATTAATGACTTAGACGAGGGAATTAAATGCAGCATCTCCAAGTTTGCGGATGACACGAAGCTGGGCGGCGGTGTTAGCTGTGAGGAGGATGCTGAGAGGATGCAGGGTGACTTGGATAGGTTAGGTGAGTGGGCAAATTCATGGCAGATGCAATTTAATTGGATAAATGTGAGGTTATCCACTTTGGTTGCAAGAACAGGAAAACAGATTATTATCTGAACGGTGGCTGATTAGGAAAAGGGGAGATGCAATGAGACCTGGGTGTCATTGTACACCAGTCATTGAAGGTGGGCATGCAGGTACAGCAGGCGGTGAAAAAGGCAAATGGTATGTTGGTATTCATAGCAAAAGGATTTGAGTACAGGAGCAGGGAGGTTCTACTGCAGTTGTACAAGGCCTTGGTGAGACCGCACCTAGAATATTGTGTGCAGTTTTGGTCCCCTAATCTGAGGAAAGACATCCTTGCCATAGAGGGAGTACAAAGAAGGTTCACCAGATTGATTCCTGGGATGGCAGGACTTTCATATGAAGAAAGACTGGATCGACTAGGCTTATACTCACTGGAATTTAGAAGATTGAGGGGGATCTTATTGAAACGTATAAAATTCTACAGGGATTGGACAGGCTAGATGCAGGAAGATTGTTTCCGATGTTGGGGAAGTCCAGAATGAGGGGTCACAGTTTAAGGATAAAGGGGAAGCCTTTTAGGACTGAGATGAGGAAAAACTTCTTCACACAGAGAGTGGTGAATCTGTGGAATTCTCTGCCACAGGAAACAGTTGAGGCTATATTGGCTATATTTAAGAGGGAGTTAGATGTGGCCCTTGTGGCTAAAGGGATCAGGGGATATGGAAAGAAAGCAGGTACAGGGTTCTGAGTTGGATAATCAGCCATGATCATACTGAATGGTGGTGCAGGCTTGAAGGGCCGAATGGCCTACTCCTGCACCTATTTTCTATGTTTCTATGACTAAACCTGGGTACAAGCTTGAGCTGAATGACCAGTTCCCACTGTTCAGCCATCCAGGTGTTGGGATGAGTATGTGAAGCTATTCCTAATGCAAAGCCGATATGGTCTAAAGAGTGCTCCATTTTCTGTCAGGGGTGTTAATGCATTGAAAGGCACATGGATTTTGTCTGTTTTCTAAGAAAAATTTACTGCTGATGTTTGTAACTGATAGCAGGCATTCAGAAGATGGAGGCAAATATGTTTGAATTGAAAATGCCTCCTCAATTCACTACTACTGCCTCTATTAGAATGCAGGATTGCATTATAAAACAGTGCGGCTCCTCAATATCTTGGACATCCTTTACAAAATCCTTCTCAGCAGTCTCTACCCAAAAGGTACTTATCCCCCACCATTGTTCTTTCGCCCTGTCCTCTTTTTCAAGAATAGTTATTTATTTCTTCCACAGTTTGTGTATCTGCAATAATGCCTGCTTCCAAGTGGAATAATAGTGGCAACTGACTGCTGCAGTCCTAAGATTCCATGTTCTGTGAAAAGAATGGATTATAAGTTATGGTTAAATAAACATACTTATTCAAATGTATCTTTTTGAATCATTATGTACTCTTTACATTTATAACCATATAACCATATAACAATCACAGCACGGAAACAGGCCATTCCGGCCCTCCTAGTCCGTGCCGAACTCTTAATCTCACCTAGTCCCACCTACCCGCACTCAGCCCATAACCCTCCACTCCTTTCCTATCCATATACCTATCCAATTTTACCTTAAATGACACAACTGAACTGGCCTCTACTACTTCTACAGGAAGCTCATTCCACACAGCTATCACTCTCTGAGTAAAGAAATACACCCTCGTGTTTCCCTTAAACTTTTGCCCCCTAACTCTCAAATCATGTCCTCTCGTTTGAATCTCCCCTACTCTCAATGGAAACAGCCTATTCACGTCAACTCTATCTATCCCTCTCAACATTTTAAATACCTCGATCAAATCCCCCCTCAACCTTCTACGCTCCAATGAATAGAGACCTAACTTGTTCAACCTTTCTCTGTAACTTAAGTGCTGAAACCCTGGTAACATCCTAGTAAATTTATGCAATGCACACAGCCAGTTTGAATTAATATATTGCCCATCTTGCTGATATAATGCTTGCCATTATGTCTGGCTGCTCTGATCAACACTATCGTGAAAGTTTGGAAAATTTATCTTTTACTTGACTTTAATATCTGATTTGAGATAATGAAAATTTAATACATGTAGTATTTCATGTCCTTTTTCTGGTCATTAGTGTGAAGTGCCTAGATACTAAGGTACAAACAACAGTCAGTTATTAACAGATACAGTTGTCATGGGGGATTTCAACATGCAGGTAGACTGGGAGAATCAGAATGGTACTGGACCCCAAGAAAGGGAGTTTGTGGAGTGCCTCCGAGATGGATTCTTAGAGCAGCTTGTACTGGAGCCTACCAGGGAGAAGGTAATTCTAGATTTAGTGTTGTGCAATGAACCGGATTTGATCAGGGACCTCGAGGTAAAGGAACCATTAGGAGGTAGTGACCATAATATATGTTTTAACCTACAATTTAAGAAGAAGGGAAAATCAGATGTGTCAGTATTACAGTTGAACAAAGGGAACTATGGAGCTATGAGGGAGGAGCTGGCCAAAGTTCAATGGAACAATACCCTAGCAGGGAAGACAGTGGAACAAAAATGGCAGGTATTTCTGAGAATAATGCAGAAGGTGCAGGATCGGTTCATTCCAAAGAGGAAGAAAGATCCTAAGGGGAGTAAGGGGTGGCCGTGGCTGACGAGGGAAGTAAAGGGCAGTATGAAAATAAAAGAGAAGTATAACATAGCAAAGATGAAACTGGAGGACTGGGAAGCTTTTAAAGAGCAACAGAAGATAACAAAAAAGGCAATACGCCAAGAAAAAATGAGGTACGAAGGTAAACTAGCCAAGAATATAAAGGAGGATAGTAAAAGCTTCTTTAGGTATGTGAATAGCAAAAAAAAGATAGTTAAAGACCAAAATTGGGCCATTGAAGACAGAAAGGGTGAATTTATTATGGGGAACAAGGAAATGGCAGATGAGTTGAACAGGTACTTTGGATCTGTCTTCACTAGGGAAGAGACAAACAATCTCCCATATGTAATAGTGGCCAAAGGAACTACGGTAAAGGATGAACTGAAGGAAATTTATATTAGGCAAGAAACGATGTTGGATAGACTGTTGAGTCTGAAGGCTGATAAGTCCCCGGGACCTGATGGTCTGCATCCCAGGGTATTTAAAGAGGTACCTCTAGAAATCATGGGCGCATTGGTAATCATTTTCCAATGTTCTATAGATTCAGGAACAGTTCCTGCTGATTGGAGGGTGTCTAGTGTTGTCCCACTTTTAAAGAAAGGAGGGAGAGAGAAAACAGGGAATTATAGACCGGTTAGCCTGACGTCAGTGGTGGGAAAGATGCTGGAGTCAATTATAAAAGAGGAAATTATGACACATTTGGATAGCAGTAGAAGGATCAGTCTGAGTCAGCATGGATTTATGAAGGGAATATCATGCTTGACTAATCTTCTGGAGTTTTTTTTGAGGATGTAACTATGAAAATGGACAAGGGAGAGCCAGTGGATGTAGTGTACCTGGACTTCCAGAAAGCTTTTGATAAAGTCCCACATGGGAGATTAATGGGCAAAATTAGGGCACATGGTATTGGGGGCAGAGTACTGACATGGATTGAAAATTGGCTGGCTGACAGGAAACAAAGAGTTGTGATTAACGGGTCCCTTTCGGAATGGCAGGCTGTGACCAGTGGGGTACCGCAAGGTTCGGTGCTGCGACCACAGCTGTTTACAATGTACATTAATAATTTAGATGAAGGGATTAAAAGTAACACTAGCAAATTTGCTGATGACACAAAGCTGGGTGGCAGTGTGAAATGTCAGGAGGATGTTATGAGAATGCAGGGTGACTTGGACAGGTTGGGTGAGTGGGCAAATGTATGGCAGATGCAGTTTAATGTGGATAAATGTGAGGTTATCCACTTTAGTGGCAAGAACAGAAGGGCAGATTACTATCTAAATGGAGTCAAGTTAGGAAAAGGGGAAGTACAACGAGATCTAGGTGTTCTTGTACATCAGTCAATGAAAGCAAGCATGCAGGTACAGCAGGCAGTGAAGAAAGCTAATGGTATGCTGGCTTTTATAACAAGAGGAATTGAGCATAGGAGTAAAGAGGTCCTTCTGCAGCTGTACAGGGCCCTGGAGAGACCACACCTGGAGTATTGTGTGCAGTTTTGGTCTCCAAATTTGAGGAAGACCATTCTTGCTATTGAGGGAGTGCAGCGTAGGTTCACAAGGTTAATTCCCGGAATGGCAGGTCTGTCATATGTTGAAAGATTGGAGGGACTGGGGTTGTATACACTAGAATTTAAAAGGATGAGAGCAGATCTGATTGAAACATACAAGATTATTAAGGGATTGGACACACTGGAGGCAGGAAGCATGTTCCCACTGATGGGTGAGTCCAGAACTAGAGGCCACAGTGTAAGAATAAGGGGTAGGCCATTTAGAACAGAGATGCGGAAAATCTTTTTCACCCAGAGAGTGGTGGATATGTGGAATGCTCTGCCCCAGAACGCAGTGTAGGCCAAGTCTCTGGATGCATTCAAGAGAGAGTTAGATAGAGCTCTTATAGATAGCGGGGTCAAGGGATATGGGGAGAGGGCAGGAAAGGTGTACTGATTGTGTATGATCAGGCATGATCACAGTGAATGGCAGTGCTGGCTAGAAGGGCGGAATGGCCTACTCCTGCACCTACTGTCTATTGTCAGGTTATCAGTATTCACCACTGTTCTGAAGTAAACTGAATACTACCTTCTGAGACGTATACATGGGGATAAAATATGGAAATCATGTGGCTGTTCTAATTTCCATCTCTTCCTGAATTTGTTAAGTATCTTAACAAGAAATATGATGTTTACATATATGGTAAAAAAAAATACATATTTGGTTCTTGCCTGTTAAATGCCACTAAAAATGCCGGGAAAATTGTTTTGCCTCATCCCTTTCATATGAAAGCAAATATTTAATACCATCATAAACTTTGATATAAGCTACAGACCTGCTCTAGCTCTTGAAGATCACTTTCAAAAGAGTAGCTTCTCATTGCTTCACAACACATATAAATTGGCATTGAAATAGGATATTAACAGTGAAGTTTCTTATCATAAATGAACAGTGAGCACTGTTTCTTCACAGCTAACAATATATTCTGTGGTTAAAATATGGCTATTTGGCTAATAGAATTTATTACCATCACACCCCCACCCTCAATTGCATATTCAGTTTCCCATTATAGCATTAATACTGTTAATTGCGTAACCGCGAACAATTTCAGTTGCCCCACTCATGCTAACATGAACTTGGATTCTTCTTGTTTCACACCCTCCTAATGGTCTAATTGTACAATAACAAATTTCCTCACCTTTCTACTCTTAAGATACACAACACAACTCATGCACTCCTGAGGTGATGGCATCACTTAGTTCATATGTGTTCTATTGCCATGCATTGTTTTTTGTGCAATGAAGATTTTCTCCTTTCTCCATAATAATCAGTATTGCATTTCCCACATCTGAAAAATAAGTTAGCTCACCTCTAGAGTATGTAGACATTTTTCTCAATAATGGCACCAACACATCTTGATAACGAAGATTCTAAGCATTTATGTCTGTCACTAAAAACATTAAAATATCAAGTTCCGGGTGTACTGGAACTAATTATTTGCTGTTACCCACGAAACTGAATTAACATTTGACAAGAGATTTCTGCTTAGTTAATTGCAATTTGGTTAATTTGAGAAAAAAAGTTATTTTATTAAAAATATGTTCTGAGCAAGCTGATTTTACTAATGATATTTACAGAGATGAATTTCTCAAAATTGTGGATAAGAAAATCATTCTGCTTTCAATGATAATTTCTCTGGTGTTCTGCTGATTTTATTATAGGAGATCATGAGAAATAATTAAAATTCAGACATTCTATGTTCAGACAAGGTGTAAAGTCCCCATTGTTTGGATTAGATAAGTGAGGCTGAATTGAAAATAACAATGTTTTCAGTTATCAGTAGGAATCATTCCACATTTGTCAAGAAATTTATTAATGGCATCTCCAAAGAAGATTGTTAACACAGAATTAATTAATAACCATTAACTGAATTGAAACAGCCTACCCATTTCAAATTGATAGCAGACTGAGAAAAATTCAATCACATCTAATTAAAGTAGACAGTATTTTCACTACTATTATGAAGAGAGATAGGGAAATTTGTAAACATTTGCATCAGTTCAATATTCTGGTGAAACTGATTATCATCTCCTTATACACCCCACTGATTTTCATCTTATTGATTGTGAATGAAACCCAAAGATGATCATTTCCAAATGGTTACTGTCCAAACAGCAAAACTGAAATTCATTAATAAATCTAGCTTTCACCTATTCACTCCTAAACACATAATGCAATCCAAAATTTGATATTACTTTTGCTTCCTCCAGCAGCTGGGTAACATTGCATATCAAAATGTTTCTTCCCCCCCCCCCCATTTCTTTTAGAGAGCAGTTAAGAACCCGTTTTAATAAAATTAGTCAATGGGAAATATAGAGGAGCTAAAGAATGGAGCTTGTGGGCTTACCACACTGTTCTCAGATGAAATACTAAAAAAATAACCATTTTAATTTTTCACTGCAGTTTGGTGATTGAAGAGTCCACCAGCTTCGTGGGGATTTCCAATTAGTTACCATAATCATTTTGTTAATTATTTCAATTAAAACTAACTTGCACTTTAACTTGGACCATGGTGGATAAGCTGCAATCTCACCAAATGAATTGGTAATACAATGATTTTATTAATTTACTAGTTCAACAGTAAAGAATAATATTTATTACAGGTGTCCCCTGCTTTATGAAAGTTCACTTTACACCACTTCGCTTTTACGAAAGACTTACATTTGTACCCGTTTTCGCCAACCGAAAGAAATCTAAAGAGGATTTTTCACTTTTATGAAAAAAGGCACCCACTTTAAACTTGTGTTTACCCTGAGAAAGACTACCGTGACCGTGAAGCCTTGCGCGGGCAGGTGGGTGCGCATGTGTACATGCCAACTTTTTCTATGAATCGGTTTTGGCTAAATCTTCCCGATTCTGGTAAGTGAAACTACACTGTACATACATTATTGTTACTTTATATAGGCTGTGTATTTATCATATCATTCCTGCTTTTACTATATGTTAGTATTTTAGGTTTTATATGCTATTTGGAATGTTTTGGTAGGTTATTTTCTGGATCTGGGAACGCTCAAAAATGTTTCCCATATTCGGCTGACGGAAGGTTTCATAGGAACGCTCTACTTTCAGATAGCAGGGGGAAACCTGTAACCCCAACCCAGCAGCAAGGTTCATTAACTACAATGAATTATTTTAACTAACCAAGGCAGTATAGTCATCAATGTTGTACTGATACAAAATATCCTATTCTCAAATACATATTGGGGAAAGAAATCTCTTTGTTGCCTACACAGCAACACAGTCATAGGCAACCTAGCTGACTTATAAATGTTTTGAAATTTTGTCCAATTAGCCATAAAGTAGCATGAAGAATAAAACTGAAAAGATCACAAGGATTAACAGAGACACCAATTTTAAGTCGGCATTCTTTCACAATCGGTTTGAGTGACAAGTACTGGATGGCAAAATCAGAGATCACAGTTATAGGAGGCTTTTAACAGGAAAAAATGAGCACACTGGAAAGACTGTTGAGATTCTTTTTTATCTCAAAAATCTCAAAACTCAAAAACGAGGACAAAATTAGGATGAGCAGGGAACAGAGAGAAAATCTGATTAAGTAGTATAATATCATATATAGCTTTGATAGAATAAAATGAGCAAGGCCACGTTCAGTAAGATAATTCAGCTGTTTCTCAGTGCCACCTGATTAATAGAATAATTTTAACAATTTCAGAATAGCTATTTCCACCCAGCAGTCAGTACAGCAAGTTCTACTATTGAATTATCCATCTGTGCTATTTACTTAGTTGTTCTCTGTCCACAGCCACTGTCTGATCTGCTGGACATTTCCAGGCCTTTGAAACCCTTTTGATTTCAACAACAATTCTTTGTCAATGGCATAGATACAATGGGATGAACATCTGTGTGTCATAAATTTTCTATGATTCCATGACTTCAGGAATTACTTATATAATCTCAGAAAGCTTTACAAGTCTTAGTAATTCATTGGGTCTCCTATATAAAGGCATAAATCTAGATTGTGTATTAAGCCTCTCATAACAAACTGGGAATGAAAGTTGAGTCCCTGGTATTTCCCTTATCAAGTTGAATTTTTTTTCCCTTTCCAAGATGGCACCAGTGAACCACAGTGACTGTACCCAAGGGTGTTGGCCCAAAATGTCAACTGTAAACTCTTTTCCCCATAGATGCTGTCTGGCCTGCTGAGCTCCTCCAGCATTTGTGTGTGTCATTTGGATTTCAAGCATCTGCAGATTTTCTCATTTCTAAATACACCACTTCTGAATTACACTTGCTGGAATCTGCAGCCAGTAATTTCCTTTCAAACAATATATTTTGAACCATCTTAATGAATTTCACAATCTCCTGAAGGACTTGGCAGACTCAACTCTCAAGAATGCAGGACCACACCACTAAGCAGACAAAGGTACATCACCATTACAGAGGGAAAAAAAAGAGTGAACTCCAAACCAGCCTCTTGTTAGCAAATGTACAGTTGCGGGAGAACAAGATTGATGACTCAATGTCAAGACTTCCGTATCAGAGGGAAATGAGAAATTGCTGCATTCTGTGTTTCACAGAGCCACGGCTTACTCTGAACACACTGAATTCAATGATCAGACAAAAAGACTTCTCGATGACAGGATGGACCAAGCTGCTGATTTAGAGAAGGCAAAAGATGGGTTACGTGTTTCATGATAAACTGTGGTATTCGGACACAGCAGTCCTGGCAGATTCTTGTTCCTCCGACTTGGAACAACAAACTATTAAATGCCAACTGTTCTACTTACCATGAGAGTTCTCCTCCATGATCCTGGCTGCAGTTCACATAATGCCAAAATCCAGTGTTAATCCACATTCAAGTTATTGAATGGTGCCATCACTAAACAAGAAACTGCCCACTCCAACACATTTCAAATCATAGTTGGGGCCTTAAATCAGGCTTGTTTGAAGAAATCTCTGCCCAGTTATCATCAACATATAACTTGCAGCCCCAGAGGTCTAACACACTGGGCTACTGCTGTACTACAATTAGGAATGCCTTCCCTCCATGCCTCGACTGCACTTCAGGAAATCTGGTCATTTGGCTCTTCTTCTCTTACCTGCAGATAGGCAGAGGCTAAGGAGCAAGGCTGCAGAAATAAGGATCGCAAAGAGGTGGGTACAGGAAGCAAAGACGTGGCCGTAGGATTGCTTCAAGTCAGTGAACTAGAGTGTGTTAAAGGACTCAGAGGACTGCAATGGAGACACCACTGTTTTTACGGACATTATTAAAACAATCATGGATGAGTGTATCCCTACAAAATCATTGAGGCTTCCCCAACTAGAAGCCCCAGATGAAAAATGAGATCTGCAGTATACTAAGAGCCAGATCTGTGTGATTCAGGTCTGGTCACCAGGAAACAAGAGGTTTAAGTAGGGTCTCTGGAAGCAATCTCACATGCGAAGTGGCAGTTCCTGGCCAAACTTGTGCTATTGAAGGATGCTAGACTGCTGTGGCAGGACTTGAATGCTATTACCTCTTACAAAGTGAAACCAAGTGGCAAAGGAGACAATAAGGATTCACCCCCAGATGAGCTCACTTTGACCATCAAAACATGGAGGAAACTTCAGAAATGCTCACAGCCCCAATGACCTTGCAATTTCAGTCTCTGAGGCCAACGTGAGTGCGTGTTTCAGGAAGGATCCAACCCACATGATTACCTTGCCAAGAACTAAAGACCTCTGCTGATCAACTTGTTGGAGTGTTCACCGATGTCTTTAACCTCTTGCTTCAGCAGTTTGAGATAGCCACCTGCTTTGAACAGGCTTCGATTGTACTGGTGTCTGAGAAGAACATCTGCCTCAATGACCATCATCCAGTAGCACTTAATGCGTATCCACAGTGAGGAAGTACTTTGAGAGGTTGGTGATGAAACTTGTCAAATCCTGCCTAAGAAGCGATTTTCATCTGTTTCAATTTGCCTATTTGCACAAAAGGTCCACTGTAGATGCCACTTCATTGGTTCTTCAATCAACCCAGGAGTATCTGGACTGCAAAGGTGCATACATCAGGATGCTCTTTATCGACCACAGCTCAGCATTGAACACCATCACCCCCTCAAAGCTAATCAATAAGCTTCATAATAGTAAATGACCTCAATATCACCTTGTGCCAGTGATTAACTCACTTGCCGACCCCAGGCATTTCAAGATCGGCAATGTCTCCTCCACAACCTTCATCAGCACAGGTATATCACAAAGCTGTGTGCATAGCCTCGCTCTACTTGCTTTGTACTTATGACTGTGAGGCTAAGCATAGCTTCAAAGCCATATTTAAGTTTGCTGATTACACCACTGTTGCTGTCCGAATCAAAAGTGGTGACTGTATTTTACTGATATCTTATATATGCTTGATATCTGATCTGTACTATATCCTTTGTGCTGTTTGTGACTGTTGGTACTGTGTGTTGCACCTTGACCCTGGAGTAATGCTGTTTTAATTGGATGTATTGATGGGTATTTATGTATGGTTGAATGACAATTAAACTTGAACTATGAACTACAGGAGTGAGATTGAAACTGACTGAGTGGTGCCTCATCAACTTCTCACTCAATATCAGCAAGACCAATGGGCCAATTATTGCCTTCAGGAGGAGGAAACCAGCAGTGAGAAAAGAACAAGGCCTGGGTGGTGGGGGTCCTTGATGATGGATGCTGCTTTCCTGTGACAGCACTCCATGTGGATGTGCTCAACGGTGGGAAGGACTTTATCTGTGATGGACTGGGCCATATCCAGGTATTATAGGTTTTTCCATTCAAGGTCATTGGTGTTTCCACACCAGGCTGTGATGCAACCTGTCAATAAACTCTCCATCAAATATCGATAGATATTTGTCAAAGTTTGAGATTTCATGCTAAGTCTTCACAAACTTTAAAGGAAGTAGAGGCATTGCTGTGCTTTTTTTTTTCCCCATAATCACACTTACATGCTGGGTCCACTGAAATGATAACACAGGAATTTAAAGTTGCTGATCCTTTCTACCTCTGATCCCCCGATAAGGACGTACAGTCCTTCCAGCCTTGCTACCCAGCAGTACCCCAATTTAATCACAGGACAATTTACAATGACCAATTAACCTAACAACTGACATGTCTTTGGACTGTGGGAAGAAACCAGAGCAACCGGAGGAAACCCATGCATTCATGGGGATAATGTACAAACTCCTTACAGGCAGCTGCATGAATTGAACCCTGATTGCCTGTATTGTAAAGCGTTCTGCTAACCATTACATTCAATTAAGTGAGTTTCATTATTTTCATGTGTCTATATGTTAAGTCTTCTAACAAACATTTTCTTGACAGTTCCCTGAATAATTTGAGCACCCAGAGGATGCCCTCACAATCATTTCTTACAAGCAGCAGCCAGAACATAGAATATAAATTTCATGCAACTTACAGTCAAAGGACTTGGCGTCTAATTTTTCTTCAGTAATAACTGTTGCCAGTAAGGGGCAAACTATCCAAGGAAATTCGAGTGCAAATGTTTTAGAGCTCCCATTTAGATGCTATCAGACTCCAGGTACAGACTATGTTTTCAAGCTGCATCTTTTCTATAGTTTTCTAATGAAAAATAATCTTGATGCTCAAACATAGCAAAATAAAGTTCATTTTGTTCTTATATTGCAAGAGGCAAAATTCACATTATTCGGCATTTGGAGACAGATTATATAAAGCAATATATCCTTTTGGCAGCTACTAAATCAATCATCCATTTGAGTTACTGCCAACTACAGCAAAAATTCTCAATTTCTTTGCTTATAAATTTGTTCCTCCTTCTCCAATATAACCTCCAAAAGGACCACAACCTTGCTGTGGTTGTTGGCTTCAATGACCCGAAGAGCTCTATTGACTGGAGTAAAGGCTTGAAGCTTTGCTCTTGGTAGGGTCACCCATGTCAAACAGGTCAAAGGATAGAGGACAGACTAAGAGTGGTCCACCGGTCCTCCAGGTGTGAGGGTTCAGCTCGTGCCACCAAACCTGATTGGCCAAACAATACTGCTACTGAAACAGCAATGACGAATCCTTCTACGTCTGAATGCAATGGTATTCTTCAGTCTCTACCCAGGACTTAGAAACATAGAAAACATACAGCACAATATAGGCCCCTTGGCCCAAACATGTACTTACCTGAGAAATTACCTACTGCTACCCATAGCCCTCTATTTCTCTAAGCTCCATGTACTTATCCAGGGGTCTCTTAAAAGACCCTATCATATCCACCTCCACCACCATCACCTGCAGCCCATTCCATGCACTCACCACTCTCTGCATAAAAAAACTTACCCCTGACATCTCCTCTGTTCCTACCTCCAAGCATCTTAAAACTGTGCCCTCTCGTGACAGCCATTTCAGCCCTGGGAAAAAGCCTCTGACTATCCACATGATCAATGCCTCTCATCATCTTATACACCTCTATCAGGTCACCTCTCATCCTCCGTCACTCCAAAGAGAAAAAGCTGAGTTCACTCAACCTATTCTCATAAGGCATGGTCCCCAATCCAGGCAATATCCTCGTAAATCTCCTCTGCACCCTTTCAATGGTTTCCACATCCTTCCTGTAGTGAGGCGACCAGAACTGAGCACAATACTCCAAGTGGTGACTGACCAGGGTCCCATGTAACTGCAACATTACCTCTCGGCTCTTTAACTCAATCTCATAATTGCATGACTGACAGTAGTGAAAACAGAGAGGAAGACACTGACACGGTGTAAGAAACCCTGACCACTGCCAGAGATGGAGGACCTTCATTGCTGACATACCCATTTGCCCAATATAAAACAAATCAGAGTTAAAATTACTTTCTCTATTTCTGTGACAACTTCCTTTACACATAAGCTTATTCTCCATTTTTCTTCAACCTAGTTTTGACACACCCAATCATCACTTCCATGGTCAGATTTTGCTGGCCTTACAGACAAGCTTGTTCACACAGCATAAATAAATTAACATGCACATATTTTGAAAGGAACAGCCTTTATCAGAATTTTTTCAGATTGTGGTTTTGTTCCTTTCTGTGGAAAAACTACCCTTCTGATTCTCCCAATTCAATCCATTTAATGAGCGTGGTGATATTTAAAGCCCTGAAAGTGTCCTGACCATCTCATAGGTGTCATATTTCTCTATTATAATTAGACCCAAGGGTAAATTCAGGCATTAAATTCTGGTCTTGGAGGAAACATATGTAACTACCAGAAACTATAAGGAAGGAGACACCCAGTCCTGATTTTGTCAACCCTTGTACCATCATGACCCTTAAACAAATTTAATCCTACTTAGATTTCATAAATTTGCAGGGTGGACGAGCATTACCCCCACACCCCCAGAAGCAATTAAAACAAAGCAAAAACTATCAGCTGTGGTGCTATTTGCACAATAAAGTCCATGGCTCAGTTCTTAACATATTGCATATTTGATTAATAACTGTTATTTGGTAGAATAACCCAATTATTTGTTTTACTGCTTTCCTAAATTCTGTTGTACAAAGCAAAGTTAATTATTCATTATGATGCAGAATCTGGAATTTAATGCAGGTTAAGTACCCCGTATCCAAAATGCAAGGGCTGGAAGTGTCTTGAACTTTTTTTGGATTTTGGAATACGAGTTTTGCCTTACAATTGTTCATCACACACGTGTACTTAACAGTAAAAATATTACACACCATTAATATCATGAAAATATAATGCGTGCAAGGTAACAAAAGCAGAACAGCACCATCAGGAGAAAACCTGAATCAGCTGCTGAAAAACTAACAACTGCAGTCTTTCACTCTCCAATTACGATGCTGGCTTTCAGTCTCCAACTCTGATGTTGTGTTTTGATTGAAAGGTTACAATAAACTGTATTTGTATTTTCCTTCTTTTAAAAAAATGTTTTACGTAAGATATAAAAGCAAACAGTATTGGAGACTTGTTCTGGTGCTAGATTTTCATGATTAGCAGACACTTTTACAATTAAGTACCATGTTTTTTCTTAAATTTCTGTAACCAGCCTGCTGAATATTCACAGGTACCTTCAATTTTCAGTTTGTCATGATAGATCTTTGCTTGTTTCAGGACCAGTATACCATTATGCAGCATATGTTTACTCCGATGCCGACAAATGCACTCGTTCAATACACAATCAAGATCTTCATTTTTCACTTTATGCAGTGTTTTCCTGTTTTTCATTAACTGCTGTCCGTTACATACGCCAGGTTACTTCTAAGAACTGCCTGTGGTGAGCAGAGCCCTGCTCAACGCTTGAGAACTTCCCAGCATCTTGTGGGATCTTCCATTTGAATCGTCATGTCAGCGATCAAAAAGATTCCGATTTTGGAGGTTTTCGGATTTTACAATTTCGGATATGGGTTACTCAACCTGTAGTAATTGTTCTGCATGCCGCTCAGCCGTTCAATATAACTCTGCATAACTCTACTGTGTAGCATCTTTACATAATTGGATGTTAAAAGCAATATACTGCAATAAAGCAGCTTTTTTTAAACTCAAAGCTTTTGTCGCATTACACACGCACATTACTAAATAAAAATGTCAATATCACAAAAAAATTCAAATCAAAATGGCTCAAATCAATTTCAAGATAATTTACAAACAATTTATTTACTTTGTCACAGAAAGCAAATTCCCTAAGGGTCCCTGCATTCTCTCATGGAAACAGGGGTTCTGAAAAATGCACTTGTAAATAAATCAACAGCTACTTTGTTTCTAAATGCAGACAATGACAGTTTGATTGACAAGTCTTGAGTGCAAGATACAAATAAACAAAAGCAATTTACTTGTCATAGATATAAACCATAGCAAAGAAATTACAAACACAAGGCAAATAAATGTTAGAAAGACTTACCAGTCCTGTAGATGTTGCTAGAGATAACTCCTTAGGAATGAAGAAAATCTTGACTAGTTAATCGTTGCTGAGTTTTTAAATAGCTTATAATAATATCACATTCAGAAACAAACAATTTTGATCGAAAAGGAATTGAAAGAGTAATATGGATTTTTAAGTACTCAACACTGGTGACTTACTTCCATTTTAATAGAAGTTTTTAAAATTATGAAGCACTTTACTTGAGTAAACGGGAAGTCTTATTCCCCGGTCAGAAAATCAATAATAAGTTATCTTCAACTTAATGGTGTTACTATGAGGGAAGAAATTAGAAGCTTTTTTTAAAATACAAGAATACATATCATATTTTTACTAAGTTAAGTATTGTATGTAATTAGTTTTGCTACAATAAGTGTATGGGACATTGGAAAAAATGTTGAATTTCCCCATGGGGATGAATAACGTATCTATCTAAGTAGTTGAGAGAAACAGGATTGTGTCTTTTAAAGGAAAAAAATAATTGAACCTGTGATATATTTTACACTGAAAGGAGAAAGCAGATAAGTGACAGTAGTTGAAAGGGGAGTAGAATTGTTAACATACACAAAACAAGCCAAATATGCTCTCTCTGCACCATAAACCTTTATTTTTAAGAGCTGAGTACTTAATATTCATTGCTCAAACATTTTCCTTTTATATTCAAGTCAATATTTAATTTTAACATACTTATGTCAATTTTTCCGCAAATAATGTCTCAATAAAATAAAGCTAAATGCTTAAAAAGTTCTCATCTCAAGTTATTAACCACTATTTCTAAATCTAATGTGAAGCAATTTCCATGTCATATTTTATTATTTTGACATAAAATGCAATAATACACATTTGATTTTTAACTAGTTTCCACACTTATCAGAATTGTTTTGATGTGGCTGGCTATGTTATTATATTGCTTCCTTTTAAATTCACTTTTTGACCAAAATAAACACAGAAAAAAGAATTTTCATTAGTTTTGCAAAAAAATCATATCCAGCATTTTTTAAAAATTAGAACTCTGTCAGCTCTGTTCATGTTAAACTTAAATACATGAACTTTATTGTGGATATAATTAACCTGGAGTGGGGTTCTCTCTCATTGTTGTTTTTCTCTTTGAAGAATAACTAAAATGAATGGAGAGCCAGCTCTTGCCTCAGTACATCCAAATTTGCTTGGGCATGGGCAATTGGAATAAAGAATATTTCTGAAATGATTCTGATTCTGCTATTCACACCAAGGTTGTAAAAACTGGGTGATAATTCAGAGTGAAGGATCATCAGCACATTGCCTTCCAGCTCCCAAAGGTCCTTGCGGTAATCCACATCGTTGTGGATAGTACTTTGCAACTAAAGGTTTCCTTTGCATTTGACAAGCAAGAATCTTCTGTAAATTAACAAGTATTCATTTTAATCCATTTTCATTGGATTAAAATGTGACACATAAAACAATATAATTATATTATACTCATCTTAAAAAAAGTTTGTTCACTTAAATATGTTTCCAAATCAAATAAAAGTTAGGGCATACAATACAAAATATTAAAGGAAGAACATTCATCAAGACTCCCAAGCCAAGTACAGTGGTGATGAGCAGCAACAAGTTATGATCTCGACAATAGCTTTTCCACTCTTCTGATGCCCTACTGACCCTGCATAATGATCTTTCACCAGCCACATCCTTTATTTGCTCTGTCTACACACTGAACTTTAATCCTGGCCTTTCACATTCATTTTACATGCTAAAGATAGGGAGATAATCTACCATTTCATGAAAACACATTAAAACATCCTGACATCACACAGGCATCTCTTCAGATACCAGTGTTAGGTGTGTTTTAGAAACACTGGGCAAGGCTGCATCAGCTAGACTGCCATCAAGCTTGTGACAGAATTGAAAAAAGTTAACTGAGATACACGAGACTGCAAATGCTGGAAGCTGGAGCAACCAACAAACTGCTGGAGGGACTCCACGAATTCAGCAGCAGTTATGGGGAAAAAATGTTTGACGTTTTGACCCAAAGTGACAACAATTCTCCCACAGATACTATTTGACTCATTGAATTCCTCCAGTAGATTTTTTGTCACTCAAAATAGTCGAAGTTTTCTTTTAAGTACAAAGGATATCTAGATACACAGTAAATATTTATATGGAGAAGACTTCCATTTACTTATTTGGTTAGTTACTTGGTTAGCTATGATTAATAAAGTTTATTTTTGAAATATAAAAAGGCTATTCACTCATCAGCTCAGAACAGACTCTCTTCAGAAGAATACACTGAGAGAGCACATTGGAAGAAACCGTGGCATATAATGGCTGAGCCGGGGAGCTCACGGATCATCAGAAGGTCCGAGTTGTGTGAAATCACTGCCACTGCATCCACAAAGACATACTGGAATGGTATAGAGAAAGCTCTCAAATAATCATGTTGTATGATGCCCCAACATATTAAACCTCAGTTGTGTATAACCTCAAGAGCCTCCAGCACATCAGATTACTCTTGCATTTCTTTCAAGGCCTGGATTGGGACTCAACTATTTTAATATCTGCACTGCAATGTTTTCAGCTCCTCTATATCACTTAAACTTGTAAATATATTTGGCAAATAATTCTTATCCGCTTATTAGTTTAGAACTTGGAGAGTGCAGGGATTTTCTTTTGGATATTTGTCTTCGGGACTCTTTAGACTAAACGTGCTGCTGAAATTCAATGCCATTAAATTCAACACAGCATTTTGGGTTTTTTAATGTTACCTACACAAGTTTCCATTAAGATATTCCTGTCTGAATCATTGGTTGTCAGGCTAAACTATTTGCATTTTCAATAACTTGTTAAAGAACAGCAAGGTATGGAAAATGTGAAAGTGTGTAGAGCAAAGCACCAAAGCTGTCATGAATTCTCACAGATCTAGATTCAACATAAATCATAACAAATGGGAAGATTTAGGTAAAAGATGGAAACCTGGCAGTGGGAAGAACTCCAGATACAAAACATGGAAGTTAGGATTTCCCGCTCATCTTAGTATATTTAACTACAGAATGTTTTCTAAATATCACCTACAAAACATTAACCAAGTAACATAAATAACAAGATTTCATTCCTAGAAGAGCTTAATGACTTATGCTCACTTTAACATAGAGGCAACTTCACAAAACCTCACAGCCCCTGATGATTATGATTTTAGTCTCAGAGACTGACAGTGGAACATCTTTCATGAGGGTGAACCCAAGGAAAGCATCAGGTGCAGGTGGTGTACCTGGCTGAGTATGGCTGGAACGCTTACTGGTAACTTCAGCCTCTGGCTTTGACAGTCTGAAGTCATATGCCTGAAGAAGGGTTCAAGCATCCCATGCCAAAGAAGTACATGCTAAACTGACTCAATGTCTGTTGTCCAGTAGCACTTATATCCACTGTGATGAAGTATTTCTCATGAGGCATATCAACTCCTGTCTGAAGAGTGATTTAGATCTCCCCCAATTCGCCTACAATCACAACAGGCACTGACTTTTCACTTAGCTCTGGGACACCTGGACATTGAAGATGCATGCATCAGGATGCTCTTCATTGAATATAACTTGACATTCAACACTATCATCTCCTTAAAACTAAACACAAGGCTCCAAGCACTAGGCCTCAATACCTCTCCGTGCACCTGGATCTTCAACTTCCTCACTTGCAGATCAAAGTCAGTTTGAAGTGGCAGCAACATCTCCTCCACAAACTCCATCAGCCCAGGTGCACCACAAGGTTGTGCTTCATTCCTAGTTCTATTTGCTTTATAAATATGATTGTGTGGCTGAATCTAACTTCAATGCCATATTTAAGTTCACTGATAATGCCAGTTTTGTTGGCTGAATCAAATGTGGTGATGAATCTGCATAAAGGATGGAGATTGAAAATCTGGTAGAATGGGCCATCAAAAACCTCACACTAATCATAAGCAAAACCAACGATCTGGTTATTGACTATGGGAGAAAAAGTTGGAGGTTTATGAGCCAGGGGATCAGAGCTGGAGAGAGTCAGTAACTTTAAATTACTTCACATTACCATATCAGAGAATCTGTGCAGGGACCAGCTTGAAGGGCTATCAGAAGGCAAGGCAGTGGTTTTACTTTCTTAAACATTTGCATAGATTCAGCATGATCTCTAAAATGTGGACAAACTTTGATAGATGCACTGCAGAGAGGATACTGATTGGTTGATTCACTGCCTTGTATGGAAACACTAATGCTCAGGAATGGAAGTCTACAAAATGTGGTGGATACAGCCCAGTCCATCACAGGCAAAGCTCACCCCATCATTCAGTGTATTTACAAGGCATGCTGCCTCAAGAAGGCAGCATTTGATGGCTTTTATTCCATCAAAGCCCTCCATCATCTAGCCCATCGGTCAAGAGGTATAGGAGCCTTACTTCCCACACCACCAGGTTCAAGAACAGTTATCACCCAACAACCACCAGGCTCTTGAACCAGCATGGATAACTTCACTCAGATCAGTGCTGAACTGACTCCCTAACATACAGGCTCACTTTCAAGGACTCTACAACTCATGCCTCAGTATTATTTGTTTACTTCAATTATTTGAATGATTTGTCTTCCTTTGCACATGGATTGTTTGTCAGAATAGTTTTTCAGAAATTCTATTACATTTCTTTATTTTCCAAGAAATGCCTGCAAGAGAATCAATCTCAAGATATTATATGGTGATGTACTATGATAATAAATTTACTTGGAAATGCTCATAATAGGTTTACTGACCAACAATTAGCTTGACCAGCAGAATGACTGTCTTTTGAGCAGGAAAGAATAAAACTTGGATAGGAATACAGGTAAATGGAGAGTGAATGCACAAGAGGAAGGTACTCTGAAATCACAGGATATACGAAAGATCAGAAAAGGTGGAGCATAGGGTAATATGGCTGTTGAAACTAGAGGAATTAGAAGTCAAAAACAAGTCACATATGAGAAAGTAAAATTAATCTACAACTAGAGGAATAAATGTAAATAAATCTGACAAAGACAATAGACAAACATAATGGAAAGTATCAGTTCAAATTATTATTGCAAGTTTATTGCACTTGATGTTGCTGTTTTGAAATAATGATGAACCTTATTTTCAAATCCTTTAGAACTCTCATTTTATATTAACTTCCAGGGATACCTAATATCTATTTTTGTCTCTACTGCCTCGTTTCTTCAGTATACTCCTACAACCCATACCTATCAAGTGATTAGCTTGACCTGATCTACCTACACCTGATGTGTCTGCACAAAGCTTCAATATCCCTCATCAAACACGAGTGCCCAATTAGAAGGGGAGGTAAGGAAATTAACTTAAATTGAATGTTCCCTCTTCTTTAATTCCCCACCCTGCCCACCCCCTCACCCTTATCTGTTCTCTTCACCTCCCTATCATTTCCCCTGGTACCCCTCCTCCTCCTCCTCTTTCTCCCAGGCTCCACTCTCCTCTCCTATCAGATTACTTTTTATCCAGCCCTGTACCTTTTTCACCTGTCACCTCCCTGCTTTGTACTTCAACCCCCTCTCTCACACACATAACTTTACCCATCACCTTCTAGATTGTATTCCTTTCACTCCTCCCACCTAATATTGGCATTCACCTTTCACTTCAGTCCTGATGAGGGGTCTTGGCCTGAAACATCAACTGTTTATTCATTTCCATTCATGCTATCTAAACTGCTGTGTTCCTCCAGCACTTTGTGTGTGTGTAACACTTATAATATACCAGTCTGTATGCTGAAGTGAAAAAAACATTTCGAAAGTGCATACAACTCATCTGCCTGAGACTTGCTTCAGGTGCAGATAATAATGGGGTAACTGAGATCTCTCCCCTAAATTTTAAATCAATGCTCATACAATCAGTAGATAAAAAGGACAGCCAACAATTCAAAATTATAATAATTGAGTCAATTAAAGACTGCAATAAATCCGAAATAGCTACTCAATTTTAAAAGTACCCTGAATTGAAGATCAACAATCAAATACATTGTAATGATTGATCAGTAGGCACCAAAATCTCAGTCCAGCATTAATTTTGATCCTTTGAAACATGAACCATCCACCATCAAAACTGACATAAGAGCTCAAGCAAAGTGTATGTTACTTATTCAAAGACTCTTCAACACTTTATCTGCAGCTTTCTTCCTTAATGTATCCTCTTCAGAATAACCCTTGTCCATCTTATGGAAACAAGATTCACTGAAAAATGCCTTAGATTTCCTTCAATAAATATTTGATTGTAAATCCTCAAGAGAATTGTACTATTCAGATGTAAATAAAACTTGCCTTAATTTTTAAGCAAGAGTGAATATACATCCGTGATCAGACACAAACAAGTATTATCTCCAGATTTCTCTTAAATCTGAAGTTGAATACAAAAATTAAATTACAAACTATTTACATTTTTATTTAGTATTGACAGTTGAATTTTCACAATCTTCTGGTACAATTATTTTGTTGCCATTTTAATGGGAAGAAAGGGAAAGGACGATGTGACTGAAGTACAGTATATATTATGTTGATTTGCAATGACAGTTCCTACATACAGACTGCCACTGCCTTTAATAGCAATTCCATGTGACTAATGACTGTCTCACTTGCAGTGATATTGAATGAAGTTTCAGAGAAGGTCTGTGAAAATTCCTTGAATAAGCTATAGAATACTTTGGTTGACTTATAGTCTTATGTATAAACCTTACCTTCTGCAAAGGATAAGTATCTACCAGGGTCACACATTTTAAAATAATCACTTAAAACATTTAACCTCTTCAAGGTGGCACTGATCTAAAAATTCAATTAGCTAGAGTGTTTCCATTTAATTAAACTGTATTAATAGTTTAACAGTCAACATAAAGTATCTTCCCTGGTGTCATGGATTATTGATTACCTGACTGGCAGATCACAGTACGTGCGCTTGCAACACTGTGTGTCAGACAGAGTGGTCAGCAGCACTGGGGCTCCACAGGAGACTGTCCTGTCTCCCTTTCTCTTCACCATCTATACCTCGGACTTCAACTACTGCACAGAGTCTTGCAATCTGCATAAGTTTTCTGATGACTCAGCCATAGTTGGATGCATCAGCAAGGGAGATGAGACTGAGTACAGGGCTATGGTGGGAAACTTTGTCACATGGTGTGAGCAGAATCACCTGCAGCTTAATGTGAAAAAGACTAAGGAGCTGGTGGTGGACCTGAGGAGGGCTAAGGCACCGGTGACCCCTGTTTCCATCCAAGGGGTCAGTGTGGACATGGCGGAGGATTACAAATACGTGGGGATACGAATTGACAATAAACTGGACTGGTCAACGAACACTGAGGCTGTCTACAAGAAGGGTCCGAGCCATCTCTACTTCCTGAGGAGACTGAGGTCCTTTAACATCTGCCGGACGATGCTGAGGATGTTCTACGAGTCTGTGGTGGCCAGTGCTATCATGTTTGCTGTTGTGTGCTGGGGCAGCAGGCTGAGGGTAGCAGACACCAACAGAATCAACAAACTCATTTGTAAGGTCAGTGATGTTGTGGGGGTGGAACTGGACTCTCTGATGGTGGTGTCTGAAATGAGAATGCTGTCCAAGTTACATGCCATCTTGGACAATGTCTCCCATCCACTCCATAATGTACTGGTTAGGCACAGGAGTACGTTCAGCCAGAGACTCATTCCACCAAGATGCAACACTGAGCGTCATAAGAAGTCATTCCTGCCTGCGGCCATCAAACTTTACAACTCCTCCCTCGGAGTGACAGATACCCTGAGCCAATAGGCTGGTCCTAGACTTACTTCCACTTGTCATAATTTACCTATTATTATTTAATTACTTATGGTTTTATATTGCTATATTTCTACACTACTCTTGGTTGGTGCGACTGTAACGAAACCCAATTTCCCTTGGGATCAATAAAGTATGTCTGTCTGTCTTTTCTTGTATCTATTGCTATCTCAAATGCTGTTAATTGTGCAATTGGAAGCCATTGTACAATATACAGTGGATTCCAGTTAACTCCACTGTAGTATTCAGGACAGCTGCTTATTTTTAACAACTCCTAAAAAACAAAAACTATTTGAGAAAATAGCTGGGATTCCCTTCATTTACTGTTTGAGACACTATGCCACTTAATTGGGACAGGGGACTTCTACCAAATAGTTTTTAACTAGTGTCAGTCACGTGTTTGTGTGGCTGTTAGACACAATGCCATACATAGTGTTTTTAAAATAGCATCAGTTAATGTATTGTGTTAAAAAAGAAATCTTTGTCACTGATAGTTGATAAGAAATAAGCATCATGACAATTCAGAACTGTTTTGCTCACTCTGGTTCAAGCATCCAGGCCTGGAGATGCCAGAAACTGTCAGGACTGAAAATGAAGCAATTTCACTATTTCAACAAGTTAGTAACTATGAAGAATTTGAAGGTATCAACACACATCTTCAATGTTACAATGAAAATAAAGATTTGGAGGATGAAATTATTGAAAAAGTTGTATGAAGGCAGTCCATTATCTGCATTAGGTGGCTGTGTTGAATTTATTCATTTGTTGGTGGTTATCCGTTGTATCTGATGATGACAGGAAAACCAGTGGGAGAATTTTTAAAGTAGAAAATATACTACACTAGGACAGGTCCACTCTCCCCATCTCTGAAGACTTGGTCCAGTTGTACGAGTTGTCATCACAACTGGGGTCTTCCTTGGTTGTAGCAGATGACCATGACTCCTTCTGTGCCTCACTGTGCCCTTCACTCTCCTTGGAGCGTTACAGAACCACCTTCCTGGGCATTGGATCTTACTGTGGATCTCATCCGCCGAGTCCTTCATTTACAATAAAGCAAAAGAACACAACATAGAAATCTATAGCACATTACAGGCCCTTCGGCCCACAATGTTGTGCTGACAATGCAACCTACTCCAGTAACTGCCTAGAATTTCCCTACCATATAGCCCTCTATTTTTAGGCTCCATGTACCCATCTAAGAGTCTCTTAAGAGTATCTGCCTCTACCCCCTTCACTGGCAATGCATTCTTTGTTCCCTTTTGTGTGAAAAACTTGCCTCTGATATCCCCTTGTACTTACTTCCAAGAACCTTAAAACCACGACCCCTTGTGTTAGCTATTTCACCCTGGGATAAACCTTCTGGCTATCCAAACAATCAATGCCTTGTATCAATTTACACACCTCTGTCAGGTCACCTCTCGTCCTCCATTGCTCCAAGGAGAAAAGGCCAACCAAGTTCACTCAACCTATTCTCATAAGGCATACTCTCCAATCCAGACAACATCCTTGTAAATCTCCTCTGCATTCTCTCTTTAGAATCCACATTCTTCCTGTTGTGAGTTGACCAGAACTTAACACATACTCCAAGTGGGGTCAAACTAAGTCTAAAAGTAGTAACATTGCCTCATGCCTCTTGAACTCATGCACACCAAATTAATTCTTCCCTCAATAAATATTAGGAACAAATAGTTTTATATTATTGTAGAGATGTTGGTAGTCTTCTAATTTGTTCTGTATTTCATTTACTCAGTTAAACAGTACTTTGTCTATTTTTAAATACCTTTTTAAATTATTTCCACAAAACTGCAACTAATTGGGGCAACAACTTAATTGGGCCAAAATGTATTGCCCCTGATGTGTCCCAATTAACTGAATTCCACTCTATATCAAAATAATTAAGTTGGTGATTATAAATACCCTTTCAGAACTGGCTTTCATTGCGTATGACGGTCCAGATTTTAAGAGGAAATGCCAATAGGTCCCTGCACAAATACCAACAAGTTCAGGTTTTCTCTGCATGCTTTAATATGAAAGTTGACAACTGCTTGCTTGACATTTATGTCTACATTTTGACACAAAGAGTTCAGCTTTCCAATGTGAAAAGCATAGTAGTATTTTCAAACTTGTGTGGAAATTCACTCAACTACCTCTAGTGTTATTCTCTTTTGACAGGCAGTTCAAGTCCATCAGAAACAGTGAACAGTTACAAGTGATAGTACTTTTAGAGATTTTTAAATTCTTAGAGTTCACACATACATTTATTATTATTCATTTTAGATGTGATTAATTTCAATCGTCTCAAATATATTTGAGTTTTTATGAAGGTGACAGAGGAATGTGTTAAACAGGACCCAGGGAACAACATTTTCACACAGAGATTGGTGAGTATGTATAATAGGCTGCCAGTGGAAGCTAAAGAGGTAGGTGCAATTACAACTTCAAAAAGAAATGGACAAGTATATGGATAAGAAGTTTAATGGTAGGAGTCCATGGCATAAAGAAGGTTGGGAACCCCTGGTTTAGAGGAATATGAGGCAAATGCTGGCAGGTAGACAACCCGCACAGCTTGGAGAAGATGAGCTGAGGGGCCATTTTCTGCTGTTCTGAGGTAAGGGGCTTCTCTAATCTGAGCATAGCCTCATGGCAGCTGGATTTAACATCTATTTATCTTTTGTGTAAAGTTTAGTGGAAGACCATTTTTTTTTTAAGATCAGATATTAATCAACTGGACAAGAAAACAGGAGAGGCATGTGAAACTAAGATGACTGCTCATGGAAATAAAGAAACAGAAATTGTGGCACATAGCTCCCTGGACATACTACAGCATTCAAAAAGGTCATAGTTGAACTCAGTGAAATATTGGAAATGGAGGCTACAACCACTAATTCTGTAGTCACCTTTCACCAAACCTCACAATGCAGGCTAATAGGTCCCTGGGATTTGTCAGCCCTCTTGGGGGGAAAATGGGAACAGGAACTGGAACTAGAGTGGTAGGACAGAGAATGGTATTCAAGTCAATGCAGTGTGCAGAGAGACGGTGGGGAAGGACAGGCAGATGACAGGGCAAAATTGCAGTAAGTGGGATGAGATGAAGTGCAACATGAGATGAAAAGGGTGATGAATACAGGATTAAAAGTGCTATCTTTGAATCCATACAGTATATGGAATAAGGTAGATGATCTTATAGCACAATTAAGAGATTGGTATGTATGACATTGTGTGCATCACTAACTCGAGCTGGGGGAAAAAAATGATCTTAGTAGATAGATAGATAGATAGATAGATACTTTATTCATCCCCATGGGGAAATTCAACTTTTTTTTCCCAATGTCCCATACACTTGTTGTAGCAAAACTAATTACATACAATACTTAACTCAGTAAAAAATATGATATGCATCTAAATCACTATCTCAAAAAGCATTAATAATAGCTTTTAAAAAGTTCTTAAGTCCTGGCGGTAGAATTGTAAAGCCGAATGGCATTGGGGAGTATTGACCTCTTCATCCTGTCTGAGGAGCATTGCATCGATAGTAACCTGTCGCTGAAACTGCTTCTCTGTCTCTGGATGGTGCTATGTAGAGGATGTTCAGAGTTTTCCATAATTGACCGTAGCCTACTCAGCGCCCTTCGCTCAGCTACCGATGTTAAACTCTCCAGTACTTTGCCCACGACAGAGCCCGCCTTCCTTACCAGCTTATTAAGACGTGAGGCGTCCCTCTTCTTAATGCTTCCTCCCCAACATGCCACCACAAAGAAGAGGGCGCTCTCCACAACTGACCTATAGAACATCTTCAGCATCTCACTACAGACATTGAATGACGCCAACCTTCTAAGGAAGTACAGTCGACTCTGTGCCTTCCTGCACAAGGCATCTGTGTTGGCAGTCCAGTCTAGCTTCTCGTCTAACTGTACTCCCAGATACTTGTAGGTCTTAACCTGCTCCACACATTCTCCATTAATGATCACTGGCTCCATATGAGGCCTAGATCTCCTAAAGTCCACCACCATCTCCTTGGTCTTGGTGATATTGAGACGCAGGTTGTTTGAGTTGCACCATATCACAAAGTCCTGTATCAGTTTCTTATACTCCTCCTCCTGTCCATTCCTGACACACCCCACTATGGCCGTGTCATCAGCGAACTTCTGCACATGGCAGGACTCCGAGTTATATTGGAAGTCTGATGTGTACAGGGTGAACAGGACCGGAGAGAGTACGGTTCCCTGCGGCGCTCCTGTGCTGCTGACCACCGTGTCAGACCTACAGTCTCCCAACCGCACATACTGAGGTCTATCTGTCAAGTAGTCCACTATCCAATCCACCATGTGAGAGTCTACTCCCATCTCCGTTAGTTTGTGCCTTAAGATCTTGGGCTGGATGGTGTTAAAGGCACTAGAGAAGTCAAGGAATGTAATCCTCACAGCACAACTGACCCCATCTAGGTGAGAGAGAGATTTGTGCAGCAAATACGTGATAGCATCCTCCACTCCCACCTTCTCCTTATACGCAAACTGAACAGGATCCTGGGCGTGCCTGGTTTGTGGCCTCAGATTCTGTATTATCAGCCGCTCCATGGTCTTCATCACGTGCGACGTCAAGGCAACAGGTCTGAAGTCATTCAACTCCTTTGGTTGTGGTTTCTTTGGTACCGGGACAATACAGGATGTTTTCCATTGTCTGGGTACTCTTCTCTGCTCCAGGCTCATGTTGAAGATGCGCTGTAGTGGTTCTCCCAGCTCAGTCGCACAGGCCCTCAGTAATCGTGGGGAAACTCCATCCGGTCCAGCCGCCTTGCTGGTACAGATCTTCCTCAGTTGACCTTCCACCTGTGCAGCCGTAATCCTGGGCGTGGGCAAGGTCTCCTGTGAGTGGCTATTTTCCTATGAGGGAAGTAAGCCTGGTGTGGATTTCTGCGGTGAGGATGAGATTGAGCTGTCGAACCTGTTGAAGAAGTTGTTCAGCTGGTTCGCTTTCTCCATATCTCCACTTATTTTCGCCCCCCGCTTTGCACCGCATCCGGTGATGATCTTCATCCCATCCCACACCTCCTTCATGCTTTTTTTCCGCAGCTTTTGTTCTAGCTTCCTCCTATACTGCTCCTTTGCCCCCCTTATCTGTACTCTGAGTTCCTTCTGAACTCTTTTAAGCTCCGATCGATCACCATCTTTAAAGGCCCTCTTCTTCTGGTTTAGGAGGCCTTTGATGTTACTAGTGATCCAGGGCTTATTATTGGGATAGCAGCGAACAGTTCTAACAGGGACAACGGCATCCACACAAAAGTTAATATAGTCCGTTGTGCATTCAGTGACCTCCTCAACGCCCCCACAGAGCCCCCCTTGCAGTACATCCCAGTTAGTAGTACCGAAGCAGTCTCTCAGGGCCTGTTCAGCTTCAGGAGTCCACTTCCTAAAAGAGCGTGTGGTAGTGGGATGCCTCATCACAATTGATTTATATCTGGGCTGTAACAAAACCAGGTTGTGATCAGCTTTCCCCAATGAAGGCAGTGGGGATGCACTATATGCCTCCTCTACGTTTGCATACAGTAGGTCAATAGTCTATTACCCCTGGTGTAGCAATCCACGTACTGGGAGAAAGCAGGTAGTGTCTTGTCCAAAGTCACATGGTTGAAGTCCCCTGTATTAAGGGTGCTTAACATCGAAGGATACCACTTGTCTCAAAAGGATAGATAGGTAGGCAAAGAAGTTGGGTGGCTCAGTTGGTAAAAAATGAAATCTAGTTCTTAGAAAGAAGTGGCATATGATCAGAAAATCTAGAGACCTCATGAGGAATTAAGAGGCTACAAGGTTAAAAATACCCTTTTGGGAGTTATATACAGGTCTTCGAACAGAAGCCAGGATGAGGGATCTAAATGTCATCAGGAAATAGAAAATATATTTAATAAGGACAATATTAAAATAGTCATGGGGGATTTCAATATACAGGTAGATTGGGAAAATCAGGTTGGTGAAGAATCACAAGACAGGGAATTTCTAGAATGCCTGCAAGACAGCATTTTAGAGAAAATTGTGGTTGAGTTCACTAGAGGAAAGACAATTCTAGATGGCGGTTATGTAATGAACCAGATTTGATTAGCTTAGGGTAAAGGAATCCTTAGGAAGCAGTGATCATAATGAGGAATTCACCCTGCAGTTTTGAGAGGGAGAAGATAAAGTCAGATGGATCAGTATTACAGAGGCATGAGAGAGGACTTGGACAAAGTTGATTATTAGGGAACATTAGCAGAGTTGACGGCAGAACAGCAATGCCTAGAGTTTCTGGGGCCAATATGGAAGGAGCAGGATGGATACATCACAAACATGAAGTAGTATTTTAAAGAGAGGATGATGCAACCATAGTTTACAGGGAAGTTAAAGACAGTATAAAAGGAAAAGAGGGCATATAGTATAGCAAGCATTTGTGGGAGATTAAAGGATTGTGAAGCTTTTAAAAACCAAAAGGCAACTAAAAAAACCTCAAGGAGAGAAAAGATGAAATATAAATTTAGGCTGGCAAATTATACAAAACGTTTTTAGATACATAAACACTAGGGAAAAAAAGCAGTATGCCATAAATTTGAGTATGTCAGGGGTAGGTGGGCTGAAGTGAGTATAGTTGCGATTAGTAAGGAGGTCTGGTGATACACAAGTCATCTCGACTAGATGAACTACACCCTAGGGATGTAAATCTGTGGAACTCATCACTACAGATTGCTGTGGAGGCTACATCATTGATTATATTTAAAGTGGAGGTTGATAGTTTTGTGTTAATGGTTATGTGGAGAAAGCAGGACAATGAGTTTGAGAGGAACAATAAATCAAAAAGTTCTAAGTTACTTTATTATCAAATTACATAAATGCCATTATAGACAACTGATTCATTTTCTTGCAGGCATATTCAATAAATCCATAATAGAATAATAACCATAAAAGAAACAGTGAAATGCTCTGCCAACTGGGTGGTTAATCAGTGTGCAAATGACAACAAACTACAAATATAAGAAGAAAGAAATAAAAAATAAGTGAGCAATAAATATTGAGAGCATGAGATAAACTCCTTAAAATTGAGTTCATAGGTTGTAGAAACATTCCACTGATGAGGAGAGTTGAGTGAGGTTATCCCCTTTGGTTCAGAGTCTGATGCTGAGGAGTAATAACTGTTCTTGAAACTGGTGGTGAGAGTCCTGAAGCTCATGTACGTTTTGCTAATGGCAGAACCAAGAAGAAACAACGATCTGGGAGGCAGGATTCCCTGATGATGAACGTCACTTTCCTGCAACAATGCTCCATGCAGATGTGCTCAGTGGTAGGGAGGGCTTTACCCATGATGGACTGGGCTGTATCTACTACACTTTGTGGAATTTTCTGCTCATAATTCCATTGGTCATTATGAAATGGTAGAGGAGACTAGATGGGCCAAGTGGCCTAATTGTTCAATTATGTCTTATGGTCTTTCATTAATTTACCTGTTTTCAGTTCCTAACTCTGAATTAGGTCTTTTGTTTTCTATCTTACATTTCATGACTACTAGATGGCAGATACAAAATACTTATTAAATATCTATCTTTTCCTTTCTATTGTCTATGTCCAACTTCCAAATATGCCAATTGGTCCTTTCTACACATTTGCAGAATTTCTTAAATTTGTTCTTCATGTTGTATATAATGTTCTAGTTTTCTTATTGTCTCCTTTCTTCTCAATCATGAGGCCAGTCCTTGTTGCTTTCTAATGTACAGTCAATTCTCAGGCCTACCACTATTCTTAAGATTCTAAGCTCTTTCTTTCCATCTAATACCATTCTAATCCTTTTTTTTTCTCCAGTGATTCCATGGATGCATCATTTTTTCTCATGGTGTCTTTGTTTTTCCAATGGAAAGGACATTCATTGTGTATTGAGAGTCTTTTCCCCCCAAAAGTTGCTATTGTCTATCTACTAACATAGGATTTCCACTAATCTTCTGGTCTACCTGAGCCAATTCACTTTTATTACCTTTAGATTAAGTCCGTTACTCTCAAACTAAATTGAATATAATGATTCCCTGTATCCCAGAGGATATATTACTGTACCACTAATTAATCCAATGACAAAAAGCAACACAACTTGTCCTGATTCCATCACAATAAACTGTTGTAAATATTCTCCATCAATTGATCCTCAAAATAACCCTTACAAACTGGATTTGCCCAGTCTATATCAAGTTCTTTATGCGTATTGCATTACTTCTGTTACAAAATATTTTCAAGCAGTAGTCTGCCACAGATCAATACAATCTATTGTTTGCTCCATCCAGGGATTTGTTTCATGAAATTGCTTTATGCCATGCAAACTGATCTTCAGAGTCAAGATCATTTATTTTGACATCATTGTCAGCACACCACCCGTTATCCATCACCCTGAAACACCAAGTACCGAGCCAAGGTTACCTTGCAAACATATCTATCTGATGTTAGTTAGATTTAGTTCATTCTGCCCACGGGCTCAATACCAATACAGACTAATTGGGCCAAGCATCCTATTATCTTGCAGTATGGGCTGTATTTCCCCATGTCTTTCGATGTGATTCCAATCTCAGTTAATTGACATAATTTTTATCTTCCATTTAAATTATCTATTTAGCTTTACCCCTCACAGCTTGCTAGATATATTTTCTTTAATCTTGTGCTCCAGCCAACAACCTCAAATACATTCAATAGGAAAATGTTGTGGAAAAGGCGCTGAGGCTGTCTTACTCATCAGATCATTTCACGCCTGCTTTACTTGGCAGTCAATACTTTGTCCAATGTATATACACCACCGAACTGTCATGGGAGTAATATTGTTTTATCATTAGAATAACTATTTAATCTCTGCACACATTACCAGTGATGCTCAAATTATGAACTTCATTAGATTGTGGCTCTATCCCAATGAAAAATTATTATTCAGATCACTTAAATTGATCCCTCCTGCCTTGATGGCAAAACATTTCCTTTAACATTACAGACAGTACTAAAAGGTAGACTAGGCACAAGTTGTTATTACAAGAAACTAGTTTTATAATTTCCAATCAACACTTATCATACTTTTGGCTTGCCATAACGGGACATACAATTTTTGTGTGTTTCTCATTTTAATTGTGAAACTAAGTAACTTGAAATTATCTTATCACAACTCCTTTTGAATATAATTAAGCAATAGAGAATTTTGTTAGGACAGAAAGGTCAGTAGGAAAATAATGTTATTTCACATTATTCTTGCCTGAACCATTGTAAAAGAAGTCAATAACTTTGTTACAAATGCAAGTGCATTATGAACTATTATTTGGTTCACTACACGCAATAAACACAATCTGTGGCCTTTCATCATTAATTGCTTGCATCCCATTTGAAATCCATGAGGTAATGTTTAGAGTTGACTAAGTAAACAGGTGGCTAATTACAACATCAAAAATTAAGTTAATCCTCTATTAGATTAGGATTCATAATGTCATGCAGACCAGGTGGGGCACAGACACAGGAACAAATTTATTTTTAAAGCATATTTCCTTAAAAACAAACCTAAAACAAAATTACTCCTGACCAGAAACATGGCATAGTAGCATCTGTGCATATATTAGTCTTCGACAATTCAATTACACCAAAGTAATTTGAAGCAAATTGTGGAAGCTGGCTTCAGAGAACAGAGAGTCGCAGCAGAGGATGTTATTCTGACTGGAGGCCAGTGACCAGTGGTGCTCTGCAAGGACCTCTACCAGGATCTCTTATTTGTGAGACATGATTTGGACAAAAGTGTAGGCTGATTGTTTAACAAGTTTGTAGACAACACAAATAGGTGGAGTTGTGAACAGTGAGGATAGTTGTCAAAGGATTCAGCTGGATATAGGACAATTAGAAATATAGGCAAAATCATGGCTGATGGGAGTTTGATACAGACAAATGTGAAGGGTTGTACTTTGAGACGACAAATGGGGAAGTATATCGTACATGGCAGAAAATTTAGGAGCACTGATGTGCAGAAGGATCCTTCGATGCAAGTCCATAGCTCCCTAAAAGTGGCACTACAGAAGATAGGATCATAAAAAAGCTATGTGGCATCAGTCAAGGTGTTGAGTGAAAAAGTTGTAAAGTCACATCGCAGGTTTATTAACCTTTTGTTCAGCCGCATTGGAGTAATTTGTGCAATTCTGGTTGCCACATCACAGGATATGGAGTCAAGACGGTACAGAAAAGGCCTCATTAGGATGTTGCATGGATTATAAGATATTAATTGTGAGAAGCTGGACAAATTTGGAACCATTTCTGTGAAGTGTCATAGGCTAAAAGCTAACCTAAGCAAAGTGCATAATATTGTGAGAGGCACAGATTTTGTCGTTCGTCATCATCTTTATTCAGAGAGGAGGGAAGATTAAAGAAGATTTAGTGGCAAGTTTTTTTTAAAACAGAGTGATAGGTGTCTGGAACAGGCTGTTAGGGGAAATAATGGAAGCTAATATGATAACAATGTTTAGGAGGCATTTGACAGGGGCATGAACTAGCAAAGAACTGAGGGATAAATTGATTATTAAGTTAGCACAGATGTCACAGGCTAAATAGTCTTTCCTGATACCCTACGATGTTCACATACTTCTATACTGCATATTTAGCACTTATCCAAGGATGAATTTCTCTTTGTCATTTTGTATATTTGGCAATTATTCAACACAGTCATGTTTGCTATCTATCTGATAATGAATATATTTTGAAGAATAAATAACATACTTGAAGGGACAAAAAACAGACTGGAGAGGAGTGAGGAAATTGGACAAATTAGATTGCTGTCACAAAAATCTTGCATATAGTCAACTGGAACAAATGATCTCCTACAAGATGCAGTTTAGGAAGCTGTCCAGACTTTACAGCATTGCCTCCCAAACTAAGACCATGACTAGCTGGAAGGACAAGGGAAACAATCATGTGAGAACACTGCAATTTTCAAACTCTCTTCAAAGTCACACACCAAGAAGATTCCTACCATTCCTTAAACTTCAATAGGGCTACATCTTGGAAATACATGCATAGCTTTTCTGTGGGAATACTTCCATCACAAAGGCAACAGGGTTAAAAGAGGAAGCTACTAATTATTTTCTCAAAATAAAATAGTGATAGGCAACAATATCAACACCTACATCATAAATAAATGAAAACATACACATCTGCCTGCAGCAATTGCCAGCCGTGAAATTGAGTTTCAAAGAGATATTAATCATTTTGTTTATTTCTAGGCAGTTATTTCCAATATCCCAGGGAAAAAGCTTGGAATCAACTACACAAAATTGATTATTCTTCTGCAGACAGTGCACAATGTGCAACATCAAAAAGAATTGCATAATTTTTTTAGCTTTATTTACTTGGACATATATTCCAGAAAATTAAACTGAGATATTATTTTATAACATTTTGTTTCTGTTTATTAATATTTACAAAATAGCTCACATTTTCTACAAAGTAGAATAATCTTAAAACTTCAGATAAATTGTTTATAAGTTTTGATTTGCCTTTATTATTTGCTGTTCAATGTAGCTCAAAGTGATGCAATAGAAAGTTCTCAAAATATTCAAGAACTATTAAAGTGGTATGAGGATAGATTAAACTCGTAATGGGATACAGCAATTCACTTTCTGCAAATTTATTCCGTAGTAATTGAAAATGGGTACAATAGGTAAAATTGGACAAGTCAATACTCCCTCCTGCTGTAAGATATCACTGCAACTCAATGTCCTTCATGATCTTTCAGGTTGTATTACTGACTTGGCCTGAGAAGGAAGCAGGAATGTAGATACCACAGATCAGGGATGGATTGCTACATTAAGTTCCAGTTTAAATATTTGTTTCCTAAGGTACCATCAAGAAAACAATATTTTAAACAAACAGCTCTTGAAAATATAGCTATCTTATTTATATAAAAGATAGCTTTGCTTGCATACTTGTTGAAGAATGCTTTTAATATTTTACACATAGAAACGATGTTTAACAATGGGACAGAACTCTGGCTGTAATGAACATTTCATTTCAATGCAAACTGATGATAAATAGCCACATATCATGCCACTTCAACCTTCCCTGAGTCACTGACCACCTTTTAATTTCAAACCACTGTGTTAAAGAACTCATACTTATCATGTGTTCATGATCCACTTGAGTTAAATATGTACTGTAGATACAGTATATCAATAAGCCAAATTTCTCCAATGCTACACTATGAATTTTCATTATCTCCATATTTTTCTGCATTTCATATGATCACTGTGAATTCTTGTACATCATTCAAAGCAAAAGGTTGTGATACTGAAAGCAAAGTTTTGGATGCAGTTGTAATTCTAGCCAAGCAAATAATTGTGTTATTTAACTAAAAAGTGAGATCCATTGCTTGATCCCTCTAGTATCACATCCAATCGACTCAAAAACGACGATGACTGGGAATCCTGGGACTATTTACAGCCAGCAATGTTAATACACAACTGCCATTTTTAATCACACCCCATTGCAGCCACAACAACATTTCAGAAAGTTGCTTCACTGGTTTCAGTGTATTACTCTACATGACCACTTTACAAGAAAATAGTGTAAAATATTAGGATGCACTCAAATATTTATTTACAAATCCTGCATCCACAATTTAAATGAAATTTGTCTGGAATGTTTAAAGAAGGAGCTGGCACTATTCAAACACATATCTGTGTAAGTAGCATTTCTGGCAAAAGCAACACTCAGTGCCCCTGAATTAGATTGGGAAGATCGGTTCTATTATCCGAATATATCTCTAATTGGAATTAATACAAGGTAATTTCAAAAATGCAGTTAAAGAGATTCTAAACAAACTTAAAACAATATTACTTAACAAATCATGACTGCAATTTAGCTATACAAGCAAACAGAACAAAGTGGAATATTATCTAAGGCCTGTAGATTCCAGACAGTTTTAAAGAAATGTTAAGCAGCATTATAAATTAATACTCAATGAATATATTTCATACTAAATTATAATATAAAGACAATAAAAACATAAACCAATGGCTTGCCATGTTTTGTGCAATGAATACCATACATTTTCCTCCAGCAAACTCACCTCCTTTAAGATTACTATCTATCACAGGGATTGAGTGCATCCTGCAGTGGCTCGCAGATGAATACTGAGAGACCAATCAGCATCTGAAGGAATCACACCTGTTATGATTAGATAATTATCTGCAGCTGGATATATGAATGCTCCAGTATGGTCCACTATATGATAACCTGTGGTAGCAACCTACTTAGATCCAACTTAATCCAGTGTTTTTACATTTACAGCTGTCTAGCATTCATATTTTACATTTATTAGATTTCATATTAATTCTGACTGTTTCTTTTTGTCATGAAAGACTAATCAGCCAAATGAGTTGATGTGGGCTTATTGTTTTGCAATCCTCTCTCTCACACCAATCAATTCTATCAAAGGGCAACCCCTCTCCCCCACCCCATGATCACCAATCCTCCTGCAAAACACTTACAATTTTGGATGTTTAACAGCTACAAATCAACCTATCAATACCATATCATTGGGAGAAGGCCAAAATCTCATGGAATCTCAGGGAGGCTGTGTCAACTACACATAGAGCTTGATTGAACCCAGGTCACTGGAACCATGAGGTCACAGATTCATTCCTTGGCTCCACTTTTTCTGGCAAGATCCACCAGCAACACAAGGTTGAAATAAAGCAGAAATATACTTAAAACACAATGATGTAGCAATCTTGGAAGAATACTTACAGCACTTTTCACTTGTTCACCACAATGCTGCAAATTCTTTAATGTTTTTTGCTGCCTGCGTGCCATACCTTTTGAATGAGTACATGTCAAAGAGTTTGGTTTATAAAATATGATAACTCACTGATCCCTAATTAACTATAGGACTGCTGTGGGCACTTTCACCTCTCTCATTGCTGTCAAAGGACAATTCATGGAGAACTTTGTGGATATGTCCTCTGAATGAGCTTCAACATTATCTGGCCTAATTGAAATATAAGGAGGAAGAACATTGTTATACAACAATTAATCCAGTTAGATCTGAAAGGCATTAGTATAGTTAAAGGGAAGGGACAGACACAGCCCACAGGGAAGTCAGAAGAATATTTTACAGGTAATATCCTTTGAAAATGGTGTCAATATAAACAATGCCTTGTTTGCGGAAGCTGTTGATATTGTAAAGGAACAGAACGATTATCTGGACATATTCTTATAAAGAATAGCAAATTTTAAAGCAATCCATGGATTCCAAGAGCCATTTGTTGCACACTGATGCCCTGCCTCATTCTAAATATTTCCAGTCCATGCAAAAACACACTTGTTAATGCTATGAATGGAATGATTGCAATACTCCAGACAGGAATCAGGGAGCTAGTACACTGTTATGCTATTCCACTGATGAAGTAACACCAGAAATATTGACTTCAACCAAGCCTTTGATAACGTCTCCCATGGTAGACTAATTCAGAATATTAGATCATACAGGAGCCAAGGTGAGTTAAATTGACTTGGTTGAAGGAGAAATATAATGGTCATGGAGAGTTGTTATTTCAGATTGGAGGTTTGTGACTAGTGGTGCACTATAGGGATCGGTCCACTGTTATTAACCATTTGGATTACAATAATATCAACATGATTAGTATGTTTGCAGATGACAATAAAATTGGTGGTTTAGTGGATGGGGAAGCAGGTGGTCTAAGATTACAGAAAGATCTAGATAAATTGAAGAAATTGGCCAAGGCATGGCAGGTGGAATTTAACTCTGACAAATGCAAGGTATTGCACTTTGATCAGTTAAACCAGGATGGGACATACACAGTAAATGGTAGGACCCTGGAGATAAATGCAGAATTCCCTTAAAATTCAAGACACATGGTATGGTGGGTAGTGAAAAACACTTAGAAACTCAATGTTAAAAATATATTCATACTTAAAATACATATATGCTGCCAAATACTACATTGAGATTTATTTTCTCAATGGCCTTCACAGGAAATGAAAGAAATACAATAGAAACTATGAAAAACTATACATAACAGTCAAAGAGCGACAAAAAACCAATGTGCAAAAGAAGGAAAAATATGCAAATGAAAAGATACTGAGAACATCAGTCACAAAGAGTCTTTGAAAGTGAGTCTGTAGCTTGTAGAATCAGTTCAGAGTTGTCGAGAATTTAAGTCACTCACGTTGGTTTAGAGGCATCATGGTTGTAGGGTAATAGCTATTCCTGAACCTGATGGTGTGAGATCTAAGGCTTCATTGTGCAGTGCTGGATACAGGAGCTGGAATGTCGTGTTGTAACTGTATAAATTGTTCATGAGACCATACTTGGGAGTATTGTGTGCAGTTCTGTTCACCTCACAATAGGAAGCATGTAATTAAGTGAAGACAAGTGGACCGATGCCTCTTTTTATCCAATATTCAATGAAGTAGTTGTAGAAGGGCAAACAGAGATAGAAAAGATTTTTACTAGAGTAAGTTGCTCAAGTGGTAGTCAACCAAAGTTGGTTAAAAAATGTCACTTGAGTTTGCAAATGTTCCTTCTTTGAAATGAGCAATAAAAGAGGAGAACATGCTAAACAAAGTGCAAAAGAATTGTAAACTTTTTCACTCATGTTGTTAAAAGATATTGTTGGAAACATTAACTTACCTTGTTAAATAAGAGATATTGTATGTGTCAGAGAAAGGAGTAAAACTGTTGGGGGATTTGCATTACCAATTGGAGAAAATGTCACAGCCACATTAAAAAAGGGCATCTTGGAGGCCTCATTCAGCAAGGCCGTGAGTGCAGGAATAAATAAAAGGTGCAATTATTATAATATTATCCTACAGTTCTCCCAATAGGCAGCAGGTGCTAGAGGAACAAATGATACTTCTAAAAATATTTAAAACACAGGGTTTTTGTCATGGGTGATTTTAACTTCCCCAATATTGACTGGGACCACCACCCCATGCCCTACTTTGTGTCAGCGGCTTGGACGGGATAGAATTTGTTAGGTGTATCCAGGAAGGTTTCTTGAAACATTCTGTATATAGTCCAAGTAGGGGTGGGCTCATTCTCAACTTTATATTTGAGAATGAGCCTAGTCAGGTAATTGATGTTTTGGAAATATTGACCATAATTCTGTAAATTTTAAGATAGTTATGGGTTTTAATAAGACCCATCTTTGAATGAAAATCCTAAATTGGCAGAAGACTAGGCAGGAAATGTAAATTAGAGTGGTTGTTTGAGGGCAAATCATTATCTAACACATGAAAATGTATAATGGGCTCTATAGCTGTTGACACTTATTTTGTATTGTTAATGCTTTACCTTGTTTTACCTCAGTGCACTGTTATTGAAAAGCTTGCAAGACCAGCTGTATCTTAATATATGTGACAACAAAAATCAAATTCCAACAATGAGCAAGTTGATGAGAGTTCAGAACTAGCATGTATCTGTGATGCACCATCAATAACTCACTCTGAGATGTAAGAAGCGAGGTATCGGCTTTTATTGACTGGAAGAATGAACAACACTACATCCTGGAGAATGAGGCCGGGCATCAGGCCTCAATCGCCTTTATACAGGGGTCTGTGGGAGGAGCCACAGAAGCAGTCAGCAGGGGTCTGTGGGAGGAGCCACAGGAGCAGCCCAGACAGGTATATGTAGTTCACCACAATCTGTGAGGATGTAACATAAAACATGGCAAAGTTTTGAAATTTTGAACGACAAGAAATATTTCAAGTTTAATCAAAAAGTAAAAGAAGGTATACATAAAGGTGAGGGAACTGAAATCAGACAAGGCCTTTGAGGAATATAAGAGAACCAGGAAATAACTTAAGCAAGAAATTAGGAGGGCTAAGCAGGGCCACGAAATGTTGTTGGCAAGAAGGATTAAGGGGAATGTCAATACATCTGATTAGAATATTAGGAACAAGAGGATATCTAGTGAAAGGATAAGGAAAAACCACTAAAAATTAAGTATCAGGCCAGAGAAAGTAGTTGAGATTCTTAATGGCTACTTCCTATTGGTATTCACCAAGAAGGACACAATGAAAGCAAGATTAGGGAGGTGTAAACTGAAAATCTAGAGCATGCAAAATATTAAGGAGGAGGTGGTGTTGGATGTATTGAAAAACATCATGTTGAAGAAGTCGCCAGCATCTAATGGACTCTATCCTTGAATACTGAGAGAAGAAAGGGAAGAGATTTCCTATACCAACTATCTTGCTGGCGAACGTGCAGCCTCTGGTGAATAAAATCGATGATCTCAGAGCTAGGGTGCTGAATCAGAGGGATCGTGTGTGTCCTTTGTTTCATGGAATCCTTGTTAACACCCTCTGTACCAGATGAAATGATTTAAATTGACAGGATTACTGTACACTGTCAGGATAGATCTATAGAGTCTCTCAAAAGCAGAGGTGGAGGAGTATGCCTCATGATCAACTCTTCTTGGTGCACAAATATATCAGTGCTGTCCCAGTTCTGCTCACCAGACCTGGAATATCTGGCAATTAAATGTTGTCCTTTTTACCTACCACAGGAGTTCTCTAGGATCATTTTGGTAGCCGTATACATTCCATCTCAGGCCAATGTCAAGCATGCTTTAGATGATCTGAGCAATGGGATCAACATGCACAAAACAGCACACCCTAAAGCCTTCACCATCTTTTTGGGAGATTTTCACCAGGCCAGTCTGAAAAAATCACTAAGCAATTACCATCAACAGGTCACTTACAATACCAGAGGAAACAACACGTTGGACCATGGCTACACCACCATCCAGAATACCTACTGTGCTATTCCACACCCTCACTTCGGGAAGTCTTATCACTGGCTGTACTTCTACTCTACGTTCTTCTACTGTTCTACGTTCTTCTACTTTCTGATGACACGGCCATAGTGGGGTATGTCAGGAATGGACAGGAGGAGGAGTATAGGAAACTGATACAGGACTTTGTGATATGGTGCAACTCAAACTACCTGCGTCTCAATATCACCAAGACCAAGGAGATGGTGGTGGACTTTAGGAGATCTAGGCCTCATATGGAGCCAGTGATCATTAATGGAGAATGTGTGGAGCAGGTTAAGACCTACAAGTATCTGGGAGTACAGTTAGACGAGAAGCTTGACTGGACTGCCAACACAGATGCCTTGTGCAGGAAGGCACAGAGTCGACTGTACTTCCTAAGAAGGTTGGCGTCATTCAATGTCTGTAGTGAGATGCTGAAGATGTTCTATAGGTCAGTTGTGGAGAGCGCCCTCTTCTTTGTGGTGGCGTGTTGGGGAGGAAGCATTAAGAAGAGGGACGCCTCACGTCTTAATAAGCTGGTAAGGAAGGCGGGCTCTGTCGTGGGCAAAGTACTGGAGAGTTTAACATCGGTAGCTGAGCAGGCTACGGTCAATTATGGATAACTCTGAACATCCTCTACATAGCACCATCCAGAGACAGAGAAGCAGTTTCAGCGACAGGTTACTATCGATGCAATGCTCCTCAGACAGGATGAAGAGGTCAATACTCCCCAATGCCATTAGGCTTTACAATTCTACCGCCAGGACTTAAGAACTTTTTAAAAGCTATTATTAATGCTTTTTGAGATAGTGATTTAGATGCATATCATATTTTTTTACTGAGTTAAGTATTGTATGTAATTAGTTTTGCTACAACAAGTGTATGGGACATTGGAAAAAAGTTGAATTTCCCCATGGGGATGAATAAAGTATCTATCTATCTATCTATCTACTCCCCGAATATAGGCAGAGACTGAAGACTGCAGCACCAGTAGTGAGGACCAAGAAGGGCTGGAAAAGAGAAGCACAGGAGTGCCTACAGGACTGCTTCGAATCGGTGGACTGGACTGTATTCAGGGATTCATCTTTGAACCTGGATGAGCATGCTGCAGTTGTTACCGATTTCATTAAAACCTGTGTAGATGAGTGTGTGCCTACAAAGACTTAGTGTTCATTTTCAAACCAAAAGCCATGGATGAACCAGGAGGCATGTCATCTGCTGAAGGCTAGATCTGTGGCATTCAAGTCTGGCAACCCAGGGCTGTACCAGAAAACCAGGTATGATTTGCGGAGGGCTATTTCAAGGGCGAAGAGACAATTTCAAATGAGGTTGGAGGTGACATCGGGTTCATGGCAACTCTGGCAGGGTTTGCAAGATGTTACTTCCTACAAAGCGAACCCCAATAGCATGAATGGCAGCGATGCTTCACTACCAGATGAACTCAATGCCTTCTATGCCTGCTTTGAATTGGGGAACACAACTACAGCTGTGAAGATCCCTGCTGCACCTGATGACCCTGTGATCTCTGTCTCAGAGGCAGATGTTCAGCTGTCTTTAAAGAGAGTGAACCCTCGCAAGGTGGAAGGTCCCGATTGAGTACCTGGTAAGGCTCTGAAAACCTGTGCCAAACAACTAGTGGGAGTATTCAAGGACATTTTCAGCCTCTCACTACGACAGGCAGGAGTTCTCACTTGTTTCAAAAAGGCAACAATTATATCAGTGGCTAAGAAGAATAATCTCAGCTGCCTTAATGACTATCACCCAGTAGCACTCACAACCAGTAGTTCTGTTTGGCACACATTAACTTTGGAGGGAGTGCAGAATATATTCACTAGGATTTACACAAACACCAGAAAATCTGCCGATGCTGAAAATCCAAAGCAACACATACAAAATGCTGGAAGAACTCAGCAGGCCAGTTCCTGTGTTTTATGTTCTATGTTAGCATAATCAGTCATCTTTCTTTGTAAGCTGCTTACTTCTCATCTGTTTCTAATGTTACTATAAAATTTGATTGCAGAACTCTCTAGTATTTAACCATACCACAGAACCATAATTAATGACCTGTTGATAAAAGCAAACTCATACATAAAGTCCACCTGGAGGATATCATAGATCCAAATGAGATCAACAGTTTAATTTCATTTCTTCCTCTGCATGGCTTCCAATGTTGGGGGCGACTTGGTAAACAGACTTGGAAGTAGCAGAAAAAGAAAACAAACCTTTTGCAATGAGAACACAATTAAGTGCGATTCATCTGCATGCTAGGTTTTGCAATAAACAAACTCTATAAAGATTAATTCAAACAGAGGAAACAAATTAGATGTCTCTTCTTGAATAAAGCTGAATTGGCATGGCAGCTTCTCCCCAGTTGTTCTGGCAGTGAGGATTAGTTTTAGATTTTTAAAAAAAGAAAGTTAATCTTCCATGTTATTGCACATTGATTGGCGAGATTAGCTGCACGATTTAGGTCAAGTTAGGTGACACAGAGGAATTTCAAATGTGCCTATATACAAAAGTAAAGGCAAACAGAAGAACACAGTGTTGGAGAGTGAATGAGCAAAGAAGGCAGGAGTAGAGGATAGAGGAAAGGAAGGAAAATAGAGACAGGATAGGTTGGAGAGAGATTAAGATATTTGAGGAGGAGGATGATTACACAAAGACAGTCTATGGTTAAACTGATGACCTTCTGACTGAAAAAACTGGCACCTTACATTGTGGGAACTTTATTGGGAATGCAGTTTAATTCTTACCAATACACTCCTGCAATGTCATGATTTCATGCTGTTGAAATAAATCAGACTTCAACAAATAAAAACTGGAAGATTACAACCTAGATATTTGCCTGCATATAAAAATGTAGATTTGAAGCATTGCTTCATTGGGGCCAAAACCATTTCAGCATAAGGTACCTATTTTTTAATATCCCATGTGTCGGGGTATGAGTCAAGTACCGGAGGCTGCTCAGCCTTTGATGTGACCTTGCAGGCAGAGTATCTTGTGAATATCTTACTGCCCTTTCTACCTATTCTGTCTCCATTTTCCTTCCTATCCTTTATCTTCTTCTCCTCCCATCTATGCTCATTCACACCCAACACTGTGTTCTTCTATTTGCCTTTACTTTTGTATCTAGCTCCATTCAAAATCCCTTTGTGGTACCTTACTTGACCTAAATAGTACACCTAATCTTGAGTTTTTGATCAATATTAAGCCCAGGATTATCAAGAGATAATTAAAAGTTTTTTTCTGTTGGGGATTATCTGTGCCACTTTTGTGGTGTGACAAGGAGATGAGAAAATAATTGGATAAGATAGGTAGAGAAAAAGATATTTAACATTTGCATTACTCAAAACTAAACAAGTCCCCCAGTTCAGTAGGGAAGGACCTTACGCTTTTAAAAGAAATGAGGGCAGAAATTACAGAAGCTTTGACAATTATATTGCAGTCCTTCTTCAACATTGGACTGGAAACTAAATGTTACTTAGTTGGCCTCAGCAGTGAGAAAAGAATTAGAGACAATTAATTAATTGCCACTTAGAGAATTACAGACTAATAAATGAAGGCGTGCATGGATATGCAAAGGGAAATTATCCTTGACTAGCATGCTTATAATCTTCAATGTGAAGAGGTGATGAGAGAGTAATGCAGTTGAGTTTCTATATATATGATATAAAATATAACAGATGTCAAATAAATTAATTTACATTACAGTGATAGGACCTATATCGATAGAAAATTGGCTAAAAGAAATTTGCCTTGTAACCTGGAGTCACCCAGTTAGATAATACTTGCACGAGTAAGGATAGCAACAGAAGGATAAAGGCAAGTAGATGACAAGAAGAATGTGAAGTGATTTATTTTGGAAAATAAGTAATATAAAATAATTAGAACAATTTCAATGAGAATTCAGGGACAAACACAACTTGGATGGACATTAAAAAAAACCTTTGAATGTGTAAGAACAAGTTGTAAAGACTTAAAAAAAACCATGGAGATCAGAGTCTTTGTTGAAAGTAGATGAAATACAGAAGCAAGACTGTTATTGTTAAAGACTGGCATACTATGTGCCATTTTTGAGTCTGCAGTCTTGGTAGATGTCTAAGCCTTAATGAGCATGCAGATAAGATTGACTGGATTAATCACAAGGATGGAACTGTTCAGTCACGTAAAGGTATAGTTGTAGATATTCTCTAAACAAGGAAATTTATACAAGAAACTTGAGGAGGTGCATGAATATTTTGAATAGGAGAAAGCTGTTTTCAGTGATAGAAGAGTTAAGAATTGGAGGAGGCTAATACAAAGTAATTATTAAAAGAACCATATGCAACAGCATTAAATTATTTTATTTTGGAATGTCCACTCAATAATAACATTTAGAAAATAACACCATAAGTAGAAAAATATACATGAGGAAAGAAGAAAAGGTCCACATGCCACATTCTACCAAAATTCTATAGGTTTCTTCTTGGTTATTCCACTTAAATAATACTAAAAAGGCTAAATTCTTTAACACTGGAAAAAAGGTGCCATATTGAAATAATATGGTAATCTCGCATTCTGTGAGCTATGGACATGCATTCCCAAGGTTTTTCTGTATATCAATGCTCCCAGGGTCCCTGCCATTCAACTTGTACATTCTTGGAGAATCTGACCTTCCAAAATACCTCAAACTTGTTCCATCTGCCACCACTCTGCCCAACTTCCCATTTGATCTATGTCTTGATGTATCTTTCGACAACCCTGTTTGATATCCTATGGATCAAAAAACTTTTCATGTTGTCCAACAGTTTTCTAATAATATGGGCAATGTTTTCAGGTAGGTCATTTACATATTTTGCAAACAGAAAAAAAGGTCTCAACACCCACTAATCCCTGTGGTATTCCACTCACTATAGTTTTCCATTTATAAATATACCTATCTAACACTACCCTCTGCTTCGAACCAACCAAGCAGATTTTGAATCCAGTTTGTTAACTTGCCATTGATTCCTTCTGCCTTAACCTTCTGGACCAACTTACCATGTAAGACCAGGTCAAAAGTCTTAAGTTCACTAAAAACAAATCTACTATATTGTCTTCCTTGATTTTCTTTCTTATATCATCAAATAAAATCAACAAATTTCTGATGTGAGGTTCCCAGGCCTGTAGGTTATGGCCTACCCCCACTGCCTTTTCTGAACAAGAAGACAACATCAGCTATCTTTGAGTCTTCTGATACCTGTGATTACTGTGATTCTGACTACTATGGCTAATAATGATGAAAATATCTCTGTCAGAGCCCTAGCACTCTCCTCCATTGCCTCCTTTTGGAATACTGCATTAAATCCTATAAGGGGAAGTGGAATTAACCAGCGTAATATGCTTCAATATTTCTTATACCCCCTACTTCCTGATACATGGTGGAGAGAATGGATATTGTTAAAGGTAGTACATTGGTTGACGTTCAAGGAGACTGCGTGTATCTAGGTGATGGATAAGGATAAGCACAGAGCTTATCACAGCAATTCAGTTCCTTTGTCCAGGTTTAAAACAAAGCTGTAATGTGACATGGGTAGAACACAAAATGGTGTTGGTATACAGATTATTAGGAAGTAAATGCTATTTGATAACATTGTTGATTAAATTTTTTGTCACTTATCAGTAGATGCCATTGCTGTAGCAATACTGAAAATAGCTGGGCTGGAATAAAAATTTTCAACACTTTGGCCTGAAACATCGACTGTACTCTCTTCCTCAAGTGCTGTACTATAGAGGCCCATGACCTAGGTTAAATTTAGAGCCAGGAATAGATGAATCATCAAGTTGGTTCTTCTGCTCGAGGATGATTGCATGTGCTTCAGCCTTGACTTTTCCATTCACATGCTGGAGAACATCATCTTTGACAACAGAATTTTCAAGGAGCCTCACTCTTTTGCTCAGTTATTCAATAACTTGCCCTCTAGCACTGAGAACAAGAACTACCAATCCACAAGTAGACTGAAATTAATAAGTTTGATTTATGGCATGTTACTCTCAATTGATGAAAATGTTGGGGAAGACAGAAAATGGTCCACATGTTTCAGGTCCAAGTGAACACTTTCACAAGGTCTCATACTTCAAATGAGGAAATTACCTAACACATTTTTCTGAACATGATGAAGGAATGGGCCTTAAGTAGACAGATATAATTTTATATAAAACATAGTTACCTCTGCACAATCAAGCTAACACTATTTAAGTATAAAATTATGAACTAAAGACTGCTGAGTAATTGATGCATAGTCTCAAACATGTTTCTTTTAAAATTTGCTATGAGTGCCATCGAGCCACTGCAAAAGTAAATACAGTACTTTTATTTATTGGTAAGAGTATCCAGTACTGAACAGCAACCTATGATCAGATGTTACTTAGAATACTACTTCCATTTGTTTCATCTTCCATAATATTGGACAAATTAGAAGTAATTTGCTTGATTAATACTTCAACTGAGATCCTTGAAATGATGAAAGATTATACAGTGGATAGGCTGCTCACGTTTAACAAATTAGCCTAACAAATTAGGAAATGAAGACATCCAATGCAAAGAACCAGATTAAATGCTTGACTCATTTTGCACAGAAGCTTCTCTAATAAAGGTTCCGAAACAGTGAGTAAGATTATCTGTAAGCACTTAAAATGGAGTCAGATAAACTCTTGATTGTGATGATATCACATAAAAGACAGTAAGTAAGACATTGGCCTTTACGTCACAAATCCAGGAACTTGTTTCTGTGCTTCTCAGAAACAATTAGAGTCTATTAGAGAGAATAGACTGAATTCTAAAGATCTTCTTGTCTTCAAACTCCGAAATGAAAAGAAATGCATTATCATATTTAGGAAAATTACATGGTATGAAGACCCAACAGTTACAAAAGCAAAAAAAAACATAAATATCTCTTAATGCCATCAGCCCTAAATAATTTCATTAAAAATCCTCTAAATTCAAATACAGTTGTTGCTTACTTCTTTTCTGGCTAATGGTATAATGCAATTATTTGCATAATGATACAATTTACAATTCTGTAATGTTCAAAACAGTTTCTCCTGTTTTCAGTTCTTTGCTGCTTAACTTTTGACTCATGTTTCTCTCTTACTGGATTCACAAGCTTCAAATTGGTCTATTCTATCTTTTGTAAATATTAAATTCTTCTATTAATCTGTTTTTAAAAAAACAGTTCCAGATTACCACTGAGGCAGTGAAAATGAAAATTATGCTGATCCTAAATCTTGTGCATTCTAATATAAAACTCTACAGTTCCTTGACACAAATTATAATTGCTTCTACTTCCCCACAGCGTACCACTTCACACTTACTAATGCCGACCCTTCTTCTTTTATTCAACAAAGCAATTATCCGAGGCATGGTGCACAATGCATCAATAATTTTCTTACATTCACCACCTAATTTTCTGGATGTATATAAAACTACTGTATATAAATAAGTATCCTGCAAATTTACATTGTCTTAAACAAGTTAAAGTTGAATGAAAGATACTATTTGAGAATCAATGGTTGACCTAAATTAATAACACTTGACTAATGTTGAATCCTCATAAATTTACAGTTGAGCAACTTATGCTGATATCATTTTCAAGATAACCTCTGAAGTAACCTTGGCATTGAAAGTCACATGAAATGTCATGCTTCAGTAAAAAATGAAAATATATTCCAATTTTATAACCATTGTTTAAAATAAGGATTACTTTTAACTACAGCAGCTATAGTGATGTTTAATTATAGCTTTTGGGATATAGGCTCAATTCAGTAACACTTCACTTGTTCTATTGCACTAAATTTTATATGTAAATAAAAACTATTTTTTCATAAATGTCCCTTTATTGTAACTTTGTATATGTCAGTATTCAAACAAGAACAATAATCATAAAGTGAGATCTGATATTTAACTTGGCATCATTGGGTTTACATGGAATATTAACATTGTCTGAATAGATTCCTAACTTTATTTATGTTTATTAGAAGTGATATTTGATAATTTTGAATCCTATGACTAATATAAACATTTGCCTCTGTATATTTGTACAAGCTAAATGAAGCAACTTTCAATTGAGTCATGGAGGCATCTTAACTGCTAGGTTTACTAATAAAGGGAGAAAAATAAAGCTTTGATAAAAAATCTAAAATCAATTTGTTCCGGTAACATTCTAAAATAAAAACAGAAAATGTTGGGAACACTCAGTAGGTCACACAACAGAGAAACAGAGTTAATGTTTCTAGAGGAGTAAACTTTATCAGAACTGGGAATATACAAAGATATTTTAGATTTAAATTGCAAAGAGGGTGGATGGGAGGAAGTTTGGAAAAAGGGACAAGTGGAAGAATATTTCAACAGGGCGAGGTCAAGGTTTTTGTAATGTCCCACTACTTCAAAGGCCTCTGTCATCCAGATGGCTTCATGAAATATCATATCATCATGACAACCAGGCCCTCAACCTATCAATGAAATTCCTTTTGCATAACTTAGCCCCCTCCACCTTGCCTCCAGCTTACAACTCATTTGATTCCCTTTCTTCCCAATTCTGATGAAGAGTCTTTGACCTGAAATGTTAATTCTGTTTCTCTTTCCACAGATGCTGCTTGCTCGGCTTAGTATTTCCACTACTTTCTGTTGTTTCAGATTTCTGGTAAAAACCTGGCCTACTTTACATGATGAGGGCTTGCAAAGCCAGGAGAGATCTCACATCACCAAGTCCTTTACCCAGACTGTCAGCAACTCTTTATCAACTTTTTCATCAGTCACTGACACAAGATTTATCAGCGGAATAGATATGCAAGGATAAAAGGGCAAAATAAGGGCCAAAGTTATCTTTTGTGGCAAAAGATAGGGTATTTCAGGCAGGTTCAGTGTCTGCAGATCTAGCTGGAAGATGTGGATAATCTCCACCACCTGGGTCTCCACAAAATATGTGAACGTTCAGAACTCTTGGGGCAGGAAGAATCTTCAGCAGAGTCTTTTTTTGACCTTCAACCAATATCTATGATGCAGAAAATAATAATCCAGGCCTCAAAGCCTAGATCAGGCAGTGCTCTTATAGGGTTTCAAAACACAATATCTAGAGGTCAACATGCCATCTGCGAAGGCCAGCCAAGGCCTTAAGGTCTTTGAGAGCAGTGCATTTACAGAAGTGTAGTTAATCAGATAATTAGTGATGCTGGTTGATAAGAAAAATTTGGTCAGTTCTCTTGGAATACATTTCTGTTTTTTTTTCTCTTCATATAGCACCAAGGGGTACTTTATATCTACCTGAGATGCAGATAGAGCCTCTACTAAGTATCTTCCCATCAAGGCCACATTTCCAAACATATTGGAATTAATCATTACTGCAATATAGTTGGAACCCGTGATATCTAGTCTGGGACTGAATCTGTAAACTATGACTAGAGGTTAGAGTGTTAGCAATGGAGCCTTTGCTGACACAGGAACATATTTTTCCTTACCACATTTATGAAGTCAAAATCAAAATTTATTGTCATATCCACATTGCAATGACAAACTTAGTCCCAGCATACAACACCAGAGACAAAACATCCACAAGAAAAAGTTTAAATATAAAATATACAAGAAATAATAGACTTAGAGAATAAAGAAATTCCATTGGTGTGTAAAACAGTCAAAGTGCTCACAGTGTTGCTACACTGAGGTCAGGACTGTGCAAGGTGGTTTAAGAACTGACTTGTTGAAGGGAAGGAGCTGTTTTTGATCCTGATGGTATGCAACTTCAGCTTTCTGATCCTCTCGCCCAAGGGTAGCTGTAAAACTGTAGCATGACTCAAATGATAAAGATCGATGATGATACACGTGTCTTCTTGAGGCAACACTCATGTAGACATGTCCAACAATGGGCAAAGATATGCCCATGATGTACTGGGCTGAGTCAATGACAAGTCAGGATACTTTCAACTATAGTGCAGTGCATCTATTGAAGTTTGTTAGTGGTCAGTAACAAGATCCTATGATCATTTGGCTCATCAAACCTGTTCTGCCACTTCATCAAGGCTAACCTGTCATCCCTCTCAACACCAATTCTCATACCTTCTTCCCATAACTTTTGACACCCTGAATAATCAAGAACATATCAACCTCTGTTTTAAATATACTCAATGACTTAACCTCTACAGCTGTCTGATTCAGTAAATTCCACATACCGGTATTCACTATCCTTTGGCAAAAGAAATTCCTCCTCATTACTGTTCTAAACAAATGTCCCTCTAGTCTGAGCCTGTGCCCTCTGGTCCTAGACTCGCCCAATATAGAAAACATCCTCTCAACATCCACTCTATCTAAGCCTTTCCATATTTGGTAGGTTTCAATGAGATACCTCCTCATTCTTCTAAACTCCAGCAAGTACAGGTATAAACAGTCCACATATACCAATACTTCCATTCCCCGAATCATTCTTGTGAACCTCCTCTAGATCCTCTCCAATACCAGCACATCTTTTCTTGGATAAGGGGTCCAAAACTATTCACAATACTCCATATCTGGTCAGACCAATTCCTTACAGAGCCACAGCATTACATCCTTGCTCTTATATTCTAGTAATCAAGAAAACAACCTCTCCCTCAATGTTGCAAAAACAAAGGAACTGGTTGTAGACTACAGGAGGAATGGAGACCGGCTAACCCCTATTGACATTAATGGCCTCTTTCACCTCAGACAGTTGAAGAAGTTTGGTACGGACCTCCAAATTCTAAGAACTTTCTATAGGGGCACAATTGAGAGCATCTTGACTGGCTGCATCACTGCCTGGTATGGGGACTGTACTTCCCTCAATTGCAGGACTCTGCAGAGAGTGGTGCGGACAGCCCAGTGCATCTGTAGATGTGAACTTCCCACTATTCAGGATATTCACAAAGACAGGTGTGTAAAAAGGGCCCAAAGGATCACTGGGGACCCAAGTCACCCCAACCACAAACTGTTCCAGCTGCTACCATCCGGGAAATGGTACTGCAGCATAAAAGACAGGACCAACAGGCTTCTTCCACCAAGCCATCAGATTGATTAATTCATGTTGACACAAATGTATTTCTATGTTATATTGTTGTACATACTATTTATTATAAATTACTATAAATTGCACATTCAGACAGAGATGTAATGTAAAGATTTTTACTCCTGATGTATATGTAGAATGTAAGTAATAAATTCAGTTCAATTCATTATCACTGATTCAACCTGCAAGTTAACCATTACGTAATCTTGCACAAAGATTTCTAACTTGCTTTACACCTCCGATCTTTGAATTTTCTCCCCACTTGGATAATAGTCTATGGCTTTATCCCTTCTGCCTAAGTGCATGACCATGCATTTCCCTACACTATATTCCATCTACCACTTCTGTGTCCATTCTCCCAAATTTTCTATATCCTTCTGGAGACTCCCTTCTTCCTCAACACTGCCTGTTCCTCCACTTATCTTCATTTTGTCTGCACGCTTTTCCACAAAGCCAACAATTCCATCATACAAATCATTGATATAAATATCAAAAGAGGCGGTCCCAATATCGACTTCTGTGAATCACCATTAGTCACTGGCAGCTAACCAGAAAAGGCCTCCTTTATTCCAACTCTGCCTCTTGCAAGGCAGCCAATCTTCTATTCATAACAGTATCTTTCCTGTAATGCCCTAGGCTCTTATCTTGTTAAGCAGCCTCATGTGTGGCATCTGGTCAAAGGCCTTATGAAAACCAAAGTAAACAATATCCACAAACTCACCTTTGCTTGTCTATCATTCCTGTTATTCTCTCAAAGAATTCGAACAGATTTGCCAAGCATGACTTTCCATTAAAGAAACCACTCTGACTTAATCCTAGTTTGTCATGTGCCTCCAAGTACCCAAAATTTCATCCATAATAATAGACACCAACATTTTACCAACTACGGAAGACAGGCTAACTGACCTATCATTTGCATTTTTCAACCTTCCTCCATTCTTAAAGAATGGAGTGACATTTGCCATTTTCCAGTCTTCCGTAACCATTCTAGAATCCAGTGATTCTTGAAAGATCATGACTATGCCTCCATAATATCTTCAGATACCTCTTTCAGACCTTGGAGTGCTGTCCATCTGGTCCAAGTGATTTATCTAAAGGTACATTCAGACCTTTCAGCATTTCAACCACCACCTCCTTATTAATAGCAACCACATTCACTTCTGCTCCCTGACACTCTCGAATTTCATTCATACTGATAGTACATTCTATGCTGAAGACTGACACAAAATGCTTATTAGGTTCATCAGCCATTTCTTTGTCCCTATAATTATCTCTCAAACATAATTTTCTACTGGTTCAGTATTCACTCTCACCTCTCTTTTACTCTTTATATGTCTGAAGAAAGTTTTGGTACCCTCTCTTATATTATTAGCTAGATGACCTTCATATTTCGTCTGTTCTCTCGTTATGGCTCATTTAGTTGCCTTCTGTTGGTTTTTAAAAGCTTCCCAGATCTATCATTTGTCACTCATTTTTGTTGTATTATATGCCCTCTTTTTAACTTCTGTGCGTTCTTTGACTTACCTTGTCAGCCATGGTTGCCTTATCCTCCCTTTAGAATACTTCATTTGGAGATGTATCTATGCTGCACCTTCCAAACTGACCCTAGAAACTCCAGCAATTGCTGTTCTGCCATCATCCCTACCAGTGTCGCCTATCAATCAACTTTGGCCAGCTCCACTCATTCCTTTGTAATTCCCTTTACTCCACTGATACATTTGTTTTTATCTTCCCTTTCTCAGTCTGCAGGGTGAATTCTATCATATTATGATCACTGCCTTCTAGGATTCTTTCACCATAAGCAACCTAATCAAATCTGATTCATTACACAACACCCAATCCAGAATCGCATTTCCCTTAGTGGGCTCAGCCTTCGGTCCTGTATCCATCACACTTTGCGATTTTTCACCTATATTACACTTGAATTCTTCCCGACAGCAATTTTGCCCTATCATCTACCTGTCCTTCCTCACAGTCTCAACGCACACTTGCATCTACTTGGACACCAACTGCCGATTCCCATACCCTTTTCAAATAGTTTAAACCCTCCCCAACAGCTCAAGCAAACCCCGCAATGATATTGGATCCCCTCAGCTACAGATGTAAACTATCCTTTTTATACGAGTTATACCTTCCCCAGAAGAGATCCCAATGATCCAGGAATCTGAAACCCTGCCCACTGCACCGGTTCCTCTGCCACTTATTCATCTGTACTAGCAACCTATTCCTGCCCAGACTAACACGTAGCACTAGGGTAATCCAGGGACTGTCACCTTGCAGGTCCTGCTCCTCAGCCTCTTCCCTAACTCCCAATACCCACTGTGCAAGATCTCTTCTCCCTTTCTACCTGACATTAGGACAAATGTGCACCACAAACTCTAGTTGCTCACCCTCCCTCCTGACAATATTCTTCAGCCACTCTAAGACATCCTTAACCCTAGCACCTGGGAGGAAACACACTATCCTGGCATTTCCTTTGTGCAACAGAATCTCCTGTCCATCCTCCCAACTATCAAGTCTTCTATCACTATTGCTTGGCCTGACTTTACCCTTCTCTGATGAGCCTCAGAGCCAGCTCCTGCTGCTGTGCCTTGATAGGTCATCACCTCCAGCAGTGTTTCCAAAGGGGTCTATTTGTCGAAAAGCCAAACCACCTTACTTTCTTTGTGATTGCATCTAGCTACTGGGCAAGAGGCTGCTGTTTCAGCACCACACAACAATGTGTCTTTTCTTCCTCTTGTCCAGTATCAGTGGTGTTGTTGACAACGTTGTGTTTGGCATTGGAGATAAGTTCAGCCATAAGATCTTGTGAGTATAAGAAGTAGGTAGGGGGCTAAGCATGCATTCTTGAGGTGCACCTGTGTTGATGGTCTGCAAGTCAAGGACCCAGGTGCAGAGGGAGCTAAAGAAGCTCAGGCTTCAAAGCATAATGACGAGCTTGGATGGGATAATCTGTTGAATGCCGAGCTGTAGTCAATGAACAACAGCTTGACATATGAATTCCTGGTGTTTGGATGGTTTAAAGTACAGTGGAGAGCCAGAAAAATTCCATCTTCTGATGACCAGTTGTGATATTAGGGAAACTAAAGTGGCAGAAGATGAGGCAGAAGATGATTTGTACTGAAGCCAAATTTGCATTGCACCTCATTGCTGTTGATGTTAGTGCTACTGGACCGTAGTTATTAAGGCAAGTTGCCATGCTCTCCTTAGGTACCAGTGCAATAGATGCCTTTTTGAAGCAGGTGGGAACATCAAACCGCAGAATCCAAAAAAGCTGCCAAGACTACAATTTGCTTTTTAACAACAGGATGTCAGAAGTAGAAATTATTCCATCCAGTTAAATGAATTTCATTTTACCACATAAACTACATTTCTCCTTGAATAAGTAACGCTGCTACCACCTGCAATGTGCTGATCTTATTGTTATTATGTAAACATTTATCAGGCAATTTAAAAGTAAGTGGATTAGTACTCTTAATCCAGCCTCAAGTCCTACTTTGTTGGATCCTGTCAAAAACTCTGTTGGAATAAACAGTTCCACAAATTAGCTGGAAACTGAAATTTAATTCAAGTACACTTCTCACAGTTAATAGGAAATAGATCCAGTAAAAGATAGCCTCTGGTTTCTGAAAATGCGAAGAATGTCCTGCTTATTTGTGGTATTAAAGATGCTAATTCAACTTCATGGCACAGCTCCAGATGTACTTTGTTCAGATTTCCCATTTGGCAGAAAAAACAATAAATTTTAACTTGATTAGTTTGAGGAAGATAATGACCACAGATCCGTCTGATCTTCTATCTGAAATGTTTGATCTGTTTCTCTTTCCGCATGCGTAGAGTCATAGACACAGAGTCATAGCAAAGTACAGCAAAGAAACAGGCCCTTTGGCCCATCTACTCTGTTCCAGACCATTTAAACTGCCTATTCCCTTCAATCTGCACCCAGACTATAGCCTTCCATACCCCTGCAGGCCATATACCTATCCAAAACTCTCTTAAACTTTGAAATCAAGCTGGTAATTCATTCCACATTCTCACAGCCCTCTGAGTGAAAAATTTCCTCTTATGTTCATCTTAAACTTTTCACCTTTCACCCTTAACCCATGACCTTTATTTGTAGACCCACCCAACCTCAGTGGAAAAAGCCTGCTTGCATTTACCCTATTTGAGACCTGTCATCAGTTTGTATACCTCTATCAAATCTTCCTCCACACTTCTATGTTCCATAAAATAAAGTCCTAACCCTATTCAATCTTTCCTTATAATTTAGATGATGTCAGATCATGTCAGATGATGTGAGGAAACACGTTGTCAAGCCTTGGGAGTTTATCCACCCTAATTTGCCTCAAGACAGCAAAAACCTCTTCCTCTGTAATCTGTATAGGGTCCATGACCTCTCTGCTGCTTTGCCTCACTTCTATAGACTTTGTGTCTGTCTCCCAAGTAAATACAGATGCATAAAATCCATTTAAGATATCTCCCACCTCTTTTGGCTTCACACATAGATTACCATTCTGATCTTCCAGAGTTCTAATTTTGTCCCTTACAATCCTTTTGCTCTCAACATATCTGGAGAACCTCCAAGGATTCTCCCGCACCTTGTCTGCAAGGGTAACGTCATCAACCCTGTTTGTTCCTACCTGCTGTGCACCACCTATTTTTCATAATGAGGCCCTCAAAATCTCTTGAGAATCAAGGCTCTTTTAAACCTGTTATCTTTACCTTTTATTATGACAGGATGATAGAAGATCTGTACTCTCAAAATTTCACTTCTGACAGCCTCCCACCTACCAAGTACACCTTTGCCTGAACACAATCTGTCCTAATCCACACTTGTCAGATGCCTTCTGATACCATCAAAATTAGCCATGTTAGAACCTCAACCCATGGACCAGACCTATTTTTTCCATATTTACTTGAAAACTAATGGCTTGTAATCACTCGATGCAAAGTGTTTCCCTACCCAAACTTCAGTCACCTGCTAATAGCAGATCAGGTATCCGTGCCCTCTCTTGTTGGGACTTGCACATACTAATTAAGGGAACTTCCCTCAAAACACATATTACACACTCTATGCCATCTTGTCCTTTTACAGTATGGGATTCCCAGTCAATATACTGGAAGTTAAAATCACCTACTGTAACATTATTATGTTTCTTGCAACAATCTGAGATCTCTCTGCAAATTAGTTCCTCTAAATCCCTTGGACTGTTGGGTGGTCTGTAATATAGCCCTATTAATGTGGTCATCCATTTCTTATTCCTCAGTTCTACCCATAATGCTTCACTAGATGAGTTCTCCAGTCTGTTCTGAGTGAGCAGAACAGCGTATGTTCTTTGTACTAAGCTCTGTGAGCACTGCCATGAAATTTTCCCTTAGTAATGCCTCCCCCTTTAGTCCCTCCCACTCAGTCACATCTAAAGCAATGGAATCCTGGAATATTGAGCTGCTATTCCTGCCCCTCCTGCAACCAAGTTTCACTGATGGGTACAATATCATAATGCCATGTGCTGAGCCATGCCGAGCTCATCTGCCTTTCCTACAATACTTCGTACATTGAAATACTGTATATGCAGCTCAGAACATCAGTCACACCATGCTCAACCTTTTGATTACTGAGTTCGTCTGAAGTCTTTAAAAGCTTCTGTCTCTACAACCTCTGCACTATCTGTTCCTACACTCTGGTCCCCATATAACCATATAACAATCACAGCACAGAAACAGGCCATTCCGGCCCTCCTAGTCCGTGCCGAACTCTTAATCTCACCTAGTCCCACCTACCCGCACTCAGCCCATAACCCTCCACTCCTTTCCTGTCCATATACCTATCCAATTTTACCTTAAATGACACAACTGAACTGGCCTCTACTACTTCTACAGGAAGCTCATTCCACACAGCTATCACTCTCTGAGTAAAGAAATACCCCCTCGTGTTTCCCTTAAACTTTTGCCCCCTAACTCTCAAATCATGTCCTCTCGTTTGAATCTCCCCTACTCTCAATGGAAACAGCCTATTCACGTCAACTCTATCTATCCCTCTCAACATTTTAAATACCTCGATCAAATCCCCCCTCAACCTTCTATGCTCCAATGAATAGAGACCTAACTTGTTCAACCTTTCTCTGTAACTTAAGTGCTGAAACCCAGGTAACATCCTAGTAAATCGTCTCTGCACTCTCTCTAATTTATTGATATCTTTCCTATAATTCGGTGACCAGAACTGTACACAATCCTGTACCCATCCCCCAGTAACTCTACTTTTAACCTCCTCCTCACCCCCCCACGCCCTGACCTTGCAGCAGTAGCAAACTTTCACTGGGATATTAGTCCCCTTCCAGTTCAGATGCAAACAACCTCTTCTGTACAAGTCCTATCTTCCCCGGAAGAAGGCCCAATGATCTAAAATCTGATGTCCTCCCTCCTACACCACCGTAGCCATGTGTTAAACAGTATGATCTTCCTATTTCTGGCCTCACTAGCATGTGGCATGGGTAGCAATCCTAAGATCACAACCCCAGAGGTCCTGTCCTTTAACATAACAACTAACTCCCTGAGCTCATTTTGCAGAACCTCATCACTCTTCCTACCTATGCTGTTTCTGTGCTATTTAATTGACCCAGTGCTTCACAACTTTCTGTTTTTATTGCAAGTAAGGATGATCATAGCCAGGAATTAATTGAAGCGATCTTGGTCAACTAAGCAGAAGCTTGGCAAGCAAGGGCTTGATGGTGATGGAAAGGATGGGAAAAGAAGAGGGTAGTGTAAGTGGTGACGAATGTCAGACAGGCAAATGGGAGGAAGTGATCCTGAAGCAAAAGAATTAAAATTTTAGCATTGGTAAGGGATTAAGGAAGCTGAGGAAATCTTCTGTAGGTTAGCTAAATTAGGCCATTCAGCCCATCAAATCTTCTCCACCATTCAATCATGGATCCCACTCAACCTCATACACCTGCCTTCTCGATTTATCATTTGATGACCTGGCCGATCAGGAAACTATCAACTTCCTCCTTAAATACACCCATGGACCTGGCCTCCACCACAGTCTGTGGCACAGCAATCCATAGATTCACCACTCTCAGGCTAAAAAAATCCTCCTTAACTCTGTTCTAAAAAGTTGCCCCTCAAGTTCTGGATACCCACCAGAGGAAACATCCTCTCCACATCTACCCTATCTAATTCTTTCAATATTTGGTAGGTTTCAATGAGATCCTCCTGCATTCTTCTAAGTTCCAGTGAGTACAGGCAGCCAAACTAATGGCTCCCAAAGCTGCCAAACCTCTTGACTTTCTACAATGACAACACATCCGTTCTGAGATATCGGACACAAAACTGTTGACAATACTCCAAGTGCGGCCTGACTAGTGTCTCATAAAGGCTCAATATTATCTCCTTACTTTTATGTTCTATCTCCCTTGAAATAATTGCCAAAATTGAACTTGCCTTCTTTACCACAGACTCAACCTGTAAATTAACCTTCTGGGGTTCTTGCACGAGGACTTCTAAGTCCCTCTGCAACTCCGATGTTTGAAACTTCTCCCCATTTAGGTAATATTCCACACTTTTGTTCCTTTTACCAAAATACATTATCATACATTTCCCAACACTGTATTCCATCTTCCACATTTTTGCCCATTCTTCCAATTTGTCTAAGTCCTGCATTTCTTCCTCAGCACTACCTACCCCTCCACCTATCTTCGTATCATCCGCAAACTTTGCCACAAAGCCATCAATTCCATTATCCAAATCACTGGCATACAATGTGCAAAGTAGCTGTTTCAATACTGACCCCTGATGAACACCACTAGTCACTGGCAGCCAACCAGAAAACACCCCTTTTATTCCCACTTACTGCCTCCTGCCTGTAAGCCATTCCTCTATCCATGCCACTATCTTTCCTGTAATGTCATAGGATTTTATCTTGTTAAGCAGCCTCATATGTGTAGCATCTTATCAAATATTTCTGAAGATCTAAGTAAATTACATCCACTGCCTCTCCTTTGTCCACCCTAACTGCTCCTTCCTCGAAGAACTCTATCAGATTTGTCAGGCAAGATTTCCCTTCTCAGAAACCATGCTGACTAATTTTATCATTAGTCTCCAAGTACTCTGAAACCTCATCCTTAATAATGGACTCAATAACACACATGAAATAAAAGCATTTACTATATTTGCTTGATCCACCAGCTTTGAAACTAAGCAGAGGGTAAAATGAAAATGCACACAAAAAATGATGATTTAGATTGATTTTCATGCCCCTTTTGCTGGATATTTCAGAACTGTGAATATTAAAATTGACCTAATGAGAAAAAAGTCGTGCAGATGATATAAAGGTATGTTTGCTAACTGTATCATTTGCATATTTTATCTGTGTCAAAGCAATATATGGTTAAAGTGTCAGTTAGATTTGCAGAAGTATAAAATGTCAGCTGCTGAATGTTATATATAAGAGCTGGAATTTAATAACTAAATCAATTTGAAAAGAAAACATAATACGGAAAGGAAAATTTAGAGATTGAATTGATACTTATTTTAAAACTATCCCTTATAGAAGGTCATTTTTCAGTAATGCTTATCAAACTGCAGAACTTTCAAGCATTTTCTTAAATGAAAAACAATTGCTTCAAGAGTAGATGCTTTAAAATATTTTGCAATCATGGCAATGATAGCTTTGAAACATCATAACAAGTGACAATGTCTAGTACAATCATGGTGTATGCAGTAGTTTCAGAATTATTCATCATGTTACTATTGACTGAAAACTGATCATATCTGTATAAGACACATAATAATGTAACAGCAAAATATATTTTTCCAATTGTGTACAATTCGTGGCTTTACTTTCAATGCAATTGAGATCCTCAGTATAATCTATTTAGTTATGTTGCCACAATGACAGAGCTTCTTAATTAGTTGGAATGTAATTTCCATACATCTTGTTCATTTGTTGAGTGACTTTCATGTTGTTTCTTGACCAAGTGTGAAGTCAACAGCATTAAAGAGCAGGATTAACTGAGAATTTTCTGCCATATTTAAGACTGTTGCCAATAATTATTTTATATTCATAATGTTTATAATGATTAGTTGTTGCTGTCATAAATAAAGGCAAACTTAAATAGAAAATATACATTTGTTAAATACAGCACAAAGGATAACACACAAGAAAATGGAAAAGTGTTTCAGTATGCTTGATTCCTTTGTTCTTAGAAGTGAGCTAAAGGCATTGGATACAGCAAAGGCTATACCACAGACACCATTCAGCAATAGTACTTAGACTTGTGCTCCAGAATTTGCCCTGCTCTGGGCATCAAGCCAGCAATGTGGAAAATTGCCCAAGTGTGTTCTGCCCACAAGAAGCGGACAAATCTAATTCAGCCATTGACCATTCCATTAGCCTTCTCTCGATCCTCAACAAAGTGATGGAAGGGGATAACCAATTGTGCTATCAAACACCACTGTTTGGCAATAGCTTGTTAACAGAAGCTCAATCTGAATTCAACCAAAATCATTCTTCCTGACCTTATGATCGTCTTTGTCCGAAGATGGACAAAAAGCTGAACTCCAAAGGTGAGGTGAGCATCACCCCCTGACATTATGGTAAAGTATGATCACGCCTGTGTACCATGATAGCATAGCTGTTCACGTGACACCATTACAGCTTGGAGTTCAATTCAAGCATCAATTGTAAGGAATCTGAGGGTCCTCACTGTGGAATGCTTGGATTTTCTCCTGGTGCTCCAGTTTCTTCCCACAGACCAAAGACATACCCATTAGTTGGTTAATTGGTCATTGTAAATTGAGATTAGATTATGGTTAAGTCAGAGACTGCTGGGTGGCATAGCTCAAAGGGCTGGAAAGGCCTATTTCCTGGCTGAACAGGAGTCACTGGCAATCAGCGGAAAAGCCCTCTATTGGCAGGAATCATTCCTTGAACACAAGAAGATAATTGTGGAATTTCAATCACCTTAGCCACAGGAGATCTCTGCAGGAGTTTCAAAGGGCAGTGTCCTGGGCCCAATCATATTCAGTTCTGTTATCAGTGAGCTTCTTTCAATCAAAATATCAGAAGTAGGAATGTTAGTTGATGATTGCACAGTGTTTAGTACCATCTATCTCTCATTGGGTAATGAACAGTACACAACTAAATGCTGCAAGATCTGGATAAAATCCAGTACTGGGCTGATAAATGACAAGTAACAGTTGCACCATACAAGAGCCAGGCAAGAACAATACCCCGCAACAGAAATCCAGTTATCATCCCCAAACATTCAACAATATTACCATCACCCAAACCTCCACAATCAATGTCTGGGAGGTTGTCACTGTCCAGAATATGAAATGGAATAAGCATATCAACACAACACACACTCCTCCCACCATCTTGCTCAGAATTCTCATCTTTTTTCCGGTCCTGATGAAGTGTCTCCGCCCGAAACATCTTTTTCATAAATGTTGCCTGGCCTGCTGAGTTCCTCCAGCATTTTGCATGTGTTGCTTAGACTTGCAGCCTCTGCAGATTCTATTGTGTTTATAGCTTTATACACAAAGTGCTTACAAGAGCAGGACAGAGGCCAGGAATCCTGCAGCAAGTAACTCACTTACCAACTCTGCAGAGCTTGTCCACTATCTACAAGTCTCAAGTTAAAAGTGTGATGTAATATTCTCCACCTGTCTCCTTGAGTACAGTTTCAGCAACACTCAAGATGCTTGAAGCCATACCCGACACAGCAGCTTGCTTGATAGACACCCCGTTCCACAGTTATTCACTCATTCCACCACTGATGCATTGCAACAGCAGCAGTTTGTACTAACTACAGAAGGTACTGCAGCAACTCACCAAGACTCTGCCTTCCAAACCCATGACCTCAATCACCTGGAAGAACAAAGGAAGCAAAAGAATGGGGACACTAACACCAGTAATTCCTTACCAGTCCTGACTTGGAATAATCATTGCCATTCTTGCAGCGTTCAAATCCTGGACGTCTCTCCCTAACACTGTGGGTGTGTCCACGGCTCAAAAAGGTAGCCATCACCTTATCAGGGTCAACTAGGGATGGAGAATTCAATGTTGGCAAACCCTGCAAAGTCTACATTCCTCAAATAAGTATTTTAAAAAATCTCAGGGAGGGTGAAGAAGAGATTAATACAAATAGTAGCAGGAGAATGAGTTTTCCCGTGAGCAGGGAAGGTTAAAGTAAAATTTATTTTCAGAATTCATAAGCCATAAAGAAAATGATTTTAAAATGTACCTATGAATTTACAAATTAGAAACAAGAGTAAGCAACTTGACCCTTAAACCTTCTCCACTATTTGATAAATTCATTGCTGATCTGACTGCAACGTCGACTCCGCATTATTGTCCACATAGACTAATCATTCAACAGTCATTTCACTAAAATTAACTCCACTTTAAAAAATTTCAAAGACAGTATTTCCATCACCTTTAGAGAAGGGAATTCCCAATTATTACGGTAGGTAGGCTTGATGAAATTTTGTTCAAACAACACTTGGAGAATGGTGATTTCAAACACAATTAAATGAAATGGGTGTTTGCAACAACCATATAGACTCACAATCACTATAAGTAATGGTATCTTTTAAAGACTTATTTAACTTTTTTCCCAGACTTAATAACTGCAACTAAGTTACCATTGTGGTACCTTTCATTATGCTTATTAACCCAGTACAATAAAATACTAGGACCACATTCTACTTTGACAGAAAGTTGAGATTTAACTTTCAATAAGAAACTATGTATCAATTTAGCTTATCTTTGTTTGTCCACTGATATATGAACCAATATGATAACACTTTGTATAATTACAAATAAGTTAATTTTGTGTAGATATAGAGGAAATCACAACAGGTAGAGTGATATTCAAAGTATGAGATGAAACATTTTCTTAATTATCTACATTGAGAGCAGGCAAATAAAACAGAAGCTATGAGAAATTAACACATGTTTAATATGCATTTCTGTATTTTATGTTCAGTAACAATATTCTCCTTTCATATCAAATAATGTAAAATTATCAAAATACTTTAATATTTCAGTTTATTAAAATCTTTAGATATTTTCATGTCAAAATGAGATATTTCTGCAACTGCTAAGCATTAATATTTGAAAATACTTTACTTATAATCTAAATCAATTCAGTTTTTCTCATAAAAAAATCTACCAGCTTGAATTCCACCAAAAGTACACTGAATGAATCATACAGATAAACAGTAAACATGGGAAAAAGGTATGTTTCAACATCAGCTCCTTCTTTGGATAAGGGTGTTTTGTTCCAAAATATATTATACAATTGGTATAAGAAATGTCACGTGCTGTCTCTAAAATAATGCTCTAAAAATATTAGTAATATTATACTTGTTCTCCAGTTTTCAGTTTAAACCCAATATTGTATTTTTTTAATTGTTCTGGAATTAACTTAAGATATTATATTATGAACCTGGAATAAAGGTATATGTTTGTGAAAGAAGATTTGTTTCAGTAGTGGTAGTATAAATATGTATCCTTATCTCAAGTAGTGGGTAGTACTGTATATAAAGTATATGGACTCTTATCTCCAGTAGTCATTGAGAAGGTAAAGATGAAATACAAAAGTAAGCCAGCCAATAATATTAAAGAGGATACCAAATATTTTCTTCAGATAAAGTGTAAAAAGAGTGGATATCGAACTGCTGGAGAGATAGTAATGGGGGGGAGTAACAAAATAGCAGACAAACTAAGTATTTTGCATCAGTCTACACTGTGGAAGATACTAGCAGTTTAGTAGAAGTTCTAGGTGTCAGCGGGCATGAAGTGTGTAAAGTTACCATTACGAGAGAGAAGATTCTTGGGGAAACTGAAAGGTCTGAAGGTAGATAAGTCACCTGGACCAGATGGTGTACACCCCAGAGTTCTAAAAGAGGTGGCTGAAGAGACTGTGGAGGCGTTTGTAATGATCTTTCAAGAATCACTAGAGTCTGGAATGGTTCTAGAGGACTGGAAATTTGTAAATTTCACTGCTCTCTTCAAGAATAGAGAGAGGCAGAAGAAAGGCAATTATAGGCTAGTTTGTCTGACTTCAGTGGTTGGGAAGATGTTGGAATCGGTTATTAAGGATGCGGTTTCGGGGCACTTGGAAGTACATGATAAAATAGGCTGTAGTCGACATTGTTTCCTTAAGGGAAAATCTTACATGACAAATCTGTTGGAATTCTTTGAACAAATAACAAGCAGGATAGACAAAGGAGAATTGGTGACGTTGTGTACTTAGATTTTCAGCAGACCACTGACATGCTGCCACACGTGAAGCTGCTTAACAAGCTAAGAGTTCATAGCATTCCAGATAAGATTCTAGCCTGGACAAAGCAGTGGCTGATTGTCAGGAGGTAAGGCATAGGAATAAAGAGAGCCCTTTCTGGTTGGTTGCCGGTGACTAGTGGTCTTCCACAGTGGTCTGTGTTGGGACCAATTCTTTTTATATTATATGCAGTGATTTAAATGATGGAATTGATGTGCAGAGTTTGCAGATGTTGTGAAGTTAGATGAAGGGGCAGGTAGTTTTGATGAAGTAGAGAGACTACAAAAGGATTTAGATAGATTAGGAGAATGGGCAAAGAAATGACAAATGGAATACAGTGTTAGAAAGTGTATTGTCATGCACTTTGGTAGAAGAAATAAAAGGTTGACCTTTTTCTAAATAGAGAAAAAAATATAAAAAATACAAAGTGACTTGTTGTGTAGGATTCACTGAAGGTTAATATTATCAAGTCAAGTCACTTTTTATTGTCATTACGTCTATAACTGCTGGTACAGTACACAGTAAAAATGAAACAACGTTTTTCAGGACTATTGTGCTACATGAAACAGTACAAAAACTACACTGAACTACGTGAAAACAACACAGAAAAAAAACTACACTAGACTACAGACCTACCCAGGACTGCATAAAGTGCACAAAACAGTGCAGGCATTACAATAAATAATAGGCAAGACAATAGGCACAGTAGAGGGCAGTAAGTTGGTGTCAGTCCAGTCTCTGGGTATTGAGGAGTCTGATAGCTTGGGGGAAGAAACTGTTGAGGTTAATTTGAAGTTTTGAAGGTTAATTCAAATGGTGCAAGCTGAATCATCTGCAGATGAACATCGGTAAGACAAAGGAGATGGTGATGGACTTTAGGAAGACTAAGCCTGCACTGCTCCCTGTTACTATTGATAGTGAGGATGTGGATGTGGTGAGGACCTACAAATACCTGGAGGTGCACCTGGATGACAGATTTGAGTGGAGCACCAACACAGAGGCTGTGTACAAGAACGATCAGAGCTGCCTCTACTTCCTAAGGAGTCTGAGGTTCTTTGGACTGCGTGGACCTCTCCATCACATGTTCTACCAACCTGTTGTCACTTCACTAGTACAATCTTCTATGCGGTGGTGTGCTCGGGCAATGGCATCAACACAAGGCTAAATAGAAGGACTGGCTTTGTTATAGAAGTCAAACTGGACAGACTGGAGTCTGTGGTAGAACAAAGGACTCTATGGAAAATCCTGGAAATTCTGGACAATGTTTCTTACCCTCTGCATGCCACCTTGGCTGAACAGAGAAGCACTTTCAGACTAAGACAAGTGCGTGGCTTCAAAGAGCAATATACGAGGTCATTCTTACCCTCGGTCATTAGTCTCTATAATGAGTCAAACTATAGCCAGGGAAATGATGATTCCCTTCCTGTTACACTGTTTGAGGTAACTTTTTTTTATTCTTTCTACTTTTCTTCTAATATTCATATATCTGTGCACTTGTAATGCTGCTGTGTACACTGTAGTTTCCTTTGGGACCAAAAAAGTATTTATCTATCTAACTTAATTGTAGCTTAAGTCTGCGTTGAGGAAGGCAAATGCAATGATACTATTCATTTCAAGAGGACTAGAATATAAAAGCCAGGATATAATGTTGAGGCTTTATACAGCACTGTTGAGGCCTCATTTGGAGTATTGTGAGCAGATTTGGGCCCCTTATCTTAGAAAGGATGCACTGAAACTGGAGAGGGTTCACCGGATGTTCACAATAATGATTGTCACATGAAGAGTGTTTGATGGCTCTGAGCCTGTATTCACTAGAATTCAGAAGAATGAGGAGTGACCTAATTGAAACCTATCGAATGGTGAAAGGCCTCGCTCCACATCCACTCTATGATGGAAGAGTCTAAAACCAGAGGACACAGCCTCAGAATAGAGGGGAATCCTTTTAGAACAGAGATTAGGTGGAATTTCTTCAGTCAGAGAGTTGTGAATCTGTGTAATTCTTAATCACAGGCAGCTGTGAAGTCCAAGTCTTTATACATATTTAAGACAAAGGTTGACAGTTTCTTGATTGGTCCGGACATGAAGGAATATGGGGAGAAAGGAGAATGGGGCTGAAATGAAAATTGGATCAGTCATGATGAAATGGCAGAGCAGACTCAATGGGCCAATTCTGTTCCTATATCTTATAGAGGGTAGTACTATATACGTATGGACCCTTATTGCCAGTAGTGGGTAGTATAATATATGGACCCATATCAATTCAAAGAACAAATGCACAATAAAGTTTACTTCCTATCCTGTTTATATTAAAATTAGTGAAGGGAAAGAAAGGTCATCTTCTCCTTTGCCTTTGGCTACAACTTTTAGGAAATAGCCACTGCAAATACTCCCCAAATTTTATGATTTATCTTACTCTTTGAAGAAAAAATATTCTCCTCATTTAGCCACAGACAGAATATTCTGATTGTATTACAGCTGTGAAAATAAAATCATCATTCCATAAAAAAATGCTGAACCAAAAGTAATCCTTTATTCTTTCACAGCATACAGATCCTTAAACAGAATTATGCTCCATTTATACAATAAATTTCCCCCACACATCTCATCTCTCCTTACTCCACCATCATCCCATTCACCGGTCACCACCACATTGTCTGGTAAACACTCTGTTAATGATGACATTTCTGGTTTTGAAGCTTACATCATCATTATTCAACAATTTACTTTATTGCAGGTAATCGCTTTAGTTGTATTTATTATAAAGACAGAATGGAACATTTATTGAGAGCTACTGGGACTCAGTTTGCCATTGGCTGCATTAGGTTATCCATCCAATTAATTATATTTTATCATTGATGAGCTTTAGTCTATAGCTCATGACACAAAGGATAGCGTAGAAGGTTGTCATAGTTTACAACAGTAAATTAACAAAATGCGGAGCTTGTGATGGATATTCACAGGGCCAAGGACCTTTCTTTTTTGCCAAGCATATCTTTCTATACACAGTGGCTGCGCACTTCTGAAGATCAAAATATTGTTTTTGAGAATGTCCCTCTTGTCATTGTCAATGAGAGCCATTCCTCAGTTCTTAATGTAAATGGGAAGCAATCATCAGTTTGAAGTTATGAGGATAACTTTGCCAACAGTTTAATAGGCATCTGTTAGACTCAAGAGACCATGGATTTGTGCCTTTGAAAGTTTCCAGGGCGCAGGCCTGGGCAGGGTTTTATGGGAGACCAGCAGTTACCCAAGTCTCCCCTCTCCATGCCACCAATGTTGCACCGATGTCGTCGCAGAGCAATGTGTGGTTAATTTCCATGCTCAAGGACACAACACACTGCCTTAGCTGAGGCTCGAACTAGCGACCTTCAGATCACTAGACCAACGCCTTAACCTCTTGGCCATGCGCTTATTGCTTATTGCAGTGTAAAACATTGGGACTGTTAATTTAGCCTGTTTTAAACTGGACAATGTTGGCTAAGTTGTTTAGTTCAAGGAAGCTTGCAAACCAGATTGATATCATTTAGCATAGCAAGTAGCTGATCTATCAATAGTTGGAAAGTTTGTATACACAAGAGTGTTAGTTTCACAATTATAATTGTGGGTAACTGGGAAATCTGACTCTAGAAGCTTTTTGACCATCAGTGTGAAAAGGTATCTGAAAAAAATATCACATGTGTGTGATGTTACCCAAATGGCCAAGAAACAATATACATGTAGAAAGCAGTCCATTAGAAGTGATCCAGGAACATCAAGAAGAATGGCAGAAACACAAGGAAAACTAGAATACATTCCCCTGCCCTCGATTTCTACAATGGACAACTGGTTTACCTGTAGCTTATGGGTGTTTCTTTTTTTAGCTTACAGGAATTGTATCTGTGGTTTGGAAATGCTTGTGGTTTGGAAATTGTTCATAATTTGGAAATCTTTTATAAGATAGAAATCCTCTGTGATTTTAAAAGTGTTTTAAGAATGTTGTTTAGATTTAAATGTGTATCATTGAAATTAAATGAACTGTGTCTAAACTACTTTGTCAGCTGGAGGTACAGTTAGCTCCTCGTTGGTAAAGGAGGAGACCCACTACTCAAATAGCAGCTAAACTCACTGTGGAAGATAAATTGAGAAGTGAACAAGCCTTTGAAGATTGGGTAGTTACAGTATAACCTCCCTTTAGTGAGGGTACCCATAGCTATCTGCATTGGATAGGGGCCAAGGTCTTCATTTTGGTTTGGAACTCTACAGTCAGCAAACTCAATACCATCATGGGCTGAGACGTAGCAGATGGAGTACAACCTGGAAAGGTGTGATTCACTTTGGAAGTTTGAAAAATACAAGAATAAAGGCACGATTCTTAGTAATGTGGAGGCACTGAAGGTATTGGCATCTATGTCCATAAATCCCTCAAATTTGCTGTATAGGTTGATGGTTGTTAAGAAAGCATATATTGCGCTTACCTTCATTAGTCAGGGGATTGAGATCAAGAGCCGTGAAGTAATATGCAGCACTATAAAACCTTAGTTAGACCACATTTGGAATGTTCAGCTCTGTTTGCCTCATCATAGCAAGGATGTGGAAGGATGATGGGGAAATAATTTTAAGGTGATGGTAGAGCAGGTGGTCTTTTAAGAAACTCAAAGATGTGCATATGGATGATAAAAAGTAGAGAGCTGTGTTGGAGGGAAGGGTTAGGTTGATGGGCCAACCTTATAACGTACTGTTCTGTCATGTTCTTCGATATTTTATATCATATTTCTACACAGCTTTGCAGTCCCATTCAACTTATCCTTGAGATTTTCTGACTGATTGGGAATAAAATTCAAGAAGAAATACCTGCAGACTTTTGGATTGCAATATTCTTTATTTCAAACAGTGATAAAATAATCCTAACAAACAGGCAGTTAGAATAAACAAACAAGTATATTCATTGTTAGGTAACAGAAACATGCATAAAAATGCACTATATGGTCAGTGTGGATGAGTAGGTGAGTGGGCTGTTCAAAAAACTGGTACATATAGGTGGAATAGGTGGAATCCTAGGAGGTTGGTCAAGATGGGAAGAAGAGAAAGCTGCCAGTTCGATATCTTAGAGGATAGATAGGTCAGAGATAAGAGTGAAGATGGTTTTGGATACTGAGGGTCCATTTAGAATCTGGGCTTACCAGGGTTTCAGGGTAGAGCCAACTGGAAATGTAGTTTAGGAGGTCCCATCCTGGAATTTAGTTTCTTACTGTCCTGGGGATGCTCAATATTGATTTGTCCCAAGATGGCATGGATTTACTATTTGCAGCAATACCAGTTATCTGACTACTCACATAAATCCTATATGTACCAGTTTTTTGAACAGCCCACTCACCTACTCATCCACACTGACCATAAGGCACAGAGTCAACTGTACTTCCTTAGAAGGTTGGCGTCATTCAATTTTTGTAGTGAGATGCTGAAGATGTTCTATAGGTCAGTTGTGGAGAGCGCCCTCTTCTTTGTGGTGGCGTGTTGGGGACGCAGCATTAAGAAGAGGGACGCCTCACGTCTTAATAAGCTGGTAAGGAAGGCGGGCTCTGTCGTGGGCAAAGTACTGGGGAGTATAACATCGGTAGCAGAGCAAAGGGCGCTGAGTAGGCTACGGTCAATTATGGAAAACCCTGAACATCCTCTACATAGCACCATCCAGAGACAGAGAAGCAGTTTCAGCGACAGGTTGCTATCGATGCAATGCTCCTCAGACAGGATGAAGAGATCAATACTCCCCAATGCCATTCGGCTTTACAATTCAACCGCCAGGAGTAAGATATGTTAAAGTGCCGGGGTTAGGACTCAATGTATTTAAGTAAACTACTTAAGAACTTTTTAAAAGCTATTATTAATGCTTTTTGAGAGGGTGATTTTAGATGCATATCATATTTTTACTGAGTTAAGTATTGTATGTAATTAGTTTTGCTACAATAAGTGTATGGGACATTAGAAAAAATGTTGAATTTCCCCATGGGGATGAATAAAGTATCTATCTATCTATCTATCTATCTATCTATCTATCTAAAGGCCCCAGTTCAATTTCCAGATTGTTCATAATTCTCTCCAGGAATAGTCTACGTTCAATTATGTAGCTGTAGCGATGTGCTACACACAGCGCTGAAATAACAACACGTAGTCGGTAAGTCGTTTCGACACCAGTTTATTCAAACTTCGCGACGCTGGCATTTAATCCCTAGCGCCCACCCTCTCCGAGCGGAAATGACGTCAGAGGTGCATTCCCAAAGTCTCACCCCGCACGCTGGCTATTTGTGAGCCGGTTCACCTGCGCAGAAAGTGGGTCGCCACATAAAAACCCCCCAGATCCGGTGATACACCCCCCAATGTCCACAGTCTGGATCAGCCTCTGTTTGGGAGGTCTGCCTCTGTGCCGCGGTGCCTGAACCTCAGCCGGCTATGCCAAGTCCACATGGGCTGGCTTGAGTCGGTCCACCGTGAAAACTTCCTCTCTCCCCCCAATATCCAGAATGTATGTGGACCTGTTGTTGTTGATCACCTTGAACGGCCCCTCGTACGGCCGCTGTAGTGGTGCCCGGTGTCCGCCCCTTCATACAAACACAAACTTACAGTTCTGCAGGTCTTTGGGTACATGGGTCGGGGTCCGTCCGTGCTGTGAAGTTGGTGCGGGGACCAGGTTGCCGAGCCTTTCGCGTAGTCTGTCCAGGACTGCTGTGGGTTCTTCCTCTTGCCCCCTTGGGGCTGGTATGAACTCTCCCGGGACGGCCAGGGGTGCGCCGTACACCATCTCGGCCGATGAGGCGTGCAGATCCTCTTGGGCATTGTGCAAATTCGAACCAGGACCCAGGGAAGCTCGTCCACCCAGTTAGGTCCTCTCAGGCGGGCCATGAGAGCTGACTTCAAATGACGGTGGAAGCGTTCCACTAGTCCGTTCGACTGTGGGTGGTAGGCAGTAGTGTGGTGTAGCTGTGTTCCCAACAGGCTGGCCACAGTCGACCATAGGCTGGAGGTGAACTGGGCACCTCTGTCGGAGGTAATGTAGGCCGGTACCCCGAAGCGTGCTACCCAGGTTGCAATCAGTGCTCGGGTGCAGGAATCAGCAGATGTGTCGGTGAACGGGACTGCCTCAGGCCACCTCGTGAACCGGTCTACCATAGTTAGGAGGTACCGCGCTCCTCGCGACACTAGTAGGGGGCCCACGATATCCACATAAATGTGGTCGAACCTCCGGTGGGTGGGTTCGAACTGCTGGGGCGGGGCTTTAGTGTGCCGCTGCACTTTGGCTGTTTGGCACTGCGCGCACATTCTGGCCCATTCACTGACCTGCTTGCGAAGTCCGTGCCACGCAAACTTGCTGGAGACCAGCCAGATGGCTGTCCTGATAGATGGGTGCACCAAACCGTGTATGGAGTCGAAAACTTGCCGCCTTCAGGCTGCCGGGACGATGGGGCGAGGTTGGCCGGTAGCCATGTCGCACAGGAGGGTCCTCTCACCTGGGCCTACGAGAAAGTCCTGCAGCTGCAAACCTGAGACTGCAGTCCTGTAGCTGGGCATCTCGTCGTCTGCCTGCTGTGCCTCTGCCAGTGCTGCATAGTCCACCCCCAGGGACAGGGCCTGGACAGCTAGTCTGGAGAGGGTGTCCGCCACAACTTTGTCCTTTCCCAAGACATGCTGGATGTCCGTCGTGTACTCAGAGATGTAGGACAGATGTCGCTGCTGGCAAGCCGACCAGGGATCGGACACCTTCATGAACGTGAAAGTCAACAGTTTGTGGTCCGTGAACGCAGTGAACAGCCTGCCTTCTAAGAAGTACCTGAAATACTGGATTGCCAGATACAGTGCCAACAGCTCCCGGTCAAAAGCACTGTACTTGAGTTCGGGTGGTCGTAGGTGCTTGCTGAAGAATGCCAAGGGTTGCCAGCGCCCCTTGATGAGCTGCTCCAGCACCCCACCGACTGCTGTGTCGGATGCGTCCACCGTGAGTGCAGTCGGAACGTCCGTTCTGGGGTGCACTAGCATCGAGGCATCTGCCAAGGCTTCCTTGGCTTTAACGAAAGCGGCCGCGGCCTCCTCGTCCCAAGTAATGTCCTTGCCTTTACCCGACATCAGGGTATACAAAGGACGCATGATACGGGCTGCTGAGGGGAGGAAACGGTGGTAGAAGTTCACCATACCAACGAACTCCTGCAGGCCTTTGACCGTGTTGGGCCGGGCAAAGTGGCGGATAGCGTCTACCTTGGCAGGCAGAGGTGTTGCCCCGTCTTTGGTAATCCTGTGGCCCAGGACGGCGATGGTATTGAGACCGAACTGGCATTTGGCCGGATTGATTGTGAGGCCGAAATCCCGCAGACGGGAGTAGAGCTGGCGGAGGTGGGACAGATGCTCCTGGCGACTACTGCTGGCTATAAGGATGTCGTCCAAATAGATGAATGCAAAGTCCAGGTCGCGTCCCACCGCATCCATTAGCCGCTGGAACGTCTGTGCGGCATTCTTCAGGCTGAATGGCATTCGGAGGAACTCGAATAGGCCGAACGGGGTGATGAGTGCTGTTTTGGGGATGTCTTCAGGGTGCACCGGGATTTGATGGTATCCCCAGACGAGGTCTACTTTGGAAAATATTCTTGCCCCGTGCAGGTTCGCTGCAAAGTCCTGTAGGTGCGGCACGGGGTAGCGGTATGGAGTGGTAGTCTCGTTCAGTCTGCGGTAGTCGCCGCATGGTCTCCAACCCCCGGCTGCTTTGGGCACCATGTGCAGGGGGGAGGCCCATGGGCTGTCAGACTGCCGTATGATCCCCAATTCCTCCATCCTCTTGAACTCCTCCTTCGCCAGGCGGAGCTTTTCCAGGGGGAGCCTTCGTGCGCGGGCGTGGAGGGGTGGTCCCTTGGTCGGGATGTGGTGCTGAACCCCGTGTCTGGGCATGGCTGCCGTGAACTGCGGTGCCAGAATCGATGGAAAGTCCGCCAGGATTCTGGTGAATTTGTTGTTCGACAGCGAGGTGGAGTCCAGGTGTGGGGCCGGCAACTTGGCTTCACCCAGGGAGAACGTCTGGAAAGTCTCGGCATGTACCAGTCTTTTCCCTTTCAAGTCGACCAGCAGGCTGTGAGCTCGCAAGAAGTCCGCCCCCAGGAGTGGTTGGGCCACGGCAGCCAGTGTGAAGTCCCACATGAACCGGCTGGCGCCGAACTGCAGCTGCACTGTGCGGGTGCCGTAGGTCCATATCGTGCTGCCGTTTGTGGCCCTCGGGGTGGGTCCTGGCTTCCTGTTGCGGGTGTCGTACCCGTCGGGGGCAAGACGCTGATTTCCACTCCGGTTTCGACCAAGAAATGGCGTCCCGACTGTTCGTCTCAGACGTACAAGAGGCTGTCCTGGTGACCAGCCACCATAGTCATTAGCAGCAGCTGGCCCTGGCCCTGGCCCTTGCAGGGCGGGCAACAACGGTGGGCTTTTGTGCCCCACCGCTGGTGGTAGAAACACCACTGTTCACTGGCCTCCTCACTCCTGCCTCTGTGTTGTGTTCACCCCCTGCCAGGCCTGGTCTGGTCTGCTGTGGGCATGTGGCCTGGTAACCTGACCGATGGATGCCAAGCTCTCCCTCTTGGCTTTCCACAGCACGTCTGCCCTGGCCGCCACCTTCCGGGTTTGCTGAAATCTGCGTCGGCCAGCAGCAGGTGTATGTCCTCGGGCAGTTGCTCTAGGAACGCTTGCTCGAACATGAGGCAGGGCTTGTGTCCGTCAGCCAGGGCCAACATCTTGTTCATCAATGCTGACGGCAGTCTGTCTGCCAAACCATCCAGGTGAAGCAGGTGGGCACCCCGCTCATGCCGAGAGGTCAAAGGTCCCAATGAGCAGCGCTTTGAATGCTTCATATTTGCCTTCTTCCATGGGCGACTGTATGAAACCCGCAACCTGGGCGGCCGTCTCCTGGTCAAGGGTGCTCACCACGTGATAGTAATGTGTGGAATCAGAGGATATCTACCGAATCTGGAACTGGGCTTCTGCTTGGCTAAACCACACACGTGGTCGCAGCGTCCAGAAAGTTGGCAGTTTTAGCGAAACTGCGTGAACAGATGAAGAGTCAGTCATTTTTGGTCCAAATCCCGTTTGGACTGTCCGGGTCACCAATGTAGCGATGTACTACATACAGAGCTACAGACGACACACAGTCGGTAAGTCGTTTCGAGACTAGTTTATTCAAACTTCGCGGCGCTGGCATTTAATCCCTAGCGCCCGCCCTCTCAGGGCGGAAATGACGTCAGAGGTGCATTACCAAAGTCTCTCCCCGCGCGCTGGCTATTTGTGAGCCGGTTCGCCTGCGCAGAAAGTGGGTTGCCACATAGCACTGAACTAAGCAGAATGGAATTTCTGGGCCAATATATAGGCTGAGACACAAGTGAAAGATGGGTCAGTTACTTGAAAGCACAATAATAGTCTTATATGAAACCTAGGATTATTTTTGTAACCTACATCATCCTTGGAATAATGAGAAAATTAGTATTACTGTAGACCTTACCGTGGGGGGAATAGAGGCAGCCAAGTACAGAGCTGGGCTAGAGGGAACATTTTGGAGGCACTGACCACGATCCCATACATCCATACTTTCCTTATAAGTAGTTATGGAAAAGGATGGGACAGACCTGTTCATAAGGTATTAATTTGGAGTAAGGCATATTTCATTAACATAAGATAGCATCTAGTTGCAGGCAAGTCTACATCTGCACAATGAGAAACATTCACAGGAGAAACAGCAGGAATTCAAGTTCAACATGTTATGCAAGTGTAAGAATTAAGGATAATGAACCCTGTTGTTGAGACACTCTGTACCTTAGTAGTTGGTGTAACTACTAACAGTTAGAATTATAACTTATTAATAGAGTAATTTTCATACAAATCATATAATTCAAATGCTTTACAATGGGATAAGGTGCAAACATGAAAATAAAAGATTTAAAAAATCTGAATTAAAGCTAGATTCAGTAAACAGGTTTTGAGCTTCTGCTTAGAAGTGTCAACTGAGGTTGCATCCCTTCTAGTTTTAGGTATTGAATACCACAGTTTAGGAGCAAAGTTCAAAAAAGCTGATCTGCCAATTATCTTTTCAGCAGAAGACCAGAGAGCTTGAGTAGGATTATAAAACAAAACCTGTTCTGTGATGCACTCCAATCCCAAAGTATTGAGAGATTTAAAACCAAGAAAGAGAACTTTAATATCAGTTTTAAAAGAGACAGGAAGCCAATGCAGAGTGACTAGGAAAGCAGTGATATGCTCCCTCAACCTGGTTTTAGTTACAAGTCTAGCAGGGATGTTTTGAATGAATTGAGGCTTGTCAATAGGTTTCTTTGGAAGGTAATTATGTATAATGTATATTGTTGTAAACTAGTCTATTCAGAATCAGAATCAGGTTTATTATCACCGGCATGTGTCGGGAAATTTGTTAACTTAGCAGCAGCACTACGATGCAATACATGATAATATGAAAAGAAAAAATAAGTAAATCAGTTACAGTAAGTACATATAAGTACATTAATTAGTTAAGATTAAAAATAGTGTGAAGCAGAAATAATATACAAGAACAAGTGAGGTAGTGTTCATGGGTTCAACAGCCATTTTGGAATCAGATGGCAGAGGGGAAGAAGCTGTTCCTGAAATGTTGAGTGTGTTGTGTGCCTTCAGGCTTCTGTACCGGATGGTAACAATAAGAAGAGGGCATGTCCTGGGTGATGAAGCTCCTTAATAATGGGTGCCCATTTCTGAAGCACCACTTGAAGAGTCTTGGATAATACAGAGGTTTGTACCCAAGATCAAGCTAATTTTACAACTTTCTGCAGCTTCTTACATCCTGTGCAGTAGCAACCTTTGCCATTCCCAAACCAGACAGTGATATAACATCTGAATGCTCTCCACAGTAGTTTTTTAGGTGACAAACCAAATCTTCTCTAACTACTAATGAAATATAGCTGCAATCTGGCCTTCGTTATAGAGACATCAATATGTTGGGATCCTCTGAAATATTGACACCCCAGAATTGAAATTGCTCACTCTCTCCACTTCTCATCCCTCCATGAGGATTGGTTCATGTTCCCTTGTCTTACCCTTCCTGAAGTCCACAATCAGCTCTTTGGTCTTACTGATGTTGAGTGCCAGGTTGTGACTGTAACACCACTCAACTAGCTGGTATATCTTGCTCCTGTATGCCCTCTCAGCTCCATCTCAGATTCTACCAACTATGATTGTATAATTAGCAAATTTATAGATGTCATTTGGGCTATACCTAGCCATACAATCATGGGTATAGAGGGAGTAGAGCAGTGGGATAAGCACACACCCCTGAGGTGCACCAGTGTTGATCCTCAGTGAGGAAGAGATATTATTACCAATCCACACAGATTGTGGTCCTCTGGTTATGAAGTCAAGGGTCCAATTGCACAGGATATTTTCAATTTAAAGGCATGAATTAGTTTTTCAGCATCGTTACATGACAGAAATGGATGTACCTTTGCAATATTTCTTAAGTATAGAAATGCTGCTCTGGTCACTTTCTTTGTGTGAGATTTGAAATCCAAATTTGAATGAAGGATAACACCCAGGTGTATTACTTCTGATTTTACAAGAGGAGCCAAGTTTCCAGGTTAATCAATAAGTTTATCTCTTTTGGTTTTGGGACCAACCAAAAGACATCAGTTTTATCTCCATTCACATTTAGGAAATGATTGCTCATCCATTTCTTTACTGCAGCCTTTCCAGAAGTCAGAGAAGATAGAAACTTATCATCATCACGCTCTACAAAGATATACAACTGTGTGTCATCCGCACAACTGTGGAAATCAAGTTTCTACTCTCTAATGATGTCTCCCGAGGAGACGATGTGTAGGGAAAAGAATAGGAGACAAAGACAGCTTCCTTGAACAAAACCAAAACCTATATTGTGCCTCTTGGAAAAGTGGTTTCCAAGACATAGAAAATATTTTCTCTCTAAGATATCTGAGCAAAATCAATTAACAACATTTGTTAGAGAAAATCTGATAATGTTTCTGGATGAGCAAATGCAACATTTAATGCAGAAATCCAAAGATGACAGTCCTGCTCCTTCATGAGATTTGCTGTTTGCACCCTTCACCTTTGTAATCATTGAACTGGTAATAACTTCAGATATTAACGAGATATTCTCCTTGTAAAGAGAAAATGAAACTATTATGCCATTGGATAAGGTATAAATGTGTTCTTAATTGATACTAAGACATAATTACAGCTTAATGTCTGCATAGGTAATTAAGCTAAATTTACATTTGTGAACTGCTGTTCCCTTGTGTATTTACAATTTCATGCTTTAATTAAAATATTCTTTAATGTTTATAACATTTCAACTTCCACCATAATATGGGGCAACTGTCATATTCTTCATTTCACTGTAAAATGATTAAAAGCTAAATTATACATAATTTTTAACTTCCTGACTCGGCCTCAATCCTTCAAATTGATTGGCTGTGACAGTCAGAAAGGTGCTATAGCTAGCTGCCAGAATTCCCTTTTGTTTTCCTTTGAAACAGAATTCTGTGGACATTTGCACCCAGAATTTATAAAGGATAATGGTCAGCTTCATCACTTCACTGTTGACCACAAATACCAGTCAAGAGTTTCACTTTGTTTTGGAATTACTATAGATCTGGAGAATCTGAATAGTTCCCAAAACAAAACATACTCTGTGTGGAAATATCTTGCAAACCACAATTCTGGAAATAAAATTTAATTTTACAATTTTATGTTTTAATTGTTTAAATAGAATGCTGTTAATACTTAGTAGAACCATTCAGTTATATATTAAAATATCTGTTTCAGGCTACATTAATTTTCTTACATCAATTTTCGAATTAGAACTAAGAGTCTTTTTGATCCCTTTATTACTATTCACAGGAAAGATGTTTTAAAAAGCTTGATTTTTTTCTAGTATTTTGACAGTGTTTCATCAAAATTGATTGCAGAAAACCTGTCATTATAATTCAAACACATTATTTTCTACTGTACTTCAGAAATCATGAGTAGGCTTGACTAGCTGTAGCCAAAGAGTAGCCAGGCTGCGATTGTGAACATTATCAGAACCATAACCAACCCTGCAAAAGACGAAGTTCAAAATCAGCAAACTGCAGTTAGGTAAGCTGTCAGTAAAACCTATAACCTGAAACTTCTGTAATCACAAAGGAATGTGATGACTGAAAATACAGCATTTAAAGGAAATAGCATTTTCAGTTCCCCACACAAACCAATCTGATAACAGTAATCTAAGAGACATATTGCAGCCCATATTCTGTGTTGCTAAGTAACAAAGCTGCTTAAAGACCCTGAAACAAGTAACAAGAAATAATATATGTGGCACTGCCATTATTTCAGACAAAGAGGTTGAAAGATAACCAGCAGAATTCTGCAGCTTTTGAAAGGAAGGGGTAAAAGTTTCAGACATTCTGGAACTTAAAACAGCAGACAACTTCGGCTCTAGACCCAAAGATGTTTTCAAGCAATCCCAACTTTATCTACTTCAAACAAGAAGGTCAAAAATGAAACAGTAACTGAAATAAATAAAATTAAAGGAAATGGATAGTTCTAAGCTAATAGTTTTAAGAGACGGCATAATTTTTTAAAAACTAAACTCTCATGGAAACACAGCAAACCACTTCTATCCCAATACATTTTTAAAACAGAAGCTATGAATTACAACAGTTTTTTAAATTTTTCAAATCTTTCCTGCATGCAGCGTACATTGATTAACACCATTAAACTTGATACCATAGTGTAGAGAAAATTGTAAATATTATTAATAAAAAAGCAAGTCTAATATTCCTAAACATGCCAAACACCCTATAATAGAAACATTGCACCAAACTACCATATGAAAATAAATATTTTAACGAGGTGACATTGGCATTAAAGTCATTATTAAAAACCATGAGAAAAGGGCTGGAACACACTGACTGACAGAATGGTCAAGCAGAAACCCAAATAAGGTTTGAATAATACCTGATGTGGCATAACTTACAGGGACCTACATCCAGAACTGGGAAGTATCATTCCAAATAGATTTTGATAGCCTCTTATTATTCCACCATTTTCAACAATCCAATAATTAAAATCACTTCATGTACTTAATCAGAAATGCAAAGCAGATCCAATAAAGTCAAATTCCCCATCACACTACACTTCCTGAATATTTTCTCTCTGTTCACTCTGATGACTAGTATATTCCTAAAACCTGTGCTGTGCTAGGAAGAACAAACGATCTGCATTATCTGGCTGTTCTATTCTGGAGAAGTAATGAACTCACTCCATGAGAGCTGGAGATCTGAAATGCAAACAGAAAATGCTGGTAACATCTGTGGAAAGAGAAGCAGTAGTAATGTTTCAGATCCTTTGTCACAACTAGCTTATGAAGAGCAATTCTTTTTCACTAACATATATGTATTTGATAAAATGTTCTTTGCTATCAATTCTAACTTATAGCTCCAATAGCCAAGAAGAATATTATTTTGATTATTAACAGCTTTTAAATTGCATTAGTCAATTTGCAAACCTGCCATAGGCTGCTCTTTGTTCTAGGAAAATGACAGATGAGTAATCTTAATCATTATCATATGCCATCTCAATCTTACCTCTTACATATTTATTTCTAAATAAAGAGATTAATAAATTTGATGCAGAGAAGAAATTTAATACTATCGAAGCAGTTGGAGAGCCTTAGTATTGGGGGATAAATGGATATGCCAGCGCTGATGTGTGTGGTCTCGATATTTGGCACATCTTGGGTCAAATTCTTCTAGCACATGAAGTCCTGAAATCCTGAAGCTTCGGGAGGGCAACTAAGGGAACTAAGAATGAGGAAGAATCTAGCATTTTACTTTTTAGGTAATGCTTGATCTGTACAAAATTTTGGGAGCACAATGTGAAATTTGCCAGGATAGATTAACAGAAATAATAGGATTTTTCTATATTTTTAACCACCGTGTGCTTTCTTGTAAATTACTTATTTCTTTTAATGTCAAAAATATATATATCATTTGAGAGATTTATGGAAATATAGTTTTAATTAATGCTGAAAACATGATGAAAATGAAAACTGTATAAAATTTGATCCTAAACAAAAATAGTAAATTTCTCCAGAAATCTGTATTATTTGATTAATTCACACTGTTATTTTATTTGTAAGTTACCCAAACAGATAATTCCAGGATGACTGCTTCCATCAGTTTTCTGGGGTTTTTTGGTTGTCAGTTTTCTAGCCATTTTCACCATTCTTGATTCCAACCCTCTGAGTTCTAACTTGTTGCTGTTTTATTTTCAGCCAAGTACCAAAGTACCAACAGAAGTATAACTCAAAAAGTGTGACAAGATGTGCGATCAATAGAGACTATACAAAATAATATTTGTTATTATAGCTTCACAAGTCTGCTCATCCTCTATTTTATTCGTTAAAGTGTGTAATATAAATGCTGAATAGAGATTTCAGTTTTTTTAGAATGGGATCCTGAAACCAAAAAAGCATTTCTATTACTCCAGTTCAGGCTCAAGGATTTATCCAGATTTAAAATAATTTTGGGCAATACATTTTTAAAAGCATTAAAAATAGAAATGTTATCAGCTCTGTGCATAGAAATTAGTCAGCTCTGCTTTTATGCTTCAAAAATTATTACACAGTGCATCCACCCAGTGCATTAGGATCTGGGTGCAGCAGTGTAGGCAGAAAATTTTCAAGTTTCTAGTATCACCTCATGGAGATTTAACTAGCCTTTGGAGTTAACTGAGCCACAGGCCTTGTCCCCTAAAGAGGCATTTTCAATGGCAGCTTAACGGCATGTTGGAAAGTAATGACTAAAATGAACGTGATAAGGACTGGAGAGGCAGAAGGTGAGTATTCCATCTTGTCTCCTTATGTTACCAATCTTGATCTGGATGATAAAATTCATGCCATGCATCAGAAAGGAGTCAGAAGACCTGTAGGTGATAGTAGAGCTATCTTTCAGCAATGACACCTCTGGAATTATGAAGCAATGTAAAAAAAAATCTTTGTCTGATATGATAGCTAAAGGTGAAAACACTAACACTGAGAACATATCAAAAACATAATAAAAGAGAAGCAGGAATTGCTTTGGTGTCTCAAGCCTGCCTTGTCATTCAATAAGATCATTGTCATTGAAGACAAACTTCATCTTCTCTACTTGTCAATTCCTCATTTCTATCAATTCCCTGAACAGCCAATAGCATAACCACATATCTTACGGGATCCCCAACTCCCATCATAACCCTGCTCCTGTATTGTTTTTCTCCTAAGATAATTAAAGTTCCTACCAGATCAGTTAAAGGGACAAAGAATGTGTTTAGCATATGGACTAGGAGTTCAAGTATATGATACCCTGAAAGTGGCATTGCGGGTAGATATGATGGTGAGATAAGCTTTTGACATGCTGGCCTTCACCAGTCATAGTTCTGTGTTTAGAAGTTGGGATGTTATTTTACAATTGGACAAAATGTTGGTGAGGCTATATTTGGAATGCTGTACTCAGTTTTGGTCACTCTTTTCTAAAGAGTGCAGGGAAGATTTACAAAGATTTTGCCAGGAATTGAAGGACTGAGCGAGGGAGAGAGATTGAGTGAGTTTGATTTGATTCATTGCAGCATAGGAAAATGAAGGGTAATGTTATAGAAATGTATAAAATTATAAGGGATATAGATAGGGTGAATGTACACTGTACTTTTACCAGGAATGGGGAAAGAGGGGGCATTGGTTTAAGGTGAGAGGGAGGAGATTTAATATGATCCTGAGGGCTCATCCACTGAAACCAAATGAGTCCAACTCAAAAATAAGAAAGGTGATACTGATGGGATGATACTACCCCCCCCCCCCCAATAACTTACTGGGGCATTGAGTAACAAATGAGCAGGCTAATTAGAAATAGGTGTAAAATCAATAAGGCTGTTGTCATTGGTGACTTCAACTTACTTTCTTCATGCAAGGAGTTAAGATAGGACAAAGTTTGTTGGATGCATCCAGGATGGTTTCCTAAATCAATATGCAGACAGTCCAGTGAGAGGTGGGATTATACTACAAAATTAAATCGACCTTTCAACTGGAGAACATTTAGGGAACAATGACCACAGATCCCTAAGATTTAAGATAGCAATAGATAAGAGTAAGTCTGGACCTTGCAGGAGTAAAAAATAGTGTAATAATAACATTAATAACTATTTATAGAGCACTTTTCAAACAAGCAATGCAATTCAAAGTTCATTACTATGGGAGAAAGTGCAAACACGAAAATGAAAGTCAGAAATATATTACTTTAAAGTAAGACTAAATGCGTCGGCTTTAGAGTAGGGTGACTTAAAAGAGTATTAGGCATGAACTACTGAAAGTTAATTCGGGATGGCTGTTTTGGGGCAAGCCCACAGCTAGTTTAAAGATTAGCTGTAAAGTACAGGACAGGTGTGTTCCAGATGTTCTAGTAAGAAGGAAAGACAATGATAGCAAGGTAAGGGATTTCAAGACAATGAAATATTTAGTCACGAGTGTAAAGGAAACAAATGGAACCTTGAGGATATAATGAAGACAGAAAATGACCCAAGACAATAATTAGAAGAACCAGGAAGGGCCAGGAAAAGCCATTGGCCAGTAGGATTAAGGAAAATCCCAAAGAATTCTATATATTTTGTACATCAAGAGCAAGAGTAAGTAGGACCACTCAAGGATAAAGGAGAGAACATATGCTTGCAGGCAGAGAATTTGGATGAGGTCCTAAATGAAAAACTTGTAGTCATATTTCCCAAGAAAAAAGATGTGGAGGACAGTGATATCAGTTTGGAGAATCCTCTTACACTGGGGTTCTTAGAGACAAAGTAAATGTTGGATCCTTAAAAAAGTTAAGGTGGATAGGGCCCCATAGCCAATTTTGATAAATCCCAATATATTGAGAGCAATAAGAGATGAGATTTCTGGGAATTTACTGGCTCTTGGCAATGTTCCAGAGGACTGGCCAGTAGTTAATATTGTTCCATTATTCTAAAAAAGGAAACTCTGTAAACTACAGATTGGCGAGTTTCAGTTCAATGGTAGGGAAGTTGCTGGATAGGATTTATTGAGCAATTGGGAAGCCATGGCTTTGTGCAAGGCAAGTCATATTTTACTAATATGATTGAGTTTTACAAGGGGGTGACAAAGGTAACTGATGAAGGTAGAGCTGTGGATGTTGCTATGTGGATTTTAGCAAGGTGTTTGAGAAGATCCTTTTGGTAGGTTTATCCAGAAGATTAAGATGCATGGGGTCCATGGTGAATTGGCTGTTTGGATTCAGAACTGGCCTGCCTAAAGAAAACAGAGGGGATGGCTGATGAATGCTGACTAAGGGTCCATAACCAGTGGTGTTCCATAAGGATCTGTACTGGGACTTCTGCTGTATGACCTGGATAAAAATATGTTTGGGTGGGTTAGTAAGCTTGGAGACAATATAGAAACATAGAAGCAGAATACCTACAGCATAATACAGGTCCTTCGGCCCACGATGCTGCGCTGAACATGCATTTACTTTAGAAATTACCTAAGGTTACCCATAGCCCTCTATTTTTCTAAGCTCCATGTACCTATCCAGGAGTCTCTTAAAAGATCCTATCATATCTGCCTCCACCACAGTCACCGGCAGCCCATTTCACGCGCTCACCACTCTCTGCGTAAAAAGCTTACCACCACATCCCCTCTGTACCTACTTTCAAGCACCTTAAAACTGTGCCTTCTCGTGTTAACCATTTCAGCCCTGGGAAAAAGTGTCTGACTATCCACACGATCAATGCCTCTCATTATCTAATACACTTCTATCAGGTCACATCTCATCCTCCGCTGCTCCAAGAAGAAAAGGCTGAGCTCACTCAACCTATTCTCATAAGGCAGGCTCCCCAATCCAGGCAACATCCCTGTCAATCTCCTCTGCACTCATTCTATAGCTTCCACTTCCTTCCTGTAATGAGGCAACCAGAAATGAGCACAGTACTCCAAGTGGGGTTTGACTAGGGTTTTATATAGCTGCAACATTACCTCTCAGCTCCTAAATTTAATCCCACGATTGATGAAGGTCAATGCACCGTATGCTTTCTTAATCACAGAGTCAACCTGCGCAGCAGCTTTGAATGTCCTATGGACTCAGACCCCAAGATCCCTCTGATCCTCCACACTGCCAAGAGTCTTACCATTAATACTATATTCTGCCATCATATTTGACCTACTAAAATGAACTACCTCACGCTTATCTGGGTTGAACTTCATCTGCCACTTCTCAGCCCAGTTTTGCATCCTATCAATTTCCCACTGTAACCTCTGACAGACCTCCACACTATCACAACACTCCCAAACTTTGTGACATCAGCAAATTTATTAACCCATCCCTCCACTTCCTCATCCTGGTCATTTATAAAAATCACGAAGAGTAGGGGTCCCAGAACAGATCCCTGAGGCACACCACTGGTCACTGCCACCATGCAGAATATGACTCGTCTACAACCACCACCACTTGCCTTCTGTGGGCAAGCCAGTCCTGGATCCACAAAGCAATGTCCCCTTAGGTCCTATGCCTTCTTACTTTCTCAAAAAGCCTTGCATGGGGTACCTTATCAAATGCCTTGCTGAAATCCATTTACACTACATCTACTGCTCTACCTTCATCAATGTGTTTAGTCACATCCTCAAAAAATTCAATCAGGTTCATAAGGCATGAACTGCCTTTAACAAAGCCATGCTGACTATTCCTTATCATATTATGCCTCTTCAAATGTTCATAAATCCTACCTCTCAGGATCTTCTCCATCAAATTACCAACCACTGAAGTAAGACTCACTGGTCTATAACTTCCTGGGCTACTTCTACTCCCTTTCTTGAATAATAGAACAACATCCGCAACCCTCCAATCCTCTGGAACTTCTCCCGACCACATTGATGATGCAAAGTTCATCGCCAGAGGCTCAGAAATCTCCTCCCATGCCTCCCACAGGAGCCTGGGGTACATCTCATCTGGTCCCAGTGACTTATCCAACTTGATACTTTCCAAAATCTCCAGCATATCCTCTTCCTTAATATCTACATACTCAAGCTTTTCAGTCCACTTTAAGTCATCCCTACAATCGCCAAGATCCTTTTCCATAGTGAATACTGACGCAAAGTATTTATTAAGTGCCTCTGCTATCACTTCTGGTTCCATACACACTTTCCCACTGTCACACTTGATTGGTCCTTTTCTCTCACATCTTAACCTCTTGCTCTTCACATACTCATAGAATGTATTGGGGTTGTCCTTAATCCTGTCCACCAAGGCCTTCTCATGGCCCCTTCTGGCTCTCCTAATTTCATTCTAAAGATTCTTCCTGCTAGCCTTATAATCTTCTAGATCTCTATCATTACCTAGTTTTTTGAACCTTTCATAAGCTCTTCTTTTTTTCTTGACTAAATTTACAACAGCCTTTCCACACCATGGTTCCTATACCCAACCACCCTTTCCCTAATTCATTGGAATATACCTACGCAGAACTCCATGCAAATATCCCCTGAACACTTGCCACATTTCTTCCGTACGTTTCCCTGAGAACATCTGTTTCCAATTTATGCTTCCAAGTTCCTGCCTGATAGCCTCATATTTCCCCGTACTTCAATTAAACACTTTCGTAACTTGTCTGTTCCTATCCCTCTCCAATACTATAGTAAAGGAGATAGAATTGTGATCACTATCTCCAAAATGCTCTCCCACTGAGAGATCTGACACCTGACCAGCTTCTTTTCCCAATACCAGATCAAGTACAGCCTCTCCTCTTAGCTACATATTGCATCAAGAAACCTTCATGAATACATCTAACAAACTCCACTCCATCTAAACCCCTTGCTCTAGGGAGATGCCAATCAATAGTTGGGAAATTAATATCTCCCACCACCACAACCCTGTTATTATTACACCTTTAGATGGGAGTTCTGATCAGCATGGATCAATTGCACTGAAGGACCTTGTTTCCAAGTGGTATAAATTTATGACCTGCCAGCAGCTACAACCAGTGAAAATAACGGCAACCCTTCCTACAGTCTTGCACCTGCAGCTATCACCTCAGATACTGGCACTTTGAATAAAGCAGAGGTTAAAGACGGGAGGTGCACATAATGGGTCCCTCAGTGTGAATTGTCCACAGTCTGATTAGGATTAGGGTCACGATTAGTGGGATCCCAATTCAAAGCTGCCCAAGTTCTGCTGAAACTGTGCCAAATATGCCTTTAGATGGAACAGCCTACTGAATAAGGCTGTTACATTTACATAATAGAATATTTCAACTCTGTACACACCTTTGAATGATGTCTGAAGTCCATCCCTTTGAATTCAAAACTATCGTGCAGATTCTTGTAATTGCTGTCTCAGTTAACTACTCAAATAGAAAATACAGAGCCTCCTGCTTCTGCAGTCGAAACACAAACTGCTCCTGGTTACCTGCTCTCATGGTGCCAAGATTCTTTAAAATTTCTGAGCTCCTCCCACCCCACTCCCCAGCATTGCTGAGAAAATATTCCAAGTAAAGTGATGGTACATAGACCTCCCATCCTTTGTAAACATGTCAGTATTTGTCATTCCATAACTGCAATTGTGCTAGCAACATTGATATTACCCATCAGCTAGCCAGCCGGTCTGTTCTCACTTATTTCAAGACAATGAACATTCTTCTATTCTGAGGCTGTGTCTAGACCTAGACTCCCTCACTGTAGGAAACATCCTCTCCATATTATCTATTCTGCTATGTTTTCTAACTTCAAAACATTAAACAAATTCAAAGGAAAATGAGAGCTGGGAGATGTAAGTCTTAAGTTTGTTTTTTACTTTAAACAAGGCATGCATTTATCACATGGTAGTGTGATGACATACGTAATTCATGTATTTATACACATAACCTGTAATGAGTTATTTAAAGAAATGAGAATGTTTAACCAAATATATTTACAATATTACTGAAATATTGAATACAAACTTCTCCCTGCTTAGCTATAAACTCCAACTCAATATGGAATGCTTCTCAACCTTTGTATATACACAATATACTATATAATACAACTTCTATACAGACATCCACAGCATAGTCAAGTTTAACTTATCCCATTCAGGCCAAAAGATTTAACCACTGTGGAGACTTTCTTACTCTTGTGGGATCATGTCTTTCCTGACAAGGGGGATCACACTGCTTGGAAGGTGAGACTTATGGCTGTGAAATCAGCCTCAGTTTCTGGGGCTTCCTCTGTAGTGGTTATAGGAGTTCATTCTGAGTCTGCATGAAGTGGTTCTGACAGCTCTGGACATCGTTCTTCTCCTTCCTTTCTCTTCTTCTAGTTTGTACATTGTGATCTTGAGAAGATCCATTTAGTTCACTGGAACATTCTCTTATTAATCCTTATATTGCTCCCTTTATGATCTGAACTCTCCTTTTGGTTTCTGCATCCACAACATCATGTGATAAATTCTTTGTTTTCTTATCTCCGTTGACTCCTTTCCTTCGGCTTTCTATTTTAGGTTGTGCTTTGGTCTTTACACCTACTCCCAACAAGCAGCATTTTGTCTTCCAAATGAAGTTCATGTAATAACCTTAATGCATGCAGAATAGATGCTGGTTCTTTATACTCACAAAAGCCAAATTATTGTAACTTTCCTGAAGCTTTGGAGCACTCCTCTGTTTTCGTGGAGGTTTGCGAGGAAAAAGAACTTCAGGATGTATATTGTATACATTTCTCTGACATTATATGTGTCTATTAAAACCAACTGAAGCTTCTTGAACTCTCTTCCAGTTTAAAACTAAGCCACATTGGGCAATAACTGCCTGATTAACAGATCAGAACCTTTCTCAGATATGCTGCCTACAAAAACTGTTGTAATCAGACCACTGCTTTCGTCACTTCCATGATTCCTATGAGCAGCATAGTTCTTCCTTCATCCAATATGCTTCCAATCAGAGGCACAGAGGCACCAATAGCTGCCTGACCTCTGCCGGACAATGGTTCAAGGTGTACAATAATGGCATTATCATGTCTACTTCTTAATTTGTTTTCAGTTGATCCTATTGTTGGGTTTGTGGCAAATAGTGGATGGATCTCCAATCAAATTGTAGTTGTCTCAACCACTCATGTCCTCACAATGCTGGTCCTCCTGTTGTTACCACATACAAGCCCAATGTGGCTTGTTGGATGTTGTATTTCACTGTTATGAATGTCATTCTCAAAGGAATTATCTTTCCTCCAGTATAAGCTTTTGAATGTCTTATATATCTCTTGGATGTCTGCAGGCTCCAGTTCAGTATCTTTGAAATGTTATTCAAATTCATTTTGTGGAATGACTGAAACACCTAAACCAACGTCTAATTCCCTTTTAATAAATATGCCATTCACTTCTGGTATAAGCTATATTTCTTGTCTATTGCTAGTTTTCACAATGTAACTCTCAAGACTACACAGTCCTGTGTCACTCTCTTCATTATCAGATTTTTCATCAACAGCATGCAGATTATTACTGCTATTTTTGAAACTGAAAATTACCTTTCTATCTTTTTCTGTTCACTGTGCAGTACATTTATTTTTGTATGCCCAACATACTCTTTCTATATGTCCTACATTGTTAAATTTCTACAAGTTTCAGCTCTACATCTGCATTTGTTTGGTGTATGTGTGTCCCTGCCACAACACTAACACAATTTATTTGAGCAGGCCAGTTTCTGTTTAGATTTTTCAATTTTGCTTTACTCACTTTGATTCCTGACTGCAACTTAATTGTATCTCTCTCTGCTGTTTCTATTGATACAGCAATTTTAACTGCCCTTTTCAATGTAAGTTGTGCTTCAGTTAGGAGTCATTTTTGAATGATTTCTTGTAAGATTCCACAAACAAACTGCATCATTGCTCAATGAATTATTAAGCCTATAATTGAACTGACAATGCTCAATCTCTTCAATTCTTCAATTCTGTTAATTATGCTAAAATGGACTCCCCTTCCACTTATGAAACTTAAAGTGCTCTGCAATCAATGGTGGCTTTGGTTCTAAATGTTTCTGCATTACTTTCACAATATCAGCCAAGTTCAGTTCTGCTGCTTTCATTGGAGCAGTCAAATTTTGAAACAAACTGTGCCTTTAAAACCAAAGCAGTCTGCCAAGTTGGTACTCTTCTCTCATGGCTATTTCATTTGTTTCAAAATAATGTTTAATTAGCTCAGTATACATGGTCCAGTTACACGTTGCACAATCAAACACATCTATCTTTCCGATGTTGCCAGCCATTTCTGGTCTTTAATTTTTAATTATTATTATCATCTGATACTCCCTCTTCCCGAACTTGTGAATTTTTCTGTTTTACTGCCTTTTGTTTTAAATTAACGGTTTGTGCACATACTACGCTGTTTTATTAACTCACCATTCATTGCTACCCTTCAACATTAGCTTTATCGGGTTCATTTTAAAGATACCTCATCATCACTGTTATGTTTTGTAACTCCAAAACATTAAACAAATAAAACAAAAAGAAAGACATGGAAGTCCAAAATGTGAGTCTAACTTTGTGTTTTATATTGAGCAAGGCACGTATCATGTGTTAGTGTGATGACTTATGCAATTCAAGTATTTATGCATATCACCTGCAATGAATTATTTAAATGAACAGGAATACTTAACCAAGGAATATATTTAAAATATTACTAAAATACTACTGAAATATTAAATACTCAACAGAGGCCTTTCAACATTCAATAGTTTTCATTCTTCTAAATACTAGCAAGTACAGGCCCACAGCAATCTTATGCTTCTCATATGATGAGCCCTATTAATTATTTTTGTTAACCTCTTTTTGAACTCTCTCCAATATCAACACATCCTCACTTAGAAGGGGTCCAAAACTACTCACAATACTTTAAATGATCAATAGTGCTTTAAAAACCCTAGCATTCTATCCTTGTTTTAATATTCTAGTCCTCTCAAAATGAATGCTAACATTGCATTTGCCTTCCTCACCACTGCCTCAAACTGCAAGTTAACCACTTAGGAATTCTACACGAGGACTCCCAAATCTCTTTGCACCTCAGATTTTTGAATTTTCTGCCCATTTAGAAAAAACGCTACACTTTTATACCTTCCACCATGACCGTACACCTCCCAACACTATTTCATCTTCCACTTCCTTGCCCATTCTTCTAACCTGTCAAAGTCCTTCTGCAGCCTCCCTGTTTCATCAGCGCTATCTGCCCCCTCCACCTATCTTCATATCATCTGCAAACTAGGCCACAAAGCCATCAATTCCCCATTCAAAATCATTGACATGTAAAGTGGAATTAAAATCAGAGCCAGGATATCACCAGCATATGTCATGAAATTTGTTAACTTAGCAGCACCAGTACAATGCCAATACATGATTAAAATGGGAAAAAAGTAAATCAATTACAGAATATATATCTATGTGTATTAAATAGATAAATTTAAAATAGTGCAAAAACAGAAATAGTAAAAGTGAGGTAGTGTTCATGCATTCAATGTCCATTTAGACACTGGATGGCAGAGGGTAAGAAACTGTTCCTGAATCACTGAGTGTGTGCCAACATGCTTCTGTACCTCCTTCCTGACAGTAACAATGGGAAGAGGGCGTGTCCTGGGTGATGGGGGTCCTTAATGGTGTACAGCACCTTGCTGAGCCACCAATCCTTAAAGATGCCTTGGATACTACAGAGGCTCGTACCCAAGATGGAGCTGATTAACTTTACAGCTTTCTGTAGCTTCTTTCAGTCCTGTGCAGTAGCCCCGTCCCTCCCCACCCCAATACCAGACAGTGATACAGCCTGTCAGAATGTTCTCCACAGTACATCTAAAGAAGTTTTCAAGTGGCTTAAGAGACAAACCAAAAATAAGTGGGCCCAATGCCGACCCCTATGGAACACCAGCAGTCCCTAGCAGCTAAGCATGCATGCCCTGCCTTGTTTTGGTGATTAGTGTTGTGCATTTTGGCAAGTTTTTTCCCCCTCTCCAAATGCCTCTAAACAGTACATCTTTTTGAATATGGAAAAGGATTATTCATGCTCGAGTAAGGTTCAGTTTTAATTTTAAATCCAAACAGACCTCTACCTTCATAACATAAAAAATACTGAGGATAATCATCAAGTTATGGACACGCTGCTGATTGCTTGGCAGTTTCCTATTAAGGGTTGGGGTACATCTATTTCACTAGATGCTGAATCATGTTGGCAAACTGATGTCAGGTAATGAAAATCCTGAAAGACAAGAGTTGTGGCACAGTTTAAAGTCACTGAGACAATCCACAAAAGAAAGAGGTGACTTGGTGAATTAAAAAGAGATGGCATGAAAGAGATACCTGCAGTCTACAGAAAGTCGGAGTGAGAATCTAGATACAAGGCAGTGTTAAAACAAAGATACTAAAGATGGAGAGTTTCCTAAAAGAAAAGTAAAGATTATGACTGAGTTCATGGCATCCAGAAATGTGCCAAGTGCAATGTGTAACTGTAATGACTATAGGAATTAATGGATTATTAGCCTAGTTTTATGTGATCTGTTCGGGGTCAGAAAACTTCACAATGTATTGATGGTTATAAAGAAAACAAAGTCGAAATTACAACTGTTGAACAAGATACAAGACCAAATTTATTTGAAAATTAGAATTATTGATGCCTAAACTGAGATACTTCATGGATCTTAGTCACAGCACAAACGAAGAGCTTGCAGATGATATGATAAGGGGATAGAGTGTGTTTATTTACGGTCACTCTTGATAATACCATATGTGTAAACAGTTTGCTGGCTGTATAATGTTATGGAGATATATACTGTTGTTCATGTTTTGTATGTGCTTTAATATTTTCTAATAAGGAAGCTACATAGCATCAGAAAAAGCATACCTTTAAGAGCTGAATACTTCATGGCTTTGATCATTAATGGGACTGTCTAGTACAAATGTTTGAGAATTTACAAACTTCAATGAAGCTTTTGTTGCTAGCTCTATTATTTTTCCCTTACTCATCTATAACACCATTGAGCATATTCTCTACCATACAGATATAAGAAATCTACATATGAAAATGTTGTATACTAGAAACAGATTCCTGAACTACATGTTCTCAAGTTCACGTATGACAACTTATGTTTCTGTGAATCATCACCAAGAGCTTGTCCTAGTCCAACCATATAGACATAATGACCAAAAAGGCAAAGCAAAACCTCTATTTGTTTGGAAATCTAAGGAAATATGGCATATCCTTGGTCCCATTACAGACACTTCATAGAAAGCAACCTATAAAGTTACATCACAGCTTGATGCTGCCGGAGTTCTTTTCTAGAACGTAAGACACAACAAAGAGTTGTGGACACAGCTCAGCACATCAAAGAAACCAGATTCAGAGATTTATTTATCAAATGTACATTGAAACATATAGTGAAATGTGCTGTTTGCACTCACAACCAACACAACCTAGGGATGTGTTGGGGACAGCCCACAAATGTGCCATCCTCCACTCCACGTGCACTTCTCACTGCTTTGGAGAAGCAGCCTACAAAATCAAAAACCCTCCTTCTCTAGATATTCTCTCTTCTGCCCGCTTCCATTAGGCAGGACAAATAAAAGCTTGAAACACGCAAGGACAGGTTCTATTCTGCTGTTAGAAGATTCAATAAACTTTTGGTATTGTAAAGATGTACTCTTGATCTATCACGTCAAGACATCTGCGTCTTATTGCCTACCAGCACTGCACTGTATCTGCAAGTGTGACACAAAGTTATGCATTGCTATTACTTTTCCCTTGACCTACCTTGATGTACTTGCCTGATGAAACTATCCCTTATCAATGGCATGCAAAACATTTTTTCCACTGTGCCTTAGCACATATGACAATAATAAACTAATTACCAATTCTAAGTATGAAATTTTAACAAATAAAATGGGTGTACCGGGAACTGCTGACTTGTAAGTGGATGTGTTAAAAAACACGGATGACAAGCAACAACACTTTACATTTCTCCAGCTACTAACACATGACCCTTGAGAAGCATGGTATTTTTTTCATAACATTTCTATAAGACCAGACATTGGACATTCTATCAGACACTGGAGCAGAATTAGGCCATTTGGCCCATCAAGTCTGTTCCACTACTTCATCATGGTGAATCCATTTCCCCCTCAACCCCATTCTCCTACCTTCTCCCTATTATGTTTCTTGCCCTGACTCATCAAGAACCTATCAACCTCTGACTTAAATACACCTAATAACCTGGCTGCCTGTGGCAATGAATTCCACAGATTCACCAGCCCGACTGAAGAAATTCCTCCTCATCTCCATTCTAAATTGACGCTCCTCCATTCAGACGTTCCTCTATGCCCTTTTGGTCCGAGACGCCTCCCCACCAAAGGAAACATCCTCTCCACATCCACTCAAACTAGGTCTTTCTACATTCAATAGGGTTCAATGAGATCCCCTCAACCATCATTCTCCAAAATTCCAGTGAGCAAAGGCCTAGAGCCATCACATGATAAGACTTTAATTCTTGGAATCATTCTGGTGAACCTCCTCTGAAGCTTCTTCAATATCAGCACAACCTTTCTTCAATAAGGAGCTCAAAGCTGTTCACAGCACTCTAAGTGAGGCCTTACCAGTACCTTGCAAAGCCTCAGCATTACATCCTTGCTTTTACATACTCTTGATATGAATGCTAACATTGCATTTGCCTTCCTTACCACCGACTCAAGCAGTAAATTAATCTTTAGGCAGGGGGAATCCTGCACAAGGACTCCCAAGTCCCTTTGCACCTCAGATTTTTAAATTTTCTGACCATTTAGAAAATAGTATGTGCTTTCATTCCTTCTGCCAAAGTGCACGACCATCCACTTTTTATCACTTTATTCCATCTGCCACTTCTTTGCCCATTCTACTAATCTGTGCATCCACCCTGTTTCCCCAAAACTACCTGCCCCTCCACCTATCTCTGTATCATCTGCAAACTTAGCCACAAAACCACTAACTCTGTCATCCAAATCATTGACATACAATGTAAAAAGAAGTGGCCCAAAAGGATGCCTGCCAAACTTCACTGGCCACAGGCAGCCAATCAGAATTGGCCTTCCTGCCAAGTAGCCAATGCTCTATCCCTGAAGGATCAAAACAAAGGTTATTTCATGAATGGTTGATGAAATACTGACACTGAGATATTTTGAAACAAGTGAATCATGGAAAAGCTATGGGTCATCAATATCATGATAAGTTTAAAGTATTATTCCTTCAAGTAGAAATAAACATTAATAAGGAAATCATCTTGAATGGGAGAATTGCACGTGTTCAGTAAACAAGAGTGGTGAGTATTTTCCATACTGAAGCAAAGAACCATAGATTATGTAGATTCAAAACACAAACAGAAGATGTTTGAGGAATTTAGTATATCAAGTAACACTTCTGGGGCAGGAAACATTTTGGCTCAATGACACTTCAGCTGAACTGGAAAAATGACAAGTCTAAGCTGCCAAGAATAGAAGGGAGATGTAAACAGAATGTGCATCATACGGTGCAGATAAAAGTTATCAGATTTTTAAAAAACTTTGAAAACTAGCATTTGGAGATAGAAGCAAGAAACAAATAGAAATAGAAAGGTGCACTCACATCTACAGTATAAAAATGGATTTTAAAAAAGTGTTCTTTCCCTGCCATCTCTAATGGGATTCAACCACATCTTCCCTTCCCTTCCCTTCCCCTTTCAGCATTCTGGGGAGACCACTCTTGCTAACTACATGGTCCACTTTTCTCTCTCCACCTATCACTCCCCTTTTCAAGGCACCTTCCCAAATGAACACAGGAAATTCAGTGCATGTCTTTTTATCACTTCCCTTCCCATCATTATTCACTCAATTCATATGTACTCCTTCCAATTTACTGCTCACAACATGACCGCTGCATTTTTGAAACCAAATGCAAATTGGCTGGCCGCTTTACAGAACATCTTTATTCAGTCTTCAATGGTGATCCTGAGCTTGCAATTCCGCATCACTTTCACATTCTACCTCTCTCTCACTCAGGCTTCTCTGTCTTTAGCTTGCTTCAAATATGCTCAACTAAGTTTCAGAAGCAAGTGAATTACGTTGTGTTTATTGTGAATTACTTTTCAGTAATTAGAAATTATTGTTTACTAAAAATACAGGGAAGCAGGATAAAATTAATAGATCAAAAAGTGTTTCATAACGGTTCTGCTGGAATGAAATATTTTCCTTTTCCAATATAGCCATTAGCATTGAGAGAAGATTTTCAGGATTGCTAGATCTGTGCACACTTGCCATCCAAAGCGTTCTCTTCCCTCAAAGCAAATTTCAGGAATCTAAAGATGAGGAAGTAATGTTGCATTGCTCCTCAGATAAAGCTAGTCTGGATAGCTGTTAATCACAGAAGACGAGGTCAGCTCAAGCTGATTATCAGCCCGTGTCTTTTTTTTAACCAACTTCCTGCTCTGCAGCAGCAAAGTATTTATTTGCTGAGGTGAGGAGCCATCGAGATTTGTATTCAGGCCCTCTGAGCAATCCCATACATTTCAAAGGTGTTGTTGCCCTTGTGGAATGAAATTCCTTTCAATGAACCAATAAATATATACAAATAAATCTTTAAAAAAGCATTAAACTAACATTGAGTAAGACAAGAGTTCAAAAGCTTGTGATAGCAGGGAGCTCTCGAGATACACAGAGGGTAGGGCCATGGATCTATCTGATCAATGCTGCAGCTGCACTTCACTTTTTATAGGGACTCTCCAAGCTGGCCTTCTGTGTCCGGATCAGGTTATTGTGGGTGTACAGGTGTCATGAATGGTGGGCTGGATCCTATCCCAAGTGACCCTTTAAATACAACATATTATGATGAAAACTTCTTATGTAATTTGGTCTATTGTCTTCCGCTATGAAATCTCACACTAGAATGTGCCATGATTTCTAACAGTCTTCAATCATATATACTTGTATGCAGAATGTCAATATTGTCCCAGGAAGTAATGTTAGGAAAACAATAACCAAACTCAAATAACTGACATTGACAAAATATAATCATTGCTGTCTTAGAAGACACTTTATAATTCCAAAGCTGAATAAGGCATTACCGCCAAAGAATTGCTTTAATTACTTTAATTCAATTTCAATACTAACCAAAAGTGTCACAACAACTCAAGTGAAGTACATCAGTACAACTTTATTTGATCATGAACTGCTTACATCTGCTGTGTCAACAGTAGTGAAGCCAATGAATTATTAATACTAATGATATGAAAACAGAAAATGCTGGCAATATTCTACAGGTTAGCATTCTTTACATTTCAGCTTGATAACATTTTTACAAATGTGGGATTTCTAAAATGTCCTGTTTTTCTTACATTTTTCTCATAACATATATTCTAAAATCATTGGGTGCTTATGTCAATTTTGGTTGATAGCTGTGCAATGCCTGTAATATATTTCTAGTTTTAAGGTAATTTAATATGCAGTTTACATGATTTTTAAAGAAATTTAAGCTTGAAAATTAAACAACTATTTTTCTCCTAACACGGACAATAACTCAAATAGATCGGTTGCACTTACTAAACCAGCACAGTCCATCTCCTTCATCTTTGTACAAAACTTCTAACTAAAACTTAAAGATGAGATGTGAATTTGTTCCTATTAAACCAGCATTAAATTAGCTTTGCAGTGCAGAATTTTGTCCAATGTAGAATGATAAGAATAGGTATTCAAAGAGGTCTCCAACATCAATGCCCAAGCTGGACTGTCAGCCAGTTAGCCTGATACACTTCTAGGATGTTGATATCTTAGTTGATGGTACATATTTTTATCAGCATTCATGACTGAAGTTCCAGGAACAGAAACATCAATTTGTTGGTGGTATGAGACTTATCAACTACAACGGGATGAACATTATGCGAAGATGTCACAACTTCCCCCTGCACAATGTAAAAATAGAATTGCCCTTTCCAGCTTACTTCTCCATTTTAGAATACTGTAGCAAGTCTCATAGCTTAAGGTTAATGTATATTTATGTGATATGAATTTTTAGATGCCACTTGCAAGTGGGCTAGAAACAGCAGATCATAGCTGTCACCCTTTTGATGAAGTTCAGATTGTTTTCAGGTCTGGAATATTCAATCAGTAGAGAAAGATAAATTGGCTGAAGCATAAGAAAGTTCTGTTAACTTCACTCCATGTTACATGTGTGCATTTTAGTTATTAATTGATAAAGTGATTATGATTCAAAATATTATGTTTATTCATAATGTTTTCCCATATACTATTCAAGAGCGAAATGCATTGATTCTGTTTAAATTGGCACATGGAGGTAGGAAGGCAAAATGTAGCATGGATCACCCAGTTTAGGGTATGTCCACATATTCACACCATGATGTTAAGGACATGCTTGTGCTCCTGCAAAATCTGGCAAATTTATATGTCTATGCCGCCCCTGTAATGTGTCAGAATGCAAATTTCACATTTAAAATACAATCACTGCTGCCTTCAAAAATGAAACAAGTCATAATTTTCAGACATAAATTACTGATACCTGTTGAAATGTTTTCCCTGCATTTGTTTCCAAGGAAACAAAGTGCTTGGTTAAAAAAAGTCTTCACTGTGTTTATTTAGTAAAATGATACACAAGTTGTCAAATAAAATGTGTTTTGTTATACTATTTTTCTCAGTTACTACATATTCAATGAAAGAAATCATTTTGTAGCTTGTCAGGCAATGATGATTAAATTATACTTAAATATCATTCTTGCAAAACACACACCCACTTGAACTCAACATGAAATGAATAGGGAACAGTGTTTCACAAAGATGAAAACTAAGATGGATGCTGAACAAACTAAGATGGATGCTGAACAAATGAAAGGATATTCAGTGGAATGGCCTAATATTTGGCTTTTCAAAGGGTCCTAAAGAAGAGTGCACCAGTAAAGAGGCAGGTTTAAGGGAAATAATCCATAGAAAGCTAAAATCACAGCTAATGATTATAAGACAAAGGGGGAGAACATCAAAAGGGACAAGGGGATACCTCATGTCAAAACAGGTTAAAACAAAAAGGTGATGGGTGAATAATACTTGGTAAGGAACAGGATATTAGCAGTTGAATTTGATGATACAGAACTACAAGAAATACATAGACATATTCGAGTCTGTGCATGATCAAGATATAGATATCCGTGTCAGTAGCAAATAAGTGGATGGGAAGTAGACATCACTGGAAGTGGAAAAAGCTGAATAAGTAATGCAAATCAAGCTGAGGTATAAACATGTTTAACAGAAACACTTGTTTTATTTTGGATATTGCAAGTAATCCTAACCACAAAGGTGATGCTAAAGCACACATAACATCTGTGGAGCAAATCACATTGGATACTAGCTTGCTAGAAACATTAACATGGACATTGTGAATTCTGTCCACGAGGAAGAAAAAACTGACAGGGTATAAGATAACGGTTCGACACAAATCCTACCCTTTTGGAGATCAATAATTTACCCCGTCATCTCTTGCCCTTATCTCACTTAACACTAGCACATCAGCAGAAAGAATAGATTTATAATGACCATTAATTAACTGTAGATTAGCTTTTGGTTATTTCTTTTGTTTTTGACTTGATAAATCTTTGGTATTCTGTATAGTTCTTTGAAGGATATGATAAAGGGATTGAAGAAGGGAATTTCACTGATGAAAGATGTCATAAGCACCAGACAATGTTCCATCAGCATTTCCTGCCACTGGATTATGGCACAGCTGAACAAAAGGGGCACATATATTCAGGGAGACAAGTAGTACAAGAAAGAGAGTGAGGCTGAGGGCAGGCTTTCTCAGCAGGCAACCATAACCATACTGACTGAAGGACATAGACCCTTCACCAGAACCTCAGTTAGAAAACACAACAGATTACCATGCCACAGGAAGGCGGCTTGCAAAAATCACCCATTTTCTGCATTCAAAATGAGGTTTGCAATGGTCACCTTAAGCTTTTCGTGGCATGTCATTTTAACTCTCCTTCCCACTCCTACGCAGACCTGTCCATTCCTGGCCTACTTTACAATGCTACAGAAAAACTAAAGTCATTTTGGAAGAACAAGTTGGGAACAGTACATCCAATGGTATCAACGTGGAATTTTCCATTTACAGGCAATCCTCACCCTGATGAACTTCTCCCACATACATTCACCTATTCACTTTCACTTTGTTCATCTCGTCCTTCCCTTCGATCCATCTGCTTCTATTTGCCCATGATTCCCTCCTCATCTGGTTCCACATGTCATTGGCTAGCCTCTATCAGAACAGCGCCATCCTACCCATTCTGCCATATATTGGCAATCTTGCCTCTTGCCTCACAGTGCTGATGCAGAGTCTCAATTTAAAATGACGACTTACACCATGGCAATGGCAAGATTTGAAAACTCAGAAGGGAAAAGCTTTATTAAATCAGAAGAGCAGCAAATACATTTAAATGGTTAGCTTTATTTGTCACATGTACGTCAAAACATAAAATAAAATAAGTTATTTGAACCAAATAAAATCAGCGAGGGTTGTGTTGGGCAGCCCACAAGCTTTGCCATGCTTCCCCAAAACACACTAACCCAAACTCTATATCTTTGGAATGTGATGGGGACACCAGAACATCCAGAGGAAACCCAGTCAGTCACAGGGAAAATGTACAAACTCCGTACATGCAGTGGTAGGAATCAAGACTCGATCTTACAGTTGGTGCTGTAAAGCATTGAACTAACTGTTATGTTACTGTGCTGTCCACATAACAGAACATGGAACAAATTTAGCATTATAAAACAGTGCATGCTATAGATTGCTTGTAAAGCCTCTGAAAATGGAAAATGTACAAAGAATTAAGTTAAATATTTAATGTTGTTTCTCAAGTCATTATCTAAGTAGACATACCGTACACCTGTCAATTTCTAACAAAAAGCTCCAGATAAGCCACCGGGGGCGAAGAAATAGTGAACTGAGTTCCAGATCTGTTTCTCTTGCCAGATTTATCAACGCCATCTCAACTAAGTCAGGGCACCATATGTTTGATTGTGGTTGCCAATTTATTTATTCTCACAATATGTATTTTTTAATGAGATGAATGCAGTATTACCCTTTAATGTAAGTGGTTTATGTACACCTTAAACATACCAAGATGTGACAGTGCTATAACATTATTCATAGGGTCACAGAGGACATAGAGCACTCCAGCAGATCCTTCAGCCCATCTATTCTGTGCTGAACTGCTGTTCTGTCTTGTCCCATTGATCCGCACCTGGATCATTGTCCTTGATACCCCTCCCATCCGTGCACTTATCTAAGCCTCTATTAAATGTTGCAGTCAAAACTGCATCCACTACTTTCACTGGCAGTTCATTTCACACTCACGCCTTCATCTGAAGTTCCCCCTCAGGTTTCCTTAAATATTTCACCTGTCATCCTTGACCTATGGCCTCTAGTTCTAATCTTGCACAAGATCAGTGGGAAAAGCTTGCTTGCTTGTTTGTGTGTACAGTATTTATTTGTCCTCAGTTTTTCATTGATTGGATTGTATTTCTTTGTTCAACTGTGAATACCTGCAAGAAAATGAATCTCACGGAAGGATATGGAGACATACACACACTCTAATAATAAGTTTACTTTGACCCTTCTTCTCCTTAACCAGCTGGAAAAATTGGCAGAAAAATGGCAGTGGAACTTAATGTAAACAAGTGTGAGGCTTTGTACTTTACGAGGAGGACCAACCAAGGTAGGTCTTACAGCGTGAGTGGTAGGGCGCCGAGGAGTGTGATAGAACAGAGGAATCTGGGAACATGGATCGATAATTCCTTGAAAATAGCATCACAGGCAGCTAGGGTCATTTACATTTATGCCATTCATGTTGGCACATTGGCCTACATTAATTATTGCACTGTGTACAGGAGTTGGGATGTTATGTTGAAATTCTGTAAGATGTTGGTGAGGCCCAATTTCGAGTATTGTGTGCCATTTTGGTCACCTACCTACAGGAAAGATTTAAATACGATTGAAAGAGTGCAGAGAAAATTTACAAGAATGTCGTTGAGACTTGAGGACCTGAGTTAAAGAGAAAGGTTGAATAGGTTAGGATGTTATTTCTGAGGACTTAGGTGATTGAGGGAATCATTGATAGAGGTATACAAACTTATAAGGGTATATGCAAGCAGGCTTTTTCAATCGAGGTTGGGTGAGGTTATAACCGGAGGTCATAATTTAATGGTGAAAGCTGAAATGTCTAAGGAGCACATAAGAGGGAACTTTTTTACATGGAGGGTGATATGAGCTATCAGAGGAAGTGGTGGATCTGGGTTTGATTTCAATGCTTAAGAGACAATTGGACAGATACATGGACGGGAGGGGTTTCAGGGGTCTATAGTCCATGTGAAGGTCTTTGAAACTAGGCAGATTAATGGTTTGGCATGGACTAAATGGAATGAAGGGCCTGTTTCTGCGCTGTATTGTTCTATGATTCCATAACCGGGGCTTCAATATCCTTGAAAAAACATTGTCCATGAAACCAAACAGCCTTGCCTTTTTGATCGAACAGCAACATCAAAACTGTGTACTCTCAATATTTCCAGACCTAACCAATTCCCCTCTCCTCCGTCTAGTGGAATTAGTTCTTACTCTCAATAATTTCTCCTTTGGCTCCTCCCACTTCCAAAGATGTAGCCATGGGCACCCGCATGGGTCCCAGTTATGCCTGCCTTTTTGTTGGCTTTGTGGAACAGTCCATGTTCCAAGTCTATACAGGTATCCGTTCCCTTCTTTTCCTTCACTACATCGATGACTGCATTGACGCTGCCTCCTGCACGCATGATGAGCTCATTGACTTCATTAACTTTGCCTCCAACTTTCACCCTGCCCTCAGATTTACCTGGTTCATTTCCAACACCTCCCTCCCCTTTCTTGATCTTTCTGTCTCCATCTCTGGAGACAGCTTATCTACTGATATCTACTATAAGCCTACAGACTCTCACAGCTACCTGGACTATTCCTCTTCCCACCCTGTCTCTTGCAAAAATGTTATCCCCTTCTCGCAATTCCTCTGCCTCCACCACATCTGCTCTCAGGATGAGGCTTTTCATTCCAAAATGAAGGAGATAAGGAGAAGACTTCCTTTTTTTAAACAAAAGGGCTTCCCTTCTTCCACCATCAACTCTGCTCTCAAACGCATCTCTCCCATTTCCCACACATCTGCCCCTATCCACCCACCACCCCACTCGTGATAGGGTTCTCTTTGTCCTCCCCTAGCACCCCACCAGCCTCGGGGTCCAACGTATAATTCTCCGTAACTTCCGCCACCTCCAACGGGATCCCACTACCAAGCACATCTTTCCCAACCCCCCTCTTTCTGCTTTCCACAGGGATCGCTCCCTATGCGACTCCCTTGTCATTTCGTCCCCCCCATCCTTTCCCACCGATCTCCCTCCTGGCACTTATCCTTGCAAGCGGAACAAGTGCTACACCTGCCCTTACACTTCCTCCCTCACCACCATTCAGGGCCCCAGACAGTCCTTCAAGGTGAGGCGACACTTCACCTGTAAGTCGGCTGGTGTGGTATACTGCGTCTGGTGCTCCCGGTGTGGCCTTTTATATATTGGTGAGACCCGACGCAGACTGGCAGACCGTTTTGCTGAACACCTGCGCTCTGTCCACCAGAGAAAACAGATCTCCCAGTGGCCACACATATTAATTCCACATCCCATTCCCATTCTGATATGTCTATCCATGGCCTCCTCTACTGTCAAGATGAAGTCACACTCAAGTTGGAGGAACAACACCTTATATACCAGTTGGGTAGCCTCCAACCTGATGGCATGAACATTTGACTTCTCTAACTTCCATTAATGCCCTTCCTACCCCATCCCTGATATATTTAGTTTTTTTCCCCTCCTCCTCTTTTTTCTCTCTCTGCCCCTCTCACAATCACTCTGCCTGTTCTCCATCTCCCTCTGGTGCTCCCCTCCCTCCTTCTTTCTCCCTAGGCATCCCGTCCCATGATCCTTTCCCTTCTCCAGTTCAGTATCACTTTTGCCAATTACCTTTTCGGCTCTTAGCTTCATCCCACCTCCTCCGGTCATCTCCTATCATTTTGCATTTCCCCCTCCCTCTCCTACTTTCAAATCTCTTAATATCTTTCCTTTCAGTTAGTCCTGATGAAGGGTCTCGGTCCGAAATGTCGACAGTGCTTCTCCCTATAGATGCTGCCTGGCCTGTTGCATTCCACCAGCATTTTGTGTGTGTTACTCTCAATATTTCACTCTTGAAGGCCTCCAACTTACTAAATGTTCCTTTGCCAGAAACAACCTCCCAGATACTTTCTGATGCCATCAAAATTGGCCTTTCAATCTGAGGACCAGTCCTATTCCTCTCTTAAATTATCTTGAAACTTATGGAATTATGATCACTACATCCAAAACGTTCCTGTACTCACACTAATGCCATCTGTCCTAAGTCATTCCTTAATAAGAGAGGCTCTAGTTGGGATTTCTATACATTGAGTAATGAAACTTTCCTGAACATGCCTGACAAACTCTATTCCATCTAGCCCTTTTACAGTATGGGAGTCCCAGTCAGTTTATAGAAAGTTAAAATCACCTACTTTCACAACCTCTTTTTCTGCTATCTCTCTACATATTTGTTTGTCTAAATCCAGTTGACTACCTAGGGGTCTATAACATAATCCCATTAATGTGGCCATCCGTTTCTTTTTCCTCAGTTCCACCTACGTAGCCTCAGTAGAATTGTTCTGTAATCTGTCCTGCCTGAGCTCTGCCATGCCATTTTCCCTGATGAGTAACACTACCCCTGTCCCCTTTAAAACCTCACCGTCTATCATGTCTGAAACAACGGACCCCCAGAACACTGAGCTACCCATTCTGCAATTGTCTCACTCATGGCTACAATATGATAACTCCATGTGCTGACTTTCATACTGAAGCAGTAAAACAAAGAGATCCTGTTACTTGCAACAGGCCTACAGCATAACATTCCTATCTGATACTCAATCAGAATAATTCAGGATAGATATAATCATTAATCCATTTGTTTTGTTGAAAACAAATTTAAACTAAACTGAGAATGCCAGAGTTTATAATCAGAAAAAGCTCACTTAATTTAATTTTTATAACATAATTAGAATATATAATGTTTTGTCAACCATCTCTGGTGTATAATTACTACATTGATATACGTGAGCAGGTGTAATTAAACTGACCAGATCCTACCAGTATAATGATAATCAATTATTATTACTTCCCTACTTTAATTTGTTATTTGCTTTCTTTTTTTCCTCAGTGTTTCTATATTGATCAATCCTTATTCCAAGCTTTTGCCAAAGGGTATGTTTTATTTTCCTTTTACCTCAATAATACAAACATTGCTGGACTTTAATTGGTAGTGAATCATAAACTTCCCCCAGATTAGAAGATCCCCATCTGATGAATCATAGGTATGTAACTATGCCCTACAAATATACAGCTTAGAATATTCATGCCATCAAGAAATGCTGAAGCAGGCTCAATGGGCCAGTTGGCCTGAACTTGTTCATATTCTTTAGGTTCATAATATCATTCCGCATTTCTATTAATTATGTCTTAACTATTATGCATTAAAAAGTTTTGACTGCAGAACTAAATCTTTTCCAGTGCCAGCATAGGCCATTTTTGACCTCCAGTGGACTCAGACTGACAGACATTAGGCCTTCGACTTTCCCAGCAGTTTCACAGATTTGCAAACTCGGAGCTACAGCCATTGGGCATTGACCTCTGGACTTCCGATCAGCCTTTTGGCTTCAATCTTTGGAATCAACTCCAGGACTCACCAATCACTAAGCCTCAAAACTGGATTCACCCATGATAGGACCTGAATGCTCAGCCTTGAACTCTGCTCTTGCCACTTTGCATAACAAGGAGTCACCGGCCCTCATGCTTCCTGCCTGCATGGAATTCTGATTCTGGAACCCGCTGACAACTCAAAGTCTCTGGGTGGGGCCAAATTCCCTCATCTACACCAGTCTGCTGGCCCGCCATCAGCTACAGATGTCTCATATCTACTTCACTCTTTTCAAATGCAGAGTGGAGGCTTAGACTTCAACCTGTCCCCTAATTCCCCTACATTCCTGCCCTTAAATTCTCAGCTGACCACCAACTCCCCTCGGTCTCCAAAATGATCCCTACAAATCTAAAAAGTAACCAAATCTGAGCTTAGAATTAAAAAACAGAGCTGATGTGGTTAGAAAGCAAAACAAAAGAGTGAATGCCAGACTATAAGGATTATGCAGCAGATGCAGACACCAGCTGAATTTGAATAATAATTCAAACTGCAAACTCTACTGCAAAGATGAAAAAGAAAAATTGAGAATGACCCTTCTCCATTTTGAGAAGTCATGTCCAGAAATTCTATGCAACAGCTAGGATATTACAATTGTTCAAGAGAATTTGAAATTATATTTCATTTTTCTCATCTGTCTACACAGAGATCTCCTTTGATAATAGAAGATGGAATAGTATGTTTGTTTCAGCGGTCTAGTCCCTGGCCTACAAACAATACAGCCTAAGCAACTTGCCCGGTTGACTTTATCTAAAGTACTTTTCTTAGCAAAACCAAGCTCTGCAAATATTTTGAAACTCTGATAATCCAGTACCCCAGTGTTTTGGTAGTGCTGGAGAATCGGACTTACCAGGTTATTCTCTTAAAGCATATTTACTTCACCTTTGTGTCAATTAACACAATAATATAATGTTTTCCAGTGAACCCAATATGCTTAAAGAGAGCAGGAAATATATAAAATCTTGTGATCTTAGCTCTGGCTGCCAACATATTGTGTTCCTGTCTCCTGGTTTTCCAGATCTCAACCCCAGCCCACAGTCCTGACCTGGGCCCAAGTTCCACTGTGGAACCTCAGCTCTGGTCACACATCCTGTTTACAGTGTGGACCCAGACTAGTGAGCAAGCAAATGCCAGACAACTGGGATTTCTGTACAACCACATGCCGAATTACTGGAGTTAAGAACATGAAGGAAGCCTGATCTATTAATATGGCAATATACTGTGTATGTAGTCATACCGGATCACCAAATCCTAAAGCAAATACCCAGGGAGAGTCTAAGTAGAGCACGAGCAAGATTGCAAAAGTTACTCTTGAGGCTTCAGAAGTATGATTCATATCTGAAATACAAACCAGAAATAGCTAAGACTACATCACAAAAGCAATGCACCAGCTCATCACAGACAAAAATAACCCACTAAATAAAATGGAAACAACTTTTACAACCCCAAGCAATACTGTCAGCTTTTGCCTTTTTTTTGGCAAGAATAATAGAATTACAACAGTTATAATCACCCATGTAAATGATAGAGTAAGAATAAAGATCTCTTTTAAAAGATATTCTAAGAATAAACTACATTGTTCTGGTAAGTGTACAACTTTGAACATGCCACATTATCTATCATTGCACTATATTCTGCTCAAAGAGTATCATTTCCTGACCCGTTGGTTTGATATGGGTCTGATATAGATATATAAGCCATAGATCTGAGTCTGGAAGTCCTATTAATAAATAGCACATTGCAAAACAAAGATAATTATGTCTTGGAGATAGAAGGCAAAGCTTTCCTACCCCTTCTGGATCTTTCTTCCAATTCAACATCATACTGGGATAAAAATTAGAACCATGATATCAAAAATCTCCTTTAACATTTAAATGCTTCCAATGTTGGTTATACAGATGTTGGCAAAACCAGGTTTTGATAAATATTTCAAGGCCACATGAAAATAAATACATACATTAATATCCTTTAGTTGCTCACCAAACTGTCCTGAGTTAAACAATAAATCTGCTTTTCCCATTCAAGTATTTCCTTGACCATTACCTTTCACTAAAAGATGTTTCTTACAAATCAGTTTGATTTACTTGTTAATAATAAACAAAGCTCTACCAATTGCATCATCAAAGGACAGGCTGGTTTCTTACTAAAGCCTAAGCATCACAAATTCTGAACTATTTGAAAGCAGACTAGTGGAACAGTATCGTCTGGATAGATTTATTAAATTGACTTTCTCATCAGTATCTACTTGATAGCAGCTTGATTGTTGTGCCTAATTAAGTTAAAACTAGAGTATCTTGTTTCCCATAGCATTGCAATCTAAATGATATCATTATAACAAAACCACTGAAGAATAATTTATTAATATGCTATTTTGTGCATCAATAATATTATCACTCCAACCCATATAAGTGCTGCAAAAAGATTACAACATTATACAAGAGATGCAATCATATTTCTATATAAAATCTGGTATTTTGTTTGTTTTGGTGGCTTAGTTTCATTTAAATCATAGAGTCCAACAACAACTAAAACAAGTAACACAGTTGATTTAAGTGCTAGATACCCTCTTATTTGACTGGTAAATAGCAGATCTTTTCCTCTTTTTCTTTGCATTACTTACTAATGGAACAGGAAAAAAACAGGGCATCCTCAATTCACTACAAAATATCTTCAAGATATCTTGTTACATTTTTACTGTAGCTAATAATAAAAATTAATTATTTGCATTAATATGCCCCTTAAGACCAAATTATACATTATATCAGTATTTGCTCAAGATAGTTTTTTTTGGTTTCTACCCTTCCTTTGAATATGTACAAATGTACAAATACATTTATTCAATTCAGCTTTAACAAGCAGCAAAGCTTGTAACAGAAAAATCAAATTTTGGTGTAAAAATGGTTTGTAATAAATTAATCTGTGGTCTTGACTTCATAGACGAGTATTATCAAGACAATTGAACATGCCAGGCAGTACTGCATTGTTACCATGACAACTTTACAAGGTAGCTCAAGAGGTCTCATCTAAATGCAGTACAGTACATAATATCTATCCTCTTAAAATACACTGGGTTTACAATCTTTAGATTCCTAAAAATGACCAAATAAAGAATTTTTTTCAAATCTAAAACTTACAACAATTTTGTTTATTTAATTATGCAAATGATAATGCTAAAGATTTTGAATGTAATAAATTATTGTCTGAATAGCTGAATGGATTTATTTTTTTTAAATTTTGCCACCATTCCTTCTAACTACCAACCCCAAGTTCAAGATGATGACTGACATTGTAGTGTCCTTTGTCTATCAACTCCTCTCTTTCATGTGAAATTTCTGTTGCTGTACATGCAGTAGTCAAGAGTAGATTGCTGTTTCAACATCTTATGTACAGTATATGTTTTCTAGCTGAAATTACCTTCTATATCCTCTTAAGACAGATACTGCTGATTCTCAGGCAAACACAAACAGAGCAGATTCTCCTCTCTATTTCTTACAGTAATGTGTCCTAAAGCTTGTGTAGAACACACTGTCACTGCTATGATTGGCTACCTTCCCTCTTACAGGAAGAGAAAGTCCCCAATTTTAATGCCAACAATATCCTCTCTGAAGTGTTGTGGTAAGAACAAATTGATGATGGAATCAATATTCAGTGAGACAAAGATACATAAATTTACTAATGCTTTTTCTTCCCCAAATGGCTTGTAACCCTGAAATACCATTTCAGTTGATTATTATAATCAAGGGACATCAATGAAGTAGAAATGATGGAACAATGCCATTTACAGTGAGAACCCAAAAATCACCAAGCAAAAATCACATAGAAACATAGAAAATAGGTGCAGGAGTAGGCCATTCGGCCCTCTGAGCTTGCACCACCATTCAGTATGATCATGGCTGATCATCCAACTCAAAACCTTGTACCTGCTTTCTCTCCATACCCCCTGATCCCTTTAGCCACAAGGGCCATATCTAACTTACTAGTAATCACCTGCTAGTAATGTCATAAAAGTCAGAATGAATGTAATAATTAGAATTTTGAGTCACTTCTGGCTCTCATTTGCTTGTGCTTGTGTCTTTTTCATTTTTAACTATTTGTGTTCTCAGCAAATTCACGATGTGAAAGGGAGTGAGGTAGAAAGAGAGTAAAACAGAAGAGGCCAATAGGAAAAATGTTAACATTACTTAGAAAAATAAAGACAAGAAAAATCTGCAGATGCTGGAAATCCAAGCAACGCACACAAAATGCCGGAGAAGCTCAGCAAGCCAAGCAGCATCTTGGAAAAGAGTAAACACCTGATTCAGGCCAAGGCCCTTCATCAGGACTGGAAAAAATAGATGAGAAGTTAGAGCAAGAAGGTGAGGTGGGGTAGGGAAAGTACAAGGTAGTAGGTAGTGCTGAGTTCCTCCAGCATTTTGTGTGTGCTGCTGAGAAAAAAGTACAGTCGACGTTTCAGGCTGAGACCTTTCACCATGAGTCTGCTGAAGGGTCTCTGCCTGAAACGTCCACTGTCTACTCTTTTCCAGAGATGCTGTCTAGTCTGCTAAGCTCCTTCAGCATTGTGTGTGTGTGTGTGTGTGTGTTGCTTAGGTTTCCAGCATCTGCAGATTTACTTTTGTGAGCAATAAGTAATATTATAATGATTGGTCACCTTTGGAGATGGAAAATTGATATACACATTTTACTTTACACAGGTAAAATTATGCCTTGTTTCTTTTAAGAATATGCTGGATTTATACAAAAGCCACAGGAAGTCTAGTAATTAAAGTTGCAAATATCCTTTTAACCATGTGGTGATAATTAATGACTGCCATCAATTTCCCTGATCCAGAAAATAAGAAAAATTAAACAGTCATATTTCTTCAGAATGATATTTTATTGCAACTTCTAACCACTGCAATTTTGCTTCATCTTTTTCCCTTTCTAACCCAATCTAATTCTTCCCTAATTCTTCTCTCTTTCTCCTGCACATCTGATCAACAACTAATTTATTGTTTTTTTCAATTATTTTAATTAATATTGATACTTAAAATTATCACTATTACTCTATTTCTTAATTCTTAAATCTTGATGAATAAAGAAGTATAACCCTTTTTCCACTAAAATCTAGGCTGCTCTACCCATGCCATTATCAGCTCACCTTCCAAAGTCTAGTATACAAAAACATCTGTAGTTGAAAACACTGTAAAAGTCTATTGGTGTATGAAACAAGATATCCTGAAAAAATTTACCCCCATTATACAATTTGTTAATACAGGCGTCCCCCACTTTACGAATGTTCGCTTTACACCACTTTGCTTTCACAAAAGACCTACATTAGTAATCTGTTTTCGCATTACAAAGAGGATTTTCGCTTTTACGAAAATTTTTCCCAAATAAATTAATGCCACTCGCTTTACACCATTTCAGCTTAAAAAAGGTTTCATAGGAACGCTCTACCTTTGTAAAGGGGGTGGGGGACATCTGTATAGAAAAGCAGGCCAATTATCAAACAAAGTAGTTTGTATGCTGAATATATTTTACAAAAATATTTTAAAATATATTTTTCAAATATATTCAGGATACATTGAACCACTCTTCATTGTATTACATATAGAAATGAAAAGTGTACCTATCTTAATTATATAGAATGCCTAAAAATCATGAATTAAAGTAAAACATGGGCTGAAATTAAATTGATATTGACATTTGTCAAAGCACGTGATAAATTTTATCTCTGATAGAATTCCAGACGGACAGAGAGGATCCGAGACCTGTTTGAAGACATTCTGTTTTTCACCATGAAATGTCTCAGAAGCCAACTTGACAGAGGGCTTTCTCCATTGTCTGTAACACTTAGAAGTACATAAAAGTATTGGCAGAGAATGAGCATTTTTTCTGCAGCTGATTAAATTCCATCTCTCCCATAATATACTGGTGCAATTCTACACTGCCATCATAGAAAGCATCCTCCTGTCAAACCAAAATAGTGTTTGGTTTAATGCAGCATCCTCTCACAATCCACAAAACTATAAGTCATTTGCTGCATGATGCTGCAGGACTTGTATGTGTCCAGGATAAAGAAGCAGGCAGGAAAAATCATTGCGGGCATTACCCATCCAGCAAACTGCCTTGACCACTAGCTCACTTCTGAAAAGTACAATAGGGCTATTTTAACAAAAAAAAATCATGCCAACTTAGAAGCTTCTTCCTCCAGGCAGCTAGCCATTCTTTTTAGCCACCCACACCCCCCCCCCCCACCAACTTCTATCTACCTGTTACTGCACTGCATTGCTCTGTGAACAATTGAAACCACTTTTTCTAATGCTGTTTACATTGTAGATACATGCTAGTATCATTTAGTTATTATAATTGTTGAATGTTGTTCTGTTGTATATTGTGCCTTGACCAGCACGTCACAATCCCTAATACATGTAAACACATATAGCAAATATATCATAAATAGATCATAATTCTAATCGCACTGTCTCCAAAACAAATTCAACCACAAAAAAAATATAGCTTTTATATGGTCAATTATCTTCCTGTAGTAATGACCAGTTCCCAGAATAATCACCATGTTTAAGAGAGTGATGAGTTTTATATTTTCTGGGCAATTGTTATGCCATGGCATGCTACCAAGTAACACACTTGGACTAGTTAGTTTGTAAATCAGGGTGAGCCTGCAATTAGATGGCAATGGTAGTTACAGTATTCTTAGAGAATAAAGCATCAATAGATTGCTCCATTAAATTAACTTGAAAATTATTTCGGGAAGTCAGAAATTTAGGTCTTCTACCATGATAATATGTAGCAGTGAAGGCATATGAACAATATGACAAATGATCTGGTTAATACGCAAACTCAATATTTTTATTCATGCATCTTATATGCAAACTACAACTGTTAATTAATAGAAAATTGTTCATCAACAATAACTCCTTACTTTCCCCTTTTGTAATATCGACCCTGATTCACATAATCCAAAGCAGAGTGGAATGCAAGTTCTCATTACTGTTGAGCATAAAGTTATTTGGAATTGCAATTGGAACAGGTTTATTAATGGAATTAGTTTATTATTGTCATGGTACCGTGGTTTAGTGAAAAGCTTGTCTTGAATACCATTCATACAAATCATACCAGAGTTAAAACAATAACAGAATGCAGAACTACCTGCAATGGCTACAGAGAAAATGCAATGCAGGTAGACAATAAGGTGCATGATTTTAATGAGGTAGCCTGTAAAATCAGGAATCCAAAAGTAAATGATGTTTCTGTTGTGGTATTTGCAGTAAGGCAAGGATTAAAGACAATATCCAGGCAAGAATCACTACAGCAACGTGTAGTCAAACCCAGACAAGGGAGACCTTTGAAGTGAGACTGCTGGAGACACCCCTGCTTACTACAGATGGGATAGGTGAGAGAGACTGCAGCATGCGTACACAAGGCAGACAAGTGAAACCTTACACAATAGGGGGATGCCAGAGACAGAAACAACAGAAAAATGTAAAGCACACCCAACAACTAGGAGATAATTGCTTTACTAACTTCAACATATCATCAGTTGTCAGCTTGTAGTTTCAATTGACTTTAACACCTCTATTGTGAATGACGATTGCTCTTGCAAGAAAGGAATTGAAATATATATAATTTACCAAATGGTTAATATCCATAACTGATAATCCAATGCTATATAAAATTGCAGTTTTCTATCCTGGCTTCAGAACAGTGTGGTGACAGGGGCCATACTGTTAACCTTGTGCACAATTAAATAATGTATGCTTGAGTCGTAAGAGTGTATGTGCTTTGGGCCTAGATATTTTAGTTATTTTATTATCAACACCAACACAGGAAGTCCAATCTTGCGGCAACAGTAAAGGAAAGACTTTGTTCTATCTGCAACATGGGGAAATGAAACACTGCTGACTACAATAAAATTGTAAACACATGTCAAGAGAAAAGTGGCAATGACACTAGCGACAGGAAACCAAACCAAACTGTCTTTTTAAATTTTATTTAATGTATTTGGCAACCATTACTTTCTATCAATGTCAAAATAATCTTACCTGACAGCAGACATTGTTGTAAAATTAAATAAAGCAATAATAAAAAGATGTTTAACCACCAGTATGTTTCCCTATGGTATAAATCAATGGAACATATTGTACAACTAAAATGTTAATTCAGAATATCTTTTATCTATCTGTTTATGCATAAGCTGTGCATACATATTTGAGGGCCCAGTAGATTAGCTCCTTCAAAAGTAAGGAACAATGATCTTATAAACATTAAATTTGCATGTTTAACATTCCTTAAAACACTGTACAACTGGATAAGTCCTAATTAATTGATCACTCGTAACCAAGACAAAGGATTTTTGAGTTCCAGCTCTCCCGAAACTGTTTTGGGCACAAGAAAGGATCAATGAATAATATTTTCACTCTATAACTCTTACAGGAGCTAATACTCAGAAGTTCTCAGCAATGAGAACACTATGTTTAAAAAATAATCAGAACATCTGCCCCATTTGTTATGGCTGAAAATAATCAAATTTCATTACTGTTGCTGAACACCTATACTACAGACTTATTTAACAAATTCAATTTACATTCTTCCTCAAAGGAAGACTAATTATCAGTGAATATATTGATCTGAACAAGAATCAAACACCTCCCCACTGTTCTTTTTAATAAATGGATTGTGTTCAGCACAACAAATCCTGAGCCTGCAAGTCGCTGTTTAAAAAATTGAAAGACTAAAAATAGGAATGCGCAAAGGTCTCATTATCCAGCAATGCAAACCAGTTTGAACAAGATCCCTCAGTAGCAGTATTGTATTATACACTAGGTCCAACAGAACAAGTGATTCATAGGAAAACTTGTACAAAGGTATTTCTTTGCAAGTTTTCACCCTAAACGGATTTGCCATCACAAAGTAAATCAAATGGACTGCAGAACAGTGCATAATGGACGATAATGTGAGACGGGAGGGAAGATGTGGTAAATAATGATGTTGAAGAGAGACACAGATGCACATGTTATGGGATGACAGATGCAGGGGAATCTGATAGAGATAAAGGTAGGTGGAGAAAAGATGGTCAGAGAAGCAAATATGTTTAAGGATCGCAGTTATCATTCAGGGAGATAGCAGTGGGAAATTGAAGGGGGAGAGACAAGGTCAATAATGGAACTGGTTGGAGTTACTAAAATAGGATGAGGAAAAGAAGGACAGCTCCGGAGATTATCCCGGGTGGAGACTTAGAAGTATGGCTTTTGAGGAATAGAGTTGGAAATGACAGAATTTCTGAGGTGGTATATCTGAAGCTAAGTGGAAGAAAATAAATGTACAGTACACACAGTGCCACACAACTGAATTCCAGTGTCAAACCAACTAACCATTCAGCACAGGAACCGGCCCTTCACACCAAGCTCTCTCTCCCATTTACATTATGCTTTTCGATGCCAGGTCTACTTAAGTATCTGATTGCATCCGACTTTCTCACTTCCTCAGATTGTGAGCTTTAGATTTCAAGCACTTCTTGTGTAAAGCAAACTTCCCCTCAGATCCCCTTTAAAATTCCTTACTTTCATTTAAATCCACAGTACATCTCTTGTTAATACCCCTACTTTGTGAAAAAAAATTCTGACCATCTACTGGTGCTCGAGCTGAATGTCCTCAGGACCATCCAGGAGACCGAAAACCTCATTGATGAGACTTCACTGAGGCGGTCACACACATCGCGCAGGCTTCAGAGAGTAAATGGATGACTACCAGGAAAAGTAAGGGAAATCAGCAGTTTGGGCAAGGGTCCTCTGTGGCCATTGCCCTCAGCAACAAGTATACCCTTTTGAATACTGCTGGGGGGCAACCAATCAGGGCACAGCTTCAGCAGCCAGGCTAGTGGCACTGTAGCCATCTCTGAGGCTCAGTGAGAAAGGATAAAGTCAGGTAGAGTGATAGTGATAGGAGACTCGATAATCAGAGGGACAGAGAGGAGATTCTGTGGCCATGAAAGAGACGCTAGAATACTGCATTGCTTCCCAACTGCTAGGGTCTAGGACATCTCACGGCAGCTGCAGAAGATTCTCAAGAAGGAAGGTGAACAGCCAGAGGTCATGGTGCACATTGGCACCAATGACATACCGTAGGTAGAAAGGGGGAAGAGATCCTGCGCAGTGAGTATAGGGAGTTTGGGAAAAGGATAAGACCAAGACCTCTAAGGTAGTAAAATCTAGATTACTCCCAGTGCCAAGTGCTAGTCAGGGCAGGAATAGGGTGATAGTTTTACTGGTGTAGGGGGCAGGGTCTTAGGTTCTTGGTTAACTAGAATCTTTTCTGTGGCAGGTGTGACCATACCTGAGGGACCTGAAGGGGAACCAATATCCTGGCTGGGAGGTAGGCCAGAGCTACTGAGGAGGGTTTATTCAAGTTTGGCAGGGGTGTGAGAACCAGCGTACCAGGTCAGAAAGTGGAAGCATGAAGAGGAAGGTAGATGTCAGGGTCAGTTATAAACAGACAGGAGCAAGGTAATAGATAAAATGGGACAGATAGTTCAAAGTGAGTGTATTTTAATGCTAAGAGCATTATAGGTAAAGGTGATGAACATAGAGCATGAATCAGTACACAGAAATTTGGTTGACAGAGAAATAGGAATGGATTCTTAATATCCCAAGGTTTTGATGTTTTGGAAAAGCTAGAGGGAGGTAAAAGAGGTGGGGGAGTGGGACTGCTAATCTAGGACAATATTACAGTTGCATTCAGAGGAGATGTAATGAAGGGCTTATCCACTGAGTCAATATGGGTAGAACTCAAAAGTTGGAAGTGTGCAACTACTCTGATAAGATTGTACTACAGACACCCTCCCAATAGTCACTGGGACTTTGAGGAACAGATATTCAGAATGATGAAGGAAAGGCATAAAAATAACAGTGTTGTTATGGGGCACTTCATCTTCCCAAATATAAACTAAGTCCTTCTTAGTGCAATTGGTTTAGATGGGACAGAATTTGTTTGGTGCATCTAAGAGGGTTTCTTAAATTAATATGTAGGTAGTCCAACAAGAAGAAGGGCTGTACTGGACCTGGTGCTGGGTAAAGAGCCAGGCCAAGTGACCAAACTTTCAGTGGGTGAACAGTTTGGGAAGACTGACCACAATTACTTAAGTTTTAAGATAGCCATAGTTAAGGATAAATTTGGACCTTGTGGGAGAACATTAAAATGGAGAAAGGCAAAATACAAGAGTACTAGGCAGGAACTAGGGGGAGTTAATTGGGAACAGCTGTTTTGGGCAAGTCCACCTCTGACATGTTAAGAATGTTTAAAGACCAACTGTACAGATTACTGCACAGCTATGTTCTAGTAAGAACGAAGGACAAGGACAGCAAGGTAAGAAAACCTTGGATGTTGAGAAAGTTGATGAATTTAGTCAAGAAGAAAAAGGAAAACTATATAAATCTTTGGAAGCTGGAAACAAACAGATCCCTTCAGGATTATAAAGAAGTAACAAAATAACTCAGGAAGGATATTAGGAAAGCTACAAGGCCAAGAGAACGCCAATGTATTCTGTACATACATGATGAGCAAGAGGACATTTCAATAGAGGGTAGGACCTCTCAAGAATAAAGGGAGAACATAAGCTTGGATGCTGAGGATGTTGACAAGGTCCTTAATGAGTACTTTACATCAGCATTTACCAAAGAGAGGGACATGAAGGAAAGGGAGATCACTGCTGAGTGCATTGGTACACTACGGCATTTTGATTTAAAGGAGCAGGGAGTGTCGGGACTCTTAAAGAACATTAAGGTAGATAGGTCCGCAAAGACTGATGGGATAGATCCCATCTTATTGAGAGAGGCAAGAAAAGTGTTTACTGGGCCCATGAGCAATATTGTCATGTCCTCTCTAGCCATAGGCGAGGTCCCTGAGGATTGGAGTGTGGCTGATGTTGTTCCATTATTCAAGAATAGAAGAAGGGATAAATGTAGAAACTATATACTAGTGAAATGGAAGTTACTGGAGAGAATTTTTAGGGATAGGATTTATGAGCATTTGGAAAATCAGGGCCTAATTTAAGAGAGCCAGTACAGCTTTGTGCAGGGCAAGTCCTGTCTTACTAATATGATTGAGTTTTTTCACACAATGACGAGGTTGATTGATGAAGGTAGAGCTGTGGATGTTGTCTACCTTAATTTTCATAAGGCATTTGACAAGGTTCCTCATGGAAGTTTCATCCTGAAGAATAAGGTGCATGGGATTAATAGTGAATTAGCTGTTTGGATTCAGAACTGACTTACCCTTAAAAGACACAGGGTTGTAGTTAAAGTTACTTATTCTGGAAGTCTGTCATTAGTGCTGTTCTGCAGAAATCAGTATTGGGACTTCTGCTGTTAGTGATGTATATAAATGACCTGATGTGCCAGTGAGTTTGTAGATGGTATGAAGATTGGTGTGTTGTGGATAGCAAAAAAGTCTGGCAAAGAATATAAGGGGGTATAGATCAGTTGCAGATATGGGTGGAGAAATGGTAGATTTACCCCAGCCAAATGTGAACTGCCACAACTTGGTATTCAAACTTAAGGACACAGTACACTGTTACAGTTAAGACCTTTAACAGTGTTGAGGAGCAGAGGGATCTTGGGGTCCAAGTTTATAGCTCCCAGAAACTGGCTACACAGTTTGATAGGGTGGTTAAAAAGGCATACGGCATATTTGCCTTATTTAGCTGAGGCATTAAGTTCAAAAGTCAGGAAGTTATGTTACAACTTATTAAACTAGTTAGGCCACATCGGGGGCTTTGCATACAGTTCTGGTTGCCCAATTATAGGAGAGGAATTAAGGCTTTGGAGAGGGTGCAGAAGAGATTTACCAGACTGTGGCCTGGATTAGAGGGCCTGTACAATAACAAGAAGTTGGACAAACTTAGGATGTTTTCTCTGGAGCGGTAGAGGTTTAGGGGAGATCTGATAGAAGTTTATAAGATTATGAGAGGTATAGATAGAGTAGACAAACAATATCTTTTTAAGGGTTGAAATGTCTAATACCAGAGTATGTGCACTTAAATTGAGAGGGGGTAATTTCAAAGGACCTGTGAAGGGCAAGCTTTTTTGTTTACACAGAGTAGTGGTTGTGTGGAATGCACTGCCTTGGGTGGTGGTCGAGGCAGAAACATGAGAGACATATAGCTAAGTCTGTATGTGAATGTGAGGAAATTGGAAGGATATGGGCATTGTGTAGGCAGAAGAGATTAGTTTAGTTAGCCATTTAACCAGATCACTAATTTAATTGGTTTGGCACAATACTGTGAGGCAAAGGGCTTGTTCCAGTGCTGTATTGTTCTCTGTTCTCCAACTACATCTCCAGTCATCTTATATACTTCTATCAGGACACCATCAGCCTTCTTGACTGCAAGGAAACCAAAGGCTGTCTATTCAATCTCTTTTCATAACTAAATGCCTCGATTCTAGGCACCGTTCTAGTTAATCTCTGTTTCGCCTCAATGGTGGTGATTTCTTTTCTTCATTCACATACATGTAAATGGAAAGTCCTCTTTATGTTTGTGTGTACACCCATATGCACATGTACAAGTGTGCATGTACAGTTTGTGTTTGGGTACGTGTGGTATGTACATGTAGGATTAGGAGAAAGGGGAAAGGGTATAATGGTTGAAATTTAAACTTCCTCTTTTGCCATGCTCACAGTCAGAAAAGGTTTTGTGTTCTGTCTAGTTTTGAAGGACTCTCAGTTTCAAAGGGAAAGAGAATTTTTTTAAAATAATCCCTTTTCATCCACCCCTCCCCAACATTTGTTCTAGTGTCTTCCCCTTCCCTTCCAGTCCTGAAGAAGGGACTCTGCCCAAAACATTGACTATTTATTAATTTCCATAGATGCTGCCTGATATGCTGAGTTCCTCCAGCATTTTGTGTATGCTAGTTTGGATTTGCAGTATCTGCAGAATTTCTTGTGTTTAATATTTTCTGAAACAACTTGCGCTTTAGTTGTGAAGTCAGGTAGAACAAAATTCTGCCAGTCACTGCCTGGTACATGAGTTTCTCAGCTGCCAAAAGTCTTTGTAGATAGTTTCCAAATAAGGATTTGGAAACTCAAACATTGGAAGTCCCTGCACTGACCCAGCTGTATCAATCCCTTTGCTGGCCTTGTTGGAAGCTCCATCTCCACAGCACGAGTAAGAAAAGCCATACTCCACTATCATAAACAGTCTGATTTGCTACACTACAGCTCTACATTTCTAATATAGATCTACAAAACTGATACACTTTGATTGTTTAATACTATACCACAGTTGTCAACACCACTCCATAAACAGCAATGGTGAGCAAAAATATATTTCATGACCAACTGTTTTCCCTATCTGTGGGACAACTTATCTGGAAGTGTAGCTATAACTCTTTAACTATTGTTCTCTTGCATTTCTTTAGAATCATTATATAATCATCAATTATTTCCAATCAATTCTCTACACTAATAAAGTAAATACAACATCTAATCATGATGGCAAAGGGGCATGTCTTTCTCGGGTTTAAAATATTAGGAGATGAATGTTAAGTTTCAGATGTGGAAATTCAGAGTGAAGTTGTCATGTTATAATCAATTTTGAGCACTGCATCTCCAGTAGGATGAAACAGGTACACCACAAATTCAAGGCTTAAAGGGTTAAGTTATAAAACCAGTTTGTATAACTATGCTGTGTATTCCCCAAAATTGAAAAATTGATAGTTTACTAGAGGATTGCATTCTTTGAAAGGGGTTCGATATTATAACGTATATTGATTGATGCTTTTAGAAATTCTTCCCAGAATGGTGGCATTTGAGGAGCAAAGTGGAAGAAATTTGTACTTCAATCAATTAAAATCAACATAAAATTAAATTATAAACACAAGCAATTTTGTAGACGCTGGAAATCCAAAAGTAAAATTAAAATATGACAACTTGACTATGGACGTGAACTGAAGTTGAACCCAACTTTGCATGTCACTGGCTTGTACTTTGGTTTCACCAGCATCCCAGATGCCAATATTCTCTGCAAATGGTGCAAGGCAAGGATCTAGAAACAAGCTTCTGAATGAAAGACAGTGCACAACTTGCCAGCAATAATAAAGAGACAGAAGCTTCTTTGAGATTAGATATTGAGTCCCACAAACACAGTAAAGGGTAATTATCTTAAGAAGGATCTCTGGAATGCTCTAACTTTTTGAAGAAAACTGAATAACTCATCATAGCTTTTTCTTCATGATTATCGGAAACTATTTCCCAGGTGCTTATTTTTATTTCATCTTCAAATATTTGTTACATTCATTTTATTCCTCAAAGCCAATATTATATTAAACTTAAAAGGTAACAAAAAATTAATAGGGACCTATTTTATGTTTCTACTTGATACCTCTAGGTTTCCCTTTTACAGAATTGCTAGAAATACTGCATGCCTTGCCAGTGGATTGAAGTGAATTGAATGAGCTGAAAAGTACTAGCCTCCAGAAAAACAAATACAGGCTTTACCAATGAGGATCACAACAAAGCGTCACTGACCAGAGAAGAATGCAACCTCAGGTGATGTCCTTGAAATAGAACTTATCATTAAATGTCAATAAGATGCTGTCTTCTATATACTTTTGGCAAAACAACATATCATTGGGATCATAAAACAATTTTTAAAAATCAATTTACATTTTGATTACATCAGAAATCCATAAATAAGTACTTAACCATAAATAAATACTCATTTTAATAATCAACAATGGAACAAAATTAAGAAATGTTACATTTTACATAGCTTATTTGAAGATGCTGTTTATCTGTGATGAGCTTATTTGTCATACAATTACTCCTCTGTTAATGTAAATGCTATCATTTAACTGAAATGAAAACTTTCAGAATTAAATCCTATGTCTTTTAGAAAAAGCAGAGGAACTCACACGAGCCAGAACAAAACACCTTTCAATAATCCTTTTGTGGTTCAGTTAATAGTATTTTTTTTAAATAAGTATGTTGAAGTTGATTTAAATGAAATAGTTGTTTCTGCCTTCCAATGCCAGAGATGTTTGAAGACTATTAACTTTCTTTTTAAATCTTTCACAACTGACAAAGTCCTGCACCCAGATTTATTGGCTATCAGGTGCAAGTCTGGAAGATGGCAATTGCAGTGTAGAACCTAAAGCCAATTCCCTGGCCACTGACTGTCAGAGTATGGAGGGCCATCAATGCAAGCCCTTCAAATTCACATAACATAGAGCAAATCCAGTTCTCATCAAAAGTGGGAAGAAATAAAGTCTGTCTCTATTTGAAAGTCAGATAGGCTTTCATGTTTTTATACTTTGTATTATGGTATTTGCAATCACTTAGATGTGCTAATAGCATTGACATCAATGTCCAAATCTGGGAGATGGTTGCAAGGTGAAGATTCTCAGTTAGACAATGTTCTAAAAGAATATGCCAAAAGGTAAAGGAGCTGAGGCATCATTGTTAGTCAAGAAAAGTTATTAAAGCAGTGTTGAGTCGTGACATTAAGGCACCAGACAATGATGTAGTACTGTTTTGAGTTGAAAGCATAAATAGCAGGAGAAATTTTTTAAAAGTTGTCTTTAAGCACAAAATGTGACCTTTTGATAGGGTAAAGCACAAATGGGTAAATGTCCATGGCATATCAGAAGGGACCAGCAATTGTCATGGAAGATTTTAATCTGCATATTGCTTGGTCATACACAACTGGCAAGATGATCCCAGAGGATGACTTGTCAAATTTGTCAGGGTGTGCTTCATAAAATTGTATGTTAACCTACCCAGGAATAGGGTATTTAGATTTGTGCATGAGTTAATGAAGAAACATTTCAAATAACAGAGAGTAAATTGTAAAATAAAAGGAATAATGTATCAGAGAAAACTATCAGAGTGGAAGGCAGACAAATCAAGATCCAATGGCAGCTAAAGGAAATGGTTACAGAAATATTGTACCAAATGTTTTTGAAATGTTTTGAACTTTGTAGGAGGGTCCCTGCAGATTAGAAATGAGTTAATGCAACACCACTGTTCAGAAGGAAGTAAGAAGTTGGGGAACTATTGGCCAGAGAGCTCAAATTCTACTGGTAAAATTCTAGGGTCAGTAATGGAAGAGAAAGTAACTAATCACTTAGGAAAGCAGGATATAATCAAACCTCATCAACGTTCATTAATGACAGGTCAATCATGTTTGACAAATTAGCTAGAATTCTATGAGAATGTCAGTTGGATCATGCTTCCCAATGGGTTTGCCAAATTATTTCAGAGCAGCGTAACAACACAGTGGCACAACCAGAACCATTGCCATGCTGAGATACAATCCTGACCCAAGGTGCTGTCTGAGGAAAGTTTGCACTTTCTCTTTATAACTTTGTAGGACTTTTTCCCAGTGCTCCAGTTTCTTCCCACATCCCAAAGATGAATAGATTGGTAGATTAAATGCCCACCTTAAATTTACCCTAGTGTGTAGGTATGTAGTAGAATCTGAGGGAGATGATGAGAACATGATAACTAAAACAAAATTCATATATATCAGCACTAAGTTGTTGGGTTGATGAAGGGTCTCAGCCCGAAACATCAACTCCTTACTCTTTTCCATACATGCTGCCTGGTCCAAATTCATCCAGCATTTTGTGTGTGTCATGCATCAGAATACTCAGATCTCCTGTACCACAGAGCTCAGAAATCACTCACCACTTTGATAAAAATTAAGGAGAATATAATGTTATTACCTACAGATAGAGAAAATATATTTTGCTTTTAGGATAATGAGAGTAATCTGTTGCAATTAGTTATATTAGCAGGCAATATCTTTTAAGAAATTTGCAAAATCACAGCTTAAAAGACAACACTCCAAACTCTATTTATGCAGTTTAAGTCAATTGCCTGCAAGAATGTTGCCTTTAAATAAGGCGATGGAGAAATATGAGACAAAATATGAATTGTAAAAAGAAAGGTACTCTTAGCTTTCCAATCAGAAGGGTCCAAAAATAATTGTTTCATTTGCAATGTCCAATGGGTCTAATTTGATAAGGAGCTTAAATTAATATTCTTCCTAAAAATAACATTCCTACCACCCTTTTCTGAAGAGACCATGTCAATCCCCTCCAGTCAATAATCATTTCATGAATGGTGCACCTTAGCAGAGTTAGAATGTGGAAAGTTAATAGTCGTTTTCAGAGTTTAAACAAGCTTTATCTTTGCTATTACTAAGTATCTTTCAATCAATTATATATGCATTTTCTATGTTCTAATATGTTTCCCATGTGACATGAAAATGTCTTTGGCTTATCTTTGTTGAAAACTGAGCAGCAGAGCAGATAGCAAGTAACTTAAATATTTATATGGTATTTTAATTTTAAAACCAATTTTTATGCACATTCATTATACATGAAGTGCAGATTACATTGTATGGTAAATCCTATTCTACCCCAGAAAAAGTCATAACTCTCCACTGACACTTGCAAGTTGATGTTGACCTGGCTTGCCCTTTTTTCTGCTTATTTCAAAATAACATGATATTCTAAATTTGGAAGTGCTGATTATATTGAAATCACGTTATTCTCTCACACAATACTGGCAAGAAGATTATAAAACTCATGGTAAGAGAATTATAAATATTTCCAAATCCAAGTTGTCTTCATTGTTACGATACAAATTACTACTTGATTAATAATGTAAATATGATATCTGTATTGAATATCAATGCATTTAGATGCTTAAAACAATAAATTTCCCTACTCTTTTCCACTGTCCTGCCATTAAACTTTTCTTTCCTTTTCAAAAGGTGTTTGTTCTTTCTTTACTTTTCTGCAGTCATTTCCGTTACATCTACCATCTGACTGAAACGAAGTCAATCAACTCAAACACAGAAGCAGCACAAGCCAAGCAATTACATCTACTGCAGAACAATTGCAAAGACAGTTTTCAGTGACTTTCATTTCAGGGTCTTGGCAGAAAAGTAATCCAAAATATCCTGCAGGCACCAAAGCAGTATATTACTGTTCTGCCATTGACAACCAGCAGACCTGCAAAGCCTAGTCTAAATGCAGATGAATATTTTACAAAGGAATTATTGATTATATCCACTTTAGATGTGTGACTAGTCTACGGTAGCCTGATTGAATTTCACACATTTAAATTTGGTTAATACCCAACGATATATAATGGATAGATTTATTAAAAATATTTAAAACTTATTTCAACTATACACATGGATTTTGTCCCTAAGTACAAATCAATACTAATTGTTAATAAATAATGGAATGCATTCTAATTACAACTCCAAAGACAAATAATATTGATTTCTGAAAATATAATACATAGGGAAATCAGAAGGTAAATCAGAACACAGATTGCAAGCTCACAATGAATGATTAATTATAATACTATAAACATTCATCATTTCTCCAGTTACCTAATTTATGATTATAATAATCACAGCCAGCCATTAATCATCAACAAAATACAAGAACTGAGGTTCATCCCATTATGCAAATAAACACAGAAAACAAATCTCTTTGTGAAATGCATAACAATATGCACTGTTTTTATAGCCGCTTGGTATACTAAATTTTGATCAACAACCATAGTTAAATAATTAAAGTGGTTCAGGGCAACTCTACTAATCACTTCATCCTTCCCATCCACTTACCATCCTTTCCACCACTTCTTCCATACAATTACTTCTTACCTAATACAAGATGTCAGGCTCTGTTATGTGTCTGTTCACCAAGCAAAGTGGTCTGACAACGTATTTCCACAGTGATGTTTAGCTTGAGAGAGAGAGAAGCTGCTGAAATAGCTTCTGTATGTACAACTTCAAGCCATATTTGGCACTGTGTGCCCGGCATCAGAATGGGTTGCCTCAGTTTGAACAGCAGTAAACACTTGCAACTGCCTAATTGCCATTAACAGAGTCACTGGCTGAAAGGGTACCAAAAGAGCACCACCTTCCCAAGAGAGCATCATCAATAGCTCTCAATCGGAGCAAAGGTTACTCATCCAGCAAAAGATCAGAATGCAAGAAAAATGTGTATCCCTGAATGCTTGTATGCATCATGGCCCAAGAAAATGTCCTCTGTTGGATAGTCTTTGGAAGCCATTTCTTAAATCCATATTGTGACTGGCCTGAGACAGGTTCATACAGATGACCACTTTACTACAGAATGGCAGGGATTCTATCCGTAAACATAACTTGCAGATGAACTCCTGCCTACTCTGAAACATTACAAGCCCGTTCAATGGCTCATTGCAGTCACTATCTTGATATCATTCAGCTGCCTGGCCATTGAAGTTAACATTGATTTCTCTGCAGGATGGCTTTCTTTGTATCATTGGAATTGGTTTCTTATTGTCACACGTTCCAAGATAAGTCCAAGATGGCGCTGGTGCTATACAACAATGTTCTGCGGGTGGCTCACAAAACTACTAGTTATTCAATAAAATATACTTCTACAGCAATCTGCAGCTTGTAATTTTCTTTTGTGAGGAGTGCTTTGAACCCTCTGAATAATCTGGCATTTTTCCGTACTTCTGAAGGACTCAGTGAATGGGTTCTCAAGAATTCAGATATGACTGTCAATGAGTTGGTGAGCTCGATGGGAGCATTGGGCCCAAATGTGAAAACGAACTGATGTTTAGTCAATTTAAGCACCAAGCCAGATTTTAAAAGATTAAGGTGTGGAGGCTGAGGGCAGAGTTCAAACCGGTGTTTAGCTCGCTTCTCCATGTCAGCGACCAGAGCCCATCCAGTCTGCCTCTGTTTGACTCACCTTCCTCCCTCTCTTTTGCTACCATCCGGCAGGTGGTGAAGGAGTCTGGGGTTCATGCACATGGTTCAGGAGTAGTTGTTGCCTTGGAGCTGTCAGGCTCCTGGACCAGCTTCAATTGCCTCAGCAATGAACTACAGAGTCCGCAGATGTGGCCTGTATCCAGTGGGCCCCTGGACCGCCTTCAGTCACTTCGGTGCTGAATAGACACCAAAGCTGTGGCTTGCAGCCTGCTACCCTCAGGTTTCTGTATCAGCTTCACTCACCTCAGTGTTGATCTGGATCGGAGGCAATGGACTGACCTTGGAGGAACTTGTGGTTCATGGTCAGCTTGTTATTTGTTTACTTTTCTGTTGTTTGTCTGATTTGTTCTCTTTTTCACACACTGGATGTTTGTTGGTCTTTGCTGTGTAGGTGCTGTTGAGTTTCTTTGTTTTGTGGTTGACTGTAAGTAGATGAATCTCAAGGTTGTATATGTTATGCATATACATATATGCATATGTATATATGCACTGGTTCGTAATAGATTTACTTTGAATTTTGAGATACAGTGAAAAATCTGTCTTGCGTAATGTTGATACAGAGCAGGTAATTTTATCAAGGATAATGTGAAAGGTAAGGTAAGGGAGAAGACAGAATTATCTTGTGTGTGATGTTTTCTCTAAATTGTCACTGGTTTTCCTGGGTGTGATTGCAGCATATCATTTTTCCAAGGACAAGAGTGACACAACAGTTCTTCTGAAACTCCTCTTGCCAGAGACTGTGAGCAGTCCTGTCCTACAAGAAAGCGTGGATGTTACTAAAGCTTTCAGAGCTATCATGGAAACGTGTCTATTATTATCTTATAATTAAGACATTGAGGAGAAGCTGAGGGGTGTGGAAAGAGAGACACAATACAGGTTAATACTGTGCACTTGTGGAAGAAAGGAGGTGAGCTGAAATATGCTGTGCAATTGAAGGGAAATGACAGAGAGGAATATAATAAGGTTACAGGTAACAGAGGCAAGGACAGAGTAATTGATATCATGAGAAACATCTTACCATAACTCAACAATACTTTGACTATTTTCAAACATGATAGCATGTCCAGTGAAGTAAGCTACCTTCACAAATCCAAGTACCTTCCTTTGACTAGTTGTTGGCAACGATTATCTTTTACTGATAGCAGTATCTGAGAACCTAAGAGTCCTCTTTGCACCTCTGAAACTGTTGACAATGTTCTCTTTCAGCCAAGATACACGTTCACTCTCAGAAATACAGCTACCTTTGCATGGATAGGTTGCATTAGGTGAGAGTGACAGTCCCCAAACAGACACACAGAAATTACTTTTGACACAGGGAGTAGACACATAGCCCTCGACATCCAAGAAATTCAAAGTTCAAAGTAGATTTATTATCAAAACACATCAATGTCACGATGTACAAATCTGAGATTTAATTTCTTTGGAGCATATTCAATAATAACCACAATAGAATCAGAGAAAGACCACACCAACTAGAGCATTCAACTAGTGTGGAAAAGACCACAAATTGTGCATACAATAAGAAAGAAATCCACTCTCTGGCTTCTCTCACTAAGCCAGTATTGATACTAATTTACTACTTCATCCTGAATACCAAGCAACTTGGCCATCTACACCAGCCTCCCATGTGGGGCCTTATCAAAGACCTTGTTAAGATCGATGCGGACAGCATCCACCATCTTTACTTCATCAACTCTCCCTGTAACTTACTCAAAAAACTCTTGGTGAGACATGACCTGTCACACGCCACGTCACATTGACTATCCCTACTAGCCAAAGTAGTATAGTGGTTAAGGTGACACTGTTACAGCTCAGGGCAACAGAGTTTGGAGTTCAATTCCAGCATGGTCTGTAAGCAAATTTGTATATTTCTTCTTGTGTGCTTGTGGGTTTCCTCCCACAGTCCAAAGACGTACCAGTTAGTAGGTAAATCGGTCATTGTAAATTGTTATACTAGGGCTAAATCGGTGGGCTTTTGAGCACCCTGGGTCAGAGGGTCAGAAGGGCCTGTCCCAAACTTTATCTCTAAATAATATAAATAAATAATTCATGTCTCAAAATTGTTTAATATCATTTCCAGCATACAAGTGCAAAGGAGAGTGAAGTAACTTTTACTCTGAATCTGATGCAGCCCAAAAAAGAAGCAATAATAAAAAAACACAATAAATATAAATAAATAAGATAGCTTATATACAGTATATAGATTGATTTATGTCTGCATCTGTACATAAGGTGACTCTGGTAGGAAATGATAAAGTAGTGGTGGTGGGGGGTGTGGAGGGGTGGGTTACAGTATGGAGGTGTCGATCAGCCTTACTGCTTGGAATGGAAGCGTGGTCTTTTTCTGCCATCTTTCTGAAGTAATGTCCTTGATGATCGGTAGTATGATCCCAGTGATGCACTGGGCAATTCTGACTACCTGTTGGTAGATCCTTCCTGTTCACCGCAATGCTGATTCCCTACCATGCAGTGATGCAGCATGTTAGGATGCTCTCCTGCTGCACATCTGCACTCATAGCCTTCTAGAGCTACACAGTAGCGAGGATCCTGACATGCTGCATCACTGCATGATATGGAATCTGCACAGGAAGACGCTGCAACAGATAGTCAGAACTGCCCAGCTCTCTTTAGCCTCCTCAGAAAGTAGAGGCTGTGGTGAGCTTTCCTGACTGTGTAGAAGGTGTTCTGGGACCATAAGTGATTGTGTTAGATGCGCACTCACAGGAGCTTGAAACTGCTCATAGTTTCCATTGCTGTGCTACCAATGTAAGGAGGGGTGACATCTCTTGAAGCTAATAACCATTTCCTTTGTCTCGTTAACAATGAAAAAGAGGTTATTTGTCTGACACCAGGCCTCAAGGTCTTCTACCTTTTCTCTTTAGGCTGTCGCATCATTGTTGGTGATGAGCCCCACCACTACTGTGTCATCAGCAAACTTGGTAGTGTGATTACTTGGGTGTTTGACTGAGCAGCCGTGTGTGAGCAGAGTGGCCTGTAGTGGGCTCAGCATACAGGACTGGGGTTACCCATGTTGAAGGTGATGGGAAGGTGGAGCTATCGTAGATCCCAACTACCTGAGGTCTGCTCGTTAGGAAGTCCATTACCCAGTTGCACAGAGGTGTATTTAGACCCAGGAGTAGGAGTTTGTCCATCAAGGTCTGTGGGACGATAGTGTTGAATGCTGAACTAAAATCCAGAAACAGCATTCTGGCATAAGTACCCCTGTCTTCTAGGTGTGTCAGGCACAGGTACATAACAAATGCTATGGCATCTATCATAGAGCAGTTCTGTTGGTAAAAACATTGGTGAGTGTCCATATTGTCAGGAATAGAGATGTTGATTTGTGCCGTTACCAGCCATTCAAAGCACTTCATGATGACTGCCGTCAATGCCCTGGGGCAGTCGCCATTTACTTCTGAAGGTGTAGAGGTCTTTGGTATAGTGAGGACGGTGGCTGATTTGAAGCATATGGAGACAGCAGCTTGGATGAGTGAAATATTGAAGATATTTGTGAAGACAACAGTGAGCTGGTGTGCACATTCCCCAAGTACTCGAGCTGCCATGTTGTTGGCATTTTATGCTTTCTTAAGCATGGAGGCACATTCACAAAGTCCAGGTTTTACAATTAGCTCTTTGTTAACAGTTGCCATGCTGTAATTTTTTCATTGTGGTTGATTTCTCTAATATGCAATATAAAAATGTTTTCTAGAGAATCACGTAAGTGAGTTTCATCACTATAGGTGATTAGTGGGTGATAAGTGATGTAAACAGGAGGAGAAAGTTCAGTTGGTCTATCCAGAAGGTATTGCTATCAGATTTCTGAGCCACCAAATTTCTGAGCAGTCCATGAACACTTCCTCATTATTCCTTTTTTCCATTATTTAATTATTTTTGCAATTTCAAGTACTTTTCTGTCATTGCACTGTCCTGCTGCCACAAAACAATAAATTCTACATCACTTCAGACAATGATAATAAATCTGTTTTTGGGCCTGTTTTTATTTGATAATGTGTTTATAGAGTATACTTAGGTTTACAGTTTTAATCATTCTTGTTTGTTACAAGTCTGTTTCCCACACTTCTGGATGTATCTTTTAATGACAGGTTTGATGACAGGTATCTTCACACATTGTAAAGAGAATTTAAATTACAAATGGTATGGACAATTTGATCATCATTCCAAGTACACTGCTTGAATTTATAATCATTTCATGGTATTAAAGAGCATTGAAAAAGGGCCTTTGGTCCAACTCATCCATGATGACAGTTAAACCCACCTGCCTGTATTTGATCCACAGACCTTGAAACCCCTGTCCATGCACTATTTTACACGACTTTTAAATGTTGCTAATATGCCCACCCCAAATTTCTGCCAACCCATTTTAAGTATGCATGAATAATCTGCCCCGATGTCTCTTTTTAATCTCTCCACACTGATCTCAAACTTATGCCATCTTGTATTTTCCCGGTGAAAAAAAAAGGACAATGTACTCTGCACGTCATGATCTTATTTACTTCTGTCAGGTCCTAGTCTATCCAGCTCTCCTCGTACCTCAGGCCCTCAAGTCCAGGTAATAATCCAGTAAATCTTTTCTGCATTCTTTCTCAATTACTTTAACTTGGTGACCAAAACTGTGCACAGTTCTCCAAATCCACCCTCATTAATATCTAATGCAAGTGCAGCATACCTTTCTAAATCCTATACTCAAAGCCCTGGCTTATGAAGGCAGCATGTTAAATGCTTTCTACTTTTTACACTGGTTTCAGCAAACTACATCCTTCTGTCCTGTAACACTCCCTAGGGCTTGACCATTTATTGGATAAATCCAACCCTGATCTGATCTCAAGGTATAATGTCTCACATGTATTTGGATTGAACACCATTTGACAAACCTCAGCCCAGTGAACTAGCTGATCAAGATAATCCTGCAGTTTTTCATAACCTTCTACACTACCTACACCACCACCATTATAGTATCATCTGCAAACTTATTAACCAATCACATACAACTCATTTACATAAATTACAGATAACAAATATCTAGCACCGACCCATGTGGCACACCACTAGACACAGGCCTCCCAGTCTGAGAAACAACCCTGAATCATCATTCTCTGCCTCCTACCACTGAGCCATTTATGAATCCCCTCCCCTTGGGTGCCATGCAATGTAACCTTCCAAAATAACCTGCCATGAGGGACATTGTCAAAAGCCCTGCTAAATTCCATTCAGGCAATAACCACTATCCTATCCTCATCTTCTCTCTTTGTTATCTCCTCACAAAATTCCAAGAGATCTTTCAGACACAACTTTCCACAAATGCTGCGTTTCCAAATATTGGTGGATCCTGGCCCTCAGGATTGCCTGCACCAAGTTACCCACCATTGATGGCAGACTTACTGGCCTGTCGATTCCATGCTTTATTTTGCTGTTCAATTTATACAATGGCACCACATTAGCCATTCTCAGTCCTCCAGAACCTTGCCTGTGGCCAGATTTGAAGGAAAACAAAATCTTCCAAGAAATTTCTCCCTCTATAGTGTTTTCTCTAGCTCCCCACAAGGTCCGAGAATGCCTCAAGTCAGATCCCACAGATTTATCTACCTTAGTGTTCCAATACCTCCACTTTGGTAATTAATTTGTGGCCCAACATATCGCCAGCTGTTTCCCCCATATCCTTAACTTCCATCATTTTCTCCACAGAAGAGAAATAGTCAATAAAAATCTCACCCATTTCCTCTGGCTCCACACACTGACAGCCATGTTGATATTTAAGAAAGCCAACTTTTTTCCTGTCTCTTAATATTCCTGTAGTCTCTTCTGATTTAGTTTGCCTGCCAAATCCTTCTCATATCTTCTTTTTGTCCTTTAAACTTCGCTCTCTTAAGTGCACTATAACACTACTTGTAGTCATCAAGAGACTCACTTAATTATGTGAAGTCTATGCTTCCAGAGCCTCAATATCTTTCATTAACCAGAGCTCCCAAAACCTGACAGCCTTGCTCTACATTCCGACAAGAACATGCAGGCTCTGAGTTTTATAGGAAAGCTACTAGAATCCCAGCAAACACCTTCAAGTTTCTTAACAAGTAACTATAGCTGATAGGACGTTCTGCACTCCAACAATATTATCAGCCTGCATTGCTCTTGGATGTCAATATCTAGTAAGACGTTTGGAAACTATTTGTCTGTTTTACACATTAAGAAGATCCAAATGCATGATGGAGACAGCCAGAAATAAAAATAGGTCAGGTCTAACAAGTTATAAATGCACAATCACATTGTCTCAAGGTGAATCAGAATCAGAAGTAGGAAGTTCCAAAGCACAAGGAGCAATGTTGTATCTGTGAAAAAGATTTAGTAAAGAAACAAAAACCTTGCAGGTAAATTATTTCAGTTTTGCTACTCTAATAATATTCCATCTGAATTCTGGCCCTTTGTTTTGAGTGTTCAGACCTATATAACCACAGTAATCACTGGAAATTCATTCACTCTGGCAAATGCAGTCATCAGCCAAGACTCAAGTTTTCTTATTTGAGCATATGCAATGAAGCAACCAGACTCTTCTCAGGTTATAACATATATCATGATTATTATTTCCTAAGTGGGGTCACATAAGACCTGTATACTCCAATTCTAAGATTACACATAATTTTACTACAAAATGCAGACTTACTTAAGCACCACTTCTAGATCAACACAAGATTGGAGTCATGTTCCTAGCTAGTACATAATAATTCAAAATGTGCCTTTGACACAATTAAGTAATCAATGCCACAACTATCAAAAAGTTTGTCATTACTTAACAGGCCAATTATTAACAGATACATTTTTGTTGGAGGCTACGTTGTCACATTTTTCTGTATTCCTTCAGAGGTTAATTGCTTTAGGAACCAGCCTATAGATTTTTAAAAACTTTTCCATCCTGTTGTTAATTTATGGGCTGCTTTTCTGGAAACAACAGAACAATTAGACTTTCCCATACACCTCGATCTAAATTGTCTTACTTAATGTATTCATATACTGACCCAAGACCCAAGCTGTCATAGATGCTATTACAATGAATACCAGAATCTTGTAACCACTTTACTTTCAAAGGGACATTACAGTGGACTGTTTAGTTGTTATTATTTATACTGTCAAGCTTGCTAACTCAATTACAGAAGCCAGACCTGACTTGTTTAAAAGGGAATATATCTGTTTTGCTGCAGCATATTCTATATCAGCAACATCAACATTCTGAATCCCATAAGAAATATCTTCTAATTTCTTTTACCATTCTCAACGGGGAACTAGTGATGCAAAACACCTCCTTAGCTGCTGCTCTTAAAATTGGAAGATAACATAAGGAAATTGAATTTCTGATATGACTGAAACATTTAAATTGGATTAATGCATGATTGGCAATATTTAGGAATGCATTTTGAGACATTGAAATACATTTGAGAGAAAAAATAATAAGGGAACATTAAAATAAAAGATTCAGCCTGACAAGCCCATGATCTCTTCTAGCAATTCATAAACATTTTGAATAAACATTGTTGAAATCCAGAAAGTCTGTGACTGACATACAAAACTTACTTCAGGACATTATAATAGCTCCCTACATAAAGCATCATATGAAGTGTTGGCTACAATTACCCAACTAAATTGGAAATTATACAAGTGCGTCATCATTTTTTGATTAATGGTGCTATATGAAGGGACTCTCTATTGGAAATACATTTGTAATATCGGCTGTGCAAGGGAAATAGTAAAGGGTTGTTATGTTCCCAGATCAATAATCTAGCAGTCTGGGCTAATGAAATAGTGAATAAAAATTTAGGGTTGGCAATGGTGACAAGGAAGGCTTTGTGAAAGGAAACTTAAGTAGGAGTGTTTGTTCTTTCTGTTTATTCACAACAAACAAACGTGACTGTCAATGCCACTTTTTTCTCTATCCCCAACTGCTCCTGAACTGAGAATGCGGCTAAGAGTCTAACACACTGGTGGTTTGAGTGACCTAAACGTCAGAATGGGCAAGGATAAAAGACTTACTTCTCTGAAAGAAACTAGGTGGGACCTTCAAATAACCTGATACTTCCATGGCCACCATTCCTGCGACCAGATTTGATTTAAAAAAATAATTTAATGGTGTCAAGACTGCCTCAGCGGTCTGCATTCTAAGGAGCAAAGCTGCTGCTGGATAGGAGTCAGTGACAGGGGTAAAAAGAATCAAGATTAAGAGTAAACCTGTTTTATTTAATCCTTGTAAAACTAACTTTTGCATCTGTCCATGATAGTTTTATCAAAATGACTACACACATTTGTGATGTTGCCTTCACGTTGAGGGCACTTTTTATTTATAGAACTATCCCAGAATCTCTAACCTGGGTATCATATACCTGTCTAAGCCATCACACCTAGATATTCCTTGATAGTGGCACACGCCTTAACCTTTCAAAGCCCATGTAATTTAGGAGTGTGGTGGAATATTTTAATTTGCCTTGCTGAGTGCATCTACAACAACATTTCATAGGCAAGGTGGTGTTACAATGGCACTCAATAGTTACTACTTGAAGTTCATCTATGAAAACAGCTTAATTTCCACCTTTGATGTCTCTCCTTTTCCTTTTCAGAGTGGATGGGGTTCTGCTGAAGACCCTGACCTGGAGTTACACTCAGGTTTCTGTTCTTTGCGGAGGTGAGACTTATTCCCAGGACCTACTCTCGTGACCAGCAAGGACACGGCCTAGAAAACGAGTGCAGCTTTAGGGTTCCGAGGTTTTGTGACCCTGTAGACGGATTGATTCTAAGCAGGTGCCACCAACTGAAGCGTTCCAGGAGAGAACAGAACATCAGGAACAAGAGATCGGCTCTCGGAGGCTCTGTACTCCGAGAATCTCTCTCTCTCTCTCTCTCTCACTCATTGGTGTGGGAGAGTTTGTTGCTGATTCTTCAACAGAGAACTTGGGGGGGGGGGAAGAAGAAGTGATGTGATGGACTTTTAACACCATAAATCAGTGAGTTGTTTTGTTATGTCTCCCCTTTCACTGTTAAAAGGGACACCTCAAAGAGAGAGTGAGCCTGTGGTATGCTGAATTATCAGGTGAACAATTAGTTTTTGTTGTACTGCAGACCATGGTCTTTCTTGGGGCTTTTCTATTTTATGCATGGGGGGTGGAGTGTGCTGATGCTTTTTTGTGGAAGTGGGTGGGTTGGATGGGGTCATTGCTTTGCCGCTGCTTGTGCATGGGAGGGGAAGTGGGGGTTTTTGGGGTTAACTGTCAGTCATTCTTTGGGATACTTTACTGTTTGCGTGGATGTCTGCGAAGAGCAAGAATTTCAGGATGCATATTGCATCCATTTCTCTGATATCAAATGGAACTATTGAACGACAGGCAAGATAGATCACCGAGATTGGAGCTGGGACCTTAGTCATTTGTAATATCTGTACAGGATGAGAATATGAAATGATCAGCAGATTTGAAGATGACACAAATGTTGGAGTAACAGATAGTGAAAAATATTATTTAAGGGTACAGTAGGATGCAGGTTAGCTGAAAAACTAGGTGCAGCTGTGGCAAATGGAACATAATCCAGAGAAGTGTGAGGCAATGCATTTTGAGAGATCATATTCTTGTGGAGCACATAGAATAAATGGCAGGGGCCTTCAGAGTATTGACTACAGGGACAATTTGGAAGTAAAGTCAATAGCCCCTGGAACAGGTGAAAATGATACTGTAAAAGGTATTAAGTATGCTAGCCTTCATAGGCAATGCTATGTTGCCGTTTTGGGATGCCATGTTGTAATTCTACAAAACATTAGCTAAATCACATTTAGAAACTTGTGTTAAGTTCTAGTTGCTACACTACAGAAAGGGTATGTCATAGAGAGGGCACAAATTTAAGACAAGAGAGGAGGAATTTAAAGATCTGAGGAGTAATATTTTTTCTAATACAAAAGGTGGTGAAGATGTGGAATGAGCTGCAAGAGAAGGTGAAAGGGGCTGATACAATTACAATGTTTAAAGGGTGCTTGGACAGGTACTTAGATAGGAAAGGAGAAGATGTACATGGGCCTAACACAGGCAACTGGGATTAATGCAGCTCACAAACTTGGCTCATAGGCCCATGACTGCGCTGCACAGTTCTTTGATTCTTTTGTGATATATAGCACCTTCTCGATACACAGACCGATACGCCACAAGTACTTCAAGACTTCTTACATGACATTTTCAATACATGCAATCTTTACATTAATAAGACTATGGTAAGAACATGATCAATTGCAAACTCCCTTCCTGTCACAAACAAAGCTGATGTAGTACATACTAGCAATGCTCTAGCAATACAAGTTCAAAATCCAGAACCGATCCAAAGTTAAATTTTGAGGAGGGCATTTTATGACACAGAGGTGATCATTCAGCTAATCAAGTCTATGATATTTACCCAACAAAGTAAACCCAGCATTTCATTTACCTTCTTAGTTCCCTGCAGGCCTGAAATGTTATGCCCATCAAGATCTTTTCTTGACTCTTTCACCACTCAATTAATTGGTAATTCACAGTTGCAATCAACACACAAGCACATACATGGGACATGAGAAGAAACTGGACAACCTAAAAGTAAAGTCATGTATCCACAAGGAAAACATGCAAAGTCCATGTTTTCAACATCCAAAGTCTGGAACAAAACCACATTCCACGAGTTGAGGGGCAATGGCTCCCACAGCCTCAACATCATGCCTCTTGCCTTAAAGAAAAACAAGAGGTGGAAGAGGAAAGCTATTAAAGGTTCTAAGCTTAGGGCCTTAATAGTGAAAGGTATGGAAGAAAAGATTAACGAAAGAACAGTCAGAGAAATTGACAATTTGAGATAGGGCAATCTCTCTGAGTGAGATATACTAGTTCATGCATTTAGAGGCTACTTTTTAAAGTAAGGCACAGGGATTCAAAAGGTAAATCAGATCACCAAGAAACTTTGCTGAATTTTGCAGACGTAAGCTAACCAAGTGTGGCTGAAGTAATGAAACCCAAGTGTGATCAGGTCTTGAATAATAGTTTCCACGGCAGATAAGGATAAGGATATTGGAGGTCTTTTTGATGGAAGCTGAATTCAATAACAAGGTTTGAAATGCCTAGTTCTACTTTTAAAAAAAATAAAATTTAGTATAGTATTTGAGATCATTTGCTTAAATTGTAAACCTTGTAAGAGCCTACAGCTCTTTATGGGTCCTTGTGCTCTTTGATTGATTTTGCAAGTGAGGATATGGTCAGGGGGTGAGTGGTCCAGGAACCCATGAGCAGGTGCTGGTGAGTTCATACAATATGGAGTGCTAATCTGGAGCTGCAACATTACTGTATCTCAGAACCTTTGCTGCGTCCATTTCTTGAAACGATATGGAGTAATATCAAATCATCTGACCACATTCAGTGACGGTTAGTATCTTGGGTGAAAGCAGAGATGGATTACCTACTCAGCAAGTCCAGCAGAATCTGTATGCAAATGCTTCAGCTTAGTCCTTTCCATACACAAACTGTGCTCTGTCATTACTGCCTCCTCCTCCTCCAGTAAGCGATTTAATTACCTAGTTTACTTGACTAGATCTGATAAGGTTTGGTCTAATCCATAGTTTAGAGGGATCATTCAGTTTACCCTACAATGATTGATAATTTGGTAATTATAGTTTCAAGTCAAGTCAAGTCACTTTTATTGTCATTTCGACCATAACTGCTGGTACAGTACAAAGTAAAAATGAGACAAAGTTTTTCAGGACCATGGTGTTACATGACACAGTACAAAAACTAGATTGAACTACGTAAAAAAACAACACAGAGAAAGCTACACTAGACTACAGACCTACACAAGACTGCATAAAGTGCACAAAAACAGTTCAGGCATTACAATAAATATTAAACAGGACAGTAGCGCAGTAAGGTGTCAGTCCAGGCTTTGGGTATTGAGGAGTCTAATAGCTTGGTGGAAGAAACTGTTACATAGTCTGGTCGTGAGAGCCCGAATGCTTCGGAGCCTTTTCCCAGACAGCAGGAGGGAGAAGAGATTGTATGAGGGGTGCATGGGGTCCTTCATAATGCTGTTTCCTTTGCGGGTGCAGCGTGGAGTGTAAATGTCCGTGATGGCGGGAAGAGAGACCCCGATGATCTTATCAGCTGGCCTCACTTTCCGCTGCAGGGTCTTGTGATCGGAGATGGTGCAATTTCCAAACCAGGCAGTGATGCAGCTGCTCAGGATACTCTCAATACAACCCCTGTAGAATGTGAGAGGATGGTGGGGTGGGAGATGGACTTTCCTCAGCCTTCGCAGAAATTAGAGACACTGCTGGGCTTTCTTTGTTATGGAGCTGGTGTTGAGGGACCAGGTGAGATTCTCCACCAGGAGAACACCAAGAAATTTGGTGCTCTTAACGATCTCTACCGAGGCACCGTCGATGTTCAGCGGGAAGTGGTCGCTCCGTGCTTTCCTGAAGTGAACAACCATTTGTTTTGTTCACATTAAGAGACACGTTGTTGGCTCTGCACCAGTCCGTTAGCCGTTGCACCTCCTCTCTGTAAGCTGACTCGTCATTCTTGTTGATGAGACCCACCACGGTTGTGTCATCAGCGAACTTGATGATGTGTTCGAGCTGTGTGTTGCAGCACAGTTGTGGTCAGCAGAGTGAACAGCAGTGGACTGAGCACACAACCCTTGGGGACCTCTGTGCTCAGTGTGATGGTGTTGGAGATGCTGCTCCTGATCCGGACTGACTGAGGTCTCCCAGTCAGGAAGTCTAGGATCCAGTTGCAGAGGGAAGTGTTCAGGCCCAGTAGGCTCAGCTTTCCAATCAGTTTCTAAGGGATGATTGTGTTGAATGCTGAACTAAAGTCTATGAACAGTATCCGAACGTATGTGTCTTTTTCGTCCAGGTGGGATTATTAATAATTTTCCAATGAAATGCATTTGGATCAATTTGCAACATTAAAATAGTCCTAAGTAAAAACATTTAATGTCTGTAATTTGATAGTTCAATGCAGAAGAGTTGATCACTTTAATGGCTTGTTCCAAGGTTCCCCAGCATTTTTGTACATTTATCTAGAATCTGCAGTCTTTCTTGTGTCAAGAGGTATTGACAAACTTATTTCAAGGAGTATAAGCTCCACATTTCACAAGTACTTTATGAACACAATGGCATCTACCTCTATACAGCACAAGATAACTGTATGCTTGTTAAATGAAAGCTCACAAACATGAATAAGCCCACAAGTCTAATAGGCATTGAACTACGGGCATTTCCAGCAAAGAGCAGGTGAGACGAAAACTAAAACTGAAATGCGGAGCGTAACTCGGTTATCTCAATTCTGTTCCAACTGGTCAAAACCCTGTTTAAACAGAACATTCATTCAAAATGCTAACAGGAACTGGAAACCTATCATGAAACAATATATTTGCCTATTAATATACACCAAAACTGCATCTTTCAGAGAAGTATTTGCATTTTCAAACTTTGAAGCACAAACCCGAGAGACAGGGACTAACTTTATGTTGACATGTTGTCTTTTATTAAATGCATATTATTGTTTGAATTTGTAAAGTAGCTAAAATCTTGCTTTGAACTGTTGACCATTCTGAAGAAAATTTGAAACATTAATAAAATGCACTGTATGTAAAAAAGTCTTATTCTGTCTCTCAGGATCAAGGTTGTATTGTTTCCACTCTTTTTTTTTGTGGTTTCTCAGGTAACTGATGAGGCCAATGTGGGAACTTGAAACTCTTCTGTAGATGGTGCAGGATATGCCTTAGCTCCTTTGGTCATTTACACAGGCCTTTCATGTGTTCCTATTGCATGATTTTGTGGTTCCCAATAACGTGATGAAGCTCCTTCGCTGCTATGAGTATCATGGGTCAGTGATTCCCTAAAGTTAATGGGGATATTGCATTTGTTCAAGGAGTATTTTTTTTCCCATGACAGATCTTGGAATAGGGTTTAAATCAATACCAGTGCCCTCTTCCAGGCCATGCCAAAATCAACAGTGTATAAGACAAGCAGCATCATTCATATGCCTAACAACAAATGGCCAAAACAAGTTGTTGTCACAACAGCATGTCACCAAACTATCTCCTTCCTGTACTCCAACTTATCGTCACTTGAGATACAGCGCTCTACAGTGGTATCATCTGCCAACATGTAGATGAAGTTAGAGCAGGATCTGGCCAAGCAGTCATAGGTCAGGGAATAGTGTAGGAACAGCAGAGGTTACACACCATTGCTTGCAAAATATTGCACAAATACTTCCACAAATTACACACCTTTACCTACAGCTACTTTTATTCAGCCATTTCGTTCTTGAAGCAATCAGCATAACCCTCCATCACTACAGTTTAGCAACACTAAGACTATACACCATAGATCACTTTGCACTGCAACAGACTTTATTTTTCTGAATTAATTCTATTCTTTCTTGTAAAAATGGTGTCTAATTCATGGTTGATTTATCTTTTCCTTATGTATGCTGCTTAAATAATGCTATGTGCTTTTGATGCTGCTGGAAGGAAATTTTTCATTGCACCTGTGCATACACAGACTTGTGTGTTTGACAATAAACTCGACTTCAACTTCAAATAGAATTGGCAGTGCAGATAATAGCAGGGTATTTTGATGATAATAACAACTTTATTCGATGCAATTAAATTTATTTTGACTGTACTGAAGGACCCAGCTCTTATTTTTAGCTAAGTATCTGTTTTCAGTGTAGTTTAGGCTTGAGACATGAATTCTGTGATACTATTATAAAGCAAAAAACATGTTGGTATAGATCCCTACAGTCAGAGAAATGCAGCATGGGAAGTTACCATGACAACCATCTAAGCTAGTCCTATTTGTTCATGTTTGATCTACGCATGGCATCTTGTCAACGACCTCCTGAAAATCCAAATATACAACATTCACTGCATCCCCTTTAACTATCCTACTTGTAATCTCCTCAAAGAATTCCAACAGATCCATCAGGCAAAATTTTCCCTGAAGGAAATCATGCTGACTTTGACCTATCTTGTCCTGGGTCATCAAGCACTTCATTACCTCATCTTTAACAATTGACTCCAAACATCTTCCCAACCACTGAGGTCAGTCTAACTGGTTCCTTTCTGCTGCCTCCTTCCTTTTCTAAAGAGTGAAGTGACACTTGCAATTTTCCAGTCCTCTGGAACCATGCCAGAATCCAATGATTCTTGAAAGATTATTACTAATCCTTCCACACTTTCTACTGCTATCTCTTTCAGAACCCCAGGTCTGAGTGACCTTTAGGCACCTTCAGGTCTTTCAGCTTTTTTGAGCACTTTCTCCCTTGTAATAGTATCTGCACTCACTTCTCTTCCCTCACACTTTTCAACACTTGACACACTGCTAGTGTCTTCCACAATGAAGACTGATGCAAAATACTCTTTTTATTCATCTGCCAGCTCCTTGTCTCCTGTTATTTTTTTCTCTGACTTCATTTTCTGGTAGTGCTCTATCCACTCTCAACTCTCTTTTTTGATATATACTGTACTTGAAAAAGCTTTTTCTATCCATCTGAATTTTGTTTGCTAGTTTGCTTTCATATTTCATCTCTTCCCTCTGATTCTTTCAGTTGCTTTCTGTATATTTTTTAAAAGCTTCTCAATCCTTTATTTTCTAGTTAATTTTTGCTTTGTTGTATGCCCTCTCTTTTGCTTTTACATTAGTTTTGACTTCCCTGGTTAGCCACAGTTGTACAATTTTGCCATTTGAGTATTTCTTTGTTTTTGGAATACATCTATCCTGCACCTTCCTCATTTTTCCAGAAACTCAAGCCATTGCTGTTCTGCTATCATCCCTGCCTGCCGCTCCCTCCAGTTTACTTTGGCCAGCTCCTCTCTCATACCACTGTAATTTCCTGTACTCCACAGAAATATTGTGATGTCAGACTTTAGTTTTTCCATATCAAATTCCATGTTGAACTCAATCATATTGTGATCACTGCCTCCCAAGGTTTCCTTTAGCTTAAGCTCCCTTATCACCTCTGTTTCATTAAACAATACACAATCCAGTATAGTTGATCTAGTAAGCTCAATGACAAGCTGCTCTAAAAAGCCATCTTGTAAGGCATTCGACAAATTCACTCTCCTGAGATCCATTACCAAGATAATTTTCTCAATCTAACTGCATGTTAACATCTCCTCATGACTGTCATAACATTGCCTTATTGACATGCCTTTTCTATTTCCTATTGTAACCCACATCCTAACTGCCTGTATATACCCACCATCAGGATCTTTTTATGCTTGCAAGTTCTTAACTCAACCCACAAGGATTTAACATCTATGTCATATCTTTCTAATGATTGATGTTGTTACTTACCAGCAGAGCCACACAACACCCTCTGCCTACCTTCCTATCCCTCAAGTCAATGTGTAACCTTGGGCATTCAGCTCCTAATTACAACCATCCTTCAGCCACGTTTCAGTGATAGACACAACATCATACTCAGTCTGAAAGAGTGCAACAAGATCATCCACCTTATTTCTTATACTCTGTGCATTGAGTATAACACTTTGATTATGCATTCCTAATACACTGATACTTGCCCTGGTGGCTGCCATTTTATCCTGTCATCTGCTTGACCTCCCCAATAGTCTGGCTGCATGCTAAATTTGCTTTTTTACTATCCATCCTATCCTGAGCCCCTTCACTCCATTGGCCATTCCCCCAGTAAATTAGTTTAAACCCTCCCCAACAACTCTAACAAACCTGCCCACAAGAATATTGGTTTCCCTCTGGTTCGGGTGCTACCCTTCCCTTTTGCACAGGTCATACCTCCCCCAGAAGAGATCACAATGATCCAAGAACCTGCCCTGCCCTCTGTACCAGCTTCTCAGCCACACATTTATCTGCTAGATCATCCTGTTTCTCCCCTCACTGGGGCATGGCACAGGTAGCAATCCGGAAATCACTACCAATGAGGTTCTGTTTCACAGCTTTCTGACCAGCTCTCTAAATTCTCAGTTCAGGGTCTCTTTTAGACAGCTGAGTGACACAAGAGTATGCTAGTGTAAAATAAGGTTGCATTCTGAATTTGAACAACAGATCATTTAAATTCTCATACACGAGAAAATCTGCAGACACTGGAAATCCAAGTGCACACAAAATGCTGGAGGAAGTCAGCCTGCCAGACCGCATCTATGGAAAAGAGTAAACAGTCAATGTTTTGGACTGAGACCCTTCATCAGGACTTGAAAAAAAGATGAGTAATCAGAACGATAAGGTGGGGGGAGGCGAAGAGGTAGTACAAGTTGGTTGGTGAATCTGGAAGGGGGGAGAGATGAAGTAAAGAGCTGGAAAGACAACTGATGAAAGAGAAAAGGGGCTGGAGAAGGGGGAATCTGGTAAGAGAGGGTAGAAGACCGTGGAAGCAAGGGAACAAGGAGGAGCACCAGAGGGAGGTGGTGGGCAGGTAAGGAGACAAGGTGAAAGGGGAAAACAGGAAAGGTGGAAAGGGGGAATGGTGAAGAGGGTGCAATTACTGGTAGCTTGAGAACTCGATGTTCATGCCATCAGGTTGGAGGCTACCCAGAATGAATATAAGGTGTTTTTACTCCAACCTGAGTGAGGCCTCATTGAGCAGTAACTTTTTCTTGCAGACGGAGCATAGGTGTTCAGCGAAGTGGTCTCCCAATTTACATCTGTTTTCACTGATATATAGAAAGCCACACCAGGAGCACCATATACAGTGGATGACCCCAAAAGACTCACATGTGAAGCATTGCCTCACCTGGAAAGACTATTTGTGGCCCTGAATGACAGTGAGGAAGGATGTGTTGGGGCAGGTATGGCACTTGTTCCACTTACAAGGGTAAGTATCAGAAGGGAGATCAGTGGGGAAGGATGAAAGGACAAGGCAGTCATATAGGAAGCAACCCCTGCTGAAAGCGGAAAGTGGGGGCTGTGAAAAAATGCACTTGGTGGTGGGATCCCACTGAAGATGATGGAAATTATGGAGAGCTTCTCATCACACTTTAACTTCTCACCACAATTTCAAAATGCTTCAATTGAATTATTTGAAAAATTAATAGATTTGCATCCCCAAGGCTCTTCCATCTATCCATATTTTTGTTATCCCCTCTTATGCTGTCTCTCTCCAAGACCTGATGGCTTAGCTATCCTACTCATATCATCAACACCTTCAAAATTAAAAGATCCATGTTTTGGAAAACATGCTGGGCGTGATAAGTGTGAACCTTTCAGTTTTAAAGACCTTCTTCTGGGTGAATATCTAATTTATTATCTCAATCAATTACCGAAAATATTTTTGAGTTTAAAATAAAATTAACAAAAATGTTACTCCAAAACAGAGAGTCCAAAAGAACTAGGTTATAGCATCCTGGATATTATTAGATTAACTATTTGTGATAAACCTCACCTGACGTTTTTCCTTTCGTTTCTATGCTCCAATTATGCACATTCTATTTGCATTTTTAGAAGTAGTCAGTCCATGGAATCCAGAACTGTCATATGGCAGAGATGAAGGGTGGCACAGCAGCTTTTGGTGTGATATCAAGGAGATAATAAATGCACTCCAGGACACCACATGTGATCTGAAAACATCCATGTTCTGCTGATTTACTAGTCACCGCAGTATAGTCCATTTTTCCAAGTTTTCCCTGCTACTTTCCTACTCCTCTGGATTCCTGTTTCATTTCTTGATTTATGTCATGGTCAGTCCTTCAATGATTCACTTTACCACTTGATTACTCCTGCTCTCCACCTTAGACGTTCATACTCTTGTATTGCTACTTTTCCTCAGTGCTATGACTACAGTTACTGTGTCCTTCAGCTCTGATTCAAAGTAATCAGACTGAACTATTAATCATGCTACAGATTTTTTAAAAATATTTCTTGGCAAGCATATGTCTGCATTTGAGAAGGTGGTACTGACCTACCTTTAAGGAGCACAGTTTTTAATTCATAGTCATGCCATAGTGGATTGAGCAAAGAGTCCCAGCAACTTTGAGAGCATTCCTTCAATCAAAGGGAGTATGCAGCTTGGAAGGTACCAATGTCCTGCCTTTGAGATGACTGGCTAATAATTACAACCACCTTTCTTTACGCTCAGTATATCCCTAGCCAACACAGAGTGTGTCCTGCTCTGCTTTCAGTATTTTACACATTTATTTCATATTTCCAGCATTCATCACATATACCTTTTGATCAGGATTATTTTTCTTCCTGGATACTGTAATACTACGAGGCTTGCTCCCATGAAGGCAAAGCAATTGAGCCAGCCTTCTAGGGTCTACTTAAATAAATAACTGCACATGGATAACCTGTAGCATTTGAATTTAGACCTTTCTCATCAAAAGCACAATTGACAGAATTTAGGATATGAATTCATAGATTTCCCCATATGGAACAAAGTGTAAGATTGGGAACCATTAATAAAATGACCTTGAATGGGATGGATGTGATCACTGCATTAAATATTTCAAGCAAGATGAGTAAATATTAACAGGTTGAATAACAAGGTTTTTTAAAATAAATTATGTAACAGCCTTTTTATTTTAATAAATTAAATCTATAGGTACGGAGACAGCTTTAAGTGATCATAGACACTTTAATATCCTTAATTACTAAATATGGTAATCAAGTGAAAGGCAGTCATGCTGTCTGACTTCAAACAAATGCTGGAGACTATCACCTACCATGAGATTCTTTAAAAATATGAAAGCAAGTCACTTACAAAAAAACCAAGAAGCCAGGCAAAATCTAAAATTTGCTAAAAAATAGTGGGAATACATGATCAAAATTGCCCTCATCCCATGTTATACAATTTATGGATAAATTCTGTTTTTCAAATTAACCTTGATAATTTTTATTGCAAGCTTCAAGGGAGATTTCTTTAACATGCATCCCATAAATTCTAGATTCCTTGTGTTTGGTTAGAGCATTGATTTCTCCATTTTCCACTTATGTGAAATTATTGACAAAGAAGATTTGATCCCTGTGTTGTTTCTAGAAACATCAACAAGAGCTTCAAAACAATTTCCAAATTTCAATGACCTCAAATATCTTAGCTAAAATATAATTTACACTTGTATCAGAGAGAGAAACAAAAACATTCATCATTGACTTCTCAGCAACCACTAAATTCACACAACATTCTGGTCCTACTGTATTAAAATTCTCAAATAATTTACATCAGGCATGGTCCTCATGAGAGTAAAGTTTGAAAAAGGATGACAATAAAATTGAGGAGGTTTAATTCTCATAGAAGTACCCTGTTTACTTTGACAGTCATTTAGCTAATTATACCAGAGGGCACAGACACACATTTAATAAAACAATGCTACCCTTACATGTTGGTGAAAGCAGACCGATTAATCTGAGCTTAAACCTAATATTGCATGCTAAATGCATCAATTGCTCTTGCAGCATTCACTGCTACCTTTAGTCTATCCCTCATATAACTTACTAATACTCAATGTAATTGAAACTAATTTGTAGCTCAAGAGAAGAATGCTTAGCATAAATGCAAAACAAGTAAACTCAATAACCCATTGCATAAGAAATAGTAAATGGAAAATGTATTCTCAACTGTGATCTAGAGTAGCTGGCAGTATTTCTGTTTTGAATTAGAAATTCAGAGATTTTAGCACAAAATCTAAAATGGCATTGAAGCACAGTCCTTAGGGATCATTAACAAAAGAAACTCTGCAGATGCTGGAAATCCAAGCAACACACACACAAAATGCTGGAGGAACTCAGCAAGCCAGGCAGCATCAATGTAAAAGAGTAAACAGTCAGCATTTCAGGCCAAGACCCTTCATCAGGTTGTCTAGTATGCTGAGTTCCTCCAGCATTTTGTGTGTGTTCCTTAGGGATCATTGCACAGTTAGCAATGAGTCTTTAAAGTGAGGCCATCTTTTCTCTTAGAATGGAAAAAAAACTCCCCAGTCTCTTGGTTAATATTTATTACTTACTTGGCATTACTAAAGTAGTTGGTCTAGTGATTATCATATTAGTTTGCTGTGTATGTAGTTGCGTGAAACTGTTTAATGCAGTTCCTGAACTGTATTCTAAAAGATGATTGCGATGTCCTGAAAGATACACTCAGATGACATACATTAGTAAATGACATAGAAAGGTGCATGCAGAATGTTATAATGGCACATCTTCTCTCTGAAACACATCAAATGATGAGTCTTGGCCTTCAATGCTCAATTTTCCAATGCACATATAATTGCATGAGTATCAAATATGGTCTGAATGCCATCACCTTGAGCCCCTCAATCAGATCATCACATTATCTGTCCATAAAGAATCATGATTTGAATCAACTCTTTGGGAAACCAGAGGTAAAAAAAAACAAATGCAAGCTTTCTTTTCTGGAATGCAAAAGCACCTATGTGACCAGCAACAAAATCCAGCCCTCGGAAACAGAAAAGCAGATATTTTATGATTTCCCAATCTTACAGAAAATTCTTTTCTTATTAGTGTTCTTCTATACAAGATCTCTGTATCAAACATAAAACCTAAATAGCATGTGAAACATTTTCTTTCTCTTTGCAAAGATGATTGGACAATTTCCAAGCAAACTTGCATTTTATCCATTGTAAGTGCAATTATCGTATTCCATGAAAGAGAATTGTAATGCTTCTCTGAAATTAAGCAAAAAAAAAAACTCAACAAAAGAAACTAGTTAATATTGGTTGAGAAAATTAGCTGATATTTAAACCAGTTGCCTGCTTTTCATCAGACTTGTTTATCATTTATGGTTATGAGAAGTAAATAGAATGCAATGAAAATAGCCATTAATTTATTAAAGACTGTGATGCACTATTGGTATTACACAATTTCATTTATTTTAGATGTTTAGAAATTGCTCACAGTGGCTATATGCATGATAGTTTTGAATATTCCTTACATAGTTCTTTTCATGGGGAACTAGAAGGTCTCAAATTACAATTCTAACACCCAGAGTCACTCAACTCATTTCAGTTACTTATTCAGGCTTGTATAAGGCCTGATCAAGATGCCAAGTACCAACTGAATTCAGATTCATTTGGAGACTAGTTTAAAATTGGTTGGGCCTTTCTCTTTTACATTTTTGCCCCTCCCTTCATTGATTCCACCTGCACTCAGCAAGTCCATTCCTGAACAAAATTATACCTCAAAGCAACCAACTGGTCAAACTATATAATGAGCAGAAAACTGAAGACCATCCTGATGAAGTGTCTCGGCCCAAAACGTCGAATGTACTCTTTTCCAGAGATGCTGTCTGGCCTGCTGAGTTCCTCCAGCACTTTGTGTGTGTTGCTTGGATTTCCAGCATCTGCAGATTTTTTCGTCTTTGTGATACCAAAATCATAAATCATGTTTTATCTAGGTCCTCAGCTTCCTAACTTCTTTTAGATTTCTTTCAGGAGGTTACCCCACAGCCTAAGGGGCATTCTATATATTTTGCAGTACATTTTAATTCACTCAGAAATGCATAATCAAAGAAATGACAGTGGGAGCAGATAGTTAATTTTACACTCTTATCCACACCTTCACATCTAGCAGGAATTTAGAGTCGGTTTTCCCCTTTCTGACCAAAAGGCAGTGAAAGTAAATGCAGAGCTCCTAAGGCCACAACAATTGAGATAATTTCAGCTCAGTTGCTCCTGCATATTTATGGCTGTTCACCAACTAAATGCTTCTGAGTACCAAGAGAATCCAGCACCTGTCATTAATACAACTGCAATATTTTCTTTTATGTCTAAGCCCAAGTAAAATGATGATCATGATATTTTAAAGATGCCTTCAGCCTGAACCAACTAAAATTTAAAAAATGGAATTTATTCAATTGTAATGTATAATACCCAATAACTATTACTCATTTTAAAACACAATACAATTAATGTCCATGACATATTAAAATAATGTTATTGTTCAACTGTATGAGTAGCGCTGCATTTATAATAGCTTTGGTCAGGTTTCAAAAGGGCAATGATCTATTGCAAGATGCTGATTTTGACTTGTTAAAACATTCAAAAAACATAAAATCCAAAAAAAAATAATTATTTCAATTCTCCATCATCAACGTAGAACTGTCCCCCTGTTTTCCAAGGTATTGTATCTAACAAGCAGATAAGAATATTGTGGTCACTTTGAATACTGAGAAACAAAAATCAGTGGTAGCCTTACCTGAGGTCAGAATGCAATATAATATCATAACCACACATCATTTCCCCAGTAGAAAACTTTGGATAAGAAGAAGAAGCTACTATCCCCTATTTGCACTGGTGGCATTTACGTGTATATATTTTAATTATGCCAAAAAAGACTTCTGTACCTTTAATTTTACCTATGGAAGTGATGGAATGGTTCCAATGAAGTAAGCATATTTGAATAAAAAGAGAAACAATTTATAAGTTTTATGATATATGTTAAGGCAACCAATCATAGCAAGAAAATATACCACATGTAAACATACAAGAGTGACATTATGTCGAGATGGATGTATGAATTCCATGTAATGATGCTAATTTTAGTGAGGAAGAGGATTTAAATCACTCATAAAGAACATTGAATGTAATCAGGAATGAGAATGTGGTTGACTTGCTTTCAAAACCATTCCTCCAGCATTCCAACAGCCTGGGCAGATGCATACAACATATTTTCAATCAGCCATGCAAATTTGTTGATGGTCTAAGCACACTGCTGCACACATGGCAATAAAGTGTGACAATTCATCACACCCCAAGCTGAGAGCAGGCACTAATTAGTGACAATACCACCAGATACATAAGCAAGCAAAATTATGAACATTATAACTTCAAGCACTCCGAACTAGTTACACAGTCAATATAATTATAACAGAGCTTTAATTAGTTAACACTAACATTTTTCACAAAAACTATTCTGATTTATCCTAATTTGCACAAAGACAAAGGCAAAGGAAAAAAAAAGCTGGACTCAAGTGCAAAAAGAACAAAAAGAATAAAGAAAGACAGAATTTTCTTCAAACAGCCAAACTGGAGGTATAAGCTTTTTCAATTATTTCTAGATAGAGTAAGACAACTACTAAAGGGGGAGAAGAAGGAAGCACAGTGGTAAAAAGGAATGGAACCCATACCTTGGTCGCCCATCATCAGGTGTGCCAGACCTTAAAGGGAAATAAGAGCAGAGTCAGCAAAGAACAAGGGCATGTGGGAAGGTATTGTCACAATGACAAAAATGTTTTGTGACAGACATCTCCTTTTGATTAGATGTCCTCATTACAGGGAAATAAAAAAGCATTTTTCAACCACAGGTTGCAATGCTTTGGGACAAGATCAGAAGAGTGAAAATATGATCCAGATAGCATTGGACAAATCTGAGAATTTTTACATACACATATTTGCATTGAACAGAATTAAGGCTCTTAAAAAGAAAGTCATTTTCACCCAAGGGAAATTTTGTGACTGAGCCACTCTTCTGCCTACATATTGTGCTGAAGTGACATTTTTAAATTTCATGTCTGCTTTCTTAAATATATATTTACAGGAAAGCTTTAAGCAAGATTAAAATTCCAAATAAAAGCAGTAACACTGAGCAGAGATGCTATCAGCATTGTCTCCAGTGATTAACTTCTGATAGTTATACAACTTCCTGCTTTAACAGGTTGCTATGTAGTAAATTTAGGATTTTATATAATGTTTAGTTTATCAACTGAGCTATACTTATCAAATTTGATTTACAAAATGCAGTTTGCACATTGTTATTTAAACAATTAAATAATTTTATACCCTTCCAGAATGTTACTATTTGTGCTCATATTAGTACAAAAATAATTGATTTGGAATGATTTATAATGTAATTCTTTTTTTTGAATGAAGAATTGGAGATAGGTCAGAACTTTTATAGCCTAGGAGAGAAAACTTGAAGTAGATTGCCTACCCAATGTATACGCCACCTAGTTTACTTCCCATTGAAATCTTTGACAAATAAAAAAAGTAAAATCTATTCACAGCTACCAATTTTTTCTCCCAGCAATGAAAGTTGAAATTTATACCCTGAATTTGACAAAGTTAAACATCAATGATACCATCTCCATAGTTTAATATATTTATATTTATGTGGTTTGAAGGAACAATCTGACGGGAGTCTAGAACTTTAATTCTATGAAACCCATTTAACATAGCTACTGAAAGTGTCATTGTATTTTTGAAAATTAATGTCTTTAATAGATTTAGGCAATTAGTTATTATCACGTCAGGGGAGCCTAACATAGTAACAAAACTGTAATTTACTGGACATCACACACAAAATGCTGGAGAAACTCAGTAGGCCAGGGACTATCCATGGAGAAGAATACAGTTGACGGTTTACTCTTTTCCATAGATGCTGTCTGGGCTGCTGAGTTTCTCCAGCATTTTGCCTGTGTTGCTTAGATTCCCAGCATCTGCAGGTTTTCTCTTGTTTGTGATTCACAGAACATGTTCACTAGGGGCAAACCAAACAAATTTGAATCTTAAAAAGGAAGAAGGTAATGCTGAGAAATTATAATGCATTGATCAAACCACATTTGGAGTATTTATTGTGAGTAGTTTTGGACCCTATATCTAAGAAAGGATGTGCTGTTATTGCAGAGGATCGAGAAGAGATTTACGATAACGATCCTGGAAATGAAAGGGTGAACATATGAGGAGTGTTTGATGGCTATAGGCCTGTCGCTGCTGGAGTTTAGTCGAATGAGGAGGGATCTCATTGAAACCTACCTAATACTGAAAGACCTAGATAGAGTGGGCAACAAGAGGATGCTTCTTGTAGGAGAATCTAGGACCAAAGGACATGGCCTCAGAATACATGGACATTACTTTAGAACAGAGATGAGAAAGTTCTTTAGCCAGCATGAAGTGAATGTGTGAAATTCATTGGCACAAACAAATGTGAAGGCCAAATCTTTGGGTATATTTAAACTGAAGGTTGATATGTTCTTGTTTAGTAAAGGTATCAAAGGTTATGGGGAGAAGGCATACTGGTTGCAATATAGTTTAATCCTGCAATTCAAAAGGCATAGGAATGTAAGAAGTTGCAAAGTAGTAGATTCTGCCCAATGCATCATAAGCACATCTCTCCCAACTCCTGGTTGTATCTGCTGTAGGCACTGCTTCAAAAATGCAATATCTATCATCAAAGGTCCCCAGCATCTGGGACAAGGCACATTTTTGCAGATGACATCAGGCAGAAGGTACAGAGACCATACCATCAGTTTCAAGAACAGCTTCTTTTCAACAATTCAGTTCTTGAACCAACTGGCAAAAGCCTAATCATGATAGTTCAACACTAAATGCACTAAAATGGACATGTTTATGTTCTAATCGTGTCTTCTTGTAAAAAGTGTTTATACTTTATGCTTAAATTGTGTTTTACTTCTGAATGCTGTTTACCATGAAGCTCTGTGGCTGTGAAGCTGCTGCAAGTAAGTTTTTCATTGCACCTTTGCAACATTACATGTACTTGTGCATATGATCAACAAAAACTCAACTTTTGAGATGAACTTCCAAGTCTTTTGAAGCCTGTAATACTGCTCAATTTTAACTTGTGTCCTTGCTGTCAAATTGTCTTGCAGGAGAATTACTTAAAAAGATATCAGTACTAATGTAGTTCTCACCAGCCTGGAAGTGTAATCCCTGAGATTGTTATTCCTTTACATAACTAAATTTCCTGTCATGTCCATCACAGTAAATAACTATCAGAAAAAAATCATCTTCAAGGTGTCATATATATTGAACCCTTCTAAAGTCGCTTTTCACATCCCTTAGTGTTTTGATTGGAAAGTGTTTAATTTTAATTACCTGTTCCTCTGTGACTATTTTTAAATGGTTCCGGTAAAATTGAAGGGGCAAATCTATTCACTTGATGCCTGGTGTGCTGAATAAATGCCAACATATTATATCATAAATGACAGTTGGAAAACATTGTGCAAAAGTAGGTGATATTTTTCATTCTAGAATTACTCTTGACCCAATATACAGAGCTGGAAATTACACAGCATCTGAAAAGGCACATGAAAACAGCCATGCACAGCAGAGAAGGGTCTGGCTCACAGCAATTTTCTATAATGATGCCCAGCATTGAAATTCTAAGGCAGACATGACCCAAGTTATTGTGCACAATAGAAAATGCTTAGCATACTTACTCTCATGCCCACGCAAAGGCTCTTCATTCGCAAGCTGTTGCCACTGGGGAGCTTGAGGAGCAAGTCAATTGGACAATGATTGGGGAAATGGAGTGGTCAGTGAAGGGCTTGGGAGAGAGGAATGGAAAACTGAGGGGAGGACTTGGGGACAGGCGCACGTGAAAATTAACACTGAAAAGTCAGTGGGTGTGACTTAAGAGAGAATATCTAAATGAGGATCTACATAGGTGTGCTTTTTGGACAAGCCTGCAGCAACTCAAATGAAGTCATGCTTTCATTAATCTTGAAGCTTGGCTTAAACCTGACCCAATGCCTGCTATAGTGTAGCTGGATCATGTCATCCATGGACAGCTTATGCAATTTATCTACACTTGGTGTCCAGAACAAAAATACTATACAAATGTATCTTCAGTTCATTCTCCACAATTATATCTATGGTAAATTCTATTACAGAGTGTACAAAAACACTCTTGGGTAAATTAAATTCTTGGCTGTTCTCCCTTTAGATCCAAGTCTTTAATTGCTTTGAAGTACGTTCAGTTATTTCTCAGGGAACAACAGGAAGAATTACCTTCATACAAATTTATTTCTAGATTATCTCACATTATTTTACTTCAAAATTAAGTAACTTTGAACATTAGAATGCTTTAATGATGAGGCTCCTTTTAGAAGTGGAAATAAATGTCAAATTTAGCTTGAAGTGACTTGTTCCTTGTTACGATATAATATACCATTCTTATAAGGATTGCATAAAAATTTTACATTATTTCACTATGGTTTTAGATGAAATTACATTGCAGAGAAACAATACTTTAGCACTCAGCTTATTAAGTTTCCATTGGGGCATTTGCACTGCTAGTGTAAGGACTTCATTAATATAGAGCTACAAACATACACATTTAAGGCAGAAAATAATGTTAATATTCCCAAACTACTTACTAATTAGGTTTGGAGTTTTAATCCCCCTGCAATTATCAAGCGAGCTCTGAACAACCCCTCCCTTATAACAATGTGTAATAATAACACATGGCTTAGAATCTTTGCAAAATGCCATCCTAACTTTGCCAAACAAAAAACTTTTTTTGTCTTATTTAAATGGCCTGCTCATTTTTATCAGTTTCATTATGGACAAATAAAAATAGAAAATGGTTAAGAATTAAATTTAATAAAATTAAGGTACATTTGAGCCAACATAAATACCCATTCTGACAATCCACTTAGTTTTATTAATTCAATTGGACTATGTTTTTTGGCTACTTTGCCCATGGTAACACTAAAAGGGGAAATCGCTGCATGTTGTGCCCAGATCATTTAACATAGAAATAATAATGTTAAATTTGTCTAAATTAAGGACAGCAACAAGTTTGAACAAGTTTCCAGGCAATTGATCAAGTTATCAAGTCAATCCTCCAATATCACTTAAAAATGTATGAACTAACAAGAAGTCTAATCATTTCAGATCCATATTTCTAAGAAGCTGTCAAGGTGTAGATTTACACCATTCAGTATCCTGCACCACTCTATCATTAGTAGAGACAAGAAAAAATACCAAATATAACAAAACGTATCAGTACTGCTGTGGCACTTCTGATCATCACCAAACTTATCTGTCATTACTTCCAACCTCTAATGGTAAGCATGTACTTTAATTGCTCAGGGACAACTGTCATCAGACTCTTGAACAGATCACTTGTTCGATAAGATGTACACTTGATCTCACAATCTACCTGACTCTGAACTTACACATTATTGTTACCTGCACTGCATTTTCTTGGAGGCTGCATTGTTATTGTTTTACCTCGTACTACCTCAGTTCACTGTATAATTATTCGAATTGTATTAACAGTACGCAAGACAAGCTCTTCACATTAACTTGGTACATGTGACAATTATAAACAAATATCAATGGCAAAATCAAAATTCTAAGAGCCCATCGTAAGGTTTCTGCCAATAAGGCAAGTAGTCAAAACTGTGTAAGCTTCAAATATGCAAGTTGATCAGTAGTGAAATAAAAGGCAGTTTCATCAAGAAAGTTACAAGGCTGACGTAAGGAAAGAGTTAAATTTGTAACACAAAATGGAAGTTTGTAAGAGAAAATGGTGTTAGTTGAGAAAGTGGCCTGGCAATGTTTTGAGAAAGTACAAGGGGGACCAGTGCACAGCAATGTTGTGAGAACTTCTGAGAATAGATAATGCTGGAAAAAATGTTTGTTCTGAAAGGGAAGATGATTCCAGAGTTGCAAATACTGCCTGATAGAACTGTCCCATGGGACAGTATTAGGAAATTGAGTCCTGACGGGTATAAACAGGTGGGATTTCAATGTGCAAAAGAGAATCTTCTCTTAGACTGGTCTGTGACTGGAGCCAGGAGTTGGAGATAGAGACAGGAACATCAGAAAGAGGGAGAGAGAGGGGTAGTGCGGCTTAGTAATTGGTTGATAAGTATTATTTTGACTCTTTTACAACTTCATTAAACATGTCCTTTCTTTCTGTATTTAATCTTTATGTAACCAGAACGAAGTAATTTCTTATAACCTTGAATATATGTACAACACCTCCTTTGTTTTCAGATACCTCTTGCTGCTTAATCAGAAAAGAACAAGGAATATATTTTTTAAAATATTTTCTTTACAACTGACTAATGTAACATTTTTGAAGCAGTCCTAGTTAGGATTTCAAAAAGGTCTGAACTAATTTATAGCCTCTTTTAGTTGAATTTATGTGTGATATGGCCACTGCTGACAAGGCCAGCATTTAATGACAGAGAGAAAATATTCAGTAAGCCAGGCAGCTTCCACTTCGATATATATTAATTTCAGAAAAAAAGGTAGTTACCTGAAATATTAATTCTTTATTAATAACAATAGATGCTGCTTATGTTATTGAGGATCTCCAGCATTTTCTGTTTTCATTACATATTTTCACTTACTGCATTACTTTGTTTTTCAATACCACAAACCCCTCTGTGCTGCTGTAACCTTTCTGATGAAGGGATTGTAACCATGTGCCTTCAGTAATGAGATCGGGATTAAGACTCAGTCAAGATGGAGAATTCTCAAGCAAACTGGCCGCGTGACTGTTAGTGTGATGCCTTTCAAATGCAACATTTGCCTTGGAGAATGTAATTGGGATTTTTTTTTTAAGTAACTGCAGAACACTGTAAATTGGGTGCATGTATAAGATAACGGGCATGATACCTGCCTGTCCAGTTAGACCCATTGTCTCAGCTTGCTCCTGCCCCACCGAACTCATTTCTGCATACCTCGACACTGTTTTATCCCCCCTTGTTCAATCCCTTTCCACCTATGTTCGTGACACTTCTCATGCTCTGGATTTTTTCAATGATTTCAAGTTCCCTGGCCCCCATCGTCTTATTTTCACCATGGACGTCCAGTCCCTATATACCTCCATCCCCCACAAGAAAGTTCTCAAAGCTCTCTGTTTCATTTTGGATTCCAGAACCAACCAGTTACCCTCTACCACCACTCTCCTCCGTCTAGTGGGATTGGTTCTTACTCTTAATAATTTCTCCTTTGGCTCCTCCCACTTCCTTCAAACTAAAGGTGTAGCCATGGGCACCCGTATGGGTCCCAGCTATCCTGCCTTTTTGTTGGCTTTGTGGAACAGTCCATGTTCCAAGCCTATACTGGCATCCGCCCCCACTTTTCCTTCGCTACATCGACGACTGTATTGGTGCTGCTTCCTGCACGCATGCTGAGCTCATTGACTTCATTAACTTTGCCTCCAACTTCCACCCTGCCCTCAAATTTACCTGGTCTATTTCCGATACCTCCCTTCCTTCCTTGATCTCTCTGTCTCTATCTCTGGAGACAGCTTATCTACTGATCTCTACTATAAGCCCACGGACTCTCACAGCTACCTGAACGATTCCTCTTCCCACCCTGTTACTTGTAAAAATGCCATCCCCTTCTCTCAATTCCTCCATCTCTGCCACATCTGCTCTCAGAATAAGGCTTTTCATTCCAGGCCGAAGATGTCTTCCTTTTTTAAAGAAAGGGGCTTCCCTTCCTCCACCATCAACTCTGCTCTCAAATGCATTTCCCCCATTTCATGCACATCTGCTGTCACCCCATCCTCCTATCGCCCCACTAGGGATAGGGTTCCTCTTGTCCTCATCTACCACCCCACCAGCCTCTGGGTCCAACATATAATTCTCTGTAACTTATTCCACCTCCAATGAGATCCCACCACCAAGCACATCTTTCCCTCCCCTTCTTTCTGCAGGGATCGCTCCCTACGCAACTCCTTTGTCAGTTCGTCCCCCCATCCCTTCCCACAGATCTCCCTCCCGGCAGTTATCCTTGTAAGCAGAACAAGTGCTACACCTGCCCTTACACTTCCTCCTTCACCACCATTCAGGGCCCCAGACAGTCCTTCCAGGTGAGGCGACACTTCACCTGTGAGTCTTGCTGGTATGATATACTATATCCAGTGCTCCTGGTGTGGCCTTCTATATATTAGTGAGACCCGATGCAGACTGGGAGACTGTTTCGCTGAACACCTATGCTCTGTCCACCAGAGAAAGCAGGATCTCCCAGTGGCCACACGTTTTAATTCCACATGGCCTTCTCTACTGTTGAGATGAAGCCACACTCAGGTTAGAGGAACAACGCCTTATATTCTGTCTGGGTAGCCTCCAACCTGATGGCATGAACATTCATTTCTCTATCTTCCGTTAATGCCCCTCCTCCACTTCTTACCTTATCCCTTATTTATCTATCTATCTATTTATTTATTCATTCATTCATTCATTCATTTATTTAATAAATATATCTTTTTTCTCACTCTTTCCCTCTCACATGGAAGACTGTTCTCCAACTTCCTCTGGTGTTCCCTTCCCCCTTTCTTTCTTCCAAGGCCTTCCATCCTATGATACTCCCCCTTCTCCAGCCTTGTATCCCTTTTGCCATTCACCTTTCCAGCTCTTAGCTTCATCCCTCCGCCTCTTGTCTTCTGCTATCAGTTCGGATCTCCCCCTCCCCCTCTCAAATCTCTTACTATCTCTTCTTTTAATTAGTCCTGACAAAGGGTCTCAACCCGAAATGCCAACTGTACTTCTTCCTATAGATGCTGCCTGGCCTGCTGCGTTCCACCAGCATTTTGTGTGTGTGGCATGATACTTTTTACTGGTTACTCAAAATTCTTGTTATTCAATCTTGATACATCCAAGTGAAGAGGATTGTATCACATGGACTCAGTGAAAGGTTTTTTAAACAACAAAAATGTGCTAGACTAACATTACACCTGCTCGTACCTAAATTAGAACATAAGAAAGCCATTTCATGAGCAATGCATGATCCTGTGCTGTATTCCACCTGGAGGCCAGCTTTCAGCACTGGGCTGTAGCCTAAAGCAACACAGAGTGATCAACTGTAGTGCAAAGCTTGTAGTGTGTAGCTGGCTGACTGTGTGGGTTAAAAGAGATTACCCATGAAGTCCTGGCCTCTGGTAGTTACTGTCAAACTGAAATCGAATGATGATCAACATCACTGACATTCAAACATTCAAAAGCCCCTCAATACTTCTCAAGAAAAGAACAATTCATTAAAAACAGAACAATTAAATATATATAAAATATCTAAATTATTTTAAATAAAAAGACCTACTAACTTTTTCTTTTATACCCATTTCTCACTAAATGGCATGTGGTATTTACATTATATTGACTGATACAGCAAATCATTTCCCAGTCTTAGAAACAAGAAACTTGTATAGGTTTATGAAGCCCCATCGGGCTCATGTAGCCCAAGTCCAGGTCAACTTCAGACTTCTGCAAAAACACAGGTGGATCTCTCTGGTGCTGGTGCCCATGAGAAAGATGTGTCTTGTACTGACTGGCCTGTGATTTTCCAAGTGGGGCCTGCTCCGTATGTTTATTGGGCAGTTGACCTACGCTTAGCTTGCTTGCATCTGCACGGTCAAACTTGCTGGCCACAAGCACTCAAGACCCAATGATGAGACACTACTCAATGCAATGGACCTTGAATTATAGAGAGGGGTCCCTTCCATCAGTCAGGAAGAGGTCCACCCATAACACTTGTGATATAACCTGTGATGGGTAGTAAAGCCATATCCTCAGTTTTGCTGTCTGTGAAAAATTAAATAAGAAACAAGTAAACTCATTTCTTAAATAACATGAACATATAACTAGCTGTAAAAGCCCTGTGCCACATCAGACTTAGCATTGGATCCATAAAGACACCTTTGGGAGATCTCAGCAAGCCCACACCCTACCAATGGCCTCTTAAGACCGGCAGCTGAACATGGTGGGAGGTACATTGTGGCCAACCTGCCAGCTACTTCAGGTCTTCCACATTTGTAAACGGCATTTTCCAGATTTCATGCAGTCACTCTTCTACAAAACTGCTCAAATTTCCAAGCACGCTTTGGCTATTATGTAAATAATGCTTTGTGACAGAAGAAAATTGTCTGATTTAGATTTGTTTTCAATTTAAATCAGCAGTTTTCTAAAATGAGACAAGTCTCAATACGCTTGACCTTTAACAAATCCCTTCTACTGCATAAAATGTTTCTACTTTTAATGTCATAACAAACCCTATATACCATAACTATTATGCCTCATACAACTGAGAACTTTTACTTTTTTATGTACCGGGTAAATACTTAAATAATATTTGCTTTGTATTATGAACATGCTTTCTAATGTCTGTTTATGAATTATGTTCTTTCTCTAACACTTGAGTAGGTGGTACTCAAGATATCGGTCAAGAAATTGTAGGAATTCGGCTGAGAACGGCAACCACTTTATCCACATAGATACCAAAAAGCTTTCAATGCAGATATGAAGTCCCAAATTTGCAGTTCAACTTGATGACTAATTGGAGCTTGGCTAACTGGGCAGTATACCTTTAGCTGTGCTTTATATATAAATATAATTCATTGATAAATGTTTATACAAAGTTGAACTTCATGATGAAATGCAATCTTGAATCTTTACTCTGCTATTAAAAGGGCAGAGGTAGCGATGTGGCCCAATTTGTTTCCGAGTTTCACAATTTTACATAAAAAGCTCTGGCAACAGTGAGAGCTCCAGCTGCTAAGTAGATCAGTTAGTAAAAAAAAAATACTTGTAACATGTTTCTTCTTTTACTAATTTCCTTCTGCAATTTTTATTAGCTGTAATATCAGGGAGGCCTTTTATGAAGCAATTTCAGAAAATAGTTTCTAAACATTTCTGAACTGAAATTGTGATTTCACTGAGATCGCCATTTATTTACAATACTTAATCCAAAATTTCTGAATGAAGCCATATAACTTCTTTCAACTTTTGTAAAAATAAAGTTATAATATATCTTTACCAGAACTTACATTAACTTCTACATTCATTTGTGGAAGGTAATCTCAGTATTAATTTCAGAAGAGCATTTTAATGTCACTAAAATTTAGAAAACATAAGATAAGGCAAATCAATTTGATTAATTGCATTGCAAATATAAGGCCACATTACTGAATGAGCCATCCTGCATTTTACATGGTCAATATATTAACAAAATCAGGGCAATGACTTTTCTCTGGTAAGTGTAAAGATAGAATCTGACTTCCATTTAATAATGCACAAAGAGCAAATGTTCTTATGTTTAATTGCTGCTCCAATTTTCATTAATAGGCAATATGAGATCTGAAATAGTCAACATGTTATGAATGCAAAGAGTCTACATATATATATATATATATCCAAAACTTGAAACAGTTTTTATTTTAATGCATGGCATTGTGTTCCAATGTATATGTATGCATTTGCATACTGTACTGAACTACATAAGTTAAACAACCCTTGTCATCTTATTCAAGTAAACATTTATGTTTAAGTATTCTTCAGTCAAACGTACCTGTTATTTTCAAAGATCAGGGCCTTACACAGTTACATTATTAGCAGTGTAGCCAGTAATAACTAGCTACCTATAGCACATGCAAAATGTTTTAATACTTGAGTTTAGATAAGAGTAATGTGTTCTAATTAAAACTATACATAACTTTGAAAAATATTTAAAGAATCAGTGTGCATGAATACAAATTAAAAGTTGCACTCAATTAAATTCAGTGTTCACTTTTAATTAGTACACAGCACAATGCAATTAGTGTTCTGGAATAATAAACATTGACTTGTAAAAACAGGGAACACTACAAACGTGAAGTGAGAAATAATTTCTACTGCAAAGTTATCAGCTTATAACATTAACTCTAATGGATTCTTTAGAGATGCAGCTGGCCTAATGATTACTTCCAGCATTTTCTGTAGTCACTTCACAACTTGAGTCTCTCTGGCTTATGGATAATTAGGCCATATATAAATGTTCACAGCAAAACTTTCAGTCATTGTCAATAACTAAAATACATGTAAGCTTCAAAAGAAAGAACAATGTTCTTCTGATTTACAGAAGACACACTGTTCAATTATTTTTCTCAAAGCATATCTGAAATCAACTTCTGTGCAATCAAATTAGAGTTGCCTATTTTTCCATTTAGTGTATACAGCAACAAGAAAAAAATTACAATTAGTCGACGCTGCTGTTCTGAGATCAAGTCTTCAAAAACAGCAAGTCTAGGGTTTACGGTTCAGGATTCAAGATTGTTTAATGCCATTTGCTGTACACAAGTGTAAAGGAGAACAAAATAATCATTATTCCAGATCCGATGCAGCTCAAAAAAATAAAAAGCACAACAATAATTTTTAAAAGTTAGTATAAACGCATAAGATATCTTATATACAGGATCGATTTTATGTCCATAAAGTGATGTTAGGCTGTGTATGGTGGGTGTGTGAGAGGGAGGTTTGGGGTTTTGTTGCTACTGCCGGTGTTTTCTGTGGGGGGGGGGGTCAGAGATTTAATGTTATGGCCATTGTTTTTTCTTCTCTGCGGAGGAGAGGGTTGGAGATTTAATGCTATTGTCGCTGTTTTTTACTGTGAGCAAGGGGTGAGGGATTTGATTCTATTGACACTGTTTTTGTCTGCAAGGAAGGGGGTGGAGGTCCTGCAGTTTGTGTATCTTGTTTCTTTTTCCTTTTTGTGCTGGGGAGGAGGAGTCGCTGTCAAATTTCTGTATTTCATGGCTATCTGGAGAAGACAAGTATCAGAATTCTAATGTATCTGCATACTTTGACAATAAAATGAACCTTTTGTCATGAAATGATAAAGTAGTGGTGGAGTTAGTGGGAGGAGGTGTTGATCAGCCTACTATTTGGGAAAAGGAACTATCTTTGAGTCTGATGGTGCTGGCATGGACGCTATGTACCCTTCTCCCTGTTGTGAGTGGGACAAACAGTACAGCAGCAGGGTGTGTGGGATGCTCATGATGTTACTGATCATTTTCTGGCACCTTTCTGTATACATGTCCTTGATGGTAGATCGGTTGATGCCGGTGATACATTGGGCAATTCTGCCTACCATTGTAGTGCCGTTCTCTCCACCTCAGTGCAGTTTCCGTACCAAGCAGTGATGCAGCTTGTCAGGATGCTCTCCACTGCACATCTGTAGAATAATGAATATAGACATGCAAAGTCCAGCTCTCTTCAGCCTTCTCAGAAAGAAGAGGCCATGATGAGTTTTCTCAACTGTGTAGGATGTGTTCTAGGCCTCAGAGATTGTGTGTGATGTGCACTCTAAAAAGTTTGAAACTGCTTGTATTTACCACTGCTGTGCCACCAAGGTAAAATGGGGCATGAGCGGAGCAAGTTGGCCTGATTTTGCTGACCATCTCCTTTGTCTTGTTGATTTTAAGGAGGTACAGTGTGAAATAGTGATCCCAATTCCCCTTACCTGCAGTCAAGGCATGGGCAACCTACCACATGACATTTGACAGCATGGGAAAAATACCACCAACACAATCCATAGAAATCCTCCAAAATCAAGATCACAAGATGGAAGAGCCAATATCAGCACCCTCTTCACTATCAAATTGCTTTGATGTCTTCTTTTTCCTGTATCTAATCTGATTCCTGATGAAATTCTCCATGCAGGAAGGGATATTCGGGAGGACAAAGAAAATGCTTCGAAGAAATTTTCAAGATCTCTATGGAAATGTTGTAATACCCTGACCAACTCATAGAAATCCTGGATTTTAATCAACCAAAGTAAAGCTGGAAATTTCAAGCCTCAGCCATGGGAACGTGGAAGTCACACTGTTCAAGTACTACCTGCCGAATCTTTAAGTCCCACAAAGGATTTTTCAATCACCTTTGAACCAATAAACTGAGTTTAACAAAACTCATCCTTGAACCCAAGACGTAACTCAGAAAAAAGCTACTGTGATGATACAATTTATCTTCCTTTTCATTACACTGGACTCCAGAAAGAGACTGTATAAAATGGCAGAAATAGAATTTCAGGCGTATTACTATTCTCCTTGCAATAATTTCTGACGTGGCTTGCAATATTTGACAAACACAAAGCAATAAGAACAGAAAATATAACTTGCAGTCATTGACGATAGCACAATAATAAATGTCTGCATAAATGATCATGTTGAACAAAATGTTTACTCTATATTTTGGATGGTGGGGTGGAGATATGTCTCTACCAAAAGAGGTGTAAGGTGCTCCTTCCCTCCACTAGCTTGCAGGTCACCCTTGGACAAGGTGTAGCACCAGTTTAGCTCCCCAGTCTGGGTTACATAAAGCCATGGAGCAGGTTGTAGATGCTCTTATGAGCAACTGGTGCATAACACAAGTCCACTGACAGCAGGTAGACAATCTCAGAATAGTATTGATAATGGCTAGGGTCACCCATATTGTAAAGACACTGCTCAGAAGAAGAAAATGGCAGAAGACTGCTGCAGAAAAATTTTCCAAGATCACCCATGTCATACAACATGGCACATAATGATGATGACCCTACATTAGCTTTTCTCTTAAATTTTCCTTACCTACGGTAAATGATATGTGATATGGCCTTTGACTCCAGTCAGCTCAATAAAATTTCTCAAGGTTTTTACGTGTAATCCTTGTAAACAAAATACTTACATAAAAAGCTACTTTATTAAAGTTGAATAATAAGCTCTGAAGTTTTCTGTCAAATTCAGCATGATTTGGTGTAACTTTAACATGTTCAACTGCAATTCTTAAATAGAATTGGTACTAAATGGCATTAGGAAAGGCCAATTTAATTGTTCTTTATGGAGTAAGCTGTTTAATTATCTTCAAAGTTTATATAGTTGTTAATGAGAACCCAAGCAAAACAATTAGTTTGAGTGATTTGAAACTGAAGTTAAAGCTGTCTCTTGTCATGTTCAACCATTGCCAAAAAATGTAACGAATACAAACTCTATTCAATCAAGATTTTATTATACACAGTCTCTGAAAATCAAATATCTACTTTAATCTGAATGTTCCAGCTTTGGGAAAACTTGTATACAAAATAATGAAATGTTTATCTCTTCAAAATGTTAATTAATTTTGGCATGCAGATCAAGCACCTAATTTTTTTTTGCATCTAGTATTGATCACAATTTAGATTCACCAACACCTTTCCATATGTAGCTATCACCAGTGTTTAGGAGCCACTACTGTTTACACCAACAGCTACTCAAGCTCCACTACATTTTCCCTGATTACAGCAATGAGAAGAGGACATGTTCTGAATGGCAAGGGTACTTAGTGATGAATGTCACCTTCCTGAGGGACTGCCTCTTGAAGATGTTCTCGATGGTGGGGATGTTTTGCATCCGTGAAGAAGCTGCCTCAGTCTAATACCTTCCGCAGCCTCTTTCAATTCTCTGTATTGGAACTTCCATACCAGACTGTGATGCACCACTCAGAATGCTTTCCAGGTACCTCTGTAAAAATTTATTAGAATCTTTGGAGATATGCCAAATCTTCACAAACTCCTAACAATGTACAGTCACTGGCATCTCTTTCCTATGATTGCATCAATATGTTTGAACCTTTAAAATGATCATGGCCAGGAACTTAAAGCTGCTCACCCTTTCCACTGGTGTCCCTTCAATGATGACTGGTGTGTGTTCTCCCAACTTCAACTTCCATCCGGAAAAATTGTTAGAGGGGAATATTGAGGGAATACATTGTATTGGTAATAGGTTTTATTTATTCTTTTTTCCACCTTATCTCAAGAGCTCATTTAAGAGAAACACTCACTCTTAATTTCCTCAGATATGGAACTACCTTCATTGCAAGCTGCATGATTATATGAAGAGATGCCTGTATTTTATTCATTCCCCCTTTGTTACAACAAAATATTAGATATAGGGAAGTTGTTTGATAATTATTAAGAATAAAGATGAAGGACAGCACTTCATAAAATGCATATTATTTATAACCTATTTTAGGAAAATTACTCATTGGCAAACAGATATGTCACCTTTAAGCAGATGAAGGTACATCACCATGGTCAGAAGTGAGGCAAGAGGGAGGGGGAGTCCAAGCAAGGGTGAAAGATATAGAGGGATGAGGCCTCCTCTACCCAGAATCTTATTAGCAAATGTGCAGTTGTTGGAGAACAAAATTAAGGACCTAAGAGCAAGGGTGCTGTATCATAGGGAAATGAAAAATTGTGCTCTGTGTTGTACTGAGAAGTGACTTGCTCAGAATACACCAGATATGGCGATCAAACCTGAAGGCTTCTCAAGTCACAGGATGGACCAACCAGCTGATTTTGAAAAGGCAAAAGATGCAAATGTATGTTTAGATGATAAACTCTCTGCGATGCTCCAAAATGATGGTTTGTTGTACTCGTGTTCTCCCAACCTTGGACACCTAATGACCATTCTATTTACCTAGAGAGTTCTCCTCTGTGATCCTGACTGCAGATTACATACCACCAGCAGCCAACTATAATCAAGCACTTGAGGTACCTCATGATGCCATCACCAAGAACCAATCCACCATGATGCCTTTCATATCATAGTCAGGGATTTCAATCAGGTTTTTTTTAAAGAAATCCCTGCCCAATTGACATCAACATATAACCTGTAGCATCAAAGGTCCCAACACACTAGGCCACTACTATACTATGATGAGGAATGTCGTCTGAATTTCGAGAAATCTGATCACTTGGTTTTCCTTCTCCAATGTACCTCGATTTCCAGAAGGCATTTGATAAGGTCCCACATAGAAGATTGGTGGGTAAAATCAAAGCTCAGGGCATCGGGGGGAAGGCATTGACATGGATAGAAAACTGGTTGGCAAATAGAAAGCAAAGGGTAGCAGTGAATGGGTGTTTCTCGGAATGGCAGGTGGTGACTAGTGGGGTGCCACAGGGCTCGTTATTGGGACCACAGCTGTTTACCATTTACGTTAACGATTTGGATGAAGGCATAGAAAATAACATCAGCAAATTTGCTGATGATACTAAGCTGGGTGGCAGTGTGGCATGTGATGAGGATGTTAGGAGAATTCAGGGTGACTTAGATAGGCTGGGTGAGTGGGCAGATACTTGGCAGATGGCGTTTAATGTGAATAAGTGTGAGGTTATCCACTTTGGGAGTAAGAACAGGAAGGCAGATTATTATCTGAACGGTATAGATTTGGGTAAGGGAGTAACACAAAGAGATCTCGGAGTCCTTGTTCATCAGTCACTGAAGGTGAATGAGCAAGTGCAGCAGGCAGTGAAGAAGGCTAATGGAATGTTGGCCTTTATTACAAAGGGAATTGAGTACAAGAGCAAGGAAATCCTCTTGCATTTGTACAGAGCCCTGGTGAGACCACACCTGGAGTATTGTGTACAGTTTTGGTCTCCAGGGTTAAGGAAGGACATCCTGGCTGTAGAGGAAGTGCAGCGTAGATTCACGAGGTTAATTCCTAGGATGTCTGGACTGTCTTACGCAGAGAGGTTAGAGAGACTGGGCTTGTACACTCTGGAATTAAGGAGGTTGAGAGGGGATCTGATTGAAACATATAAGATTATTAAGGGACTGGACAAGATAGAGGCAGGAAATTTGTTCCAGATGCTGGGAGAGTCCAGTACCAGAGGGCATGGTTTGAGAATAAGGGGTAGGTCATTTAGGACAGAGTTAAGGAAAAACTTCTTCTCCCAGAGAGTTGTGGGGGTCTGGAATGCACTGCCTCGGAAGGTAGTGGAGGCCAATTCTCTGGATGCTTTCAAGAAGGAGCTAGATAGGTATCTTATGGATAGGGGAATCAAGGGATATGGGGACAAGGCAGGAACCGGGTATTGATAGGAATTGATCAGCCATGATCTCAAAATGGCGGTGCAGGCTCGAAGGGCCGAATGGTCTACTTCTGCACCTATTGTCTATTGTCTATTGTATACAGGCAGAGGCAAAAGAGCAAGGCTTCAGGGATAAAAATAACAAAGAGGTGGTTGCGGAAGGCAGAGGAACAGCTATTAGATTGCTTCGAGTCTGTACACTGGGCCGTGTTCAAGGACTCGTCTGTGGATCTGTATGAATACACCACACTCATCATGGACTTTATAAAAAATCATAGATAAGTGCGTTCCCACAAAAGCATTCAGAGTCTTCCCCAATCAGAAACCCTGGATAAATCATGAGATATGCAATCTGTGGAGAGCCAGTTCAGAGGTATTCCAGTATACCCACTAAGAAAGTTACAAGAGGTTGCCATATGATCTCCAGACAGTCATTTCATGGACGAAGTGACAATTCCAAACTAAATTTGAATCAACGAAGGATGCTTGACAGTTGTGGCAGGGCTTGAATGCTATCATCTCTTATAAAGTAAAATCAAGTGACATAGGTGACAACGGGTTTTCGCTCCCAGATAAGCTTCTATACTTGCACTGACCTGCAAAACATGGAGGAATCATCGTGTACTCTCAGAGACCCGGATAACCCTGTGATTTCAGTCTCTAAGGCTGAAGTAGGAGCATTCTTCAGGAGGATGGATTTACAGATAGTATCCAGCCCAGACAGAGTATCTGGCCAAGTACTAAAGATCTGTGCTGGTCAAGAGGCTGGAGTGTTCACTAAAATTTTTTACGTCTCGTTGCGGAAGTCTGAGTTACCCAACTGCTTCAAGTAGGCTTCGGTTATACTAGTGCCTAAGAAGAACATAGTAAACTGCCACAAATACTATCATCCAGTAACTTTTACATCCACAGTAATGAAGTGTTTTGGGAGGTTGGTGATGAACTATATCAACTCCTGCCTGAGAAGCAACTTCGATCCGCTCCAATTTTCCTGTCAGCACAACAGGACCACAGCAGATGCCGCCTCACTGGCTCTTCACTTAACCCTGTAACATCTGGACAGCAAAGATGCATACATCAGGATGCTCTTTATCAACAACAGCTTGGCCTTCAATGCTATCATCCCCTCAAAACTAATCAATAAACTTCATGACCTTTGCCTCAATACTCCCGTGTGCAATTGCATCTTCAATTTCCTCACTTGCACACCCCAGTCAGTCTGGATAACAACCTCTAAAATTCTATATTCAAAATAATTAAAAACCTATTGCTTACAGTAAATAGTATAATCACCTTAAATGTATCCTCAAAGTGGAGGCGATGAGACTAAATATTGGGATAAAGCTAATAACAATTTCATTACAAAAATATGGAAAGTGAATTTATTGTCATCAGCCAGAGCATTACATGTAGGAATTCGAACATTACATTACAGTTGTGCAAGTCATTGGTGAGGACACACTTGGAGTGTAGTCTGTTCACCTTTACAGTTCTTACCCACCTGGTTTCACCTATCATCACTTTCTAGCTGTCCTTCTTCTCCTCCCCCCACCTTTTATTCTGTCATGACATAGGTAGGAAAGGGGAAGAGGTCCTGAAACGAGAGTATAGGGAGTTAGGAAGGCAGTTAAGAAGAAGGACCGCAAAGGTAGTAATCTCGGGATTACTGCCTGTACCACGCGACAGTGAGAGTAGGAATGGAATTAGGTGGAGGATGAATGCGTGGTTGAGGGATTGGAGCAGGGGGCAGGGATTCAAGTTTCTGGATCATTGGGACCTCTTCTGGGGCAGGCGTGACCTGTTCAAGAAGGACGGGTTACACTTGAATCCTGGGGGGACCAATATCCTAGCGGGGAGGTTTGCTAGGGCTACGGGGCAGACTTTAAACTAGTAAGATGGGGGGGCGGAAATCAATTTGAGGAAACTATGGGAGAGGAGGTTAGTTCACCAGTAGAGCAAGTAAGTAGACCGTGTGTGAGGGAGGACAGGCAGGTGATGGAGGAGGGATGCGCTCAGCCCGAAGTTGTAGGGGAGAAGAAAGAAAAGGATAATAAATTTGAATGCATTGCTAGGGATGAAAAGAGAGGAGGAGGTGGAGAGTATCTTAAATGTATCTATTTTAATGCTAGGAGCATTGTAAGAAAGGTGGATGAGCTTAAAGTGTGGATTGATACCTGGAATTATGATGTTGTAGCTATTAGTGAAACATGGTTGCAGGAAGGGTGTGATTGGCAACTAAATATTCCTGGATTTAGTTGCTTCAGGTGTGATAGAGTAGGAGGGGCCAGAGGAGGAGGTGTTGCATTGCTTGTCCGAGAAAATCTTATGGCGGTGCTTTGGAAGGATAGATTACAGAGCTCCTCTAGGGAGGCTATTTGGGTGGAATTGAGGAATGGGAAAGGTGTAGTAACACTGATAGGAGTGTATTATAGGCCACCTAATGGGGAGCGTGAGTTGGAAGAGCAAATGTGTAAGGAGATAGCAGATATTTGTAGTAAACACAAGGTGGTGATTGTGGGAGATTTTAATTTTCCACACATAGATTGGGAAGCTCATTCTGTAAAAGGGCTGGATGGTTTAGAGTTTGTGAAATGTGTGCAGGATAGCTTTTTGCAACAATACATAGAAGTACCGACTAGAGATGGGGCAGTGTTGGATCTCCTGTTAGGGAATGCGATAGGTCAGCTGACAGATGTATGTGTTGGGGAGCACTTCGGGTCCAGTGATCACAATAGCATTAGCTTCAATATAATTATGGAGAAGGACAGGACTGGACCTAGAGTTGAGATTTTTGATTGGAGAAAGGCTAACTTTGAGGAGATGCGCAGGGATTTAGAGAGAGTGGAATGGGTCAAGTTGTTTTATGGGAAGGATGTAATAGAGAAATGGAGGTCATTTAAGGGTGAAATTATGAGGGTACAGAATCTTTATGTTCCTGTTCGGTTGAAAGGAAAGGTTAAAGGTTTGAAAGCGCCATGGTTTTCAAGGGATATTAGAAACTTGGTTCGAAAAAAGAGGGATGTCTACAATAGATATAGGCAGCATGGAGTAAAGGAATTGCTCGAGGAATATAAAGAATGTAAAAGGAAACTTAAGAAAGAGATTAGAAAAGCTAAAAGAAGTTACGAGTTTGGTTTGGCAAATAAGGTGGAAGTAAATCCGAAAGGCTTCTACAGTTATATTAAAAGCAAGAGGATAGTGAGGGATAAAATTGGTCCCTTAGAGAATCAGGGTGGTCAGCTATGTGTGGAGCCGAGGGAGATGGGAGAGATTTTGAACGATTTCTTCTCTTCGGTATTCACTAAGGAGAAGGATATCGAATGGTGTAAGGTGTGGGAAACAAGTAAGGAAGTTATGGAACCTATGACAATTAAAGAGGTGGAAGTACTGGCGCTTTTAAGAAATTTAAAAGTGGATAAATCTCCGGGTCCTGACCGGATATTCCCCAGGACCTTGAGGGAAGTTTGTGTAGAGATAGCAGGAGCTCTGACGGAGATCTTTCAGATGTCATTAGAAACGGGGATTGTGCCGGAGGATTGGCGTATTGCTCATGTGGTTCCATTGTTTAAAAAGGGTTCTAGAAGTAAGCCTGGCAATTATAGACCTGTCAGTTTGACATCAGTGGTGGGTAAATTAATGGAAAGTATTCTTAGAGATAGTATTTATAATTATCTGGATAGACAGGATCTGATTAGGAGTAGCCAGCATGGATTTGTGCGTGGAAGGTCATGTTTGACAAACCTTATTGAATTTTTTGAAGTAGTTACGAGGAATGTTGACGAGGGTAAGGCAGTGGATGTAGTCTATATGGACTTCAGCAAGGCCTTTGACAAAGTTCCACATGGAAGGTTAGTTAAGAAGGTTCAGTCATTAGGTATTAATGCTGGAGTAATAAAATGGATTCAACAGTGGCTAGATGGGAGATGCCAGAGAGTAGTGGTGGATAATTGTTTATCGGGATGGAGGCCGGTGACTAGCGGGGTGCCTCAGGGATCTGTTTTGGGCCCAATGTTGTTTGTAATATACATAAATGATCTGGATGATGGGGTGGTAAATTGGATTAGTAAGTATGCTGATGATACTAAGGTAGGAGGTGTTGTGGATAATGAGGTGGGTTTTCAAAGCTTGCAGGGAGATTTATGCCGGTTAGAAGAATGGGCTGAACGTTGGCAGATGGAGTTTAATGCTGAGAAGTGTGAGGTTCTACATTTTGGCAGGAATAATCCAAATAGAACATACAGGGTAAATGGTAGGGCATTGAGGAATGCAGTGGAACAGAGAGATCTAGGAATAACAGTGCATAGTTCCCTGAAGGTGGAGTCTCATGTAGATAGGGTGGTGAAGAAGGCTTTTGGAACGCTGGCCTTTATAAATCAGAGCATTGAGTACAGAAGTTGGGATGTAATGTTAAAATTGTACAAGGCATTGGTAAGGCCAAATTTGGAATATTGTGTACAGTTCTGGTCACCGAATTATAGGAAAGATATCAATAAATTAGAGAGAGTGCAGAGACGATTTACTAGGATGTTACCAGGGTTTCAGCACTTAAGTTACAGAGAAAGGTTGAACAAGTTAGGTCTCTATTCATTGGAGCGTAGAAGGTTGAGGGGGGATTTGATCGAGGTATTTAAAATGTTGAGAGGGATAGATAGAGTTGACGTGAATAGGCTGTTTCCATTGAGAGTAGGGGAGATTCAAACGAGAGGACATGATTTGAGAGTTAGGGGGCAAAAGTTTAAGGGAAACACGAGGGGGTATTTCTTTACTCAGAGAGTGATAGCTGTGTGGAATGAGCTTCCTGTAGAAGTAGTAGAGGCCAGATCAGTTGTGTCATTTAAGGTAAAATTGGATAGGTATATGGATAGGAAAGGAGTGGAGGGTTATGGGCTGAGTGCGGGTAGGTGGGACTAGGTGAGATTAAGAGTTCGGCACGGACTAGGAGGGCCGGAATGGCCTGTTTCCGTGCTGTGATTGTTATATGGTTATCTTCTCACTTTCTTTCTAAATCGAAATGTTTGTTCATTTCCATAGATGCAGTCTGACCTGTTGAGTTCCTCCAGAATTTTGTACGTGTTGCTTTGGATCTCCAGCATCTGCAGAATTTCTCATGCTTTTAAGATATACCCTAACTTCTTTGGATCAATTGGAGGAATAAAATGAGAAAATTAGACAGAAATACCACTGTTAATGATTATTTCATTACTGAGGTTGGTAGTTTAGTGGTTCCAAGAATACAGTTCAAAGTCTTGGCAATTTAAAATACATTTTTGAGATGACCCAGTAAAGATAAACCAACATCAAACTGATGGATTGTCAGAGAAGTCATCTGGGTAACATGGCATAGAACATCTGCAGGCACTGTTCGCCCACTGTTACATCCCACAGAAAAATCAATGGAATCTTGCAATTACAGCACAAAAGCTTGTTTCTTTGAGTATTTGCAATAGTTGTATGTACAAGTTATGATCTGAAATTGAAAGAACCCCCATTTTAGCTTAATCAACATGATCCGATCAACATAGTAAAACAGGGCAATAGAAGACAACTTATTCATAAAACATTGCAAAATTATATGTAGGTACATGGCTTATGTCCAAAACCAAAAGACAATGTACCTAATTAAATTACTTATTTTTAAAGACTCAATAAAGAAGGCCATTTTCTGTCTCTTTGGGACTTTAAAACTGCTCTCCTTAAATGCCCGGATTTTCGCCATCAAGCAATAAGCCGTCCTTATCATTGAAAATCCTTATGTAGTTGATCTCAATTGAAATTTCTAAATGTACAGCTCGAGTGGAAAAGTCAGCAAAGTACATTTTAACCAGGATGGTGGAAGCACTAGCTGTACAATATCCTGGATGTTGACTGAATTCATTTGGCAGCAGATAGCTGGAGAACAAGAATTAAATCCATGCCATGCCCAATAAAAAAAAATGTCTTTAGTCTATAAATGGGACGGTCATCTGATATATTCATAGTATGTAAGTCTACAGACATGTATGTATAATACATCAACAATTGGTTATTCTTTTGCTGCAAATTAATACAATATGATGTTTCTTACAGTTGTTTTTTCTGAAAATGAGACTTTCATAATATTTTAACCCTTTCATTAAACAACCAGAAAAATATATTTTGGGATATGGCTATTCAGCCAGTTATGTCCATACAAAACAAAACAAAAATGACCAATCAACTTACTGAATTGTAGTTCATGATCTTGCTAGGATAAGGCATCTCAAATAGTTGTCCAGGTTCATATTACAAACTGTGTTGAGGACCCTGTCTCTACAACATATTCAGACAATGAGTTCCAGATCTCATTAAACTCCTGGTGAAAAGATCTTGTGAATGCCCCTTGAATTCCCCCAAATGTCTTAACAATTTAAAAAGAATAATTACTGGGTTATAATGATTTAAATATAATAGGTCCTTCCTCTTCACCATGTCCAGGTCCTCCAATTTGATTAAATCTCCTGTAGACCCCTTTCCTCCAAAGAAAATTGCAATCCAGCCAATCTCCCTGGATGAATAGGATTCTACAGCCTTTGTGTTTATCATTATATATTTCAATTAATACAATGGCCCTGAGTTGTTTGATCACAATCCAAGAAAACCTGATAATAACTCAAAATTTTAAAAGAATAAAAAAAGCAGGAAAAAAACATGGGTTCATTATTTAGACCTCATCAACAGAAGGGCCAAAAATCTAAAATAATGAACCACCTTCGACAAGTGTTAACATTTCAATTCTTTCTATTTTACCACACAATAAAAGCATAATACACTGTGTTTTGTTTAATTCAGTATTCATCATCGCAGGTTTTAATGGAGATTCCTACTAACAACAATATCCAAAACCTTAATGTGATGCTGTTACATGAACTGAACTCTTTGACAGTGAGCCCCAGTAGGGGTGATAGGCTTAAGAAGCAGAAGTTATCAGCTATTGGGATGGACCACTGTTTCTTTTAATTTTATTTCTTGACCATCTTTTCTGTGAAATTCATAGTTCATAACTATATTCTGATACTACTTATTAGCCTCTTCTTTGATCAGAACTTCCCAAGTGAAAGCCCAGAGTGCAGAACACAAAACAGACCCTGTAAAATTGGAGTCCTAATCCCAAACCATGCTTCCTCCTATTCAGTTTATCTGGTGGAATTCTGGGAGCTGTTGTGAGATCCATAGAGATTTTATTCACGATTATATCTGCTGTAAAGTTAATTATCATGCAGAAGTAATTACAATTCTGTAAATTGTAAAAGAAATAACTGCTTCATAATATGCCTTCTTCAAACATTGCAAAGAATATGGTCATAAATCTCGTTGACCTTACTTTGTGAATAGCAGCCATAGTAATTTGCATAATAATAGTCACTATAGATTAAAAATAGCTCATTGTAAAACACTTTGTGTCATCAAGACATGAAAGATATAAGACAAAATCTTATTTTCTTTGTCACGGATAATGAACAAAAAGTCACAATTTCTATTAACTCATCAGCACCTTTAAATAAGAATTGTTAAGTCTGGAATCAAGTCAGTATGGAATGACATCTATTCAATATCCTTTCAGTATAGAAAAATAGATTTGCAGTTCATCTAAGCAACAATGTGTTTAAATGCAAACATAGTAGATAGAAAAAGTAAAAGTAACCAAATTATTATTGCTCAATTAGTAATTTGTTTTTAGCTTTGTCAAATATGTATGTGTTATTGCACTGCTATTTAATTTCCAACATTTTATTAGGTTTGTTCAGATTATCTTCCGTTCTTTCTTCTCTCTGTCACCATGTAACATTTGGAGTGTGTTTTTTTTTTGCTGCTGATACTGAAAGGGATCAGCAAAATTACTTCCCAATTATGGCACAACCATTCACATTGTAAACATGACCAAGGACACCTCTTTGCATGAAAACAGTAGAAAACAATTATTCAACCACTTGGAATTTGATTTTCAAGTAATCTAACCAATTATCAAATTGAAATTAAATTGCCAAATCTAATTGTTCATTACAGAGAGCTTTAGTTTCTTCTGCTATTTATTTTTATAGTATTGCTTTCAATGCCCTAGGCTATGGATTCACAAAGTATGCAAATGCCTGAATGGCTATTGATGATTAACTAAGTCCGAGAATTTCCCCTACTGTTCGATTTTGAAGATTTATGAGAGATCCCAATCATACCTGATGCATTGGGTTTTGGGTAACCACTCTTGGGCAGCATCCAAAAGCTGGGATTCTAACAGACTTAACACTCTTTAAATTATGAAAATAGATATAAACTGATGCAACGTTCCATATGCATTTTGATGCAAGTTAGTTAGCACAGCATGACCATCAAACCAATACAATGGAACCAAACTCTTTTCTTTGAGAACATTGCCTCTGTGTGAGCTAAATAATATAAGTGTGTGTGTGTGTATATATATATATATATATATATATATATATATATATATGCTCTGAACTGCAATCTAAAGTTATGCAAATGTATTTAATTGAAAATATAATTGTTTCTTTTTGTTTCAATGAAATACTAAACTCTTTTATGTCACTTCTGAAACAATAGTATATTGAAACAATCAATTGAAATAGAGCTTTCCATCTAAATGGGAAAAGCAAGATAAAAGCACCAGAAACATTCTCAATAAACAACTCAATGTGTAATCTATTTTTAAAGGTGTTCACTTTTTTTAAGAAACATACAGCAGTTTCTTTGAACCTTTTGAAAAACAAAAAAGCCAGCATTTTCAGTCACTGCTATACAGCATCTAACTTGTTTGCCGTCATTGCCGACTGAGATCAAGAACATAAATTGTACAATCCTTGAAAGTGAGCCTACAGATTGTGGAACCAGTTCACTACTCTACTACCAATTACCCAAGATTCCTGCCTTCAGGTATGTTTTAGTATTATTCTATGAAACTTGCCTTTCTATAAAAATGAACAGTTTGCCCTAATCCATGTGTTTTGGCATAGGTTTTTATGAACAATGTGTAGTTAAGGTGAGGGAATGAGTTTATACTGAATACAAATCTCATATGATAAAATTTAAATTATTTACTAAATACAGCCAGGGTTCCAATCCTGAGAACTGCTTATAAGTGGTGGGAAGATAGATCACCAACCAGTCTCACTGCCTCAGTGATTGAGCTAGAGAGTCTGCACAGTTCTCCCTGCCCTTCTCAGCTCCACCCAGCTCCCAATTCAGGTGGCCCAGGTGGGGCGTGGGTGGAAAGGCAGAGATGCCCCATTCCGATGTAGCCTCACAGCAGCAGGACAAATCTACTCTCCCAGTCTTCCAAATGTTTGTTTATATGTTTAGGGTATTATAAACCAAGCATGAGCTTTGAAATAATTCCTTAAATATTCACTGGCTCCAATGGATACATCGAGTTTTATTACACCAGCAGTTGGTCTGCAGCCTTCTGTAGTTTGCTCATCTAAATTCTTCTTCCATGTTGTGAAAGTACCTGCCCCCACCACTCACTCAGACTACATACTTCAGATCCCAGTTCCCCTTTAGTGCAAAGAATTTCTTCTCAAATCCCTTCTAAACCTTTTGTTCCTAAATCTAATCCTATAATCTGAATACCTCTATATTGGAAAAAATCTTCTCTACCAAGTACCCTATCTAAGCTGTTCATAATTTCATACAGTCCTACCCGGTACCTCCTCATCATCTGCATATCCTGAATAAACAATGCCCATCCACCTTCTCCTTGTAGCTGAAATGCTCTTTCCTAGGTAAAAATCTAGTGAATCTTTGCACCCTCTCCAATGTAATCATGTTCTTCCTATAGTCTGGTGGCTGGCCAGTATTATATAAGTATTTTATGACACGTCTGAGAAAGATAGTGTATTAAAAAATCAATTGAATTAGAGAAGCTCTCCTAAATGGAAAAAGGGAGGTAAAAGTACAAGAATTATTCTCAACAAACAACCCACTGTGTTGTCTGCTTCTAATGGTGTTCTCTTTTTTTGGAGACACATAGCAAAGTCCTTTGTTGTGAACAGTGTGTGTATGTATATATCACCATATACTACCTTGAGGTTCATTTTTTGCATGTATTCACAGTAGAACAAAGAAATACAATAGAGTCAATGAAAAACTAGACAGAAACAAAGACTGACAAACATCCAATGTGCAAAAGACTAACTGTGCAAATACAAAATAATAAATAAATAAATAATGCTGCGAACATAAGTTGTAGAGTCCTTGAAAGTGAGTCTGCAGTTTGTGGAATCAGTTCAGAGTTTAGATTTTTTACACTGGTTCTGAAGCCTGATGGTTGAAGAGTAATAGCTGTTCCTGACCTGGTGGTGTGGGACCTAAGGTTCCTGTACTTCCTTCCTGATGGCAACAGAAAGAAGAGAGCGTGGCCTGGTTGGTGAGGGTTTCGCCTGTGATGGACTGGTCTATATCCACCACACTTTGTAGGCTTTTCCAATCTTAGACATTGGTGCTTCTAGACCAGGCTGTTATATAATCAATCAGAACATTCTCCACTATGTATCTACAGAAGATATTCAAAGTTTTAGATGACACGCCGAATCTGTGCAACTTCTAAGGAAGTAGAGATACTGCCATGCCTGTTTTGCAATGGCATGAGCACGCTGCTCCTAGAACAGATCCTTTGATATGATAACACCATGGAATTTAAAGTTACTGACCCTCTCTACATCTGATCGCCTACGAAGGACTAGCTCATGGATCTCTGGTTTCTTCCTCCTGTAGTCAATAAACAGCTCTTTGGTTTTGCTAAGGGATTGTTGTTTTATATTTTATGAAGTTGCACTATAATCTCCCAGCTCTTATACATTGTGCCCTGGTAATGACATCAAGTATCTGCATGCTTTCACCTCCTAATTTACCTGTGCTGCCACCGTCAGGGTTCTTAGACTTGTACAAAATTTTATGTTATTTAATACTCCCAAAAGCATTCCCATTCATTTTGTATGTTCCACCCTTATTAGTTCACCTAAGTGCATCATGATGCACTTTTCAGGATTACTGGCCATCTGCCACAGGCCTCCTCCATCTCCAACTAATGAATATCATCCAGGTTAAAACTATTCCTCCTCACCAGCAACCACATCACCAAGCTTCATATCATTTGCAAACTTACAAATCACAACTTATACATTCATATCCAAATTGTAACTAAGATCAAAGATCTGTGTTATAACATGAGACACAGACTTTCAATCATGAAACAGAACTACACCTCTCCCTCTGTCTCCTTTCAATAAGTCAATCGTGGACTCAGTTTACCAATAGATCAATTCTGATCCCCTGTGCTCAGTTTACCAATAGATCAATTCTGATCCCCTGTGCTCAGCTTACCGATAGATCTATGTTAGATCAACTTCACATTGAGGTCTTCATCAATTGCTTTCCAATATCTATCAAGTGCATGATTCTCATCAATATATTTTGTTACCTCTGAAAATAACCAATTTGGCTAGACAGTCTTTACAAAGAAAGTCACGCTATCTTTAGTTAATTCCTGCCTTTTCAAAGGCAAATTAATTTGTGCCTTAGAACTATTTTTAAGGTAATGATTTATGTATCACTGCTAATAAACTCACCAGTATGCAACTATCTGGCTTTTTCCTGATGCATCTTTAACATAAGTACTAAATTTGATCTCCTCCACTCAATTGCACCTACCACATGCATAACAATCACTGTCATGGGTGTCTAAAGATCATTAAATTATTTAAATCTAGAAGAATAAAACTGACCAGAAGCAGCATTGCCTCTTAGAGGTATTTTGGATGTAGGTCACACTGCGTCAGTCTCTTCCTCTCTAAAAATCTATTCCATCGTATCATAACTGTTAATATGTACGATTTTAAACTTGTTGAAATTATACAAGCAGTTAAGATCTGATGCTTCACTGGACTAAGATCCATGACTTCAAATAGTGATTCGGTATGGGTTCTAATGTTCACAGGAAAATATTCATAAACTGATCTATGTCACAATAATTTAAGCGAAAAATAAAATTTGCATTTTTCTCAAATGATGTTTCTTCTGTTTCCCAAGACAACATGTCCTATGGTTAATCTGGAATAATGAGGTTATGAGTATTTCACTTTATCAATTAACAAACAAATACAACATAAAACAGTACAGCACAAGACAGGCCCTTCGGCCCATGATGTTGTATCCAACTAATGTCTTCTGCCCATCCTTCCATATGCCTATCAAGGAGTATCTTGAATGCCTTATCATACAGTATTTGCCTCCACCACCAACCCAGGCAGTACATTCCAGGCACCCATCACTCTCTGTGTAATAAAGCTGGGCCGCACATCTCCTTTGACTCACTCCCTCTCACCTTTAATTCATACTTTCTATTATTAGGCATTTCCAACCTGAAAAAGATATGGGCTGCCCATCTATGTCTTTCATGATCTTGTAAACTTCCAACAGATGTCTCATCAGCATCCACCGCTCAGAAAAAGCAACTCAAGTTAGTCAAACTTATCTTTACAGCACATGTCCTCTAATCCAGCCAGCATCTTCTGCAGCCTCTCCAAAGCTTCAACATCCATCCTATAATGAGGTACCCAGAAGTGAATGGAATACACCAGATGAAGCCTTGCTAGGTGAATAAAGCTGCCATATAATATTCCAGCTCCTGAACTCAATTGCTTGCTTAGTAAAGGTCGACATACAACATGCTTCTTCATCAGCTTATCAACCTGTGTCAACACTGTCAGAGGGTTATGGATGTGCGCCCCAAGATCTCTCTTGCCAACAACTGTGTAGTTTTTACATTCAATCTCACAAAGTGCAACATTTTACATCTGGCCGGGTTAAACTCTAACCCATTTTACTGCCATTTATCCACCTATATCTGCAACAGATCTATATCCTGTTATCACTTTTGGCAGTTTTCCACACCACCAATCTTTGTATTATTTGCAAATTTACTAACCCACCCAAGTATATTTTCATCCACACAATGGAATCCTATGGAACACCACTAGTCACAGAGACCTCCAGCAAGATGTACTGTAGTTCCATCAACCACTATTCCATCTTCCATAAGCAAATGATTTCTGATCTCTCTTAGACAACATTTGTAGATATCAGAAACTACTTTCTTGACAACATTTGTAAGTATCAAAAACTACTTTCTTGGTTTTTTGTGTGTATTGTAAAGCTTCTTCAAAACCAACAAAGGCTACATGACAAAGGCACTAATGTTATAGCTATCATAATTCATGCAATTCACACCTTGCTACATTTAATGGTGGTGTTATAAATTATTGTTGACAGTTTGTTTCAAGTTCATGTGAACAGACATCTTGCTACAATTAGTGTAAAATGTGCTGTAATTTCCATGTACAAGAAATCCCTGCCAGATTGAACCAGTCAGCACAGATGTGGTTCATTACTCTGCTTGGTTCCTTGACAATATACGGTTTTATGCTTGGTCCATTTCACTCAGGTGGGTGCCAAACAGAATCGTGCACTTGTGATCAATACTTCAACCAAATTTAGGTTCATATTACTGACAGTGAAATGCATATTGATTGAATTCTCAGCACAGTTAAGTCCAATGCTACATTATGCATATACATTATGTAAAGCAGCAGTCCTTACAAACTATAAACATTTTACCATTACTGACACTGAATATTTACATTCTCTTGGAAGTGCAGGTTGTGTGTTCAAATTCTCGAATGGTTTCACAATTCTTTTATTTCCCTTTAATTATCTCCTGTCCACGGTCTAATAACAAAAATGCACAACATCATGACACAAGTGCAAAAGTATGTCTGCTGACATCTACTGGCTGCCTTCAGTCAACTTTCTGGGATCTGAGGAAATTAATAGGAAGCAAAACCCACATGACTAAGTCTGCAGCCAAGCCACCAACTCAATGAAGCAGACAGAATGCCCCCTAAAAGACAATTAGATTGAAATGGGTTATTAGAGCCCAAATGCTTCTCTCTCACTAAAATTAAACTCATTCAAGACACCAGCAAAGAAAGAATGATTTTGTTCCAACTTTCTTCATATTGCTGGGGGATGGGGATGGTAGGAACATGCATTGAAATTTAAATTTAAAAATCTCCTTCCACAATTCCACTTTGTGTCATCAGAAAGTCCCTACAACTACTGTTGGGGAGAATCACAGATCTTCTCAGAATCACAATATAGTTCACACTGAAAAACTGAATGCAAGAACCACTCATATCACCTGGGTAAGAATGAAGATAATTTTTTGGGGGGCAGGGGAGTGATGGAATTAGTTTAACCCATGGAACTGAGAAGAAATATATATATATATATATATATATATATATATGTTATAGTTAGCTTGAAACTCAATCACAGCTTCACAGCTTCTATTCCTGGTTTTGTGGAATTAGTGTCTTGAAAAACAAGTTTGCTTTGCGATGTATTTTTAGGCTACCATTAAAGGACTCCTTCAAAGTTCATTTGAAGTGAGTAATGGATCCATAAGTTACCCAAAGACATTCAGTCACTGGTAACTGATGCTTTAGGCAAGAATAGGGCATCTCACCCTTGGAGATTTCCCTGTTCTTTCAGCTTTCTGCTACAATTAACTAATTTAATATATTCTCAATACAACCATAGGCAATTCATTGTTAACTCTAACATACTGAAAGAGCAAGTTGTTAATATACTCTTCAAGCATTATGGACAGACGGAACAGAATTTGTTCATTAACACTGGACAAATGACAAAAAAATTAAGAGTTCAGATGTTGAACCTCAAGCTTACTGATAGATTGGTGAATCAGCTTCATCTCTCCATTGAAATAATCCACAGGTAAATCATGGATTTATTAAGGTTTCCTAATAGTTAAGCTAGTTCATGTGGTGTTTTAGGTGCATATAGGTGGATAAGTACCAAACCAATAATGCATTGAAGACTGTTGTCAGTAGTACTGAGTCATAATCAAAATCAAATGACTAGAATAGAAAAGAGACTGGACTTTTGTTTAAAAAAAACCAGATATTTTGCAGTAAGAATTGAAGTCACCTGTTCTTGGCATTTTTCATATTTAATCAAAACTCCATTAAACTTATACTGCATTAATTTATTGATGTCTTTTTACCATATCATTAGGCCTTCAACGGCCTTGAATTGAAAAACTAGATCTGAAAAAGGGACCCAGAACAGTAAAATTTGACCTATGGATGCACTCAACTGAACACAATGGAAGCCCATCAACAGTAAGCATTTGCTTGTGACAATAATGTAAAATATTCTTCAAAACAGAACTGCAGCTCAGAATTGTAGGTAGTAAAGAGCAGAATAACAACTTCTCAAATTCTATACTGTATTCAAAGTAAATACAATTCTATTGTATACAGTAGGTAGTAAAATTACCTAAGATGCATCCTCAAAATGTAGGCAATAGACTAAATTGTGGGAGAGAGCTAATAATAATTAAATTACAAAAATATGGGAAGTGAATTTATTCTTGTCATCAGCCAGGACATTATATAAGGGAATTGGAACATTACATTGCAGTTGTGCAAGTCATGGGTGAGGACACACTTGGAGTACTGTGTACAGTTTTGGTCGCCTTGTTATAGAAAAAATATAGTTAAATTTTAAAGCATGCGGGAAAGACTTACAAGGACGAGAGGGCCTAAGTTGTAGGGAGAGGCTGGCCAGGCTGGGTCTTTATTCTTTTGACTGTAGGAGAGTAAGGTGGGGGGGGGGGGGGGGGAAGAATCTTACAGAAATATTTAAAATTATGAGAGGCATAGCTAAGGTGAGTCGTAACAGTCTTCTGCCCAGTGGAAAGATGTCCAAAACTAAGGGATATAGATTTAAGGGGTGAGGGGTAAGATTTAAAAGGGAACTTTTTCACACAGAGAATGGCTAAGTACATGGAATAAGATGCCAGAGGAAATGCTTGAGGCAGGTACAATTGTACCATGTACAGTAGCAAGCACTACAAGGTAGCAAGATAGATTTATGGAGAGTGAGGGTCTTGAGCAGGGGTTCCCAACCTTTTTTTATGCCATGGACCAATACCATTAAGCATTACCATTAACCCCAAGGTTGGGACCCCCTGCTCCAGAGGAATATGGACCAAATGCAGGAAATTCAGACTAGTGAAGTGGACAACATGGTTGGCATAGATCTATTGGCCTGAAGGCATTAATTCCATGTTCTATTGCTCTATGCTTCCATGACAAGCAGAGGGCTCAGATGCTGAGAACACCTTCACTGTATAGTATTAAAAATGAACAGCTTCCAGAGGAAGGAAATGCAACTACTGAATCAAAATCAGCTCTAAGGTGGTCACAGACTCTTAATCAGTTCTTACTAAAAGAGATATAGATTTTAAACAAATTGAAGATTTTAAGGATGATCTTTATTTGTCAAATGTACATCAAAACATATATCGAAATGCACACTGCTGGGGGGCAGCCCACTAATGTCATCAAGTTTTCAGCCCATCTGCCTTTGGCATGTGGGAGGAAACCAGAGGAGCTGGAGGAAACCAGCGCAGACACAGGGAGAACGTACGGACTCCTCTTAAACAGCAGTAAAAATTGAACTCCAAATGCCTGTTGCTGGTGCTGTAACAGGTTAAGCTAACTGCTATAATACTATGCCACCCCATCTAATAGATCTCAATCTATTTAATATTCTCAAGTTGTCAACTATTTTAGGAGTTTAATCCTAAACTAACTTTGTAAATATCTTTTTAAAATTTAGACCTTGATCTCAATGAAGAATTTGCAAAATAACTGAATTGTTTTTGCACCACGTTATGTATTTTATCAATATCCCAGCAAGTAAACTTAAATATCAAATATGTAAACTACAAAATGCTACCTACCATAACTTTAAATAAATAAATAATTGTTAGCTTTTGATTCTGTTATCTGTTCATTCATTTACTCAAGCTTGTGCAGATCATGGTAGAATGTCAGTAATTTAAGCTCAATATACTTATAAGCAAAATATTGAGAGTAGTAAGGGTTAGTACGTTGTGCTGCATTGGTGCTGGAAGCATGGCAACGCTAGTGGGTTAACCCTACACACACTCAGACTGTGTTGGTCAACTACTCCAAAAATGCATTTCACTGAAGTTTTCAATGTACTGAAGTACTTGTGACAACTAAAGCCAAACTTTATACTTAAATATATTTCCAGCTGATTAATATAAAGCAAGTTGTCAAAACAAATTCAGGCTTCAGTAATCCTGAGCCATAATTTAGTTGGCAAACCATGTTTCCAAGACAAGGACTTAAATTAAACAGATTAAAATGTTTTTAGCTTCTTTGATGTATATAGTGTTGTTAGTGTTTCCTTCCATTCTAACAAAATGCGAAGCATAACATCAGTACAAAAGTTTTATGGTGACTGGACCATTTATTGCATCTAGAACATGGCTGCTATTATTAGATATTATAGATATAAATGTTACAAATTGTGGTATTAATCATTTTAACATAAGTATACTTTTGTTCAATATATTTTAATAAACTACAAGCAAAAAGCAGTAACAATATTCACGTTTCAGGCTTTTGATTTATTATCATCTTTACAGATACATGGGAAGCTAGAAACAAATAAGAGCCCATTTCTGTTGCCAAACTGACAAAACATGACTTGAAAATTGATCGTCGAATGCCTGTTTCTCATTCATAAATCATGCATAATGAGCATTTTGCAATGCTTTTAAATTTTTCCTATTTTCTGTCTAAACTCTGCCCAAATGGAAATTGAACCAACTGTTTCCTGCCATAATTCCCCCAAAAATGTAATTTCCTCAATGTATTCTGCACAAATGACACATCATTAACATCATCAACTCAGTTTAATGGGTCAGCAGGATAAGGTGGATCAAGAGAGGGTACCATGATAGCGGAGCAGTTAGCATAACACTGTTACAACTTGGGGGCATCAGAGTTTGAAGTTCACTTCCTATGTCATCTGTAAGGCGACTGTATGTCCTCCCTGTGGAATGCAATTGTTTCCTCTGGGTGCTCTGGTTTCCTCTCACAGTCCAAAGGTGTACCAGTTAGGTTAATTAGTCATTGTATATTGACCCATGACATGTGTGTGCGTGTGTGCGTGTGTGTGCGTGTTTGTGTGTGTGTGTAACTCCTGGTGGAGTCGTTGGGGCACCGTCATGCCAAGCTTTTTGCACCTAGCATCTGGGCACCTGAAACCTAGCGGAGCCCATCCCTCTCCAGGCCGTGATTAAGCTAGTGTCAAATCGGTGAAAGGCCAGAAGGGTCTATTCTGCACTGCATCTCTAATAAATAATAAATTAATAAATTAATTAGATTAATAAGAGATTCTAACTTAAGGCCTTTGTGAAAAAAGATCACAATAATGGAAAAATAAAAATTTATTGTCTTAAAAGTAGTGAACTGTGCATGAATTGAAATGATATTTGGTTTTTAAATATAAAATAGCACAACTGGCAACTTTTATTAAAACAAAAAATCTGTGTATACTTTGTAAAGACTGAGATGCAATGAACTGCTCACTGTAACTCACAAACCCCTTGATGTACAGACCTGATGTTGCCACTGTTCACAGAACTACTGGCTACAATCTAAACCACTTCATTAAACTTACGATAGGCTGTATCTCCATCCATGTACTGCTAGAAGTTAATGCCCCCACCTCTCTATGGCAGCTGAAGAGACTTCTTAAAAGTGCTGACCCAGTTCCTTGCCCATCGAACAAGGAATTGCTATATGTAAAATATCCTAGTCATGTTTTAACAGCCTTAATGGAAGGCGAACCACAATAATGATTTCTTAAAGCAAAGATAACCAAATTTGATGACATTTTCTGTGGCTTAGAAATTTGCATTAGTGACATTTAGAGCTTTTTTAGTGCACAAATTAGCTGAAGTGCAACATCTAGACATGAAAGTGTTATTTACAGAGCTTCCCAATATTAATACCAATGGGGCAGCTTGGTTGAATTCTTGAGAAAGTTAATCCTTGTTTTATCTATAATAGATCTTGTTCAGAGGACCACTTTAAAAAACTGACAGGGATTTTAAATCACAGTTAACTTTCCAATAGGATTGAAACAAAATTGAACAACACCTGGTGTTTGCCTGACCTACCATACTTAAATTTCTTTTCATGTATTTCTTTAAATGGAAGGCAGTTTTTTTTTTATATAGACTAATGCACAGAATGTTTAAGATCTGGATTTGACCATCTGAAAGGGCATTTGAATCAGTGCTTCCAAAAAGGAATTAGGATGGGGCCTGAAATAAAACAGTTGGCAGAGCCGCAGTCAAAAGGGAGGGAATGTAATTTTATAAATTTAGCTCTGTAAAGATGCAAGGAGTAGATTGGCTACTGTGCACTCCTGTGCTCAAATGATTCTGTAAGCAGGCAACGTGAGAGTTGTGGTAGATCTGATCAAATGGAGGCAAAGTTATATAATGCAAAGAAGAATTGTGGAAATTATGGCTTTGGTTCCACAACTGATAAGAAACCCTTATATGTACATATGTCCATCAATGCCCGTCATCCGTTCACCGGCAGGGCTGACTGGGTACTCATCAAACTTCGGGATAAACCATTGATAGGTAATTTCAAAAATGCCACTCAGACATAAAACAGTCTTATAATTACATGGAATTACTTGTCTTGTGAATGACTAAACAAAAACATATTAGTCTTAAGTGGTAAATTGTCCACAATGTGTATTCATACTGAATTTTAAAATGTTTGCATTGCTTAACTTTTAAATACATTTAGCTTAATATCATATAAATTCATACATTTTACTATGCCATTGGCTTGTGATTAATAGCACTAGATGAACAAAAAGCTGATACCATTTTGAAAAGGAGTTTGTTTAAAATTTTTACATCTTACCACCAACAAAAAGCAAGCTTATAAAAGTAAATCATGTGAAGCACCCACCTTCAACATAGTTGTCTTCTGTGTGCAAAGGCAGGGAAGGAGAAAAAGGAAAAAGACTCATTAAGCAGCATGCAGATTGGAGTTTGCCTCTGCATGTTCTGATCATGCAAGGCATTAAACACAACATGCAAGTGTTCCATCATCAACATTGAACAGAAATAAGCGTGAAAGAAGCAGTGCTCTTTAAAAGTCAGCATACTTGGAAAAAAGAAACAATATATAAAGGGAAGAAAGTGCAGTCTGCCTCTGAAGGCTGAAGTGGGTAAATATTTTTTTAAAACAGTCAGAAAAGCTGAATTAGAAACAACAGACATAAAATTATTATCCTTGCATTTCCCATTCTTAATTAAACTTTTAAGACAGATTGACAGGATTTTAAAATTACAATTTCTATATACTTGAAAAGCAAAGAAGATACCAAAGCTAAACCAACAAAATATTCCATCAAATAAAGCAATTACGCAAATACTTATCTAAAACAATTGCTTAATTTAGCAATATAGCAATTTTGTAAAAAATAGTCCATTGCACCACACATCATTTAAACAAAAGATTAAATCACTTGCACAATAGTGTCTTAATGAAAGGCAGAAGTTTAATGACAATTTATTGAAATTTGTACTGCAGATTCAAAAATCATAATAATAAGTTTGGTCCATAAATTTTATTAAATTACAGAACTAATGAGCTTGCTTCATAATTCAATTTTTATGCCTATTAATCCTTAGCAAAATATTTATTTAAAAAAAAAGACAATATTGAAAATGTTCAGGCCAGGAGTAGTTTATCATAGTGGACTGGACTTCACAACTATTGTACTCAATAACTTACTTTCTTTATGTTCTCACCCTATAACTGCCTAAATTCACTCACTGACCACATTACATTGTTTACAGCTTAACGCCATAGTTAAAACAGGTTGCCCATATCAAATATATCCCCATCCCACCCTCTCTGCAGTTTTCCAAGCTTCCTTTGCCTCCCTTTCAGTTCTGACGTTGTCTCTTTAGCCTGAATTGCTGCCTATTTCCAGCACCTTCTGTTGTTAGTTTAGATTTCCTGCATTGCTGCGCTTTTCATTTTCAAGTATTTATTCGTCACTGTTCCATACATAATCCTTTATTACTCTATAAAGAGATAAAATTAAACAATCAAATAGCATTTAAATACCTCCCATTCTCTTTGCTCTACCATATCTTATACTCGATAAAACATTTTGCAACATGATTCTAACCGCAAACACACAAGTCTAGCATCTCATCTATCAAAATTTCATAAATTAAACAATTTTCAAAAAGTGTATTTTAAATTATATAAAACATAGATCCTACAGAGGTGATATAATGTTCTAATAAAATAAGGCCTTAAGATCGTAAGATATAGGAGCAGAATTAGGCCAACTGGCCCATTCAGTCTGCTCCACCATTTCACCACACTGATCCATTTCCCTCTCAGCCCCAATCTTCTGCCTTCTCCCTATATTCTTGACTAATCAAGAATCAATCAACCTCTACTTTAAATATACCCACAATATGACTTGGGCTCCACAGTCACCAGTGGCAACAAATTCCACAGATTCACCACTCTCTGACTAGATAAATTCCTCATCTCTGTTCTAAATGGATGCCCCCCTATTCTGAGGCTGTGTCCTCTGGCCCTACACTCTCCCACCATCCTCTCCTAATCTTCCCTTTCAATATTCAATAGATTTTAATGAGATAACCCCTCCAGATCCTTCTGAATTCCAGTGATTATAGGCCCAGAACCATCAAATACTCCTCACATGATAAACCATTCAATCCCAGAATCATTTTTGTGAACTTCCTTTGAACCCTCTCCAATGAAAGCACATCCTTTCTTAGATAAGGGGCCCAAAACTGTTCACTATGCTCCAAATGAGGCCTCACCAGTTCCTTATAGAACTTTAACATTACATCCTTGCTCCTATATTCTAATCCTCTCGAAATGAATACTAACATTGCATTTGCCTTCCTCACCACAGGCTCAACCTGCACATTAACCTTTAGAGAATCGTGCGTGAGTCCCTTTGCACCCCAGATTTTTGAATTTTCTTTCCACTTCAAAAATAGTTTATATTTTTAATTTCTTCTACCAAAGTGCATGACTACACACTTCATGACACTGTATTCCATTTGCCCATTCCTTCTGTAACCTCTCTGCTTCCTCAAAACTACTTGCACCTCTACATATCTTTGTCTAAAAACTTGTATCACCACAAAACCATTAATTCCTGCATCCGCATCGTTGATATATAATGTAAAAAGAAGCAATCCCTACACAGACTCCTGTGGAACATAACACTCACCGGCAGGCAACCAGAAAAGGCTCCTTTTATTCCCACTCTTTGCCTCCTCCCAATCAGTCACTGCTTTATCCGTGCTAGTATCTTTCCTGAAATACCATGAGCTCTTACCTTGTTAAACAGCCTCATATGTAGCAACTCATCACAAAATGTAACATTAGAATTAATGGACAGCAGCTCAGTACTTTTTCAAAATACTTAGAAAACCTAAAGTACTGCTGCACCACCAAGTTATTTGCCTAATTTTTCCAGAAAACTATGGTCTCTGTTTGGTTAACTATATGGCATATAGAGTTATTATACACCAAAGGTATCATTTGCTTTTAGTTGTGCTGCAATTTACTTTTGCCATAAGTAATTCATATTTGATTCACACTTCTGAAGTGGAACTCAGAATTTGAATCAAATTTATTATCACTGACCTGTCATGAAATGTATTGCTTTGTAGCAGTAGTACAGTGCATCACAAAAAATATGCTACACATTACAACAAGATTCCTGAGAGCATCCTTACGCCATCCTGTTAGGTCACCATGCAACTTCATCAGTATCATTCTTTAGTATTTTAGACTCAGTTAACTAATGAATGGATGCTGCATTTTTGAAGCATTGTTGAAAACATCTCAGTTCTGCAGTAATTTTTCTTTAAAGATCCCATAGTTAAATGTATAACATAAAAAGCAAGTTTTGATTAAAACTATCTAAGAGCTACCAAAACTGCCACACCATCAAATAATTTGATTTGTAAAATGTCCTCCTTTATTCAATTTAATAGATATTGTGCTTGAGTGTATGTAGCTGCAATGTGATTTCATTATTTTTGGAATATATTCTGCAGGGGAAGTGGACAGTGTAAACATAATTAAATTAAATGGACTCTTAATATCAAATACCCAAGCAAGAAGATGTAAGTAGCTTACAGGATCCACCCAGATTACAACAGAGTTCTGTTCCTGAGAGCCTTTTGTAACCCAGGCAGTTCACAAATCAGAAATGTGGCCATATATTGAGTTATCAAGTGACAGAAGATGCCTGCAACCTGGAACAGCCAGCAAACTAAACCAGTCAGTCTCCCAAGTGCTTTAATGTATACATGCACAGCACATAAATTGGGCTTTTATAACCTGGGAAGGACCAAATAGTTGCTTGTTGCACCTTATTTGCTTGTCCTTAAATTTTAAAAAATAACTCTAGGTTCTTTAGTCTGTGATTTTATCACTTATTATATTTTAAGAACTTGAACTATCCTATAAAGGTAATTAATTATCCTTAATTATCAAAATGCTGTCAGGATTTGGATTCATGATGCATTGCCTAGACCAAGATACAGAAGCTCCTGTGTCATCAGAATCAGGTTTATTATCACCGGCATGTGATGTGAAATTTGTTAATTTAGCAACAGCAGTTCAATGTAATACAAAATCTAGCAGAGAGAGAGAAAAAAAACGTAATAAATAAACAAGTAAATCAAATACGTATATTAAATATATTTTTAAATTGTGCAAAAACAGAAATATTGTATATTAAAAAAAGTGAGGGAGTGTCCAAAGCTTCGATGTCCATTTAGGAATCCAATGGCAGAGGGGGAAGAAGCTGTTCCTGAACCGCTGAATGTGTGCCTTCAGGCTTCTGTACCTCCTACCTGATGGTAACAGTGAGAAAAGGTCATGCCCTGGGTGCTGGAGGTCCTTAATAATGGACGCTGCCTTTCTGAGACATCGCTCCTTAAAGATGGCCTGAGTACTTTGTAGGCTAGCACCCAAGATGGAGCTGATTAGATTTACAACCTTCTGCAGCTTCTTTCGGTTACAGTGTCTCATCTGAGTTGAGCAGCAGGCTGGATCAAGGAAAAATCCACCTATCTACAATTCATTAAGTAATGCCCCATTAAGATGTTGAAAAGTAATGGCAAGGTTATCAGTGTTTACCAATATTAATAAGTAAAACCAGAGAGCAACCTCATATCTTTACTTATACAGTTTAATTTGCAAATCATTAGGCTGCCGTGAATGATGCTCTCCTCCTCTCGTGTATTACTGAGAAATTTAGCTTAAAGATAATAGAATGGCATGAGCTTGTACTTAATGACATATACTCATAAAATGCATCATAAAATATTAGGATTCATTCAAACTTAAGTATAGTTTTAAACAGCATTATTTTAAAATTACTGTAGATGATTTCACTGGCCTTGAAAAACCACACATGGGAAATCAGCTTGCTGAAAAGGAAGTGCAATTTTTTCCTCTTATGTACATTATCGTTTTCTTTTAATACTCTTTCTTTCCCCATCATTTTGCATTCTTCACATGATCTAGCTTGTATTGTGAAAATATTTATACCCTGTGAATAGAACAAATTGTGGAGGCAAAACATAACATGCTCCCATAACTATGCAAGTCCATTATAAATTGTCCAACACCTTTTTAGATTTCTAATTATATAAAATTCCAGTGCAAAAAAAAAACACTGAGGGACTGTAATTTGTGTTGTACTAAATGACTGGGTCAGTATATTCACTGCTGACCATATAAATCAGGCTAGCATTCCTCATTAATGAATAATTTGAGAAATGATATCTGATTAGGCTTACATGTAGAGAAGCACAAATGACTTCAGGTCTGTCCCTCTCAGGCACTTTTCTCTCCTCATTTCTGAGTATGATATACATTACTAGGGACTGATGGCTATAAATAATCAATGTGTTTATCTCTAGCATTCTGCCAAGAGTAGAAGATGAAGTAATTCCCCTTGGTCTTCTTTCACTTCACAAGTCTGCAATACTAAGCAGAGATGAAAATGGACAGGGTTATGTTATTATGCGAGGTGTTGGGAAGAATGATGTTGGTGGTTGGTGGGGGAGGGAGCACGGGAAATGGGACAATGAAAATGAACACTGAAAACAGAATAGAAGCATAACACAAGTAGATCCTTGAGCCTCTTTATATTCATGTGAGTAATCCATGCAAACTTCGCTCTCAGCTATCAAGGGAGTTCAAATTATGCATGTGTAAGTAAAATATCTGCATAAGATACAATAGTATGGAAGAATAATGAGAAATTAAGAGTAATAGAAGCTGAGGTGAAAGTGCAGAAACTAGAAATAAAATTGTCCCAATTTCGCTATTCATTTATTTTCATAGATGCCGCCTGACCTGCTGAGTTCCTACAACATTTTCTGTGTGTTTTAGGAGTAAACATCTAAACTGAAGATGTTACTCACCATGTTCTCAGGTATCAAATAACAAAGACATATAGATTAGCAATAAAAAAATAAATACTAGCTTTCAGAGATCAAATGAAACCAGTGCTTCCAAATGGAAGTTTAGACCTCAAGAAAAACTGTATCACTCTTCCTGTCAAGATGGTGGAGTTAGTGAAACCCAACAAACTGAGAACAGTCTGCTTGCCCCAGTACATCCTCAGACTATGTTGGCTGTTGATGCAAACAAAGCATTTCACAAGAGTTCCTCCTGTCCTTCCTACCACCCCATCAGCCTCTACATCCAACACATCATTCTCTGCAAATTCCACCATCTCCAAAGGGATCATACTGTTAAAGATATCTTTACCTACTCCCCACCTACTCGCTTTTCAGAGTTCGCTCCCTCTATGATTCCCTTGACCTTTCATCTCTCCTCACTAATTTCCCTCCCAGCGCTTATCTCTGCAAGTGACCGAAGTGCCACACCTGCCCATACACCTCCTCCCTTTCTTCCATTAAGGGCCCCAAACTGTCCTTCCAGGTGAGACAACACTTCACAAATGAATCTGATGAAGTTCTCTTTTGTGTCTGGTGCTCCTGATGCGGCCTCCTCAGGGCTGGCAAAATCCATTGTAATCCAGGGACACACTTTGTCGAGCACCTCCACTCCATCCACCACAAGCATAACTTCTTGGTGGCCAAGGTTACGGCCTCCTCTCTCCTCTCCTATCAGATTTCTTCTTCTCCAGCCATTAATCTTTCACACTTATCTGGCTTCACCCATCACCTTCTAGCTAGCCTCCCTCCTTCCCCTCCCCCCATCGTTTTCTTCTGGCATCTTACCCATTCCTTCCCAGTCCTAAAGAAGTGTCTCAGCCCAAAATGTCAAATGTTTACTCATTCCCATAGATGCTGTCTGACCTGCTGAGTTCCTCCAGCATTTTGTGTGTGTTGCAACACATTTCACTGTATGTTTCAATGTACAGGGTTCTGCAGTGCCTTTTTGAAATGCTACTTACGTGCTGGTCCCAGGACAGATTCTCTGATATAATCACAACCAGGAATTTAAAGTTACTGACCCTTCCCACCTCCAATCCCCTAATAAGCACTGGCTCATGGAACCCCCAATTTCTTCCTCCTGTTGTCAATAATTGGCTTTTTGGTTTTGCTGACACTGAACCAGAGGTTGCTATTGTGGCACTACTCAACCAAATTTCAATCTCTCTCCAGTATGTTGTTTCAAAACCACCTTTGAGTCAGCCAACAACATAGTGTTATCATAAATATGGCATTAGAGCTGTACTTAGCCTCACAGTCATACGTATAAAGTGAGTAGAGAGGGGGGGAGGGGGCAAAGCATACAGCCTTATGGTACCTCTGTGCTAATAGCGATTGCAATGAAGATGATGTTGGCAATCTGTACTGACTAGGATCTGCAAGTGAGGAAATCGAGGATATACAAAGAGGTATCAAGGCTTAGGTCTTGTAGTTTATTGATTAGTTTTGAGGGGATAACAGCATTGAACTACAACCTTTTTCACCAGAGAAAAGAAATTATAGAGACAAGGACACATTGAGAAAGGCAGGGAAGCGTACCCAGTATTGGTATTCTTCTGACTTATGGCAAAATAATAAATCTAAGCTAGAGTCATTTTGCTAGGGTCTCTCTTTAAGAAGATGCACCCACATTTATACAGATTGATGTCAAAAATGAATAATCAGAAATCACAGCACTGCAGTCAAACAATATTCTTCCATGTTTTGTTTGTCACAACACAAAAATGTCGCTAGCAAAATCCTCTCGGGTGAGAGTCCTCAGGCTAGCATGACAACCCGATAAACATTTTTTTTTAATTGAAAATTGACAGAAGGAAACAAATAGTTTTTGAGACCATTGGTTTTACCATACAAAACAATGGCAAATAAAATGTGAAAGAATTGAGGAGACACCATTTTAGTTTGAATTGTGCATGGAAGTGTAAAATTACAGCTATTACAGCTCGGTGCTTTGGAGCTCAGAGTTCAGTCACTGCGTCCTCTGTAAGGAGTCTCTGGTACTAAATGGCTACTTCTTTGCTTGCATATTTGCAAACAGCTCTATTTTTATAATTGATGTCTCTTTCTTTCCTTTTCAAGGTTCTTTTGAAGACCCTGACCTGGATCACACTCTGATGTGGGTTCATTGCAGGACTGGGACCTGCTCTCAGGGCCTCACAACCAGCCGGTTTTTAATATCCCAAGGACACACCCTGGAAGGTGAGTGAGACTTCAGGGTTCCGGATTTTCCTGGCTCTGGAGACATGCTGATTCTAGGCCAGTGCCCCTGACTGAAGCGTCGCAGGAGAAAATGGAACAACGGAACAGCGGGTTAGCTGCTGGGGTTTGTGAGTCCAGAGAGCTGCACCTTTCCGGGGCTGACTCTCTGGGCGGAGAGCTCGGAAAACGCCATGCAACAGGCTTTTAACACTGCAAATCTGCAAGTTGTCTGTTACGTCTCCCCACCTGCTGTGAAATGGGGAAACCTCGTTTTCCCTTATTAGGGAGAGAGAGCCTGTGGTATGTCAAATTACTGGGTGAATGAGTGAAGACTGTCTTTATTGATGGTTGCAACACACTTTAGTGCCCGGTGGAGGGTGCTGATGTTTTCTGCATTGCATCCCAATGGGGGTGGGGGGGGACCGTTGCCCTGCTGCTGCTTGTGTGTGGGAGGGGGGAGCTGGGGGGTGTTGAGGTTTTAATGTTAAATTGTCATTCATTCTTTGGGCCACTCCTCTGTTTCATGGATGCTTGCGAAGAAAAAGAATTTCAGGATATATATTGTATACATTTCTCTGACATTTAACGTACCTATTGAAACCCTCCCTGTGGAATTCATGTGCTTTCTCTGGGTTCTCCTGTTTCCTCCCAGTCTAAAGACACACTAAAAAGTCAATTGTTTAATGTAAATATTCCCATGATTAGAATTAGGTAAAGTTGGGGGTTGCTGGATGGGTTGCCTTGAAGGGCCTAAATTGTGCAGTATCACTAAATAAATAAATAAACAAACAAACATAATCACGGTAGTAAACCAAAACAATCCCATTAGTGAAATCTGTTAAGAGAAGTGGTTTTCACAGCAGGAAGTCACAGGGAATATCAACACAGAATTGAAGACAACATGAACAATGGATAATTGAACTAATAGAGCATTTATGCCATCAATGATAATAACAGAAAACAGTTTAACTTCAATATAAATATACAGTTAAATGGTCAGAATCACAAACACAAGTTTGTGTGTTGCTTCAGTTAAATGGCCAGTATATTTATTTAGTGGAAATAAATGTAATGTCCATTTCAGGCAAAAATATTTACCCAAGTCCAACCAAGTAGCATTACTGAACTGTGAATGCTTGTTGTGATGATACTAATTGACCAACATTGATAGACCAAGGTTATCTTGGGAAATTAAAGCTGAGCTGGAAAGAAATCACACTTGAATAAACTGTTGGGAAAGCATACAGAAATATTTACAGATACCCAAACTGGTATAAAAATAACCAGAGTAGAAGCCTAACTACTATAACCCTTGACTGTGTTGAAGAAGGGGATGGAAATATGTTAGAAAAATGTGGTGAATGATGTTATTAAACCAAGAATTTGATGAAAAGGTATACTACTACCTCCTCCATATGATTATATGCCGAGCTGTAAGGAGCCAAAGTATTCACCAATCAAGATCTGTCGTGTGCAAATGTACAGCTGAAAATGGATGAGTCAATAATATCTGACAATCAATACATTTATGTACTTACTCTTCTACAGAACTGTATTACGACATGAAATTGTCACCAATAATCTTTCATACCACTTCAAAATGTATAGTGGTTAGTGTGACTATTACAGTGCTGGAGTTGGAGTTGTAAGTTCAGTTCTGATGTAGTCAATAAGGAATTTGTATATTCTTCTTGTGAACCTGGGAGTTTCCTCTAAGTACTCCAGGTTCCCCCCTTGTTACAAAGACACAAAGTGTAGAGTAATTGGTTATTGTAACTTGTCCTGTTATACGACTTGGGGTAAATGGGGGGGGGGGGGGTTGCTGGGTGATGCGGCAGGTTATCCAGAAGGTCCTGTCCTGCACTATATCAAGAAATAAATAAAATAAAAATGTAGAATCAAGATGGCACCTGATAAACACAAGGACCCCAAACAAGAATTGCTTCAAATATTAAAATGCTCATGCAATTAAGCAAACAAAATGTAAAGCTCAAGTGTGCATTTGTACAGAAAATGATGGATAATCTTGGGCTAAAAGTTGATGCAAACTGATTGCAATCAGCCAAAGAAAATGTAAGAACAATTGCAAAATCAAAGAAATGTAGAACTCAGATCATTTTTAGGTATTACATCAGTAACAGAAGAAAGGTAAAGAATGGAATTGGCGGTAAGAACAAAGAAGATGAATAATTTCCTTACATTATTACCTTAAATGTTGAAATTTTAATGTGCGGTAATAAATTATGAAGTGGGACTATAATAAGTCTTGCAGTTAGTAATGATTCAGGAATGTTAATTTGAATTCTGTACAATGATGATGAGTGAAAAAAGCTCTTTTCAAATTAAGTAAGAGTCATTCAGAATTGCTTGAGGATGGACAAGTGTTTCATCAATGTTGGAAAGAACATAAGCTGCTAAATTCCCAGGGCTAGATGAGATATATCTCAATATTGTTTTGGAAGTAAGGGAGGAAACAGTACCAGTCCAAATGGAGATTCTTGTATCAATGTTAGCCACAGGTGAAAGAATGCTTTTCCGATTGAAAGTCTATCACCAGTGGAGTAGCAGAATGATTTTTGCTGCAACACTTGTTATTTGTGGCATACATTGATGATATAGATGTGAATATAGGAGAGATGATCAATAGGTTTGCAGATGGCATGAAAATTCATAATGCTATGGAAAGTGAGTAAGGTTATATGCAGCTGAAGCAAGATATTGATCAGATAGAAATCTAGCTGAAATTTAATCCAACAAATGCAAGGTTATGCATTTTGTGAAGTCGAAAGAGGTAGGAAGTATAGGCTGTTAAGAAATTTTGATGAACAGAGGGACATGGAAATCCAAAAGTGGAAAGAGATTTGACAAGGTGGTGAAGATGACATATGGAATACTAGCCTTTATATGTTGTGGCACAGAATATAAAACTTCACATAAAATGTAATACCACAACTTTACAAGACACTATTTAGGCTGCACTTTGAATATTTTGTGGGGTTGTGGTTGCCATATCTAAGCACCAGAGAATGCAGAAGAGGAGATTCACCAGGATGTTGCATTGGACTGGAGGACTTAGATTCTGTGATAGATTTGATTGGCTAGGCTTATTTCCATGAATCAAAGGGGTGACAAGATAAGAAGCATACAAAATTATAAGAGTTATTGATTATCGTCGGAATCATTTTTTCATGGTAGAGTTAACTTAAGCAAGAGGGCACAGGTCTAAGATTAAAGGTATGAGTATTCAACTTAAGAAGAGCTTTTTTTAAACAGAAAGAGTGGTTGATATCTAGTGAAGGAATAAAATCCCTACATTTAAGAGACAAAAGACCATAAGACATAGGAGCAGAATTAGCTCATCTGGCCCATCGAGTCTGTTCCGCCATTCAATCATAGCTGATCCTTTTTTCCCTCCTCTTCAATCCCAGTTCCTGGTCTTCTTCCCGTAACCTTTGATGCCATGTCCAATCAAGAACCTATCAATCTCTGCTTTAAATACACCCAAAGACCTGGTCTCCACAGCTGCATGTGGCAACAAATTCCACAAATTCACCACCCTTTGGTTAGATGCCTACACTGCATCTCTGTTTTGAAAGGGCACCCCTCTATCCTGAGGCTGTGCCCTCTTGTGCTAGACTCTTGCACCACGGGAAACATCCTTTTCACATCTACTCTGTTTAGGCCCTTCAACATTTGAAAGTTTGCAGGTCATCTGCAGGTGACATATGACCTATACTTCCTACCTCTTTCGACTTCACAAAATGCATAACCTTGCATTTGTTGGATTAAATTTCAGCTAGATTTCCATCTGATCGATATCTTGCTTCAGCTGTATATAACCTTACTCACTTCCCATAGCATTATGAATTTTCATGCCATCTCCAAGAAGAAACACAACACGCTGCCTCAGCTGGGGCTCGAACTCACAACCTTCAGATCACTAGTCCAACGCCTTAACCACTTGGCTACACGCCACACTATGATTCATATTGTACAGGCTATAATACTTTCATAGTGAATTCAATCTCCTTCATCAACAGTATCAATAATTGCTACAATAAGAAAGCAGAGATGAGCCACCATTTCTATGATTGCATAATCAAATACAGAAATTGAAAGAAATAGCATTTAGACATACAGAACAGCCAAGGCACAGAAGGATGGAAGTAGTGCACATAGGCAAAATGTGGGGATCTCAATGGAACCTATTGCATATTGAAAGGCATAGAGAGACTGGATGTGGAGAGGATGTTTCCTACAGTGAGTGAATCTAGGACCAGAGGGTGCCGTCTCAACATAGAGTGATGTCTAGACAGCTGTAGAGGCCAAATATTTAAAGCAAAAGTTGATAGTTATGGTGAAAAGGCAAGAGAATGGAGTTGAGAGGGATAATAAATCAGCCATGCTGAAATGGTGGAGCAGACTCAATCAGCCAAGTGGCCTAATTCTGCTCCTGTGTCCTATGGTCTTAAAAGGCTAGCAATGACATGGTGGGACAAAGGGACTATTTGCTTTAAACTAAATTTGTAGATATGATATAAAAGTTATCATTTGAGAACTTAGACATTGATGTAAAGGAGCAATCTTGACATTGAGGATATAAAACAATGATTTTTCAGTTGAAGGATAGCAAAGAAGATATTGCTCTGATGGAAGAAGGTAAAGAAACATAAGAAAGATAATCTGAATCAAAAACATGGTCTGATAAAGTTTAAAGACATTCAATAACTATTAATCTAACAGCAAATGGAAAAAAGAATATATCAAATGGAGACAGCGCATTGTACTAAGCCTATTGAAAAGCTGGGTTTTGGAAAAATGGTTGAGTATTTAATATTCCGGATTCTGAGCACGAAGGTAATAGCTAAAATATTTTTATCAGTCTGGATGACATTATATTCCTCTGGTCAGTAGTTAAGTACAATTGGAGAGACAAACTAACAATATAACCATATATCTTTCCCAGAAACAACACATTGATTATTGTGTGAAGAGAATTCAGATGAACCAACATGCTCTAACATGTATTAACACAGAGAATACTATTCATTAATCAGAATCTACTTTCTCAGTCTTGGCTTTAAAAAAAACTTGGTTTAGATAATGGTCATAACTGTTACTTGTCTTTATTTGAGCTCTACATGAAACAGAATGGTGCTAAACATATACTTATCTAACCAGATCATCCAGTGTCACAAGGTAAGGCCAAGAAAGCTGTAAAATTGTTGAAAAAGCACAAAAGAAATACATGTTGAAGTTTAACAATGAAATGTTAATTAACAAAACTTGTGAAGTACAGATCATAGCTATATTGCACAAGAAATTATGTTTTTGTTGAGCTACTGGTGATCGGTTATTGGTATTAGGTGATCAGCTGGAAGTCAAGTGTTACGTACCCGTGACACGTGACAGTGGTGTATTTGTCACGTGACAGGTGTTGAAGCTATACTGGACTTGAGGTAATGGTCTTGTGATGGTGGAGTGACATCATTTTCCCGCCAGTAGAGGTCATGTGACAGGTTTTTTTTATAGGGTATAAAAGGAGGACCCCTCCCTGTGAGGAGGGGCAGTTCGTGGCTGGATTTGCCACGTTGACTTCATGCCACTGCGTGATTTAATGTTATGACGCAGTTTAGTTGAAAGATGGAGTTTTATCTAATGCCTAAAGTTTAAAAGGTCATTGCCAGCAGTTTCTTTATAATACTGCTAGTTGAGAATCAGTGGAGAGTGAAGATCGGAGTTCGGGAGTTAAAAGATCGAGGAAAGTCGATTTCGACGGTGAAACTGGTTCGACCTTGTTTGATCCTCATTTGGAAGGAATTCGTTGACTGTCCCCATGTTAATCCCTGTGAATAGCAGAAAGGATTGGGAACAGTTTTGTAAAGGAAAGGTCAGTGCCTTTAAGCCGTTTCACTTTCCATCTTCGTAAATTCTCCGTGGGAAAAGTATAGTTCAACAGGGAATCGCAACAATACAACGTGAAAGAGAATTTAAATTGTTTAAAAAGTCTCTCCCTTAAATGGACTGTAAGCATTTTGAACTTTTGCAATACTACTTTGAAGAACTGTTTTTGCAACTTCGCTTTAAGAACTGTTTAAGCTTCATTGCTTTAAGAACTGTTTAAGCTGCCGCACAGCAGCTGATTTCCGGTTACGTTAGTGATTTGTTTACTTTTGGGGGTTTATTTTTCAGTGTTTAATAAACGTTTTGTTTGTTATCAAAACCCTGCCTCACTCATATATTTATTGTTGCTGAATCCGTAACACAAGGGTAAAGTCCTGAAGAGAGTCAAGTGAAAAGCTAAAAAGTAGGACTCAAGGGTAGAAATTTCTATATTGTTGCTTGTGCCACACAGCAGTGAGGATAAGAATGGAATGATTTGCAGATAAATGCTAGCTGAGGAATTGGTGCATGGGCAGATTTTCATATTTCTGGATCATTGGGAAAGGTATGACCTGTACAAAAAGGATGAGTTACGCCTGAACTCAGGGACCACCAATGTTAATGTGGGCAGATTTTCTAGAGTTTTTGGGGAGAGCTTAAACTAATTTGGCAGGGGTATGGAAACCAGAGTGATAGGGCTGAGGTAGTTGGTATAAAAGTAGATGCTGTGTGTAGAGAAACCGTGAGGAAGAACAGTGCAAAACTGCGGTCACTGGGATGAGTTAAAGTGCAACATGGGGTAAAATTGATGAAAACAGGACTGAAGGTGCTATATTTGAATGTACATAGTATACCGAATAAGATAGCTATCAAGAAGCGCAGTGAAAGATGACATTGTGGACATCACTGAATCATGGCTGAAAGAACATCATCATTGGGAGCTTAACATGTAAATAAACACATTGTATCAAAAAGTACAGGCAGGGAGGCAGAGGGGGTGATGTGGCTCCATTCGTAAAAAATTAAATCAAATTGACAAAATGAACTACATACAATCAGAAGATGTAGAATCTGGGTAGAGTTAAGAAGCTGAAAGGGTAAAAGTGACCCAGATGGGAGTTATATGCAGGCCTCTGAATAGTATCCAAGATGTGGAATACAAATTACAACGGGAGATAGAAAAGGCATATAAAAAGGCCAGTGTTTCTATAGTCATGAGGGATTTCAATATGCAGGTAGATTGAGAAAAAGAAGTTGGTGCTGGATCCCAAGAGAGGGAATTTATAAAATGCCTACAAGATGGCTTTTTCGAGCAACTTATGGTTGAGCCCACTTGGGGAAAGACAATCCTAGATTGGGTGTTCTGCAATGAACCAGAATTGATTAAAGAGCTTAAGGTAAAGGAACCTTTAGGAAGCATTGAGCTTTACATAGCGGAACTCACCCCGCAGCTTGAGAAGGGGAAATAGTCAAATGTATCAGTATTACAGTGGTATAAAGGGAATTAAAGAGGCATGGGAGTGAAGCTGGCCATAGCTGATTAGAAAAGGACACTAGCAGGGATGGCGGCAGAACAGCAAAGTCTAGAGTTTCTGGGAGCAGATCAAAAAGCACAGGATAGATGCATCCCAAAGAAGTAATAGCATTCTAAGGAGAGGGTGATATGGCAGCAGTTGACAAGGGAAGTCAAAGACAGCATAAAAGCAAAAGAGGACATATAATAAAACAAAAAATAATAGGAATATAGTACATTAGGAAGTTTTTGAAAAAGGGAAATAAAAAGCCATAAACAGAGAAAAGATTAAATATGAAGGTAAGCTAGTCATTAATATAAAAGAGGATAGAAAATGTTATTGAGGTATATAAACAGTGAAAGAGAAACAAGAGTGGATATTGCATGGCTGGAAATGACGCTGAAGAGGTAGTAATGGTGGACAACAAAATAGTGAATGAACTTAAGTTTATTGCATCAGTCTTCACTGTAGACGACACTAACAGTATAACAGAAATTTGAGAGTGTCAGGAGACAGAATTGAGTGAAGTTGCTATTACTAAGAAGGCGCTTGGGATGCTGAGATATCTGAAACTAGACAAGTCACCTGGATCAGACGGAAAACACTCAGTGTTCTAAAAGAGGTAGTTGAGGAGATTGTGGAGGCATTAGTAGTGATCTTTCAATAATCACTAGATTCTGTAATGGTTCCAGAAGACTGGAAAATTGCAAATATCACTCCAATCTTTAAGGAAGGGAAGCAGAAGAAAGGAAACTATAGGCCAGTTAGCCTGACTTCAGTGGTTGGGAAGATGTGGGGGGGGGGGGGTCCACAATTAATGATGAGGTATCAGGGTACTGGGACCATATTCTACAAAAGTCATGAAGCAAAGCAACTGAGGCAATACTGTTTAGTTAGTATTTTAATACCACCTAGTAATTCAAAGATTCAATAATGGAGCTTTAGTTGACGTAATTGTGAATGTAATAGTTAGAAATCATCATTGCATAAACAAACTACTTAATGCTAGAAAGCGATATAGAGCCTATAAAAAGTATTTCCCCCAACCCTTGGAAGTTTTCATGCTATATTTTACCACATTGAATCACTGGGGAATTAATTTGTTTCTTTTTTGACAGTGATCAACAGAAGACTCTTTCATGTCAAAGTGAAAGCAGATCTCTGCAAAGCGGACTAATCACAAATAAAAAACACAAAATTATTGATTGCATAAGTATTCAGTCCCTTTATTATGACACAACAAATCATCACTGGTGTTAGAATCACATAATTAGTTAAATGGAAATCACCTGTGTGCGGTCAAGGTGTTTCAATTGATTGTAGTAAAAATACGCTTGTAACTGAAAGGTCCAATTGCTAGTGAGCCAGTATTCTGGCAAAAACTACACCATGAAGACAAAAGAACACTCCAATCAACTGCACAGAAAGGTTATTGAAAAGCACAAGTCAGTATGCAAGAACATTTCCAAGTCACTGAATATCCCTTGGAGTATAGTTAAGTCATTCATCAAGAAACAGAAAGAATATGGCACAGCTGTCAATCTGCCTACAGCAGGCCATACTCAAAAACTGAGTGAACCATGCAAAAAGGGGACTAGTGAGGAAGGCCACCAAGAGACCTATGACAACTCTGGAGGAGTTGCAAGTTTCAGCGGCTGCAATGGGAGAGACTGTGCATGCAAATTTTTGCCAGGGTGTTTCAGCAGTCTCACTTTATTGGAGAGTGGCAAAAAGAGAAAGCCACTATTGAAAAAAAAACCTCATGAAATCTCGGTGAGAGTTTGCCAGAAGGCATGTGGGAGACGTCTCTGAAGTCAGCTGGAAGAAGAGCTTTTTGGCCATCAGACTAAAACCTATGTTTGGAGTAAGCCAAACACTGGACATCATCAAAACACACCATCCCTCCCATGAAGCATGGTGGTGGCTGCATCATGTTGTGGGGATACATAAAGCTAATGCTATACAGGAATGGCTTAAAAACAACAAAGTTAACATCCTGGAATGGCCAAGTCACAGATCAGATCTCAATCTAATTGAGAATTTGTGGCTGGATTTGAAAAGGACTGTTCACTTACAATCTCTGAGCAATCTGATAGAACCTGAGCAGTTCTGTAAAGAAGAATGAGGAGTGTCTAGATGTTCAAATCTCATGGAGACCTATCCACACAGACTGAAAGCTGTACTTGCTGCCAAAGGTGCATCTACTAAATACTGACTTGAAGGGGGTGAGTGAGTATGCAACCAATTATTTTGCGTTTAATAATTACAATAAATTTAGACCAATTAGAATTTTTTTTCACTTTGACACGAAAGAGTCTTTCCTGTTGATCAGTGTCAAAAAAGCCAAATTAACTCCATTGTGATTCAACAATGTCGTATAACAATAAAAAATGAAAACTTCCAAGAGGGGGTGAATACTTTTGAAAGATACTGTATATACAAGGTAATGCCAAATAGTTCTATGTTTATGCATCTATTCTAGAAGTTCTAGTGGGAAATGAGAATGAAACAGGAGATTATTCCAAATTGAGAGACAATACAATATCATACACAAGTCAAGAAAGAAATAGATACCACACATCGAACACAAGTTGCTTTGAGAAGATCAAAGCCACAAAAGAATGAATAAGCTAAATCTGTAAATTTTAGAATGTGAATCCAAATCTGACTGTTACTTTTCAACAGGGGAGAGAAGGCAAAGTGAATTTGTTATATTGCAAATGGCTCACAAAACAGCCATCATTTTGTTTTAAGGAGATCCAGATAGTCTGGCATCCAGTAGAGGTTTGTTCTTTCTGGATTCATTGTTGTCGAAAATGATGTTCAGATTAGGTTGATCAGGAAATTATTCTCTGTTATTTCAGGGTGCATAGAATGAACTCCTCAAAATTTTTGCTGACCATATGTTCTAATGAATTGATACAACACCGACTTTTATGACACAAAGAAAGATAAAGTATAAAAACAGATCTGTTGAAACTCAATGTTCCAGTTTACCTCCACTTTGAGCAAAAAATTACATTCTTTGATTTGAAAGCTTTCTCTTTGTTTCTTCCTGTCTTATGTTCAACTAACTTGTAATTACAGTGAGAATCTCTGTTCATTCTGAAGCTTTTGAATCTTATTGCTTCAGAATGACCATCTTCCTTGGCAGCAATCACCATACTAAGTGTACCTTTTAAGAACATTACCAACTGTCTTCTGACAATAACTTATTTTCTATTTTTTTCCCTCAAATCTAAATAAAGTGAATTATTTTACCATCAAACTACGGGCAATGTCCTGAGATTCATCTTACAGGCAGCCACAAAACAAAGAAACCAATAGAAACCATTAAACAAAAATCAAACATGCAATGTACAGGAAGAAAAACAAATTATGTTAACAACAAAATTAAGGAAATAACATTTAGAACTGAAGTTCACTAAAGTCGGTCCACAGCCACGAAGCCAAGCTCTAAAGCACTATCAAAATTCTTTACTATTGATTGATACTGATCTCCTATCTCTAAATGCCACTCACATATAAAACAAACTTATAATGTACAATATTAAGATTATTTGATTCACCAAAATGGAATCTTCCAAAAACAGGAGTAAACCCAAAAGACAGTGGTGGTGCTCTCATTAGCCTGAGCAATTTCACCATCGGAGGGACCCTAAAAAGCCTCCAGTAAATGTTTTGCTTAGCGGTTAATTTGTCCAGAAGCATCTTTTTTCTAACGTGAGCACTTGAAATGTTGTGAGCACTCCACAATAAGTTTGGAGCTGCCTTATGAAATGTACTGATGTGCCAAGTGGTCTATTAAATAATATCACTGAGCAAGACTCAATAGGTTGTGCTTCTTGTACTGTTGTTACTGCCAATTGACAAACATTTTTTGGAACCAGCCGCATCAACATTTCTTAAATATTTGAACTATACATTCCAAAGCTTGCATCGTTAGCAGTGAGTGATGTCAGGAAACCTTGGATATGGCAGCATGGACTTCCACTTTTGCTATGTTACCTAGAAATAATGACTAATAAAATTTATTTATTTAAAGGTACAATTTAATGTCAGAGAAATGTATACAATATACATCCTGAAATGCTTTTTCTTAGCAAACATCCACAAAAACAGAGGAGAGCCCCAAAGAATGAACGACAGTTAAATGTTAGAACCCCAAAGCCCCCCCCCAGCTCCCCTCCATTTCACGCATAAGCGGCAGCAAACAACGATCCCCCTCCCACCTCCGGCAAAAAAAATGCATCAGCACCCGCCACTGAGCACTCAAGCAATACAATGTGGAATAGGTCCACGCTCAAGCCACGCTGCCAGCAACCACCAATTTAACCGAAGCCTAATCATGGGACAATTTACAATGACCAATTAACCTACTAACCAGTACATACTAGGACTGTTACAGGAAACTGGAGCATAGGGAGGAAACCCACACATTCAAAGGGAGGATGTTCCAACTCCATACAGATGTTGTCAAAATGAACTATAAACTCCAATGCCCCAAGCTGTAATAGTGTCATGCGAACCACTACACTACCACAGCACCCATTGTGATTTACATCGATCATGGATCATAATGTGCTGAGAAAAAGAAAAGTTTTATCCAATTTAATTTCTAAACACAATTTCCTAATGAATACAAAGCTAAATGCTTACTGCACAGCAGCAATTAGAAATTTATTTGCTCAAAACAGCAATTAATCTTTCTGTTTTCTCATTCAAGCCTAAGCTCCTTCAATATCTGATTTTCATGATCAAAATTGTCAAGACAAGCAATAACAAAGTAGATCATAATGCAAGTAACAATGCTATCAATATTTAATTTAACCGTGGGCTATTGTTAGAACATTCCCACAGGATGGAAGAAGAAACATGAGAGAACCTGGAATGCAATTGCTGTCATATATATTTACTCCCATTAGCTGGCCATCTACTGTTCAGTTAAAAATTTGCAAATACAATGCCTATCATCCATTATGGATGGGAATAATCTCATTCTGTAGACATATAAACCCTATTTTTACTCATACATATCAAATGAAGAGCAAAAAGGGTACATAAAGATAAAGGGTATTCTGCTATTTTATGGTAAATTCAGTTCGATTGTCGTTTGATAATTTTGCACACCCAGCAGTTGGAAAGTGCATGACTGTTCTATTGGTATAATTCTGCCAACTAAATATAAATAATAACTGAATAAAATCTTATTTTTTAAATAAAATGTTAGTTCACAATAGTAGTTTCTTTTTTAATCAAGTTGCTAATAGGCTTAGCTTCATTTCACTGAGTGATTATAATGTGGTGCTTTGCAGGGTTCAGTGTTGGGGCCGCTTCCTTTCAAGTTATATGTCAATGGTTTGGATGACAGAAGTGATGGCTTTTTGGGCCAAGTTTGCAGATGATATGAAGATAGGTGGAGAGGCGGATGGATTTCAGAAAGCTGGAAGTCTGCAGAAAGACATATTGGGAGAACGGGCAAAGAAGTGGCGGATAGAATATAGTGTAGAGAAGTGTATGGTCCTGCACTTTGGTAGAAGGAAAAAAGTCATAGACTTTTTCTAAATGGGGTGAAATTCCAAAAATTAGAGGTACAAAGGGAATGTAAAGTCACTCTTCAGTTATCACTAAAGGTTAATTTGCAGGTTGAGTAAGTTTTAAGCAAGGCAAATGCAATATAAGTATTCATTTCAAGAGGACTGTAATATAAAAGCAAAAATGTAACGCTGAGGAATTCATAAGACCACACCTAGAGAACTGTGAGCAGTTTTGGATCACTTATCTCAGAAAATACAGTATGTGCTAGCATTGGAGAGGATCCCAAAAATGAAAGGGTTAACACATGAGCAACATTTGATGAGTCTGGGTGCATACTCACTGGATATTAGAAGAATGAGGGGGGATGTTATTGAAGCCCATTAAATATTGAAAGGCCTAAGCAGAGTGGATGTGGAAAGGATGTTTGTTATAGTGGGGAGTCTGGGAGCAGACAGCACAGCTTTAGAATAGAGGGACTTCCATTTCAAACAGAAGAGGAGGAATCTCTTCAGCTGGAGGGTAGTGAATCTGTGAAGTTCACTGCCACAGGCAGCTGTGGAGGCCAAGCCACTGAGTATATTTAAAGCGCAAGTCGATTAATCAGGGTGTCAAAGGTTATGGGGGAAGGCGAGTGTTGAGAATATTAATAAATTAGCCATGATTGAATGGTGAAGCAGACTCAAAGGGCTGAAAGGCCTAATTCTAACCCTATACATTATGGTTTTAACCTTTGAATTTCTCTTCCGAGAAATGCCAATAATCAGAATTGGGAGAGGCTCCTTCTGATAAGATGGATTTAGTCTTGCTTGAGGTAGCCAAAGATATTGCGTCAGGATTGACCACTGGTAATGGCCAAATAATATTTATTAATTCTCTACCAGCCATAGCAACTGATGCTGTCTTGACATCCATATATTACCTGGCAGTTGCAGGGATGATGCTTCCACTGGTTGGTATAACCAGGACAATAACAAGCAATTAGTCATCTAAGCGACAGTTGAAGAGAAATTTCTTCATTCAAGCGTAGCAAATATTTTGGAACTCACTAACCAAGAGGTTGACCAGGAAGAGACTGATAAATTTTTAGATCTTAAGAGAATCAGGGGATATGGGGTTGTTAACATTCATGCAATTGAAAAATTACATTAATTAAAAGAAAGACATGGGAGACAAGAAATATGAGTGCTTTAGATATATTAGCGAGGTGCACATGTATTACGTGGTGATGTGATGACATATGCCATTTTCATACTTCATACATAAAACCATAATGAACTATTTAAACAACTGCTTAATTAAACAATGTATTTACTATATGACTCAAATATTAGAGCAATATTAAATACACAACACTCTTCCTGGTTTAGCTATAAACTCTAACTCAATATAGAATGTCTCTCAACTTGTGTACATACAGTATATATGCAGTATACTATATAATACAACCTCTATATAGATATCCAATATTACTGAAATGTTGAACACACACACTTCTCGTTACTTAGCTATAAACTCCAACTCAATAGAGGATGCATCTCAACTGTTGTATATAAACAGTATACTACATAATACAACTACTCTACAGACATCCACAACATAGTAAATTTTAAACTGTCCCATTCGGGCCAAACGATTTAATCGCTGTGGAAGCTTTCTTGGTCTTGTGGTATAAAGTCTTTCCTGACAAAGGAGGTCACTCTGCTTGACAGGTGAGATTTGTGGCTTTGAGAACAACCTTTGGTTCTGGGGCCTCCTCTGTGGAGGCTGTAGGAGCTGAATATGAATCTGCACAAAATGATTCTGACAGCTTTGGATACCTTTCTCCCTTTCTCGACTTTTCTCTCTGGATCTATTTTAATCCTTCCATCTCTCCCAGTCTTGGCTTCTTTCTCTCTCTTTATCCCACTCTCAATCCCTTTCTCAATTGCGCTCTTTCCTTATCCTTGGCTTTCTCACGATTCCTATCACAGTCCCGATCTTGCTCTCACTTTCATTCCCATTCTCTTTTCACGCCTTTCTCTTTGTCACTGTCCTTTTATTTCCCTCCACCTTCTTAAGAAATTAGGTTAATTTAGCCTCTTCCATTTCCATAGCACTTGTGCCATCCTCCTGTCTTTTCCTTTCTCTTCTTTCTCTGATGTGCATTTGGTTCACTGGAATATTCTCTTAATAGTTCTTCTATTGCTGTTTTTATGATCTGATCTCTCTTCTTGTTTCTTTATCCACAACAATAATCTGGCGAATCCTGTGTTCTCATATCTCCGTTAGCTCCTTTCTTTTTGACCATTCATCTGGGCTTTGGTCTTTGCCTCCACTCCTACAAGTAGCTTTTTATCTCCCACTTGAAGTTTGTGCAATAACCTTAATGCACTCAGAGTAGATTCTGGCTCTTTATACTCACAAAAGGCGAATGCTTGCAACTTTCCTGAAGCTCCTTGAACTCTCTTGCAGCTAGGACCAAGCCACATTTCACAAGTAACTGTCTAATTAACAGAGATAGGTTGCCCACAAAAATTGTTGTAGATGGACCATGGCTTCCATCACTTTCATGATTCCTCTGAGCAGCACGGTCCTTCCTTGGTCCAATATGCTTTCCAAGCACAATTACGGAGGTTGGCACCAATACCCTTTTGCCCTCTGTTGAGCAACAGTACATGGTGCACCACATGGAGATAGCTGTGGATGGAACTCCAATCAAGCTGTAGTTGTCTCAGGCAATCAGGTCCACACAACACTGGCCCTCTTGGTTTTACAACAAACAAGCTCATTGTGGCTTGTTGATTGCTGTATTTCAGTTACAAAATGTCATTCCCACAGGAATTTTCTTTTCTCCAGTATAAATTCTTAGCTGAATAATGCAGTCTTTGTCTTAGTATCTTTAGAAAACTATTCAAACTCATTTTGTGGAATGACTGAAACAACCGAGCCAGTGCCCAATTCAATTTTAATTAATTTACCGTTCACTTCCAGTGTAAGCCATTTTGCTGGTCTATTGTTAGATTTCACATTAAGACTACTCAAGCTACCTATTCCCATGTCACTCTTATCATTATCAGATTTTTCAACAACAGCATGCTCCTTCTGAAACTGCAACTTGACTTTTAGCTTCTTCTCTTCCCTGCACGGTCAATTTATTTTTTATCTGCCTGACGTGCTCTTCGTATGTGACCTACTTTTTTGTATTTTCTACAGGTTTCACCTTTAACCCTACATTGGTCTAATGTATGTGAGTCCCTGCCACAATGGTAACACAATTTGTTCAGGCAGGCCAGTTTCTGTTTAGACATTGCAATTTTGTTCACGCTCAATTTAATTACTGGCTGCAACTCAGTTGTGTCTCTGTCTGCTATTTCCATTGATACAGCTATTTCAACTGCTCTATTAAATGTAAGTTGTGCTTCAGTTGGAAGCTATTTTTGAATGCTTTTATGCAAGATTCCACAACTAAACGATCTCTCTATACATTATTAAGCCCGTCAATGAATTGACAATGCTTAGACAATCTCTTTAATTAAGCTATGTATGCTGGAATGGATTCTCCTTCTTTTTGATTCCACTTACGAAACCTAAACCATTCTGCAATCAATACTGGTATTGGTTCTAAATGTTCCTGAATTACTTTCACAATATCAACAAAGTTCATTTTAGCTGGCTTGGTTGGAGCAGTTAAACTTCAAAGCAAACTATATGCCTTTAAACCCAATGCACTCAGCAAAATTCCTACACGTTTCTCACTGGCCATTTCACTTGCGTCAAAATACTGTTCAATTAGCTCAGTATACATATGCCAGTTACCAGTTGAGCAATAAAACCCATCTATCTTTCTGACGTGGTCAGCAATTTCTGCTCTTTTTATATGATTATCATCATCCGGTACCCACTGTTTATGAACCAGTGTATTCTTAGCTTTCATGCCTTTTTAAAAAAAACTTGACTGTCCCTGCACATGCTGCACTGTTTTTTTTTAACTCAACCATTGTTCATTTTAAAAATACTTCATTGTCACCATTATGTTTTGTACAATCAAAAATATTAAACTGATTAATGGAAAGACATAGTAGCAGAGAGATGAGTGTACATTAGTTTTGTTATATAACCATAATGAATTATTTAAACAAAGAATGCTTACTAAAACAAAATATTTACAATATTACTCAAATATTAAATACACAACAGGGGTCAGTGCAAGAAAGTGGAACTGAGCTAAAAGATTACCAGTTATCATTTTGATCAGCAGAGAAGGTACGCAAGAGAAAATTCTTTTGTCCTGCTTCTGGTTCATTCGCTTTAAAAATGTTTAGAGGCATGGATGAGGTGCAAATCTACAAGATTTTAGGCAACAAAAATATTGAATAGGACAATGCTCATCTCTCTGAAGATAAAAAAAAATTCCAGAAAACTTACCAAAGTCCTTTAAAAAAATTTGGAAGGATTTAAACATTGCAGGGATTAAAATGTTTCCACTTCGTTTCAAAGAACGTAAGACCAAGTAGGGGATGTGGTCACAAGTTTAAGACTGGCAGATATTAATGCAATTCATAATTTGAAAGAAAGTCATTAAACAATAGAATATAGAAATCAGTACCATAAGGACAAAGGTAATTTGGTCAAAATTAGAAGTGGAATATGCAGAAACTAGCATAGGACATAAAAAGTGACCAGAGTTAGGCCTAATTGCACATATAGCCTATTTCTGGTAGAAATTATAATAAATACTCATTGATGAATCTGAAGATCTATTCTGTAACCTCCATTAAGGAAGATACAATCTAACTCTGTTCCTGTTTTACAGGTCAACTGTTTAACAGAACCAAGAATATCATAAGTGAAATCTACAGTATATAATAATGTTAAGGAAAAGTACATGTGAACAAACATATAGACTGGAAGTTACCAAAATCCCTCGTGTATAAATTTCTGAAAACGTGATGTAAGCTATCTTGTCATTTTAAAGCCAATCCTAATAAAAAAAAACATTAAAACCTATCTTTTATATTCCTATTTTGGCAATTACATTTGACAATACATTAGCAGTAATGTTGATACGCATAAACATGCTCACCCTGCAGAAGCTAAACACCATAACTTGTTGATAAACCTAAATAACCAGTTCTGAGGATAGGCAAAACATTTATTTTTCAGCAATATTATAAACAAATTACAAAGTAATTGTATAAAAGCTATTCAAATACAAGAATTATTTTGTGCTCTAATATGAAACTTCTGCCAGAATAACCATTAAGACATAATTTTGAATATAATCAGTTATATGAATAATTCATCCACCCTACTCTTCAGTCCAATAGCTAACATGAATTGCACTTCTATTTATTGACAAAATAATATTCAAAACATCTAATTTTTTTTTTACACATCTACCTGACCCAAAATAGTCTCTCTAAGAGGTTACTCCCCCCCCCCACCACCAGTGACTGAATTATTCTTTAAGATAATGATTCCTAGGAATCTTGAAATATTACTTCTATAAAATTTATAATCTAACAAGTGGCAAAAAAATCGGGTTTTGTACATTCAACAATCCGTCCCCTGAAGCCCACCAACAAGCTGATAAAACAGAACTAATTGAGATACTCTACATTTCAGTTTGACTAAAATTAAAACTGAATCTTCTAGTTGGTGTTCCTCTACAAAAAAAAATAGACAACCAACTAGCATTTTGTATAATTGGCAAATTAAATGATATCACAAGCTACAAAGAAATAGTGACACAATCAACACTCAGTTATACTGGAATATACCTGACAATTTCCAGAATATAAAATACAACATTTTGAAACTGCTATCATGGTTTCCTATTCTTCCACATGATGTGCTGCTGATGTCTTCTCAACTGTAAGCAGAAAAATCTGCTGACTGCTGAGAATGTCTATTTGTAAGCCATTCTCTCCGTAAATAAACTGGAAAATATTATACATTGTTGAATGTAGCATAACTTTTTAAAAAATAATCAAATTGCTAGATTGTTTGCTTGATTTGATAATGACTACTTACTCAGAGAGCAGTGCAGCTCAGAAACAGGCCCTTCAGCCCATTTAGTCTGTACCAATTATTCTGCCTACTTCCATCAACCTGAACCTAGACTATAGCCCCACATACCCCTACTATCCATGCTGTTACTCAAATTTCTCTTGATTGTTGAAATCAAACCTGCATCCACCACCTCATCCAACAACTCAATCCACACTCTCACCACTGTTGGAGTGAAGAAGCTCATCCACCGATTTCCCTTAAATATTTTGCCTTTGACCCCCTAGTTTAACTCTAGTTCAGCTTAACTAGCTCAGTTTATCTAGTTCTAGTTAAAATCTCAATGCCTATTCAAAGTTTATTACAGTTCTTACATTTAAAGTGTTAATTAAGAATCGGTATATAGGTTTCTGAGCAGTAGTCTATGAAATTGTGCCAAATGACTGGCCAAAGTGAATTCATCACTGATGTTGGATACCAGATATCCTCCTGAGCTGAGACCTCATAACTGTCAAGGCTGGAAAGAGTGAAACCCTTCTTTTTAGAATTTCTTCAAAATTCACTGTGAGTGCCATTGAGTACTTTCTGACTGTTAAATCCAAGTTAATTTATTTTTCATGATATTGCAAAGGAATGAAAATGAAAATATAATTTTTGTGCATTTCATAACTGGGAATAAAATTTTAAGGAAGCTGATTATCAAATAAATTCTTACCCACATTCCAGCAACGAATATAAATCAGACAAAATAATAGCAACATTCAGTTATTCAAACTAACTTCACTTCTTGGCTCAATGGGAAATAGAAACCAGCAAAGTAAGTAGATTTAACTTTTAATACATTGATCAAAAAAGTGCACACAAAACATTATACAGAAACCTAACATTGTGCCAGCAATTATTTTCATAGATAAATATGAGAAATACAAGAAATACCCAAGATCAAAAATACTTCTGTTTTTTTCTTTTTATGATGATCCAACAAATAAACTTAAGTCTTGATCTAAGCTACAGTTTGCCATTACTAAGTTTGGCAAATGGTAAGCTTGACCATCGCTAAGGCACAAATCCAGCACCTTTGCTGGAAAATAGGGTAATATCTTAATCTATCCCATTTCAAACAGGAAACAGTTGGATGGGGTGGGGGGTCCTTTGTCCACTATTACAAGAAAATAAAACTGAGGTGTTCCCAGAAATCCTCTGCAATCCCCATTACTTTCTATCCCACAGTGAAGTCAAGTTAACATCCTTCTTCTGAAAATTATTACATTGTCTTAATTATCTGAGACAATATAAAGTAATCATTATCAATTACTTTTAATTTCAACAGCATCAATCTACTGTTTGTGCACATCGACTCCTTCACTGCACAACTGATGATGCCATCCCAGAGTTTGGCTGTCTTTTTATGGTGAGGGAAGTATTTTGTTATGCCTCTAACAGTGCACTGAAATTTGCAATCTGAAGTAATGGGCCATCTTTGAATACCAAATTCACTATAATGGCATACCTGGTTTATTGTAAAAGATTAATCAAATTATAAAGTAAGTATGTTTGGCTAAACCACTCTTTTATTGGGACTTTTTACACTAGGCTGCCAAAACAAATGAAAATAAATCAACATGGATTTGCCCATTAAAATCAATGGTGAATTGTTCTCCTTTATAACCAGTTTTCACAGCCAAATCACCTAAATTGAAAGAGAATGGGGTTCGAGCTGGCTGTAGCACTTATTAATCTTAAATACAATAAATGATTACTTACTAATTAAACTAATCGACTGATGAGAATAAGTTTTGAAACAATGAGATGTCTAATCAATACATGCAGTTGCATTTTTAACTGTAGATCCAAATTTCATGATGGGAATGGTCTCTTCAGAGTGCTGAAAGAGGAGTTGAGGGTGGTGGTTCAGTAGAGAGAATGGTAAGTCTGGTTGTGGCATCAATTAGGAGGTATTGTAATTTAAATAGCAATATCTCACCATAACCTTGCACCTTTTCTCATTATCATCTTGTACCTTATTTTCTACCTGCAGTGCACTTTTTTTCTGTAGCTGTTACACTTTATTCTGCATTCTGCTTTTTTTTTAACCTTGTACTACCTCAATGCATTGTGAAATGAATTGATTTGTACAAACAGTCTGCAAGACAAACTTTTCAGTGTACCTTGGTGACAATAATAGAACAATTCCAATTCCGACAGGTTAAGGAAAGTAGTGGGACGGAAGATGAGAAGAACAGATTTCCTGTCCTTGTTCCGACAGAAGGAGATGGAATGAGATGGGATGAATGCAGAAGTGCAGTTTGTGCAGTGTATAATTGACTCTTGTCAACAATGGTGTGAAAGACCCTCGAATGGAGAATAAAAATGTACTGAAAACACTGTGGTTGCACTGATCAAGCCTCCATCACCTGCACATCTTCCTTCTCCCTTTCCTTCATTCACTGATCCAATCATTCCTTCAAGAAGTAGTAATTTGCCTATACTACTTAGTCTATTTAACGATCAGTGTGGTTTCCTTTACATTTCTAGAAATGCAGATTGGACAGCTGAATCTCCATTCAGTCTTGCAAGAGTGACCTGAGCTCTTGGCTGCCTGTCACTTCATTTCTCCAGCCTACACATACCTGTGTCTTTTGTGACTTACCACATTCCTATGAATCTCAGTGTGAAAAACTGCACTGCACTGCACTTCCTACAGCAAATTCACCAATTCCACTGATCAATTTTACCGTCTTCAACCTCATATATCAGGCACTCAGTTCTTCTCTCCCCCCCCCCCCCCCTCACTTTTTGGATAAAGCACAACTATAAAAGCACAATGAAAATAACAAAAAAGCAGATGCTGTAAGCGTAAAAACAAGTAGAAAATGCTGGAAATATTCAATGGGTCAAGCTGCATCTTGGGGAAGAGAAACAAGTATAAATGTTTTAGGTTTAGAAACCTTCATAAGAAATGAAAAGAAGACAAATGAAGCTTGTGAAGCTGCAAGGCTCTGGGAGAGGAGGATGACTCTGATCGTTGATAAACAGGATGACCATGGGGATAAGCTGTAAACAAGGTTATCTGTTCTATGAGCAGATACAGAAAAAGAATATGGACAATGGAATCCAGGCAAAAGAATGTGGGAGTTACAAAACCCAGAGCAGTGTTTCAGGCTGGGCATATCCTCCACTCTCATAGGAAGGAAATAAAAATTAACTGAACTTATATTACAGATGGATAACTGACACAGACCAAAAACAGAACAAGCTACATGAGGTTGTAGAATTCATTATTGTAGTCCAGATGGCTGCAATGTGCCCAGACAGAAGGTGAGCTGCTGTTCCTCAAGAATTCATTAAGCTTTACTGCAACAGTAAGGAGGCCATGGAGCAATACGTCAGAGTGGGAGTGGGATGAGGAATTAGATTGGCAAGCAATGGGATGCACGGTGTCACTCCTATACAATGTACACAGGTGTTCTGTGGAGCAATGACGTAATCTGCACTTGGGTCCTGAATGCACTGTAATTTGCCAATTGCCACAATAGGTCTACAGTGGTTGTGACCTCATTGGCACGTCACATTGCCTTGGATCACTTGGACAACACTAATACTTAAGTCAGGCTGCCGTTTATTGACTACAGCTTAGAATTGAACACAATCATTCCCAAAACTCTGATCAAAATTTGTGCCTCTGTACATCCTCCAGCAACTGGATCCTTGACTCCGTCATCAGAAGACTACAGTCTGTGTGGATCGGAAATAACATCTCCACCTCACTTATCAATAATGGTGTACTTCAAGGACGTGTGCTACTCCTCTCTCTACATCCATGACTGTGTGCCTAAGCACAGCTCAAATGCCATCTATAAAGTTGTAGATTACACAACTACTGTTCGCAGAATTTCAGTTAGGGACAAAAAGGCATACAGAAGCGAGATGAATCAGCTGCTTGAGTGACATTGTAGCAACAACCATGCACTGAACATCACTAAGACCAAATAATTAATTAGCAACTTCATAAAGGGTAAGATAAGGGAACACGTACCAGTCCTCATCAAGGAATCAGAAGTGGAAATGGTGAACAATTTCAAGTTATTGGGTGTCAACACTTCTGAGGAACTATCATTGTTCCAACATGAACATTCTAACTGGATGTATCATCGTCTGGTATGGGGGGGGGGGGGGCGTGGGTAAGCGGCATGCACAGGACTGAAATAAATTGCATAAAGTTGTAAACTCCCTCAGCTCCATCATGGGCACTACCCTCCCCAGCATCCAGAACATCTTCAAGGAGCAATGCCTCAAAAAGTGACATCCATCGTTGAAGACCTTCGTCACTCAGGACAAGTCCTCTTCTCATTGCTACCATCATGAGCCTGAAGGCACACACTCAATGATTCAGGAACAGCTTCTTCCCCTCTGTCATCAGATTTCTGAACACACATTGAATCCATGAACTTTTATTTTTCTCGTTTTGCATTACTTATTCAACAACATTCTTGCTGGAGTACACCCTGAGTGAGTAACCACAGTGTTGTCTGTCAACAGTAGGAAGGCAAATGCAATATTTGTATTATTACAGTAATTTACAGTTTTTATAATGTACTTCAATGCATTGTTGCCAAATAACAAATTTCACAACATATGCTAGTGGTATTAAACTGGACTCTGATTTGGATTCTCCAATGTAGAGGAGACTGCATTAACTGCACTACACTAGGTTGGAAGCAGTGCATATGAATCACTGCTTCGAATAGAAAGACTCCAGTATGACAAAAAGAGAAGATGCAAAGGACAAGTGTTGCCTGGCCTTTAGGGCAAATGGAAAGTGTGACTGGTAGGAAAAAAGAGTGAATCAGAGGTTCATGAAGGAATAGGCCCCACAAAAATAAATGGGGTAGACAGGGCAATTTGTGTCGAGTGGTAAAATCACTGAAGGTGGCAGAAATTGTGGTGAATAAGAACACTGGTCGGATAGAAGAATCGAAGGATCACTATATATAGTACATTTACATGTACTAGGAATTCGCTGTGGTGTTAGTGCTACATCCAACAAAAAACATTCAAAAATTACAAATAATATAAAAATAAAGGTATAAGTACTGATATGGAATAAAATGAACATAAATACATATATACCAGCATGCATTTACAATGCTAACAGCATCTTAGAAAGTGGTTTAAAGTGGACTGCAGTGACTGAGGTAATAAATAGAGGGCAGTGTAAGGTGAGGACAGAAAATCTCTATCCTTGTTCTGTTCCAGAGGAGAAGGGGTTGGGGGGGATTGACAGTGAAGATTACAAGAAATGGATCAGCTTCCCTCTCCATAATGAAGGTCCTAAATTGAGGATTAGCCAATTTCCTTAACATGAACAGATGACCCAGCAAATACAGAGTGGGAGCATCTGTTTGCATGCAAGTCTACATCTGCATAGTGGGAATTATTCAGAGGAGAAACAGCAAAAGGTCCAAGTAAAAATACCCCTACAAGTTAAAAGCCAGGGGTAACAAGTATAGGGAACTTCGAATTTCAAGAGTTCAATAAAAATAAAGGAAGCATTCAACATGTAGGGGGAACTCATGAAATATGCCTATCAAGTATATTTATTGCTTATTTATTTATCATTATTATTTTTTCAGTTTTTTTTTATATTTGCAGTTTGTCATCATTTACATATTTGTTGTTTGTCCATCCTGTTGGGTACAACATTTCATCGATTCTATTACGTTTCCTTGATTTACTGAGTTCGCACACTAGAAAATTAATCTCAGGGTTATAAATGATGACACATATGTACTTCAATTTTCAATGAACTTTGATCTTTGAGAGGCGTAGGGAGGCATTTAGAAAAGAAATTAGGAAGGCTAAGAGGCATCATGAAATATCATGAGCTAGCAGGTAAAGTCAAAGGTGTTCTATACTACGTAAAACAGTTAATGGCCAGATCTACTCTCCCTGGAGCAGAGAAGCTTAAAAGGGAACATGATTCAGGTAATTAAAGTTAGAAGGAGAATAGTCAGTGCAGACTTCAGGAAACTTTTCGCCATATCCAAGATAGATAAAACTGAAGGACATGGCTGAGGGCAAGGGAGACTTTGAGGCAATATAGGAGTACCTTCATCACCCAGAGGGTAGTAAGTTGCTTAAAGGTTTAAAAGGTTCATTTATTATCAAAGTATATGATTCTGAAATCCTTCTTCGTCAGACAGCCACAAAAACCAAGAAAAGAATAATCATCTAGCCCCAAATCCCTCCTCCTCGCACAAAAAATAATTAACAAAAATGGATTGGGCATATCGACCCCTAAATCCTCCTTATAAGCTGAAGCAGTGACAGCATTTCAGAATCTAGACGAACATCTGCTTCAGTTTGGATAAAAGGCTGTTGGGCGATGGTGTTAATATGGAAGGCTGCCCACTGGTTACCCTGGATGACTTGGGCTGAATGGCCTGTGTCCATGCTGTGTATTTCTATGACTGCTAGGCTGGTCCTGCTCTGCATTCTCTGCAAACTTCTCAGAGCTAAAGTACATGGCCTCACCTCTCCAATGTCCAACACTTGCTGTTCTTATTTTGATAAAGCATACTGCTGTGTAACTGGGGAAGAGAAGTCAATTCAGGTTAAAGCCGTACTCTGTCATTTTATGTGAGTTGTAGATTCTAAGAAATTCACCTTCAGGAAATTTGTTTTGTGCCCTTACCTTTGTTCCATTGTAATGCTCCCCAAATGACATTAATACTGGTACAGTGTTAAAAAGTAGCCTTGCATGAGTTCCATACTCCCTGGTCGGAAAAATCAGTTCCTCATCCCTTACAAAATGACGAGCTTTCACTAATCCTGTCTTTGCACTTTATATAATGCAGCTATGCAAACCAGGAGCATTTAGACCATATTCTATGCTCTTAGTTGGTTATTCAACCTCTTACAAGCTCATTTACAGCTTCACACATTGTGCTTGGACTATATTTCTTATCTCTGTGAAAATCATTAACAATGATTGAGAATCAAACAAGATGGGAATCGGAAGTAAATGCAATGTGTTTTTATTTCATGGACACTCTTTATTGAGATTTCCCCTGATAACTTCCTACCTGAGTGCCTCAGCAAAACTCAGGAGGCCTTCTTGCACAATAAAATGCTTCCTGTGTATCCTGCTCTTCACGAAATAGTCCCTGTGCTCTCCTGGGCATATTCTCTCACAGCAGCAACCTTCTGCCCAACCACTAATCCATCACTGCAGCATCCATTTCAAAGCAGGATCAGTCACTGGTGGATTGCTGCTTATATGATGGTATATCTCTTAAGCCAATTGCCGACAGCTGTGAGAATTTGCAATATATCAACAGCTAAAACTGACACAAACCGGCATGATGCAGAGAACCCAACAACAATTATATGACACACAATTCTGTTTTAACACCATTGCAATGGAGCTTAGAATCAGTGAGTTATGCAACATGGAAATGGCCCCTTTAGCTCAAGTTGTTCATGCTGTGTCACCCAGCTGGCAAATCCCATTTGGCCTCATCTGCCAATAGTCCTCTAAACCTCTCTCATCCATGCACTTAACTAGTTCACTTTTCTATGTTGCTAACGTTTATGTCTCAACCACTGTTTCTAGCAATACCTATCACACTTTGTGTGAATATACCTAAAATGTCCCTTTTAAATCTCTTACTTCTGATCTTAGATTCTTGTTTTTAGCACTCCTCCCTGCAAAAGGTTTCACACTGTTAATGCCAGGGGTTCCCAGCCTTTGTGTAACATGCTGTAATGGCTTCTCTGTAATGTTTCACTGCTAAGGCTAATGAAATGGCTTCTCTGTGATGTTCACTACTGAAGTAACAGTTTCTCTGTATCAGCAATGTTTGGGTTATGGCTGGAGATAACAGGACTCTGGTATGCATATTAACCAATTAGGATTTTGTTGCCCTGTCTTGTGAATCTGGAAGGAATTTATTTCATGGGCTTTTGCCAGAGAGAGAGAAATAAGGAGAGAAGACGTGAATGGAGAGATTTGGTAGACTGCCGAATGGGGTGGACTCGGAGCAAGGTTCCTAAGGACAGCAACGATCGTAGGAGGTCGATGGTGAACGACCGGCATATCAGTGAGCTCCAACTTTGATTGGGCCCTTCTTTTTCTTTTATTTCATTTCTCTACTAACCATATTGTCAAAGTAAGAGTTATGAAGCTTAACCGTTTAATCACATATTGTGTACTGTTTGTTATCTCGGGGTACTGATTTGTAACCGGGGACACATTGCACAGCATCCACCCAAATGAGATTTCTTAAGTTTGGGTGGGTCGGGGGTTATCACCCCCTATATTAAGCCGCTAGCCAAAACGTGAGTTACAGTTTTTATGCCATTGACCAATACCACTTCGCAAAGGGTCCATGGACCTCAGGTTGGGAACCCCTGGCCTATGCCCTTCATGATGTTATATAGCCCTATTAGGTAATCCCTCAATTTCCTACATCCTAGTCTACGTAATCAGGCAACATTCTGGTAAATCCATTCTTTACTCTTACTGTCCTCCTAAATGCTCTCATGTCCACACCTGTACTTCGTGTAGTCATCAAGAGATTCACTAGTTCCCAACTGCTAACACACAGTGTATGCCTGCCTCTTTTTCTGAACAAGAGTCTCCATATCTCTTATCAACCAAGGTTCCCTGAACCTGCCAGCCATGCAACATCTAGCCTTTCATGTCTAACTAGTTTTTCCAGACAATATGAAGTACATTAATTACAGTCAGTCAACCTTTCTGGCACTGAAAATGAATTTCTACTGAATTATCATTTCTATTGTTGAAGATGCACAATAATAATTTTTTACTTAAACTAATTTTAAACATCCTGTCTTTACTACACTCTTTGTCAAATTTTTCCTCACTCTTTATTTCACTATTTGTTCCAAATTTCACTTTGAATTAAATCACTGTAAATTGCTTTTTTTTTATTCTCAGACTTTACAATGATGATTTCCACACCATCTGATTGGTCAAGGAGATGAACAATTGCTTGCCCTTTTCATTCATTTCTCAATGGCAGGTGCCATGTTAATGACTTCCCACAGTCTCAACAACTTGAGAGTACAAAAATGGGCAAGAATGTCTTACCTATGGGACTCATTTCATTGCTTTGTAATAGAAAATCAAGGGTCATAATCTACTTGAATTAAAGTCGTCACATAGGGCATGTAACTGAAAGGTAAAGGATATATTGGAGGCACAAATACAAGAACAAATTTACTTTTACCCTTGCACTTAAAATACTAACAGCAATTTAAGCATTTTGTTTGGTAAAATCAATACAAACAGCCCAGATAACATCTGCACAACTTAACTTGTGAATATAAAAATTAAATACCTCTAGAGGTATTGAACCAGATTTTGCAGTTAGCAATAAAGATGCCTTTCATAAACCTTGAAGAAAACACTCACAAAATTGTCATTTCTTTGTCTGCCCTTAAAACAAAATCAGTTCAGCTCCAATTCTTTTTTTTTAAATGGTCAGAATATTTCTTTAAAAAAGTCACTTGCCTTTTCAGTCTACTATTTTCTACAGATCAAACTGAAGAGGGATGCAATTACACCACCCAGGAAACTTCTGTATTTTTTTTTGTGTGTGTGTTAAAACCAATTAATGCATTTTCTGGAAGCTGTTGTCAGATTTTATTCTTTATGATGTTTAATACTGAACACTCTACGTTAAAAATAACAAACCTAGGTTTATAATTTGCGACATGAAACTATGAAATTCTGGATGGAATATTTCATACAGGGGGAACTAAATGGAGAGACCTAGAATTATTCACTTCAATTCAATAAAATAATGAACGTAGATAAATCATTTGATCCGAAGGGAATGCATCTTAGCTTCAAGATCCCTTAATGTAATTTCTTGTACACAAGTGCAAAGTAGAATGAAATAACTGTTACTCCGGATCTGACGCAGCACAACATAAACAGAAAAGACAAAGAACATAATAATAACAAAACAGAATAAATATACAAATAGCTTTTTATGTAGATTGAATTTATGTCCATAAAGTTACACTAGGCTGTACAAAGGCGACTGACAGGAAATAATAAAAAAATTAACAAAAGAAGTAAATGAGAACATTTCTGAAGCCTCAGCCACAGTCTTCAAAATCCATTGTCAGGGATGGCACTATGGACTGGAATAGTGAAATACTACAGCCTTGTTCAAAAAGGGTATAAGAATAAATCCAGTTAGTTATTTTGCATGAGTGGATCTGTTAAAGGCAAATCTTGTCCAACTTTTTGATAGTTTTTTGATCATAACAGAAGTGCAATTAATCTGCTGCAGATGGATTTCCAAAATGCTTTTGATAACATGCCAATAATTGGCTTATCAACAACATAAAGCCAGATTGTGTAGGTGTTTGAACATTGGACTGCCAAGTGCCAGGAGCTGGTAGAGTAGTGCCAGAGACAAGGGTGGAGGAAACGATGCAAACCTTATAGAGATGGGTTGCAGAACCTACTCTCTCCCTGGCATTATGGGGGCTGTAAAGAAAAGAGCAATCAGGACACTCACAGAGGCTGCTGAGCTTCCAGGTGGCTATAGATCAAGAGGTGTGAGCTGTAGAACAATGCTGCTGGGACACAAGCCAGGGCCAGATCAAACCTGGCTGAGCTGCCTGGGCATGAGTGCCTGATGTTGAAAAGCCCAGAATGCCCGATGACCCAGGTTATGTCACTGATGATGTGTCCAGCACATCCCAGGTTGTATCTCAGCATCCAGGCCAAATAAAAGATACAACAGCAACATGGACAGAAAACTGTTTAACAGGAAACAGAGAATAGTAGTTAAAGTTTTTTTTATAGGGCTTGGGGGAGATTTGCAACAACTTTCCCCAGAGTAGAATTAGAATTACTGCTTGTTTTTCTTTTGCAATATAGCAATGATTTGGCTTGGGTGTACAGGGCTTTAATTCCAAATATGGATCACCAGTGAAATGTAAAGAGGCTACTAATAGACTTCAAGGAGTATTAGGTAAGCTGGTGGTATGGGTGGGTAGGTAGTGAAATGAATTGAATGATAACTTATGTGGTGTTACATTTTTGGCACAGGAGCAAGGAAGTCATGATGACTTTCTAAAATATAAAACACCAAAGTTCATTCAGATTTGGAATATTATGTCTATTTCATAGGGTTACACTTTCTGGGAGATGTAAAAATCTTGAATGGCTCCAGGAGAAATTTACAAAGTTGTTTTCCAGGGATAAAAGGACTTTAGCTATGTTCTTCGTGGAGGTTATGTGAAGATGTGATGTAAGTACTTAAAAACCAATAAGGAAGTAGATAGGAAGAAACTGTTCCTAACAGTAGAGAAACCAAGAAACAGGGGATAAAGAATCAAAATGATAATTGAGAGAATCAAAACTGATAGTTTATTTTAAACTCCCAATAAGTGGTAAAAGTCAGGAATGCACTGTCAAGAGCAGCATGTTCAAATTTCAGGTAAATTTTCTTGAAAGGAATTGATGTGGACTGCATGGTCCAGATGGCTGCCTTCTTCACTGCAACTATTGTGATTCTGTAAACTCCAATTTACTGTCCATGCACTACTGCAACAAATTATATTATAACAAAGTATTTGTTGAAACAAAACAATATAAAAGCATTTCTGATTGACTCTTGTCAAGTTTTAAAAAGATCCATATCATCTGAATTTAAAACAAATAATGAACTACAAACAGTAAGGAGAGATGCTACTTAAATGTCTCCAGGAAGGTCTCAGAAGGACACAATGGTCCAACTGATTCATCCCAGACTGTACAGATCGTTAACTCTGTAGGTTTAGTGATGTGTTAATTGATAAGGGTACCCATCTTCTTAAATAATTACATCAAATTCTATTTGGTGTATTCACTTCCATAAGCAGGACACTAGTGAATAAGTAGATCATTCTACCCAGTTCAATTAGTCTGCCCAAGCCAATCTGTCAATCCAGTTTACTTCTCCTTAAACAATTCCAGAGTATTTTGACTTAATATTGTTATGCCTGCAGCCCCCTCCTTTGTGAGAATTGCAAGATCACTATTGGGTTGGGTCAGGAGACCCAGGAAATGAGAGAGAGACGTGCAGAATGCCTCGTTCCCCGGCAATGTAAAGCTACAGGACATGGCCATTGTCTCTTGGAGACAGATTTGTGGATTGAAATACTATGCTACGTGAACGCCCTCAGGCAAAGTGGGCTGGGCGAGAAAGAGATTGCATCACCCCAACCTGATTGACATCTACGACCCTGCGAGTCAGGATAAAAGTAGGAACAGCCCCTCAGACGCAACAGAAGAAACGCTAGCGATCCCGTAATAGCGGGAAGCCATTTGAAGGAGGCCACGTGCGTTCAGTTCCGTTGCTTGGAACTGGTGGCTGGAACCACGGAAAACGGCTTTTAGCTAACAACGGGGAAACCAACTCCCCCGACTCAAAGGATTGGCATCATAAAAGTCCTGGGCAAGTTTAAACCATCTCTCTCTTAAACCCAAAACGCTGCAGCTTGAACGAACTAACAGTGACTGTTATATTTCCATCGGACAATACATTATCCCCTAGACAACGATAGAGCTATTTCTTATTGATTATTATTATACCCGCACTTTCAGATTTAGTACTGACGACGTATATTATCTGTATGTTTGCATTCATCTTATTTTTGTGCCCCTTTATCAATAAATACTTTTAAAAATAATACCATCAGACTTCAACGGACCTCTCTATCTTTGCTGGTAAGTGACCCAGTTACGGGGTACGTAACAATATACTATCTGAAGCGTTTCGTCAAAAGAGTATTTATTCCACACAAAAAGCACTTGATGGTAAGAATAAGAAAGCTTGATTCTGCTACTGGTTTCACTGCTTAGTGTGAAATCGTATTCCTGATTTGATTGTTTCTAAACTTGTTCTTAAATTGAAAAGCCACCTCTTGGGTGTTTGATTTTTAAAATGAAACCCCAGTTCTTTTGTCAGAATTTTATCTTTATGTTTGGGATCCACCACCTATATTTTCACTACTATTCCTCACCAGCTCTCACTTTATCAACATTTATTCAGCCAAGACATACATTTCTATTAAACTACATTTCTGTGCTGCTGTATTTGTCCCTACTGGCCCTCAGGATTTGATATTCATCATAAATTTGAAAAATTAGCATTGGCTTTCTGAAATCAAGTTAAGGGTTTTAAATGAGAAAACACAGTAGGTCAATCAGTATGTGTTTGGTAGCTGTTATACCCCATGATATCACAATACCATGGCATTGTTGCCATTTCAGTCAGTACTTTTTGGCTTCTATGCTTCTGCTAATTTGAAGGCTTGCCAAATTCTCAAAATCTGAGCTAATGCAACTTGTGAAAATTTTAACTGCATATTTGTAACCCCAAGTACGTACTGTAGTACAGGGTGTTTATTACTGCTGATACAGAAGATCAATTCCATGAAGAAAAAGTCCAGTCCAGCAAAATCTTCTCCATGCTAACTAACGTTACTGGGCCTCTGGAATATATGCTTTAAATCATACCTTGCCTCTCTGAATGTATTTGCCCAAAGCTTTCACTTTTGTTCATAGCTTTAGGTTAATCTAGCTCAATCCATGGTCATATGGTCTATGTCTAATTAAGTGGCTATTGTCATTTATTATTATCTGATATTTTTGTAGCCCAATTTAGCTTGGAATTGGGGTAAGATATGAGAAATATGTGCATTGTACAAATGAAAAGGTATACACTCAATTGTTTTGGAAGCTCAGGCTTGAAATAGATACCCAAGTGAAGGATGTAATAATAAATCAAAGGCCTCTATTTCTCCTATGACCCTCAATAGCTGCTGATTGCTTCACTCACCTGGAGGATCTGACATCCTCCTGGTCTTTTCACCGTCCATAGCTCCATGAAGGGATTCACCAGAGCTGGATATAGACAACTCACCTGCAAAGGCATGAAGGAAATTCTCCTATAAGTACTTTAGATCACAAAGTAAATTTTAAAAGTATAAGGAAAACAACACTTTCATGTTACTTTTACTGAAGACGGGGTTTGTTTTGAAATTTTAAAATAAAGCTATATTTCACACTCACCAAAACACTAGATTTTTGTGAACATACTTACTCCCCCAAGGAATTACAGAAACTGTTTTGTGCTCATGAAGTATAGCCACTTGAGAGTTGTGTTTTTGTTTTGCTTTCTCATGCTTTTGTGGTGTGCTTTAGACCTGCACTTACTGCAATTCAGTTTTTCACCCGCCCCCCCCCCCCGCCCATTTGAAGCTGTTAATCCATTTTAAATATCCTTATGACAAGTGTGGAATTCTGAAAAATCCATTGCTAAGTCAAAGATCACAACCTGGACCTAGGTGCTGATTTTATTCCCAAACAGGCAAATTTGTATTTTATTGGATAAAATGAATCTATTTCCATAAATCAAGTTGAATTTTAATCTTTACTACCCTTTCATGATCTTTGTTTCCCCAGTTTGCCACCATAATAATTCAAGTGTTACATTTGTTTATGTATTGTATCCCAATCTGATTTACTGAGAAAAACAGATTTCAGGAATTCTTTAGTCTTTAATTGGATACTCACCATCCAAAATTATTTAAAAAGAAACATTTCAGATATAGCCTTAAAATTCACTTCAGGTATAGACTTAAATTGTTAATTAAATTATCCACCATCTAATCTATTATTTGGTCTATGTTGGTCCTTATTTCCTAAATATTTTCTTAATAATTGTTTCTACATTGGAGACCATCAGATTTTTCCCCTTATATCAGTTGAGCTTTAAGGGAGTGAATCTATCTGCTATTTTTGAAATGCATCAGTATTTAAGATTCACTGTAATTTTGGAGAATGTGCCAATATGATGTATGAAATTTGTACAACAAACTTCCCAGAAATTTTGAAGGCAGGGATGGAAGGAGGGGCAAAAACACAGAATGAATAATTGGGAAATGATAAATAAATGACAATCTTTGCTACCAACTTACTTGCATATATACATTGAACAATACCTTGGTTGATTACTGATTATTATTCATGAAGTATGAGCACTGTCTCTTAGTGATACCATTTTATAGCTGCTTACTGCGTAGCAATTTAAATTTCACCAGTTCCAAATGTTGCTCAATATCTCACAGGAAAATAGATTGAACAAATTCAGTCATTATTATCTGATATCACAAAGACTCACCAGAAAATGTCCATGCTATTCAAGCGCTGCTAGTATGTTTGAAGACATATTATCTGCATATCTTGTAAATAATGCAGCACATGCTAAGATATGTTTTCTTGCACATTTATCATCTCAGTGGTCAAGTTGATGTTTTAATGTACTAATGGGCATCAGTAACTTAGACCATTTCATTTTTTTAAACATAACTTTTAGAAGAGATTTATTATTGCATAATTATTTCTCTTCCAACATTACCTAACTTGTTTGGCTATACAACAATACGTTGAAAGATGTAAATCCAAGAGTTTCACAAGAAATTTACACGTGATTAAATAACATCTATCTGGGAAGAGAGACAGTTAATCAATACCCAAGTATGTAAAACTATCATAATTAAAGCATTTCACCAATATCTTCCACATTATTTTTCATTACAAAATAGCAGAACATGAGTTTACATCATATTCACTAACAATTAGAATGGAAAACAACAATAATGCTGACTAATAATTTCCGATGCATTTTTTAACCATCACAATATTATAAGCAGACAAAAGATATACTATGATAAAAAGTTTGTAATACAGTCAGGAAATGGATACAAATCAGATCCCCCTAACAATTAAAGCGTCAATGAACTTTGAGTAGAGCTAAAAGATATAGTTCTTAATTAGAACTACAAAACACTAAGTATGGTGTTTAATCTCCCAAATAACTGAAAATATATTTCATAAGATTAGACTCAATTATTTTACAACAAGGCTATCTTAAAAAAATTAAATAAGGCTGAACTGTCAGGTCAGGGATATAAAATGGAGTTTACACTACTACATGTAGCCCAAAGGTAGAAATGCAAGAGCAATGTTTGTTTCCAATAGTGGCAAAATAGTGCTCTGGAAATGCATTTGTATTAAGATATCGATATAACACATATTCATTATTAACTAGAATTATGTTACCTGTGATAATAGAAAAGGACAAAAGAGCATGCTATGCCTATCCCTAAAAATGTATGAATTACTTTGTATATACAATGAAAGACTGTCCACCTTAAAGCTCCCTTTGCAGCATTTTTTTTACAAATGACAGCTGCTCTCAAGAAAACTAGATTTACATGCACTCTAAAGAAGCCATCTCCTAAGTACCTGGTGTAGGTCACAACCAAGAAGATCATTAAAAACATATAAATGAATAGGAAGAAACAAAATAGTTAGACTGCATTAGACTTTTCAACACCTATTTTCCTTTCACAGATCCAATTTCCCATTTCCCGTTTAAAATGTTACTCAAGTACTAATTGCTGGGGCTCCAAATCTGGGTCTTGAGTTCTGATTTAAACCAGAATCCAAGTGTGAAAAACATAATTTTCTCTCAAGACACTAATGAGATATCCTAATTAAATTGGAAGGCAAAGGGGTTTAAAGATGTGCAATATGAAAGATGCAGCAAAGGAATACTGCACACAGATTTTAATCATTCTCTAGCTATAGCTAAATAGAATGAAACCAATTTTAAAATTTGGCTAGTTTTTGAAAGAGAATATATATTTAATCAATGATACAGTACAATTGGAAAATTCTTTCAATACAGAAAAATCCAAGAACTTTTGTCTCCCAGGCAGCAGCCTTCAATAGAAAAATGAAATACTGGCAAAGTGGGTGTCACTCACCTGTGAGGTGACAACAAAGAGATCAAACTGTTTAGTGTTAGAGCTGTTTGCAGTCCACATGAATGACATAAAAGTTGAAAGCTATTGCTGCCTACATAATTTTAGACAGAGCAGTATGCTTTTTTGACTTTTGGTTACAATCCCTATAATAGGTGACACCAGTGAGTGAAATACTGCCTATTGAATCATTGATTTCTCACACACTATTCCTACAAAAAGCTGAAGTGAGTTAAACTGCTCCAAATGACTGGCATCCTTTAAACTTTCCTGATCTCTTTTGTCTTTTTTGACCCTCTGTGGGTTTTAGCTGGTCTTGCTAGTGCCATAGATTGCAGGCAGTGAAGTAAAATAAGGCAGTTACAACCGAAAGTCAGAATGCCAACAGCCCCCCAGTCTCAAAATCAGCAATAAAGTTGCTCTGAAATTCCAACAGCTGACAAACACCTAGCGACTTACCTTCTTAGATGTGGGATCTCTACAAATACCATTGCTTGCAGCATTTTCCAAGTGTTCACATACTAATTTTCTGGATAGGCGTAAGAATAAGTCATTAAAAAAAGTCATAAATTTCTAAAACAAGTTATCAAGAAGTGCAGAATCTGTACTTGCATATCTCATCAAGACCAACTCTCAATCCTCGCACCAAGCAGCTTTGTCTTATTCATATCTTCAGTGACAAGGCAGTAGTCACTCTGTGCACAAATTTAACATCAAGGAATTTCTATCCTAAAAAATCTAACTCTCAAAACACACACGTGTTCACCACTGTATCACATGCCATCCCTACTCGATACACACATCACACCATAATTCCTGCCCCAACACTGGCACATCCCTGATCCTCTTTCCACTTTGCATTGTCCTTGCCTCCTGACTAATCACACCCCTATTCTCTATCCCAATGCACCCTACTCAGCCCTACCACACCACACACAGGCTTCGTCCTCTTGTACTCTCCTTCCCATCATGTACTCACTCTCCAATGAAACTCATTCACATTCCCCTTCCTCCTCACATCATTCGCCACTTCACCCACCACACCTCCTTGCACTACTCCATCATACTCCTGCATATCATCTCACCACAATCTTCAACCCAGAACACACAGACTACCCCACAATTTGCTCTAAAATCCACTCATTATTCCTCCACTCCTACATTATTCACTCAATTACATCCTGATATGATGGAGTGGAAAGTGAGGACAGGATGGGATAGGGAGGAGTCACAACCCAAACAACTCCCTCCACATACTAATCCCCATTGCCAACTATCCAGAACATCTCATCCCTGCTCTTCACCTCACCAAAACCTATCACCACCATCACAATCATCCCTGCTGACATTGCTACCCCTTACTTAAGAGCTACCTGGGTCACTTTAATGTCAATCTGGATTGATCTTCTTTGCTACAATGATGCCCATTCATTTGTTCTGGATCTTTTATTCTTTACCTCTTCCTTCATGTGTGCCCTCTGATTTTCTCTCATGCACACTCTCCCTTTTATCTCCATTCCCCCCCCCCCCCCATCTTATTTTCTTATCTCATCTTATTATCCACTGGTCTGCTTTTATCTCTTTTCCTTTCCTGTATCTACTCAATTTCTCTTCTCTTCAATTTCCTACATTTCTGCACTTCTGCTCTTCTCCCTCCCTACCTCTCCCCTGTTCTCCTTGAACTCCATTCTCCTCGTTAACAAACCCAAGTTATCAACTCTCCCCTTATAACTACAACCCTCCATTCCAGGCATCATCCTGGAGAATCTCTTCTGTACTCTCTCTATTGTCACTACATAGCCCTGTCATGTGGTGACCAAACTAAAGTCTTGATGAAGGGTCTTGGTCCAAAATGTCAACTGTTTATTCCTCTCCATAAATGCTGTCAGACCTGCTTAAGTTCCTCTACCATTTTGTGTGTATTGATTTCCAGCATCTGCAGAATCTCTCATGTCTATGAAATTGGAATTATTTCCACCACTGGCACTGCAGTGTATATACCATCAACATCAGTGATTTTTAACCTGTGGGTTACTGAGTGACTCCTATTATTACCTATCAAACAAAGTAATTGAATATACAAGAAGCAAACTGTGTGTAAGATCCACTTTACACTTTGAGATCTACACTCTGATGGATATATTGACAACCATTGCTACACAAGGTATAGTCCGCCATTTTGTCTCAGCTTCTTCGATACCACCCACCAAAGCTATGATCCTTCTAATATAGTAGGCACATCTGGACATCACTGCTTGCACATTTTCTTCCAGATAAAACTGCACCATGTTATTATCCAAACTCAAGATTCTAAAAGTGCCTAACTAGAATCACTTCCAACACAGAAAGCTACAAATTTCAATTCAGCAACTAAGTAAAACATTAGTCAGAGCATGCATGGTATTTCATAGGTAGTTTAGTCACCACATTACCGGACTACATAGTAACAACAGAGACAGTGCAGAAGAGATTCACCAGGATGTTGCCTGGAATGGAGGGATGTAGTTGTAAGGAGAGATTAGATAAATTGCATTTGTTCTTGATGGTATGTGGGAGGCAGAGGGTTAATTTTGGAAATCATATGGACGGTTATAAAATCATAAGTGACCTAGTTATAATAGTCAGAATTGTAGTCCCAGGGCAAGGTAATCTATAACAAGAGGGGACAGGTGAGAAAGGAAAATTTTAAAGGATATCTGAGGGGAAAGGTTTTCCACAAGGGGAGGTGCTGGAGACAGATACTATTACCATATTTACGAGATGTTTCAAGAGTTACTTGGTAGGAAGGAGTAGAGAATATTGGCTTATCATGGACAAACAATTAGCATATACTGTATAGGCATCATGGTTGGCATGGACAAAGTGGGTCATAAGGGCCAGTTTTTGTGCTCCTCTGTTGCAATGATTTAGTAGCAGAAGATTAGAAAGTATAGAATTAGCTTTTGGAATTAAAATGGTCTTTTTACATCTGGAGCCCATGGCCAAATATTATCTAAGCTACCTGGTGGTTTGTAGTCAGGGTGTTTTCTTCAAATGGTTTCTTTGGGAACCAAAATTATTTCTTCTAAGCCTTAACATTCAGTTGTCTGTTTTTTGTTGTTCCCTATGAAGTTGAAGGTTTTCTGTTGTTCTCACAGCTGCCAGTTTTCTACAGCCTCCTCTTTACACTTGAAAGTTATAGAGCAAGTCTCCATTGTCATATCTGTTTGGAGGCTGCCTTTTGTTCTTTTTCTGCCACACTGTGAAATGATGATTCATCTGTGTTTTTCACTTCTCTGACTGTTCTGAAATATTGTCCTTAATTAAACTTTCAGGCACCTGATTTACTTGGAGTTAAATATTATTCAGTTTGTGTAATTTTGCATTGGTTTCTCATATCTACCTTTGTCAAAAAATATGACAAGCACAAATCAAATTTATTCCGATCTCCATTTACCTACCACTCCACTGGAAATAGGCATGTGTTCTGCTGTTACTCCCTCTACCCAAAACATCAATGAAAAATTCACAGATTTAACTGAACAAATGACAAAACAAGAATCTCGTCAAACTTCTGCCTCATCTCCTCAAAAAGAAGTCAACCTATACCAATCCTGACTTGGAAGCATCAACTTCATTGGCTATTTATCATTCCTAACCTGGACTGCTAACACTGCATTTCAAAAGTTAAGTTCAGCTTTCTTAAATCATTGTAATAATAGTAGTATCCACCAATTCTGACAGCCAGCTAGTTAGAGGACACAGCTCAGCATTTTGAGAGAAGGGCATGATATGCCTTGCTGTGAAATATGTCTCTCAGCATTTCCTAGAAATCTCTGCCGGAAGGATCACTGCAAAGTAATTTTAAACTTACTTTGAAGGTCAACTACTGCCAACTATAAAATGGCATGCCTAATGCTTATCAGAAGACTTGAGATGATTATTGTCCTGGAATCATATTTCAGGACCAGTATGAAGCTTGATTTCAAAGATTTGGAAAATTATATGTGACAGTGGTGGGTGCCTTAATGCTCTACATTTGTATGAAAATGAAAGAGCTATTCATTGTCTGAAAAGGATGCGTCCTCACTTTACTAAGCTATTGCCAATCCTACTTCTAATTCTTTTTCAATCTGTGTGTTTCTCATTCAATAGCACATAATCTGCAGCTCTCTTGTAGACTACCTCCATTCAATTTCATATGTCCGTCTTAATGTCTCTATTTCCCACTAGATGTAATTTTCCTCCATGAAGCCATTGTTCATTAATCTTTAGGCAGCATTCACTGCCAATGATATTAATCTGTTAATGCTCCTAGATTGCTCCCAGTTAAGATACTCTAGTTCAGGAGGCCCTTTCACCATGATAGGATGGTTTTCTTATACATTGCTAATGCTGCAATCCTCTTTGTAATCCTGCTCTCAACTCATTTCACTTTCTGTCACTTTTTCTATTCTGGCATCTTCCTTCCTCTGTTCCCTACTTGCCTAAACAAAGGGTTGATCTGAGTCCTGATGAAGGGTCTTGGCCCAAAATATCGACAGTTTGTTCCTTTCTATAGATGCTGTCCAAGCTGCTGAGTTCCACCAGCATTTGTGCATATTGCTAAGGATTTCCAGCATCTGCAGAATCTATAGTGTCACCAAAGCAACGGCCATTTTTCTCTCCTCTCCATCCCCATGGGCTTTTCATCAGTCCTGATGGGATGGCGGAGCAGATTCGATGGGCTGGATGGTGTAATTCTGCTCCTTTGTCTTATGGTCTTAGTACTTTCACACTGGTCACACATTTAATTTTCCTTGAGCAAAAAGAGATTCTCCCTTACACTATTCTTCTTTATCTTCTTTTTTTATAACTTCAATACAGGTAACTGAATCTGTCATCCATCTGTATTACTTATTAACCTCTTGCAATTATCTGCATTTATGTACTTCTATTTCATATCTACTTCCATAGCATTACAAGTTTTGTTTTTAATTTATTGTTTAAGAATATCCAAATACATTCAGTGCACTACCCATCTTTATTCATAACTATCAATGCACCCATAAAAGCAATAGAAGCTGCACTTTCACCAGCTGTACTTTCAAGAAACATATGCTCACCAGTAAGTTATTGACTGATGTCGTTGGATTTTGTATGAACCACTCTGCTCACAGTCTCATCAGAATGCCAGTCCAAACATGGACCCAAGAGCCAAATTTAAAGAGGGTATTTGAAAGGAACCATTGACTTCAAGACATTATTTGACTAAGTGTGGCATCAAGTCATCCTATAAAATAGAAGCTTGTGAACATTAATGAGAGAAGTCCTGTTTCACACACAGAAAGTTTGTTCAGGTTGTTACCATTCCAGCCTCAGGACAACGTTGCAGGAACTCCTCAGTGCAGTATCATAGATCCAATCATCTTCAGCTGCTTCATCAATAATTTCTATTTCATCCTAATATCAGAACTGAATGCATTCTCTGATAAATATACATTTAGTCAATTACACTCACAACTCATCAGCAAACAAACAAGACAACATCCCGACAAGTGATAATAAGTGGCAAGTAATACTTTTTACAGCATAGATGCTATCATGAGCAAGAGACAGTCCAACCACCTATTCTTGACATTTAATGACATTACTATCGTCACATCCCTTACCATCAATTTTATGGGTCATCAGAATTAGTCTCAAATACCATGAAACATTATGGTTGCACATGCATGTCAGAGGCTCACTCAGTATCCGGTGGCAAGTGGGTCATCTCCTGATTTCCCCAAAACCTTTCCACCATCCACATGACACTCAGCAGTGGAGCAGAATACTTTATCTATTCTGGATAAATGCAAGACTCTCAAGTTCATAAACATCCTAGAGACATAGTGCCAGCCAATCAGACTATCAATCACCCCAAACATCCATTCTCTCCATTAATGGTACGCACCATGGCTACAAAATGCAATGTGTCTGCTTGCTTGGGATACTTAACATAGCCTCATCTACCAAGAAGGACTAGGGCAGCAGGTATGTGGGAACACCACCACCAGCATGTATTCCTCCAAGTCACACACCATCATGATTTGTCAATATCTCACTAATACTAAATTCCTAAATTCTGGAACTCTTCACCTAACAGCATCATGAGAACACCTTCATCAGAAGGAATTTAACAGATTAAAGTACCTCACCATCACCTTCTCAAGGACAATTAGGGTTTATTGCTGTGTGTACTGGTGATGCCCAGATCCCAAAAATGAAATACAGAAATCCTTTCATGAAGTTACCCAGCTATCCCCTTTTCTTTTAAACTACAGTCTTCATACATCAATAACTTACATTTCATAATTAGCTTCCTCAACACTGATATTCACCTTTTTACTTACTTAGTGGCGTAACTGATGGCATTGCAAGAGCGGTTTGTCTCAATGATTGTGGGTAATGAGAGAATCATGTCAATAAGATGGACCAAATTACATATCAAAAACCTAAACTTACCCAAAAGGGCCTCAGTAATTTCTGAATATATAGCTGGTGCATAGGAATAACTAAAGCAGTGTTCTTTTTCCATTTCCATAACAATAATAGATTACAATATTGAATTTTATATAAACTATGGTATCTGAACCCCAAGATAAGATTAGCGTCTTACAATTATTCCATACATCTATAATATAAATGTTAATATTTTATTACACAAATATTTCATTCTCAACTATATTTATAATAAAAAATCCAATACATGAACTCTGTCTCATTAAAATGATAAAACAAGGTTAAACAAATTGGTTGTGCTCATCCAATGGTGACTAAATTATAATATTTATGATTTAGAAAGGATTTGATAAAGTGGATCCGGGGAAAATTGTTTCCTATGGTGAAATATTTTTATATCATGTACATTAAAGCACAGAAAATTGTGAGTTTAAAAGGAAAGAAAGTTAATGCTAATGGAACTGAGGACTAAATAATAAGACAAGCTTGATAAAATGTATAGTATAATGAGTTTAAGATGCAGTTAGATGGTTTTTGCAAGGAATGCGAGAAATGATGGGAAAGAGCATGAATCAGCTGTAGGCCATTAAGTTTAACAAGCGCTCTCCATAGTTTTATATTGTCTCTTGCCTTGAAAAATCAAAAACAATGAAACTGATAGTAAATAACATCTATGGAAAAAAGTACCGTTGACATCTCGAGTCGAGACCCCTCAGCAGGACTGGCCAGCATTTTGTGTGTTTTGCTTGGATTTCTAGCATCTGCAGATTTTCTCTTGTTAGTAAATAACATCTGTCCATATTGAGCCAGGTAATCAGTGATACAATGTATGAATGTGATGATTTATTTGACATCACTGGTGGTGGAAATGAAGAATAGATAATAATCAGGAATGTATTATCATTTTTAAAATGCACTGGAGATAATTTATGATTTCATCCATAAGCAACTTTGAGGTAATCCTAACTAGAGAAAAAATATCAAATTAAAGGGTAGTTATTAAAAAAAAACAATCCTGAAACAAAAACATTAAGTATGTTCTTGGAAATTCATCACATTTTTGTCAATCCCAATTCACTCAGCCACCCTTTCATCGCCCCTTACAGCTTTTTCTACATTTCTCATTTTTATCTCTAAATTCTCCTTTCAAGATTGTTTCTTCTCCCTCATGAATGCCTCTCAGTTTCCCATCTTGTTTAATTCCCTTTCAAAAATGTTTCTCACTATGTACACTTCTTCTCAGTCTCTCTCTTGTATTTTATGTTATCAACACTTGATACATGAGGCACACTTCTGATTCTAACCTTCTAGTAACTCAAAGGGAACCGTGGAAATTAGTTAGGAAAGTCCCTAATCACATTCCACTAAAGACAACAATGTAACATGATGATCTCAGTATAGGCTCTGCACCTCCAGGGCTTTGGTTTAAATCCAGACAGACTGGATGAACTTTCCGATGAAACATCAATGATCTGAAATATTAATTATGTTTCTCTTTACATGTGCTGTCTGACCTGAGTATTTCCAGCATTCTCTGTACATATCTACGGTCTAGATGGCATGAGATGAAAACCCTAAACTGTTCTTAATTCAGCACTCATGGACAATCACAACTGCAACTGAAAAGAAATCGAACAAAAAGTCTTGTAAAAACTAATGTAGTATGAGCTGCTCAGCCCAACCTATCAGCAGGCACTGAAGCGATTGCTTGTGATATCTGACCTCAGTGTGTCTGATGATGGGACAGACTGCTTAAATGGTGTGTTATGTTTTTCATCTGATTGATTGACCATTTTAAGAAAAAAAGTTAAATCTTTTACTTCAGAGGTTAGAATATCTACCATATCAGGAGTTGGAACTTCATCCACCAAGATTTGAATTGTGCAATACCTGCACAATACTTGCCTGTAAGCAAGCAGACTGCACTTATTTGTATTTCTACCTCAATCCCATCCAAAAGTGAAGTAGTTCCCCCCCACCCCACAACTCTCATGTTTCCCTTGTGAAGTTGGAAGTGAGTCATCTTTTGCCAGATCTCAATGTCTTTTTTGTGGCAGTAACCAGAAATCATCTGTGAAACTAATACTCCATCCCACCCCACAGCAATGAGAGAAAGCAAAGTTGTGAGATGTATAATGAGCTGTGATCTGGAGAGGAGCAGAAGCATCTGAAAGGGGAAAGGCAGACTGGACAGCAAGATCAGATTGTGACCTTAACAAAAGGGCCTCTGAAGATGGAATTGAATCATGCCAGTGCCGCCCAGGAGTACAAATTAGTCTTGCAATGGACAGAGAAGATACACAAAAATACTCAGGCTGGCAGGTTCAGAATCTGGCTTTAACCACTCAACTGACTGGAGTAATTATTCAAGATTAGATTTAGTAATCACATAATCTACAAGGCAATTAGAAGTTACAAGTTCAACAAAACTAGAGCAGAGAATTATGGGCAGAATACTATTTATATAGGAATTCAGTACTATCAGCAAATCTTCTACAATTAGCACCCTACTCTATCAAAGTGTATTGTTACCAGAAATTTAACTAGATCAGCTACTTAACTACCGGTAATCCTGTACAGAGCAGCCAGAGATAGGTATCTTGTTTTCCCAACACAAGTTGACAGGATGCTGAAGAAGGCTCTTGTCTTCATTGGCAGTGGCATTGAGTACAAGAATTGGGAGGTCATGATATAGTTGTGAAAACATTGCTCAGACCACACTTGGAAAATGGTGTAGAGTTCTGACTGCCATCCAAAAGATGGGATTAATCTAGGGAGGGTGAAAAATATAATTCCCAAGGATGTTGCCAGGACCGCAGGTGTTTTGAGTTACAGGGAGAGATAGATTAAATAGGTTAGGACTGTTTCTTCTAGAGTGAAGAAGACTGAGGGATGACCTTACAGAGGCTTATACATTGAATATAAGGACACAGATAGCTAGATAGTCATGGTCTTTTCCCCCATGGAAGCGGAATCTAGAACAAGACAACATAGGCTTAAGGTGAAAGGCGTAAGATTTAAAGGGGTTCTGAGGGGCAGATTTTCCACACAGAGAGTGGTGAGTATATGGAAAAAAGCTGCCAGAGGAAATGGTATAGAGAATTACTTAGCTAGGCTTCTTCACCAGTATGGGCAAGTTGAGCTAAAGGACCTCCTTTATTCTGTATACCTCTGAATGAAAAGCTGCTCTACAACCAGCAGACACATTGGGAATGTGATACAACAGACTCAATTTTCCTGGATAATGTAGTCCCAATAGTTCCTAAGCAGCTCCACATCATCCAAGCCAAAACAGTATTTGTTCCCTTTACTAGAAGTGCACTGAGAATCTGAGGTACCAGCTACAAGATACAATGCACCAATACATACAAGATTCAGATCCACTTTTCAAATGCAACAGTGACAAGGACAGTTGGCACTGGAGAAAGTGACTATCTCCATGTTACACTCCAAATCACATAACTAACAAACTTACCACTAATCCTTCATGGCAACTGGGTATAAAGACTGGAACTTTTAAGCTGTCCATATTGTATGGACAGTCTGCGGCAATACAAAAAAACTCACCTTAGTCTCAAGGAAAATCAGAATCAAAGTGATTAGAACCAATTTTGATACGATGTGGAACAATTTTATTGGCCTGAACACATGAAGCTTTTTTTTTAATATGTCACCACTCACTAGATGTTTCTCCCCTTTAAGTGTTGCATTCTGAGTATCCATTACATCATTTATGCTCAAAATTGTCCTTGCAACTAAACATTACTCCACACTGTAATCCCAGTTCAATGAAGATCTTCTTAGAAAGTTTTACAAAGGACATTACCCCTTTTCACAGTCTATATTGCCTCATTCAACATAAATAATAACACATTCTTTATAGAACAGCACATCCAAGAGAAGAAATCCTTGGCAGTGCATTAGGATTAGGCATGTCCCTGAAGAAACTTCTCTATCACATTCTTTCAAATGACTAGTCAATTAGATTTAAATGCTACAATTCAGCTCTCTCAATTGCCCTACTAGTTCTACTTTTTCTTCCCTCTAGAGTTAGTAACACTCCCAGGCATATTCCAGTTAAATTTATCTTCATCCTTCTTAAATGTGAATACTTGAATATTGAGCTGGAATTTACTGAGAGATGGGGAAATGACTGCAGATCTACACCAAATGCCATGAGCATTTATCACCTTCAGTCCAATCTAAACTTAGTGATAGGAAGGTCAGGACTTTCACACAGTCCCTCTGAGACCTGGAGCAGGTGAGTTAAGCACATTTTCCTGAATGTGTAGATAGGAAAACACAAGTAAAATGCAATTTAATATTTTAGTTAAATAGGTTTGATTTAATTATTTAATCTGTAATGAAGGATGCAATATGAAAATATTTGAAATGCATATTAGGATTTGGCAAAGCAAAAAATGAATGTATAGATGAAAGAACATGTTCGACTCATCTGCTGGTTGAGTTTTTTTGTGCATGAAATAACATCTCCACAGGGAAAGTACACTACCTCAATGATCAACTGGAGCAGGGTGTCAACAGATGTAGCAACTCAGTTACTGGGCATCCATTAGGTATTGTGGGACATTAGCAGCAGCAGACTTGTACTCAACCACCCATCTACAACCTCATCCCCACCTCTGTCATCATGATCATGCCAGGCGATGAACCTCGGTCTAATGTAGAATGCAGGCAGCAGAACGGGATACTGCAAATAAAGTTGGAGATTACAGAAGAGATTCTGCATTTCTACAAAGGTTTCTGAATTCTGATGAAGGGTTTCAGCCCAAAACGTCAACTGTTTATTCCCTCCTATAGATGCTGCCTGATGTGCTGAGTTCCTCCCCCATTTTATACATGTTACATTGCAGATAACAAACTGACTTCGGATGACAACTGGTACCAAACAGAAAACCAAGAGCAGGAATAAATGGATTGTTGTTTTTTGTGGGGCACTGCAGGGACAGGAGCTTGGGACTGAACATTTTACAATCAATATCAGTGACTTGGCTGAAGGGATGAAATATATTCCCAAGTTTGCTGAAAAATACTAAACAATTGGGAGGAGGATAATGAATGGGTTGGAAATGGGAAATTAAATTATAAATGGAAAAAAAAATTATTATATGCTTCAGTTTACATAACTGAAAAGTGTACGTAGCTAGCAGGCCAAAACAGCAAGTGATTAAGGGGAATTAGGATTGGATTATTATTGTCACATGTACCAGGATACACTGAAAAGTTTGTCTTGCATTCTGTTCATGCAGATCAAATTATTAACAGTGCTTTAAAGTAGGACAAAGTAAAATAGCAGAAAGCAGAACAAAATGCAACAACTACAAACAGAGAAAGTCCAATGCAGGTAGATAACAAGGTGCAAGAACATAATGAGGTAGATAGTGAGGTCAAGTGTCCATCTAACCTCACCAGGGAAGCATTTATTGAACATAACAGAGTGTAGAACCTGCCCTTGAGCCTGGTGGTACATGCTTTCAGGCTTTTTATCTTCTGCCCGATGAGAGAGAGGAGAGGTGTGAATGTCCGAGGTGAGTGAGCGCCAGTGGGCTTTATTGAGGCAGCAGGGAGTATAGAGAGAATCCATGGATGGGAGGCTGGTTTCCACAATGCTCTGAGCTATGTCCACAACTCTCCATAGTCTCTTGCGCCAAGGGTGGAGCACTTGCCATACCAAGCTGTGATGCATTCAGATCGGATGTTTTCTATGGTGCACTGATCAAAATTGTTAAGGGTAGGTGGTGACATGCTGAAATTCTTTAGCCTTCTGAGGAAGTAGAGGCATTAATGAGGTTCCTTAGCCTTGGCATCTACATGTTTGGACCAGGGCAGGTGATGTTCACTCCTAGAAACTTGAGCTCTTAACTTTTTCAATCTCAGCACCATTGATACAGAAAGGAGCATGTGCAACACCCCCCTTTCTGAGGTTAATGACCAGCACTTTTGTTTGCTGACATCCAGAGAAATATTGTTTCATTGTACCATGTTACTATACTCTCTGTCTCCTTTCCATACTCTCACTCAACAATATTTGAGACCTTCTACGGAGCTATCATCTGCAAACATGGCGATGAATGTAGAGCAGAAACTGACATCAATGTTCTGAGAATAGAGTAGGAGGCTGAGGATGCAACTTTGTGGAGCAGCAGTGTTGAAAATAATTGCGGCAGATATGTTGCCACCTATCCTTACTGAGGTCTACTGTTCAGGAAGTCAAGGACCCAATTGAAGACAGAGGAACAGTTGTTTAATCCCAGGTCTTGGAAGTTTGCTGTTGAGTCTGCTTGTAATTTTACTACTGAGGCAGAGCCATAGTAATAAACAGCAGTTTCATGTATGTCTTTACTGTACAGATGCTCTAGAGATGAGTGTAAGCCAGGGAGATAGTGTTCATTGTAGACTAGGTTCAGTGACAGGCAATCTGCATTGGGTTGAGCTTCTCTGGAAGGCTGAAGTCATGACCAGCCTCTCAGTATTTCATGAAGGTAGATGTCAGAGCCTCTGGATGGTAGTCATTAAGATACATCATTTAATGTTTTTAGGTATTGGGCTGACCGTGGTCCTCTTAAAGAAGGTGGGAACCTCAGAGACAGATTAAGAACCCCTGGCAGCTAATCTGTACAAGACTTAATGACATAGCCAGGTACACCATCCAGGCCAGATATTTTCCATGGGTTCACTCTCCAGAAGACTGATGTTAAGTTCACAGCAGTGACCGTGGGTTTGGGTGTATTGGATGTTGTATGAAATCAGCATATATTACATTAACCCTTTCAGGAAGAGATAGGCTGTCATCAACAATACTACCTGAATTTGTTTTGTAGCTCGTTATGGCATGAAAGCCCTGTCAGAAGTGACAGCTTGCATGGGACTCAATTTTGGATAGGTATTGTCCCCTAGCATCCCTAATATCTTAATACAAGTCATATCATGATTTCTTGTAAAGGTCAGGGTCACCTGATTTGCATGCTGCAGTCCAGGATTTCAGTAGGGAGTTTATTTCCTGCATCAACCATGGTTGCCAGTTTGGGAACACCTGATTGTCTTCTTTGGTACAGATTCATCACCATACTAGCTGATAAAGTCCATGATGATGGTGACCTACTCATTTAAACTGGTAGCTGAGTCTTTGAATATGGACCAGTCTACCAACTCAAAGCAGTTCATCTGTTTCTTTGAATCACCAACCTTTTATGGTTTTTGGTACTGGCGAACACTACAGTGTTTTTTTGTTAAATATATATTTAAGAGGCTTGATTACAGGAGTAATGAAGTCTTACTGCAATTGCATAGGACAACTCACCTTGAATAACATGAACAGTATTGGTTTCTCATCTAAGAAAAATGTTCTCAGCTCACAGACAAAGTGATTTGAATATTCATTGAACTGGTATAGTTCATTGAACCAGCATAGCTGCATGCAGTAAGGTCAGGTAGATGGACATATTCTCTATAGTTCAGCAAAATGAGAGGGGATCTCATCAAAATATACAAATTTCTTTCAGGAAACACATTTCCCATGACTAAAGAGTCTAGAAAATTGGGACACAATTTTTGACAAAGTGTAGCTTTTTATGATTAAAATAAGAAGAAATCCCTTCACTCAGAAGATGCCAAAGGATTTAAGAGGCTCAAACCATTATATTCATTCAAAATACAGATCAATAGATTTCTGCACATTAAGGGAGGCAAAGATAACGGGGAAAGTGCTGAAAAATAACAGAGAAGATTGGCCATTTTCTTAATGAATGGTGGAACAGGCTTGAAGAGCTGCATGGCATACTCCAACTCTTTCTCTTAACTATTTTAAAATGGTTAAAGTGATTTCATTTTTGATTTCCTATTCTTTTAAATCTTCGATGTAAGCTTGAGAAGCAGTATCTCATCTGTTGATCAGATAATCAATAGCCCTCAGAACTCAACACTAAATGGTCAATAATCTGTAAACTCTTTTTTTCCCTTCCACAAATGTTGCCCACCTGATGGGAATTTCACATATTTGCTTTAATTTCAGGTTTCCAGCATTGTTTTGTATTTCTCTTGTCATTGATCTGTTTTTATTTACAATTCTTCCACACAGACCAGAGGTGATTAAGACACCTTTCCTTCAGAACAATGCCACTACCAATTGTGTCATTCAGCCATTCTTCTTTGTCTCAATACTGTCTTTTCTGTCCTTTCAAAATCTACCCTTTCTTTAATGTCTCTGCTTCTAATGACACAAAATATTAATTATCTTTCTCTAGAGATATAGCCTGTTCTGCTAAGGAGCTCCAACATTTTCTGTTTTAATTTCAGATTTGAAGCATCTCAATTTTCCCTGATTTTAAACTCCATTCTATTGATAATCAAGCCCATCAGTCCATTTACCTTCCTAATTACTACTCCATGCACAATGACAACCAAGGTCCCTCTGCACCACAGCATTCCGCAAACTTGTTCTATTTAAATAATATTCTATTTTTTAAAATCCTTCCTACCAAGTCATGTCCCCACATTATAATCTGCCAAAGATCTACCTACCCAATACCCAGTCAAACTCTACCTGTAATTGAGTTGACTTTGTATTGGCATCACAACTTACAGTATATTATCAACAATCTTTCTATCATCAACAAAATATGGTGGTTACCATCTGTCTGTCTTGAGGGAGAATGGGAGATCATCATCACAAGCCTAAACAGAAGGTGTGGAGATCCTGAGAAGCCCAGTCACTAAGATCCCCCTCTCGGCCTCACCAGTTCAGTCCAAAGGAAAGCTTTTGAAGCAATACGTTTGGCACCAGCTTGGCTGCAGGATGTTCAATGACAGCCAGCCACCCTTGAGGGCTCCACTCCGGTTTTGCTGTCTGGGTTTACTCTTGTAGCACCTTTGTCTCTCCTGAGTCTGTCCACAAGGCAGTGGGGCTATTTACCCATACATGGGGATCTGGTTCATGAGCACCAGGGTGTGCCCACATGCTGCTGGGCCTATGTGCTATGTGTGCAGGGGCCAGATCTCCTCCCTGCCCTCTGAAGTTCAGCTGGCAACACATCAATAAATACTCTTCATCTAAATCAGTAATATAGATTGTAAATAGTTGAGGTCTCAGCAGTTACCCTGGGATACTCCACTGATTCCAGTTTGGTAATCTGAACACAGCTCACTGATGCTGACTCTGCTAATCTGTTAATTCTTTTTGCATACTCATCTATTACCCCTCATACCACAAGCTCATACCTTTTTTATAGTCAGTGATTGAAAGCCCCTTTAAAATCCAAGCATACTACAGCCACTAGTCCCATTTATTCACCCCATTGCACATGCTCAATGAAGGCAAATACATCTATCAAATACAAATCGATTTTCATAAAAACAAGTTGATGCTTGATTATATAATATTTTCAAACTATCTTCTGTTACTTCCTCAATTACATATTCTGGCATTTTCTGAATAACAAGTATAGCACTCAATGTTAGTTCCTGCTTACAGCTGGAGGGGTTGTAGTTGTAGCTGGACTGAAATAGAACTAACATCCTTGCAGGAAGAGTTGCTCACGCAGTTGAGAAAGTTTAAAACTAAATTAGCAAGGAACGACGTACAGAGGAAATATGAGGTGGTAATGCATTCAAATAATGGAGGAAATCTACATCAATCTGTTAGCAAGGCAAACATAGCTGTATGAGGCACAGGGGAGGAATGAAAGGCCATAATGCAAGGATTTGGAACAGTAAGGCATGTGATCAGCCTGCAAGAATGTGATGTTGTTGTTGTTATCAAAAGACATGGTTGAAAGAAGGGCATGTCCGGCAACTCAAGATTCCAAGGTACAGGATCTTCAGTCATGAAAGAGTGGAAGGAAGTGAGTGTTTGTAATAGCTTCGATCATACTGGTGCCCAAGACTGAGGCTATCACCTAGTGGTACTTCCATCCACATTGATGAAGTGCTTCAGAGGCTGGTGTTGAAGCATATCAGCTCTTTTCTGAGTGGCGACTTGGATCCACTCCAATTTGCCTACTGAAGCAACAGGTCTACAGCAGATTCCATCTCATTGTTTCTTCACACAACCATGGAACAGCAATGATGTGTACATCAGAATGTTCTTTATCGATTACAGCTCAGTAATTAATACCCATCATCCCCTCAAAGCTAATTAGTGAACTCCCAAGACCAGGGCCTCAATATCCCCCTGTGCAATTGGATCTTGGATTTCCTCACTTACATACCCCAGTCAGTTCAGATTGGCAAAACATCTCCTCCATGATCTCCAACAGCTCAGCAGCACCACAGGGATGTGTATTTAACCCCCTGCTCTACTCACTATACACTTACGACTGTGAGGCTAAGTACAGCTCCAATACCACATACAAGTTTGCTGAACACATCACTGTTGTGGGCTGTATCAAAGGTGGTGATGAATCAGCATACAAGAGGGGGATTCAAAATTTAAATGAGTGGTGTAATACAACAACCTCTCACACAATGTCAATAAGTCCAAGGGAATGATTGTAGACAAAGGTCCATGAACCAGTACTCATTGGAGGATCAGAGGTGAGGTGGGTCAGTAACTTCAAATTCCTGGGTGTCACTATCTCAAAAAATCTGTCCTGGACCCATCATATCAATATAATTGCAAAGAAAGCACGACAGAGTCTCTACCTCCTCAGGAATCTGCGGAGATTTGACACTTCATTAGAAACCTTTGCAAACTTCTAAAGAAATGTGCTGTGGAAAGTGTACTGACTGGAGGGATGCATTACAGCCTGGTATTGAACACCAATGCCTTTGAGCAGAAAATCCTACAAAAGGTGGTAGATTTGACCCAGTACATCACGGGTAAAGCCCTCCCAACCACTAAGCACATCTACATGAAACATTGCCATAGAAAAGCAGCATCCATCATCAAAGGTCCTCGCCACCCAGGCCATGCTCTTTTCTCGCTGCTGCCATCAGGTAGAAGGTACAAGTGCCTCAGTACTTGCCCCATCAGGTACAAGAACAGTTACTATACCTCAACCACCAAGCTCTTGAACTACAGGGGATAACTACACTCATTCTAGTTCTGGTGTTCCCACAACCAATGGTCTCACTTTAAAAACTCTTTATCTTATTAATTCATGTTATCATTATTTATTGCTATTTATTTATATTTGCATTTGCCCAGTTTGTTGTTATTGATCCTGTTTACAGTTACTGTTCTATAGATTTGCTAAGTATACACACAGGAAAAAGAATCTCAAGGATGTATATGGTGACATATGTACTCTGAACAAGATGACACTGCAACATTTCAGCAGTGAAGAGGTGGGATATCAGACAAGGCTCTTCAAGTGAGGTTATATGCGTCAAACTCAACAAAAAGGGTCAATTACTTTGCTGCGACTGTACGAAAGGTCTCCAAGCAATCAACTGGTGATATATTGGGACAACTCATAGAAAGATGGAGAGTAGTAAGGTTATAATAGTGAGGTATTTCAAATTCCACAATATTAACTAGGAGTTCTTAGTGTGAAAGGACCAGAGGATTTAAAGCACATTCCGAACTTTTTGAGCCAACATGTAGATAGACCAAAATGAGGAAACGCGGAACTGTACATAACCTCAGGAGCGTAAGACAGCAAGTGTTTGGAGTATCAATGGGAGGGCACTTTGCAGATTTTGAGTATAATTCTATAAGCTTCAGAATAGTATGGAAATTGATAAGGGATGGTCTGGATCTTAAAAGTCCAGTTTGGGGGGGTGGGGGGATGAAATTGCAATATTATGAGACAGGAACTTGCAAAAGCAGACTGTAACATTCACAGTCAATTGGTGACAAGCATTTAAATGGAAATAACTGGAATTCAGCACCAATGTGTTCCAATAAGAGTAAATCCAAATCACTGCAAGCTTAGGAAACCCTGGATATCAAGGAACATCAAGGCCGGGTACAAAGAAACCGATAGGGAACTGAAAACAGAGGCCATTCAGGAGTATAGAAAGTGTAGAAGAAAACTTAGAGAGCACAAAGGCAAAGAGAAGATGTAAATTATAACTGGAAGGCAGGATTAAGGAAAATTCCAAACATTTTATGAGTAACATTAAGAGCAATAGACTAATAAGGTTCATTAGGGATCAAAATGTCAAACTGTGTCCTGAACCAGAGGACAGAGGTATGTAGATGAGTTCTTAAGTGAATACTTCTGTGTATTCACTCAGAATGGTACTCCAGCTGGAGAATTTAAGAAGTAGGGTGATGAAATTCAAGATGTTAGTATTAAAGGAGGAGGAAAAATTAAGTGTCTTAGCAAGCTTATGATGGATAACTTCCCAGGGCCTGATGAGATGCATTTCAAGCTGCTATGGATGCCAAAGGAAGAGTTTACCTGGGCAGTGACGAAGAATTTTCACATCTTTGCTAGCCATAAGTGAAATGTCAGAAGACTGGAGTATAGGAAATATGTTACCTTTATTTAAGAATGGCAGCAAGAATAAGTCAGGTAATTGCCAGCCAGTGAGTCTAATGTCAGTGTTTGGGAAATTGTTAGCAAAAAACCCAAGGAAAAAAATTAATAGGTTCGTACACTTTGAAAGGCAAAGATTGTGTTTCTGGTATTTACTGTCATTGCCTGCGAGAAAATGGATCTCAGGGTAGTATATGGTGACATATATGAACTAGTACTCCTGTTCATTATCATGCACTTTAATGATCTGAATATCAATGCAAGAGGGATGATGGCTATATTTGCAGATAGCATGAAAATTTGTGATGTTGATAGTGAGGACATTTTTAGATTGCAAGAAGATATTGATCAGTTGGCAAATGAGCACTCCATGAACACTATAAGGATTAAGCAAACACAGTATTTACAATGAATGATAGAATCCTATGGAATACTGACAAACACCTTGGCGTATGTCAAAGAATGCCTTAAGGTGGCAGTGCAGGTAGATAAGGTGGTGAAGACAACAATTATTGATCTTTATTAACCATGCTGTAGAAGATAAGAGCAGCGAGGTTACAATACAGTGTTAATAAATTAGGAAACAACATGAACATTATGAATATAAAGGATGTGATCACACTAGAGAGGAAATTGACCAAGATAATGCCTGCATGATGCCTGCGATGGGATCTTTCCCATGAGAAGCACGAGTGAGGAGCATGCCCAGAAGGATTGGTGGGAGATACTGGTGGGGATGACAGCAGAACAAAGGTGCCTGAAGTTTCAGGAAAAAGTTTGCAAGGCACTGGATAGATATGTCCCATGGTTTTTGTGAAGGGAAATCTTGCCTGATAAACCTGTTAGAATTCTTCAAGGAAGTAACAAGCAGGTGGACAAAGGAGAGGTAGTGGATGTCACTTACTTAGATTTTCAGAAGGCATTTTATAAGGTGCCTCACATGAAGCTGCTTAACAAGATAAAATCCTATGGCATTACAGGAAAGATACTGGCATGGATAGAGGACTGTCAGGCAGGAGGCAGAAAGTGAGATTAAAGGGGGCCTTTTCTGGTTGGCTATAGGTGACTAGTGATATTCCTCAAGGCTCAGTATCGAGACCACTACTTTTCACATTGTTTGTCAATGATTTAGATAGTGGAATTGATGGTTTTGTGGCAAAATTTGTGGATGATATGAAGATAGGTGGAGGGGTAGGTAGTGCTACGGAAACAATGAGATTGCAGCAGGACTTAGAAAAATTGGAAGAATGGGAAGAAAGTGGCAAATGGAATACAATGCTGGGAAATGTATGATAATGCATTTTGGTAAAAGGAAGAACAGTGCAGATTATTATCTAAAGCAGAGAAAATTCAAACATCAGATGTGCAAAGGGACTTACGAGTCCTCGTGCAAGGCTCCCAGAAGATTAATTTACAGGTTGAGTCTGTGGTCGAGAAAGCAAATGCAATGTTGGCATTTATTTCAAGAGGAATAGAATATAAAAACAAGGAGATAATGCTGAAGCTTTATAAGACACTAGACAGGCCACACTTGGAGTATTGTCAACAGTTTTGGGCCCCTTATCTAAGAAAGGATGTATTGTTATTGGAGAGAGTCCAGAGGAGATTCACGATCATTATTCTGGAATGAAGGGGTTAATATATGAGGAGCGTTTGGCAGCTTTGAGCTTGTATTCACTGGAATTTAGAAGAATGCGCAGGGAACTCATTGAAACCTATCAAACTTTGAAAGGACTAGCAGATGTGGAGAGGATGTTTCCTCTGGTGAGGGTACCCAGAACTAGAGGGCACAGACTAAAAATTGAGGGGCAATGCTTTAGAATAGAAGTAAGGAGGATTTTTGTTTAAACCAATGAGTGGTGAACCTGTGAACTGCCTCTGCCACAGGCTGCAGTGGAGGCCAGGTCCATGGGTACATTCAAAGCGCAAGTTGATAGATTCCTGATTGGTTGGGGCATCGAGGGATATGGTAAGAGGGCAGGTGTATGGGGTTGAATGGGATCCGGGATCAGCCATGATGAAACAGCAAAGCAGACTCGATGGCCTAATTCAGCTCATATGTCTTATGGATGCTTAATTAATGAAACAATTAAGTAATCCAGTCTCATTACACATACACCAAATCTAAAATATTCAGCTTACTGAATGCTTCAACATTTATTATTCCAATTATCTAACCCCTTTTTTGGAGCTTTAGAACATTTTTAAAAATCAGTTATGCCAATTTGTTGAAAGCAACCCCTATAGACAGCACACTACAGGCTGTCAGGTTTGCCAGCATGGGGCTTTTCTATGTTTTCCGCTCTATACTCACACTGCTATGTGGAGGTCCTCATTATTTAGTATTGAGATGGTTTACTGCATCAAATGCCTATCAGTGGATTTAGAAAAGGCAAACCCAGCCCAGTTCTCAGTGGTGTGTACAGGTGAAACGCCATTAGTAACAAATTTGGGTTTGGGCAGGAAGAACAAGTGACACACATCAGTTGGAGGCAAGAAATGTAAACTATTAGAGGGAGTGAGAGGAGAGAGGAGAGAATGGCGAATGTGAGAGGAAACAGCAATGTGGCAGAGCAAGTTTTGTGGAGGACAAAAAGAAAAGGAAGGGATCAGCCAAAGGAAGGGAGGGTATAGAGATACAAAACTCAGTAAATAATCTCTGGAATCCCTTTCTCCCTTCCTATACCATCTTATCTTCTCCAATGACTGGTTTTCTCCCCTTCTTTATCCATAATTCCCTCTCTATGTTTGCTGGCTCCTTCCTGCTATCCATTTGTAAGTATTCTGCACACACTTCAGGCCGTCTCTCGAAGGAAGTGGAATGCATTCATCTACTCCGCAGAGTAGAAACTAAGAGCACTCTTCAGGATTTGCAATTTGAGTCAGAAGTTTTCCAATACTATTTGCTGTTTACAGGGGGCAGGGGGGGACATTCTGCATGCAAACTGGACAACTGGTCAGCTCTAGAACATATGAATAGATTTAAAAATTGGCCAGAGATAGAGGAAGCTTTTCAGAAATGTGTTATTGTAAAACTGAAGGCGAAAGTTACAAAAGGGGAAAGTTTCAAGTACACCAAATAATTTTGCAGCTTCTGAATTTTTTACCGCAATACTTTGAATAAACAAGAGCATTCAAACCAAGAGCTGTGGTGTGTGCTTGTAAAGTCTCACAGTTCAAAACTCTGTATTCTTTTTGGAAATATAATTTAAGGAGTCATTTGGTTTCCTTACTGTTTTCCCTTCCATCCTCCATTCAAATCTGCCAGCAACTTTAGTCATCAAAAAAAAAACCCTCCTTGAACTCCCTGCTGTGGTAAGCTTTCAGATCTGCAAGGTGATTCATCTCGCAGTCAATGCCAATTTTCAACAAAGCCTCGTGTTTCAACGTCTTCACATTTATAGTATTTACCTTTTACATCACTACAATACCTTAATAACATTTTCTAGAATTGTGACTGCACCAATCTTCTTCATCCTCCTTTATCTCTTTGCAGCTTTGGATGGTTAAACTTATCATCCTGCACCAAAGCCATTCTTTCCTTATTAGGAGTGTTCTCAGAGGAACTCTTGCTAAGGTTTCTTTTTCCCATCTGAAAAACACCTTCAGACACTCCCAAGGCTCATTCCCATGTTGCTTTCTGGCAACACTATTCAAAGACAACATGTCAGATTCCACATGTGAGTGAAGAAATCCGGTTCTATCTCATCACTACACCACTTTGCTCCTTCACTGGTTTTCCTACAAGAGAAAAACCCAGAAGCCAATGTCTTACTTCTGCAAATGTATTACAATCTCTCACTTAAATTGCTTTTTCTTCAGAAACCAAAGCATCCTTGTTGGTCATTTTGTTGTTTTGACAAGTATTCAGTTTTGCCATAGACTTGCAAAACAAAACGTTCACAAAATCTACAAAGTACTAATGCAAGAGCAAAAATCGAAGGACATAATTTATTACACACAATTACAGTATTCAGAGGACATTGTTGAAAGCCTTTCAAAGCCTGAGCCAAGATACCTGAATTCCTGAGAGCATTTCTAACTCCCGAAAATGTCAATGTATAATAAGCAATATAATTGATATATGTTCAACTCAACAAATCTCTTACAACAACTAGCTATGATTTGGTTGTAAATATATTTACTCACGAAAACAAAATACTGTATGCACAATGTGACTTCTTAACTGCAACACCAAATTGCCAATCATTTGAATGTTAATACATTTAATTAAAGCAAAACACACTGCAAAACCAATAATTTACATTTCTTTCCACCACAGTTATAACTAGGCAATAAAAGGCTTATTTTGTGCATTTAGGAGCAAAAAAAATAAAACGTCTGTAAACAGTAATGCTGAGAAGCTGCCTACTGAGAAAACTAAACTGGCATCATTTGTAATCATGTCATCTGACTCATCTGATGATTTATTTGCCATTTAACTTACAAGTGCTTATCTATAATCATGTATAAATAACACCTCTCTGCTACAGGGGCTGCAGGTGTCATTGGTATTTTAAGATTCTACTTCATGAAACCTCCAGTCTCCTAATAGCCCTATGTGCCATTTAGTCAAATTGTCTATTACTGTGGATGCACAGGAATGCAGAAATATTGTATCTATGCACATTACAGTAAATGTTCCTGGCAAATAATCTAGTTTATCAGTAAAAATCCATTACTATAATTCAAAGCGCATCATTTGTCAGTGCAAAATATGTAACAGAAGTGTTCAAATCATTTGACTACAGGCTTGGTTTATGTAACTAAATAAAACATTTAAAATGAAAAATGTCTTATGTTTTTTTATAATTGGGTTTCTTTCAGAAATATATTACTATAAATTGACAATAATAAATCTTTACTTTTATCCAACTACCTTCTTACATTGGAAAATCATAAATCTGCTACACCATTGAGAAATAGCACATCCTTCTCATATCAACCTACTAATGCCACACACATCATTGTGGTTAGTAGTACCTGTACACATCCAATTTGCAGTTCACTCTACAACCAACATATCAGTTATATATTGAATTGAATTTCCATTTCATCTAACCTCACAATTCCTGCCATAAAGAATTAAAAGTGAAAACAAGTGCTGTTCATCTCTCTTAATATTCTCTTAAAACACAATCATCTATACAGGAAATAATCAACTAAAAAGCCCCTGCGATTATCACATGCAAAATCATGAATTAATTTAGACTCTTCCTCAATAAAAATTGGCACAAACTTTATGCGTTATAACAAAAGAAACAATCACAGAAAACTAAAGATGAACATTTAGTTTTTCTCATATACATATATAATTTATATCAACAGTCAACAATGGATAAAATGACAAATTAAAGGCTTTTTTTGAGGGGGAATGGTCATTTTTATTATAATACTTTGTGATGTTCATTCTATTCGCCCATAAACCACAAGGAGCAATTGTTTCATCTCAAGCTTTTGAAATCTCCTAGCATTCTTCAGAAGATGAAAAGATTATCCCCACCTTCATTTCATCGATTCACATTGGTGACACACTGTAGCCTTTCAGAGTTCATACTTTTTTTTTGTAAAAGCAACTGAACAAATGTTATCATTTAAATTGGAATACATCACTGGTGAACAAGTGACAAGAACTGTTGCTTACAAAACATTCTGCTGCATAACAGGAAAATAGACACAAAGTCAGAACTTGCATAAGTAAAAGTACAAACGAGTGAATATTTTGAAACATCAGTCTTCCGAAAATAACATCTATAAAATATTTAGTTTTGAGCATTTTATGGACAGTATGCCTGACTTTACTCTAAAAAGTACTTTGTAAATAAAAATTAAATATTGAATCGGCATTAAAATTATCCATGACTACTGTTCCCTTTTGGCTGATTTTCTGCACCTCTATAAATGGAGTAATGAAATCAGCAAAACATGACAACACAAATTTCACTAGTTACAGTTTTGAACCAGAAACCCACACAACTTCGCTCGTTTTAGAAATAAGATTGAGAAGAGAGCACTTTACATCAGGTTTATCCTTACGTTAGGGGAGTTTGCAAAAACAAAATGTATATTGTGCATCACCAAATAGCAAAAATTAACTGATAACAAATGTATAAAAATAATATTATCTGAAAATATCCAAAAGATGCTCGTTTATGTCATAGTGCATTTTACTAGCTGCATGAGTGTAAAGTTACTGTCAATGCCCAAGTGTTATCACCATATATTACCTCCATGTGGTATTTTGCAATTTTAATAATATTGAGATTAAAATATAAATGTGCATTCTATTGCACATTTATCATGCAATGTCACATTTTCAGATACTTACAACTTTACTTTGTTGAGTTGATATTTAACCCAGCTCAGTCCTACATCACTCCATTTCTTTTAATTTGTTCTTTGTACATTGTGGTGCATTTGCCCTTTTCAAACTAGAATATCGCATAAAGTTTGAAATAAGGATCATTATTTTCTTGTGTTCTCAATCTAGCATTGTTCTCTTCATGTGCACGTTCATCATCCTAGTGCCCTTATAGCTCAGATAATGTAATAAATAATTAACAATATTTTATGTTATTTATTATATTTAAATCATGAATGGGCACAGCAGATAAATTTATCAATATCTCCAAATGCTCAGACACAACTGATAGAAAAATTGCAAGAAAAATTCAATGAGCTGGGGATTGATGGGCCACATAAAACCTATTTTTAGTTTGAGCAAGACCCTGCATTGGCTATCAGTATAAGGAGAACATTAAAGCATCATCACAGTTTTCATTCATGCTTCTTTAACAAAACCCTCCATACAGTTGAGAAGCAGGCTGGAGATTCATCTCCACCAAAGGTGGTGTAAGACACTCCTTCCTTCTGCTAGCCTGCAGGTCACACTTGGGCAAGCTGCAGCACATACGTAGCCCCCCCCCCCCCCAATCAGGATCATGTGAAGCAACCACTGACGTAGGCAGACAGCCAATCTCTGAAGAGTGTTGATAATGGCTGGGGTCACCTGTCTTGCAAAGGTACTGCCCAGAAGAAGGCAATGGCAAACCACTTCTATAGAAAAATTTGCCAAGAACAAACATGGTCACGGAAAGACCATGATTGGCCATGTCATATGACACAGTACGTAACAAATGAACTGTGTCTCTACTCAATTAAAGCTCCTGAATTATTGGTAATTAATAATTTCATTAGTGGATTTTAGGAAAAGTTGTATGCAATTCTGCAGTGTTACTGACCACACAGATTGGATGCAAAAGTAATTGGGGCAACTTCTACTTCAGATCATGCATGAAAACAAGAGGTAAGTAATTATAGAACTAGTAAAATAATGAAGGTTTTATGCCAAGATTTTATGCTCAAAAATGAGTGATCAAATTCTGTGGAAATTAGTCTCCATTCAAAATATTGATTTTGCTTTGAATGGCCTTTGTTCAAAAAATACGTAATATGAAAGATATCTTTTATTTTTTTTTCAGTAATGACTACATTGATACCAGAGATTATCCAATTTATGCTGTGTTTAGAAAAATAAAAGTCAGATGCAACAAATAAATAAGAGTACCTTAAAACTTGACCCACTTGCAGTGATGTTAGATCATAAATGGCAAAAATAAATCACTGGCAATATTTTTGCAGAAATTGGTAGTAGGAATATTATTGGTACATAATATTATCTTATTTTTTAAAACAATAAAAAAGTTCATAGTAAAGTTTCAACTTAATCTTTAATTTTACACTTTTTATCTCTAATTTGATTTGGAATTTGCATCTCCAATTCTCATTTCTTCTTTGGAGAAAATAATCATCATAACATTCCCATAAGAGAGAAGCAGCTTTTTTTTAATATGGTACCTTCCTCAACTTTGAATATTTTATAAGATTATATTTTGCACATTGTTACCTGTGCATTTTTCTGAAACAGATTTAGTGGGCCAACTTAAATATATGGACATAACTGAGTTGAAATATCTGACAATATAGTTACAATTCAAAATTACAGGTATTAATATATTTTCCTTCCTTGGTAATACTAAATAATGATCAAAGGGCCCCCACAAGTTACAAGTCAACAACCTGTATTGAAATATAAAAACCAGTATTGAATAATATTAAAAGTTAAAACTGTTGGAAGCATGATTACAAGTACAAAAGAAGTAGGGTCATAGAAATATTCTTTTCTACAAATTTCAAATTCATTTTCCTTATATCAAATGAATCCTAGAACTACATAAGAAAATATATAAAATGAAAATATATTAATTGTAGAAATCAAAATTTTGAACTATTAGTAAATACTAAAGGAACTAATATTGCATAGCCAAATTAATTGTAGATTAAAAGAGGTCATGAGATTATCTATTTAAATTATGTTGCATGCTTATTGCTTCCTTAGTTTTATTTTTCCCTATTGTAAACAAAATTATTTTAGAACAGTTTATATATTATATATAAACCAAATTTATTCATCATTAGCACTATCTGCATTTCATAAAGCAACATCATGGTGTGGCAAACATTATGAATGCTATTAAAAATCAAGAAGAAACAGTAGTAAATTGGTGGTATTTCAGTGAAAGTATTAGAGCATTGAAGTTTAAACTTCATAAAAGTAAAATTTAGAAATAAAGTTATCAAGTTTCCTGTGTCAAAATTATTTACCTAATCTGATAATTTACTGCTCCTCATTTATTCTGATGCTGATTTTTATTTGTTTTCATCAATAGGACAAGTTATTTTATATCCATGGTTTAACTTTAATGATATATGTTATATTGCTTTTAAGCCTTAGATAACAACTACACTGAAGATGAAATTAACAATTAAATGACTTGGGAATAAAGTTAAATAAAACTGACCTTTAACTATATCTGAATAAAAGAAAGTAAATGGTGTATATATGAATATTTTCCAAGTTTAATCTTAGAACAATAACTCTCCATACAACTATCAAAAGTTGTAATAATTAATTAGTAAAAATAACTTGTAGTTATCTTACCTTCGCTGCAGTCTTTTCCTTGAAAACCGGTATGAGAACAATCACAAATTGCTTTCTCTTGTACAACAGAGCAGGTTCCCCCATTTAAGCATAGACTGTGATTTGTGCAAAGATAGTTTTCATCCATTTTGATTCCTTGACCATCAATGAGTGTGGTTGTCCCATTTCCAACCTTGAGATCAGTTATTAATCCCTGGAATGGTTCTTGACTTCCTACAGAAGTTGATGTTAATGACAGCACAGATGAATGAAATTCTGGTGGAATTCCACCAATGTACAATTTGCTAAAGACTGTCATGTCCCTTCTCTTTGATTTCACTTCAACTGTTTTGACCTCCTTGTCTACTATTAAAGTTGTCTTCTTGAAATTCCTCTGAATAACTACTGTATGCCAGAGACTATCATTTACTTTAGTTTCTGACTGTAGGACAGCTGGTTCAGCACAGAAAATGGAAAAACGAAGTTGAAGGTATCCATCCACAATTAGAAGTTCTAGAAAATCACAGAATCCTTCATCATCAAAGTACACCAACAGACTGCTGGAAATATTTGTCTTCATGTTAAAGCTCATCTCACTTTCACAGCATGCATTCCACTTTGGGAACCTTGCCCACTGCCCACCAGCTCCGGTAAATTCTAGGCTGACCCCAAGGTTAACAAGGCATCCAAAAAGTAGACCAAACCAAAGCAAATGACCTTTCTTCTTGATGACAAAAGCCATCTTCATAAATGTGGTTAAAGTACAGATTATAGATTATTTGTAAGAAGTCCCTTGATATAGTGTATAGATTTGCTGCCGGGGGCAGGATGAATCCTTTCTGAATCCAAATTGGAGAGAGTTGTTGCAGTAGCTCTCCAACAGGGTCTTGTTGACAACTTTTTATGTTAGTGATTCAGCAGAAAGACGGCTCTAGGAACGCCATATTCACAGAGGATTTTGCTTATTGATCCGACTGCTTTGTTAGCTCTTTGCTGCTCCAAGTACGAAAACATACAGTATTTAAATTTTCTCTGGAGATAGAACTAATTGGTGCAGGTCCAAAAGATGACTTTTCTCTTGATGTACTTGCGTATTTCCCTTTGGTGATCCCATTAAAATACCAAACCTGCTCTCAGAGGCAGATTCCCAATACAGATCCTCAGATTCATGCCACCATGTTAAAAGAGACACACTGAGTCATCGCTCATGGTTTCCTGGGCTGCCTGTTTCCCAGTGGTGCTGAAAACTATAAACTGTCAAGTAGCTCTGAAGCCACTTTACATGCAAAGCCTGTCAGCAAGTCTTCCTTTCAGGGCCAAATTGTGATTCCAGTGTTTACAGCAGCATCAGCACAACTTGCAATCTGCAAGAAATGAAAGGAATAAATAATTGGATTATCCCAACTCAGTTTAAATCAGTTTACAATGATGTATGTGATAGACCACCTGTAAATGGCTGCCTGTAGAATCAATTATTTCCCAATGTCTCCACAAAAATGAATGCAATGGAAACTCCAAACCCATATGTATTACACAGAGCCATTAAGTCCACTAATTATAAAGTAACTCAGCTAAAAGTATATTAGGAGAAATGTAAATAGTTCCTTAATTCCTTTTTTTTTGCTTGCTCACATCTTTCCCAAGATTTCTATACTGTAAAAATTTAAACTGCATACTTCTTGTTCAAAGCAATTTGTACAGATAGCTACAAAATACAATTTTTTTGGGAAAATAATTTGAAATATAAGATTGCTTTCAATAGGATAATAAAAATACAAAATTTTTGCAGTTAAGTTATTACATGATATCAAAAGAATACAACAACTCAAAATTCAGCAAATTTAATTATACTCTAGATTTTTTTCCACTACACTCAAAGTGTGACAGCTCGGGCTCAACTCCTTTTCATCCATCCTTAAAAATAATAAATTAATGAAAGGAGAACACTGGCATAAAATAATTTTCCTACAAAGCACAACTGAGGATAGCTGTTTAATCATTCATGCTGTTTATGAAATCCTGTTATAATAATTACAGCACCATGAGTATATTGGTGAAACAAAACAAAAATCCAGTTAACCAAGCTGTCACACAAACAATTACATTCAACAACCTATTCTGAACAATTGAGAGGGAAGGAGTACACAGATGGAGAAATATTTTATGGTCATCTCTGCAAATCCTCATTTACTGCATGTCACCTGATGAATCAACAGTATAGTTATTACTTCATCAAAGCCAGGACTGGGCATTGAAAGAAATACAAGTATCAGGTAGCCTGGACATAAAATTCTTGTTAGTATTTCTATAATATGTGCACCCAGCAACCTCTTTCACACAGTCCAAGCTTAGAAACAACCTCTTTTGCATATTTCTATTTAATATTTGTTAGTACATGCAAGTCTCCGAACGATTATATCGACCCTGCATTGAACTCCTATGTCCAATTAACGCTCTAAAATATTTGCCAGCAAGTACCAGCGATTAATAACATTGAAGGAGGCTGTGATCTTCGCCAAGGGATGAAAATCTGCCTCCCAACACACTCAGCGCAGGGCGATCCCTACAGGTGTTTTTGCAAATGACATACAGTGTGAAAATGTGATTTTATTTAAACCCATGGAAAATCGTTTCCTACCTTACCTTTTAATCATATACCTTCGACAAACTATTTAATATCTAGATTACGGAACATGACCAAGCACGAGTAAACCATACCAGAGAGGAGAAAAACTCTAATTCTATGGGAATATCAAGTTAAAATAAATGTTAAACTCATTTGATCCAGAATTCGGCAGGAATGGGCCAGTTCAAGGAACCAGCATGTACGATAAATACAATACGAAACACAATGGGAAAGGATATAACAATACAAACTAGACAAGCATATTTTAACCACATTTCTGGTTACCCCAAAATCGATTTTAATATCCAGGAATATAGCATGGTGACCGGATTGAAAACTCCATTATTTACCGTGAGAAGTAAAGATGACGACTACACTTGGTTTCAAATTTAATGTCGAGCATTTATATTGAAGCATTCAAGTTCAGTAGAAAGAGAGGTGTGGAGGGGGGGGGGGAGAGACTTCGCAATGTTCTTTACAGTGGTATACTAAACGAACGGCTAATTAGAGAAAATATCCTTGCAAGGTGTTAACACCTCTCCACCACCCCCTCCTGATCTGTTAATGGCCATTTCACCATAAATTGTTGCCAATTTCAGCTTCTGAACCACAACACGATGAAACTGACAGAGATAAGGGAATCCTCAGTCGAAACATTTTTAAAATATCTACTCGTGCCATTGTGTTCATTTACCAGAAAATCGTTTTTCTTGTCATCCGGGCTTTCTTTTAAAGATCAATTTTTGAATTTTTTTTTCATAATTATACGTCCGATATATAGACTGGTCCATGCCATATTTTCTCGAAACGGGTTATCCTGCTGATAACATCAACACAAAGCAAAATCTCCCACCCGTTCGTATTTCAGCAGTGTATAATGAAACGAAGATCAATCGAAAACAAAAATTGATTTAAAAAAAAACATACGTGGCATCCCGTCCTGATCAAACCGGATTAGAGAAAGAGTTTCTTTTCACGACCCGGGTACAAAGCGAGAAAAAGAATCGGTGCGTTCAATCCATAAATACGTGCGGCGAACACCACCTTCACCATCGCAATGTTCATGCCGGGTTTTACCTACAGCAGATGCACATCGCGGAGCCCGTCTCCGTCAGGGCCATCGTCTGTGTAGCTTCATCGCTACCAGCTCCATCACTATAACCTAGTCAAATATGGAGTTTTACCTGCAGCACCTTTCCTGCTCGTCGGAATTAGCTTTAATTTACAAGATCAGGTCATCTACAAATACGCTTCTTTCCTTTTGCTACTTTATTCCCCCGCCTCTGTTTACATTTGCAGGCCAGCAGACTCCCTCTGGCTCCTGCTCCGACTGTCAGCGGGTTGCTGAGCTGAGCTGAGCGCGTCACACGGGCGTTTCTCTCGAAGCGAACCACCAGCAGCGCTGCAGGAGCAGCACCATCGAATCTCTCGCTATCTTGTCCCCTCACTCTCAGACACTGCAACGTCAGTAATCTTACTCATTAATTCTATTACCACGCGAGAAAGACTACGATGGGAACGGCCATACACTCCACCATTACCGTAAAAAAAAACAAGAGGAAATCAACAGAGATATCGTTAATAACAACGTGTTCAGCCATAGGAAATAAAATAGTTTTGCAATGTTTAATGGCGATCAGACGAAAAAGTGCTACTTGCGAAAGAACACCTTTCAGGTGCACTCCACTGCTGAGACAAACATTCAAACCCCTGCAAGAACCCGCAAGCAACCAATCTCCCTAATTTGCTTCAAGGTTTGAGATGGCTGTTTGCTGAACCCAAAATCCTACACCGATAAGCGGGATGGCATTGTTTCCTCCTGATATCAGTATGGTTACATGAAAGTTTTATATTTGGAGTGACCTTCAAATATGACAACACATTCACGCAAGGCTTAAACGCAAATTCAAATATTTACAGGTTTATTTAATCCTGCTTCACACTGACCTCTGCAGCTTGAATCCTTGAAGATGTGGCTGAGGGGGTTCCTCGCCACTTCTCCGCGTATCCGGTAGGATACCAAATACTAACATTCCTACAAATAAATTGCACCACATTATTTTTTATCGTGTAAATCTTCTCCCAATTTCCTGGCAACGTGGTTTTAATATGCTGCAGCAAGCATAATACTGAATCATTGACCTCAACAGTGACATAGCCGGTGGCTTTATCTCTTCTCAACAGAGTAAAATTGGCAAGACTGGAGGCACAGAATTCTGAATTCCGTTCTGATTTGTTCACCTACAAAATAAATCGTTTTGTCTCATAGAATCAATCAGCTGCTATGGTCAGTTTTCAAGAACATTCTGTATTGCCGATTTTTAACACTTGGAAGGTAGCATTAATTATTGAAGATACTGGCAAGTCATTTTGTAGAGTGAGGGTGTGGGGAATGTCCAATTTCACAAGGTTATGTCTGCATTTCAAGGGTACCTGAAATCTTTCCATGTCAGTGAGACTCGGAGATACATAATGCTAAACTCATATTTAAAGTATTCACTTTAAAGTGAGATGATGCTTATTTCATAATTCCCTATGGAAATTCATCAGAAATTAAGTGGAATCTTTAATATGGAGAGAGGAGGATTGCTTCTTTGTTTCACATTGTTTCACCATAGAAGGCTGATTTGAACCCTTCCATTTCCCAACCTGCCCCACAAGGATACAGTTGACAGGTTCGGGTTCAAGAAGATTTGACAAGGTCTGAAGCTTCATTGTGAACATACATTTAGTTTTGCATGTCATGTGGAAACACTTAATGCAAAGAATGTACAGCATATGCGATACACAGTGATGGAAATGGAAAGGGCTGACTCTGAAAATAGTCACTGAGATGTGAGGATCAATTAATTCTGAGTAACACACACAAAATACTGGAGGAACGCAGCGGGTCGGGATCCAGGGAAGGGATTAAGCAGTTAACATTTTGGGCCAAGACCCTTCAGAATATCTCTTGTGAACAATTAATTCATTCTGGTAGCTACCAATAAAGATCAACTTCATTTCACTTCTTAACATAATTGCTGAAAGTAGGGCACACCATTTGTTTGCTTTCTTCATGAATAGGTATCACAACTTAAGCTTACATGTACTCCTTAGACTCAACCTTTAACTCTTAAAAGGAAAAAATATGCTGTGCTCTGAACTCACAGGTAATCCAAAATATAGCTATAATCAAGAAATACCCAACAAGTGATATACTTGATTCTACAATTTTTGGACAGTGCTGAAGGTGTTAGTGTAGGAGGTGACAATATGCCTTCAATAAGTGACAGTAACATTGGATTAGTTTTTAAAAAATCAATTGCTGCATGCCATGGAGCACAGCTGCTTTCTTTATTGCCACTGAAAACTTTAAAAAAACAGATGCTGAAAATCTGGAACAAAAACAGAAATCAGCATGCCAGGTAACATCTGAGGAGATATAAATAGTTAACATTTCAGGTCAAAGACCCTGCATGTTTATATTATTCTTTATTCCACAACTAGAGTGTGTAGCATGCCTAGAACCATACAAATAATACTTTCAAAAAGAAATACATAGATATGCTAAATTAGCACTATAATGAGAGATTTCCTATTTTCATAGAAGACCAGAGGACATTCTTGAAAAATATTGCAAAGACAACATGAAGAGATTCTTGTAGGGATCTATTGTATGTCAGGAATCAAGTGCTGGGGACCTAAATACATGCCACAAGTAATCCAGTGACGATACAAGTACGTTCAAGGTGATTAAATACATATTCAACATTGAACAATTTAACAATGCATATTAAAATTTGTTCCTAACAGTCACTCTGACACATGTAGCTATACTACAAAGTTCATTTCTACATCTCACTTCTTGCACATGCGGCCAAATATTCTACCATGATTGGCACAGCAATCAAACACATGGCACTAAAATACATATTTTACTTGCAGGACAAAATGGCATAAACACGGATAGCAGCAGACTCTGGGTAACTCCCCAGAAATTAATGGGGAGGAATAAATTAAGTGATGGCAATACCATTGCATGTCAGTGGGTGATAACTAGATTTTCTCTTGTTGGACAACATTACTGCCTGGCACTTACGTGGCACAAATGTTACTTGCCACCCATCAGCCCATGCTAGAATACTGTTCAGGTCTAGCTGCATTTGGTTGTGGACTGTTTCATTATCTGAGGAGTAACGATGGTGCGCAACATTCTGAAATCATCAGCAAGTATTTTTATTTCTGTCCTTGTGACTGAAATTTCATTAACAAAGTAGCTGAAAATGATTAGGCTTAGGATATTAACCTGAAGAATTCCTACAGAGATCTCCTTTGGCTGAGATAATTGGTCTTCAACCATCACAAACTATGTGTTTTCATCATAATGCAGTATCTGATGGTCAATGTTTCAAATTCCATTTGCTATTCAAACTAAAGCCACTCTTATATTCTACATTCTTTGTATAATCTGGTTGGTCAGATCTCTTGTAGAAATTCATTGATTGGTCCTCGACAGTGATTACCAAATATTTTTGGGTTACTGTTCCTTTGGATCGAAGACCACATCACCAGCGCTCCCTCCCCCTTTCTGGGCATTACATAAAAACTAGAAAGAATATTGATTTATGAAGCACAGTGAGAGAAAATAGGAACTGTAAATTCAAAGCAGTGACAAATAATTGCAAAAATTAATGAACGCTATTTAAAGCTCATTTATTTATTTATTTACAGTAAAAACAACTTCCACCAGTAAGTTTAGAGCTGACATTAGTAGTCCAACTATTCACAATTTCATTGCTTTTTCACCTTTCAATGAGAGAGATGGGCTCGCTGCAGTGATATCAGCTTCTCGACATCAGGCTGAATGTCACTCAGGAGTCTCCAATCCCCGCATTCAGTAATTTGCAGTCTCTGTTTCATTGCTTTTCAAGAAGTTAAGCAACAGCACTGAAGCCACGCTCCACTAAAGATGATGTAGAAAAGGCAATAAAGAACAGCTTCACCTTTTTCCAGTGCAGGATAGTGTTCAGAAATTTCTTTCTTTCTTGATATGATTTTTTTTAACCTTGGCTTCAACTTAATGTTATTTTATAGCGAGATCAGTATTTCCCTCATCCTTCCAGTTAATTCCTCATTACATGTGTTCAGGAATGGATTTATTACCCAATCTGGAATTTGGATTGAGAGAAGATCCTGAATTCTCTCTGACGTGTCTTTATGCAGCTCACCCAGGTGGAATAGTATACTTGAAGATCATTATTTGATATTCCTTCTTTTCTTCCAACTCATAGAGACTTGGAAAATAGAAAACATCACAATGTCTATTGTTGCATGTAAATACATTTAATTTGGACAGATATGTGGAGCTGACTGATTTGACTTTGATAAGATTCACATCATTCCCTTACCATTGAAATTTGATTTCATTAAACTCTGTGAATAATTCTGACAAATAAGCAATGTCATGCCTAAGATTCTTCAGTTGATTACTGAATGAAGCATTTGAGTCTTCAAAGAATTTTATCAGTTTCAAAAAGTGCATAAAGGTCTCAAGCAGTTTCCTTTTCAGAGCCATCTTACTTCTATGTGCAGCAGCAAACATTCAAACTATTCATTATTCTCAATACAAAGCTCTCGAAATAGCTAAGAGCTGATTATATTTGCCACTGTTACAATATCTATTGATTTGTGCAGCCAATCACTTAGGTTTTTTTTGTCACAAGATGGTGTTTGTGAATTATAACTACATTAGGGTACAGCCTTTTTATCAATAACCCTGCAGAGGTGTCCTGTCATTGATGGTCTCCCATCAGTTGCACAAGCAAGATGTTGGCGAGTGGAATGTCCTTCTCTTTGAAAAATTGCGAAACAACCCAAAATATTGACTTACCCTTTGTATCTGTTTCTAGCCCACTTACAAATAACAACTCTTTAACCATCCTTTTCTCTTTTCTGAAGCAAAATATACTGGAAGCAAAGATTTGTTGCCTGGTGAATTTGACTCCGCTAACTGCAGAAAAACTTCTGCAGTCCTAAGTACGTTGCACAATGTGTCTTTTGCATTCTCAGATATTTAATCTATGTGCCTTTGAACTGAGATGTCACTGCACAGAATCACTTCAATTTCTTTCACTGGTGACTTATGCAGAATCATACTTCGAACCTCCCTAACTGCTGGCAGAATCAGTTCTTCTTCAACTGTATGGGGTTTTGATTTAGCAATGAGCAGTAAAATGTTGTATGAAGCTTGCAAATCATCACTGTTTTATTGTGAAGTGCTAGCAAACATGTTTGGAAGTGTTTTCCATTTTTGAAAGTGACTGAAAATAAGCCAAGTTCCTGGCACTTTATCAGAGTGTTTTCTCTTCAAATGTTCAAGGTACCTGGATGGTTTCATTGCCTCATTTGGAAAAAAAGCTTTTTGACACAATAAACACATTGGCTGCTGTTGGTTGCTCAGTGCCGGTATTAAACCCTTATTTAAGATACTCTATGCTGTACTGTATACACTTCTTTCTCATTTGATCTTCTTTTGCCATTTTTGTTATGGATTAACAGCCATGGCCAGTCACCTATTGTTTAAGTCCAACCTGAAGCACTGTGATCAATAAAGGGGAAAGTTGAGGCATCATTATAGCTCAGGCAAAACTTGTCTCTCTGCCTGAAGGTACATAATGTGGGAGAGTGACATCTCAGTTGGGCCATGGGCTAGAGAAATGCAGTCAAGTCTATTTGAAAGGGCAGATTCTGAACTTTACCCTATTAAATGCAAAACTCTAATTCACAGGAAATGTATCACCGTGAGACAGGAGTATGAAAATCATATTAGCTAAATCTGTACTATAGTAATTTGCAGGCTGGGCCCAGAATTAACATAATATTTTTTCAGTCCCGATTCCTCATTCTAGTCAAATACAGAGGTGTCATATTGCTTTTCAAAAACCATAATGCACTTTGTGCAAAGTCTAAGAGCATGGGGGTTGGCAAGAAATGAGATGATTATGTGATTATTGTAATCAATGAGGACCAAATGCTAATAATAAGTAATTTACCTCTTAAGTTAAGCCTGTAATCGCTCAGCTGTCTCCCTTGCTGTGGAGCGCCCCCTCCCATTGCTCCCTTTATCTCTATCACCACCTTAGAAACTGCCACCGCCCCAGGGGCCTATATCGCCCATTTTGGGAACCACTGCTCCAACAGATTACTTGGAGCACTGAGATACTTTCTTGCAGAAGTGGTAATGTATCCAAATAGAACAAATCTACATTCCTCTCCCAGGAGAGGACACAAATAATTCATAATTCTACCAATTGCACTGTGCCTATGTCCTCACTGTGGACTTTCAAGTTGCCGTCTAACAGTCCTTTCTGCTCTTTGATGTGCAGTCAAAGCTACTTAAGGTCATTTTCAAAGGTAATATTAAAATTTCTTTATTTGAAAAGCATTAGTTCTTGCCCAGACATGCTACAACCATTTCAACGTACTGCCCAGGTTGATCAGTGCAGGCAATGTCTTAAGGGGTCAGTTGTGAAGAGAATGTAGAAAGGTAATTGGAAAACATTGTTTAATATTTGGGATTATTTAATTCACAAATTCTGGTTAGAATGTTTATTTCATGGTTTTCATTATTTGCTTTATGGCCAAGCAGGTTCTCTGAGGCTAAGTTGTAAGCTCCATGTGAATAGTTATTGAGATTAGCAAAGTTAAATTAATTTTATTTCCCTGAAGTCCAGCTGAGTAGCTGTTCAGTCAGTCTCTTCCATCAACTTTGTTCATTCTTTTCACAGTCCTTCTCCTTCTGCCTCTCCTCATCCTGCTCACTGTTAAACCTGGTGGCAGTCAGGACCATCAGGCCATTGTCTCCCCCACCATCACTAACCTCACCAACTCTAAACATCTCCCATCCACTGCCACTAACCTCATTGTTTCCTTACACTGTTCTGCTCATCTTTACTGCCTACCCAATATCCATAAACCTGCCTGTCCAGGAAAGCCCATTGTTTCTGCCTTCTCCTGCCTCACATCCACATAGCTCAACTCCATTTTATACCCTGGGTTCACTCCCTTCCCACCTACACCCATGGCACTTCACATGTTTTTGACCTCCTCAACAACTTTCAATTCCTAGTCCTGACTGCCTTCTTTTCACCCTGGACGTCCAGTCCCCATACACTTTTATCTTTCATCGAGAAGGCCATATAGCTCCCTATTTCTTTCTCGACAAAAGACCTGATCAGTACCCCTCCAACACCACCACCCCTCTATCTGGCAGAAGTGCCCTTCACCCTCAACAATCTCTCTTTCAACTCCTCCCACTTTCTCCAAGCTCAAGGGGTAACCATAGGCACCCACATGTGCCACAACTATACCTACCTTTTTGTTGGCTTCGTGGAACAGTCTATGTGCCAAGCCTCTCCTGTTAATGTTCTCTAACTCTTTCTGAGCTACATTGATGATGGCATTGGTGCTGCTTCATGCAGACGTGCTGAGGTAATCAATTTCATCAACTTTGTCTCCACCTTCCACCTTGCCCTTAAATTCACTTGGTCCATTTCTGACATCTCTCTCCCCTTTCTCAATCTCTCTGGGGACAAACTGTCTACCAATAGCTTTTATAAACCTACCAATTCCTACAGCATCTTAACTGTATCTCTCCCCACTTTGTCGCCTATGAAAATGTCATTCCCTTTCCTCAGCTCCTGTCTCCACTACAACTGTTCCCAGGAGGAAGCTTTCCTTCACAAGACATCAGAGATGTTCTTCTTCTTTGAAGAATGGGGTTTCTCTTCCTCCATCATTGATACTGCCCTCACCCTCATTTCCTCCATTCACAGGACATCCGTGCTCACGCCATATTCCTGCTGTCTTAAATGGGGAAGACTTCCTCTTGTCCTCACCCACCACCCCACGTGCCTCCACATCCACCATCATCCTCTGCAACTTCCACTATTTTCTACCACCAAATACATCTTGACCTCTCCCCCATCCCCACTCTCTGCTTTCCGCAGGTATTGCTCTCTTTGTGATTGCCTTGTCCCCTTCTACTCAAGTCCCTCCTGACACTCATCCCTGCAACTGCTAGAAGTGCTACAACTGCCAATTCACCTCATCCCTCACCTCCATTCAGCGCCCCAAACAGTCTGTCAAGTGAGGCAACACTTCGCCACCTGCAAATCTGCTGGGGACCTCCTCTACATTGATGAGACCCAGTGATGTGGAGGGAGTGGCACCCTTGCAATGTGTGGTACACCTCTCAGTTGTTACACAAATCCCATGAAGTATAGTGTATGCAGTCAATAGCTCTCTATATCACAAAGTCACAAGCTGAGTTTGGATACTCTGGCCAGGCAAAAAACAAATTGTGCACAGCTCCCCCACACAGTAGCAGTGATATTCATAACACTATATGTAACAACTGTAAATATCTTCTCTCCCAGTCTGATGCATTATAGTTTATGACCATAGTAACCTGGACAGCTTCTGGCAATGCAATACTCTGAGAAAGGAGTTTTGGCAGCAGCAGGTTACATCTACCTTCCTTTCAACACACACAGAATGCCGGAGGAAACTCAGCAGGCCAGGCAGCATCTATGGAAAAGAGTACAGTCAACGTTCCCTTTACTACTCTACATACTGCTATTCAATCTCCCAATAGTGCTGCAGCTCAAGGTAAAAGATTACTAAATACCCATGCCTGGGAACAACTACTTCTTGGCAAAGCCTTAATGACAGGACAAAGTTCTTCAGCACCTGCCACACCATTCCCTGTGGACCTTAGCAATCACAGAAAGCAACAAACATTTTACAGAGCAGTCACATAGCAACAGGCAGCCAAAATACATCAGCAAGTAGTTTATAATTCTTTTAAATAGCAGTGGTGAGGTGTGGGGGCAAAATCCTTCCGACTGAACACAAACCCTGCTATGTGACATTAAGAGAGGGAGCTAATTGAAACACTGAGCTCCAGTTTGGCAGAATTGACTCCATATTGTACATAGATTGGTATCACAATCTAACACACTGTACACCTCTAGCACAACGGTTAGCAGACGTTATTACAGCTCAGGGTGTTCTGGAGTTGGGAATTCAATTCTTTCTCCATTCTCTAAGGGTTACATATTCCCCATGGAATACGTGTGTTTTCTCCAGGTGCTCTGTTTTCCTCCCACAGTCCAAAGACGTACCAGGTAGGTTAATTGGTCATTGTAAATCTTCCCATGATTAGGTTAGGGTTAATTGGGAATACTAGAGCAGCATGGCTCAAAGGACCAGAAGGACCTACTCAACAATGTATCCCTAAATAAATAAATAAATAAATAAAAGAAAATAATTACTGTTAGCCAGGGGATAGTCCAACCCATGCACAGATTATTCACCACATTGAAAGTAAATTGGCACCTTAGCACTCACACAGGTACTATAGAGACCAATTTTGTGAGCAAGGAACTTCTTAGAAATAATACAGATATTTTACTTAAGACATTTCTTTACAAGGCATAGTGATGTCAGTACAGTAGCTGAACTTCTAATTGTACACATGGTGAGCACCAACGGCACTCTGCCAGATATTGATTACCTTTGCATATGTAGCCATCATTAACGTCTGTGCTACTGACTAATAATAGCCCTTTGGTGGTAGTCAACTCAGATTTATGTACTGCTGTTGGAGGTTGTTGGGGGATAAAAAAACATGTGGAACTATTAGAACAGATATTCTGCTGCTCTGAGATCAGTGGCCACCTATCCTCAGGTCATTCTGGTTCTACCCCATAGACAGACATTTACTAGGAGCCCAGCTGTGCACCATCCAGGCTTTTTCAAATTAGCTAACCAGCCAGACTCACATAACATTTTAAAGAGACCTTAAGGCCCCAGTTCCTGGTTCACCAACTGTCAAAGTTGTAACTGCATTTCAATGTTCAAACACTCAAAATTATTCAGGGAACTGTTAAGAAAATATCTGTTGCAAGTTAGAAGACTTAACACATAGACACAATGAAACTAACTTAATTGAATGTACCAGTAGCATAGTGGTTAGCACAATACTTTACAGTATAAGCGACTAAGGTTCAATTCATGCTGCTGCCCGTAAGGAGTAGATAGGTTATCCCCATGACTGCATGGGTTTCCTCCCAGTGCTCCAGTTTCCTCCCACAGTTCAAAGATGTACTGGTTGGTAGGTTAATCTACAATAATCATTGTAAATTACTGTGAGATTAGGCTAGAATTAGATCAGGGGATTGCTGGGCAGCATGGCTCAAAGGGTCAGAAGGTCCTATTCTGCGAGGCATCTCAATAAGTAAATAATAAACTCCATTTACCTTTTTATATGGCAACTCATTTCTCCTCAGTTCTCATTAGGGGATCAGTAGCTTTAGATTCCTTGCCATCAACACTCTGTCCTGGGACCAGCGCATAAGCGTCATCACAAAGAAGGCATAACAGTGCCTTCTTAGAGATTTGTGTAGATTTGTCATGTTACCAAATTATTTGGCAAACTTCTACAGATGCACACTGGAGTCTCCTATCAGGTTACATCACAGCTTGTAATGGAACCACCAATGTTTAGGAATGCTAAAGGCTACAGAAAAATGGTGGATAAAGCCCAGTCCATCATAGGCAAAGCTCTTCCCACCTCTGAATACACTTACGTGGAGCATTGCCACAAGAAAGCAGCATCCATCATCAAAGATCCTCAACAATCAGGCCTTGCCCTCTTCTAGCTGCCGTCATTAAGCAGGAGGTACAAAAGCCTTAGGTCCCACAGGTTCATCAATAGTTATTATCCTACAACCATCAGGGTCCTGAATTAGTGGGATGATTTATTTACCACTGACTCCATGACCTACACTTTCACTTTCAAGGACTCTTTACAACTTATGTCTTCAGTATATTTTTATTTGTGCAGCCTTCCCTTTTACACATTTGTCAGTCTTCTTCCATTTCTGTATAGATTTATGAAAATACTATTGTATTTTCTTATCCTGTAAACACATGTCAGAAAGTGAATCTCAAGGTAGTGTATTTGAAATGTAAACTTTGAATAAGTAATTCTGTAATTAGTTTGTTATTGTCACATGTACCAAGGTACAGTGAAAAGTTTTAATTTGCATGCCATCCAGACAGATTTCATGCACAAGTACACTGAAAAGAAGAAAAAAAAGCACAAAATGCAAAATATAGTATTTCAATTATGGAGCAACTGCAGTGTAGGTAGACAAATAAAGCACATGGGCTATGACATGTGGAATGAGGGATAAAGAGTTCATAACTTATAACAATGAGGTAGAAGTTGTCCTAGAGCCTGGCAATACATATACTCAAGTATATGCATCCTCTGCACCATCTGAGGGGGGAAAAAAAGAGAATAACTTGGATAAACTTTCTCAAGCCCAGTGTCAGAGGCCTAGGAAGATTGACTACATTGAAACTGAGCTAATGGATTCATGGAATCTATCAGTGCATCACAGGGCCACTGGCAATACAACACCAAGGAAAAGAATGTTTTTGCCAGTTAATTCTCATACTTCTACTGAGAAATGGCAATTCATTGCTGTACAATCACAAGAACATCTGCAGATGCTGAAAATCCAAAGCAACACACACAAAATGCTGGAGGAACTCAGCAGGCTAGGCAGCATCTATGGAGTTAAGTGCTGCAGTCGCACTGGGAATGGAATTAATTATAAAGTTAGTAAGACAAGTAAGTGCAGGAACATGGTTCTGAGATAAAGATTATCTATGTTCTTACTCAATGGCACAGCAGACATAACAGGCTAAATTGTCCACTTCTACTTCTAGGTATGTAGAGTCCTATTCACAGTCTAGAAGCAGTTCACTAGGTCTGTGCTAATCAAGTTTGAAGATCTTACATAAATCCTATCCTAAACTATTTTATTCATCTGGTTTCTAATTAGTTGCCCATATTATCCCACTCACACACGAGGGGTAATTTCCAGTTGCGAATTAACCCACCAGCCTACCTGCCATTGAGTTGTGGGAGGAACCCCAACAAACTAGAGGAAACCCAAGTGGTCACAAGGGAATAATGCTATAGCCAATCAGACCAGACAAACCAAATTTCAGGACTGAACTCAGGTTTCTGGAACTGAGGCTGTCATTCTACTAGCTGCACTATTCTGTCACACAAATATTTCTTGTATTAATTCACAGCAAGCTATGTTCACCAGCAGCAATTGCGCTGAGGTGATAAAGTATGGTGCTAATAGTCCTGAAGACTAGTTTAACACCTTAGAGACAAGAGTTCAAATCCCATCATTGTTAGTATGGAATTTAAATTCAATTAATAATCTGGAATCTTAGGAAAGTATTCAATGATAAAAGTATCCATGAAAAATCCTGGACTATGATAAAACCCAAATAGTTCACAAATGTCACTTGTGGAGGAAATCTAAGAATGTTTGTTGATCGGCCTTTAACATATCTCCAGCTACAAACATAAGTGGTTTATTCAAATGGGATAGAAAGCTACTCAGCAATATTTCAGTATATTGCTGTTATAACATTAAAGCGGATATACAGTAAATGTACCAATACCACCAAAGCAACAGATAACGCAATAACGAGGTGGCCTACAGGGAAGAAATCATCTCTCTGACACAGTGGTGACAAGAAAACAACCTCTCCCTCAATGTCACAAACACAGAGGAGTTGGTTGTGGATTACAGGAAGAATGGAGATGGGCTAATCCTTATTGACATCAATGGATCTGGGGTTGAGGGGGTGAACAGCTTCAAGTTCCTCAGCATAAACATCACTGAGGATCTCACATGGTCTGTACATATAGGCTGTGTGGTGAAAAAGGCACAACAGCACCTCTTTCACCTCAGACGGTTGAGGAAGCTTGTTTTGGCCCCCAAATCATAAGAACTTTCTACAGGGGCACAATTGAGAGCATCCTGACCAGCTGCATCTCTGCCTGGTATGGGAACTGTACCTCCCTTAATCGCAGGATTCTGCAGAGAGTGGTGCGGACAGCCCAGCACATCCATAGTTGTGAACTTCCCATGATTCAGGACATTTACAAAGACAGGTGTGTAAAAAGGGCCCATAGGGCCATTGCAGACCTAAGTCATCCCAGCCATAATCTACTCCAGCTGCTACCATCCAGGAAGTGGTACCACAGCATAAAAGCCAGGACCAACAGGCTCCAGGACAGTTTCTTCCACCAGGCCATCAGACTGATGAACTCATACTGATTTGAGAGTACTCTATATTACATTGACTGTTCTATTTATTATAAATTACTATGATTGCACATGGAACATTTAGATGGAGACATAACAATGATTTTTACTCCTCATGTATGGAAAGGATGTAAGAAATAAAGTCAATTCAATTCAGTGTAAACTAGGTGTTTATTGTGAGTAGTTTAATTCAAGGATGTATTTCCTGCCTTCGAATCTTTTGCCACTTGGTCTCAATTCTCTGATAGCATTTTCCTCTTACAATCTCAATTGAAGTATTCTTATTACATTTTGCCACATCATAATGCTTTAGACAATGGTGTTTGGTAAAACTATGGAAAGAGGTTCTAAAATCTCTTCCTCAATTTCATCGCCAACTTGCATGAAATTTGATTGTGCATAAGTCAGGGCATTTAGCACTTTGATGAAACAACAATTTACTTTTATCTTAACTATCAATATCAACCATTATTTAAAATTTAATTTAGTAATAACGATTATGATTATTTGTTGTCATTTTTGATAAAATAGCAGTAACTAGAGTGGACAAGTTTAAGTACTTTCAGACATTGATGCAGATTTTGTGATGAAATCAGAAACACCACCCACTTCCCTCACTTGTTAAAGTCTTCAGTGATCACAACTTCCTATTCTTGAACTCAAAGTTATACAACTTGTCACTTTGGTTTAAATGAATTCTCAAAAACCATCCTTCTAATTATACTTCTAGTTATCTGTGTAAGCCTTTTCGCAATCCATGCCCAGTTTTTAAATCGGCCCTTCTCTGAAACTGTTACACACCTTATTGACTGTGAAGCACTGTTCACCCTTCACTAGCTATCTTTGAAATTGTTCTTTCATCCCCAGTTGAGACTTGGGACGTGGTGAGGTAGCAGTAAATTTGTAATTCCACAGCAGGCTCAGTTCCCCTGATCCCCCTTGTGACCTCATGAAAGAAAAACATTTCGCAATGTAGGTTGAAATGTTGCCTACATTGCAAATGTTTCAAAACTGTTCATATATTTTGTTCAGGGTGCTTTCTGGCCTTATTAACCTCAAGCATCCTATTAACCTGTCAAATATTAAGGGAATCAATCAAACAGGACTGCAAGAAAATGAGAATCTCAAGGTAGTAGATGGTGACATATACCTACTTTGAATATAAATTTACTTTGAACTTTGAACTCTGCTGTGGCAACATGAACTTATCACATATCATTTTCTCTAACATAAATGGAAGATGCTTTCTCTTAGAAAAGGAAATGTTTGCAATTTTACCCAGCAGCTTCAGTACTCCAGACTAAAAAACTAAAATTAAGTGCAGTAATAGCCACAGAATCAAAAAAATGATATCAGTGGTAACTGCCCACAAATCTTCTTTGCATCAAATAGTGGGAATAACAGTTTTGCTTGTAATTTCATCAATATCAAAAAGATCACTATTTTCTAATTTAACTTGATTTTCACACTCTTAATTTCCTCAATAATAAACACAGGAAGAAATAGTTATTTACACAGAAAGACCACAGGCAATGTGATGGTAGATTGCCCAATATAATGAGCCAGAATGCACTGTAGTATAAGGAGCTTCATTCCTGTCTACTGCACTACCAGTATATTTAAACATCTGTCACAAATTCCTCGTTTTCAGAAAACAGAAACAAATCATTTTCAGCCACTGGCAGTCATATTATCAACAAACAGAAAAAATTACTAAAAAGTAATAAAATATGACCTTATCTCCTCAATAAGCAACTGAAATAAAATGCATCTCTTGCAATAAACTCTAAACATTTACACACTATTTTACTGTTTATTTACTCCATATTCAGCTTCATTTATTTATAACATGTGCATTGAAACAGAGTAAAATGCATTGCTTGCTTTTAACAACCAACTCATCCTAAGAACGTGATGGGGACAATCACAAGTGTCACCACACATTCCAGATCCAATATAGCATGCCTAGCATTTTCACAGAATAACTCAATAACAGAACATTCCAACATTTTCATTTTTTTCAACCCAAATGCTTCGCATCTGTAGTATTTTTTTTTAATTTTCAAAGCTCAATTCCGTCACTAATCTCCTTTGAATCCACCACATTCAACCTTCTAAGACTTCCTTGATAATCGCTCTTAAACCCAATTATCCTAATAACTTAAGAGTGAAGATTTGATTGTACTGGAAAATGTACACTGGAACTGGAAGTCAATTCCTGTTTGACAATTTATAGGTTGCACCTGGAATTTGTTTGCATGCCTCAAAATAATGATTGTGGGTTCCATCTGGCTCCAACTCTGCTGAATTACTGAACACAGTATTACTGAATATTTACAGGGGTGCAGCTTTCAAAGTTGCCAACACCAGCAGCACCTAACAGGTATTGATTGAAAGCATACCTTCAATTCTTCAAGGAGAATTTCTCATTGCCTTCAAAAAGCAGGTGGTACGTCCAAATACCTGAGACCAAGGACATGTTGTTCCAGACTGAAAGATCATTGAAGAGCACTGTTCCACTTATACACAAAGAGCTGCATGGAACCCATTCTTTGTAGCTTGGAAGTTCTATCCATAGCACAAATTACTAACATTGCTGAAGAATTACCCAAGAAGAATGGCAAGGGCTCAGTGGTGAATGATTAACAATCATGTTTCAAGTCAACTGCTTTCATGATTTCCCCCATTTCTACAGCAAATGCCTTGGTCACAGTCTATCAACCATCTATTTCAGAGTTCTGCCACTTGTAGCAAAAAGATATAGTCTGAAGTCAGGTCCTGCACTGTTCAAGATTGTACATCAATGCCATCAGATAAAAGCTTACATCAAACTTGCCGTATTCACTGGAGTAGGAATGTAGCGGAACAACAGTACAAGACGACTTGTAAAATAAATCAGGTAAATGCACGAGAGTGTTTAATGATATTTATATGTCTGTGCTCTTCATTGGTTTGCTTTTTTAAAAAATTTAATTGATTCTGATTTCATCAGAGTGGAAATGAAGCCAAAGATCACATTAGTCATACTCTTAATAAATGCTGGAGGAGGATTCTTTGGGTATGGGTGGACTTAAATTCAACTAAGGAAATATTCTTCAGTGTGCTGCAATAGCCAATTGCCATACTCATGTGGCCCTCTCAGATATTCTCTTGCTGCAGCACTTACAATTATAAAACAGATACTGAGATGATCAACAATAGGGAAGACATGAAATTCTGTGAATATTTTTTCCTCTATTTTTCTTCACTCAGAGGATGTGGGCATTAATTACAGGTCAATATTTGATTATCATTCCTAATTGCCATCACATACATGGCTGCAGTTGTGTTCTTTTATTTAAATAAATAGATTTTTGGACTATTGGGAAATCAAGTGTCAAGATGATCAGGCCTGAAAATGGATTTCAGGTGAAAGATCAGGTCAGCCATACTCATATTGAATGGTGGAGGTAATTACCACCGTCCTACCACTGGACAACAGCAATATCTACATCAAAGCTGCTGTTTATTGAATACAGCTCAGTGCTCAATGCCATCATCCTCTCAGTAGTAATCAACAAGCTTCAAATACCAGGCCTCTGCAACTGGATCCTTGACTTTCTCATTGGGAGACCACAGGCAGTGGAGATCAGAAATAAGATTTCCTCCTCGCTCTTAATCAACACTGGCGCACCTCAGGGATGCATGGTTAGCTCACTGATCTTGATGCAATTACAAAGAAGGCATGTCAGGGACTACATCTCATTAGGAATTTGAGGAGATTTGGTATCTCACCAAAGGCGCAAACAAATTTCTACAAATGCACTGTGGAGAGCATTCTAAATGATTGCATCGCCATCTGATGTAGAGGGGCCACTGCACAGGAAAAGAAAAAGTTGAAAAAGGTTGTAAATTCTGACAGCTTCATCATGGACACTAACCTCCCCAGCATTGAGGATATGTTCAAAAGGTGATTCTTTTAAAAGGTAGCATCCATCATTAAGGTCGCCTATGACCCAGGACATGCCTTCTTATTTCTACCATCAGAGGTGGTACAGGGGCCTGAAGACACAAACTCAATGTTTTAGGAACAGCTTCTTCCCCTTCCCCATTATATTTATGAATGGACAATGAACCAACCCATTAACACAACTTTGCTCTCATTTCGCATTACATATTTAATTTTATTTCCTATAGTAATTTATATATTTTATACATTGCAATGTACTGCTGCTGCAAAACAACAAATATCATAACAAGTCAATGATATTAATTCTGATTCTGCTTTTAAGCCGGTTTGTCTTTCTTACACATTCTTGTTTTGCAATCCCATTGAAGTAGGTATTCACAGTTTTATATTTTCAGGATGTTGTAATAAGGGAAACCAGAAGGTGTATTTACAATTTGCCCACATGATTACAAGTTGATAGTGGGGAATGAAATTCCTTTTAGTGCTGTGAAATACATATGTGATGAGTTGCTGCTGTACATTTTGTACATTGGATAAACTACAGCTACAGTTCTTCAGTGAAACACAGCAATGGAATTACAGCATGCTCAAAGAGGGTACCAGCAAATTCATTGTTTTACCTGTGTTAAAATTAAATTTCTTTCATGTGACCCACCAAGGAAGCTTCACTCATCTCAATAGTGGTGAATATTTTTCATTGTGACATGAGCTCTCTCATTCTCACTAAACCATTTACCTGCGGTATATTTTATCCTCTGCCCTAGCTTGAACCTGTTACCTGTCTTCAGTATCAAATGTAACAAACAAAAAGACTCTCAAACTTTTATGCACCGCTTATTTTAGTACTCAAATTATGTAGACATGCTGGCATATGGTTAATTTCCAATTCATTCATTGTTCTAATTTGTCATTCAAAACAGCAAATCACAAGGCTTATGTCTTACACTTAAATACTACCAATCTGAGATGAACTGACAGGCTCACTCCAACAGGCTCAATCTTCTCTGAATTCCATCTGCAATGGTTGTTCACAGGGTTGTCACTGCTGGTGTCCTCGCGGGCCCTTCTTTTATTCAGAATCTTCTGGTTCTCTAGAAAGTTTGCTGACATAATCTTTCCCAGGACCCACATAGCTCTGGAGTGAGAGTCAAGTAAACAAAACCTTCATATAAAACTACCACTAAACACATAGTCACCTACCACAACCCCCACCCAACTTTAGGATGCTGTAAGGACCATATCTTCCATAACGTCCATTCACACTTTAATCTCCACAAATACCCAGTGCCCTCACTGAGACATCTTCCCATGCAACCACAGGAGATGCAATACCTTCCACCCTTGCTAAGGCATCCAATTAGGGATCTAAATACTTCTCTAGTTGAAGCAATGATTTTAGGGTATTGCATTTGGTCTCGATCACAGCTACATTAAATATAGATCAGTGATCATTCTCCAAAACAATTTCATTTCAATCCGCAAAGGTGATTCATTTCCAAACTGATTTCTTGGTCAATGGCTCCCTATATATTCCAGAGAGGCCATCATGAGCTTGTGGAAAAGTATCTTGTCTTCGGATCAGGGACAAATATGTTTGCATTAAGTCTGCCAAGTGTGATGGAAAGTCACAACCTACAATTATAATCTCCTCAATGTCAACAAAAAAAAGCTAGTATTTGACCTCAGAAGGTTAAGTGGAGCAGGGGAAGTGATGCACATGCTCCTGTCTCCTTCGTGTTGAGGTTCAGAGCTTCAAATTCCTTTGTGTGAACATCCCTAATGGCCTGTCCTGGTCCATTACATTAATGCAATGGCCAGGAAAGCTCACCATCACTTCAACTTTCTCAGGATGCTAAACTAATTTGGCACTTCTATCAACACTTACTATTTTTTATTGATGCACCATAGAAAGCATTCTGCCTGGATTCCTAATGGCTTAGTATCGCACCTGCTCTGTATGAGACTGCAAGGAATTGCAGAGTTGTGGACACAGCTCATCACAGGAACCAGCCTCCCTTCTATGGGCTCTCTCTATACTGAAGCAATGAGAAGTAAAGCAGCCAGCAAAATCCAATACCCCATTAACCTCAGACATTCTCTTCTCCCTCTGGAAAGAAGATTCAAAAGCCTGAAAGAACATACCGCCTGGCTCAAGGACAGTTTCTACCTCACTATTTTCAGACTCTTAAGGTGGACTCTTATGACCTTGCACTTTATCATTTACCTGCATTACATTTCTTGGTAGTTTTTAAACTTTATTCTGCATTGTTATTGTTTTACTTTATTCCAGCTCAATGCATTGTGTAATGATTTGATCTGTGTAAACTGTATGCAAGCATGTTTTTCACTTTATCTTGGTACATGTAACAATAATACCAATACCAATTTCTCTTTCCACAGAGGCTGCCAATTGATTATTTTGCAAACACGGGGAAATCTGCAGATGTTGGAAATTCAAACAACAACACACACAAAATGCTGGTGGAACGTCAGGACGAAGGGTCTCAGCCCAAAACGTCAACAGCGCTTCTCCCTATAGATGCTGCCTGGCCTGCTGTGTTCCACCAGCATTTTGTGTGTGTTGTTAATTGATTATTTTATCTGTTTTACTTCTTTCAGATTTCCCCTATCTGCAGATATTTGTTTCAAAACATTAACTAGAAGTTTTGTTTATATTGTAGGCTATTTTGTAGTGTCAATTAAACAAAAAATATTCCAAATGATGACGGATAAGATGTAGTGCAACATCATTTGTGCAACCAAGATGACATCCTAATTGCAACAGCCTTAAAAAAAGGTAAGTGCTTGGATCCTTGTGGAAGTATCCTGAAGGCTTCATGAAGTTATTACCAGACTTAAGAAAAGTAAGTACATCTTTGTGCAAAAACCAGCGATACAGGTATACATAAATTTGAAAATGAATGAGAAATCTGCAGATAGTTAAAATGGTTGTAGCCATAGTCAAAATCAGGAAACCCTGAAAACAATTCAGACCTCTGATCTTTTTCGTGGTTTGGTGCAGACCTTGCAATAGCATTGACATAGCTTCACCAACTATTAAAAAAGGATGAATAATGGCCTAGAGGAAATGGCAAGCAGAAAACATATAATTGTTTTAAGAGACTCAGCAACGAGTCATTCTCAGTGCATTATGATATCAATCACATGCTAAAACTTGTTTCCGATTTTGGATTTGAGCAATGATCAGCCAAGTCATGCAGATTGCTCGCAAGAAGCATAATGTGCACAACTAAAAATGGAAGAATTGAAGCCTCGATATTAGATTTGCATTCAGGTTTTCAACCAATTCTCATTCAGGAGACTACTTAGATTATCTACCTATCACAATCCATTGCTGGATATTTTAACATCTAAATATGCGGCTACCACTGGCAGCCTTAAAAATACAGAGCTCACGGAAGTGCAAGGAATGGCAACTTAATTAAACCTACAAATTTTTAAGTATTTAAAACAATTAAATTTTCTTTAAAAGGAAGTAGCATGGCATGTGCTGTGACATATTTCACCACATTTATACTATTGTATACATTAATTTAAGAATAAACGAAGTTTATCTTTTCCAAATTCCAAGAATCTCACGTGTACCAGTGTGTACTTTGCAATGCATCTCCTTCAAGATTAAGAACTCACACAAATCTTGCATTTCCTGAAGATTCTGCTAAGATAGGCCCACCGAGACACGGACATGACTATTCCTTCTGACCTTCTTGACCTTGATTTTTGACCATCCTCTCCTGCTTACTATAATGCTGCAGGTCATAGCCAAAGCTTTTAGGATAGGAGGGGCATACTTAACATCTCTAATTCCACATAACCATAAGAACATAATACATTCATTATATGTTTCATACATATGTGCTGTTAGTCAAACTTTTACCACAATGGCCTTTTACTGTATCAACTTAATATCCTAAAATCTGACAAATACTGTCTTAAATATACAATTAAAATTATCCACACCCTATTAACACAAGAATTCCGAAGATCCATTACTATTTAACTCAGGAAATTTCTTCTTACCTCAGTCCTGAATAGAATATCCTTTTAGAGACTCTGATTTTCTGGCTCTGACAACCCAAGAAAAATATCTACTTTACATTTTCTTTGTCAAACCCACAGGAACATTAAAACTGAACATGTAAATAAAGTAAATTTGAAATGAAAACAGAAATTACTGGAAATATTCAGCAGGTCAAGTAACATCTACTGTGGAGAAACACAGTTGACATTTCAGATCAATGATCTTTCACTTTCCTATTAGAATCTTCTATGTTTCACATGGAAGATCCTCCATTCAGCTAATTTAAAAAAAATTACAGGCTTAGTCCACTTAACCCATATCTGCTATCCCGTTATTCAATCTAATGAACTTTTTCTGCAATCTCCCTTCATAAGAATGTCATTCCTTTCATAGCGAGGATAACTCTGTAAATAACTTATATGTGGACCAACAAGGGTTTTACACAAATGTAACAAGATACCTCTACCTTTGTACTCACATTCTTCTCCAACAAGGCCAAATGTGCCATTTGTGTTCATAATTGCTTGTTGTACCTGTACGTTCACTTTTAGTGATCCATTAAAAGATGTCTAGATCCCTCAAAAACCAGTATCATTCAAACTCTTACCATTTAAAAATATTGTTTCTATTTTTTCCAGTAATGTGAAAGGCCTTTCATTTCCCACTTAATATACCATCAACTATGTTCTTGCCCACCCTATATAAGCCCCTTTACATCCTCCTCACAAACCACGCTGGCATATAGCTTGGTATCATTAGCATACTTGAATATTTTACCATATTATTTATTCAAACATTAATATAGATTGTGAACAGACCAATCTCACCAGAAGCATACGGTCCTCCAATCAACCAATCCACAATCCATGCCACTATCTTAACCCCAAACCCAGAACTCCTAAACTAAACAGAATAACTAATTAGATGGTCTCTCAAAACAGAATAGATCTGGTCAGTAGGGCAGGTCTGAAGGAGTATTTTTGAACCACATTATGCTTTAGGTGAATAAATATAGTTGAATTTGGCAAGCTAAATGTCAGATCAATATTACAAGATTGATCTTACAATATATTTACTGTGCATACAGCCTACATATGCCAATATTAACAAAACTACCCAAACCAATTGCTATTGTATCATTATAATTCCCAATCAAAATTCTGAGCAAATCATTACTGACACCACTTTAAAGTACCTCATAATCCAATTTCTCAGCTTCTCTTACATTGTTTTTGATTTATTATGGAAAAGCAATTTGAAGATTTTCAAAATGGCAAGTTGTTCTGTCACTTTAGTTTCAGTGAAGCATCACTAGTGGCAAAGAAAGTGATCATGGCATGCTTCTTTTTGTGCTAGGGTCAGTCTAGGGCAGCATTAATAACACATGCAGTACCAGTCAGTTTGGTGTATGCAGATCTTCCACAGAAGTGACAGATAACTTATCCTGCCAATGGACCATCTGCGTCAAAGGTCACAGAGTTATATATGCTTACTAACTTGTTAAAAATCTCAGGAAATCACTGATTTATACAGGTTGCAATTTAGACTTCCATGTTCAATGAGACAGACTACTATATTTTATGAAACAGTCTAAATACTTTATGAAATATTGTTATATCACCTGCATTCCCATTAATATTACCTCAATGTAAGTGCAATGATGCATTTTTCAGAAATTAACTATATTTCCAGTTCCAGCTATCTTCTTTCTTTAACTGCACAGGGGAGGTACGGTGCAAGATTAAAGACTCAGAATTGACAACCCAAGACTGGGGACAAAATTGCTTGACTTTTATTCATTCAGTGGTAATTGTCTATCCATAAAGTGTATCCAGGTTAAATTGAAGAAATAAAAGTTTTCAAGGTTAATGACTGCTGCCTGAAAATCCTCCAGCCTGAAGAATTTTTTTCCCCCAATTGTTAGTGCCTACTTTCTTTGGACAGATGTTAGAATAACTCACCATTCAATCTATTTCCTAAAACTTAGTAAGAGTAACATTCACGTCACTGCATGATCATACTATATCAATATGGTATTTCAGGTGGAAGATGCCTAGCTGTCCAAGGAAATGAGCAGAAATGGTGGACAAACTTGACATTCTCCTTCTTAGGCCATGCTTTTAAGTAGTGCGCGGAAGTCAAAAATCAAAGTACATATACATTGAGATTCATTTTCTTACAAGCATTCACATGAAAATAAAGAAATAGAATAGAATTTATGAAAAACTATGCATAAACAAATACTGACAAACAACCAATGTGCAAGAGAAGACAACTTGTTCAATTTAAAATAATAAATAAATAAAACTAAGAACATGATTTATTTTAATTTGCACAATTTGTCTTCATTTGCACATTGAAAACAATGTATGTGTACACAAATCTCTGATGGTGACACAGCATATTGAGGTAGTGGTTAGTAAAACACATGAGATCCAGAAATTCATGAATGGAGTCACAGAATATAACACCAGTGAAGTTATTTGAACCTGCATACAATTATTGTCTAGGTTGCAACCGGAATATTATCTCAACTACTGTACTTGTCACTGCACTTAAGGAAGGATGAGACAGTCCCAGAGAAGATGTAGGGAAGATTTGCTGGAAAAGTTCCAGGGATAAAAGATGGAGCTGGTTGATTCTCTTTGGGGCGAAGTTGGGAGGGAACACAAGAAACGGCAGGTGCTAAAATCTGGAACAACAAGCATTCTGTTGGAGAAACTCAGCAAGTCGAGCACCCCACCCCCACAGATATTGCTCAATCCACTGAGTTCCTCCAACAAATTGAAAGTTGAGAGGAGACTGGAGAGGTGCACATGATCACAATAGGTTTAGATAGGATAAAATAGACACCTGTATCCATCTGCAGCCAATTCAAGAACCAAGCAAATAGCCTTAAGCTTTTCAGCAAAGTAAACAAGGAGATCAAAAGAAAGATTTAAAAAGAACTCATAGTTAGGATCAGGAATGTACTGCCTGTGAATGATGCGAGCAATCAGAAGGGAATTGTAAGATCTGAAAGAAAATAATTTGTTAAGTATGTGGGAAAAATAAAGGAAAATAGAACTAATGGGATGGCTTTAGTAGGAGTTGGAATAAACTTGAGGGTCAAATAATATCTCTTATGCCACAACAATTCTATGATTCTTTGCTTAGGGAACTGACACAAATAGGGTATCAGGCATAGGAAAATTGGCCCCAAAGGGTTTAACTCAATTAACATGCAGCTGGTGTCCAATTCCAACACAAAATACCGTAACCAAATGCGCATCTTCAAAAATATTGCTCAATAGTTTTATTTTAATTAAATCTTACATGCTAATCCAAATTGTAATATTTGAATTTAAAAGCTCAATTTACCAGCTGACTGACAAATGGGTGTTTGGTATACTGGGGTACTGCAAGGAGTATATTATATGATGAAAACAGTTAAAACTGTTACCAATGACATAGGCAGGAAGAGGGATGAGGTCCTGAGGTGTGAGTTTCGGGAACTAGGCAGAAGGCTGAAGAACAGGACCTCAAGGGTGGCGTTCTCAGGATTGCTGCCAGTGCTACCTGATAGTGATGGTAAGAATTGGAGGAGATGGCAGTTGAATGTGTGGCTGAGGAGTTGGTGCAGGGGGCAGGATTTTAGATTTTTGGATCACTGGGATCTCTTCTTGGGAAGGTGGGACCTGTACAGATTGGATGGGTTGCACCTGAACTCGAGGGGGAGCAATATCCTTGCAGGTAGGTTTGCTAGCATGGTTCGGGAGTGTTTAAACTAATTTGCAAGGTGGATGGGACCTGGAGCGATAGAGTAGTGAAAGGAGATAGAGCATGGAGTAAAGCCAGATCTAACATATAGACAGGCTTTGAAAGAGAAGCAGAATAAAGGGTGTAAAGCTAGTTAGGTAGAAGGACTAAAGTATGTTTAGTTCAATGCAAGAAGCATCAGGAACAAAGGTGATGAACTGATAGCTTGGATACATACATGGAATTATGATGTAGTGATCATTACAGAGACTTGGCTGGCACCAGGGCAGGAATGGATTCTCAATATTCCTGGATTTCAGTGCTTTAAAAGGGATGGGGGGGGGGGGAAGGGGAGGAGGGGTAACATTATTGGTCAGGGTTATTATTACAGCTGCAGAAAGGGTGGGTAATGTAGCAGGATCCTCTTTTGAGTCAGTATGGATGGAAGTCAAGAACAGGAAAGGAGCAGTTACTCTATTGGGAGTATTCTGTAGGCCCCCTGGTAGCAGCAGAGATACCGAGGAGCAGATTGGGAGTCAGATTTTGGAAAGGTGCAAAAATAACAAGGTTGTTATCATGGGTGACTTTAATTTCCCTAATATTGATTGGCACCTGATTAGTTCCAATGGTTTAGACCGGGCAGAGTTTGTTAAGTGTGTCCAGTACACGGGTTCCTGTCACAGTATGTTGACAGGCCAACTAGCGTGAATGCCATACTAGATCTAGTATTAGGTAACGAACCGGGTCAGGTCATAGATCTCTCAGTGGGTGAGCATCTGGTGGACAGTGACCACCGCTGCCAGGCCTTTAGCATTATCATGGAAAAGGATAGAATCAGAGAGGACAGGAATTTTTTTAATTATGAAGGGCAAATTATGAGGCTATAAGGGTAGAACTTGCAGGTTTGAATTAGGATGATGTTTTTGCAGAGAAATGTACTACGGACATGTGGTCGATGTTTAGGGATCTCGTGTGGGATGCTAGGGATAAATTTGTCCCAGTGAGGAAGATAAAGAATGGTAGGGTGAAGGAACCATGGGTGACAAGTGAGGTGGAAAATCTAGTCAGGTGGAAGAAGACAGCATACATGAGGTTTAGGAAGCAAGGATCAGATGGGTCTATTGAGAAATATAGGGTAGCAAGAAAGGAGCTTACGAAGGGGCTGAGAAGAGCAAGAAGGGGACATGAGAAGGCCTTGGCAAGTAGGGTAAAGGAAAACCCCAAGGCATTTTTCAATTATAAGAACAAAAGGATGACAGGAGTGAAGGTAGGACCAATTAGAGATAAAGGTGGGAAGGTGTGCCTGGAGGCTGTGGAAGTGAGCGAGGTCCTCAATGAATACTTCTCTTCAGTATTCACCAATGAGAGGGAGCTTGATGATGGTGAGGACTATATGAGTGAGGCTGAAGTTCTGGAGCACGTTGCTATTAAGGGAAGAAGAGGTGTTGGAGTTGTTAAAATACATTAGGAAGGATAAGTCCATGGGGACTGACGGAATATTCCCCAAGCTGCTCCATGAGGCAAGGGAAGAGATTGCTGAGCCTCTGGCTAGGATCTTTATGTCCTTGTTGTCCACGGGAATGGTACCGGAGGATTGGAGGGAGGCAATTATTGTCCCCTTGTTCAAAAAAGGTAGTAGGGATAGTCCGGATAATTACAGACCAGTGAGCCTTACGTCTGTGGTGGGAAAGCTGTTGGAAAGGATTCTTAGAGATAGGAGCTATGGGCATTTAGAAAATCATGGTCTGATCAGGGACAGTCAGCATGGCTTTGTGAAGAGCATATCCTGTCTAACAAGCCTGATAGAGTTCTTTGAGGAAGTGACCAGGTATATTGATGAGGGTAGTGTAGTGGATGTGATCTACGTGGATTTTAGTAAGGCATTTGACAAGGTTCCACACAGAAGGTTTATTCAGAAAGTCAGAAGGCATAGGATCCAGGGAAGCTTGGCCAGGTGGATTCAGAATTGGCTTGCCTGCAGAAAGCAGAGGGTCGTGGTGGAGGGAGTACATTCGGATTGGAGAGCTGTGACTAGTGGTGTCCCACAAGGATCAGTTCTGGGACCTCTACTTTTCATGATTTTTATTAATGACCTGGATCTGGGGGTAGAAGGGTGGGTTGGCTAGTTTGCAGACAACACAAAGGTTGGTGGTGTTGTGGATACTGTAGAGAATTGTCGAAGATTGAAGAAAGACTTTGATAGGATGCACAAGTGGGCGGAGAAGTGGCAGATGGAGTTCAACCCGGAGAAGTGTGAGGTGGTACACTTTGGAAGGACAAACTCCAAGGCAGAGTACAAAGTAAATGGCAGGATACTTAGTAGTGTGGAGGAGCAGAGGGATCTGAGGATGCATGTCCACAGATCCCTGAAAGTTGCCTCACAGGTAGATAGGGTAGTTAAGAAAGCTTATGGGGTGTTAGCTTTCATAAGTAGAGGGATAGAGTTTAAGAGTCATGAGGTAATGATGCAGCACTATAAAATTCTGAGAATACGTACACAACGCTGGAAGAACTCAGCAGGTCAGGCAGCATCCGTGAGAAAAGAGTAGCCAATGTTTCAGGCCGAGACTCTTCATCAGGAAGGGGGGGGGGAGAGAGGGCCGAAGCCCAGTAATAGAGATAGGGGAGCCCCCCCCCCCCCAGCTCTGTTACTGGGCTTCGGCCCTCTCTTCCCCCCCATTCCTGATGAAGGGTCTCGGCTCAAAACGTTGGCTACTCTTTTCTCACGGATGCTACCTGACCTGCTGAGTTCTTCCAGTGTTGTGTACGTATTCTTTGATCCATAGCATCTGCAGTTGTATTTTTGTGTCTATAAAACTCTGGTTAGGCCACACCTGGAGTACTGTGTCCAGTTTTGGTCGCCTCACCATAGGAAGGATGTGGAAGCATTGGAAAGGGTACAGGGGATATTTACCAGGATGCTGCCTAGTTTAGAGAGTATGCATTATGATCAGAAATTAAGGGAGCTAGGGCTTTACTCTCTGGAGAGAAGGAGGATGAGAGGAGATATGATAGAGGTATACAAGATATTAAGAGGAATAGATAGAGTGGACAGCCAGTGCTTCTACCCCAGGGAACCACTGCTCAATACAAGAGGACATAGCTTTAAGGTAAGGGGTGGCATGCAACTTCGACAGCATCCTCTTTTCAGACACCACCGTCAAAGAGTCCAGTTCCACCCCCACAACATCACTGGCCTTACGAGTGAGTTTGTTGATTCTGTTGGTGTCTGCTATCCTCAGCCTGCTGCCCCAGCACACAACAGCAAACATGATAGCACTGGCCACCACAAACTCATAGAACTCATAGTCCAGCAGTTGTTAAAGGACCTCAGTCTCCTCAGGAAATAGAGACAGCTCTGACCCTTCTTGTAGACAGCCTCGGTGTTCTTTGACCAATCCAGTTTATTGTCAATTCCTATCCCCAGGTATTTGTAATACCTGATAGAGTACCTGATAGATAGAGTGGACAACAGAGAATTTTTTCCATGAGAGAAGTGGCTTATATGATGGAGCACAATTTTAAGCAGATTGGAGTTAAGTATAAAGGGGAAATGTCAAAGGTAGCTTTTTCTTACAGAGTTGTAGGCGGTGTGGTACGTGCTGCCAGAGATGGTGCTACAGATAGATACATGAAGCTCTAAGATAGACAAATAGATGAAAAAGAAGTGAGGGGCTATGTAGGAGGGAAGGGTTAGATTGATGTTAGAATAAGTTAAAAGGTCAGCACAACATTGTGGGCCAAAGGGCCTATACTGTGCTGCACTGTTCTGTGTTCTATTAATGTTGACATGCACCAGCTTTGACCCAATGATCTGATTCAGTTTGTAATTTCTGATGTATTACAATGCCTGCAGCCATTACCTTCATGTCCTATTTATGAAATGGCCACAATTAGAGAAGAGTACAGTAAGGCACATGAGCAATTAGCTGGGTCAGACACAACTCAGCTGATAGTGAGTTGAATCAAGGGACTGCAAGTTGAAGCATTGTAATGAATAAATGCTGACATGGCAGTGCAGCACTGACAGAGAGCCAGAGGTATTGTCTTTTGGCTGACACTCAGTCCCTTGTCCCCAGTGAATGTAAAAGATCCCATGGTACCATTTCAAGGAGAAGCAGGTATCCATGCCAATATCTATCCTCCAGTAAACACAAAGGCAGGTTAGTGATCGACCATCACATATCTATTCATGGGAGCTTACTATGCACAAATTGCCTGCATAGTGCCACATTATAATGATAACAACAGATCAGCAAGTACATTTTTCTGGCAGGGGTTGACAGCAGTGAATTTGGGAAAACCTTTCCAGAAATGCAATTTACTCTTCTTCTATTACTCAACAGAAAATTAGGATCATGAAGCAGTGATCCAGATGCTTAGACTGATCAAATAATCAAGGGAGATGCAGATTAAATACTGCACAGGATCTTGGGAATGATAATTATTTCCTGTAACAATGCTCTGTCGTCATGCAAAATGGAAGGGTAGGAATAAGTGTGATTAATCAACTACAAAGCCATTAGTGTTACTGCTGTGAATTCCCAGCATTTCACATATCCTTATCCGCTTTGTTTAACAGATTCCTTTCTAGTCCTGTTTCTTCCTCTTGCTTATGATTGCTGTTTATTGGAGGGACTGAAATGCAATTACATTGGGAAATATCTGTGATTTATACCAGCTCATGACCAATCAATGTTGTCAACTTTATTAGACTTGTATTGCACTCAGTATCTGGTGCACTACTTAGCATTAGCTGCTCTTCAGCAACTTTGAATTACTACATATTATATAGATCAACAGACCAATCAGCTTGGGCACAAACTGCTGTATAAAACATCTGAAAGTACTCAACTTATTATCTTTGATGGTGTTGGCCGAGTCTGAAAGACTGGTCAGGACATCAGAACTACCTGTCTTTCTTGTTTCATATCCATATGAGGCCTGCTGTATTCCGAAGTCACTACTTACAGTACATCATTCATGCCCTGTGTGGGTGTACTGATGCCTGAATGAAGTGTATTAGTAGCACCATCTGCTTAAAATATTATCTTGCTCACCAGCTGATGGATCATTCTTGTTTCTCTAGTTATGCAAAGAACAAGATTAATAATAATACTTGTTTAATTAACCAGACTAAAACTAAAATTCCCTGTGAAATTGCTCAAGCTGAGTCAAGTTCTGATAAATGCTGAGCAATTTGAAGAGTTAGCTTAATCTTCCTTCCACAGGTATCATTGGCTCATTTTTATATCATTGTTTTATGATGTATCGGTTTGTTTCCTGCATATTAAAGTAACAATTTATTTTAGAATGTTGGTACTACCCCTTCTGGTAAATTTGCACAGGCAATTATAGATGATCACAGCTGAAAAAACCTTGTGTAAATTACTTTTCATTCTCACATCAGGATTTATTGTCAGCTCTTCAACTGATCCCTCTTCACATTTTTGACTCTAATATATGGTAATAAATAACAACAAAAACTTATGAGAGCAAATGTAAAAATGTAATAAAGCAATCATTCTCATGTATGATTTAAATATTTTCTTAATAATAATTTGAAGTTTATAATCAAATATTGTTCCCTGTAACATTTTTTGAAAGGATTGCTCCACATAGACCTTCAAATAATTTTTGTTTGTGTTTACTAAGACAAACCTAGTCCCATTGACTGATTGCATCACAGCGTAATATGGAAACACATGCCCTTGAATAGAAAATCCTTCAAAAAGTCGTGTATACAGTCCAGTCTATCACAGGTGCCACCATTAAGCACATCTACAAAGAGCAATGTCACAGGAAAACAGCATCCACCATCAGGGACCCCCACCACCCAGGTCATTCTCTGTTCTCATTTCTGCCATTTAGAAGGAAGTACAAGAGCCTCAAGGACTCACGTCACCAGGAACAGTTATTACCCCTCAACCATCAGGCTCTTGAACCAAAGGGGATAACTTCACTTGCTTCATCATTGAACTGTTCCCACAACTAATGGACTCACTTTCAAGGACTCTTCATCTCATGTTCTCAATATTTATTGTTCATTTATTATTATTTCTTTTTTCTTATGTATTTGCACAGTTTGTTATCTTTTGCACATTGATTGTTTGTCCACCCAAGAAAAGTTTCCTCTCCCTCAATATATAGATTGTTGGTTGCAGTTTTTTATTGATTCTATTATGATTTTGGATTTACTGAGTATGCCTGCAAGAAAATGTATCTCAGCGTTGTTCATGGTAACATATGCACTTCGATTACACATTTACTTTGAACTTCGATATGCAATAGAAGTGAGCTCTATTATTGGCTATAAAACTCTTGGGTTTACAGTCGAGCTTTAGAGTTGATGGATGCAAGAGTCAAACTCAGATTACCAGAATTTTTTATTTTGAATTAGCAGCAACTTCAGCTGAAATTCATAAAAGGTCTTTGATAAGCTTATAAACAATATGTTTATACAGTATCAAATACTAACATTGTAAATTGCCACAGATACACATTTTATTGCTGTATTAAACACTGCATTGCATTAAATGCTTATTGTCAGATGTTAGCACAACACAGCTGTGATCCAAAACAGCTGCACACTTGCTATTGGTCTAATTATATTCTCCCAAGTGTTACGTCATTTTCAATCCCCAAAACAACAAGATTAGGGGGCATTTGCAGTTGTTCTGCCATTCTGCAACCTACAGGTTATCTTCAATATTTCCTTTCTAACCCATTCCTGTAAGTATGGCTAAGTTGCATTGTAAGCACTTTCCTAAAGTGCTTACAATGTCGAAGCAGAAAGAAATCTTGGATCATCTACTCTTCACCTACTTAGCATCTTTCAGCACTTTTGTTGAAGGTGGCTGCAGACATTTCTTGTGGATGAATCCTTCTGGATGGACATCAGTGAACAAAGTAGAATTGGTGGTGCAATAACAGTTGGAAGTTGTTTTGCACACGTTTTTGGTGCACTAAAGTGCATCTACACTTAGCATAATGCCTTATTGAGTCCTCCTCAAACACTATCACACAAGTAATCAAAGTCCAGACTCTATTGGTGTTCTGGCAGCATTCTCCATTATTATCCTGATTGTTAGGCATTCACCTGCTATAGCTGGAGAATGAGTAGCCACAGAATGAGAGTAAAGCCTTTGTCCAGCAAGATCCACCGCTCTGGTTGGTGCCAGCTACTATAAAGATGGACTCCCTCAGGATGAAGGAGTCATGTGTGGATCACAGAAATACAAAAATTACTACCATGAAATTCTTTTTGTAATGCACAATAACCCATAAATTAAGGGAGAGAAAACGTTTCTTGTTTGTAAGCTGTTGTTCATTATTATGGGGAGCCCTTACACAAAAATAGTCAATGGAAACCAACAATTCAGGCAAAACCTGGTGCCTGAAATATGATCAGTCTTTTCTGAAACACAAATAAATAAAGTAATATCTCTGCAAATACAACTCCTGAGTGAACTTTCTAAGAAGACCTGTGACCACACCCTCCTACCAGGACTGTTCTCTCCATGATCAAGGTCACGCTGACTCTGAAGGATCTTTCCAAATTATTATGCCTCTCCTAAAGTGCAGCAGTGAGGAGCTAGGACATTAGATTAGCTGCTCTCTCTTAGGAAGATGGCACTGCCTAGAATACTTGGAGACAAAGAAAAATAAATGGGTATATAGCCAGACATGATAGCTCTGGCTGCAGGCTTTATTGACAGATCTCTGACTTAACATCCCTAAAGAACCTGACTGCTGACGCACAGTTTCCCAAACAGCTGCCCCCTCCTCCTTCCAAATACACTCCTCATCTGTGCTGCCAGTTTCAACTCAACCCAGCCACAATATCAAGGAAAAATAACAAAATTGATTTTATCACTCAAAAGAAATAGCGCATCTCTCAAATGATCAAAATATCCAGTTAAACACCAATCGATGTGCTCTTGTTGAAATTCCACTGAATAGCTTTGCTGATGAAGGGCTACAATGAATTGTCCCTGCAGCTTAAGTGCCAAGATACACATACATGTTTAATGCATGCTAACTGCTTTGTCACAGCCCACTTTTACAGAACTAGCACCTTGGCATGTCAGAAGGACTGGCAAAAGGAATTTGACAGAATTAGCAATATATCAGCATTGGCGGAGGACTAACGTCAGCAATCATCTACCCTGCAAATGGCTGGCTTACACATATTACCATCCTATCCAATTTTTTGAGCAACCTGACTCATGATCAGATTATATGCTTGCATAAGGCATAGTGAATCCAAAGCAAATTGGCAGCACAATAAAGTTTAATATCACTGGCATATGTCGTGAAATTTGTTGTTATGCGGCATCAACACATTGCAATATATAATAATAAAAACTGTAAATTAAAGTATATATATTTAAAACGAAGTTAAATTAAATACACAGTAAAAAAAAGAGAAAGAAAATTAGTGAGGTGGTGTTCATGGGTTCAATGTCCACTCAGAAATCTAACGACAAAGGGGAAGTAGCCATTCCCTAATCATTGATTGTGTGCCTTCAGATTCCCTCATGTTAGCAATGAGAAGAGGGCATGTCCTGAGCGATGGGGATCCTTCATGATGGATGCCACCTCTCTGAGGCATTGCTCCTTGAAGATATCCTGGATGTCAGAAAGGCGAGTGCCCATGGAGCATCCAGAACACTTTCAAGGAGCAAGTCCTCAGAGAGGTGTCATCCATCATTAACACCAGCAGCATCAACAACTAGAGCCGCAAACTTTGTGACCATTTTTAATAGATAGATAGATACTTTATTCATCCCCATGGGGAAATTCAACTTTTTTCCAATGTCCCATACACTTGTTGTAGCAAAACTAATTACATACAATACTTAACTCAGTAAAAAAAATATGACATGCATCTAAATCACCATCTCAAAAAGCATTAATAATAGCTTTAAAAAGTTCTTAAGTCCTGGCGGTAGAATTGTAAAGCCTAATGGCATTGGGGAGTATTGACCTCTTCATCCTGTCTGAGGAGTATTGCATCGATAGTAACCTGTCGCTGAAACTGCTTCTCTGTCTCTGGATGGTGCTATGTAGAGGATGTTCAGAGTTATCCATAATTGACCGTAGCCTACTCAGTGCCCTTCGCTCAGCTACCAATGTTAAACTCTCCAGTACTTTGCCCACGACAGAGCCCGCCTTCCTACGCCTTACTACGAACCAGTGTCATTGGTCCTCTTTTGCACTACTTTACTGTAATCTGTCATGCCTGCACTGTACTGCTGGCACAAAACAACAAATTTCACAGCTTGTGGCAGTGACAATAAACCTGATTCTGATACTGAGTCTGAATCATGAGGAATTATAAAGATATGACCCTGAGAAAAGCAGATAACTGAAGGTTGTTTTTTTTAAAACCTTTAATCTGTTTCATCCACTTCAACAGCATGGAATATTGTAACAGGTTTTACAAACTAATTATTTGCCCAGTTTTAAGGCCATCCTTAAAGCTATTTGACTGTGTATAACAAATTGGTAGTAACTACTATTCTATCAATTCACAGGTGATAACATTCTCAGAATCAGGTTTATTATCACCGGCCTGGGATGTGAAATTTGTTAACTTAGCAGCAGCAGTTCAATGCAATACATAATCTAGCAGAGAAAAATAATAACAATAATAAATAAGTAAATCAATTGCAGAAATTGAATAGATTTTAAAAAACATGCAAAAATCAGAAATGCTGTATATAAAAATAAAGTAAGGTGGTGTCCAAAGATTCAACGTCCTCTTAGGAATTGGATGGCAGAGGGGAAGAAGCTGTTCCTGAATTGCTGAGTGTGTGCCTTCAAACTTCTGTACCTCCAAACTTCTGTACGTCCTACCTGACAGTAACAGTGAGAAAAGGGCATGCCCTGGGTGCTGGAGGTCCTTAATTAATGAACGCTGCCTTTCTGAGACACTGCTCTCTGAAGATGTCCTGGGTACTTTGTAGGCTAGTACCCAAGATGGTGCCGACTAAACTTACAACCCTCTGCAGGTTCTTTTAGTCCTGTGTAGTAGCACCCCTCCCCATACCAGACAGTGATGCAGCCTGTCAGAGCACTCACCATGGTACAACTGTAGAAGTTTTTGAGTGTATTTGTTGACATGCCAAATCTCTTCAAACTTCTAATAAAGTATAGTCACTGTCTTGCCTTCTTTATAACTACATCAATATGTTGGGGACCAGGTTAGAACCTCATAGATCTTGACACCCAGGTACTTAAAGCTGCTCACTCTCTCCACTTCAGATCCTTCTATGAGGATTGGTATGTGTTCCTTTCTTTTACCCTTCCTGGAGTCCACAATCAGCACTTTCGTCTTACTGATGTTGAATCCTGAGATTCTACCAACAATGGTTGTATCGTCAGCAAATTTATAGATGATATTTGAGCTATGCCTAGTCACACAGTCACGTGTATATAGAGAGTAGAGCAGTGAGTTAAGCACACTTTCATGAGGTGAACCAGTGTTGATCATCAGTGAGGATATGTTATCACCAATCTGCACATATTGTGATCTTCCAGTTAGGAAGTCAAGGATCCAATTACAAAGGACAGTACAGAGGCCCAGGTTCTGCAACTTCTCAATCAGGATTGTGGGAATGATGGTATTAAATGCTGAGCTATAGTCGATGAACAGCATCCTGACAAAGGTGTTTGTGTTGTCTTGGTGACCTAAAGCTGTGTGAAGAGCCACTGAGATTGCGTCTGCCATTGACCTATTGTGGCGACAGACAAATTGCAATGGGTCCAGGTCCTTGCTGAGGCAGGAGTTCAGTCTATTCATGATAAACCTCTCAAAACATTTCATTACTGTTGATGCAAGTGCTACCGGGCGATGGTCATTATGGCAGCTCACATTATTCTTCTTAGTCACCACTATAATTGTTGCCTTTTTGAAGCAAGTGGGAACTTCTGTCATAGCAGTGAGAGGTTGAAAATGTCCTTGAATACTCCCAGTGGTTGGTCAACGCAAGTTTTCAGAGCCTTACCAGGTACTCTATCGGGAACTTCCGCCTTGCAAGGATTCACTCTCTTTAAAGACAGCCGAACATTAGCCTCTGAGACAGAAATCACAGGGTCATCAGGTGCAGCAGGGATCTTCACAGCTGTAGTTCTATTCTCCCTTTCAAAGTTGGCATAGAAGGCATCAAGTTCATCTGGTAGTGAAGCATCACTGCCATTCATGCCATTGGGTTTCACTTTGTAGGAAATAATGTCTTGCAAACGCTGCCAGAGTTGCCGTGCATCTGATGTCACCTCCAACCTCATTTGAAATTTTCTCTTTGCCCTTGAAATAGCCCACCGCAGATCATACTTGGTTTTCTGGTACAGGCCTGGGTTGTCAGATTCAAATGCCACAGATCTAGCCTTTAGCAGACGATATACCTCCTGGTTCATCCATGGCTTTTGGTTTGGGAATGTACTGTGTCTTTCTGGGTACACACTCATCCACACAGGTTTTCGTGAAGTCGGTAACAACTGCAGCATACTCATCCAGATTCTAAGATGAATCCCTGAATACAGTCCAGTCCACCGATTCAAAGCAGTCCTATAGGCGCTCCTGTGCTTCCCTTGTCCATACCTTCTTGGTCCTCACTGCTGGTGCTGCAGTCTTCAGTCTCTGCCTATACTCAGGGAGTAGAATTATAGCTAAGTGATCAGACTTCCTGAAGTGAGAGTGTGGAATAGCACGGTAGGCATTCTTGATGATGGTGTAGCAATGGTCCACTGTGTTGTAATGATGCAAATTCTTGACAATTCCTCAATTCTGAAGCAAGAAGAGATGTTTGCCTTCCAGGGACCCCAGCGTGCTCTCTGATTTGGTAACCCAATACTTATTCAAACAGTGACACCAAACGCTGTTGCTTCTAGTGTGAGGGAAAGCTGCATACATCAGTTCAAATTGAAGATAATACTCAGAAAATAAAAATATTAAATAAACGATAGAAGAAAGTGAAGAGAGATAGATGAAAATAAGTACTTTGTAGAATAATTAGATACTTAAATTTACAGCACAAAATATTCATATGGATAAAGTGAAGGTTAAATAGTTTAAACAAAGGAATGCATGTGCTAGAATCATAATGAGTGATTAACTGGACACTGTTAGACCTTGAGCAGACATCATAACTTTTGTTGTTTGGCTAATTATGACTTAAGTGACCAGCCAGTGCTTCCAGTGCTGTGACATTTTAGTGTATAAACATAGGGTTCAATTTATTACATAGTTAGAAGTAGTTCAAACCAGCAATTATAGACCAATACACAAGAGATTCTGCTGACGCTGGAAATCCAGAATGACAGACACAAAATACTTAGCAGGTCAGGCAGCATCAAGGAAAATTAATAAGCACTTGACATTTCAAGCCAAGAGCTTTCTTCGGGAATGAAAAGGAAGAGAGAAGATGCCAGAATAAAAAGGTGGGGGGGGGGGGTGGAGGGCTAGGAGGTCTATCCAGAAGGTGAAAACAGGTGGGTGGGAAAGATGAAGGCCTGGAAAAGAAGCAAGTCTGATAGGAGAGGAGAGTGGAACATGGGGAGAAAGGGAAGACGGATGGGCACCAGGGAAAGGTGATTGACAGGAGAGGAAAAGAGGTAAGACATTAGAGTGTGGTATAGAGAAGAGGGAAGGGAGAGGGAAAATAAAATTATTGGAAGGAGGCTGGAGGCTACCCAGATGTAATATGACTTGTTGCTCCTCCACGTTGAGTGGCCTCATCGTGGCAAAAGAGGAAACCATGTCAGAACAAGACTGGGGCTAGGAGTTAAAATGGTTAGAGGTGTATGAGAAAATGAGAGGCATTGATCATGTGGATAGTCAGAGGCTTTTTCACAGGGCTGAAATGGCTAGGACAAGAGGGCACAGTTTTAAAGTGCTTGTAAGTAGGTACAGAGGAAATGTCGGGGTAAGTTTGTTTGTTTGGGTTTTTTTACACAGAGAGTGGTGAGTGCACGGGATGGGCTGCTAGGAACGGTGGTGGAGGTGGATAGACTCTTGGATAGGTACATAGAGCGTAGAAAAACAGAGGGCTGTGGATAACTCTGGGACATGTTCAGCACAACTTTGTGGGCTGAAAGGCCTGCATTGTGCTGTAGGTTTTCTGTTTTCTATGGACAACAGGAAATTCCATTTTTGGCAGATAAAGCAGGGGTGCTTAACAAAACGGTCCTCCAACATGCGTTGGGTCACACCACTGTAGAGGAGGCTGCATAGACAAGACCACTTCTATATGCATCTCTTAAAGTTTAGATCCATTATTAGTGTACCCTGTGATAGAAGTCATTCCAGAGATCACTACAATCAGTTTGAAGTCCTGTCTGGTATGGACGCACAGATATAGCAATGGAAGCTTTGAAGTTACAGGCATATAACAGAACATTGAACAGTACAGCACATTACAGGCCCTTTAGCCCACAATGTTGTGGCAACGTTTTAACCTAGTTAAAATTCAATCTAACCCATTCCTCCCCCATAGCCCTCCATTTTTCTTTCATCTGTGTGTCTACCTAAGAGTCTATTAAATGCCCCAACGTATTTGCCTCTACCATCACCCCTGGCAGCACACTCTATCTGTCTACCACTGTGTAATAAATCTACCTTTGATTGATGCACCATCAATAACTCTTGGAGACGTGAGGCAAGATATCGGCTTTTATTGGCTGGAAGAAAGAACAAGCAGCAATTGACCACCACACTGCGTCCTGGAGACTGAGGCCGGGGCGGTGTCCCCAATCACCTTTATACCGGGGTCCGTGGGAGGACCCACGGTCAGTGGGAGGAGCCACAGGAGCAGTCAGCGGGGGGGCATGTCCAGACAGGTATATGTAGTTCACCACATTGACATCCTCAAATCACCTTAAATTTTGCCCCTTCATATTTGCTATTTCAACCTTCTTTGCTGCAAAAGAGAATAGCCCTAGTTCACTCAACCTGTCCTCATAAGACATGCTTTCTAATCCAGGAAGGATCATGGTAAATCTCCTATAATGAGATGACCAGAACTGAACACTAAGTGAGGTTAACTTGAGGTTTTTTAGACCTGCAACATTACCTCATGAGTTTTGAACTCAGTGCCCTGACTAATGAAGGCCAAACATCATGACTTTCTCAATCATAATATCAACTTGCTTGTCAACTTTGAGGGATCTAGGAACGTGGATCCAGGGATCCCTTTGTCCCTCCCCATTTCCAAGAATCCTGTCATTAATCCTATATTCTGCCTTCAAGCTCGACCTTCAAGCGTATTTTTTTGGATTGAACTTCAGCTGCCACTTCTCAGCCCAGCTCTGCACCCTACAAATGTCCTGTTGTAATGTAGCCTATGTCAACTTTCTGCACAATCTGCAACACTTTGCACCTTCATGTTTTTGCAAACTTACTAACCCATGTTTCTACTTCCTTTATCAAAGTCATTTATAACAATCACAAAGAGCAGGGGTCCCTGAATAGATCTTTGCAGCACACCACTGGTTTCTGACCTGCAGACTAAATGTGGCCCATCTACTACCCCTGCTGCCTTCAGTGGGCAAGAGAATTATAAATGCATGCAGCCAAGTTTCCTTCAATCCAAGCTTCCTGACTTACTGAACGAACCTACTGTGGGGAACTTCATCAAACATCTTACTAAAATCCATATACACCACATCCACAACCCTAAATTAAATCTTTTCCAACAATCTTATTATAATCCTATACACTTATTTAAAATCAACTGTGGGGGTTTTCATTACATTCAAGGATCGGTATTTAACTCTGAAGACATCAACCCAGTGTGATGCATTCATAATACAAGAATGGTAGTAGCTCTTTCGTAACATTTATTAACATTGACTGTCAGCTCCATTCTCAGAAGTACAATTTCCTCTCATTAACACAAGGTATCACACTGCTGTAAGGAGTTCATACATTCAATTGATAACTGACAACATGGGTGCACAGTAGCATAGTGGATAGTGCAACACTATTACAGATTGAGGAATCAGAGTTCAGAGTTCAATTCCAGCACCGTCTATAAGAATGCTTACATGTTCTATCCATCTGTATGTAGGATTCCTCCACATGTCCCAAAAGACTAAAGACATACCAATTATTGGTCATTGTAAATTGTCCTGTGATTAGGCTTGAGTTAAAATAGGTAGGTTGCTGAGTGGTGAGACTCATTGGGCTTGTTTCGTGCTGTATCTCTAACTAAATAGAATGTCGCGCAAAAATTTAAAAAACCACAAACTCTGAAACACTGGAATCCAATAGACAAAGGTCTATTGAAATGCCTGGGAATTTACCCCGATCAGTAGGCAAACATACAATTGAGATGTATCAGCACTTTTACTCTGCCTCAAACATTTATTCCAATGAAGTTAATGGATTGTATTTTGAATACGACAATAGCTAGGATGTTTTTTTCCTTGTTTTATCTTCAGTGCATCAGATTTGTTTTCATCTACTTCTTCAACAGTCAGTGAAACAGGGTAAATTTCATTTTTAAAAATAAAAGCTCAGTTAAAGACATATAAACTTCCAGTATCAACAAAGTTAGATCACTTATTCATTATTATGTGCAGACATATTATCATATGTACATTTTGTAAATTATCTGCTGAAATCTTTTGATAACAAAAAATTACTAAAATGATAGACTTAAAAGATAAATATTGACAACAAAATATGAACTATGCATAACACTGGGTCACGAGTGTGGATGTTCACATTTAATACTCAGAAAAGCCATAATTGTAAATGATGGCATATACTGTTAATGAATTTTCCAGTTATTGATGTTTTTCTTTGCAACTGTTAATGATGCAAATCAAAAGAAGGAACACTCCACATTTCTACTGCCTGGGCTACTGGCAACATTGAAAAAGTTGCTAATTATGATCACTGCTCCTTTCAATATGGTAGAGTTGTCTCCTTCAGATTTGCAGGACCAAGATCAAGTATTTTCCAAACTGATGCTGCAACAATTGTTGATTGCAAAACAGTTAAAAATTAAACATCAAAACATGGTGGATTATTATCCGAGAATGCATTCTTATCCTAAAATTGCAAACTTACATTTCTGCTAAACACTGAACCTCAAACAAAAGCTTTAAAACTATTTCTAGCATTTCAAGTACTATATGTTAATTGGCAGAAGTTTTGCAATCACTGATGCCACCTTTAGATTTTTGTTGGTGATTTTAATTTTGACTCCTTCCTGTTTAATCCTCATGTATATATGGCATAGAGTATTTTTTCCTTCAGAATAATCATCAGTGCAATACCCAGACGAAACAACTAATTGAAAAGAAGAATGCCATGGCTAAGTCAACAAAATGAAATTCCACAATTACATGAAGCAGTTGAGTTTGAGGTACTTCACTTTGGAGGTTATCTCACCCCACATAAATTTTGTGAATTGTCTATAGTTTCCAAGTGGACTTGGTAAAGGAAATGCAACAGGGAAGGGTCATTTTCAGTGATAATGAGCAAATTGTATGCTTGTACATTTTCCTTATCAATCATTCCTTGCACTCTCACTTTTATAGAATGTAAATGGAACATAAATGGAAAATTTATAGCAGAAATGCTTTGCATTTAAGGGCTTCCATCACGGATATGCCATTATTACCCATCATTCGTCAATACAGGCAGTCCCCGAGTTAACGAACGTCCGACTTACGAACAACTCATACTTACAAATGGCCTGCCATAAAGCATATTATATTGAAAATTCAAGTTAAATACAATTGTTCGTAATAACGAACGCATACACTACATTGTGACGCTCGTGAAAACATTGCACGGCTTCAGCAGTTCGTCGGCTCGAGGAAGGTGAACGCTGTCTGCCATTTTAAGTCGGATTATGTTGCCATTAATACTGTGTTGAGCGTGTAACTTTGTATTTGGCTTAAATTCTTCTCTTACTTACCATGTCTCTGAAGCGTAAATCTGATGCAAGTGCTGGTGATGGATCAAAGAAAAGGAAAACGATCATGATTGAAAATAAGGTGGAAATAAGAAAGCGATCAGAAAGAGGTGAAACATCATTGGTCATTGGAAAAGCATTAGGCTACAGTTAGTCAACAATCAGAACAATTTTAAAGGATAAAGTGAGAATAATGGAGCATGTGGAAGTTCCTGGCCCGATGAAAGCTACAATTATTACTAAGCAATGCAGTGGTTTGATTATTGAAATGGAAAGGTTAATCATAATTTTGTTAGACAATCAAAATCAGCGTAATATTCCTATTAGCCTTACTTTAATGCAAGAAAAGGCTTAAAGCCTTTTCAATGATTTAAAAGCTGCACATACAGCAAGTAAAAATGATTGTGATGAAGAATTTGTTGCGAGAAGGAGTTGGTTCAATCGTTTCTAAGTGAAGGCAAATTTACATAATATTAAAGTGCAAGGTGAAGCAGTGAGTGCCGATTTAAGTGCTGCGAGTGATTTTCCTGAAATGTTTAAAAAAATTATTGAGGAGGGAGGTTATTTGCCAGACCAAATATTTAATGTAGACGAGACTGGCTTAATTTGGAAAAAAAAATTCTGAAAGGACCTACATTTCAAAAGAGGAAAAAAGTGCACCAGGGCATAAGGCATTGAAGGATAGGCTAACGTTACTGTTTGGTGGTAACACATCCGGGGATTTCAAGCTTAAGCCTTTGCTTGTGTATCGCTCCCTAAATCCGAGGGCACTTTGCCATATCATTAAGGCATCTCTTCCCCTTATTTGGAAGGCAAATTCAAAGGCTTGGGTTACAATTGCCATCTTTGAAGACTGGTTCTTGAACCATTTTGTCCCTGCTGTTGAACGTTATTGCTTGGCCAAAAAAATTCCTTTCAAGATTCTATTTGTGCTTGACAACGCACCCGGACATCCAAGCACTTTAGATGACCTTCACCCCAATGTAAAGGTCGTATTTTTAGCCCCCAACACCACATCACTACTTCAGCCAATGGATCAGGATGTCATAGCGTCCTTTATGGCCTATTATTTATGGCGGACCTTCTCACAAGTAGTCAGGGCTACCCAAGATGATGTGATGAGCTTAAGGGGGTTCTGGAGGGATTATCATATCTATGATGCCATCAAAAATATTGCTGATTCTTGGATGAAGTGAAGCAGTCAAATATGAAAGGAGTGTGGAACAAATTGTGTCCCCAATTCGCACATACTTTTCAGGGGTTTACAGCTGATGACATCGCTGAAGCCAGGCAAGCTGTGGTTGATATTGGTAATGAACTGCAGTTAGACATCAGTGAAAATGATGTTTTCAACTCCCATACCGAAGAACTGAACAACGAAGACCTTCAGGAACTAGAGCAGCAGATGAGAGCATTTGAAGAAGAAGAAGACTGGCACCTAGGAACTCCGGAACCAAGAAAGTTTGTGATGAAAGAGTTAGCTGAAGCCTTTCGTCTCATTGAAGCAGAGATGGCAAAGTTAGAGGAGCAAGATCCTAATACAGAAAATTTCACCAAAGTTTACCGTGCAATTACCGAGGACCTCAGCTGCTACAAGGCCATTTATGACGAGAAAAAGAAAAGCTCTGTACAAACCTCCCTCCCTTGATGTCTACTTCACGAAATTGACTCCAGTATGAATGCTCCTTCCGGTATGTAAGACATCGCTGGAACCGTATGTAGTTCCTTTTATTATTACTGTATTATGTTAAAGATGTTTTAGTGTATTTGGAAGTGTTTCTTAAGTGTTTTATATGCATAGAAAGGTAAAATATATACTATATATTATGACAAACATTTGACTAACTGACACTAAATAATACCGGATGTACCAGTTCTGACTTGCATACAAATCCGACTTAAAGATGGACTTAGGAACGGAACTCGTTCGTAACCTGAGGAGTGCCTGTACATTGCAAATTGTTTGTAAAAAAATGTCAGGCAGGTACTTGCTGTAAAGCTAGAAGTTACATTTGGTTTTCTAGAGACTCTTCCAGAGACCTGGTCATTTATAAGATTTTGCTTCAAATCAGTGACTCTGGATCTGTTCATTCTTCCAGGCTCTATGCCATGCACTTATTGAGTGAAACAATTACAAAGTTAAAAAAGTTTCTTGGTCAGCTTTATGATAACATTCCTTTTTAATATATAAACACATTTTTAATTTTTATTTGGATAAGCAATTCTAATACCATGTGATTACATTTCACTTTTCTATTCCCAATATTGCTTCAGTGGTAAAATGTTACACAGTTATAATAGCACAGAACTACATCCTTCAGCACAACAGGTTCTCTTACACCAATAAGCATCAATTGATAGCAATTCTACAACAATACAAATTTATTCTCCCAACATTCTCTTCAATTATTTCTCACATTCTTCCAACTACCCACACTCTAGGTGCAATTTAAAGTGGCCACTGACATCTTTGGATTGTGGAAAAAAATCTGAGCAAACAGGAAATACTCATGTGGTCACAGACAAACTCTACACAGAGGTCAGGAATGAACTCAGCTCTACTGCCTATGTCAGTCTACATTTTCAATTTGTTGACATGGTTTTACTTATTCCTTTTAGAGACAAGTTATATAGAACATAAAACAGCACAACACAGGTACTTCGGCTCACTGTGTGGGCACTGACACAATTCCAAGTTAACTAATGCCATCTGCCTGTACATGACCCACACTCCCCTTTCACTGCCAAATCATCTCTCTACCTAAGCCCTCTGAAACACTGCAATCATATCTGCTTCTACCACCTGCCCACCAGCAGTGTTCCAGTCCCCTGCCACACACTCTGAAAAATAAATTTCATTTCACAAATTTCTTTGAAAAATTCCCCCACCACCTTCCCCACCTTCAAGACTTCTATATCTGACATTTCTACTTTGGGAAAAATTCGGTGACTATTACTCCATCTGTGCCTGTCATAATTTTATATACCATCAACTTGTTCTCCCCCACCACCTTCAAAACTACTGAGAAAATAATTTAAATTTGTCTGGCCTGTCCTTAATTGTTTTTACACTCCAATCCATGCATCATCCTGGTGAACCTCTTCTGCACGCTCTCCAAAGCCTTCCATCCATTCTCTAGTGTGGTGACCAGAATTGCACACAGTACTCCAATGTAGACCAAACAAAGTTTCATGCAGCTACAACATGATTTACCAGCTTTTATACTCAATTCTCTGATCAATGAATTCAAGCATGTTGTTCTTTGCCCCCTATCTATTTATGTTACCACTTTTACGAAGGTATGGATCACAGCTACTGGTTGTGGACAACGGTGGATAGTGATGGAGCATTTTCTTGGTACTGCAATGCAATTTTAGATTTCTTGTTCTATTGTCACTAATCGCTTCCGTTTATGATGTTTCTTTTTCTTTCCCATCAGATCTGAAGTCAGACAGAGACAAATTTGATTAATCTGTTGATTCATCTGATTCATCTGTTGATCTGCCTTACACATGATAATATGCAATCTTGGAGTATCTGTTTCAATGATGTTTTTAATTTTATCCTCTATTTTCATAAATGGAGCTTATACATGCAGTAATTGTCCTCTTCACAATTCAGGTCATGATTTAGCAGGATCGTTGTGATGTTGGCTTCCTCTGAATTCTACAGTCAGTCTATAGATGCAATTTTATCATTTTTAAAAAAAAATAACATGGAGGTACTATTCTTGGTTGTGGGTTAACAAATCAATTCCATCGTCAGCCACAGCCTCAGTAGTATCTCAGTGCTCATTATTTCTTCTTTGTTGTGTGATAGTATCTTAAAGATTCTTGTGCATATTGTTCCAGTTTAAAGTTCATATAGCTCTCATTTTGAATTTCTCTTTGGCTTGTCTCCCTCTTCTGAAATAATGGTCTCTGCATGTTATTGAGTACAATATTTCTCAATTTAACTTTTAGTGAAATGCCATCAGTTCTATAGCCATCACAGACAGCATTTCATCTTTTCAGAGCATTTCTAAATCACATGTTGAAAAAGCATGTGCAATATTTGTACTTACCAGTATCTGTTATTTTGCTCAACATTTTTGATGCCACATTTACTTGCAAGTGCATTTGCCCACCTAAACCTCCCATGTAATACTTCTCCTATGGTGGCAACTGAGCTAGTGCATCTACTTGCCTTTTCCCGTTTAGTATTTCAGAGGGTAGTCACAATTTGGAACCTGAAGTCTAATCCTTGAAATTTGGTGGCACTTTGTTTTATTTCTCCAACTTCTATTACTGTGAGTGCATTAGATAGTAATTTTATCTGTTTGCTACTTTGGACTTGAATTATTCTTGAGTCTTGTATGTATAAAATTACAGGGTGTTTTTAGCTCTGTTGCTGTATTAACTGACAAATAATGTGCATACTATTTCCTTGAATGTTGAAAGTCAAGTTTTGACTACTGATAATTATTTCAGTAAGTTTTTCCCAGTACTTTTCAGGTTTGTGAAATGTTTTATCAGGAATGAAAGAATTTGTATACTAGTTTATTCTTAGACAACTTTAGTACTATCATGTTTATTTGTGCTTCCATTCCAGCAATATATGACATTTTCTGGGCTTAGTTTCCCTCCATCTGGTGTTTATAACCATTCCAAAATACTGGCATTTTAATTTTTACAATACATTTGCATTGGAACTTCACATTCTTGGCTGCTTCCATAGCTCCATGAAGATCATGGTCACGTGCTACACCATCAATTCCATGAATATGGACATGAACAACTCTGGGTATCAGAAAATGCATCATCCAAATGGAGCATGAACTTTGTTTAACAGCAAAAATTCCTCATCAAGCCTTTAACGGTCCAATAGCCTTTTGTGGCATTGTTTGCTAAAAACTTTGGTTTCTGCCAATGCGGATGGGATTCCTTCTGGAGCTGCACTTGGACAGAAATTTCTTTTGATCACTTGATTCAGTGGACCAAATCTTAGCAATCCATTACAATTCCTTTCAACATAACGAAGTTCAAGCAACTTGTAAGTTTACATGAACAGAAGAGATGTTGCAAACACTGGAAATCTTGAGCAACACACACAAAAATGCTGGAGGTCCTCAGCAGGTCAGAGAGCATCTATGGAGGGGAATAAACATTCAACATTTTGGGCCCTTCATAAGGACTGGAAAGGAAGGGGGAAGGGGGCAGAAGCCAGAATAAGAAGGTGGGGGTTGAGGAAAAGGAGTACAAGCTGGCCAGACACAGGTGAGAACAGGTGAGGGGGTGCAAATTAAAAAGCTGGGAGGTAATGTGTGGAAAAGGTATAGAGCTGATGAAAAGAATTCTAATAGGAATGGGTAATGGCCGTGGAGGAAAGAACATGGAGGGAAATAAGATGGAAGTGGTCGGCAGATGAGAAGGGATAAAAGGATAAATGGAAGAGGGAACAGTAAAAGAGACAAAGAGGGAGAGGTAGAAATTACCGTAAATTGGAGAAATCGATATCTATGTCATAAGGTTGGAAGCTACCCAGAGAGAATGAGGAGTGATTCCTCTGACCTGAGGTAGTCCTTGCCACGGCAATAGAGGAGGCCATAAACAGAATGTCAGAATGGGAATGGGAAATCGAATTGAAATGGGTGGCCACTGGGAGATCCTACCTTTTGCAGCAGAGTAAACTTTCTCAATAAAGCAGTCACCCAATCTGCACTGAATCACTGATGTATCAAGAACATCGGATAAAATAGATAACCCTGACAGAATTGCAGATGAAGTGTGGCCTCTGCTAGAAGGACTGTTTGATACCCTCAATGGTGGTGAAGGAGGAGGGTCTATCGCCAAAGACATGGGCAAATTTCTGCAGAAGTACTATGAAGAGCATTCTACCTGGTTGCATAATTGTCTGGAATGAAGGGCCCATTGCCCAGGATCAGAAAATTGTAACTCAGCCAACTCCATCATGGACACCAGCCACCCTAGCACTGAGGACATCTTCAAAAGGCAATAACCTCATAAAGGCAGCATCCATCATTAAGGACTCCCATCACCTGAGGAAATAATCTCTTCTCATTGCAACCATCAAGGAGGAAGTACAGAAACCTAAAGCCACACACTCAGTATTTAAGGAACAGCTTCTTTCCTTCTGTCATCATGTACACTACATTTTCTCTATTTTGCTCTACTTATGTAGGACGTTTCTCATCTTTTTCTTGATCTGGATTGCAATGTAGGTTTCACTAGTGATTATTGCAACATTCTTGACCTTGCCTCTTGATCATAGAACAGTACAGCATAGGAACTGGCCCTTAAGCTCACAATAGTGTGGAACTAATTGAATGCCTAATGATAACATATGTTTTATTTTCTTGTGAATGTTGCGTATCTGATGTTATCTGCCTGCAATGCTGCGACAAGTATTCTTTTCCTTTGCAACTATGCACAGAACAACAAGCTTGACTTCGACTCTAAACAAAACTGATCCTTTCTGCCTAAACAATATCCATCCCTTCATTCTCTGCCAATTTATGTGCCCATCTAAGAACTTTTTAAACAAGTATTTTTAAACACCTCCATCGTATTTGTCTCCACTATGCCTGCCTTCAGACGGATTGGCCAAACCCAAATAAACTTACAATGGAAAAATTATTTTCATTTCTCTTAAATTTTAGCTGTCTTTTATTGAGTTATATATTGCTGTATTGTCAGCTCTTATTTTTATCATTAATTCAGTACAATAGGATGATGAATTACATAAGTCCCTTAGCAAAGGCATTATTTCCACCAGGCAATACTTAATGATTAATATAGGATGATATAAACGTCAATTTAAATATAGAAATGTGTCTCCACTTTGAGTTGGGAACTGAACTGAGTAAAACAAAATGTTTCAAACAACAAGCAGATCACATCATTGAGCCATTTCTGCTTGGAGCATTTCAGTTTTTAAAACCCTAACCTTGATTTTTCACAGCTCTTAATAGCAATTAACAATATCCTGTGATCTACTAACAAGATATCCAGTGCATATGACATTTTAAACATTGCTTAATGTTATAAAATTTACTGAGAAGCAGCAGCAGCAACAGCCAACAATGGAATTTTTTTCAGCAGGCAATAAACCACTCCCAGCATATAAAAACAGCAATTTGTGAATTTAGATATGGTTAACTTAAAATGTTGCAAAATGTAAATATGACAGTTTGTGATAGATCTTGAAAAGTACACTCTTGTGATACGCAGCATACCCAAGAAATGGAAGAATTTTGCGCAGGAAGGCATGCCACAAAAGGACAGAACCAAGTTGAAAGACACTTTGTACATGCAAATCAAAGTATCTTGGAGAACTATGGGGAACTATGCAACAGGTGGCAGTAGAGCAAAACTATAAAGCAAGATTGTTGGTCATTTAAAACAGCAACAACTCCCTTGAAGCTGAATGAAAACAGATTTATGCAAATTGACTTACACATGAATTAACTAGCATTTGTACAGCAAGCCAAAGAGAATTTCAGAGCTTGCAGTTTTGGTTTTAAAATGGTAGAGCAATTATTAGTGATATTATTAAAATTGAGGTAGTGTTCAATTGCAAGACAATGCAGGTAAGAAAAGTAAGAGATGAATGGAACTAGCGATGAACTAGGCCAGAGTATAGAATGAGCTGAACACAAGAAACCAGGAAATAGACTCGGTGAAAATTCAAAGTTCAAAGTAAATTCATTATCAAAGTACATATATGCTACCATCTACTATTGTGAGATTAATTTCCTTGCAGGCATTTACAGAGAAAAAGAAATACAATACAATTTTATGGAAAACTATCCATAAGCAAAGAATGAAACACTAAGATGCAAAAGACAAATTACGCAAATAAAAATAACACTGAGAATATTAGTTGTAACAAGTCCTTAAAAGTCTGCAGATTCAGTTCAGAATAGTGGTGAATGAAGTTATCCACACCGGTTCAGGAAGCTGATTGCTGTAGGGTAATAACTCTTCCTGAACTTGGTAATATGGGACCCAAGTCCTCTACTTCCTACCTTATGGTAGTGAAGAGGGCATGGTCTAGTTGGTGGAGGTCTGTGGTGAATGCTGCTTTCTTCTGGTAATGCACCATGCAAATATACTAAATGGAAGTGCTTCTGAGTGAGTAGCAACAGGGATGGAAGTGAGGAAGGGCAACAGAAGGGAACACACAAGGAATGAAGGGGAAAGGGCATGAGCAAACATTGAGGGGAAAGGGGTGTTTGAGAGAGGGAAGCAAGAGAGAAATTACTAAGAGTGCAAAAAGACGGTGTGTGAGTAGTCAGAGGGCAAGCAGGCAGTAATTGAGAATGAGTAGGAACTTGTTTTAGTGCAGAATGATAAGCTGAAATACAAGTTATTAGCTTTCTTATACTTAATTTGATTCCAAATAATAACATTTTAGTAAAAGGGCCTAGGAAGATTGTAGATGAATCCAAGTTAAGTTGTAATTATGTGGAAATAGTCGTTACTTTTTAATAACGTTACCAAGGAATAGCATATGGATGAGAAACAGAGGGCTAAAGACAAATCCTTGGAAGACATTGGAAGTAATGGTGGACCTTGAGAAGAGAAGCAATTTGCAGATGATATTCTGGTTCTAATTAGATAGATGGTATTTAACCTCACTGAAATTAATGATTATAGAAGAATATCGGACAGCACAGTAGCTCAGCAGTTAGCGTAATGCAATCACAATGCCAATGACCTGGGTTCAATTCCACCATTGTCGTTAAAGAATTTGTACATCCCTCCCATGACCACATGGGTCTCCTCCACTTTCCAAAGATGTAATGGTAGCAGGTGAATTGGTCACATAGGTGTAATTGGGCTCAGTGGGCTGCAGGGGGCAATTATTGTGCTGTATCTCTGAATCAAACTTTTGAGTAGGGATGGTTAGCCAAAACAAAGTACAGATGCATGAAGGAAGGAAGGAAGGAAAAGACTTGCCCCAGTCATTGCAGTCAAGTTTAGTTCATTAGTGATTATTGTCAAAGAGATATAATGTACAGCAAAAATAATAATTTAAGTTTAATTATAATAGATTTAAAAGCTTAGCTTACATGAGAAAAAGAGTAAAAACTTACATTTATATTGTACTTCCAAGATGACCATTGGGAAAAGAGACGATATAGTGTGAACGAAGTGAAGGCGACAACAATTTTGACACTTTTTTCAAGTGGGAAAAAAAATAAAATTAAGTTTAGAAATTTAAAGTCACAATTCTGGTAAATGGTTCTAAAGTAGGGTTACTATACAATTTAAACTAAAGCATCATATAACTGATATATTTGCTGTGCATTAATTGCAGTTTCAGTAACTTTATTAATGGAATAACAGTCAGTTATATATTTGAATTAAATGTTTTAATAATATTAAATATTTTAATTTTGAACTGATTAATTTCTAATATAATACTTCCAGGATTTCTTAATGTTTAAGATATTGAGAAACTTTATATGTGTATTTTCTAACCAGATTTGACATTGATCCACTGCAATGTTTGATTTCATTCGCAATTCATCAGCAGATCAAACAGTTTACGTCTGCAAACAGGAAGTCGGGGACAATATACAGATAGAGCCTGAAAAGAAGCTGTGTCTTGGAAATTCTAACTGGCCAAGGTCTAACCAGCAACACCATCAACATTCTAAGGTTCACTGTTGTATGCTTAATATTTCAGTAATATTAGAGCAATATTGTAAATATATTGTTTAATTAAGTATTCTTTGTTTACACAATTACAAGTTATATGTACAAAGTACATTAAATGGCATACATTGCTACACCACCATATGTGCGCACCACTAAGGTAAAAACTAAACATCCAGGAGTTATCCCCAGCTCCATGTTTATTGGAGTTACAAAACATAACTGTGGTGATGAGCAAGTTTTAAAATGAACCCAAGACAACTATCTACTGCTTGAAATGCAGCAGTTTTCCTCTTTTGAAGGAGAGACAGAGAGAGACAGAGAAAATGGAATAGCCAAAGAGAAACAAGTACCAGTTTTGCTGAGTGTAACTGGTAGAGAAGCAAACAATTTGCTTAGAATTTTACTATTCCATCAAAACCAGCCAAAATGAACTTTGCTGATATCATAAAAGAAATGCAGGAACATTATGAACCGAAACAATTGTTGATTGCAGAATGCTTTAGGTTTCATAAGTGAAATCAAAAAGAAGGGGTGTCCATTTCAGTGTATGTAACTGAGTTGAAGAAATTGTCTAAGCATTGTCAGTTCAGTGATGGGCTTAATGATTCACTGAGAGATTATTTAGTTTGTGACATCTTACAAGAAAGTATCCAAAAACAGCACCTAACTAAAGCACAACTCACATTTAAAACTGCAGCCAGAGATGCAAGTGAGTTGCATTTAGGAATGAAAATAAGCATGAACAAAATTGCATTGTCTAAACTGAAATCTGCACGGCCAAATAAATTGTGTTAACATTGTGGCAGGAGCTCCCATACACCAGATTAATGCCAGTCTAAAGGTGAAGCTTGCAGAAAATGCAACAAAGTCGAACAAATACCAAGAGCGTGTCGGGCAGGTAGAAATAAATGGACTGCATGGGGATGAAAAAAAACTATCTAATCTGCATGCTGTTGATGAAAAATCTGATAATGATGACAGTGACACAGGACTGCTTAGCCTTAAGATGTATATGTGAAAACTAACAAGGGACAAGCAACATAAATTACACCAGAAATGTATAGCAAATTAACTAAAATGGAATTGGACTATAAATCAAAATGGAAATGAAGCTGGCTTAGCTGTTTCAGTCATTCTACAAAATCAGGTTGAATGTCATTTTGAAGATACTGACCTGAAGCTTGCAGATATCCAACTAAGAACTTACACTAGAGAAAATGTAACTCCTGTGTGAATGACATTTGTAAAAGTGAAATACAACAACCAACAAGCCACATTGGGGTTGGATATGGTAACAACATGAAACCACCATTGTGGGGCCATGATTGGCTGAGACAACTACAACTTGAATGGAGATCTATCCACAAATTGCATGACATATCCACTACAATAAAGTCAACTGAAAGCAAATTAAGAAAGGTTCTTGATGATGCCACAGCAGTTTTCAAGAATGGCATTGGAAAACTCAAATATATCAAGGGTTAAATAGGGTTAAACGAAAATTCCACACCGAAGTTTTTACAAAGCCCTTGCGGTTCCTTATACCATCCATGATAAAATAGCCATTAACGTGGATCGAGTGTGAAGGAATTCTTTCCAATGTTGAGTGCAGCCCATGGGCATTGCCAGTGGTCCCTGTAACCAGGAACTGAGATGATTTTAAGGTCACCATCAAACCCATGCTACTGGCTACTATGCTCCACCTACAGATCAGGAAGAAATGGCAGTGGACAAAGGTAACAGAAATGGTGACATCAGACACTGCACACAAATTATGATCCACAACACCCAGTGAAGCCTACCTCTGACACCTCACCTTATGGAATAGGTGCAATCATGTCACATGTTAGTAGTAATGGAAATGAACTTCCCATATCTTTCCATATATGGCTCCAGGGTGACCAAGGATGGGAGCTCAACATTCAGGGATATTCAATATTCAGGAGGGATAGACAGGAAAGAAAGGGAGGTGGGGTAGCATTGCTGGTTAGAGAGGAGATTAACGCAATAGAAAGGAAGGACATTAGCCTGGAGGATGTGGAATCGATATGGGTAGAGCTGCATAACACTAAGGGGCAGAAAACGCTGGTGGGAGTTGTGTACAGGCCACCTAACAGTAGTAGTGAGGTTGGGGATGGCATTAAACAGGAAATTAGAAATGCGTGCAATAAAGGAACAGTAGTTATAATGGGTGACTTCAATCTACATATAGATTGGGTGAACCAAATTGGTAAGGGTGCTGAGGAAGAGGATTTCTTGGAATGTATGCGGGATGGTTTTCTGAACCAACATGTCAAGGAACCAACTAGACAGCAGGCCATTCTAGATTGAGAATTGAGTAATGAGGAGGGGTTAGTTAGCAATCTTGTCATGTGAGGCCCCTTGGGTAAGAGTGACCATAATATGGTGGAATTCTTCATTAAGATGGAGAGTGACATAGTTAATTCAGAAACAAAGGTTCTGAACTTAAAGAAGGGTAACTTTGAAGGTATGAGACGTGAATTAGCTAAGATAGACTGGCAAATGATACTTAAAGGGTTGACGGTGGATATGCAATGGCAAGCATTTAAAGATTGCATGGATGAACTACAACAATTGTTCATCCCAGTTTGGCAAAAGAATAAATAAGGGAAGGTAGCGCACCCGTGGCTGACAAGGGAAATTAGGGATAGTAACAAGTCCAAAGAAGAAACATATAAATTAGCAAAAAAAAGCGGCACACCTGAGGACTGGGAGAAATTCAGAGTCCAGCAGAGGAGGACAGAGGGCTTAATTAGGAAAGGGAAAAAAGATTATGAGAGAAAGCTGGCAGGGAACATAAAAACTGACTATAAAAGCTTCTATAGATATGTGAAAAGAAGAAGATTGGTCAAGACAAATGTAGGTCGCTTACAGTCAGAAACAGGTGAATTGAGCATAGGGAACAAGGATATGGCAGACCAATTGAATAACTACTTTGGTTCTGTCTTCACTAAGGAGGACATAAATAATCTTCCGGAAATAGTAGGGGACCGAGGGTCTAGTGAGATGGAGGAACTGAGGGAAATACATGTTAGTAGGGAAGTGGTGTTAGGTAAATTGAAGGGATTAAAGGCAGATAAATCCCCAGGGCCAGATGGTCTGCATCCCAGAGTGCTTAAGGAAGTAGCCCAAGAAATAGTGGATGCATTAGTGATAATTTTTCAAAACTCCTTAGATCCTGGATTGTTTCCTGAGGATTGGAGGGTGGCTAATGTAACCCCACTTTTTAAAAAAGGAGGGAGAGAAAAACTGGGGAATTATAGACCCGTTAGTCTGACATCGGTGGTGGGGAAAATGCTAGAGTCAATGATCAAAGATGTGATAACAGCACATTTGGAAAGAGGTGAAATCATCGGACAAAGTCAGCATGGATTTGTGAAAGGAAAATCATGTTTGATGAATCTTATAGAATTTTTTGAAGATGTAACTAGTAGAGTGGATAGGGGAGAGCCAGTGGATGTGGTATATTTAGATTTTCAAAAGGCTTTTGACAAGGTCCCACACAGGAGATTAGTGTGCAAACTTAAAGCGCATGGTATTGGGGGTATGGTATTGATGTGGATAGAGAATTGGTTGGCAGACAGGAAGCAAAGAGTGGGAGTAAACGGGACCTTTTCAGAATGGCAGGCAGTGACTAGTGGGGTACCGCAAGGCTCAGTGCTGGGACCCCAGTTGTTTACAATATATATTAATGATTTAGACGAGGGAATTAAATGCAGCATCTCCAAGTTTGCGGATGACACGAAGCTGGGCGGCGGTGTTAGCTGTAAGGAGGATGTTAAGAGGATGCAGGGTGACTTGGATAGGTTAGGTGAGTGGGCAAATTCATGGCAGATGCAATTTAATGTGGATAAATGTGAGGTTATCCACTTTGGTTACAAGAACAGGAAAACAGATTATTATCTGAACGGTGGCCGATTAGGAAAAGGAGAGGTGCAACGAGACCTGGGTGTCATTGTACACCAGTCATTGAAGGTGGGCATGCAGGTACAGCAGGTGGTGAAAAAGGCAAATGGTATGTTGGCATTCATAGCAAAAGGATTTGAGTACAGGAGCAGGGAGGTTCTACTGCAGTTGCACAAGGCCTTGGTGAGACCGCACCTAGAATATTGTGTGCAGTTTTGGTCCCCTAATCTGAGGAAAGACATCCTTGCCATAGAGGGAGTACAAAGAAGGTTCACCAGATTGATTCCTGGGATGGCAGGACTTTCATATGAAGAAAGACTGGATCGACTAGGCTTATACTCATTGGAATTTAGAAGATTGAAGGGGGATCTTATTGAAATGTATAAAATTCTAAAGGGATTGGACAGGCTAGATGCAGGAAGATTGTTTCTGATGTTGGGGAAGTCCAGAATGAGGGGTCACAGTTTAAGGATAAAAGGGGAAGCCTTTTAGGACCGAGATGAGGAAAAACTTCTTCACACAGAGAGTGGTGAATCTGTGGAATTCTCTGCCACAGGAAACAGTTGAGGCCAGTTCATTGGCTATATTTAAGAGGAAGTTAGATATGGCCTTTGTGGCTAAAGGGATCGGGGGTATGGAGAGAAAGCAGGTACAGGGTTCTGAATTGGATGATCAGCCATGATCATACTGAATGGCGGTGCAGGCTCGAAGGGTCTAATGGCCTACTCCTGCACCTATTTTCTATGTTTCTATGTTTCATGTCACATTTTCCTACCACCGCAGAGAAAAATTACGTACAGATTGACAGAAAAGCCTTGGGTTTGGTCTGGGGTGTAAAATGTTTTAAACAGTACTTGTATGGGAGAGAACTTACCCTTATTTTTGATCTTCAACCAGTAATGTCCATTTTCAGTCCACAGAAGGATATTGAACTAATAGCAACAGCCTAAATCAGTACCAGATTTAAGATCACCAGGATATGTGAAATCTGTTGTTATGCAGCAGCAGTACATTACAATACATAATAATAAACACCGTAAACTAAAGTACATACATTTAAAAAATTTAAATCAGGTTGTGCAAAACGGGGAAGAAAAAGGAAAAGTTGTGAGGTAGTTTCATGGGTTCAATGTCTACTCAGAAATCTGATAGTACAGGAGAAAAAAAACCTATTCCTGAATCATTGAGTGCTTGCCTCAAATGTCTTGATGGTCTCAATTACAAGATCGAATTCCAGAGGACAACTAATCATGGAAATGATGATGGATTGTCCCATTTACCTTTGGAAAACTAAATACCGGAAAAATTTACAAAAGAGGACATGCTACTTGATACCGTATATTCTCCCTGGTACAAATCAAAAGTCTCCCTATTACAGAAGATATGATCCAAAAGAAAACCAGAAAAGACCCCACACTATCTGCATGGCAATCCAAAGAGGCCAGAATGTTCAGCAGAAATTGCATTTCTCCCATTTTTTAACCAGCGCTGGCAAAACCTTGCCCTTGATGGCGATTGCCTTATGTGGAGATTGAGATTTGTTGCAAAGTACAAGCTGAGAGCAGGAGCTACTGTACCTGCTAGTCATCTGGGCATGGTCAAAATGAAAGAGCTGGCTCGAAGCATTGTCTGGTGGCCTGGGATAGGTCAGCAAATTGAGCAGCTTTTTGTGCACTGTTCGGGATGCCAGCACGTCCAGAAAATGCCAACAGCAACTCTACTTCATCCCTAGGAATAGAGTGCATTGCCCTGGCAGGGGGTTCCTGTGAATTTTGCCGGACCATTCATGGCACAAATTTCTTGGTAGTAATGTATGCAGCTACAAAGTGGCCAGAAATGTTTCCAATGGCTTCCACTGCAACTTTGCAAACTGCTAACGTCTTGAGAAGCCTCTTCTCAAGGACTGGTATTTCAGAACACTTAGTCAGTGACAATGGAACACTGTTTATTGCAGAAAGGTTTCAGTCTTTCCTGAAAATGAATGGAATAAGACATATCATATCTGCACCGTATCACCCAGCTACAAATAGCTTGACATAAAGGTTTGTCCAGAGTCTAAAGAACACACTGTGAGCAATGCCATCAGAACACACTACAGTACACTGCTCGGCAATTTCCTCCTTATATATATTCTAATGCAGCACACTGCACGACCAACAACTCAGCAACTATGCTGCTCCTGGATCAACCCTTGCCCTTACTCTTGGATCTTCTCAAGCCCAATCTCAGACAGAGTATGAAGGACAAATTACTGAGACAAACTGAGAGCTCCTCAAACAATGAAGCTCAATGTTCCACTCCTGGACAAGCAGTCCTGGCGAGGGACTACACAGATGATCAAAAATGGGCGCTTGGAAAGATTAAGGATAGTACTGGACACCCTCCTACATAGTGGAAACTGCATCAGACATCATCTGGAGATGGCACATTGATCAGCTGAGGAGAGCAGACACAATTGTTGGAGAAGAAAGGTGTCTAGGGCTGTCAGAACCACTTCCTGTAGTCCCAGAGTCAACTCATATAACCACCACCAAGGCGGCCACAGAACGTGAGATTAATTCACAGCCAGAAGTCTTACCTACCAAATAGAGCAATCCACCCCCCCCCACCTTGTCAAGAAAGATGTTATCCCACAAAAGTAAAAAATTCTCCACAGTGATTAATCTTCAAGCTTGAAGATCAATAGATATACAGTAACATTTGAGTAATATTGTAAATATTGATTAAGCATTCTTTCTTTGTTTACATAATTCATTATGGGCTACATACATGAAGTACATGAATGGCATACGTCATTACACCACCACTTCATATGTGTGTACCTCACTGAAGAAAAAACTAAACTTCCACAAGTTATCCCGGCCTCACCGTTTTTTCTTTCAATTCCTTTGATGCTTTGGAGTTAGAAAACATAATATTCACCAGTGACTAGAAATTCAGCTTGACCAGTCACATAAATACAATGACCACTAATCAGGTCAAAGGTTTGCTTTCTGCATCAAATTCAGGAGAAAGTGGCTCACTGGACTGGCATGCCATTAGCTACGCTCAGCATTCATTCCCTCTGCCATCACTGCATGATGGGAGGAATGTACATCATCTGCAAAATACTCTGAATTTTCTTGCCTGGGGTACTCCAAAAGCATCTCCTAATTTGTTTCCTTCACAAATAAGGACCAGGCTAGCAGCTTTATCCCCAACTGCAGGTTCTTCTCCAAGTTATACAATATCCAGATGTATCACCATCTGTCATCACTGCTCAGCCTAAAACCTTGAATTCTCAAATGACCAGCCACGTGGGAGCACAGAAAAACTGCTGCTGTTCAAGATAGTGGCTTGGGCACTGGCAATAGATGCTGCCTTTGATACTGTTGGACAAAAGTAGACCATTTCCTTGTGAAACAAAAACACCCAAAGTTAATGGCTTCATGTTAGTTGCACAAATTGTGATTAATTGATAGTCCAGCTCCAAAGTCTGACTATATATAATAGATAGGGAGAAGTGTTCAAATGTATAAAGTGTCAGTACATTCTGAAATAGAAGGCCAGGGAATATTGCAGAGCAAGATTAGAACAAAACCACGTACAATTTGAAAATGAGCTTTTGAGATTGGTGTGATTGGGAAACAAGGAACTGGGCAAAACAAATGAAAGATGACAAAAATTCTGCTTCAACACATTTAAAATTGAATGGTGGATGGAAGACATCATTATCATGGTGATCTATTTTACATTATCCAAATCAAAATTGCACCAGCATCCTCCTACCACTGATAAATGCAGAAGAGCTCATAGAATGCAGGACAATGATTGAGGAAGAATCTATCAATACTCCCAGTAACCATTCACTGCTTCCTCAATTTTACACCAAAACTGAGCAAATTTCCTATTCATTTTTAAATTTGTAGTCACAATTACATCAGTAACATTCATCCAATACAAACAGCATTATGGATATGCTTTGCCAAGTCACTCTCCTTGCCACCCACCCCTCATCTTTTGCCTTTAACACAACTTTAATCCCAGAGATCTGGTTGAATTGAATTAAGGCTAATTGGATCCTAAGTGTTAATCAAAGAGAATATTAAAGAAATGAATCATCACTCACATTGAACAAAGATTTCAGAAGGAATGGGAAAATGATAATAACAAAGGACAAACAAACAAATGGCATTGTGAAATATGGATCAGATGTGCAATTTGAAGCTCAATTCATAATTAAACAGGATAGGGAGATTACATACTTGCAGGTTCATTATGGGTAATATGGCTGTGAGCAAGACTCAGTGTGTCAGATGCAAATTTCTGCTGGGAGAATTTAATCAAACTGGCAAAAATAATTTGGAAGATGAATTTGTCCTTTACACTTTAGATAGTTTCCTGCACTGATATGTCCTTGAATGAACCAGTCAGTGAACAAGCTATTTTAGATCTTAACATTGTCTAATAACCCAAGATTTTAAAAAAACAGCATTGCAATAAAGAATCCTCCAGGAAAGGTCGTGTTGTAGGGGATATAACACCACCATAAATAATAAGGAATCTGGAGATGTGGCAGATGTGTTTTTCATACAAGTGTAATGCCCTGTTAACGATTTTAATGCTAATGTTGTAGGGCATTTCCTGTAATGGTTCTCTGTAGAAGCAATGTGTTTTGCTGGTAGCGTTTGGGTTATTCTTAAAGATACGGGATGCTTAGGAACCTTGAGTCATCCTATCAGGATGGTGGAACTGGGAGAAGATTCTAGTGAATGCTGGGGCAGAGGTTTTATGACAGAACTGAGATGGGACACAGTCTTTTGCAGTGGAGATGAAGAAAGAAGAACCTCACAAAAACCAGCTGTATGATTCGAACCGGGGGTGCGGGGGGGGGGGGGGGATGCATGATCTGAAGGAGCCCAAGAGGGATCAGTGATTAAGAGTTGGTGCCATGAGTATATTGGACACAACAGCTTGTGGAAGATTTGAGCTTCAACCTGTGCATATTTGAGGTTTAATTATGATGAGCCCTTTTGATTCTTTTTCTTTCCTTTCTTTAATAAACCCTGACGCACCTCAGGGGTGTGTGCTTAACCCATTGCTCTACTCTCTATATACACATGATTGTGTGGCTAGGCATAGCTCAAATCTGTTACGATACAACCATTGTTGGTAGAGTCTCAGGTGGCAACGGGGGAGGGCGTACAGGAGTAAGATATGCCAACTAGTGGAGTGGTGTTGCAGCAACAACCTGCCATTCAATATCAATAAGGTGAAAGAGCTGATTGTGGACTTCTGGAAGGGTAAGACGAAGGAACGCATACCAATCCTCAGAGGGATCTGAGGTGGAGAGAGTGAGCAGCTTCAAGTTCCTGGGTGTCAAGATCTCACAGGATCTAACCTGGTCCCAAAATATCAATGTAGTTATAAAGAAGACAAGACAGCGGCTATACTTTATTAAGAGTTTGAAGAGATTTGGCATGTCAACAAATACACTCAAAAACTTCGATAGTTGTACCGTGAGCTGCATCACTGTCTGGTATAGAAGGGCTACTGCAAAGGACTGAAAGAAGCTGCAGAAGGTTATAAATCTAGTCAGCTCCATCTTGGGTACTAGCCTACAGAGTACCCAGGACATCGTTAGGGACCAGTGTCTCAGTACAGCAGCGTCCATTATTAAGGGCCCCCACCACCCAGGGCACGACTTTTTCCTCACTGTTACCATCAGGTAGGAGGTACAGAAGCCGGAAGGCACACACTCAGCGATTCAGGAACAGCTTCTTCCCCTCTGCCATCCGATTCCTAAACGGATATTGAATCTTTGGACACTACCTCCCTTTTTTAAAAATATACAGTATTTTTGTTTTTGCACTTTAAAAAAAAAATCTATTCACATACGTAATTGATTTACTTGTTTATTTATTATTTTTATTTTATTTATTATTATTATTATTATTATTTTTCTCTGCTAGATTATGTATTGCATTGAACTGCTGCTGCTAAGTTAACAAATTTCACATCACATGCCGGTGATAATAAACTTGATTCTGACCCTCTATAGCCTAAAGGGCCTAATTTTAATATCCCCCATTGGAAATAGAGCTTTTTCTTTAAAAAATCATCAAATCTATTTTTGAGGTACAAAGTATTTGGGTGGACCTGACTGGAGTACTTTTGATCTACTTGAACCACAAAAAGAAACTGAAACTCTGTGCACAGTGTGTTTGTTAGAAACGAGCCATGATTTAAACCAGTTAAATGTATCCAAGAGAAAGAACAAAGTTTAGTGAGATACAGAAAAAATAGCTTAGATAATATTGCAGAAGCTGTTTATAATGAATAAGGAAGGTATCATTTATTTAAAATGCTCCTGCTGAAAAATATATTTCCTTATTAATCTATTTTTAACTGATGCTTGAAGACTAAACATTACTGCCCTGACTGTGACATAATCAGTCATTTGACTGCCTTTACATTTTATAAATCCTAAAGCATCCCCACCATCTGAGCCATACCATCTTCTCACAGCTACCATTGGCTACAACGTACAGAAACCTGAAGTCCCACACTGCCAGGTTCAAAGAAAGTCACTTCCCTTCAACCATTCACTTCTTAAAGTAACTGAGATGACAATGATCACTATTTCAGTGTAGCAACACAATGACCACATGGATTTTTTGTTCTAAATATGTTCTTTCATGCATAATTTTGCTGTTTTCAATATGAATGTGTCTCGATTGTTATGTGCCTGCGATGCCACTACAACTGAGTTTTTCATTGCACTTATGCATACATGTACTTGTGCATATGACAGTAAACTCAACTTCGAAGTATTTACAATTCCCAGCATTATAATTTCAGAGTATCTGTCCTGGGTCAAGCACACAAGTGCCATTACTAAGAAAGCACGGCAGCCCTTCTATTTTCTTAGAAGTTTGCAAAGATTCAGAAGGTTAACTATAAATTTAACAAACTTCTCTAGATATGTGGTGGAGTGTATAATGACTGGCTGATGCACTATCAATTACTCCTGTTATGAATGTGCCACAACTCTGAGGGGCCGAAGGGTACAAAGTAGCCCCCTCCTTTTTGAGAATTGCAAGATCGCTATTAATTCGGGTCTGGGACCCAGGAAATGAGAGAGAATCCTCAAGGTTTTAGATAGAGCTTATTTCTTATTGATTATTATTATACCCGCACTTTTAGAGTTAGTATTGACAACGTATATTATCTGTATGTTTGCATTGATATTATTTTTGTGTATTTTTACCAATAAATACTGTTAAAAATAGTACCATCAGACTTCAACGGACCTCTCTATCTTTGCTGGTAAGTGACCCAGTTACGGGGTACTAACAACTTGGGGGCTCATCCAGGATTTGATACCAAATTGGGGGGCCAGTGAATCAGGCTTGTAAGTCCAAACTTGGATCTGGTTGTGCAGGTAGCCAGATGGGAAACCAGCAAAGATGGATGTGGATGAATTTAGAGAAAACCCGACTCTGGAGGCGCTAGAGGCGGCCACAAAGTCAGAATTAATAAATATTGCGAAAGGACTAAACCTCGCAGAGGTGAGGTTGTCGATGAAAAAGCGGGAGGTGCGGAGGGCCATAACTCAGTACTATATTGTGAAGAATGTGTTTTCTGCTGAGGTATTGGAAAATATCCCTGAAAAGGTACCAGTTAGTGGGACGGCTCAATTAGAGTTGGAGAAATTGAGGTTGGATGCGGAACAGAAGAAGAGGAAGCATGAGCTCCAGCTAAAGGAGTTAGAGCAGGACAGAGCTGAGAAGCAAAGGGAGCATGCGATTCAGTTAAAACAGCTGGAAGCAGCTGAAAAAGAGAGGGAGAGAGCCGAGAAGGAGAGGGAGGCAGAGAAACAGAGGCAACATGACTTGGATATGGAAAAGTTAAGGCAAGAGCGAAGAGTTCAAGGGTCAGACCGAGAGGAGCGGTTTAATGTTAGTCGGGAGTTGAGGGTATTACCTCCGTTCGAGGAGACGGATGTTGATAGTTATTTCTTGCTTTTTGAAAAGGTGGCAGTGAATCAGAAGTGGCCCAAAGAGGAGTGGGTGGCATTGTTACAAAGTGTGTTAAAAGGGAAGGCACAACAGGCATATGCGGCATTGTCCATGGAGGAGGAAGAGGTGGAGAATTATGAAAAAGTAAAGGAGGCCATTCTCCGGAGTTACGAACTGGTACCTGAAGCGTATAGACAAAAAGTTCAGAAATTTAAAGAAAGGGTGGAATCAGACGTATACCGAGTTTGCCTATGAGAAGGGTGTGCTCTTGGATCGCTGGTGTACAGCAGAAATAGTGGAAGAGGATTTTTGGCGTCTCAGGGAATTAATACTGATTGAGGAATTTAAAGGTTGTGTTTCAGAGGATATCCGGATGTATTTGAATGAGAAGCCGAATAAGTCCATCTCCGAATTTGCTAGGTTCGCAGATGAATATGCCCTAACCCACAAGACAAAGTTTTCCTCGAATAAAAGTTACCAGAGAGACCGTGGGAACGGTAGAGAAAGCCCGCCGGCTGAGGCAGAGGTCCCGCCGGGAGCTAGTGGTAAGATTGAGGAGGAGAAGCAAGACGGCAGGAGATTTCCTGGCTTGACCTGTTTTAATTGTGGAAAGGGGGGACATATTGCATCTAGGTGCCTTGCTCCGAGGAAGGAGACAGGAAAATGGAAAGCAGCAGTCCCTATAGGATGTGCCGTGGTGATCAGTAAATCGACAAGAGAGCCCCGGGTAGACAGAGTACGAGAAGGGTCTGAGACATGTATGTCAAACAGAACCGTGTCTGTGAGAGAGGGAGACCCACCAGTTCCCGTGCGGATCTGGAGAGACACGGGAGCTGAACTGTCATTGATTAGCAGTAAGGTACTGGATTTTGGTCGCAAGACGGGAATGGTAGCTTTGAAAGGAATAGGAAAAGGGACAGAAACGGTGCCCTTGCATAGGATCATTATGAATTGTGAGCTGGTATCTGGACCAGTTGAAATGGGGGTGCGATCAGAATTCCCGAGAACTGACGCGGATGTCCTTCTTGGTAACGATTTAGCCGGTGGTAAGGTTTGGTCAGCCATGAAGCTGACGAGCCACCCTGTGAGTGTTGAGGTCCCGCCCCTAGATACCAAGATCTATCCCGCATGCACGATCACTCGCTGCATGTCGAGAAAGGCAGCTGAGACAGAGAGCAGTTTAAATCCGGCCAGTATCGATTTGGCCGAGACGTTTTTACCGACCCTGTACCATGAGGGTTTAAAGGGTGGAAAAACGGAGAATAGAAAAGTGAAAGAGAGTAAGGGAGAGGAGGTAGACCTGCCCTTAGCGAGGAGAAAAGTTATAGAGACACGAAATAAAGATGAGAAACAGCTAAGGCTGTTAAAAGGTCCAGAGTTGGACATGGATGATCTGTCTGGTTTGGCAGAACTGTTTGAAGAAGTTGAAAATTCTAAAGGTATTCCCGATAATGAAATAAGGGCAGTCCTAGATGAAAAGGATGCCATTACCTTGAAGAAGTCTGCTGGGTTGGCAGATGAGGTTGTTTCAGCCCGCGGGGTTGAGTTTACTCCGGAAGGGAGTTGTTCAGAGAGTAGTTGGGAGGATCAGGAGAATTTAGAATTTGAAAAGGGTACGGGTATTGAAAGCCTGGAAGAGGCAAATGTCCCATTTGAGTGTGTCCAAGATGTGGATGCACGTGGTACTGAACCTAGTAATGGAGCTCAGAAAAAGTCTGAGGTATTTGATTCAGTTGAAAAGGAATGCAGTCCTTGTGGGTTAGATGGACTTGGTTCAGTGAAGAAAGGGTTAACCTTGGTAATAGTGGGAAGGGAGAATTTCCATTTGTTTGTGCTCAAAGGTGTGTTAAAAGTTAGTGAGGAGATAAAAGGTGGTGAGGTGAATATTATTATTGAAGGAAAAGGGAAAAGTGTAGTTCCCAAATTGAATGAAGAAAATTTAAAGTCTGGATTGATGTCAGAAGCAGTAACCAGGCTGAAGGGACAATGGCTTGCTAATGCGGTGCCTGCGAAGCAATTACAGTTTGATTTGGAATGTAAAGGTGCCCCACACGCTATTGTTATTCAAGAGTGTGGTGTGAAAAAGCAGAATTTGGAATGCTGTTTGAACAAAGAGGGATCGCTTTCAGATTTTAAATTGAGGATTAATCGCATGAAGGGTCCTGAAGAGAAAACTAGCAACTTGCTTAAAATTAAAGAATTGTGTGGACATTCGGAAAATGGCCTAAGTTTGGAACACATTGCTGATAAAATAACTCCTATGAAAGGAGCGGGCGAACGCCTATTTTGCCATGGGGCACAAGCTCACCACGTGGGAGTTAACTGGAAAAGAGGCGAGGGTTAATGGGGATGCCATTTTTAAATAGTGGAAGCCGGTTTTAAGGGATTTCGACAAAGCATGTGAATAATAAAGACAACCCCCATGGAAGACTGACTGTTAAGTTTGAAAGTAACAAAGATTAGTATTTGCATGAACTTTTGTAGTATACACGTAAGCTAAGATCACAACTCTTTAGTTTTTGTTCGCTGAAGGAAAGAAATAAAAATAGGTGGTTATTAAATTGGAGTCTGATGCTACAAGACTTTAGTAAGGTACAAGTTAAGATATTATAGGAAGTGACAATGTAATCGTTAACTGTTTAGATGCTGAATTGAATGTATAACTGTATTACTCTGTAGTGAAAAAAAAAACTTTTGTATTGTGTTAGATTCTAAAATCCTGTAAGACTCTGTATTACTTCGCTTTCACCGATGGTAAAAATGCTTTGAAGAAAGGGGGTGTTACGAATGTGCCACAACTCTGAGGGGCCGAAGGGTACAAAGTAGCCCCCTCCTTTTTGAGAATTGCAAGATCGCTATTAATTCAGGTCTGGGACCCAGGAAATGAGAGAGAATCTTCAAGGGTTTGGAATGTGTGTCCTGCCCTCAGCTAGACAAAGCCACGGATACTGGCCATTGTCTCTTGGAGACGGAATTGGGTATTGAGTACTGTACTATTCATTGAAGCCCTCAGGGAATGACCAGAGTGGGCTGGTTGAGGGATTGCATCATCCCAACCTGATTGACATCTGAGACCCCGTGAGTAAGGATAAAAGAGGGTCTGGGGAACAACCCCTTTAGACGCACCAGGAGAAACACTAGAAATCCCGTGACAGCATTTAATAGCGACAGCCGGTGGAGGGCCTACGTGCGTCCTTTCCCGTTGCCGGGATTGGGGCCTTACCACAGAAGACGGCTTAGCTAAAGAAAGAGGCCACCACCAACGAGCTTTCGAAGGATTGACATCATAAAAAGGAAAAGCTGGCAAGTTCTAAAAATCTGTCTCTCTTGACTCCAACCAAAGGCTGCAGCCTGCATGACCTGAATGACTTTTATATTTCCATCGGACAATACATTATCCCCTAGACAACGATAGAGCTTATTTCTTATTGATTATTATTATACCCGCACTTTTAGAGTTAGTATTGACAACGTATATTATCTGTATGTTTGCATTGATATTATTTTTGTGTATTTTTACCAATAAATACTGTTAAAAATAGTACCATCAGACTTCAACGGACCTCTCTATCTTTGCTGGTAAGTGACCCAGTTACGGGGTATGTAACACTCCAAAAGACTGGAAGTAGAGTAAATACTGACAGGCTTTTATTAACAGTAAAATGGATCCACGTCCATGCTGTATATCTGTCCTGGACTCTGGGAGGAGCAATGACACAATTGCCTTTATTCAGGGGTCTGTGGGAGGAGCCATAGGAGCAGTCAGCAGAGGGGCATGTCCAGACAGATAACCCAGTTACAACCTATATACATGGTTTACCACATTCACCCCTCCTTTTTAAAAAAGAGAGCCCCGCGGGGTGAAGTGACTGACAGTATATTTACAGGTCAAGTCTATCAGGCAGTCGAGTCCATTGCTGTGATCTACGTAGCACCGGTGGTGATTGCACCGGCGACAATGGTAGTGCTGGCTCCTGCCTGACTTGAGGTGCCAGCACGTTAGGCATCGGTAATCCCTCGTGCGTGTGCATCGCGCCCGGTATGGGAGTGTCATGTGGTGTCTGTGTAGGGCTTGGAGTGCACAGTGTCTTGTGGGTATATATATCGGAGGTTACGGGGTTAATAGTCACCATGGAGTGTTCAGAGTAGGGGCTCGGTGCTCCTGCGGGTGCCAAGTCATGGATGGAGACCGTGTCCTCCTGCCCATCAGGTAAAACCACGTATGCATACTTGGGGTTTGCATGAAGTAGGTGAACGCTCTCAACCATCAGGGAGTATTTATTGCTCCTCGCATGTTTCTGGAGCAGCACTGGCCCCAGGGGCGTCAGCCATGTCAGTAGGGTGGTCCCAGTGGTCGACTTCCTTGGAAAAGAAAAGAGTCGCTCATGAGGGGTGGCATTGGTGGACATGCATAACAGGGAGCAGATGGAGTGGAGCGTTTCGGGAAGGACCTCCTGCCAGCGAGAGACCAGCAATCCCTTTGACCTGAGGGCTAAGAGTGTGGCCTTCTACACCCTGGCATTCTCCTTCTCCACCTGTCCATTCCCCCGGGGACTGTAGCTCGTGGTCCTACTAGTTGCAATACCCCTAGCCAGCAGGTATTGGCGCAGCTCATCACTCATAAACGAGGACCCTCTGTCACTGTGGATATAGCATGGGTATCTGAACAGAGTGAAGAGCTCGCACAGGGCTTTTATGACTGACGTGGTAGTAGTATCAGAGAAGGGGATGGCGAAGGGGAACCATTGAGCACATCAACAAGGAATGCTGTCACCAGAAAAGAGTATCTTTACATTAATTGTTTATTTATTATTATTTTCTTTTCTTTCTGTATTTTCTTATTGTCTTTTCCACATTGGTTGTTTGTGGTTTTGTCATTGATTCTATTGTGTTTCTTTGTATGTGAATACCCGCAAGAAAATAAATTGCAGGGTTGTATACATGACATACATGTACTTTGACAACACGGTTACTTTGAAAACTGCTTCAATCCACTTTGAATACACATTGTCTACAATCATTATTATTTTCCTATAAATCAACTGACAGAATCCACGTGTATCCTTAGAAGTGGTTTGTTCAGAGAGACACGGAAGACTGAGAATAGTTATTGCTGGATTCTTGTTTGATCTTGACAGCGCCTTCCACTGCCCATCTATTTCAGGCCATCAGGCAAAACATCTAGACAATTGTTTCACATGAGACATACCTGGATGTCCTTAAAGTAAATGCATCAGGATAACTGCTCTTCCTTGTGCCGGAGCAGCTGTTCTGGATCCCCACAGAATCACACTATTTTAAATACATCGCTTAGCATCTATTCTGTAAAATGTATAATTTTCATATTCAATCCCCTGCATGAGAAAATAGGGAACATCTCATCAGGGTAGCAAACTGTGAAAAAGTACTGTGTATTTTACAATACAAATCCAAATATCTGCTATCAAATTCATTGCAACTATCTGGCTCCCTGGTGCTCCCCTTCTGACAAATGATAGCTCAACATCCTTATTGTTTTGCATGCGTTAACCTCATTCCTCTTTACAATTTACTTTTCCTCTGTTGAAAACTTCTCATTATTCCTGTTGTCTTGTATATCTTTTCTCCCCACCATTCATGTAAACAATCCCTGCCTCTGCTTTTTATTAAAGTTTGAACTCTCCCTTCTTAGATAACTCTCTGCTTCCTCTGAACTCTGGGTTGGGTGGTAGTAGCTTGTCTGTCAAAGTATGCCTATTTATCAAATAAATGCATGCTTAGTATTTTCTGTATTAAGCTTCAACTTGCAGTCTGTACACAAATATCAATTGAGCATATTACATACTTGCTTGAACCTGTAGCTGTCATTTCTCTTCCATAATTAGTAGGTTTTAGAACTATATTAACTGAATTCCTAGACTGAAAATACAGACAAAAAAAATTAAGAAATTCAAGAAGTTTAATGTCATTTCCAGTCTGCAAGCGTAAGAAAAGTAATTGTTATTCCAAAAATATCTTGAAGTCAATAACCATTTCCTTTATCTCATTGGCATTGAGGAAAAGGTTATTTTCCAGGCACCAGGCCTTGACAGGTCCTCTCTGTAGGCTGTCTCATCATCGGTACTGATGAGCCCCACCACCGTTGGGGTTATCGGCAAATCTGAAAATGTGATTGCTCGGGTTTACAGGCGAGACACCCCAACCTCACGGGTTTGGCAGAACCCAAGTCACATCTACCCTATATACAAAGTCTGAGAAAGTTGGTTTGCTCACCACTGAGTCCAGTGGCTGCTGGCGAGAGGCTAACAAGCTGCATCTCTAGAGACACCCAGTAAGAAGAGCGTACAGCAGTGGGCTCAGCACACAGCCCTGGGGGAGCCTGTACTGAGGATGATGGGGAGGGAGGAGTGGTTTTGCATCCTGACCATCTGAGGTTTGTTTGTTAGGAAGTACAACACCCAGTTGCACAATAGTGTATTTAGTCCGAGGAGTAGGAGTTTGTTTACCAAGGCCTGTGGGACTGTGGTGGTGAATGCCATAAAAAAAGTCATATGAACAGCGTGGGCAGAACTGTTTAAATTATAACCAAATAGAAATGCAATTTCCTTTCTTCTGTTGGGTACTTCTTGGCTCCCAACATTTTCCTCTTTTATTGCCTAAAATAACATCAATGCAGAGTGGCATTGTATTGCAATGCTATTAAAATGACAGATATATGGCCCAGTATTGGTGAGCACATAATATAGGAAGTGATTGGGCAGACCAGGACTTCATTGCTTGGAATGCAAGAGATTGAAGGGTGACCTTACAGAGGTCTACAAAATCACGAGGGATATAGAGGAGAAGCGAGAACTTGAGGGCATAGACTTAAGGTGAGTTTTAAATGGGATAGGAGGGACAACTTCTTCATGCAGAGGATAGTATAGCCATTGAATCAGCTTCTGGAGAAAGTGGTTCAGCAAAGTACAAAAACAAAATTTAAAAATATTAGAATAAGTACATGGATAGGAGTTTTGGTGAATATGGACTCAATGCAGACACATGGGACTAGTTTAATGGGTACTGTGAAAACTGGGAACAAATTGGACTGTTTTCTTTTTCTTTTTACAATATTTTTATTTTTATTCAGAAGAAAAAAAAACAAGATTTACAGAATGCAACACATAGATACATCTCAACAGAACTTGTGTACATTCATATATTGTAATAAAATTGATCAAAATGTTAAACCATAACACATAAAGGTATACCACTCTGTAATCAAAAATTTAAAGGTAAGTCATACATCATAAAATACATTTTTTATATAAAAAAGTCAACCCCCTACCAACTACCAAAGAAAAAAGCTGATGGATGATAATGGATAATTAGAAAAGAAACATATTCGCTTAAGAAGAGAAGATAAAAATATACATAAAAGTCTGTGCACTGTTAAACTTTCTAAATTGGAGAAGTAATTTAGGAAAGGTCCCCAGATATCATAAAAAGATTGTTTCGAATTTAAGACTGAGCAGTGGATCTTTTCTAAATTTAAATAAGACATAATATCATGTAGCCATTGAAGATGTGTAGGAGGGGTAGACTCCTTCCATTTAAGCAAGATTGCTCTTCTTGCTAAAAGAGAGGTAAAAACTAAAACCTGTAGGTTAGGAGTATTAAAAGTTATATCTTCATTTGCAATAATACCAAACAAGGCAGTAAGGGGATTTGGGTCAAATTGGACCCTAAAAAGTTGTGAGAAGGTATGAAATACTTCCCGCCAAAACTTTTCAATTTTAGGGCAAAACCAAAACATATGAATTAAAGAGGCATCAGCAGAGTTGCATTTATTACAAAGTGGGGAAACATTCGGGTAAAAACTGGAAAGCTTCTGTTTAGAAATGTAAGCTCTATGAACCACTTTAAATTGTAGAAGAGAATGACGAGCACAGAAAGATGATTTATTAACCCGTTTAAGAATTTTATTCCATCTATCATCAGAAATCTGACAATTTAGGACATCCTCCCAGGCTTTTTTATTTTATCTAAAAAGTCTTGTCTAGAATCAATCAACAAGTTATAGATACAAGTAATAGAACCATTAACAAAAGGTTTTAAATTTAAAAGATCATCCAGTAAATTTTTATCAGGACCTATAGGAAAAGTAGTTAATTGGAAACATAGGAAAGCTCTAATTTGAAGGTATCTGTAAAAATGTGATTTTGGGAGTGCAAATTTATTTCACAATTGGTCAAATGAAGCAAGAGATCCTGAGATAAACAGGTCCCAAAAACACTTAATACCTAGTTCATCCCAATCCTTAAAGACTTTGTCAGTCATGGAAGGGATAAAAAAAAATAATTAAGGAGAATGGGAGATAATGAAAAATTCGCTAAACCAAAAAATTTCCTAAATTGAGCCCAAGTCCTTAAAGTTTGCTTAACAATTATGTTATCTGTTATTTTATTCGCTGAAAAAGAAGAGTATGATCCAAGAAGAGAGACAATAGAGGAATTTTTTACAGAATTAACTTCTAAGGAGACCCATGATGGGCAATCTTTACGATAAATATAATAGGACCAGAAAGTACTATTCCTTATATTGGCAGCCCAATAGTAAAACCTAAAATTGGGTAGGGCTAGTCCACCCATCTCTTTATTTCTTTGTAGGTAAACTTTACATAAATGAGCTTGTTTATTATTCCAAATATAAGATGTTAAAATTGAATCTAAAGAATCAAAGTAGGTCTTAGGAATCAAAATAGGTAAGGCCTGAAATAGATATAAAAATTTAGGAAGAATCTTCATTTTAATCGAATTAATTCGGCCAATTAGGGATAAAGAAAGAGGGGACCATTTAGAAAGCGTCTTTTTCACATAATTCAATAAGGGGTTTAAGTTTTCTTTAAATAAATTCTTGAAGTTTTTAGTAATTGTTACACCTAGATATGTAAATTGACTTGTAACAACTTGGAACGGAAATTTGGCATTTGATGACATTAAGTCATTTAAAGGAAATAGCTCACTTTTATGTAGGTTCAGCTTAAATCCTGAAAAACTAAACTGGGAAATTAAAGAAAGAACCAAAGGTAAAGAAGTTTCAGTGTTAGAGATAAAAAGTAAAATATCATCAGCGTTTTCATGCTATATTATTCTATGACTATCATTTCTGGTTTTGTTTTGGTTTTTGATGAGCAGCACAATGCATTATAAAAATCCATAATTAAAGACACAATTTTTTCCTGCAAAAAAAAAGCCTATCACAGCCAAAGTTTTGTTTACATAAACTTATTCAAACATCCCAGAAAAATCTTATATCGCTACTTCAGGAATAGTCAGATTCAACCCTACAATTTATTTATCGTCTTCATTGCTGATGATGGACCAGGATATTGCCTACAATCACAAGTTTCTTTGCATAGGTTTCTCTATAAAGACATTGGAAGATAGCTTCAGGGTTCTGCAGGGTAATTTCAATATCACTATAAAATTACCCATTTCTCAAAAATTGGACAACACAGTCATCCCACCAGCTCTTCTACTCAATTGCCACTACTCACCTGCTCGCTCATCCACTCAACTTCACCTCCCAGACCCAGCAATGAGCCTGCACGGCAACTTCTCCATTTGCATGTTCACTGGGTAGACAAGCCTATGAACAAAAGTAAAAGAAAACAGGTGAGTTGCAAAAAAAAAAGGCAACAAGAGAGAGAATAGTGGAAAGAAAACAGTATCACAAGAGAAAGGACAATAGAGGATTAAAAAAAAGTTCAAAGAAAATATAATCCCCTCACTGGGCTGATATGCAAACTTGGCTTGATAGCTGCTTCTCACTACTAAGTCACATAAGCTGTTAGCAGAATGCCCACTTTCACAAATGATATACATTTAGGGTCAGTATGATTTGGAGTTCAGCCAAACAGGCAAGTTGAGATATTCCAATTAACAGATACTTGATTGAGCGAATGCTGTATAAATACTGCTCATACCCAATTACCTGACAGCAAGAAATAACAGATCTTGTATGGCATAAAAAAATTATAATATATTTACTAATTTCTGCTTTATCAACTGGTTATTAGGAGAAAAAGGAAAAAAAAATGCCCATTAACGTTAAACCAGTCTAAATGTGCTGATTACCATTGGAGCTTATATCTTCCAAAGCCAGGTATAACTATTACTTACAGTGTCAGTATGCATGATAGCACCAGCCACAATCTGAACTTCCCTTGACATCCATCTCAAACAAACTGGCTCTCTCTCAGGAGTATTGGCCCTCCCGCTTGAAGCCATTCATTTGCATGAAGTACTTCTCGCAACGAGATCTCTCCTTCCCACAGCATTCTGCGGCATCTTCTTTCCCATCACGCTCTGCAGCTCCTGCCCAAAAAACCATGAACCAGACTACTGTTCATCATAAATCTCTCTCTGCCCCGCTCTCTCTAGCGTTTTCTCCAGATCCCACCATCCTGATTGGCTGACAGAACATTCCTAAGTTGAACAGTGGGGCTTCCTGTCTTAGCCAAAACCAAAACTGTCTATCTGCACATCTACAGAAACATGCTTTTACAGAAACTACTAAAATAATATACCTGCAACATAGCAGTAGAAATTTTAACCAGGGCATGATATAAAATTGTCAAAATATATGTCACCATATACAACCCTAAGATTCATTTTCCTGCGGGCAAACTCAGCAAATCTACAGAATAGTAACCATAACAGGATCTATGAAAGATCAACCAAAATGCAGAAGAAACTGTCCAAGTGCAAATGTAAATAAATAGTAATAAATAACATGAGAAGAATCCTTAAAGTGAGATCATTGGTTGTGGGAACAAGTCAATGGATATGCAAGTGAGTGCAGTTAGCCCCTTTTGCTCAAGAGTCTGATGTTTGAGGGGTAGCAACTATTCTTGAACCTGGCGTTGCGTGTCTTAAGGCTCTTGTACCATTCCCCTGATGGCAGCAGTGAGGAAAGAGCATGGACTGGGTGGTGGCGATCCCTGATGATGGACATCTCCCTCCCATGAAAGCGCTTCTTATAGGTATGCTCAATAGTTGGGAGGGATTTACCCACGATGTACCGGGCAGAATCCACCTCCACCTGCAGGATCCCCCATTCAAATGCACAGGCACCTCCACACAAGGCTATGATGCAGCTTGTCAACTACCCCCCCCCCCCCCACCACACATCCACAGAAGCTTTTCAAAGCCCTAGACGTCATGCAGAATCTCCACAGATCGCAAGATATATCCCATAGATACCCACTCGCGTTTTCCCCTCCCCCCTCGCAATTGCATTTACGTGCTGGGTCTAGGACAGATCCTCTGACATCCAGCACATCCAGGAATTTAAAGTTGCTAATTCTCTCCACTTCTGATTCTCCAATGAGGACTAGCTCATAGACCTCTGGTTTCCCTCTTGTCAGATGTCAGTTCCTTGGTTTTGCTGACAACAAGTAAAAGGCTGTTGCCATGACAGCACCCAGCCAAACTTTCAATTGCCCTCCTGTACGCTGACTCATCACCACCTCCAATTCGGCCCACAACAGTGGTGTCATCATCAAACTTGAATACTTTAATTAATTATCTGGATGATGGGGTGGTAAATTGGATTACTAAGTATGCAGATGATACTAAGGTAGGTGGTGTTGTGGATAATGAAGTAGGTTTTCAAAGTTTGCAGAGAAATTTAGGCCAGTTAGAAGAGTGGGCTGAGTGATGGCAGATGGAGTTTAATGCTGATAAGTGTGAGGTGCTACATTTTGGTAGGAATAATCCAAATAGGACATACATGGTAAATGGTAGGGCATTGAAGAATGCAGTAGAACAGAGTAATCTAGGAATAATGGTGCATAGTTCCCTGAAGGTGCAATCTCATGTGGATAGGGTGGTGAAGAAAGCTTTTGGTACGCTGGCCTTTATAAATCAGAGCATTGAATATAGGAGTTGGGATGTAATGCTAAAATTGTACAAGGCATTGGTAAGGCCAAATTTGGAGTATTGTGTACAGTTCTGGTTACCGAATTATAGGAAAAATATCAACAAAATAGAGAGAGTACAGAGAAGATTTACCAGAATGTTACCTGGGTTTCAGCACCTAAGTTACAGGGAAAGGCTGAACAAGTTAGGTCTTTATTCTTCGGAGTGTAGAAGGTTGAGGGGGGACTTGATAGAAGTATTTAAAATAACGAGGGGGATAGATCGAGTTGACATGGATAGGCTTTTTCCATTGAGAGTAGGGGAGATTCAAACAAGAGGACATGATTTGAGAGTTAGAGGGCAAAAGTTTAAGGGTAGCACGAGGGGGAATTTCTTTACTCAGAGAGTGGTAGCTGTGTGGAATGAGCTTCCAGTAGAAGTGGTAGAAGCAGGTTTGGTATTGTCATTTAAAGTAAAATTGGATAGGAAAGGAATGGAGGGTTACGGGCTGAGTGCAGGTCACTGGGACTAGGTGAGTGTAAGCGTCGGCACGGACTAGAAGGGCCGAGATGGCCTGTTTCCGTGCTGTAATTGTTATATGGTTATATATGGACATTGGAGCTGTGCCCAGCCCCACAATCAGAGGTTTAAAGCGAGTAGAGCAGGGGGCTAAGCACATAGCCTTGCGGTGCACCGGTGCTGACAGAGATCACGGAGGAGATGATGTTGTTCATCCGAACTGACCAGGTCTATAAGTGAGGAAATCCAGGATCCAATTACACAAGGAGTTATTGAAGACAAGGTCTTGTTGGAGCTTACTGATTAGCTTTGCATTACATTGATTGCTGAGCCATAGTTGATAAAGAGCATCCCGATGCATACCTTCTAACATCAGCAGAAATATTACCACCAGAGAAATAGGAGTAGAGATTGAATGACGAAATACAGGGCAAGACAGAAATGAAGGGGAAGTAGACAAGTGAAAAAAAACCTAGGGGTAACTGGAAAGGTGGAAAGAAAAAGGTAAGATAAAAACTAAGTAGAATAAAAGCAAAAAAAAATTAATTGAAGGAAGGACGGAAGGAAGGAGACAACAAGAAACCAAAATGACAGACAAATATGTAAAGCAGGAATAAAAACAACTTATTGTTGTAAGTGCATTAACATGGAAAGCCTATTGTTAGATACAGAGCCCAAAAATTAGAAGTATTGTGATGCTGAATTACACAATTGAATTGTGTTTTTCCTAAACTTTTATTATTTTGTTACAATAAAATTCAGGGACAAATATTTCATTGTTTACTCATTCTGACAACTTGTGAAAACAAAGTCAGAATTTCTTCACAAAGAGGGTGACAGAAGGTAAGAATCTCATTTGTGCCAGCTCTTGATATAACAAACCCAAAATAATTCCATTCCCTAACTTCACAGAAAATACAGGAAGCACTCAACATGTCAAGCAGCAATCACATGGAGAGAAACAGACAACATTTCAGGCGAAGGACTCTTCAGCACAATGGTATATATTTTTTCAGATTTGTTTGGCATAACAAAATGTACCCAATTTTAATATAAAAGACACAGCCTTTGCCACTAGTCCATATCAAAATACCTACAATTTCTCACTTCAATCAATTGTAAAATAATCCAAATTATTCTTGATACTTCAACAAGAAAAGCATTTTAAATCACAGTTCGAAGGCTCGTTTATTATCAAAGTATACAACTCTGAAATTATTCTTCTCCGGGTAGCCAGGAAACCAAGAAAAGACAGCAGCACTATCATAAACCCCCAAAAATCTCCTCCCTACACAAAAAAAGAAATGAAAACTGAGCAGGCACATTGACCCCAAAAGTCCTTCCCCCCACACAAAAAAAACAAGAAAGATTGGGTGAAAAATACTGAATATAAAAAAAACACAAATCTGGGGGGAAAAAGTCTATAGTCCAAGTCCATATCCAAAGTGCAGAAAACCTGTGTAACATTCTCTGGGCACAGCAGTAAGTCTTTCCCTCTCTGTAGCAGAGCGATCCCACCAGAGATCAAAAGGCAGTCTCCCTCTTTGTAGCAGAGCGATCCCACCAGAGATCAAAAGGCAGTCTCCCTCTCTGTAGCAGAGCGATCCCACCAGAGATAAAAAAGGCAGTCTCCTTCTTTGTAGCAGAGCAATCCCACCAGAGATCAAAAGACAGTTGCCCCTCTCTGTAGCAGAGCGATCCCACCAGAGATCAAAAGGCAGTCTCCCTCTTTGTAGCAGAGCGATCCCACCAGAGATCAAAAGGCAGTCTCCCTCTTTGTAGCAGAGCAATCCCACCAGAGATCAAAAGACAGTTGCCCCTCTCTGTAGCAGAGCGATCCCACCAGAGATAAAAAAGGCAGTCTCCTTCTTTGTAGCAGAGCAATCCCACCAGAGATCAAAAGACAGTTGCCCCTCTCTGTAGCAGAGCGATCCCACCAGAGATAAAAAAGGCAGTCTCCTCTCTCCGTAGCAGAGCGATCCCACCAGCAATCAAAAAGCAGGCAGCGGATTGTAACCTTCCACATACCCCTCATTGTTTCAAACTCCCTCATCACTTTAATCTGTGAACAATGTAAGTTTTAATTGGTGTAATGGAGTCCAACATCAGCTCCCAGCCTCCTCACCATGAAGTTCATGCATGCTGCCTTATCCTGCCAGAATCCTCTCAAGAGACTGCAGAGCACTGGAAATCCAAAAAGCTCTAAACTGCAAATCACAGGCTCCAACTAAGTCATGTTCAAGATGAAAATAAACATAGAATATATAAAAATAGTAAAATATATTGTTTTATGATCTATCCAAATGTCAACCAAAAGAGGATAACACAGGTGTCATCCTGACCGGAAATTGTTTCCATAATTTACCTAAGTAAATATATTGTGCCAAGAGCAAAACACGGCCCAGTACTAACTCAAACCTTCTCCAAAATGAGCTGCAACATTTACCCCTCCTTGAGTTTTTATATCAAATAACATATCAACAGAATTGCTCTTTTCCATTAATTCCAAAAATCCCATTTTCCCCCTTTGAAACATTTTATTAATATTCAGAACATGGTTAACAAGCATTTATATTTATTCACTTCCCTTCAGCTAGCCAATCGGTCAACCATTCATCTATACAATTGGTATACAATATTAAACTTCTCAGTCAAAACTCATCTTTACTACTAATGTCAGGTACCTATGCATTTTCAACATTTCCTAATTTGATCTTCAATTAATGTTATTTATTTGTCACAACTAACTATAAACAAAATGTCTAAAGTTATTCTGTTTGTATTCCTTTCTTAAGGCATGTTCGATACACTCAAGTTCAATGACCCACAGTTCTAAAGATAAAAAATATTGTGCAATTCTACCATTACTGTCATTTTTTCCAACATCGTGGGATGCAATCCCATGAACCTAATTACTTTTCAGCATAAAGTCCATTAATTGCTTTCAGAACAAATTCCTTTTCTGCAGCTGTTTCTAACAATTTGTATCTTCCTCTAACAGACCAACAGATATGCTTTCACCATCAAGTTTATGTGTAGGAATTAATATATCGAATATGCCTTTATCTCCATAATTTGATTTCCTCCTTTGTTTGAATGTTCCCACAATAATTGAATTATTTTCTATTTATGTGCTTAAAAAAACCGTGACAATTCAAGTTAGAGTCAATGAAAAGTACAGCACAGAACCAGCCAACAAGTCAGTACCTATCCATTTAAACTGCCTAATTTCATCGACCTGCACCAGGACCATAGCCCTCCATATCCCTGCTATCCATGTACCTACCCAAAAATCCTCAAATATTAAAATGAAACTTGCATGTGCCACTTGCACTGGTAGCACTTTCCATGCTCTCACGACCCTGAGTGAAGAGGTTTTGCCTCATAATTCTCACCTTTCACCCATAACCATGACCTCTAGTAGTAGTTCCACCCAACTTCAGTACAGAAAGCCAGCTTGCATTTACCCCATCTATACCCCTCATAACTTTGCACACCTCTATCAAATCTCCTCTCAATCTTCTACGCTGCAAGGAATAAAATTCTAACTGATCCAATCTTCCCTCTAAACTCAGGTCTTCCAGACCCAGCAACATCCTTGTAAATTTTCTCTGTACTCTTTTAATCTTATTTACATACTTTCCTGTAAGTAGGTGACCAAAACTGCATGCAATACTCCAAACTAAGTCTCTCCAATCTTTTATACAACTGCATCATAACATCATACCTCCTGTACTCAATACTGTGCTTTATGAAGGCCAATATTCCAAAAGCTTTCTTTATGATCCTATCAAGCTGTGATGCCACTTTCAATGAATTATGGACCTGTATTCCCAGATCACTTTGATCTATCACACTCCTCAGTGCCCTACTGTTCACTATGTAAAACCTACCCTGGTTCGTCCTACCACAGCATAACAACTCATACTTGTAGGCATTGAATTCCATCTGCCATTTTTCAGCCCTTTGTTCCAACTGGTCCAGATCTTGTTGCAAGCTATGATAATCTTCCTTACTGTCCACAATACCCCCAATCATGGTGACATCTGCAAATTTGCTGATTCAATTTACCACATTATCATCCATGTAATTGATATACAGGAGTTCCCCCCCCCCCCCCCTTTACAAAGGTAGAGCATTCCTATGAAACCTTTCTTAAGCCAAAACGGTGTATAGCGAAGAACCATTAATTTATATGGGAAAAATTTTCATTCAAGCGAAAATCCTCTTTGTAATGCAAAAACAGGTTACTAATGTAGGTCTTTGTAAAAGCGAAGTGGCATAAAGCGAACATTTGTAAAGGGGGGGGCACCTGTAGACGACCAACAACACCAGACCCAGCACCGATTCCAGTGCACTCCATTAGTCACAGGCCTCCAGTCAGAGAGACAGCCGCCTACTACCTCTCTGATTCTCCCACAAAGCCAACGTCTAATCCATTTCGCCACCTCATCATGAATGCAAAGGGACTGAGCTTTCTTGACCAACCTCTCTCTCATATTTCTGGTCCCTTAGAATAGCTTCCAATAACTTTCCCACAACTGATAAACAGCATTGATTTAAATATGCAAACACAGGGAAATCTGCAGATGCTGGAAATTCAAGCAACACACACAAAATGCTGGTGGAATGCAGCAGGCCAGGCAACATCTATAGGAAGAAGCACAGACGAAGAGTCTCAGCCCAAAACGTCAACAGTGCTTCTTCCTATAGATGCTGCCTGGCCTGCTGCATTCCACCAGCACTTTGTGTGTGTTGCTTGATTTAAATATCTCTGGTAAGGCTCTGACATTTTCTGTACTTGCCATCTGCAGGGTCTGATGGAAAATTTTGTCAGGCCCTGGAGATTTATCCACCCTAATTTGCCTAACCAGCAAACACCTCCTTCTCTGTAAATCTGTATAGAGTCCATGAAGTTGATGCTACTATGCCTTACCTCTATAAACTGTCTGTCTCCTAAGTAAATACAAGTGCATTTAAGAACATCCCAATCGGCTCCACACATGGATTACCACTCTGATCTTCCAGAGGAAAAATTTTAACCCTTGCAATCTTTTTGATCTTAACACATCTCCACAGTGCCTTCAGATTCTCTTCCACCTTGACTGCTAAGGCAACCTCATCCCTTCTTTTCGCCTTTCTGATTCTTTTTCCAGGTGTTCTCTTTCATTTCATATACTACATAAGCTCAATTGTTCCCACCAGCCTATACGTGCTATGAACCACCTATTTTTTCCATAACCAGGGCCTCAACATCTCTTGAAAACCAAGGTACTTACAACTGTTAACTTTACCTTTTATTCTGACAGGCACATGCATGTTTTGTACTCTCAAAATTTAACTTCTGAAGGCCTTCCGCTTACCTACTACACCTTCACCAGAAAACAGTCCATCACAATCCACTCTTGACAGATGCTTTCTGATTCCATTAAAATTGGTCTTTCTTCAATTTTGAATCCAAATCCACAGACCAGACCCATATTTTTGCATATTTACTTTGAAACTAATGGCATTGTGATCATGGATACAAAGTGTTCCCCTACATAAACTTCTGTAAACTGCCCTGTCTCACTCACTAATAGCAGATCAAGTATCATACACTCGCTTGTTGGGAGTTTTGCACTGATTAAAAAAAACTTTCCTAAACACATTTGATAAACTTCATCCGTTTACAGTATGGGAGTCCCAGTTGTTGTTGTTGTTTTGAATGGCTGGTATATTTCTCTTCACACTTTTGGTTTTTGTCAAGCCACTCACTCCTGCAGCTCATGGTTGCATCAACGGACCATGGCAAAGCTATCTTGGACCTTGGTGAGAGGGCATGTTTGGACCACATCGAGGGTGTCCACTCGGGAGCCGGGGTTGGATTAATCTTTGTCTGGAATCTCATCCACGGCAGTTCCAACATGGGTGGGTGGCCCTGAGCTGGCATCGCCTAATGGCATCCTTGAAGGAGAGAAGCCTCCACATGACATCGTTGTGTTGATCCAGGTCATGGCGGGGAGTTCCGGTCAATAGGAGGAAAGTTAAAATCACTTAATATAACAACCTACACACACAAAATGTAGGTTGGCAGGCCAGGCAGCATCTATAGGGAGAAGTGCTGTTGACGTAGCGGGCCGAGACCCTTCGTCAGGACTATGTGTGTTTTGTGTGAGTTGCTTGAGTTTCCAGCATCTGCAGATTCCTCGTGTTTGCTTAATATAACAACCTTATACTTCTTGCAACAGTCTGCGAACTCTCCACAAATTTGTCTACCTACGCATGCGAAGACTGAATTCGGTGGACTACGTGGAGGAGACCACCATTTGGCGGTTCAACGAGTAGAAAGGCAGACCCAGCAAAGCGTTGTGGAGCGCAATCAGGGCACAGTGAGACACGTAGGACACTACTGGCCATCCACTGCATCCTGACTTATCTCCAGCCGTCTCGACTCCGTCTTGCAACTGGATACAGATAGGTCGGGAATTTGAGAGTGAGGCTGACGATTTGCGCAACTCTCCCTCACTTTAATCCAAGTCAAGCGCAAGTCACGACTCTAAACCCATTCCGCTAAAGAACTTCAAGTCCTGTGGCGATGGGCGAGTGGCGAAGCAGCAGGTGTGGATACACTGGAAGCTGTAGTCACAAACCTGCACACAGGTGGCCCAAGGTCGTTCTCCGCTGGAATGAAGCAGCAGTGGAGCTCGGCAGCCCCCTGGTGTCTGAACAGTCCTCTTTAGGATCGCTCTGCTCACCTCCATGGAGGAAGGGGCTAGAAAAGGTGCTTCAAACATAGCCTGCTTCATCTTACCCTGGCCAGCACACCGCGGCTGGTGGGGATCCCACTCAGCGGTCGAACTACAAAGAAGACAAAAGTGAAGGTGCTCAATCTTAGCACATGGAACGTGCGAACTCTGCTTGACATCAGCAAGGCTGTCAGACCAGAAAGAAGAACAGCACTGGTCGTGAAAGAACTAGCCCGCTATAATGTGGACATTGCAGCACTCAGCGAAACACCCCTAGCAGACAAGGGCCAGCTTACAGAATGTGGTGGTGGGTACACCTTCTTCTGGAGCGGTTGCAGCAGCACTGAACGACGAGAGGCTGGCGTTGGATTTGCCTTCCGATCCCATCCAATCCCGTAAACTTGCCAAGCTTCCAGAGGGCATCAACGATCGCCTGATGACACTTCGGCTCCCACTTGGCAAAAAGAGGAGAGCAACGCTGATCAGTGCATATGCCCCAACAATGACCAACCCAGATGACATCAAAGATAAGTTCTATGAGAACTTGATGCCCTCATAGCAGCAGTCACACAGTCAGGGAAGCTTATTGTCCTCGGGGACTTTAACGCCAGAGTGGGGACAGATTACCAGACCTGGGAAGGGATTCTTGAAAGACATGGTATTGGCAAGTGTAACAGCAATGGCCTGCTGCTCCTCAAGACCTGTGCTACGCATGACCTTGTCATCACCAACACCCCATTCCGCCTCCCTACCCGTAACAAGACAGCTTGGATGCATCCACGCTCCAGGCACTGGCATCTGATTGACTATGCCATCACCAGAAAGAGGGACTGGCAAGACGTGAGAGTGACAAAGGCCATATGTGGTGCCAACCGCTGGACGGATCATCGATTCATAGTGTCCAATTTTAAACTTCACATCCTGCCTGTGAGAAGACTCCAAGGTCAGAAGACTGCAAAGAGGCTCAATGTCTCCAAGCTGAAGAGCAGCGTAGTTGCAGAAGAATTTCGTGAAGACCTAGATAGCAGGCTGCTTGACACACCCCAGGATGACCACACCAGCATTGAAGAGCATTGGACGGCTTTCAGAGATGCAGTCTACTCTACCGCTCTCGAACACCTCGGACCAGCAATCCGTAGACATCAAGACTGATTCGATGAGAACAACGAGGAGGTACAGGCACTGTTGTCAGAGAAACACCAACTGTTCAGAGCGCACCAGAACGATCCCACATCACAAGCAAAGATAGATGTCTTTGCTAGTGCAAAATGGAAAGTTCAGAAGAAACTCCGTGAGATGCAGGATGTCTGGTTCAGCAATAAGGCCGATGAGATCCAGGGCTACGCAGACAGTCACGACACCAAGCGTTTCGACGATGGTTTGAAGGCTATGTATGGACCTCAGTCCTCTGGCTCCTCCCCCCTCCTCAGTGCAGATGGGACTCGGCTGCTGACAGAGAAAAAACAGATTTTGGAGAGATGGGCTGAACACATCAACCAGGTCCTCAACCACCCTGCCAAAATCAATGATCAGGCCATTGCTCGCCTACCTCAGGTGGAGATCAACCTGGACCTTGACAACCTCCCCACAGAAGAAGTCAGAAAAGCCATCAGGCAACTTTCTTGTAGCAAAGCCCCAGGATCAGATGCAATCCCTGCTGAGGTCTACAAAGCAGGAGGCCCATTCATGATGCAGAAGCTGACTGAGCTCTTCCAGTCTACGTGGAACGAAGGAAAGGTCCCACAACAGTTGAAAGATGCCAATATAGTCCACATCTACAAGAGGAAAGGCAACCGCCAGTCTTGTGACAATCACCGAGGCATCTCCCTCCTGTCCATAACTGGGAAGATCTTGGCTCGCGTCCTGCTTAATCGCCTTCTCCAACACCTTGAGCAAGGTCTCCTCCCAGAAAGCCAATGTGGCTTCTGTGCAGGGCGTGGAACTGTCGACATATTTGCTGCACGCCAACTCCAGGAAAAATGTCAAGAGCAACACAGCGACCTCTTTCTGACCTTCGTCGATCTGACCAAGGCATTTGATACGATCAGCAGAGATGGCTTATGGAAGATAATGGAGAAGTTTGGCTGCCCTAGCAGGTTCATCACGATTGTTCAGCAGTTCCACGATGGCACGATGGTGAAAGTTTTGGATGATGGTGACAAGTCAGAAGCCTTCCCTGTGACGAACGGTGTGAAGCAAGGATGCGTTCTCGCCCCTACACTCTTTAACATGGTCTTCTCTGCTATGCTGAATGATGCCTTCTGCGATTGTCAGGATGGTATACACGTCAGGTACAGGACTGGCGGTGGGCTATTCAACCTCCGGCGTCTACAGGCTGTTACAAAGTTAAAGGAGACCGTCGTCAGAGACCTCTTATTCGCTGATGATTGTGCCCTCAATGTCAGTACAGAGCTGAAGATGCAGCAAGAAATGGACTGCCTCTCACGAGCCTATGACAACTTCGGACTTACAATCAGCACCAACTAGACCAAAGTTATGTACCAGCCTGCACCCGGAAAGCCCTACCAGGAACCACACATCACAGTAAAGGGGCAGAAGCTACTGGCAGTCGACAGCTTTACTTATCTGGGCAGTACTCTATCACGAGCGGTGAACATAGATGCAGAGATCAGCAACAGAATTGCCAAAGCCAGTGCCGCCTTTGGGAGACTCCGTGAGAATGTATGGGAGCAGAGAGGACTCAGCCTTACCACCAAGCTGAAGATCTACCGAGCAGTGGTTCTCACCACCCTCCTCTATGCCAGCGAGACCTGGACTGTCTACAGCAGACACACTAAACAGCTCAACCACTTCAACTTGAGCTGCCTCCACAGACTTCTCCATGTACGATGGCAGGACAAAGTCCCAGACACGGAGGTCCTGGAGTGGGCTAACACCCACAGCATCTACACCCTCCTACAGAAAGCCCAAGCCAGATGGGCTGGCCATGTCGTCAGGATGTCTGACAGTCGACTACCAAAACAGCTGCTGTATGGAGAGCTGAGCCAGGGCAAGTGCTGAGTTGGAGGGCAGAAGAAACGTTTCAAAGACTGCCTCAAAGTGTCCCTCAAAGACCTCAACATCAATCCCAGTAGCCGGGAATCGCTTGCTCTGGACCGCCCAACCTGGTGGAGCAGGAGTGTATGCAGCAGAAATCAGACGCACTGCAGAGGCTGAGGAAACGCGCCGCGCGCAAGGCTCGAACTACCTCCACTTCCACTGCAGTACCTACCCTCATGTGTCCCACATGTGGGCGAGCTTTCAGGGCCCGGATTGGCCTCACCAGTCACCTCCGGATCCACAGTCACAAACCCTCCACCTGACAGAAGTCGTGGTCATCTTCAACTCCGAAGGACGAACAACAACAATGCTTCTTGCAACAGTCTGCGATCTCTCCACAAATTTGTTCCTCTAAATCCCAGACTGTAGGGTAGTCAGTAATGTAGCATGGTTATAGATTTCATTTTACTCAGTTCCACTAGAAGGCCCCACTAGAGTTCTCCAGTCTATCTTGACTGATCACTGCTGTGACATTTTTCTTGTCGTGTAACACCACTCTTTTACCCTTCCCGCTCTGCCGCATCTAAGACAACAGAACCCTGGAAAATTGAACAGTCAATATTGCAACTAAGTCTCATTGATGGTTATAATATACAATTTGAGGTGTTTATCCATGCTCTGAGCTCATCTGCCTTTCCTACAATACATCCTTCATTGAAATATCCACAGATCAGGACAGTAGTCGCACCATGCTTTTAATTCCTTTTAATTCCTTTTAATTCCTGACTTTGTCTGAGGTCTTAACAACATGTCTCCACAACCTCTCCACTAACTGTTCTGGTGCCCTGGCTCTCATCCCCCTGCAACTCTAGTTTAATCCCCCCACCCCCACCTGTGCAGCACTAGCAAATTTTTGTCCCCTTCAAGTTCAGGTGCAAACTATCTCATCAGTGCAGTTACCCCTTTCCTGAAAGAGAGCCCAATGATCCAAAATTCTTATGTCCTCTCTCCTGCACCAACTCCTCAGCCACGTATTAAACTGTATAATCTTCCTAGTTCTGGCCTCACTAGCATGTGGAACAAGTGGCAATCCTAAGATCACAACCCTGGAGGTCCTATTCTTTAACTTAGCACCCAATTCCTTGAATTCACTTTGCAGAACCCGGTCATTCTTCCTACCAATGTCATCAGTACCTACATGGACCACAGTCTCTGGTTGTCCACTCTCCCAATGAAGAATGCTGAGGACTCAATCAGAGATGTCCAGACCCTGGCACCCAAGAGGCAACTTACCATCCGGGAATCTCATTGTTCTCCACAGAACCTCCTTTCTGTTCCCCTTACAAATCCCCTATCACCAGTGTGTCTCTTCTCCACACTTCCCTTCTGAGTCAGAGGCATACTCAGTGCCAGTCAGTGACTTTGCCGTTGTAACTTTCCCGAATGTTGATCGGCCCCTGCTCAGAATGCTGCCTTTTTTTTTAATGTTATTTAAAATCATCTAACTCTTAACATTTTTATTTAACATTCTAATTTTCTTTTTACTTTCCCCTCAACATTCTGTGTATTTGTTTTTATTTTACAACAGCCATTTCTAAATTTATTGGCTGCTTATATTTATTTGAGCTTTTAAGTGGAACTCTGATCCATCACCTTTCCTGGGACTAATTTGTGGTATATTCCTCTTACATTTTAATATTTTGTTCTTCCATGTTCATTGATTTGTTGATAATATTTCTATCCTGTTAAATCTGTGCCAGAACTCCTCTTTTCTTACTGGACTATATTTATTCTTCAGCCAGTACAGTAGGCTTACATTTAAGTATACATTATACCTCCCTGTTTTTATCCTGTTCCAGCTATGTGGTTAGTTTTCTAACAACCCTCTTCTCATGACATGCACAATGAATAGTAATCCTACCTTTAGCATATGCATTTTCTTTATTTGACTCTTTTCAAGTTTGGTCAATCCCTGGACACTGCATCCACAGGCACCCTCACCAGCTTCCATCCTTTTCCTTCCATAGCACCCTGCATTATACTGCTGTCAATAACGTTTAGCCCTCGTGTGTACCCAAGACACTGCCGCTACTTGTGCCACAAAATCTCTAAATTCTTTGAAGTCTGCAACTTGTTGAATGATTTGCTGCTCAATAGACACATTAGTCCTGTCCTCGATGTACATAAAGAATAGTATGGATCTAAATTAGTGAATTTCAAATGCATCATTTCTCTTTTCTAATTCACTATCATAAAGATCCATCAAGATGTCTACAATATATTGCAGGACTAACTTTATCAAATATTTCCATCCAGACATTTCCCCTCTCCCCCCCCCCCCCACCCCCCAGTTAAGCTGGACAGATTGGCAGATTCTAAAATGATATCACAATGCACCACTGGGAAATATAGCAATGAAGAGTTTGAAGATTCCTATTTCAATCTCATCTTCAGTTTTTGATGACTTATAATGCACTATGAGGGTCCAGCCTTTTCAGTTACAGTATATGCACAGACTAGAGAATCCATCATTTTGTGGTTTGCTACAACTGCAGCAACTAAGTGAAGAGGTGGGGTGGGGTGGGGGTACGGAGTGCCTGGAAATTGATTTGCACATTTTTAGGTACACTATTATAGTCATATATAATACTACCACCAAAATGGATTGCCTTAAGAGAAAAAATAGTAAAAAAATGAGAACGTAAGCATGTTAAGATGTATAACAACCAAGTAGAAATTAAAGATTTATGCAAAGGTCACCACAGCTACCAACCTTTTCTTGCAGCAATCAGAAAAGTTAGTCAATACTTAGAAGGCATATCCACTTGGAAGTCAAATGCAGCAACACATATTATGGCTGCCGTGGTGAAGATAGCTCCCAAGTACACAGAGACAGATATTGTTATCCACATGAGAGATATACCAGGAAAGTAGCCTGTGTGCCATAGGGGACAATAGAGAAGTTTGGAGACCGTCTCTTCCAGGAATGAGAATTGCGACACAAGGAAGATATGTTAGAATGTATTTCATGAGTTAAAAACACATTTGGGTGAGCAGCAGGCCATTAAATTCACTGCTTACTTTACAGGTAAACTTATCCAGCCATACACACACAAAGAACAGTTACATCTATACACTCCACCCATCCTTATCCTGTCATTTATATTTTAACAATTATATCTCTGACAGAGAGATCAAGCCTCTGGGAAGACAGGATGATGACAAAAATTACTCAGTACTGTAGCGATGTACTACATACAGAGCTAGAGACGACACGAGACTAGTTTATTCAAACTTCGTGGCGCTGGCATTTAATCCCTAGCACCCGCCCTCTCCCGGCGGAAATGACGTCAGAGGTGCATTACCAAAGTCTCTCCCCACACGCTGGCTATTTGTGAGCTGGTTCGCCTGCACAGAAAGTGGGTCGCCACATAACTCCCTCCCAGAACCGGCGATACACCCCCCAATGTCCACAGTCTGGATCAGCCTCTGTTTGGGAGGTCTGCCTCTGCGCCGCGGTGCCTGAACCTCGACTGGCTGCGCCAAGTCCACATGGGCTGGTTTAAGTCGGTCCACCGTGAAAACCTCTTTCCCCCCCAATGTCCAGAACGTACGTGGACCCGTTGTTGTTGATCACCTTGAACAGCCCCTCGTACGGCCGCCGTAATGGTGCCCGGTGTCCGCCCCTTCATACAAACACAAACTTACAGTCCTGCAGGTCTTTGGGTACATGGGTCGGGGCCCGTCCGTGCTGTGAAGTCGGCACGAGGGCCAGGTTGCCGAGCCTTTCGCGTAGTCTGTCCAGGACTGCTGCAGGTTTTTCCTCTTGCCCCCTTGAGGCTGGTATGAACTCTCCTGGGATGGCCAGGGGTGCGACACACACCAACTCGGCCAACGAGGTGTGCAGATCCTCTTTGGGCGCTGTGCGAATTCCAAGCAGGACCCAGGGAAGCTCGTCCACCCAGTTAGGTCCTCTCAGGCGGGCCATGAGAGCCGACTTCAAGTGACGGTGGAAGCGTTCCACCAGTCCGTTCGACTGTGGGTGGTAGGCATTAGTGTGGTGTAGCTGCGTTCCCAACAGACTGGCCACAGCCGTCCACAGGCTGGAGGTGAACTGGGTGCCTCTGTCGGAGGTAATGTGGGCCGGTACCCCCGAAGCGTACTACCCAGGTTGCGATCAGTGCTCGGGCGCAGGAATCGGCAGATGTGTCGGTGAGTGGGACCGCCTCTGGCCATCTCGTGAACCGGTCTACTATAGTTAGGAGGTACCACACTCCTCGGGACACTGGTAGGGGGCTCACAATATCCACATGAATGTGGTCGAACCTCCGGTGGGTGGGTTTGAACTGCTGGGGCGGGGCTTTAGTGTGCCGCTGCACCTTGGCTGTTTGGCACTGCACACACGTTCTGGCCCATTCACTGACCTGCTTGTGAAGTCCGTGCCACGCGAACTTGCTGGAGACCAGCCAGACGGTTGTCCTGATAGATGGGTGCGCCAAACCGTGCATGGAGTCGAAAACTTGCCGCCTCCAGGCTGCCGGGACGATGGGGCGAGGTTAGCCGTTAGCCACTTCACACAAGAGGGTCCTCTCACCTGGGCCTACGAGAAAGTCCTGCAGTTGCAAACCCGAGACTGCGGTCCTGTAGCTGGGCATCTCATCGTCTGCCTGCTGCGCCTCCGCCAGTGCTGCATAGTCCACCCCCAGGGACAGGGCCTGGACAGCTGGTCTGGAGAGTGCGTCCGCCACGACGTTGTCCTTTCCCAAGACATGCTGGATGTCCATCGTGTACTCGGAGATGTAGGACAGATGTCGCTTCTGGGGAGCAGACCAGGGATCGGACACCTTCGTGAACGTGTAGGTCAATGGTTTGTAGTCTGTGAATGCGTTAAACGGCCTGCCTTCTAAGAAGTACCTGAAATGCCGGATTGCCAGATACAGTGCCAACAGCTCCCGGTTGAAAGCACTGTACTTGAGTTCGATGTGGTTGTAGGTGCTGGCTGAAGAATGCCAGGGGTTGCCAGCGCTCCTCGATGAGTTGCTCCAGCACCCCACCGACTGCTGTGTTGGATGCATTCACTGTGAGTGCGGTCGGAACGCCCGTTCTGGGGTGCACCAGCATCGCGACATCTGCCAAGGCTTCCTTGGCTTTAACGAAAGCGGCCGCGGCCTCCTCGTCCCAAGTAATGTCCTTGCCTTTACCTGACATCAGGGTGTACAAAGGGCACATGATACGGGCTGCTGAGGGGAGGAAACGATGGTAGAAGTTCACCATACCAACGAACTCCTGTAGGCCTTTGACCGTGTTGGGCGGGGCAAAGTGGCGGATCACGTCTACCTTGGCGGGCAGAGGTGTTGCCCAGTCTTTGGTAATCCTGTGGCCCAGGACGGCGATGGTATTGAGACCGAACTGGCATTTGGCCGGGTTGATCGTGAGGCCGAAATCACTCAGGAGGGAGTAGAGCTGGTGGAGGTGGGACAGATGCTCCCGGCGACTACTGCTGGCTATAAGGACGTCATCCAAATAGATGAACGCAAAGTCCAGGTCGCGTCCCACCACATCCATTATCCACTGGAACATCTGTGCGGCATTCTTCAGGCCGAACGGCATTCGGAGGAACTCGAATAGGCCGAACGGGGTGATAAGTGCTGTTTTGGGGATGTCTTCAGGGTGCACCAGGATTTGATGGTATCCCCGGACGAGGTCTACTTTGGAAAAGATTCTTGCCCCGTGCAGGTTCGCTCCAAAGTCCTGTATGTGCGGCACGGGGTAGCGGTCTGGAGTGGTAGCCTCGTTCAGTCTGCGGTAGTTGCCGCATGGTCTCCAACCCCCAGCTGCTTTGGGCACCATGTGCAGGGGGGAGGCCCATGGGCTGTCAGACCTCCGTACGATCCCCAATTCCTCCATTCTCTTGAACTTCTCCTTCGCCAGGCGGAGCTTTTCCGGGGGGAGCCTTCGTGCGCGGGCGTGGAGGGGTGGTCCCTTGGTCGGGATGTGGTGCTGAACCCCGTGTCTGGGCATGGCTGCCGTGAACTGCGGTGCCAGAATCGATGGAAAGTCCGCCAGGATCCTGGTGAATTCATTGTCTGACAGCGTGATGGTGTCCAGGTGTGGGGCCGGCAACTTGGCTTCACCCAGGGAGAACGTCTGGAAAGTCTCGGCATGTACCAGTCTTTTCCCTTGCAAGTCGACCAGCAGGCTGTGAGCTCACCAGAAGTCTGCCCCCAGGAGTGGTTGGGCCACGGCTACCAGTGTGAAGTCCCACATGAACCGGCTGGCGCCGAACCCCAGCTGCACTGTGCGGGTGCCGTAGGTCCTTATTGTGCTGCCGTTTGCGGCCCTCAGGGTGGGTCCTGGCTTCCTGTTGGGGATGTCGTACCCCGTCGGGGGCAAGACGCTGATTTCCACTCCGGTGTCGACCAAGAAGTGGCGTCCTGACTGTTTGTCTCAGACGTACAAGAGGCTGTCCTGGCGGCCTGCCGCCATGGTCATTAGCGGCAGCTGGCCCTGGCCCTTGCCCTGGCCCTTGCAGGGCGGGCGACAACGGCAGGCTTTTGTGCCCCACCGCTGGTGGTAGAAACACCACTGTTCACTGGCCTCCTCACTCCTGCCTCTGTGTTGTGTGCGCCCCCGCCGCTGGGCCTGGTCTGGTCTGCTGTTGGGCGCGTGGCCTGGTAATCTGACCGACGGACGCCACGCTCTCCCTCTTGGCTTTCCACAGCACGTCTGCCCGGGCCGCCACCTTCCGGGGGTCGCTGAAATCTGCGTCGTCCAGCAGCAGGTGTATGTCCTCGGGCAGTTGCTCTAGGAATGCTTGCTCGAACATGAGGCAGGGCTTGTGTCCGTCAGCCAGGGCCAGCATCTCATTCATCAATGCTGATGGCAGTCTGTCTCCCAAACCGTCCAGGTGAAGCAGGCGGGCACCCCGCTCACGCCGTGAGAGGCCAAAGGTCCCAATGAGCAGTGCTTTGAATGCTTCATATTTGCCTTCTTCTGGGGGCGACTGTATGAAATCCGCAACCTGGGCAGCCGTCTCCTGGTCAAGGGCGCTCACCACGTGGTAGTAACGCATGGAATCAGAGGATATCTGCCGAATCTGGAACTGGGCTTCTGCTTGGCTAAACCACACGCGTGGTCGCAGCGTCCAGAAAGTCGGCAGTTTTAGCGAAACTGCGTGAACAGATGAAGAGTCGGTCATCTTTGGTCCAAATCCCGTTTGAACCGTCAGGGTCACCAATGTAGCGATGTACTACATACAGAGCTAGAGACGACACGCTCTATGTATGGGACATTGGAAAAAATGTTGAATTTCCCCATGGGGATGAATAAAGTATCTATCTATCTATCAGTTGGTAGGTCGTTTCGAGGCTAGTTTATTCAAACTTCGTGGTACTGGCATTTAATCCCTAGCGCCCGCCCTCTCCGGGCAGAAATTACGTCAGAGGTGCATTATCAAAGTCTCTCCCCGCGTGCTGGCTATTTGTGAGCTGGTTCGCCTGCGCAGAAAGTGGGTCGCCACAGTACTTCAATTCCATTTTGTCTAAAACCAAAAGGATGGCATCTGGACTCAGAAGCAAAGAAACAAACAACCACAAAGAATGGGAAAAGGAGAGGAGATAGAGCCACAGAATCATTAAGCACTACAGCACAGAAACATACCCTTCAGCCCATTTTGGTCTATGCCAAGGTATTTTTCTTCCTAGTCCTATCAAACTCCTAGGACAAACTCCAAGGCAGAGTACAAAGTAAATGGCAGGATACTTGGGAGTGTGGAGGAGCAGAGGGATCTGGGGGTACATGTCCACAGATCCCTGAAAGTTGCCTCACAGGCAGATAGGATAGTTAAGAAAGCTTATGGGGTGTTAGCTTTCATAAGTTGAGGGATAGAGTTTAAGAGTCACGATGTATTGATGCAGCTCTATAAAACTCTGGTTAGGCCACACTTGGAGTACTGTGTCCAGTTCTGGTCGCCTCACTATAGGAATAATATGGAAGCATTGGAAAGGGTACAGAGGAGATTTACCAGGATGCTGCCTGGTTTAGAGAGGATGGATTATGATCAGAGGTTAAGGGAGCTAGGATTTTACTCTTTGGAGAGAAAGAGGATGAGAGGAGACATGATAGAGGTGTACAAGGTACTTAGAGAAATAGATAGAGTAGATAGCCTGAGCCTCTTCCCCAGGGCACCACTGCTCAGTATAAGAGGACATGGCTTTAAGGTAAGGGGAGGGAAGTTCAAGGGGGATATTAGAGGAAGGTTTTTCACTCAGAGGGTGGTTGGTGCATGGAATGCACTGCCTGAGTCAGTGGTGGAGGCAGATACACTAGTGAAATTTAAGAGACTACTAGACAGGTATATGGAGGAATATAAGGTGGGGGGTTATATGGGAGGCAGGGTTTGAGGGTCAGTACAACATTGTGGGCCGAACAGCCTGTAATGTGCTGTTCTATTCTATGTTCTATGTTAACCTGCACCTGGGCAATAGCCCTCCATGTTCCTCCTATCCATGTACTATAACTGAACCTGCACCCACCACTTCTACTGGCAGAAAAAGGATATGATCATGATGAAGAGCAAAGATTATGATGCCTGACAGTGAATAGCCCGCTCTGAACATCTGCTGAACTACCAGCTGACTTGTGTCATCACCTCTTAAGGCCTCTCATATTTTTGCAGAACAGACTGTCATTTTGAGAAGACTGTTTGGCATCCTGGTACTTTAGTAGCTCTAATTATACTGGTGTTCATCTAATGCACTTAGAATGTAAACTGACCTGAACGTGCAGAAATTCTCCATGACCCATCCTTCAGGGCAAGGCAGTCCTGCTACTGAAAACTCTCTTATGATCACCATGTCCTGGATGCTGCCAGGAAACAGGACATTCACTATCAAGAAACTCTTCCTGGCTGTGCATTTATGGAATGGAAACCAATTCCATAAATTTAAAGGTTTGGATTATTAAAATTCCAACTGCCCACGTTTCTAGCAAAACCCAGCAGCCAATATGATACTTCTCACTCAATGAAATAAAAAACAAAGATGAAAGACATTCTTAGCCATCTTTGATGCTGTGGTGACGATCAGATTGAGATATGCTGCAGCTGTCTGAAATGATCCAATGTCCAGTGGCTAATGTACCTCTATTTAAGAAGGGAACAAGGGAAAATCTTGGGAACTAAAGACCGGCAAGTCTCTTGTCAGTTGCAGGGAAATTGCTGGAGAAAATTCTTTGAGCTAGGACACGCGAGCATTTGGAAATGCAAGGCCCAATTAGGGAAAGCCAACATGGCTTTGTGCAGGACAGGTCATGTCTTACCAACTTGATTGAGTTTTTTTGACCAGGTGATGAGAGATTTATGAAAGTAGATCAGTGGATGTTGTCTACATGGATGTGAGGCTTTTGACAAAATCCCTCATTATCTGGAAGATTAAGATGTATGGGGTCCATGGGGAGTTGTTTGTTTGGATTCAGAACTGGCTTGCACATAGAAGACAGAGGTTAGTGGTGGAAGGGACTTATTCAAGCTGGAGGTCTGTAATTAGTGGAGTTCTGCAGGAATCTGTCTGGGACCTCTGCTGTTTGTGATGTATATAAATAACCCAGATGAAAAAGTAGATGGGTTGGCTAGTAAACTTGTAGATGATACCAAGATTGGTGGAGTTCTGGATAGAAAGAATATAATGACATTGGAGAGGGTTCAGAGAAGATTCACAAGAATGATTCCAGGAATGAAAGGGTTACCGTATGAGGAACATCTGGCAGCTCTTCCCTGGAGGTCAGGAGAATGGGGGGGGGGGGGAGCTCATAAAAACATTCTGAATGTTAAAAGGGCTGAACAGATTAGATATGACAAAGTTATTTTTCATGGTAGGGGAGTCTAGGACAAAAGGGCACAACTTCAGGATTGAAAGGCATCCATTTAGAACAGAGATGTGGAGAAATTACTTTAGTCAGAGTGTGGGAAGTCTGTGGAATTAGTTGCCACAAGCAGCTGTGGAGGCCAAGTCGTTGGGTACATTTAAGGCAGAGATAGATAGATTCTTGATTAGCTAGGGCATCAAAGTGTATGGGTTGAAGGCAGGGGAATGGGGATGACTGGAAGAATTGGATCAGCCCATGATTGAATGGCAGAGCAGACTCAATGGGATGAACAGCCTACTTCTGCTCCTATACCTTATGGTCTATAGTGTAGAAGACTGGGAAAGAATATAGCACGATATAAATTGGTTGCAGACGTGGGCTGAGAAATGGCAGATGGAGCTTAACCCAGATAAATGCAAGGTGTTGCACATCAGTAGGGAAAATGCAAGGAGGCAGTACACTTATGGGCAAGATTCTTAACATGGTTGCTTAGCAGATAGATCCTGAGATTCAAATTCATAGCTCTTTGAAAGTGGCTACACAAGTCGATAGAGTGGTTAAGAAGGCTTATGGAATACTTGTTTTTATTAGTCGAAGCATTGAGTTCAAAAGTCAGGAGATTATGTTGCAACTTTGTAAAACACTGGTTAGGCGACATTGGAGTACTTCATGCAGTTCTGGTCTCCCCACTCCAGGAAGGATGTTGAGGTTTTGGAGGGGTGCAGAAGAGGTTCACCAGAATACTATCTGGTTTAGAGAGCATGTGCTATCACAAGAGGGTGGATAAACTTGGATTGTTTTCTCTGGCTGAGAGGAGATAAAATAGAATTTTATAAGATTATGAGAAGCATAAATAGAGTGGATAGAGAGCATCTGTTCCCCAAGGTTGAAATGCTTAAACCAGAGGGCATGCATTGAAGGAGAGAGATGGTAGGTTCAAAGGGGGTGTAAGGGGTAAGGTTTTAAACTCAGAATGCTGATTGCCTGGAATGTGCAGCTTGGTATGTTGATAGAGGCAAATACATCAGTGGCTTTTAAGTGATGTTTAGACAGGCAAATGGATGTAAGGAAGAACGAGGGATATGGTCATGGTGTAGCTCAGAGGGATAAATGTTTGGTTGTTTTTGATTTGCTTTTTAACTGGTTCAACACAACATTGTTGGCTGAATGTGTTCCCAGAGTGTGTTCCTGTGCTGTTCTATATTCCATGGAAATTATCTGTCATATTACTATTCTGAGTGTGTGGTACTCAAATTTCTTAAAAACTGGCATGGAGAGGAATATTACTGGAAACCTAATACTGGCAAAGAGGAAACAATTAAAACATTAGTATTGAACAAAAATAATCATAGAACTAGATAAGGAAGATGCAATAAATAGGACAAAAGCAGAGACAAGCACTTCAGAATTACAATAGCATCACACATAAAAGTAATGGGGCAACTTTCATTGGTGTGGGTGTTAATGTTCGCAAAATGAAGCTTTCTCAACAAAATCTAGACAGGTAGTTGATAATATTGATGAGCATGAATTGCAAATTGACATCAGCACTGCTAGGTTGGAATTCAAAACAATAGCCATTGCTATTTCTTATATCACCAAGGTGAAGCATGTGCTCAGCAACAGGGAAGTGCTTCCGCAGCTATTTCAAGTTACAAAGGTCTGCTCAAAGTCATGTGGCAGATGGTAAAAGATTATTTGGTGATGTCAAAGCTGAAGAATTAAGTCAATTTTTCTGAGACAAATATCATTCTTTGCTATTCCCTTCAGAATACAGCATGTGTGGGGAAAAATGCCCAGATGGCATTGAGAACAGAAAAAAAAGAGATCTCCAGGAATAGTAGGAAGAGAAATGCTCACCAAAGAAAGCTGCATCCATCAATGATATTCAGACAGCAACCTGTCTCAGATGTCTCACATGTTGCTTCAGGTACAACATGTGAGAACATCAATGAAATATCAATCAAAAAAGATAATTCTCTCCTTGAAATATCCCACCTGCTACAATTACGTTTTGAAGCTCAGAACAGGGCAAGTAGTGGCAGTGACTCTCCAGTGACCACAGCAAAGTGCTATTATGCCTTTCTAGCAACTAATAGCTAACTAAAGGATGATTCTTGCGCAACAAGTATTTTTCCAAGTTATGTTGCTTGACTACAATAAATCCATATACACTACATCTACTGCTCTACCTTCAATGTGTTTAGTCATATCCTCAAAGAAATTCAATCAGGCTCGTAAGGCACGACCTGTCATTGACAAAGCCATGCTGACTATTCCTAATCATATTATGCCTCTCCAAACATTCATAAATCCTGCCTCTCAGGATCTTTTCCATTAACTTACCAACCACTGAAGTAAGACTCACTGGTCTATAATTTCCTGGGATATCTCTAATCCCTTTCTTGAATAAGGGAAGCTCTACAAGATTGGTTAGAAACAGCCTACCATGCATGAAGCCTGCTGACTAGTCGTCCATGTCCATCCAAATACTCATATCTGGTCCCTTGGGATATCTTCCAATAATTTTCCCACTACTGATGTCAGGCTCACCATCCTATAATTTCCTGGTTTATTTTTATAACCTTTCTTAAACAGCTGAACAATATTAGCAATCCCCCAGTCTTCTGGTACCTTACTTGTCACGAAGGATGATTTAAATATCTCTGCGAAGGCCTCTGCAATGTCTGCACTAGCCTCCCACAGAGTCAGAGAGAACATCTTGTTAGGCCCTGGGGATTTATCTACCCTACTTTGCCTCAGAACAGCAAACACCTCCTCCTCCTCTGTAACTTGTATAGGGTCCAAGAAGTTGATGCTGCTTTACTTCACTTTTATAGACTCTGTGTCAGTCTCCTGAGTAAATACAGACACAAAAATTAATTTAAGATCTCTGCCATCTCTTTTGGCTCCATGCATTTATTACCTTTCTGATCTTCCAGAGGACCAATCTGGTCCCTTACAATCATTTTGCTCTTAACATATCTGTAGAATGCCTTAAGATTCCTTAATCCTGGCCCTTCACCTTGTCTGCTAGGGCAATCTCATGCCTCTTGATTTCTTAAGTGTTTTCTTGCATTTCGTATACTCCATAACCACCTAGCTGCCTATACTTGCTATGCACCTTTTTTTTCTTAACCAGGGCCTCAAAATCTCCTGCAAACCAAGGGTTCCTAAACTGATCATATTTACCTTGAATTCTGACAGACACATTCAAGTTTGTACTTTCAAAATTTGACTTTTGAAGGCCTCCCACTTACCAAGTACACATTTGCCAGAAAACAGCCCATCCCAATCCACACTTGCCAGATCCTTTCTGACACCAGCAAAATTGGCCTTCCTCCGATTTAGAATCTCAATCTGTGAACCAAACCCAGTTTTTCCGTATTTACTCAAAGTTCAAAATAACATCTATAAGTTTACATACATGTCACCACATACAACCCTGAGATTTTTTCTCGTGTTGGTGTACTCAACAAATCTATAGAAAAGTAACTGTAAACAGCATCAATGAAAGATGAAAAGCATAGAAGACACAACCTGTTGAAATGCAACTATAAATAAATACCAATAAATAAAAAAGCATGAAATAGCAAGATAAAGAGCCTTTAAAGTATGATCACTGGTTGTGGGAACATCTCAATAGATACGTGTGGTTATCCTCTTTTGTCCAAAGAGCCTGCCTGATGGTTGAAGGATAGTAACTGTTCTTGAACCTAGTGGAGTGAGTCCCGAGACACTTGTACCTTCTGCCTGATGGCAGCAGCGAGAAAACAGCATGGTCTGGGTGGTGAGGATCTTTGATGATAGATGCTGCTTTCCTATAACAGCATTTCACGTGGATGAGGACTTTACCTTTGACGTACTGGGCCAATTCCACTAACTCTTGTAGAATTTTCTGTTCAAAATCATTGGTGTTCCCATACCAGGCCGTGATGCGGCCAGGCAATACACATTCCATTACACATCTATAGAAGTTTGACAAGGTTTTTGAGGTCATGCTGAACCTCCACAGACTCCTGAGGGAGCATAGGCACTGTTGTGCTTTCTTTGCAATTACATTTGTATGATGGGTCCAAGACAGTTTCTCTTGAGATAGTGACACCCAGGCATTTCAAGTTAATAACTGTCTCCACCTCTGATTTTCCGATGAAGACTGCCTCATGACCACTGGTTTCCCTCTCCTGAAGTCTACAATTCATTCCTTAGTCTTGAGAGGTTGTTGTTCTGACAACACTCAGCCAAACTTTCAATCTCCCTCCTGTATGCCAATTCATCACCACCTATGACAGGGCCCACAACAGTGGTGTCATCAGAAAACTTGAATGTAGTGTTGGAGCTGTACTTAGCCACCCAGTTATAGTTGTAAAGTGAGTAGATTCAGGTAGCTGAGCAGAGTCCTGTGGTGCACTTGCACTGATTGAAATTATGGAGATGTGTTTACCAATCCAAATTGATTGGGTTCCGCAAGTAAATCCAGGATCCAATTGCATGACGGGGTATTGAGGCCCAGATCTTGGAGTCTACTGATTAGTTTTGAAGGGATGATGATTTTAAATGCTGAGCCATAATCGATAAAGAGCATCCTGATGTATGCACCTTTGCTGTCGGGATGTTCCAGGGTTGGGTGTAGAGCCAATGAGATGGCACCTGCAGTGGATTTGTTGCTCCAGTAGGCAAGTTATAGTGGATCCAAGTCACCACTCAGACAGGAGCTGATATGCTTCAACACCAGCCTCTCAAAACACTTCATCACTGTGGATGCAAGTGCCACTAAACCATCGTCATTTAGACAGGTTACCATGCTCTTCTTGGGCACCAGTACGATTGAAGCCTGCTTGAAGCAGGTAAATTCCACACACTGCTGGAGTGAGAGGTTGAAAATATCAGTGAATACACCAGCCAATTGGTAGGCACAGGTCTTCAGTACTCGGACAGATACTCCATCTAGACCGGAGGCTTTCCTCGGATTCTCTCTCTTGAAGGCAGTCAGCACATCACCTTCCGATAGAGACCAAAGAATCATCAGGAGATGTGAGTATCCATGATTGTTCCTCAATGTTCTGGTAGTCAAAGTGAGCATAGAAGGAATTGAGTTAATCTGGATGTGAAGCTCTACTGTCCATGTCACTTGACTTAACTTTGTAGGAGGCTTGGCATTCAAACCGTGCCACAGCCATCAAGCCTCCCTCAATGATTTTCATCTAGTCTAAAATCTCCACTTTTCCCATGAGATGGCTTTCCAGAAATCACATCTGCACCTCATACAGCATTCTTGATCTCCAGACTTAAACACCTCTGATCTGGACCTCAGCAAATTCCAGATTTCATTGTTCATCCAGGGCTTCTGACTGAGGAAAACCATGAATGATTTCATGGGGACTCACTCAACTACAGTTATTTTATTAAAGTCTGTTACAACCCTGCTGAAGTCATTCAGGCCCATAGATGAGTACCTGAACACAGCCCAGTCCACTGACTCAAGGCAATCCTGTAATTGTTCTTCTGCCTCCTATGACCACCTCTTATTTGTCCTAATCTCTGGAGCCTTGCTTTTTAAGCTCTGTCTTTCTGCAGGTAGTAGGAGAAGAGCCAAAATGATCCATCTTGCCAAAATGTGATCCAGGAAAGGAACGATGGGCATTCTTTATCATAGTGTAGCAGTGGTCTAGTGCTTTAGACTGCTGGTGCAACAGGTTATATACTGGTGATAATTGGGCAGGGTTTTCTTCAAACAGGCCTGGTTGAAGTCACCGACTATGACTTGAAATGCATCAATTGGGCTGTTTCTTGTCTGCAAATGGCATCATGCAGTGTCACAAGAACATTCTTATAGTCAGCCACTGGTGGAATATAAATTGCGGTCAGGATCATGGATGATTACTCCCGAGGCAATTAGAATGGTCTACATTTAATCATTGTGTTCTAACCTAGGGGAATAAGAAGTCGATATAATATCCATGTCAATACACCAAAAAGAATTACCAAAAAAGCACATTCCACCACCTTTTTCCTTTCCGAAGTTCACAGTTCGATCCATTCTGAAAATCATAAAACTTTCTGGTTTGACCGCTACATCCCATGTATCCACTGATAGCCAAGCCTCAGTAAAACAAACCATTGAGATCTGCATCTGATACAACAACCTTGCCCTGAGATCTTCAGTCTGATTTTCCAGCGACTGCATATTTGCCAACAGGATGCTGGGTACAGGAGGCCTGATTTGAATTCCACCCTCCTGCCGCATTTCCACCGTAGTACTAACTCTTAATGACTGCACTTAACTGCTCCACATTTAATCATCAACCACGAGAATTGAAGATCATTGATGCAATTTCAAAGTCCACTGTTAAGAGGAAATTTAAACACTGCAGATTTCAGTGAAAGTAGTTCAACAGTATCTCTAAGGGGAAAGCTGGAACAATTTTCTGCACCTACTAAAAATCACCAAAGCTCACTGGCGCCATCTTGGAAACTAATGGCATTATGATCACAAGATGCAAAATGTTATCCTCCACAAACTGCTGTCACCTGCCCTGTCTTATTCCTGAATAGCAGATTGGGTACTCTTTCACTGGGACTTCTACATACTGATTAAGGTAATTTTACTGAACACATCTGACAAACTCCACCTCATCCAGTCCTTTTACGATATGGGAATCCCAGTCAATTCCTGGAAAATTAAAAGTCACCTTGTGTTTCTCGCAGCAGTCTGTGATCTCTCTACGCTTTTGTACCTCTAATTCCCGCAGACTGTTGTGTGGTCTGTAATACAGCCGCGTCAACGTGTTCTGTAATACAGCCACATTAACATGGTCATATCTTTCCTATTCCTCAGTTCCACCCATAATGCCTCACTAGACAAGTTTTTCTGTCTGCCCAGAATGAGCACTGCTGTGACATTTTCCATGACTAGTAACGCAACCCATCTTCCTTTAATCCGTCCTGCTTTGTCACATCTAAAATATGGAACCCCAGGATACTAAGCTGCCAGTCCCGCCCCTCCTGCAATCAAGTCTCACGAATGGCTACAAAATCATAATTCCATGTGTTGATCCATGCCCTGGGCTCATTCTGCCTTTCCTACAATACTTCCTGCATTGAAATACACACATCACAGGACATAAGTTGCACCATGCTCAACCTTTTGATTCCTGACTTTTGAACCTCTCCACTATCTGTTCCGGCACTCTGATTCTCATCTCCCTGCAACTCGAGTTTAACTCACCTCCATACCACCAGCAAACCTGCTAGTGAATCTGAGGAATTCATTGCTACAGGCAGCTGCGGAGACCAAGTTTATTTAAAGTGGAGGCTGATAGGTTCACAGTTAGTCAGAACATCCAAGACTATGGGGAGAAGAATAGAGAATGGTGTTGAGAGGGATAATAAGTTAACCATGATGAAACAGCGGTACAGACTCAATGGACTGAGTTGCCTAGTACTGCTCCCATGTTTTATGGTCTTATGACTCCTACCAATTTTTAAAGATGCACTACAGAAAGTCAGAAGTTCATTAACATTTGTACAAGTGCAATGAAAACTTATTTCCAGCAAGATCACAGGCTCATACCAGCATATGCAAGTAACATTCACAAACAAAAACATTAAAAAAGTTATACACATTTTCAAAAGATAACTGGAATATTAAAAAAAAACTCCTATCTGGATAAGCATCCAAATCAAGATACATCCAGCTTGGCATGACAACTTCAATTTTTTGTGGTAGAGCAGAGAGTTGTGAATGCAGCACAGTCCATCACACAAATCAACTTCACCTCTACTGACTCCATCTCTACTTCCAGGTGCCTTGGGAAAGCAGCTCATTCCAACCCTACTCTCTCTATCTTGTCCCCTCTCTTGTTGGGTAGAGGATACAAAAGCCTGAGAATATGAATGTCAGACTCAAAGACAATTTATCAGACTCTTGAACAGACCTCTTGTATGCTAAAAGATGAACTTGATCTCCCACAATAATTCATTATGCCCCTTATCAGTCTACCTGCACTGCACTTTCTCTGTAACTGCAACCACAACTCTGCCACATTGTTTTCATTTTACTACCATGATAATTATGTATGGCATGATCTGTCTAGAAGGTAAGCAAAACAAAAGCTTTGCACTGTAACTTGAAACAATAATAAACTAACAACAATAAACATGATTACAGGAGACTGCAAACAATTTGCAGACAGAAGAACAATGAAATAATAGAAGAATTAAGTTATCCTATTAGAGTATTAATAGTGCAAATATCCAATAATAAGTACAAATGAGCAAGAGAACTGTTCAACTGGAACACTTTTCATCCCTAGAAGCAAGGAAGAATCTGGTCCTGGGGGTGGGGGGGGGGGGGGGGCAACATCACTTGGCAGAGCATTGAGAAAAACAGACCATAATATTGTGTAAAACATTTATAGTAATGAACAAGCTACAAGAAAGAAAAATCAAATGTAAGAGAGAGGCGAGAGTGGGTATCTGACCGCTGGAAAACGATGCTGGAGAGGTAGTAATGGGAGACAATGAAATAGCAAATGAACTGAATAGGTATTCTGCATCTGTCTTCACTGTGGAATACACTGGAAGTACGGTGGAAGTTCCAGGTATCAGGGGTCATGAAGTGTGTGAAGTTACCATTATAGAAAGAAGATTCTTGGGAAACCGAAAGGTCTGAAGGTAGATAACTAACGTGGACCAGATGGTGTACAGCCCAGCATTCTGAAAGAGATGGGTGAAGAGATTGTGGAAGCATTAGAAATGATCTTTCAAGAATGACTAGGTTCTGAAATTGTTTCATAAGACTGGAAAATTGCAAATGTCACTTCTCTCTTCAAGAATGGAGGAGGCAGAAGAAAGAAAACTATAGACCAGTTAAACTGATCTCAGTGGTTGGGAAGATGTTGGAATCAATTATTAAGGATGAGGTCTCAGGGTACTTGGAGGCAGATGATAAAACAGGCAGTAGTCAGCATGGTTTCCTCAGGGAAAATCTTCCAGGACAAATCTATTGGAATTATTTGAAGAAATAACAAGCAGAATAGGCAAAGGAGAATTGGTTTATGTTGTGTGCTTGGATTTTCAGAAGGCCTTTGACAAGGTGCTTAACAAGCTATGTGCCCTTGGTATTACTGCAAAGATTCTATCAGTGGCTGATTGGCAGGAGGCAAAGAGTGGGAATAAAGAGAACCTTTTTTGACTGGCTGCCATTGACTAGTAGTGTGTTGGGATCAGTTCTTTTTACATCATACGTCAATGATTTGGATGATGGAATTGGTGGCTTTGTTGCAAAGTTTGCACATGATATAAAGGTAGGTGGAAGGGCAGGTAGTTTTGAGGAATTAGGTTAGGAAAATGGGCAAATAAATGGCAGATGGAACACAGTGTCAGGGAGTTTGTGGATATGCACGTTGGTGGAAGAAATGAAAAGGTTGACTATTTACTAAATGGAGAGAAAATACAAAAAATCTGAGGTGCAAAGGTCCTTAGGAGTCCTTGTGCAGGATTCCCTAAAAGTTAATTTGCAGATTGAGTCTGTGGTTAGGAAGGCAAATGCAATGTTAGTATTCATTTCAAGGGGACGAGAACATAAGAGCGAGGATATAACGGTGAGATTTTATGAAGCACTGATGAGGCCTCACGGAGTATTGTGATCAGTTTTGGAGCCCTTATCTTAGAAAGGATATGCCGAAACTGGAGAGAGTTCAAAGAATCCTCACAAAAATGATTCCATTATTGAATGGCTTATCATATGAAGAGCATCTGATGGCTCTAGGCCTGTTTTCACCAGAATTCAGAAGAATGTGGGATGCCCTCATTGAAACCTATCGAACAGTGAGAGGACTTGATAGAGTGGAAGTGCAGAGGATGGTTTCTATGGTGGGAGAGTCTAAGACCAGCAGACACAACTTCAGAGTAGAGGAGTGCCCTTTGAGAATAGAGATGAGGAGGAATTTCTTATCAAGAGAGTGTTGTATCTGTGAAATCCTTTGCTACAGGCAGCTGTGAAGGTTAAGTCTTTATATAGATTTAAGAAAGAGGTTGATAGATTCTTAATTAGTTAGTGCATAAAGGGATACAGGGAGAAGACAGGAAATTGGGGCTGAGAGGAGAATTGGATCAGCCATAATGAAATGGTGGAGCAGACTCAATGGGCCAAATGGCCTAATTCTGCTCCTATGTCTTATGGTCTTATTAGTGTCTGCTGAAGGATTAAAGATCAAAAAGTTGAAGTGTGGCTTGGAGGAAGTAAATTAGAAGTGTGAACAGGTGGATAAACAGAGACTTGATTGACTTACAAATATAAAGCAGGTGATTAGGAGATCTTTTAAAAATGAGTGAGAAACATGATACTAATGACACATATGCAATAGTAAAGCATACTTAAAGCATAAACTGCACTGGAGATCTAAAAATTTAGTGAGGGACTAACAGTACAGAATCGATCAGTGTAAAACATAGTCAAAACCTTTCATGAACACAATTATTGAAATGAAAAGTATGCACGGAGTATGACCAAGTAAGCTTAAAAATTAGAACATCTTGTTCAATCAGACAGTGTGACTGAGATATGAATTAACAATACGAGGGTGGCTGAAGTGATGGTAAACAAAGTACATGGCACATTGTTGTGATTGACAGATGAAATAATGAAAGAGTGGGAGAAATTCAATGGCATTATTTGACTTTTTTTATTGCTTGGAAGTAAGGTATGTTATCCTTTGAGTAAGCAGGGTAATGCAATTAATTGGGTAATTTCATTAGAGAGACAATATGGGCACAAAAAGCCCAAATTTAGTACAATGTAATTTTAGGATTTTCAAATATATCCATATTGATTTTGATTTAACAACCTAGAATCCCCTAAAAATTCTAGCACTGTAACAGAATCCTTTGCAAACACTGCCTTCACACCTTCCCAACTCTATGAAAATGGTCTAACCAGAAATAGCAGTTCCAATCCTGTTAAATCCAGAGCTAAGCTACTTCCTTAATACAGCTGCAATATTATCTTAATTATAACATTTTATTATCTTTACAATAATATTAACTCTCTCATTTTGTTTGCAATGCTTTGCACAAACACACATAGAACTCAGTCATTATTTCCTGAAAAGATGATCATGCCTTTTCTTTTTTCTTAATATTTTGTTTATTTTCTTGCCTGTGTTCAAGTCCTTTAACATCACACTACCTCATGTAATTCTATTTTTTGCTCCTTCAATAATACTCCTTTATATTATTACACCTGCTAATTGTCAGTTTACTAAGTTAACAAGTTAGCTTTTGTCAGCTGATCCTACAGATGAAATGACTGCTGAGAAAACGCCATGCTCAGTATGATTACTTTTTAAAATTAATATAATTTAGTTGGTTTAAATTTATTAAATGTAATTTAATTAGATGATACATGCATTTTGTAATAGCTCAAGTACTTTGAATGGTTTATATGCCTCAGAGCAACGGCAAATCAATGGCACAGTTAAATGGGCAGCACACTAACACAGGTAGCTGAGTTGCTGTTTTATCACCAGTGAGCCAGGCTCATCCTGACTTTGTGTGCTGTCTGTCTGGTGTCTGAACCGTTTGCTTACAAGCACATGGTGCTGTGTGTTGTCACATCTCAAAAATGTGTGATTAGTAGGTTATCAGGTCATTGTCAAATGCCTCTGGAACATAGGTGAGTGCAGAATGTCAGGGAAGTTAATGTGAACAGGAGGAGAATAAATGGTATTAGTATAAATGGCTACTTAATTGCAAACAAGTATTCAATGGATCCAAGGACCTGTTTTTGTGCTGTGTAACTCCTAAGAGTATTAAAGACAACCACAAACATAAATTTCAGCGACAAATTTGACCGCCAAGCAACAGGGCTTCAACTGTCAATGCCATTCTGAGAGGGCAAACAACTTCTTATGCTGGGGACAGCCTAAGGGTAAATCACCAACATACGAGTCCAGATAGTTAGATGAGAACTTAAATGGAGAAGGCTGATGGACATGTTTAATAAGATGCTTCGAATATCAGATATCCTAACTGCAAACATGCATGAAATGGCAAGGAACATGGGAGAGAAGCCCAGTTCTGTAACAGGCTTTGTTGGAAGCTGGAATTTATCCTCCCAGTATGGAATATGCTAGCCATCTCAATTTCAATACCTGCAGCTCAAATCATAACACAATAACTGGCAGCTTTCATAGCAGCATAAACAGAACTGACATCTGAATGTTACACTGGAACTTACATTTATTCCATATGAGTTCAGGCTGTTATTACAATGTATATCAGGAATCAAATAAATCAGACGATGCAATAATCCTCAACAGATTAGAACTGATGAAGCCTTATCACAAGGGAATCAGAAATTCATTATATTCATTCAATAAGACAATATTCTGATCCCATGATCACTATTTCACTAGTCCTCCTGCTGTTACCCTGCATTCTGCATCCAACCATCCCGACCTAGTACTGAGATTGTCCTTTACAGCCATTGGCAACCATGTTTAAATCATATCTGATTGTGGTCATGGTCAGAACAATAATCATGCGGGATAGATTTGAACTACCACAATGCCAAATATGTGGAGAATAGACACTAAAAATTTATAAAAGGGGATATGTACCCAGCCTTTAATTGTTTTAGCTTAAATATGATACACAATATTTATTTAGTGCAGGCTTGTGTTCATAAATAGTAATAAAGTGGACTGGAATAGACTATGGTAAACTAGGATTTTTGGAGTGGTGAATAATTTATGGGACATTGGTATCATTTGCAGGTCAGAATTGAATTATCACTAATTGTTCTTAAGAAAATGGGAAACTTCTTTCTCAGCTTACTGCAGCACTTGTGTGGAGAATCTTCTGCATTGCAAAGCCTATCTGTAGTTGAAGATGGAAGCAAATATTTATCTATTCTTTCTTGCTGGATGTGCATTTGTTGTAATAAAAGTAGAAAATGATGAAATCAGTCAGTAGATTAGGCAGCATTTGTGGAAAGAGAAGTCAATCTAACATTTCAGGTTTGATACATTGAGTGCTTCCAACATATTCTGCTTTCATTTCAGATTTCTAGCACTTGCAGCTTTTGAATTTCATTTACTATGCATTTGCTATGATCTGTCAAGGACATCTGGCAAACAGCAAGGTTTCTTGAATGGATAAAGTTGATCTGGGAAGAATGAAGTGACAAATTCAACAATGTGCTGTATAAGATTAGAGATGTGTTTGGAAATTAGGAGAAGGAAGTGGAGAAGTAGAGGAAAAATAATTGATCTTTGGGCCCTTTTATCTATATGACAGCCATCAGCAACAACATTTCAAAACCTGGCAGTTTCCATACATGTATATGACCACACTGTTCGATCAACCACCAACTCCCTATCCCTTGAGTAGTTCTGAACTCTTGACAGCTTGGTGAATATTTAGTACGAATTAGTTAACAAATTCCCCCAAAAAGCAACTGCCTTCATTTTTTGTACCTTTGCAAATGAACTTCGGAGTGAATCAGCTGGCAGCAATTTCACCTCTGGATTATGTGGTTGTAGGTTCCAAATCGCACTTGAGAGACTTGAAGAAAAAAAAATTGGGCTGACATTCCAATACAGCACTGAGGGGGTGTTCTGCAGTCAGGGATGCCAACTTTCAGAAGAGCTGCTAAAACAAGGCCCTGCCCATCTCTAACAGATGACAGAAATGATCCTGATGCCATACTTCTAAATCGTGCAAGGGAATTAACCTCACTGTTCCAGCCTTTCTTCATTCGCCACCTAACATTGTTAAAACATTGATTACATAATCATTATTCAATATTCCTGGGAGCTTACTGAGTGTAAACTGGCTGCTAGTTTTTTCTAACAGCTTGATAAAAGTGCAGGTCTCTATTTAACACCCTTAATCCCTACAATGCTCTTAAATATTTGAATTTATCTTTTTCTGAAAAGCATTTCTGATTTTAAACTACCTGTCACCAGCTGCTGGACTCTGAAGTGCCATAAACTCTCATCCTGTCTTAGATTAAGACAATCCTTGCAACCTACATCTCTCACCAACCCTAATGCGAACATGTCAAATTTTGTTTGATAATATTCCTTTGATACACAGTGGGATATCTCACTATGTCAAAAGTGCTATTTAACAGATGTTGTAATGAACCCTAGTTGATCACAGAGAATGGAAGGGATGGGAGAAAATGAAAGATGAGTTAAGTGACAAAAACTGATAAAAGATTAAATATTAAAAGCTGTGGGCCAGGCAAAACATAAACTGATTCTGAAAACCATGGCTTAGCCACATTTATTTGCATTCACATGAAAATAAAGTTCATTACTGAAGTGTATCCTATAATATACTGAAGCAACGTTGTAAAATGTATATTGAGACCTTTGGCTCCATGGCCACTTAAGCTATTTGCCGAAACACTCAATTAGCTTCATTCGTGGATTTTACAATTGTCGTCATACATCTGGCATGCTTCACTACGCTTACATCTTGGTAACAATGTTTCATTCATTGACGGGTACAACCTTACTTGTTGACATGTTTGAAGAAATTAGCTTGTATTTATATTCAGCACGTTTTTTTCCCTCTTTGATTTTCACATGTCTTATTAGCTTCCTCACACGACACCTAATGAGCCATCACACCCTTCTTGGATTGTAAAAATGCTTGAAGAGCAGCATGACAGGAAATCTAATTACGAATGTACCACGGTAAAATGCAGCATGGAAATTATGAGACAAAAGAATGCTACAGTTTGACACACTCTTTAAAGGAAAAAAAACGCCACCGATATGCGACTAGCATGCTAACTTTGCCTCCTGACTTCCTGCCTTCGGAAACAGCAGCCTATGCTCATCTAAGGACACTTATTGTCACGTAACACACAATTTAAATTTGCATATAACAACTAATTTTAGACCAACCTATAAAAAGAGCTGTATCTTATTAGGCGAAATAACAAGAAACGGCCAAAATAAATAAACCTAACGCTGATTCAAAGCGGGCATAGACAATTGCACAGTGATCGTGAGCGTTCCAGATCAAAACGTTGACCTTAACATTGGAATACTACTGAAGCAGAGAAATCCTATTCAATGACCAACTCCGTTTTCCTCTCAAACAAAAAAAATCTTTCATCTGATGCCACTGAAAAGGATTTCATCCCATAAATCATTAAGTAGCCGTTCTCCTTGAGTTAGGTAGGAACTGTGGGGGGGGGGGGGGGGGGGGGTAAGAGAGGATTTCGGTCGCTCATTGATGTCTTTGAATTGTTGGTCGGGAGTCTGCAAAATGAACAACACCCTATCCACAGACCAAATCTGCAACCTCTTCCTACAGTGATGGCTGATTTTAACCACTCACCTGGTTCACGCACTCTCCTGTACTGTATATTGTGTTGCAAATGCGCATTTCTTTTCCCCCCTCAACGATGGGCACCAAGAACACAAAAGCGGCTATGATATTAGATGTAAATCTTCATTTGCGGTGGATTAATGATGTCAAACCTTTCGGGATTTTTTTTTGTCCTCAAGCCAACCCCTTAAATCTGGGCTTCCCCGCTAATGGATATGATGAACAAATGCTATCACTACACGGCTGCAAAGGAGAGAGACACAGAGAGAAAGAGCCCTGAAAGGATGTCTGTGCTTACCTTAAACTGATGCCATAAACTATTTCTAGGAAAGAACGCTGGCCTTTGGGACACATGCTTCTTTATTTCATTGTTAAGAAACATTTATTTTTAACAAAGTGAAATACTGGCATTTTCACACCAGTCCACATCTGTGTTAAGAGAATACCATCTATATTCCTATACGTCAAAATAGTGCTTTGAAATTATAGCGAACCTCCGCCTTCTGGTACTCGGAACCGCTGGTAGTTGATGCAGATTACTCCCATTAAATTAAAAATAATTGTGTTAAAACAGTAATGTTTTTTTTCTCGCTGACTCCTCTCGATGAAGTTAAACCATTGAGACAGCATGAAAATCCACCTTTCCTACTACCAACACCACCCCCACCCTCTACTCCCCATAAAAGAAAACCCATCAGTGACTTACTGAAAATATACGGGAAAAGCTCGCCAGGGCGGGTGCCACTGAGGTGGAGTAGAGGAAAGTGGTTAACCTGCAGGGCGGTGAAGGGCGCAGGATACTGGCGCCAAGCGCTCGCTTGCGAGAACTGGGCAGGAGAAGCAGCCCCGCGCGCAGCCGCACAGCGCCGACGACAGGCAAGGCTTATAACGGAAAATGTGCAAAAATAGCTCTTCAACTACTATTTCTCTCCTTTTCCAAATGTATTATCATGGCTAAAGTCGCAATTACCGAAAGGTGGGTGGCATCACTGTCAGTTTACCTGTGTTATTTTTATTTCCCGCCCCTTCCTAAGTGACAGACCTGTCAAGACTGACTCATAAAAGGCGTAAGACTCCCGTTACAGTATTTCTATCCGGAAATGTAGTCTTTAAAAACACTCTTGCGCGTAGGGCGCTCTAAACATTGACAGCAAAATACTAAGCTATTCAATTTTGTGTTACAGAACTACACCTTGAGAAGCGCTTCAAATTCAATTACGGAAACCTCGAAATGTGTAACTTGTTTTGGAAATCCTTTTGGTTTTATATTATTTATAAAGTTTGACCAAGACAAATGATGTATTTGATAGAACCAAAATCTCTGCGGATGGCATTGTCTTTCATTGTTCATACCATTATGCTTGTTTTGTATTTATTTACAAAACCGACTGCTGGTGCTTCTCAATTTCTTCCACATTACTGTAGGCATGTAATGATAAAGCTTCAGCGTAGTAAACTCAATCCTGCTGTGCCTTCACCACAAGCGTAAGGTGCATACCGAAATAGCAATGAAAAACTTAAAATGTTATATGCACTATGAACATCTCTTGGTGGAAATAGGAGGTCGCGTGCTTAATTAACATAGAAACCAATCCCATGCCGCCACTCCCCCACCCCCATCCAAATCTGTGAATGATCGTTCAACTTCCAGCATAGTACTGGATATCCTAAAGCGAAATCAAACAGAAAAAAGATGGACTCGTTTGAATACAATAAATCTACTGCTTAGAAAATTAGCAGGACATCCTGACTTCCACCAACAACACCAAAAGTCAAATAATTCACTTCACTGTTATTCGCTGTTGATCAGCACATAACCTTCATAACAATGATTGCACTCCGTTAAGAAGTACTTCAGGATGACTTGAGGTAGTTAATGGTCCTGCATTGATGTGCTGCCATTTTTCTTAATTTATTGGCATAGCTATATTTTCAGAGTGAGGGGCAGTTCTCAGTTTTTCCTCAATTCACTTTGAGTTAAGGCAGGGTACCTAATGTTTATCCATGAAGAGAATTGGGCAGCAAGAGGAGAAAGAGCGAAACACACTAACATGTGCAGTAGGAAACATAGCTTGGTAATTTTAATATTTTTAAAAATCTTAATTTTTATTGTATCTAAGAAATAGTTATTAAAGCCATTAAGAATACTTGTTATTTCAGAAATATTTGGTAAAAAAGAAAAGTTGAAACGAGTGTAATAGAATGTCCTCCAGTCATGCTGCTAAACCAATACAGTAAAGGGGTTGATTATATGTTAATTTTAGTTGCCTGCTGTATTGATTCCCAAAGAGTAATATTTTTGAATATTATTCTTCCTAGTTCTGGGCATCAATGAAGCATTATTTAATGGCTGTGATTTTTTGGTTTGATAACAATTTCCCAGTTTTCTTGCAGTCTATTATCCTGTATGAATTAATTTTAGTGTTTAAATTATCAGGATATAGCGAGTTTATTTTCAGAAAAAGAAGATTACAGCAAGTTATGGATTGGTTTTAAAACAAAAATATTAGTTTACATCTTTTTTTAAAGAACTAAAATTTAAGCTGTATATGTTAAAGTCGAATAAAGCAGATCAAAAAGAATCAGAGCACAAAGATAAATGTATTGTACATAAATATAAAATGGGATAGATCAATTCTCGTATCTCAAGTTTGTGACCTGAATGATCTGCATTTATTTTTGAGAAGGTCAGAATATGTTTACTTTAAAATAACATTGGGGATGCTGTTAGACCATTTGCTATAAAACAACTTAATATTCCAGAAAAGAAGAGATGGCGTTGACCAGGTTTTTAAATGTATTGTTATGAGATGTAGGCTGGAAGCCTGACACTGGAAGTTAGTGCAGTGAGGATTTATTGTTGCAGCTAGAATAGTCTAGGATGCAATAACTTTAAAAACAAATGCAAGTGCATGGTCTGAAAAGTTGAAAGAAGCTATTGTTTCTCTAGTTGGGAAGTAAAATTGAATGAATGAATAGGATTTAATTTGATAGTTACTCTGTACATACATTGTTGATTTTGAAATAAGGCCATTTAATAATTTATATATGATCTTGACTCCCTAGGTGTTTCACAGTTCACATTCATAAAGATTAGTAAAATATCCATGAGAGATCTTCCTGGATTCTCTCAGTTGGCCATTGTAACTGACTACATGAAAGCCTGGCTACATTGTATAAATAGGAGTTCTGCATTAGAACAGCTTCTCAGGACCTCTCTGAAGATTCCAGAAATGGTATTTGTTTCAAAACCTGAAGTATTCAATTATTACACAGATGAAAAATGGAATTTTTAAATTAGTTATTGGACTGGATCAACAAAAACTCAAGAAGTATTTGAACTGTTGACAGGAATCTTAGCCACACTATTGATGAGAAAACAGCTGAAACAAACTTATAACTTCAAACAGTAATCAAAATTCATCATTTTTAATCCAAGTTAGTTGCTTAACTGTGGTGAAGTGAGACCATTATGGTATTTTAGAAACATAAAAGAAGATATCCATTGAAGTCAACTGGATTCATAGCATAAAGGTGAAGCATCTGTAATATAAAATAAATGATATCATATTGTATTCAGCGTTTTCAACCAGGTAGTATCTCAAGTTATACTGCCTGGATAGAATTGTTAGTTTTCTGTCCAGTCAACAATTCATTCGAGTAAAACATTATGTGACCACTTGATACTTTCATGCAAGGAATTCATTCTCCATTAGTTAGAATTTAAGGGTCTTTTTTTCTGCCTGGATGCAGTGACATTAATAATGGGAATGCTTTTGGCTATCTTGCCTTTAAGCAGTGAAAGAACTTGCTAACTTCACATTTTAAATACCTACAGGTTACCATTAGGGCTGATTGCATTATTTGCTCAGATTATAGAGGTCAGGGATATGAAATATGGGACTGCAATATATAGCAATAGTAGTGCAAAGTACTATCACCATCACCCAAATAGTTCGGGAAATAGGCGGCAGCATCCAAGATGAGGAAAAGCATTGAACTTTCTAAAGCAATTCAAAAGACAGATCCCTGGAATCATTACCAAAGCTGCAAGCATACTGGTAATAAGCTGAACTAATTAGGCTTTTAATAAATTCAACAGGCAATCTATCTAAAGTTATTAAATTATTAGAGATATAAGAAGTGCAACAATGAATTCTTCTTGCCTACTTTATACGTGTTGTAGAAAGGGAAGCACAAGACAGACAGTAGAGGAAAATGGTTCCTTTTTCAGACCAAAAGCTGTTGCCCTGGACCATATTTGAACCTTACTAAGACCACAGCTCTTTTTGATATACAGTGGATTCCTGTTCATTTGGACACCTCCAGACCAGTATATTTTGGCCTAATTAAACAGCTGCCCAATTAGCTGAAGTTTCAAGGAAATAGTTAAAAATATATTAAAAAGACAAACAATCATTTAACTAAGTACCAAGTTTTGTATTTAAATGAAATATAGTATAAATTAGTAATACTCATAATACTACTAGTTCCTAATAATTATTGACAGAGGAATTCATCCAGTGTATGCTGCCAAGTTCTTTTGATTAGTTTTAAATCAACAAAATTAGTGTGGCTAATTAGTGCAAATAGTGGACTGCCTTCATACAATGCTTTTGACGATTACATCCTGTAAATCTCCATTTTCATTTTAACATTCAAGATGATTGTTGATACCTTCAAATTCTTCATCATTCCTAACTTGTTCAGCAGGGAAATTGTTTCATTTTCATTACTGGCCATTTCTGGCATCTCCAAGCCTGAATGCTTGAAACTGCAGTGAGCAAGAGTTCTAAATGTCTACTTTTTATTTCCCGCCAACTATCAGTGACAAAATCACTACTTTGTGAACACTGCCAGATGCAACTGACACTATTTAAAAACTGTTCACTCTAAGCATGGTATAGTGTTTTAAAGCCGCACAAGTGCACTTGACTGATGATAGTTAGAAACTTCCTCAAGTCTCCTGTCCCAATTAAATGGAGTTGTGTCCCAATTAAATGAAGGGAAATAAGTCTACTTTCTTGATTAATTTTTGTTCATTAAGAGTTGTTCCAAATATGCAACTGCCCCTATTAACCGATAGCTCAATTCACCAGAATCCACTGTATTTCGATGGTATGGTTGTAAATTGAATAGTTACTTCTTATGCTCTTTTTGTAGAAGTGAAAAAAGGCATAGTGACAGACTTCAGGAGAATGCTGACAGACACATGCTAGATTAAATTTAACACAGACACCTGAAGTGAATAAAGTTGAAAATAAGCCATGAGGCAATGTAAGATGGTGCAACCTTTAAAATGGCACATGAAGGCAGAAATATGGAGTTTATTTCTGCTGACATGCTAGGTGGCAGACTGTTGGTATAGTTATCAAAAATAATGTGAGTTAATTGGTACAGTACAGTACAAAAGCAAGGAAATTATGCTGAACTTTTAGAAATGGTGATATAGAGTTGGCATATCATATCCTAATGTAGGCATCACACTTTAGGAATGATGTTAAGATACTGGATAGGGAGCAGTGAAGATTCAAATGAAAGGTAACCAGCTTTGGGTATATGGAAAAGTAAAAGAAGCTCTAATTCCTTTTAGGTGAAGAGAAATCTTAAAAATGCATTCAAAATGTTGATAAGCTTTGATAAATTTGTTATTATTGTAAGTAGAGTTGTTAACCAACACACAGATTTTAGGTGACAGACAAAAATCCAAAGAAAAGATCAGAAGTAGTTTTTTAAAAAAATATTTGACTTTGATGCAGAATTTGCTGCCTGAAAGAAGGGTGAAAGCAAATCCAGTATTAATTTTGTGGTAAGTGTACTATTAAGAACCATCTGCATGATGCAGTGTGGTACATTGTTCTATCTGCCATATTTGTGTGTTGAATGCTGCTTACCTTCAATGAAGAATATTTTATCAATAGCTCCCCCTTATCATGCCTCAGTGAACAGCAGCATGAATATTATAATGTTAAATAGGGAGCAAAATAAATACTTGAAAAAATGGCTTTGCTGGAAAACAGCGGAGAAAGGAGACAAATTTCATCAAAGTACATTGCCCAAAGTTGAGATTGGGACTACTTCCATCTTGAATGGCTGAATTTTATATGAAGTAATCATCCATTCAATGTAGAATATAATTTATTGATTTTCTTTTGACACCTAAGGAGCTTCTTAAGTGTCAAAAGAAAATCAATAAATTATAAAAATAATGGGTACAGCTGAATCCAACTAAGTTTTCCCGTTTTAAACTTGTAAAAAAATTACCTAATTAATGTTTTAGGAGTACTTTTGAAATGTTTAGGTTCCTTAAGCTGGAAGTAGATCCCACAAAAACTAAAGAAGATTTTTCTTTAAATCAGGTTTCCACATGGAACCTCTTTTGTAATGAGTATATCTTGCAGAAAATGGTTGATATCTAGCATTTTGGATATTACAGCTGCTATTTAGCTAATAAGGTGAACTGATAGAACGGAGGATCTTTCTAATGAGCTGCTCTCCAAGTTCTCTCTCTGTAATGTTCATACATCTGCAATGTCACCTTAAAAACTATATTTTTGTTTACAGTTTTACCTTATTATTTTGTAATCTGGGGCTCAATCACCAGTCAGTTGTGAAAAGTAACACTGTGGGGAACATACGTTATTTGCAATTGCCACTTCTTAAAGAAGTTGAAAGTCATATTGAAACTGGAGATCTCTAAATGTAAAAGAACGATCAATGTGTTTATCTAAATACTAAAGAAAAAAACAGAGGGACAATGATCTATGAAAGGACATATGGATTTTGGCAGCTTTTACCCAATGACTACAAATATGAAGAAAGATATATATCCATATAAACATATCTTAGCAGTTTGCTGTATCTTAGTACATACAACAATTATAAACTAATTCCAATACCTACAGTATTAATGATAAGAGCTTAAGACCATAAGCAGAATTAGGCTATTTGCCCCTTCAAGTTTGCTTTGCCCTTTCATCATTGCTGATCCAATTTTCCTCTCAGCTGCAATCTCCTGCCTTCTCCACGTATCCGTTCATGCCCTGACCAATCAAAAGTCTATCAACCTCTGTCTTAATTATACTTAAAGACTTGGCCTCCTCAGCTGCCTGTGGCAAAGAATTCCACAGATTCACCACCCTCTTGCTAAAGAAATTCCTCCTCATCTCCTTCAGGACACCCTGAAAGGATGTAAAAGGACACCCTTCTATTCTGAGGCTGCATCCTCTGGTCTTAGACTCTTCCACCATAGGAAACATCCTCTCCACATCCACTATATCAGGGCCTTTCATCTTTCAATAGGTTTCAATGATGTCACCCCTCATTCTTCTGAATTCCAGTGAATACGGCCCAGAGCCATTAGACACTCTTCATGTGATAAGCCATTCAATCCTGGAATAATTTTTGTGAGCCTCCTTTGAACCCTCTCCAGTTTCTGCACACCTTTCTAAGATAAGGGCCCAGAACTGCTCACTAAGTTCCAAGTGAGGCCTCAATTGTGCTTTATAGAGTTTCAACATTACATTCTTGCTTTATATTATAGTCTTCTTGAAATGAATGCTAAAGTTGCATTTGCTTTCCTCACCACAGACGCAATCTGCAAACTAACCTTTAGGGAATCCAGCACAAGGACTTCCAAGTCCCTTTGCGTCTCATTTTTTTGTATTTTCTTTCCATTTAGAAAATAGTCAGCCTTTTCATTTCTTCTACTAAAATGTATGACCATACTTTTCCCAAGACTGTGTTCTATCTGCCATTTCTTTGCCTATTCTCCAAATCTGTCATAGTCCTTCTGTAGTCTCTCTAATTCCTCAAAACTACCTACTCCTCCATCACCAAATTATTAACATATAATGTAAAAAGAATCAGTACCGACAAAAACCCCTGTGCAACACCACTAGTCACCGGCAGCCAGACAGAAAAGGCTCCCTTAATTCCCACTCACCTTCCACCAATTGGCCACTGCTTTACCCATGCTAGAATCTTTCCTGTAAACTAAGAAAAATGATACTGCTTGTATGATATATGTTAGCTCCACATATTCTTAGAAAGTCAGCAATTAAAAGAAAATTAATGACCAAATCTCTCAAATATCTTCTTTCTGTGTTGAATATATTGAATTGACCTGTCCTAACAGACAGGATGTTAACTTCTTTTCTGATAGAAGAATGGATTGTCAACTAACTATTCTAACTGAGACAGTCATTACCTCCTGGAATAAGGGAGTAACAAGTACATTAAATGCATCAATGATTTTGAGATCCATTAAGAACAGTATTCTTTGTTGAAGATGAGGAGAATTTCACTATGGAATGTAGCAAGTCTCTTTCCAAGTTTCTGTAGAATCCTAACCTCTATACACATATCTCTTCTACTTTTCTGGATCTTTTTAGTGTTCTCATATAAGCAGAGCTTCTGCATTGACTTTTCTCTTCCAACTGTTTCAAAATACGTATTATTGAAAAGGGATTCAGTAGGAAGAAGTACTCTCAAAGAGTGAAATCAAGAAATGTTCATGAGAAAATAGTAATAATGAGGTTGACTTCCAAATAAAGTTAAAGGCATCTAAAATAGAAAGCTAAAGAAATGACAACAATCAAGAATTTTGGTTATCAATTGAGCACCACACAATTTACTTCCAAGCATTAGTGTCATATGTTCCTTGGTTACCACTCAAGATTTCCTTTTTACGACTGTGGCTTAAATTGCAAATGCAAATCTTAGGTAGCCTACCATAGCAGTTAGAAAATTTAAATTTAGTGATCATGAAACAGACCATCTAGATTCAGCGCCAAATATCTCCTTTATGAAATAATCTAACAATTTTATCATTGTTAACCAGTACTAAACCTATTCTACTATATTACTCTGAATTCTACATGCTCCAATCTTGTTCACTAGTGCTAGTGTCTTATAAAAACAGTAAGAATTGCAATATTTTATGCACATGACCCTTTAGTTTCATAACAATCCACTAATATATCTCTCGTAACTGAAAACTTGTCGCAGTTTGGTTAAGTAGTGGTTGAGACAGATTCTCTTGCAGTGTTTTCATATGTAACTAGAAATATAAATGCACTACTTTCAGAAATTGTAGGCAATGATGATATAGATGACATGAGGGTGACAAAGCATCAGCATCCCCTTGAAACAAGAACAGCCAAAGGAAGTAAAAAAATTAACCAAGAAAACCTGCAACCTATTGCCAGATTAAGAGAAAACATCTGATGCCCCCAAAATTTCAAAAATAAAAGGCTAACTCACCAATACCTGATTTATCTCATACACTTATTGTTTCTAAGATTGTTCAATGCCTCCTCAAAATCCTTGATTGTCACATTTCCTGCCAGTTACTGCGGGTTAATTATTAAACAAACTGATTGATAAACAACTATTTCACAAAGCTAAATGTAAGAAAAATTAATGACCACAAATGCAATGAATGGAACAGAAATTTAAAATAGTTGAGAATTCCACTCATTTAAGGATGAATTTTAAGAATATATAGTTCTGTATATATATAAAATCGCAATTAGTATCATTCCCTTTTGTGAAATTGTGGTGGGATTTTATTATTAATTGTCCAAATGTCACTTGCACTCAAATAAATGTCCCACTTGGAATCCTATTGCACATGTACTGCTCAGAGGAGAAAGAGGAGTTGTATTGGAGTATCAGGTAACATTTAAGAGAGTGGACCTCTCTTAATATCATGCCCCTTCCATAGAAAGACAAAGTGCTATTATAAAAAAGATGCATTATGACAATTCATAAACCCCTGAAAGTGCTTCTAAGTCTCAGCATGAGTGATATACTTAATACAAAGCATCTGCACATGCATGCTTTTGACGTCATTCTTCAAAAGCACATCTCATACTATTTCAAAGGTCTTTTGGTTCACAGTTCGAGTTCATCTTTATCACCCTCACTAATTGAACAACATACCATTTTAGGCATCAAAAATAACAAACTTCAACAATGAGCATAATGTCCTTCTGCATCATTCTCCCTGCTCACTTCTCTCCGAACTTCATCTCTCTCCCTGTCTTACTCCATGTTGTGTTTTAATCACAAACACAAGAAAACCTACAGAAGCTGAAAATCCAGAGTAACACATACAAGATGCTGGAGGAACTGAACAAGTTAGGCAGCAGCCACGGAAATGAATAAACAGTCAACATTTCGGCTGAGACCTTTCATCAGGACTGGAAAGGAAGGGGATGGCCTGAGTTCTCCCCTTCCGTTTCAGTCCTGATGAAAGGTCTTGGCCTGAAATGTTGACTGTTTATTCTTTTCCATAGATGCTGCCTGGCCTACTAAGTTCCTCCAGTATTTTGTGTGTGGTGTTCTGTATTTTAATCATCTCTCTCTGATTTTCACATTTTTGATCCGAAATAACCAATTCTCAGCAGAGTCCACAGCTTCATTGTCCTACATCTCCATCAGTTTTGAATCTGCAAAAATGTTAAGGGACTATCCAACGTAAGACTCCCTTGATCACTTTTCCATGAACACCCACTCCCCTTTTTGTAGTACATTTTCCATTCCCACTCTCCAAGGATCCAAACCCTTCTTCCAGGTGAAGTAACAATTAACTTGTGCTTCTTCCATTTTAATTAATTGTTTTCAATGTTACATTAATTCTTCATCTCATTTGCACAGTCATTTCTCTGTCTTTGGCCTTTATTTTTGCTGTATCAAAGAAGATCGTTGTAAATTCTTGGGAGAGCATTTCATTTTCTGTTTGGCCAGTTCTATATATAAGCAGAATTCTTCCTTTTCCACAGATGCTGCCAAACTGACTGGGTATTTTCAGCCTTCTCTTTCAGCTCCATGGATTTTTTTCCCTGTCTCTGTCCCTACTCATTTCCTTCTATCTGCTATCTTCTCCAAACAGACTGTAATAAGTATCACGAGGAAATCCGCAGATGCTGGAAATTCAAGCAACACACACAAAATGCTGGTGGAACACAGCAGGCCATGCAGCATCTATAAGGAGAAGCAATGTCGACGTTTCGGGCTGAGACCTCGAAGGGGCATTTTGTGTGTGTTGCTGTAATAAGTATCAGTTGTGATAGATTGAAATGTGTTGCTTGTGGGTGTGCAACCAACTTCATTTTCCTCACTTCTCTTGTAAGTTAACTCCCAATAAGCCAGCACAACATCAACCCAAAGCAACAAATTCCGCAAATTAATGAATTACAAACATTATCTGCAATTTACAAACCTTCACTGCCCTCTTTCAGCTGGCACCACCACAATTCGTCTTTCTAGGCCTCAACTTTCTACATTCACATTCTACTGGGTTTGTATTGAGAGCATCCTGAGCAGCTGCATCATTGCCTGGTTCGGAAATTGCACCATCTTGGATCGCAAGACCCTGCAGCGGATAGTGAGGTCAACTGAGAAGATCATCAGGGTCTCTCTTCCCGCCATCATGGATGTTTACACTACACGCTGCATCTGCGAAGGAAACAGCATTATGAAGGACCCCATGCACCCCTCTTCTCCTTCCTGCCATCTGGGAAAAGGCTCCGAAGCATTCGGGCTCTCACGACCAGACTATGTAACAGTTTCTTCCCCCAAGCTATCAGACTCCTCAAGTATCCAGAGCCTGGACTGACACTTTGCCCTATTGTCCTGTTTATTATTTATTGTAATACCTGCACTGTTTTTGTGCACTTTACGCAGTCCTGTGTAGGTCTGTAGTCTAGTGTAGCTTTCTCTGTGTTGTTTTTTTTTTTACATAATTCAGTCTAGTTTTTGTACTGTGTCATGTGTCAAGGTCCTGGAAAACGTCTCATTTTTACTGTGTACTGTACCAGCAGTTATGGTCGAAATGACAATAAAAGTGATTTGACTTGACTTGACTTGAACTTTATCATAGACATCACCATCATTCTCTTTACCACTCTCCCTAGCATTCAGGGTTTATTTCATTTCTAATTTTTCATAGTTCTGATGAAATATTGTTGATCTGAAATGTTAACTTAATCTCTCTTGACACAGATGCTACCTCAAGTCTGAATATAAGTAGCAATTTCTGTTTAGCTTCTAGAATGTTTAATATCCATAAAATATTCTAAGGTGTCTTCAGACAGTTTTTTTCTATTTACTTACAGCAGGATTTCAGCAATGAATCAGTAATGTGGCTGTCCCAAAGACCACTCAAGAATCTGTGACTAAGCTTGAGTAACTGTTTAGTTCTCTCTATGGTAATGAAAGTGACCCAGGCATTCAAGTTTTGTGGCACAGAGCCATTCCATCAGAAACTAGAGATCTCTGTTTGATTGCTGTACTAGCATGCATCTGTCAAGTTACTGGCACTCTTACTGATAAAAGTGGGGAACAAAACACCTTTGGCATTAGAGCAAAACAGTAATAAGTTAAAACCTTGTAGTTCACAAACTTATAGTTTATTCAACATATTAGCCATGATTTATGAGTAAAATAATTTACAAGTATCCCTCCTAAATTCCTTTATTTGTCTTAAATTTATTTAGGTATGTAAAGGGGGTTTCTTCATTTTTCTTTGTTACTGTGTATGTAATCAAAATGGATTCTTTGTTTTGTTAAAAGCAGGAATGCTTCTTTGTTGCGAGAGAGTGCTGGAAGCTTGTTTGGGTTAAAATTTACTGATAACGAGAATTATATTCCTTTGTAAACCAATTGGGATTAATGTCGTTCTTTCTTCTGAGTCTGTAAGCTATTGTTGGCAGGCTTTTGGGGAGATCGGCGCGAGGGGTTGAGAGAGAGAGGATGCGATGCTGTAAGCTGGGCGAGGAACGGACCCCAAGCGGGGGTCCAAGGCCAGGAGGTACTCTGAGGAGAGGAGATAAAGCTAGATGTGCTTGGTTGACCACTTCGGGTGGTCCTAAGCTGCGAGTTGAGAAGTTCGGAGGGGATCGAATGGTGGCCAGAAGACTTCAGTAATTGAGCTCCAACGGTTGTGCACGAAGTGGTTTGGACTTTGATAAGTTTGGCGCCTTTTCTTTATTGTTTTTCCTTCATATATACTGTATCGTTATTAGTCACTTAGTTATAGTAACCTTTATAAATTGTACTCATTTAATCGCATATAGTGTACTGTCTGTTTTTGGGCGAGGCGGGGACATCACACAGCATCCACACAAGCTGATTAACCAGTTTGGCGGGGCCGAAGGCTGCTCCCCCTAGACGAGAACGAGCTGAGCGAGCCTGAGGCGACCCGGGGGTTACAGGTATTTTAAACTAACAGCCTATTTTTTCATTGTCCCCATAAGAATTGTACATAGTCAACCTTCAGATGCTTCTTTTCAGATACGTCAACTATTCAATGTATTACTCTATCCTTTTATCTCAAAAGCTTAGTGCCCTGAGTCTGAATTCACCACATTATGTTCAGAACTTGAAAGTTTCATATGTTTTGTAACCAAAATTGGATGCTTTATTGTAACAGAGAACAATTCTGTCTGATCATTGCCCCTCTTCTCTTTAGATTATGCATTTCCATATTTGGCGTTTTTGATGGTTTCTTTGCATTTGTTGGATGAACTTGGCATTGTCTAATATAATTTCTAGGTATCTTTCAGTTACATTTTTGGTTATTACTACCTCTCTGATGGAACAAGTACTGCAGGTATCTTTTTTTTTAATCTATGTAACTTTACACTCCTCTACATTAAACTTCACTTTGCCATGTTTCTGCCTATTTGGATATTTTCCTGGTCCTTTTGTTTGACTTTCTTTGGATCACACAAAGTCCTATTTGCCCACTCTGCCCTAACTCTTTTAATAAATAAATTGTTGTTTCTCCACTCTTCAGCTGGTTCTAATTCAACCACTGTCTTCACTTTGACTCCCCACAACACTCTCAGAGTCATGGATGAGACTTCCTTCCTAAGTTATACTCATGCAGATATTCAATGTGTGATTTCAACCATTACATCCACAACATGGAAATAAACAGCTGAAATCATGTGTTGGTGAGATTATAGGAAAGGCACAATGGCATAAAGGTAAGGAGCAATAATAGATCATGAGTGGTATGCCTTTCTCAGTTGCATATAGTCATCCATTCTTAAATTTGTGCAAAAATAAACAAAGTGTAGAAGCGTCGATGACTAATATACATAACTAGCCAACAGAATGTGTCCTTCCATGAGTCATGATGCCATGGGGACTAAGTGTGATTAAACACATTTTGTAATAATTTCATGGCATCGCTTTTGGGCTGCAATCATTGAAGTTAATTTGGATATTGCTAGAAAATATGCACCGAAATCATGAGTGAATAATTCCTCGACATTCGACTTAGTGCAGGTTGCAAATCAAATTTGTTCTCCCACATTGTTATTGTGGTTAGAAAAAAAGAGACGGCAGATGGAGCAAAAGGCAAACTGCTGGAAGAATTCAGTGGGTCAGGCAGCATCTGTGGAGGCACAGGGTCAAGACTCTGCATCAGTCCTGACCCACTGAGTTCCTCCCACCAGTTTGTTTGATGCTTGTTTTGTGATTGTAGTATTCAGCTAAAAATTCTGTTACAATTTGAGTGTCTAGCTCTTCTTGAAGGAAATTTACTCAGTGCTTGTAGCTCCAGGTGAAAGACCTTTCAAAAATGTGCAAAGGTTTTGGAAAATCTCTGTGGTGGAGAATAAGCACCCTATTCTATTGCCCTTTGAGCTCCTCGGGGAAAGAATTGGATGGAGAGTACCTCTTTACTCTGAATGGCCGCTTCAAAATCAACACTGAAACAGCAGTGGAAGGGAGTTGTGTGAGGTCACTTCAGTTGTTAGGACATGGTTACGGTGTCTCAACGGACTGACCGATGTACAACTCCAAACCTGCAGTGATGCACTGACTCCGTGCAGCTATGTATGCCACTGCAGTCACTCACAGTGATGCTTACTATGAAGAAGTTTAAATCTTCCCTTCAGCGGGATCTCAGTGAAGCCCTTTGTGACCTCTGCTGCCCTCTGGCTCTTTGCTTCCTCCCCTCCCCTACCTTCTTACTCTGACTCATCTTATTTTTCTTTTCTCTCTCCGGTCCTGATGTCAACTGTGCTCTTTTCCATAGATGCTCCTGTCCTGCTGAGTTCCTCCAGCATTTCATGTGTGTTGCTTGGATTTCCAGCATCTGCAGATTTTCTCTTGTTGGTGTTTCCATACCTGACTGTGATGCAGCCAGTCAACATTCTCTCTGCTACACATCTATAAAAGTTGGTCAAAGTTTAGGTGTCATGCTGGATCTTTGCAAATTCACAAGGAAGTAAAGGTGCTCTCTTCATATTTGCACTTACAGGCTGGGCTCAGGATGGGTCCTCCAAAATAATAACACCAAGGAATTTAAATTTGCTGACCCTTTCTACCTCTGATCCTCCAATGAGTACTGGCTTGTGGACCTCTGGTTTCCTTCTCCTGAAGTCAGTAATCAGCTCCCTAGTCTCGCTGACACTGAGTAAGAGGTTATTGTTGTGGCACCACTCAGCCAGATTTTCAATCTCCCTCCCCTACGCTGATTTATCACCACCTTTGATTCAGCCCACAACAGTGGTGTCATCAGCAAACGTGAATATGGCATTGAAGCTGTGCTTAGCCACACAGTCATAAATGTAAAGGGAGTAGATTAGATGGCTAAGCACACAGCATTGTAGCACAACTGTGCTGATGAAGATTGTGGGGATGTTGTTGCCAATCTGAACTGACTGGGGTATGCAAGTGAGGAAGAGGAGGATCCAATTGCACAAGAAAGTATTGAGATTAAGGCCTTGGAGCCTATTGATTAATTTCAGGAGCTGATGGTATTGAATGGTGAGATGTAGTGGATAAAGAGCATTCTGATGTATGCATCTTTGTTGTCCAGATGTTCCAGGGTTGAGTGAAAAGCCAATGAGATGGCATCCACTGTGGACCTGTTGCTCCAGTAGGCAAATTGGAGCAGATCCAAGTTGCTTCTCAGGCAGGAGTTGATATGCTTCATCTTCTCAAAAGACTACATCACTATGGATGTAATTGCTAATGTAATTGCTGTAGATGTTGCTCTTCAAGATGTAGATCTTGCTCTTCAAGACTGTGTGGGTGATGCCTCCCTCCCAGATGTGCTGAACAACTTCTATGCTTGTTTTGAGGTGGAAAATGACATGGCGGCAAGGAAGTCCACCCCTCTTCCAAATGACTAGGTGCTGTGTCTCACCATGGCCGATGTGAGGAGAACCCTGCGCAGGGTCAACCCATGGAAGGCTGCTGGACCAGACAATATCCCTAGCAGAGTGCTTAGAGGATGTGCAGACCAGCTAGCAGATGTTCTCACTGACATCTTCAACATCTCTCTGAGCAGCACCACCATTCTAACCTGCTTCAAGGCCACCACCATCATCCCCATGCCGAAGAAGTCTTCAGTGTCCTGCCTCAATGACATCCATCCCGTTGCACTCACATCCATCATCATGAAATGTTTCAAGAGGCTCGTCATGAGGCTCATCAAGACCCTGCTGCCCCCTCACTGGACCCCCTGCAGTTTGTGTACCATCCCAACCGCTCAACAGATGACACCATTGCCATCACCCTCCACCTGGCCCTAACCCACCCGGACAAAAAAGACACATACATTTGGATGCTGTTCATGGACTTCAGTTCAGCATTCAGCACAATCATCCCTCAGAAACTGATTGGAAAGCTGAGCCTACTGGGCCTGAACACCTCCCTCTGCAACTGGATACTAGACTTCCTGATGGGAGACCTCAGCCAGTCCAGATCGGAAGCAGCATCTCCAACACCATCACACTGAGCACGGGGGCCCCCCAGGGCTGTGTGCTCAGTCCATTGCTGTTCACTCTGCTGACCCACGACTGTGCTGCAACACACAGCTCGAACCACATCATCAAGTTTGGCGATGACACAACCGTGGTGGGTCTCATCAGCAAGAACAATGAGTCAGCATACATAGAGGAGGTGCAGCGGCTAATGGACTGGTGCAGAGCCAACAGCCTGTATCTGAATGTGAACAAAACAAAAGAGATGGTTGTTGACTTCAGGAGGGCATGGTGCGACCACTCCCCGCTAAACATCGACAGCTCCTCAGTAGAGATCATAAAGAGCACCAAATTTCTTGGTATCATCTGGCGGAGAATCTCGCCTGGTCCCTCAACACCAGCTCCATAGCAAAGAAAGTCCAGCAGTGTCTCTACTTTCTGCGAAGACTGAGGAAAGTCCATCTCCCACCCTCCCATCTTCATCACGTTCTACAGAGGTTGTATTGAGAGCATCCTGAGCAGCTGCATCACTGCCTGGTTCAGAAATTGCACCATCTCGGATCGCAAGTCCCTGCAGTGGATAGTGAGGTCAGCTGAGAAGATCATCGGGGTTTCTCTTCCTACCATTATGGACATTTACACCACACGCTACATCTGCAAAGCAAACAGCATTTTGAAGGACCCCATGCACCCCTCATTACAAACTCCTCTCCCTCCTGCCATCTGGGAAAAGGCACTGAAGCATTCGGGCTCTCACGACCAGACTTTCTAACAGTTTCTTCCCCCAAGCTATCAGACTCCTCAATACCCAGAGTCTGGACTGACACCAACTTTCTGCTCTCTACTGTGCCTATTGTCTTGTTTATTATTTATTGTGATGCCTGCACTGTTTTGTGCACTTTATGCAGTCCTAGGTCTGTAGTCCAGTGTAGTTTTTTCTGTGTTGTTTTTACGTAGTTCAGTGTAGTTTTTGTATTGTTCCATGTAGCACCATGGTCCTGAAAAACATTGTCTCATTTTTATTGTGTAGTGTACCAGCAGTTATTGTCAAAATGACAATAAAAAGTGGCTTGACTTGATGTCATTGAAGCAGGATGCCACGTTCTTCTTAGGCACCAGTATAACTGACACCTGCTTTAAACAGGTGGGTAGCTTAGACTGCTGAAGTGAGAGGTTCAAGATCTCAGTGAACACTCCAGCCAGCTGATTAGCATAGGTCTTTAGTACTCAGCCAGGTCTCTGTCTGGGCCACATGCTTTTCGTGGGTTCACCCTGCTGAAGGCTGCTTGCACATCAGCCACAGGGACTGAAATCACAGTATCAATGAGGGCTGTGGGAGTTCATGTTAGTTCCTCCATGTTTTGACAGTCAAATAAGTATAGAAGGCATTGAGCTCATCTGTAAGTAAAGCCTTGTTGCTGCCAATGTTGCTTGATTTAACTTTATACGAGGTGATAGTATTCAATTTCTGCCACAACTGATGAGCATCCTTTGTTGATTCAAGTTTATATTTTTAAAAATCCCACCTCTCTACAATTGTACCCAAACTTCACCCACTATTCCATATATATACTTTAATTATTCAACTACCAACAATCACTGTTGATCTGTGCTCATACTTATCACATTTGTATTGATACTCACATCTCTTAGTTTATCTACTAACATAAGTGATTCAAAATTCATAGCATGCTCAGCAAGGTGAATATCGGGAGGATGTTTCTACTAGCTAAAGATTCTACAGCTATTGATCGCAATCTCAGACATGGTCTGCTCTTGCTCTTATTTCTTATATTCTCATATTTTTATAGCTATTTAACCAGTGAAAGCCAGACAAGTTAGACACTATACCATTCTCTTGTAGGACAAAGTTAATGCTATAACCAATGTCTGTGTCCATCATCTCAACAGGCTAACGGAAAGAATCATGTCATTAGTTGCAACAGCCATCATACGATCAGCAGATCTGCCTTATCATGCTCTAGTTCCCCTTCAGTCCACTATTTCTTCTGATTTAGAAGATATATGTGGTCTAACCAAGTTTCTCTCATTTATCTTCTCTTCTTACCATCATCCTGATTTGTGTTTCTTCTTTCAGGTAGATGGAGACTATCCCTCAGCCATAGACTGACTGCTGAGCACCAAGGTAGATGGAAACACTCACTTTGCCTTTAAATTGGAGCCAGCATCATAGATATGGCCATCCAACCACCAGAGGCAACTTTGTCATTCAGTAAGATTGTTGGTGATCCACCTCAAATGCCATTTTCTTGTCCTCTCACCACAAACTCATTTTTTAAATATCTAGAAATATGCTAATCTCCGGTTTAGATGAAAGCAATGTCAGACCATCCACAGCCCACTCTGTTGGAGAATTCCACAGATCTTCACCAACATTTTAATGAAGAACTTTCATTTCATTTCATTTTTAAGTGACCTATCCCTAATTTTAAGTCTTGAAATCCTATATGAAATCCTGGCAACAGCATTTTTTTGGACATTTGCAGTTTATATCTGGACAGAGAGTAATACTGCTGGTGCCACTAATGGGGCAGGTTTCACATAAGTTCTGCTGTAGAACACGCAGATGAAAATTTTGCCTGCATAATACAGTATTCATGGCATTGATAATGCTACCTGGAACCTTCACAGAAGGATCCCAACGTTTATCTTATACTTTTATCAGGGCTTTGCATGGAGCCTGGAGCATGGAAGTGATGGTAATGAGATCCAATCAATCTGAAGGGTGCACTGCCTGTGGTTGTTGTTTCCATTACAGCACATATAGAATAAAACTTCTGAGAACAGCAGTGGCAGCTTTGATTCAGGCAAGGAAGTTCAGTTTTGGTGTGTGTCGATGGACTGAAGGGCCCATCTATCTATCCTGTTGGACTGAAAGTATTATAATCACCTCCATGGATACTACCATCATGGAGAATTCAATGGTGTTCAAGAACCCTAGCAATAAGTCTTTTAGCCAAGTACCCTGCTGACAGAGGGCCAGCAATTTCAAGGAACAGAAATCAGCTGTCTCTCCAAATGATGGCTTACATCATCCCATGACTCAAACTCTCCAGGGCTGGCTGTCTCTCGGGTTTTGGGCCTCTGTTGATGTCCATCAGACACAAAACCTTAAATACTAAAGCTGTATGAAAATGACTTTTACGACCATCTGCAGCCTTCACCACTACTTGATCTGCCTATGAGGAAACACTGAGTAAGACCAGCTGGAGAGTCAAAGGATTGCTGAAACCCTTCAGCTGATTAATCAGCATTAAATATGTTTTTGTTCTTCATTGGCTCTGTCAATATGGTTTAACCTCATGATTTATCTTGCATTCATGATTTCTGGTCGAAAGGACACAAATAATCAGCAACAGAGAGTTGTTTGCATTAACTTCTTTTCCGCAGTTTTCTTTGGGATTATGTTGCTGAGTTGCCATCTACTTTGTAGAAACTTTGTCATTAGTACTGTTGATTAGGAAATTTAGTTTTAATTCAACGATGATGAAGGAACTGTGAAATATTTCTAGATCTGGAAGGTGATCTTGGAGTGGAAGCTGCAGATACTGTTGTTCCCATGCACCCACTACCTGTATTAGAGGTCTTGGATTTATGAAGTGCTCTCAACGTTGCATTAATGAGAGCATTTGTAAATGATACACATTGTGTTTCCAATGTGACGGTGGAGGATGACGAATGGTTTGCCAAACAAATAGTTTACTTATTTTTTTGCTCCAGATTCCAGCATCTAGTCTCTTGTTTCTCCAACGAAGTGGTCTGCTTTGAGTTGAATTAACTGTTGTTGAAATTTCACTTGAAAAACCAAATGGTTCAATGGTTCAATTTAATGTCAGAGAATATACTGTATATAATATACAACCTGAAATTCTTACTCTTCACAGATATCCACGAAACCAAAAATCCCCAAAGAATGAATGTCAGAAACATCAGAACCCCAAAACCCACTACAACTCCCACACACAAGCAGCAACAAAAGCATCGACTTTCCCCCTCCCCCTCCACCACTTGCTCAGCAAAAGCATCAATCCCCACTTCCTCTACCATGCAAGTAATAGTAAAGCCCTAAGAAAATGATTTAGAGTCTGTCAAAAACAACAGACTTCCATGTCGCTTCTCTGAGTCTCCAACTTGAAGATCAAAGGGCTCTCACTCACTATCAAAAAGAGAGAGAGAGAAGGTCACTCAAATTCAGGGGCCTTCTTCTGACAGCAGCGTACACCGCCTGCTGTCTCGATGTTTCAGTCTTCCACAACGCTTCAGTCAACAACGTTGGTGAGGAACCGGAGACACATCCCAAAGGTGCACATCTTCCAGGCTGCACCTGGATATACGGAAATGGCAGGCACATGGTGAGTCTGAGAACAAGAAATCACCGCTCATGGAGAGCCATAGTTTGAGCTGCAGCTGTAGATCACAGACTCCAATGGACCCCAGCCACCTTGAAAAGAAAGGAAAGACATGAGAAAAGAAGAATAAGCTATTTCATGGACGAACTAGAAGAAATTGCTTCGGTTTGCAAAAACCTCTGGAGCCATCTTCTCTAGCTCCCCCCCCCCCCCCCTCCCAAATTCTGAATATTCCATTCTATTTCTAACACCTAGCATGAGGACTGTAGTGAAGCTCTGAGAAATCAGAAATTCAGTTACTTTGTCAAAGGACATCAGTCCTGTAATAGCAATATTAATTATGTGTGCAGTTTACAAACATTTCTGGTCAAAAACAATATTGTAGATGATGAAAGTACTAACAATTAACAATCATAATGCCATTTAATGTCTCAAGATATACTCAGTGGGTGAGGTTATTTACAGTGTGTGAAGTTGTTTACCACTTATTAACTCAAACCTAAATATAGGCATGGAATCGATTAATTTTTGAGTTGTCTGGTTGCTATTAAGTCTCCTTTCAGATGCCACAGGAAGGTTATTGGGCCCATACAACATGTCCATTGAAGGTTACTTGACATTGATTTCTCCTGTAATTCTCCTGTAGCTCTTTCCTTTCCTTCTCTTCTTCGTCTTCTTCTTCTTCCTTTTATTACTCATTCACCTTCTCCAGTTAGGCTGTTGTCAGCAAGTGCTACATGTGCATAGTTGCAGTACACAACATATTAAGTCACAATGAAGTTTACAATTCTACTTTGAGCTTAATGGAGAGGTTCTTGAGATAAGTCCAGGCACGACTTCTTGCTTGAGCAATCCAATTATTTTCTTTATTATATTTCTAGTGGTTACATATTTTTTTCTGAACTAGCATTTCACAATTCTAGTCAGAGTCCTGATGAGAACTAGAAGCTAAATATCTGAGATTGTGCCTTACCCATAGTAATACTCATCGGCTTGGTTTGAAATATCAGGGAAGCACCTGACAGCATGATTGTGAAAATATTATGTAAACTTCCCAATTTACTTTTGTTTATTTTGTGTTCAGCCTCATACATCTTGTACATTAAGGAAGCTCTGGTAAATATCTAGGTTATTTAGTGGATCCGTTATTCCATATGTCATCTGCCATCATGCAGATGCCTACAGTGTCATATCGAGATCTACTTCCTTCTCATAGAAAAGTAATGAGTTCTCTCCTTAAATGGAAAGACTGTATCTGCAGATGGCGATACTGTAGGGCCTTCTTAATTTCATTAGTCAGAATTCACCCAGACTGTAAAGGGTTAAGTGCACCATGTATGTTATGTGTTATGTTGTACATTATTACATTTTGGGGCAGGTTTTTTTCTGATATATATGTGATGTCACCATTTGTTTGGGGGGGGTAAATAAAGTGTATGTTAGAAGTAATTACACTCTTGTCAATTTTTGTTGACACTCCTACATTGGTAACCCTGACATTCCTCCAGACGATTCCAGAGTGATTTCGCCTGTTTTACAATCATGACTGCAAAGCCTTTGCTCTCAAACTCCCTGAATTCTGGCAGGAACATGCCGCCATTTGGTTTGATCAGGCAGAGGCCCAGTTTGCAGTGCTGGGAATCTGGCAAGACGACACAAAATATTACTACGTCGTCACAGTGTTAGACAGCTCTTCAGTGACCAGACTGATGAGCGTTCTACAGCAAACCCCAGAAGTTGGCAGGTACGAGATTCTTAAGCAACTCCTAGTAGAAACTTTCGAACTTTCCAAATGTGAGCACGCCTGTTGGCTCCTCCCACTGCCCAGCTTAAGCAACTCCTATCCGTTGGAGTTGATGGACCATATGTTGTCCCTCCTTGGCGGACATCAGTCGTGTTCCATCTTTAGAAAGCTTTTCCTGCAACAACTACCAGGAGAGGTGTGGCCGGCTCTGGCTGGCTCTTCCTTCAAAGACCTCTGGGCTTTAGCGAGAGAGACTGACAAGGTGTTATCCGTCACCAAGGGCTTTTGCAACAATGCAGTTGGACAACTTTGCCAGCTTGCCACCACTTGAACATGAGGCAATTGCCATGGCTCAACGACAGTCTCCTACCTTGTATTTCTACCATGCGAGGTTTGGGCTGAGAGTTTAACAAGTCCTGCCATCTTGCGGGTTCAAGGAGTTGGGAAAACGGAATGGTGAGTGCCCATTAGCTGCTAAGGGAGTTGGCAGGTCAGGCAGTTTGTTATTCATTTCGGACTCTGTTTCCAGGCGCTGTTTCCTCTGTGACACGGTGCTCAGGTGAAGGTTCTGCCCATACCTAAATTAGACATACAAACTGGGAAATATGGACTGTCTCTCAGGGCTGTGAATGGCAATGCCATCCGGACTTTAGGAAGTGTGAAGTGACATTGTGCTTTGGTGGGCAGAATTTCTGCTGGAATTTTGTATTGGTGGCGTTGTCTACACCCCTGCTGGGGGCTGACTTCCTCTGTGCCAACAGCCTTCTCGTTGATGTCCAAAACTGGCACCTCTGCAACGCAGAGGCCTTCTAGTCCCCTTCCGGCACACTCTGCACACCACCGGCACCTCAAAGTTGTCCAGCGACCTTTCCACCTCTACTGACCTCCTCCGCTTCACTGAGTTCCCAGACCTGACCGAGCCCATCTTCTCTCCTCCACCACTAAACACAGGGTGGAGCACCACATCCTCACCACCAGCCCGCCCATTCACGCCCACTCCAGGTGCCTTGACCTGGAGAAGGTGGCCATTGCCAAGGCTGAGTTTGATGCCATAAAGTGCCTGGGCATTGTCAGGCAGTCCAGAAGTCCATAGGCTTCCCCTTTCCAGATCGAGCGAAAACCAGTGGGTGGGTAGCATTCATGTAGCGATTACCACTGCCTCAATTACGCCACAGTACCCAATCCCACACATCCAGGATTTCTCTGCCCACCTAGCAGGGAAAACTATTTTCCTGAAGGTGGACCTTGTTCACGGTTGTCATCAGGTCCCTGTCCACCCGAGGTGACATTCCTAAAACTATTGTTATTACACCATTTCGTTTGAGTTCCTTCGAATGCCATTCGGGCTGAAGAATGTGGCCCAGACCTTTCAGCGCCTCATGGACAGTGTTCTCAGGGAGTTCCCTTTCCTGTTTGTTTACCTAGATGACATTTTGGTAGCCATCTCTCTAAGAACGAATATCTCTTACACTTGAAGAACTTTTTTTGAATGCCTTAGTCAGCACAGTCTAATAGTCAACCCTTGAAGTACCAGTTTGGACTGTCCGTGGTCGATTTCCTCAGTCACTGCATCAATCCAGTAGGGGTACTTTCCCTGCCAGCTAGAGGGCTACAGTTGAGGCTGGTAAGCACTTCCCTCAGTCAATCATCATTAAGGCTTTGCAGGAGTTTTTGAGCATGGTGAACTTTTATCACTGTAAGTGGCTGAGCTCTTGTACCCCTCTATGAGGCCCTTAAGGGCAAGCGGTGAAGCACCTCGTGGACTGGATGGAGGAAAAGTCCAAGGCATTCTTGCACACTGAGCAGGCATTGACTAATGCAACGCTGTTGGTGCACCCCCTCCAAAACGCACAAATCACTCTCACCACGGACCCATCAGATTGTGCAGTCGATGCATGCACGAGTAGTTGGTCCACGGCATTTGGCAGCCTCTCGCTGTTTTTAGCCATCAGCTTCGCCCCTGTGAGCGCAAGTACAGAACATTTGACCATGAGATGCTCGGTCTGTACTTGGTAGTGCGGCATTTTTGTTTTCTCATAGAAGACCATCCCATTATGGCGTTTGTGAATTAAGCCTCTAATATTTGCCATGGCAAAGGTCTCTGAACCTTGGTCTACTTGAAAAGCAGTGCCATCTTTCTTTTATTTCAGAGTTCACCACGGACACCCAGCATGTCGCAGGAAAGCGTAACTGCGCGGCTGACTACTTCACATGGTCCTTCACTGATGCTGTCTATTTGGGCATGGACTACGCTCAGATGGTAGTAGGCCAGGTTTTGCATTTGAGCATGCAGACGCTGTGTTTGGCAGACACAGGGTTGAAATTGGTAGATGTTGCTTTTGGTGACAGTGACGTTTTCTGCTCTGCAATGTGTCAATGGGGCAACGAGGGCTGGTTTTGCCAGCGAACTGGCAGTGGCGTGTTTTTGGTGCGGTCCACGGGTTTTCTCACCCAGGCTGGAGGGCATCGCAGAAACCGGTGTCAACAAAGCTTGTGTGGCATGGGCTTAAAAAGGACCTCAGGGGCTGGGCTAGTGCTTGTTTGGTGTGTCATCACGTAATAGTGCATCAACACTCCTTTCCTGGTCCCTGAGGAGTGTTTTGACCACGCCAATGTGGGTTTGGTTGGCCTGTTGCGCCAGTCCCGCGGGTTTACTCACCTCCTTACCATCATTGTTAGGACCACACATTGGCCGGAGGCAGTGCCACTGTTGTCCATTTCAGCTGTGGAGGTGGCATGAGCGTTCGTTGGCTCATGGATCACTCGGTTCGGTATCCCGTCGGATATCTCTTCGGACTGTGGGATGCAATTTATGTCCGAGCTTTGGTGTGTGGTTGCCCGTGATCTGGGGGTCGAACTGCACCAGACGCTGGCTTATCACCCTCAGGCCAAAGGTCTGTGTGAGCAGATCCAGTGTGCAATGACAGCTGCTCTCTGTGCATGTCTCCGTGACAGCTGTTGGGTGGACAGGCTGCTGTGGGTCATGTTGGGCCTGTGGATGGCCTGCAAGGGGACCTTCAGTCCTCTTTTGCCAAACTAATTTTTGGGCAGCCCCTGTGGTTGACGGGAGATTTTCTCCCAATATCCACGGTCCACCCATGGTCCGCTTTGCACCAGTGGTCGGCTTTTATGAACAGCTCCAAAACTTTTGTTCCAGTGCCAATGACATAGCATAGCCTGCATATTGCACCTGTTGTCAGATATGCGGGGGGCAAAATACCTGTTTTTGCGTCATGATAGACATCAGGGTCCCCTGTAGCCACCTTATGACAACCGTTCTATGTGTTGAAAGTGGGGGATAAGTTTTTTGCACTGGACTTTGGAGGTATCCCAGACAGTGTTTCAGTGGGTTGTCTCAAGCCTGCCCATTTAGATCTGATCTCTCCAGTGGAACTGGAATAGCTCCCTCGGAAAGGCCGGCCTCCTACCTCCAGACCTTCTGACATTGACTGCTCTTCCTCCACCACACCTGCGCATGAAGGCAGGAGTAGGTTCGGTCGAGTTTTGTGGGCCCTGCTCATTTGACTGTGTCTGCTAGGGTGAATTCTGAGGGGGGGGGGTGGTGTCTGTGTAGGGACTCTTTCATTTCATTAGGCAGAATTCATCCAGACCGGTAAAGGGTTAATTTGCTGTGTATGTTACATGTTACATTGAACGTTATGGTTTGGGGGAGGTTTCTTCTGATGTATATACAAAGTCGACATTTGTCTGGGGGGGGGTAAAAAAAAGTGTACATTAGAAGCAGTCACACTCATGTCGATTTTTATCGATGCTCCTACAATACTTCACTTATATCTACTGCTCCTGCCTGAAACAAGCAAATACAAAAACAAAGTTTTGGCCACTCTTACCTTCATGACCATAGGAAAAATCCACCAGCCATTGTTCTTCATTGTTGCCAGCATAATGTGGCAGATCTTACAGATTACATCCATAGTGAGCATTTGTGTTGATCTTGATGTTCCTCAAAAAGGCACCAAAATGGAATCAGAAGTGTGGCAACTCACTTTTGTTCAGAGGGGTGGAGATGGAGGAGTAGACTTCACACATATGAGAAAATACAGATGCTAGAGACTTCATGAAGGGTCTCGACCCTAAACATCGACTGTTTATTCTTTTCCATTGATGCTGCCTGGCCTCCTAAGTTCCTCCAGCATTTTGTGGGAGTTGATTTCAGATCAGTATAGTACAAAGAATGATTTTGTAAACCATCTACTCTGCGCACTCCATTATGCATATAACTGTCATGTGCAGCTATCCTATCAATTTATTGAGAACACTTCACACTGAAAATAAGACCAAAGGATGCATTTGGCTGATCGAGTCTGCTCCACCATTCAATCATGGCTAATCAATTTTTCCCTCCTCAACCTCATTCTCTGGTCTTCTCCCAATACCCTTTGATGCCACAGCCAATCAAGAACCTATCAATCTCTGCCTGAAATTCACCCAACGTCCTGGTCTCCACAGCTGCTTGTGGTAACAAATTCCACAAATTCACCATCCTCTGGCTAAAGAAATTACTCCGCATCTCTGTTTTAAACGGATGTTCCCCATCCGGAGGCTGTGTTCTCGTGTCTTAGACTCCCCCACCATGGGAAATATCCTTCCCACATCAGTCTAGGCCTTCCAACATTCCAACAAAAGGATTCAATGATATTCCCCTCACCCCCATCCTTCTAAATTCTAGCATGTACAGGCCCAGAGACATCAAATGTTCCTTGTATGATAACCATTCCCGGAATAATCCTTGTGAACTGCCTCTGGATCCTCTTCAATGCCAACATTATCTCTTCTTCAATGAGGAGCCCAGAATTGTCTACAATACTCAAGGTGAGGCCTCACCAGTGTCCCCTAAAGCCTCAGCACCTCATTCCTGCTCTTGTATTCAAGCCATCTTAAAATAAATGCTAACATTGCATTTGCCTTCTGCACCACCAGCTTGACCTGCAGTTTAACCTTAAGGGTGTTCTGCACAAGGGCTCCCAAGTCCCTTTGCATCGAATATTTTTGGAGTTTCTCCCATTTAGAAAATAGTCCACACATTTATTCCTACTACCAAAGTGAATGACCTTACATTTTCCAACATTATTATTTGATTTGCCAATCTCTTGTCCATTCTCCTAATCTTTCTAACTCCTTCTGTAGTATTCCTGTTTCCTCACCACTACCTTTCCCTTCACCAATCTTCATATCATCTGCAAACTTAACAAAAAAGCCATCTATTCCATCATCTAAATCACTAACGTACAGCATAAAAAGAAGTGGTCCCAACAATGACCCTGCAGAACACCACTAGTCACTGGCAGCCAACCAGAAAAGGATCCTTTTGTTCCCATTCGCTGCCTCCTAGCAATAAGCCAATGCTCTAGCCATGTTAGTAACATTTCTGTAATACCATGGGCTGTTAACTTGGTAAGCAGTCTCATGTGTGGCAGCTTGTCAAAGGCCTTCTTAAAGTCCAACTATACAACATCCACTACATCTCCTTTATCTATCCTACTTGTGATCTCCTCAAAGAATTCTAACAGATTCATCAATAGAACATAGAATAGTACAGCACATTACAGGCCCTTTGGCCCACAATGTTGTGCTGACCCTCAAACCCTGCCTCCCATATAAGCCCCCACCTTAAATTCCTCCATATACCTGTCTAGTAGTCTCTTAAACTTCACTAGTGTATCTGCCTCCACCACTGACTCAGGCAGTGCATTCCACGCACCAACCACTCTCTGAGTGAAAAACCTTCCTCTAATATCCCCCTTGAACTTCCCTCCCCTTACCTTAAAGCCATGTCCTCTTGTATTGAGCAGTGGTGCCCTGGGGACGAGGCGCTGGCTGTCCACTCTATCTATTCCTCTTAGTATCTTGTACACCTCTATCATGTCTCCTCTAATCCTCCTTCTCTCCAAAGGGTAAAGCCCTAGCTCCCTTAATCTCTGATCATAATCCATACTCTCTAAACCAGGCAGCATCCTGGTAAATCTCCTCTGTATCCTTTCCAATGCTTCCACATCCTTCCTATACTGAGGTGACCAGAACTGGACACAGTACTCCAAGTGTGGCCTAACTAGAGTTTTATAGAGCTGCATCATTACATCACATCTCTTAAACTCTATCCCTCAACTTATGAAAGCTAACACCCCATAAGCTTTCTTAACTACCCTATCTACCTGTGAGGCAACTTTCAGGGATCTACGGACATGTACCCCCAGATTTCTCTGCTCCTCCACACTACCAAGTATCCTGCCATTTACTTTGTAGTCTGCCTTGGAGTTTGTCCTTCCAAAGTGTACCACCTCACACTTCTCCGGGTTGAACTCCATCTGCCACTTCTCAGCCCACTTCTGCATCCTATCAACGTCTCTTTGCAATCTTTGAGAATCCTCTACACTGTCTACAACACCACCAAGCTTTGTGTCATCTGCAAACTTGCCAACCCACCCTTCTACCCCCACATCCAGGTTGTTAATAAAAATCACAAAAAGTAGAGGTCCCAGAACAGATCCTTGTGGGACACCACTAGTCACAACCCTCCATTCTGAATGTACTCCCTCCACCATGACCCTCTGCCTTCTGCAGGCAAGCCAATTCTGAATCCACCTGGCCAAACTTCCCTGGATCCCATGCCTTCTGACTTTCTGAATAAGCCTACCGTGTGGAACCTTGTCAAATGCCTTACTAAAATCCATGTAGATCACATCCACTGCACTATCCTCATCTATATGCCTGGTCACCTCCTCAAAGAACTCTATCAGGCTTGTTAGGCACGATCTACTCTTCACAAAGCCATGCTGACTGTCCCTGATCAGACCATGATTCTCTAAATGTCTATAGATCCTAACTCTAAGAATCTTTTCTAACAGCTTTCCCACTACAGATGTAAGGATCACTGGTCTATAATTACCTGGACTATCCCTACTACCTTTATTGAACAAGGGGACAACATTCGCCTCCCTCCAATCCTCCGGTACCATTCCCATGGACAACGAGGACATGAAGATCCTAGCCAGAGGTTCAGCAATCTCTTCCCTCACCTCGTGGAGCAGCCTGGGGAATATTCCGTCAGGCCCCGGGGACTTATCCGTCCTAATGTATTTTAACAACTCCAACACCTCCTCTCCCTTAATATCAACATGCTCCAGAACATCAACCTCACTCATATTGTTCTCACCGTTATCAAGTTCCCTCTCAGTGGTGAATACCGAAAAGAAGTATTCATTGAGGACCTTGCTCACATCCACAGCCTCCAGGCACATCTTCCCACTTTTATCTCTAATCGGTCCTACCTTCCCTCCTGTCATCCTTTTGTCCTTCACATATTTGAAGAATGCCTTGGGGTTTTCCTTTACCCTACTCGCCAAGGCCTTCTCATGCCCCCTTCCTGCTCTTCTCAGCCCCTTCTTAAGCTCCTTTCTTGCTACCCTATATTCCTCAATAGACCCATCTGATCCTTGCTTCCTAAACCTCACGTATGCTGTCTTCTTCCGCCTGACTAGATTTTCCACTTCACTTGTCACCCATGGTTCCTTCACCCTACCATTCTTTATCTTCCTCACCAGGACAAATTTATCCCTAACATCCTGCAAGAGATCCTTAAACATTGACCACATGTCCATAGTACGTTTCCCTGCAAAAACATCATCCCAATTCACACCTGCAAGTTCTAGCCTTATGGCCTCATAATTTGCCCTTCCCCAATTAAAAATTTTCCTGTCGTCTCTGATTCTATCCTTTTCCATGATAATGCTAAAGGTCAGAGAGCGGTGATCACTGTCCCCCAGATGCTCACCCACTGACAGATATGTGACCTTATCCAGTTTGTTACCTAATCAATCAATATTTTCCCTGCAGGTAACCATGGTGACTTTGCCCTATCTTGTCCTGTATCACCAAGTATCCATAACCTCATCCTCAACTATTGACTCAACCCACTGAGGTCAGGCTAACTGGTCTATAGGTTCTTTTCTATTGCCTTCCTCATTTCTTAAAGAGTGGAGTGACATTTACAATTTTCCATTCCTCTGGTACCATGCCAATGACTTTTGAAAGATCATTTCTAATGCCTCTGCAATCTCTACCACTACATCTTTCAGAATTCTAAGGTGCAGTTCATCTGGTCCAGGTGATTTACGTACCCTTAAGATCCTTCAGATTTTTGCACCCCTTCTCCTTGTAATAGTAACTGCACTCACTTCTGTTCCCTCACAGCCTTCAACATCTGGCACACTGCTAGTGTCTTCCACAGTGAAGACTGATGCAAAATACTCATTTAGTTCATCTGCCATCTCCTTGTCCCCTGTTATTGCTTTTTCAGCCTCATTTCCCAGCAGTCCTATATTCACTCTCATCTCTTATTTTTTACATACTTGAAAAAGCTTTTATTGTGCACTTTGATATTGTTTGTTAGCTTGCTTTCATATTTCATCTTTTCCCTTCTAATGATTTTTTTAGTTGCTCTCTGTAGGTTTGTAAAAGTTTCTAAATCCTCTATCTTCCCACTAATTTTTGCTTATTTGTGTGCCTTCTACTTTGTTTTTACATTAGCTTTGACTTCCCTTGTCAGTATTTGAATATTTCTTCATTTTTGGAACACATCTGTCCTGTACCTTCCTCATTTTCCCAAGAAACTCATGCCATTGCTGCTCTGCTGTCATCCCTACCAGCACCTTCTTCCAATTTACTTTGGCTGACTTCTCTCCTTCATACCAATGAAATTTCCTTTACTCGGCTGAAATACTGCTACGTTAGACTTTCTCCCTGTCAAATTTCAAATTGAACTCAATCATATTGTCATCACTGGCTCCTAAGGGCTCTTTTACCTTAAGCGCCCTAATTGCCTCCAGGTTCATTACATAACACCCAACCAAATATAGCTGATCCCCTAGTAGGCCCAACAACAAACTGCTCTAATAAGCCATCTCATAGGCATTCAACAAATTCACTCTCTGGAGATCCATTACCAACCTGATTTTTCCAATTGACCTGCATCTTGAAGGTAACCTGATCCCTATGGCATTCCCCTGGGAGGTCATCCCCCACAACAGTATCAAAAACTGTATGCTTATTTTTGAGAGGAATGGCCACAGGGGTGCTCTGTGCTAAGTACCTATTCGCATTTCCATTTCTCCTGCAACTTTGGAGTGACTACTTCCCTGTAACTCTGATCAATTATCTCCTCAGTCTCCCATACAAGCTGAAAGTTATCCAGCTGCTGGTCCAGATCCCGAACACGGTCCTCAAGGAGCTGCAGCTGGATGCACTTCACGCAGATGTAGTTCCCTGGGAGTCTTTGGGCCTCTCATGACTCTAATATCCAGCATGAAGAACACACAACAGCCATTTACTACACTATGTACAGCAAACGTGCATATAATAAAGAAAAAATAGTGGGAAATTAGAGGACTGGAAAGCTTTTAAAAACTAACAGAAAGCCATTAAAAACCATAAGGAGAAAGCTGAAATATGCTGTCCAAAAAAAAAATCAAAGAGGACACCAAAAGTTTTCTCAAATATATCAAGAGTAAAAGAGAGGCGAGAGTGGATATTAGACTACCGAAAAATCATGCTGGAGAGGTAAAATAGGGTGCAAAGAAATGACAAATGAATTTAATAGGTATTTTGTCTCAGTCTTCACTGTGGAAAACGCGAGCAGTATGACAGAAGTTCAAGAGTGTCAGGGGGCAGAGGTGTGTGTAGTTACTATTATTAGGCAGAAGGTGATTAGGAAGCTGAAATGTCTGAAGATAGATTAGTCACCTGGACCAGATGGACTACACCCCCTAGTTCTAAAAGAGGCAGCTGAATGAGATCATGGAGGCATTAGAGATGATCTTTCAAGAATCTCTCGACTTCAGAATGGTTCTGGAGGACTGAAAAATTGCAAATGTCACTCCACTCTCTAAGAAGGGAATGAGGTAGATAAAAGATAATATAGGCCAATTAGCCTGACTTCAGTGGTTGGCAAGCTGTTGGAGTCCATTATTAAAGATGAGGTTTAGATGTACTTGGAAGCACATGATAAAGTAGGCCAAAGTCAGCATAGTTTCCTGAAGGAGAAATCTTGCCTGACAGATATATTGGAATGGTTTGAGAAAGTAACAGGTAGGATAAAGAAAGTAGAGTCAGTGGATGGTGTTTACTTGGAATTTCAGAAGGCCTCTGAAGGTTGCACATGAGGTTGCTTAACAAGATAGGAGCTCCTGGTATTACTGGAAAGTTATTAACGTGGATAGAAGATTGGCTGTCTGGCAGGAGGCAAAGAGTTGGTATAAAGGGAACCTATTCTGGTTCATTGCCAGTGACTAGTGGTGTTCCACAGGGTATTGAGACTGCTTCTTTTCATGTTATATGTCAATGATTTGGATGACTGATTGATGGCTTCGTGTTCATGTTTAGAGATAGGTGGAGGGGCAGGTAATATTGAAGAAGCATGGAGTCTACAGAAGAACTTGGACAGTTTAGAGAATGGGCAAAGAGGTGGTGGATAGAATATAGTGTGGAGAAATGTATGGTCTATGATCATGCACTTTGGTAAAAGGAATAAAGGAGTATACTATTTTAAAAATGGGGAGAAAACTCAAAAATCTCAGGTGCAAAGGGACTTGGGAGTTTTCATGTTGGGTTCCCTAAAGGTTAACTTACAGGTTGAGTCAGTTGGAAGGAAGACAAATGCAATTTTAGCATTAATTTCTAGAGGACTAGAGTATACATAAGATTCGGGATGTGTTGCTGAGGCTTAGTAAGGCATTGGTCGGATCACACTTGGAATATTGTGAGCTTCTTTGGCCCCTTATCGAAGGAAGGATATGCTGGCTTTGAAAGTGTCCAGAGGAGGTTCACAAGAAAGATTCCAGGAATGAAAAGGTTAATGCATGACGAGCATTTGATGGCTCTGCACCTGTACTCAATAGAGTCTAGAAGAATGAGAAGGAAACTCTTTTAAATTCATCGAATATTGAAAAGTCTATACAGGATAGATGTGGAGAAGATGTCTCCTATTGCGGATGAGTCTAGAATCTGAGGGCACAGCCTCTGAATTAAGGGAAATCCATTTAGAAAAGAGAATTTCTATAGCCAGAAGATGGTTAATCTGTTGAATTCATTGCAATGAACATCTGTGGAGGCCAAGTCATTGAGTATATTTAATGCAGAGGTTGATAGATTGAGGAGTTTTAGATTCTTGATCAGGACCTTCAATGTCACATAAGTACAATCAATGCCAGCTTTTACCTGAAGGAATTGCGCTAGACCATGAAAATTGATATTCATTCTCTTTGCAATGTAGCGTCCACTGAGAATATGATAAATTGAGCTGCTAACATCAGCAGAGCATCCATAACCATTCTTAATATAGTGACTCATGGATGGATGACTGATGCCACTATGCTCACTGGACAGTTTAGATGGACCTAGTTAAAAAGCTATGCATGGTAGCATACGTAGCTCCAAAAAAGGGGAAGCAAGTGTTTCCAAATTATTGTCAATAAATCCTTTTGAATGGACATCCATAGGTCATCCATTCTTGCCTTCCATGGAATTTCTCTCTTCTTTCCTCAATTAATGCCTCCTCTTTATAACTTCATTTTTATAACAATATAATCAGCATTTGTTTCCAAATATGAATAAATGTAAATATACCCATATTACAAATTTTCTCAACTCAATTTAAATATTTGCAGTATTTTTAAGTAAAAATGCTTTACTAATTGCATTTTCTGTTTTCTGGATGTTCTCCATGCTTTCTGGATTACATGCTGGCCTCAACCATCATGCATTTATTGTTTCCACGGGGCAGCATTTTAGAACTACTCATCTCAAATACACATTAAACAAATGGGAGCCAGTTCTCTTTCAAAAAATGATGCAGTTCATCTCCTATCCATGAATTACTGACAGTCTCCAAGACCTAGTTTCTGTTCAGCACACCATCCCCACAACGTTATTGCTGTAATTTTTTGCCCACTCTTCTACCATTTTGTCACTGGACCTTCTATCTCAGAAATGAAGATGATGCTAATAACTTCTTTGTTGCTCCATTATATCCTGGGCCCTTTGACATATGCATGAGTATGCATGCCATAATTTCAGTAGTATTTCACTGAATTCAACTTGGAAACTTGTAACCTGACTTTCTTTTCAATTTAAATAGCTTTGCTGGTGGATTAGAGAATATAGCTCAAATGGTTCCATTTTAATATCAGAGAACATATACAGTATACAACCTGAAATTCCTAATCTTCGCAAACATCCATAAAAACTAAAAAGAACCCCAAAGAATAAATGACAGAAGACATTAGAACACCGAGGCCCCCTCGACCCCCTCCCACACACAAGCTGCAGCAAAGCATCAACCTCCCCCTCCCCCCCATCCATTCAGCAGAAAGCATCAGTGCCCACCACCCACCAAGCAAGCAGTAGCAAAGCCCTCAAACAGAGACTATGATTTGCAGCCAATGTAGGTTGGGAGACAACTTGGTCGAGCACATACGCTTTGTCCTCCCATTTCAATTCTACTTCCCATTCCCGTTCCATGACCTTCTCTACTGCCATGATGAGGCTGTAGGAGGGACACTTTATATTCTGTCTAGGTAGCATCCAACTTGATAGCATGGATATCGATTTCACAAAATCCAGTAATTGCCTCCCCCTTCATCATTCCTTCAAGCCCATTTCCCTCTCTCAGCTTACCTACCCATCACCTCTCTCTGGTGCTCCTCCCCCTTCCCTTTCTTCCATTGTCTTCTACCCGCTCCTATCAGATTACCCCTTCTCCAGCCTTTAACTCTTTCACCAATCAAGAGTTCACTTGCACCGCTGCTTGGGTTGGGCTGGCCGGGATAGTGGTTGAAGCACATATGATAGTGGGGTTTACGAAGCTGCTGGACAGACACAAGAATATGAAGGGAATTGCATGAACATGCAGTGAATAAAGGGATATGGATCATGTAGAGGCAGGAGAGATTTAATTAAATTTGGTGTAGTGTTCAGCGCATGCTTTGTTGGTTGAAGAGCCTGTTCCAAAGCTATACTGTTCTCTATTCTATATTCCATATTCTATGCAAGATTTTTCCCTGTGCTCAGTCACAACATATTTATCAGTGCTTTACAAATTCCAGGCTTCACACAGTTATCAGAAGAAAATCCTTTCCTGCATGTTTTGGCTTTTTATAGATCTAAGTGAAGATGATAACTCAGCCAGACATGTCAGGATCTAATTTTACCCAATCTTCTTGAATTTATTTTTGTGATTCATAATTGTAACTAACTTTTAGTAAACAAAAGTAGAGAAATTCTGAAAACATTCAGTGGTTCATTCTGCATTGTGGTGAGGACAAGAGTCAACATTCTATATAAAATTCACTTAGTTAATGCTTGGATGAGAGGTCTGTGTGATTAAAGAAATTAGATCTGTGTCCTTCAGAGTTTAGGACAGTGGTGATTTTATTAAGATCCTTAAGGGGTATGACGTGCTAGTTATCAAGATGATTTTTCCTGGGAGAACCTCAAATGAGGGGCCATGGTTGCAAAATTACAGTTGGCCTTTTTAAAACTTAGGTGTGAGGAAACTATTTCTTGCACTGGGCGGTCAATCTATGGAATTGTCTACTTCAGATGATTCTGGAGGATAGATTGATGAAGGTATTTATAGGGGAAGCAAATAAATATTTGAAAGTTCAGGGAATTGAACCAGCATAGGAGGTGAGGCCTTTGACATATCATCTATAATCATATTGAAAGGCAGGGCAGTTTTGAGAGATCTGCTTCTTATATTCTTAGGAATAATCTTTCTCCAGAATTCTATTAATTGTGTTTCTCTTTCCACAACTGCTTCCTAACCTTTTTCAATGTTTCTAGCATTTTCTTTTATTTACAGTATTTTAGATTTCCAGTATTTCACATGTCAACTATTTTATTCATTAGTTCTGAGCCAAATAATAGTGTAGAGAATGTTTTAAGTTGGTATCAGTCCAATATAGAACTATTCACATCTAATTGTATGATAGAGACCAAGAATTAAAACTGACTAATTAGTGTTTCCAATTGTTCACTTTGTATTTATAATTCTGCTGCTCACAAAAAGTCTGCCTCATTTTCATTACAAATTCTCAATGTATCATTTATGCATTTTTGAAAATGGGTTTTTGGAATAATGCATCAATCAATATTGAAAGATTTAGTGTATTTATGTAAAAACAGTTTCAGATGAAACCAGGAGCAAATTATATGTTGATATGTGTTAATTTGCAAAGTGATGCATTAAAGAAGAAGCTTCAATATTATAATCTTCCTTTTTATTTTAATGCTATCATTAGGCTGACATGTCAGTACCCTAGAGTAAGTCAACAACTTGCTGAAATGACTGCCTTTATTGACATCAGGATGCCATTGTACTAAGCATCTATTCTTTAGAACAATAACATTCAGCATAGCTGATTTAATGCAGTTGGAATCACCTGCACTTTCTCATCTGGCTTGACTTTTAACTTACTATTCGAGAAAAAAATGCTGGGAAATTCCAGCTGATTAAATTGATTTTGCTGATGGGAATTATCAAGTGAGGGTAGCAAATGCAAGTTCATCAACTCATTTGTGTTCTCCCTTTCTAATGCACTTCATGTTTGGCATTTTTTTAATATAGCAGTGGAACTCTTGGCTTAGAACATATGGCATTTTTATTATTCATATTAATGGCAAAGTTGTAATTTTTTCTTCATCATGCAGGCCAAGGTCTTATTTCCCACCATTTCAAAAAGACTATAAGGCCAATTTTGTACTCATCTTCAAGGAATGGTTGTCTCAAAAGTGGCAATGTTCAATGATTGTTGCATTTCTTTATCAATATTGTTATCAATATAATTGTGTACAGTTCTGGTCACCGAATTATAGGAAAGATATCAATAAATTAGAGAGAGTGCAGAGACGATTTACTAGGATGTTACCTGGGTTTCAGCACTTAAGTTACAGAGAAAGGTTTAACAAGTTAGGTCTCTATTCATTGGAGCGTAGAAGGTTGAGGGGGGATTTGATCGAGGTATTTAAAATTTTGAGAGGGATAGATAGAGTTGACATGAATAGGCTGTTTCCATTGAGAGTAGGGGAGATTCAAACGAGAGGACATGATTTGACAGTTAGGGGGCAAAAGTTTAAGGGAAACACGAGGGGGTATTTCTTTACTCAGAGAGTGATAGCTGTGTGGAATGAGCTTCCTGTAGAAGTAGTAGAGGCCAGTTCAGTTGTGTCATTTAAGGTAAAATTGGATAGGTATATGGACAGGAAAGGAGTGGAGGGTTATGGGCTGAGTGCGGGTACTTGGGACTAGGTGAGATTAAGAGTTCGGCACGGACTAGGAGGGCCGGAATGGCCTGTTTCCATGCTGTGATTGTTATATGGTTATATGGTTATAATATCATTATCTTCCTCTGCTGAGTTCTCAAATGCTCTTGATCTTCAGAGTAACTGTTATACTTGTTAACTTTATAAGCCTTGCCTATCAATTTGATGCTATCTTTAATTTCATGGATGTATCATCTCTCTTAAACATAATGATTGTACTTGAGCCCACCACCTCATCTAGCAATGAGTTCCAGATATTAACTACTCTCTGGATAAAATATCCCCTTTAAACCTCCTTCCTCTCATCTTAAACCTATGCTTATGCCTTTTCTGAACAATCAGCAGAAGTACTGCGTAACTATTGAGAGGAACTTCATGGAAAATCATTGCATCACATTTTACAATTACAGATTTTATATTGTCTGATGGATTAATTTAAGAACATTCCAGGAACATTCAGACACTGGGCCATGGCCAACTTTAGCTTAAGCCATCTCCTGGCTTATTTCTAAGAGCAAGAGCACTCCTGAAGTTTCAAGGAACGTAGTGGAATGTTATAGTGTAGAAATTGCTTGTCTTCCTACCATAATGGAATGGAGTTTATGGAGGAATCTCACTGGTCAGAGTGTATATTAAGGCAATGAGAAGTTTAGGGAAAATATTCAGATAGGGAAATGAATCAAGAACATTTGGAGGATGGCTGAGTGGGTGATGATTGATCGGAATTGATTAGAGAGCTTAAACTAAAAATACCCTTAGGGGAAAGAGATCATAATATATGTAACATGCTGTAAGGTTTCACTGCTAATGGAATGGTTTTCTCTGTAGCAGCAATGTTTGGATTATGACTAGAAATAACTTGGCTTTGGAATGTGGAGCTATCTAATGAGAGGGATGTTGTTCTTTCTTGTGGGTCTAGGAGCTGCGATTTCAGGGTCTTTTGAAGGGGAGAGATGAGGAGAGAAGATGCGAATGGAGAGAGTTGGTAAACCACCGAACGGAGTGGACTTGGAGCGAGGTTCCGAAGGTCAGAGATGCTTGGAGGAGGTTGATGATGGACGAATGGCCCTATCGGTGAGCGCAAACATTGCGCATTAGACTGTTTCATGATAATGGGTCCTTTGCTTTTTTTGTTTCTTTACTAACCATGTAGTTAAATTAAGAATTATAAATCGTCTGATCGCATATTGTGTACTGTTTGTTATTTCATGGTACTGATTTGTAACAGGGGACACATCGCGCAGCATCCACCCGAATGAGATTTCTTAAGTTTGGCTGGGCTGAGGGCTGTCCTCCTCTAGAATAAGCAGCTAGCTGAACCGAGTGTTAAGTACTGTTAAAGTTGCAATTGAGGGCGGAGGTTTGATAAAATGGTGGCCGCAGCTCTCGTTTTAATGCAGGACAGTGCAGTAGCAGTAGCATTTTGTGTACTGTTTGTTATTTCATGGTACTGATTTGTAATAGGGGACACAGTGGTCAACGTAGCAGTAGATGGGGTGGAGATTTCTAAAACAGGGTTCTATCATTTCTGAGGGGAAGGAGTGGTTGGGTATGGAATGTCTAATTATTACACACCCCCAAGTGAAGAGTGAGAATTCTGAGTTAGTATCTGCCCTTACCTCTCTGGTAAATAAATGGAATGCCCAGGTTCAAAGTCCCTGCTATGGTAGGCTCCACCTTTTCTCTGGAATAACACCCACCCCTAAAGGGGAAGAGGAGTATGAGGCTTGAATGGAGCTGACATTTCAGTTGTTAGATGAGTGGCAATACTCTGATGACGTAAAGCGACAGAGATTGGTTGAAATCTTGAGTGGGCGGGCTGCTGACGTTGTGAGAGCCGTCAGGTTGTGGTATCCCATAGCAACAGCTGTCAATTACATGCAAGCACTGGTCAAAAGCACTGGTCAATGCTTTTGGCGGACAGGAAGCTCAGTGGAGCTCATGGTGGGGTTTCAGAACATGTGTCAGGAGAAGGGGGGGAAGCCTTCTGCTTATATTTCTCGGCTAGAGAGGGTGCTAAATTGCTTTCAGCACAGAGGGGTCATTCAGGCAGCTGAGGTGGATCAGTTATGAGAGGACCAGATAGCCAGGGGTGCCCAGTCCCAGGACCTGATTGCTTAGGGTCTCCGACAGTCTCGTAAGACGCGCCCCCCCTCCATCTTTTGTTGAGCTGATCAGAGAGGTACTGGAAGAGGAGAATGTGTTGGAGGTGCGGGAGGCCTCTGTCAGCAGGGTACAGTCTTCGGTAGTGGTCCGCTGCGGTGAATTGACCACGGATAGTCTACACCAGGGAGCGGAAGAGGAGACTGTGGCAGAGTTGAGAACGAAGATACGTCAGCTCTTATCAGAGGGTGTGACACCCCCCCCCCCACCCATATGCTGGAGCTGATGAAGGGGGCGGATTCCCTAAGGGGACGAACAATGTGGAGGGCTGCTGGCAGCACGTGTCACGCCAGAAGGAGAGTGAGCCCCCCAATACCTCAGCAGAGAGTCATTGGGAAAACTTAGAGGAGACCCAATGAGGGAATGGTCTGGCGTCTCTGGGTGGATCACATTTCCAGCAATATACCAAGGAACCCCAAAAGCGAAAGGCCCTATTCCTGAAGGCTAAGTGGGGCCATGCTCAAGTGTGTCGCTATGGATAGAGGGTATTTATGCTAAAGCCATCCTCGACACCAGGTTGCAGGTCACGTTGTTGTACCGTTCGTTTTACAACTGGTATCTGAAGCATTTACCATTGACCCCATCCAGGGCACTGGAGATCTGGGGGCTTAGTGCTAGTCATTATTCATACAATGGTTATTTGTCAAGAAGTTGGAGTTCTCGGAGGCCCATGTGGGCGTGTTTGAGGTTTAATACATTAGTGCTGGTTTGTCCGAACCCTATTGAGAAGGGGAGTGTTTCAATCCTGGTGAGGATCAACCTTACAAGAGGTGAGGAGCCTCTTGTGAGGAGGCTCATGGGGGTCTGCAAGGAGAAGGCTGGTGAGAGCATTCTGGGAACATTGTCCGTGCACCCAGTGTTTCAAGATGCTTTTGAGGAAATGCGTAGCTGCATTGGGCCACATACCGACTTTAGATGAAGGGCTATGTGGTTCACTCAGAAGACAATAAGACCATACGATATAGGAGCAGAAGTAGGCCATTCAGCCCATCAAGTCTGCTCCACCATTCAATTATGGGCTGATCCTTTTCTTCCAGTCATTCCCACTTCCCTGCTTTCACACCATAACCTTTGATGCCCTGGGTAATCAAGAACTTATCGATCTCTGCCTTAAATACACCCAATGACTTGGCCTCCACAGCCACTCCACAGATTTACCAGCCTCTGACTTAAGTAATTTCTCTGCATCTCAGTTCTGAAAGGACGTCCTTCAATCCTGATGTCCTAGAATCCCCTACCATGGGAAATAACTTTGCATATCTAATCTGTTCAGGCCTTTTAATGTTCTTTCTTTCTTACTTTTTTCTTTTTAAATCTTTTTATTAATTTTAAGAAAAACATTAGTGAAATATGAATACAAAACGTTTGAGAGTACATAATTAATAGTTTAAATAGACAATCAGATATGTAATAATCAATATATAAGGCCTCCCAAACTCATAGTATTAACGTAAAAGAATCGAAAAAGAGAAAAAAACCCCAACAAAAACTAAAAGAAAATTTAAAAAAAAACTAACCAACATGGGCAATTGCATAATGTTAAATACATACAGTAGTGCCGATAACTCCGAACCTCCATCCAAATAATTAAGGATAATAACAGTAAGGTTTAGGATCAGACCATTTAACTCATATGAAAATGTTGACTAAATGGTCTCCAAGTTTCCTCAAATTTAACTGAAGAATCAAAAACCACACTTCTAATTTTTTCTAAACTCAGACAAGAAATAGTTTGAGAAAACCACAGAAATACAGTTGGAGGGTTAATTTCTTTCCAATTCAGTAAAATAGATCTTCTAGCCATTAATGTAACAAATGCAATCATTCGTTGAGATGAAGCGGATAGACGATTATTATCTATCATTGGTAAACCAAAAATTGCAGTAAAAGGATGCGGTTGGAGATTGATATTTAAAACTCTTGAAATAATATTAAAAATATCTTTCCAATAATTTTGTAAACAAGGACAAGACCAAAACATATGAGTCAATGAAGCAACATCAGAATGACATCTGTGACAGGTTGAATTAACATAAGAATAAAATCGAGCAAGTTTATCTTTAGACATATGAGCTCTATGTACAACCTTAAATTGTATTAGGGCATGTTTAGCACAAATAGAGGACGAATTTACCAATGATAAAATTTTTTCCCATTCCTCAGTAGATATAGGACAATGCAATTCTTCTTGCCATTCCTTCTTAATTTTTTCTGATACATCTGGCTGTACACTCATAATCATATTATAAATGATAGCTACTAAACCCTTTTGACAAGGATTGAGGGCTAAAATTCTTTCTGTAATGTCCAATGGACATTCTTTCGAAAAAGACTTTAATTCATTATACAGAAAATTTCTGACTTGCAAATATCTAAAAAAATGGGTTTTAGGTAAATTATATTTATTAGATAGCTGTTCAAAGGACATAATGTTATCATCCAAAAACAGATCATGAAAACATGTTATACCTTTTGTTTTCCATAAAATAAAAGCTTGATCTATAGATGAAGGCCGAAAAAAGTAGTTAGATATTATAGGACATGACAGCATAAACTTATTCAAGCCAAAAAATTTACGAAATTGAAACCAAATTCGTAATGTATACTTGACTATGGGATTAGTTATCTGTTTATTCATTTTGAATAACGAAAAAGGAAGTGAAGATCCTAAGATTGAGATCAGTGATAAATCTTGCACAGATTTACATTCCAAATTTACCCATTGTGGGCAAGCAGCTGTAGTCGATTCTTGTGTCCAGAATAGGCCTTTTAATGTTCTAAGTGCTTCTATGAGATCCTACATCATTCTCCTGAACTCCAGGGAATACAGCCCAAGAGCTGCCAGATGTTCCTCATCTAGTAATCTCACCTTGTTCCTCACCCAGTAAAAGCCAATGGTGGTATGGCCTGGGGAAATAGTGAGAGTGATGGGGACCCCCAAATTTTCCAGAGTGCCTGAGGGCGAGGCTATCTTAGTGGACGCTCCGGAAGTCCACGAGGGGGAGTCGGGATTTCCTGCTGGAGTACTGGTGAGGCCCGAATTGCAGAAGCACTCGATTGTACAGGTGAGCAGGATGGCAGTAATTGTTAGGAACATTACAAAGAGGGAGGTCACCTTCAAGTGGGGGATGCTTCTGGCGCATCTGTTCCTGGTGACAGTAATGTCTAAAGTTCCTCTGAGACAAGCCAGAGAGAAACTATTGGAAAAAGGGGGAAAGTAGACCACTGAGTCATTCAACTTCGGGGCCTCACTGGTTCCTGTGGGTTGGAAGAGGAGATTGGTAGATAAAATGTTGAAGCTGGAAGGTGTCTTTTCCATTGGTGAGTTTGATGTGGATTGTTCCAAGAGCACTCGTCACACTATCTGGGTGACCGAGGACACCCCATTTAGAGAGAGGTCATGGTGACTGGCCCCTGCAGACGTGAAAGACGTGCAGCAGCATTTGTATAAATTGAAGGAAGCTGGGATCATCACCGAGTCCTGAAGCCCGTATGCGTCCCCAGTAGTAGTGGCCTGAAAGAAGAATGTGAAAGTACATGTACAATGTACTGTATATGTTAATCAAAATGGCTTCTTTGTTTTGTTAAGAGTAGGAATGCTTCTTTGTATGATAAGTGCTTTCTCTAGCGGTTGTTTAGCTTTAGACTTGCTGATATCGGGATTGTATTCATTTGTTGACCAATGGGGAATGTTATTTTGTCTTGTGAGGCTGGGAGCTTGGGGGTTTCGCAGTCTTTTCAGGGGAGTTGGGAAGAAGATGCCGAGGAAGGTGGATGTGCGCTGCACTGCTCGGTCGACCACCCGGGTGGTCCCAAGTGCAAGGTCGTGGAGGTTGGAGGAAAGTGACAAAGGGTCGAATAGTTCGATGGTTGAGCTCCAACGATGTGCACTAAACTGACTGAACTTTGATAAGTTGGCGCCTTTTACTTTATTTTCTTTTCCTTCATATATATTGTATTGCATAGTATTCTTTTAGTTTTAGTAAAATCTTTAAAGTGTATTCCATAATGGTATCTGGTGTGAGTTTGATATGGTGTGTGTGCACGAGGCATAAACTTGATTCTCACGGCACCTACGTGTACGGGAGGTGGGGTTAGTGAGTGGCTGGATCTCCTTTTCCCCTGGACATATACCAGCCTGTTGGGTAAGTGTTACATACAGATGTGTGCAGACTATATGACTTTGAACAGGCACACCATCCCTGACCAGTATACTGTCCGAGGATTGAAGATGCACTAGCCTGCCTGAGTGGTGCGAAGTGGTTCAGTGTGCTGGATTTGAGTGGATATTACCAGATCCCCATGAGTGAGGGCGACAAAGAGAAGACAGCATTTATATGCCTCCTTGGATTTTTCCAGTTCAATCAGCTTCTGTGCAGCAACCATCCCTTGAGGAAGAAAGGGAGGGGGAAGAAAGGACAGGAGGGTGGAAAGTATCTTAGCCCATTGGAGCCCTTTGGACCGAGATGGGATGTAAAATGTGAGGAGGCCTTCCAGTCACTGAAGGTGCTGCTGACCCAGGTGCCAGTGCTGGATTTTGTAGATCCCCGATTGCCATATGTACTACACACGGATGTCAGCCAAAAGGGCTTTGGGGGCATCCTGTATCAGGATCAGGGCACTAGTTTGAGACCCATTGCATTTGTCAGCTGGAGGCTGTCACCCTCCGAGTAAAACTATCTCATGCACAAGTTGGAATTTCTGGCGTTGAAATGGGCGGTTGTGGATAAGTTGAGTGACTACCTCTATGGGGCCAAGTTTGAGGTGGGAAAGGACAACAACCCCAACTTATATCCTAACCCTGGCGAAACTGGATGCCACAGGCCATCGGTGGTTGACGGCGTAGTCTGTCTATGATTTCAGCCTGAAGTATCATCTGGGAAACAGGAACATTGTTGCTGATGCTTTGTCCCGATAGGCGCATGAGGGACTGGACAGGGATGAGGAGTAGGAGAACACTCCTGCCCCGGGGGTGAAGACCTTGTGCCAGTTTCCCATCACTGTGAAGGCAGAGGAAAAGGAGGGGCAGGATTGAGCGGTGGATGAATTGGGAGCTTCTGATGACGCCATTCCACAAGTTTACTGTAACCTGACTGCTCTGAAGACAAATCAGCTGCCGGAATTGAGTTCTGGGGAAGTGGCAGCTGCTCAGTGAGATGACCCGGGCATTGGTATAATTTGGTCAGCAGTCAAAAAGGGAGACATGGCTCAGGCGGAGAATACGAAACATGCAGCTTGCCTCCATTACTGAGAGAATGGCCTCGGTTGAAGTTGTAGAACCAGATCCTATATTGGGTCACGTCACCCCCGGACCAACCTCTATCACGCAGGTTGATGCCAGCTGGTTCTGCCAGAGTAGTATCGGAAGATTGCGTTGAAGTCACTTCATGATGATTCTGGACACTTGGGGGTTGAAAAGACATATGGATTGCTCAAAGACTGGTTTTACTGGCCCCGAATGAAGTCAGAGGTCAAAGAGTACAGCAAGTTGTGTATTTCATGCATACGGCAGAAGACCCTGCCTACGCAGGCAGCTCCCTTGGCCCATTTGCAGAGTGCAGGGCTCCTGGACCTGGTGCGTATGGATTTACTGTCAATAGAACCCGATGCCAGCAACATGGAAAGTGTATTATCATGCACTTTGGTAGAAGAAATAAACAGGTAGACTATTATTTAAATAGGGAGAGAATTCAAAATTCTGAGATGTAACGGGACTTGGGAGTCCTCGTGCAGGATACCTTTAAGGTTAACTTCCAGGTTGAGTCGGTGGTGAAGAAGGTGAATGCAATGTTGGCACTTATTTTTAGAGGAATAGAGCATAGGAGCAGGGATGTGATGTTGAGGCTCTATAAGGCACTGGTAAGACCTCACTTGGAGTACTGTGTGCAGTTTTGGTCTCCTTATTTAAGAAAGGATGTGCTGACGTTGGAGAGGATTCAGAGAAGATTCACTAGAATGATTCCGGGAATGAGAGGGTTAACATATGAGGAATATTTGACTACGCTTGGACTGTACTCCTCGGAATTTAGAAGAGTGAGGGGGGGACCTCATAGAAATATTTCGAATGTTGAAAGGCATGGACAGAGTGGATGTGGCAAAGTTGTTTCCCATGGTGGGGGAGTCTGGTATGAGAGGGCATGACTTAAAGATTGAAGGGTGCCCATTCAGAACAGAGATGCGAAGAAATTTTTTTAGCCAGGGGGTGGTGAATCTGTGGAATCTGTTGCCACGGGCGGCAGTGGAGGCCAAGTCATTGGGTGTATTTAAGGCAGAGATTGATAGGTATCTGAGTAGCCAGGGCATCAAAGGTTATGGTGAGAAGGCAAGGGAGTGGGACTAAATGGGAGAATGGATCAGCTCATGATGGAATGGTGGAGCAGACTCGATGGGCCAAATGGCCGACTTCTGCTCCTTTGTCTTATGGTCTTATAGTTTGGGTGATGGAATTGATGCCTTTGTTGCGAAGTTTGCAAATGATACAAAGATAGGTGGAGGGGCAGGTAGTTTTGAGGAAATAGGGAGGCTACAGAAGGACTTAGACAGTTTACGATCTAGTCATGCACTTTGGTGTAAGAAATTAAAGGGTTGACTTTTTTTTAATGGAGAGAAAATACAAAAATCTGAGCTTCAGAGGGATTTGGGAGTCCTTGTTTAGGATTCTGTAAAGGTTAATTTGCAAGTTGAGTCAGTGGTGAGGTAGGCAAATGCAATGTTAACATTCATTTCAAGAGGACTAGAATATAAAAGCAAGGATGTAATGTTATGACTTTATAAAGCACTGGTAAGGCCTCGCTTAGGGTATTGTGAGCAGTTCTGAGCCCCTTATCTTAGAAAGGATATGCTGAAACTGGAGAGGGTTCAAAAGAGATTCACAAAAATGATTCCAGGATTGACTAGCTTATCATATGAAGGGTGTCTGTCAGCTCTGGGCCTGTATTCACTGGAATTCAGAAGATGAGGGGTGACCGAATTGAAATCTTTTGAATGGTGAAAGGCCTTGATAGAGTGGATGTTGAGATGATGTTTCTTATGGTGGGAGTATCTAAGACCAGAGGACACATCCTCAAAATAGAGGAGCATCCTTTTAGAACAGAGATGAGAAGGAAGTTCTTGAGCCAGAGAGTGGTGAATCTGTGAAATTTGTTGCCACAGACAGCTATGGAGGCCAAAACTTTATGTATAGTTAAGGCGGAGTTTGATAGGTTCTTGATTGGTCAGTGCATGAAGAAATATGGGGGGGAAGGCAGGAGACAGGGGCTGTGAAAAAAATGGATCAGTCATAATTAAATGGCGGAGCAGACTCGATGGGTCAAATGGCCTATTCTGCTCCTATGTTTTAGGGTCTTATGGTGATTGTAGGTTGAAGGTTGACTGTGGAATTGGGATCAATTATTTTGAAATGCTAAGGTTGACCAAGAAAATGCCCCAGACTTTTTGGCAATCCAGACCTCAATTTTTGGTTAAGACCTGCTTTAGTATGATTATTTGAGAACATAGTGCATATCTCCTGGCCTTTGAGCATTAGTGTGTCACTCACAAGGCATCATTGGGTCTGCCCTGACCTGAAAATAGTGGTTTTACTCAACATTTTGTCATCAAAGGCATATTCAATTAAATAATCGCACAAACCTTTTTTCTATTTTTGGAGTCTAGCAATTAATGCAGAAGCAATTTTAAACTCATCTAATGCTATTTCTTCCTGAAAATCAGTGTCAAGTTTGAGGTGGTAAAATTATTCCACTCAAAGTGCCAAGCTAAATCAATGGTCTTTGTAAAATGATCTCACTTATCTATTTTATATTAATTTTTCCCGTTTTATCTGTGTGCATATGCAGTCTGTCTTGTTAAAATTCTTTCATCTTGAACTTTGAGTCGTACTTCTCCTCCTTGTGTTGTTTCTTCACAGTCTCACATTTTATGTTCTTGCCTCCAGTTTCAGCATCTCCAGCTGGTATGCAGATTCTTCGAGTTTTTCCTCAGCTGCCAAATGAACTATTTCAGTTTCTTTATCTATTTTTGTCTCTCAGTCTTCACAGACATTTTCATCTGCTCCTTTTTTTCTTAATAATCAACCTAATCTGGATAACCTGCTGATATGTGCATTCATTCTTTACTCTACTTGTATATCACACAGTTTGTAATGGAACAGGCCAGCTCTGTTCCCAAAAGCAAGTTGACTGAAAATATTGAATTTGTTATTGAGTCTGGAAGGTTGCAAAATACACAGATGGACGATAAAGTGATAATTCTGAAGCCTACTTTAGGCATTACTACTAAAGCGTAGGAGACAAAAGACATCCCACTCCCAACCTGATCTATCTGTCTATGGTATCTTAGTCTTTTCCAGTGAAGTCTAATGTAAGCTTGAAGTACATCACCTCGTCTTCCATCTGGACACCTTGCGGCCTCTGCACAAATATTGAATTCAACAATTTAAAGTAACTCATTTTCTCTGTTGCTATTTGCACCGGTTGTAAAGTTATCCACCTGTATTTTCAACTTAACTATTCACTCTCCATAGATATTGACTGCTGTGATGGTCTTTCCCAACATTTGTCTTTTGGTTTCAGGTCTCATATGAACTCAGCAACTGAACTTCCTCAGTCCTAGACAGAGAATGCCAAAGAACTACTATTGGCTGGGTGAGGAAATTTCTCATTTTCTATTGTGATTAGTTGATCCGTTATTTGGTGACTCTGGGTCTGAATGTCTCAGACAAAGAAAGTATCATCCTGTTAACGCAACACATGCACACAATAATGGAAGAACTCAGCAGGTCAGGCAGCATCTGTGGAAAAGAGTAAACAGTCAATGTTTTGGGCAAAGTCCTAGAAGACCCAACATGTCCAGGGCTGCAAAATAGATTTGCTTTTGGCTCATGGAGCATTATTATCTGTAAGCCTCTTTCTATTCTGCATTTCCTGGGGACTTCTTGGAACAGGAACTGAGTGGCAGTTCCCTTGGCTGAAGAGTCAAGAATTAGTCATATTTTCTCAGCGTAAGGTCATTTGTCAGTTAGAATGAACAAAAGGAGAATAATCTAAAATCCCAAAATTGTCAATGTTTGGATTTGGCTATCCCAAAGGCTGATATATTCTTGGTTGCTTTGCATATTCATAAACAAAATTCATGGATTTAAAGCATAAGCGGATAGGATATGGAGTGGGCACATAAGAGAATGGTTCCAATCTAAAACTTGCTGTAATGTGGAAGAGTTGTCACTACCAGCAGAAAATCTCAAATAGTTTATGAGGAAGAATGGAAGAAAGGAAGTGTTATTGTGAAATGTATTGAGGTAAGGAGAAACTTGTTAAGAGCAATATACAGTTTATTGACTATGATATGTTCTGCACAAATCTCTTTTCATAATTATTACAGGTTATTTCAGTACACGGATTATTTTCTTGCTATTGGTGATATGCTCGGAGTGAAGAATAGGTGGCTTAGTTATGCCATATTTAGTCACTTAAATAAGCTAATCATGCTTTCTTATGTGCAACACATCTGATATTGTTCTCTATCACTGAGCTCAGTTGTGCTGAACTGTAAATGTGTTCTAATGTCCTGCAGATATATCAGAGGCAAAAAGGGAATGTGCAAGTAATTTGTGAGAAGCTGCAGAAAACTAAGATATACTAGACAGATATTTTTGTAAGTAAGATTTAGCAAATACTGATTGTCATTTTTAAATCTTCGTCAAACATCACAAGGCACACTTTACTAATATTTCATGTCACTATCAGTCCAGTTTAACAAATCAAGGTTATACATTATACTTCCCTTAAATTAGATTGTGTCTGTCCTGTGAAAGGGACTGGTCTGAAATATTGTCCAGGTCTCAGATGTTTTCAACAGTCTCTACATGACTCAGATAATCAGAAACAATCAAAATGGTTGAAAATTTTTGAATTGTTAAACAAATTAAGAATTATGTAAAAATAATTTTAAAAATCTACTTGCCCATATCTCCCTCCTGGCATTTACCTCTGCAAACAGCCAAAGTGCTGCAGCTGACCATCACCTCATCCCTCATCTTCACTCAGGGCTCCAAACAGTCCTTCTATGTGATTCCCTGGGAATCTGTTGGGGTCACCTATTGTATCTAGTGCTCTCGGTGTGCCCTCCTCTATATTGGTTAGACTTGTTGTAAATTGGGGGACCATTTTTGTCGAGCACCTCCGCTCAATCTGCCAGAAGTGGAACTTCCCATTGGCCCACCATCTTAAATCTGATTCTCCTTCCCACCCCAACATGTTGGTCCATGGCCTCTTCTTGTGCCACAATGAGACCACCCTCAGCGTGGAGGAGCAACACCTTATATTCCATCTGGGTACCCTCCAACCTGATGGCATGAATACCAATTTTTCTTTCCAGTAAAAAAAAATTCTTCTCCCTCCCCTCTTCTTGCATTTCCCACTCTGGCCTTTTACCTCTTCTCATCTGTCTATCACCTAGTGCACTTCCTCTTTCCATTTCTTCCATGGTCCACTCTCCTCTCCAATCAAATTCTTTCACCTTCAGCCCTTTACCTTTCCCACCCACCTGGCTTCACCTATGAACTTCTTGCTATCCTTCTTCTCCTCCCCTCACCTTCTTATTCTGGTGTTTTCCCCCTTTCTTACTACTCCTGCAGAAGAGTCTCGCTCAAATCATTGACTGTTTGTTCATTTGGATGGATGCTTCCTGAACTGCTGAGTTCTTCCAGAAATTTATATATGTTGCTTTGGATTTCCATCATCTGCAGAATTTCTTCTGTTTATGACTCACATATATTTTTGTTTTCCATTCAGGTAACCACTTTCAAATGAATAGGGCACACCAGATCTGCCATTTAAAGCTGGCCGAATGCTGAAGGTGCAGATAGATAGAGTACCCAGTCCCTAAATCCATTCTCCTGTACTCAAATCATCTTACATTGAAGGTCAGCATGCCATTTGCTTTCTTAACTGCTTGCAACACTCCATGTGAGTTTTAAATGGCAGCAGTACAATACCAAAGTCACTTTGTTCATCAATATTTCCCAATATGATACCCTTTGAATAATTTTATTTTTAGTTTCTTAGTCATATTTAATCTAGTAGGTCTATTTTTCCTATCAAAATGGATAACTTAATATTGTTTTGCAAAATGCTAAATTTGGAAGTTTTTCTGCACCCACTCAAACCTCTGAATTTGTGAATAAGAACACTGTGTGTTTTACATTTCGTAAGCAGGAAGATAGTGAGGTTCGGCTTTTTCATCCAAAGCTTAATGATGTCATAAAGTTTTGTAATCGTAATGGTATAGAATGAGACGATGAGTCCATCAAATTCATATTGGCTCATGCTATAGCAATCCCATTCACTGCTCTTCTCCCACAATCCTGCAAATTATGGTGGGAAGCTCCACAATAATGAAAAAAATTGATAATAAGTCAGTAAATAGTTGGGGACCCAAACTCCAAAACATTGACCAGAAAATTAAAGAGCAATCTGTTGCAATGGATCTTCACCAATTTTTTGCTGAGTTAAACTCACATTATACTCTTTAATTTGTCAAAATCAATTGGAAGATCTACCCTTATGTCAATTTGAATTGGCATGGAATTCTATAAAAGTCATATCTGTTTTCTGTGCTTCAGTATAAAGTTACAGGAAAATAGACATGATTTCCCTTATAACAGGTTTAAACTGTCAAAAGTGATTTGAGAGAAATGTCATTTATGTGAGACTATAAGACAGCTGAATAAATAAGGGATTTCATCTTTGCTTCTGACTATGAAATAGCATTAGCCCTGGATGACCTCATAAATTTCCTATTTAAAATGGAGTGAGGTGGGAAAATGATACTGACTCACTTTGGAGCAGAAGTATGACTCTCAAACAAACTTTCAAGCCAAGCTTTTCTATAACAATATTCAGTCAGTCCAAAGAAATGATAACATTACCTTTAGAGGGTACAAGTGAAATAAAAGGAATAATGAAGATCCTGGAAATCTGAAACAAAAACATAAAATGCTGGTTTCAGGTCAAAGATGTTCTCAATTCTGATGAAGAATCTTTGACCTGAAATTTTAAACTGTTTCTCTTCCCAGAGATGTGGCCTAACCTGCCAAGTGTTTGAAACATTTCTCTTTTTGTACTGGAATGTAAATGATTGCATTTATTTAGGAGCAGAAATATTTATGTCTTGACAACATTAAGATAAAGAATGCAACACCCTCCATTGCAATACTATGTTAGACTTACACCTGGTTAAAATTTAGGTTTCCTCAATGATAGTTGACAAAATTTCTCTGATGATCAGATCCCGAGATCAGGACATGCAACAGTTTAGAATCAGATATCAGTTTAATTTAATAAGAAATCAATGGAGATTATAGTGAAATGCTCCTCAAAAATATTTTTTTTCAAAACTACATTTTTAATATACATTTGAAAAGGAAACACAAGGATGCTGGAAATTCAAGCAACACACACAAAACGCTGGTGGAATGCAGCAGGCCAGGCAGCATCTATAGGAAGAAGCACTGTCGACGTTTCGGGCCGAGACCCTTTGTCAGGACATCGACAGTGCTTCTTCCTATAGATGCTGCCTGGCCTGCTGCATTCCACCAGAATTTTGTGTGTGTTTTTTAATACGCATACAAGGATGACCCAGGCATATACTGGCAGTGTAATAAACTAGGTCACAATATGTTATGTTAAGCAGCAGTGTGCTGCACAGTATCATAGTGGTTGGCATAGCTCTATTACAGCACCAGCAAACCAGGTTCAATTCCACTGCTGACTGTAAGCAGTTTGTACATTCTCATTGTGACCACATGGGTCTCTTCCAGGTGCTCCGATTTCCTCCCCTATTCCAAAGAAGTGTGATAATTGGTCACATAGGGGGTAATTGAGCAGTAAGGGCTTATTGGTCTAGAACAGCCTGTTACCATGCTGTATCTTGAAATAAAATAAAGTCTGAGCAGATGATAATCTCTCAGTTTTGCTGACCTGTGCCATCTGCTTGCAATCTCTGCCTGTGATCACCCCACAGCAGAGCTTATACAGTTCACTTGTAGAGATTTGATTTTGAAGGCTCAATGCATTTTGAATTCCAGCTCTATCAAGGAGAGTGCCACCCATGAAGCCACCATGAACTGGCAAAGACGTGCCCACATGTTTGTTTGCTGGCAAAGCTGCCAGGATTTTTAATGTAAAAATTACTTACAATATTTAAATACATAATTTTAATTTCTCAGAATATGAAATCAATAAGGATATTTGTAAGTAACTAGAAACATAAAGAAAAACACAATAATTACAAAAGCAAATTTGTCCTTTCCTTACCTTTCTTTCCTCACTACCATAAAATTCCTATTGAAATTTAAGGTATCAGGTTTGCTGCATCAAAGTTCCCCAGCATAAAAATACTGGACTTCCTGGGGAGTTGAATATAAGAGCATATTGAAAGATATAGTGTCATATATCATTCGTTATATCAAGACTTCCATGTTTGACTGCACAGGCTCCCATTTATACAGCTAATTGTTGATAGTTCTGTTTTGGCTACTACCAACTAAATCTGGTCTAACAGTTCAACATTTCTGAATGTCTCTTGGAAATCATGTTGATCAAGGTAAGACTTCCCTCAGAATATTATCCAGTTTTCCGATGGTGCTGAAATTTTAAAGCAAAAATGGCAGCATTTGATTTTTGACAAGATAGTTGCACTGAGAATTCATAATGATTTATTGGCAGCCATGGTGAAGAGGAACAAGGGCATCTGTATCCACAGGAGAACAGAGGAATATCTTCCATACATATGCTGAGGATCCAGTGGGAAGAATGAAATGCAGAGTTTAAAACCTCAAGTGTAATAGTAAGAAGTTGGATGCATCACAATTCAAGATTCAATATTCAAGATTGTTTAATGCATTGATTTAATTCAAGTTGTCAAGGTAAATGAATTCACTCTTCAACTGGAAAAAACATTCTACATGTTTTGCTGAATTCCCAGAGGAAGGTTTACCAGGCAACTTAAATCTATAAGCATCTTCCTTCAGCACAAAATTTTAAAAATATATTGGGGGAAAAGCCACATTTTCAAACATTACGTTCCATAAATATATACAGTTTCATGAGTAGCTGGAAGAGAAATTATCTCTAAGTAACACAACAGGGTATACTGCTGATGTATTAAATGTTGTTTTCAGCCATATAATGTCAAGGCTGTTCGTAAACTGGAGTGGAGACTTAAAATATGGACTAGTGGCTTCATACTAATGTGTTACATTCTAATATCATCATCTTGTTGCTCCACAGCCTGTGGCAAGTGGACACACATTCTTACACGTGCAATTTTTTTTACAATGATGGCATCCTACACATTCCTGTCAGAAATGTGGCTTGATCTCACATTCTGTTTCCAGGCTAGGGGTGTAGGCTGGTGGAGGTGATAGAGGGAGGGGTGAGGAAGAGAGTGACTTGAAGTCCCTTGCCTTGTAATGTGATCTGCAATTGGCTACCGTTGACTAGATGTATTGAGCACTGAGACTAGACAAGTAGCGACTGAAAATTTGTGCACCCATCAACCTCATTTAGATCTTACTGGTAGTCTTTTCCCATTGTCTGCAGATGTATTTTCAAGAAGGTTTTGTTTTACATGAGGTGTTTACCAGTTATCCAATAGAAATGACACCCAGCAGCATGAATACCCATTTATTGTAACTCTATTGATGAAATGGTGAAATAATCAGTTTCCTAAGTGCAGCGCGCTTTTAAGTTTTGGCATTTTAATTAACTTTTTATTTGAATTTGGATGGAAAGTTTCTCCCACTAAGCAGTCAGCTGAAGGATTGTTCTTCAGATCAATGACCAGCAATATCAGTTCATGCTGTTAGTGGTGCTTTTAACAGTAGCAATTCTTGCTCTGAAGGTAATATCCAGTTCATGGGCCCTCATATTGAAAAACTGGTGTGTATGAGATGAAAATATTTCTCTGCTCATTACATTATTGCATGGACCATAATCATAAAGAAAAAAGACAACAAAATATCAATTTATAGCATTATACAACCATTAGTTGTCTTCATGAAGGCACATACTGAGCATGCAATCAAGTATGAGCTGTAAATACAGATCAAGGAAAACTTCTGCTATATGGAACTGCTAAAGCTTCCAAAGCAATTAATTTACAGTATGATTCATCGTGGAGGATTATAGAAGAAACTCACTGCAGCCAGTAACAGAGGGCAGCCCTGATTGATCTGCATTTCACCTCTTCATCCAAACTGTGCTAAGATTCAGGCTTCTGGTAGCTCCACTGCCCTGCCATGTGCCATCCGGCATCTGGGCACCAGCACCTTCAACATAATCAATGCCTGGTTCTCAAAAAAGTGTGGTAGAAGTTGTACTTGTGCTGTGTGAAACATGACTGCCTCTGAAATATCTATGATATTTATGTTGATAAGCATACTGAACCATTTAAAACATGGTTTATATTCATAGGAAAATTGCAAAGACAACTCTTACAAATATGATAATATTACACAAGCGAGGCAGTGGATGAACCCAAGTGCAGAACACGGGCGCGGAGGCAGAGTCAGGAGGCGTTCTTGATGTAGCAAGCGTGGAATCAGTATCCAGGAACGACGCTAGACTTAGAGCTGGCAGTCCTAAGAACCATGAAACGAGCAGGTGTATGTAGTTAGTGGAACCTGGGAATGACTGGAAACTAAATGAGGGGATTGAGGCCCAATTCCTGAGGTAAATAGCAAGGTGGGGGATTGCTAAAGGGAACATGACAGTACTCCTCCCTCAATGGGAGCCTCCCGGCGATCCTCCAGGCCTGTCCGAATAGTCCCGATGAAAATCTTGGATGAGGGAAGGGTTTATGATGAAGGAGCGGGGGACCCAAGAACGCTCTTCTGGACCATTCCCTTCCCAATCTACCAATATTGGAAACCCCTGCCCCTACGGCACACATCCAGTAGTCTTCAGACGGTGTATGCTGGATGGTTGTTGATGTTATGGGCAGGTGGGGGAGCCTCAGCCAGGGGACACAAGGGGCTGATGCAAACTGGCTTTAGCTGGGAAACATGAAAAGTCGGGTGAATGTGCATAGATTTTGGCAGTTTTCGGCAGACCGGTGTGGGATTGATAACACTTTAAATCTTGAATGGTCCCAGGAAGCAAGGGGCAAGTTTCCTATGCTTGTTCTTGAGCGGGATGTCCTTGGATGCAAGCCATACCATCTGCCCCGGTTGGTACTCAAGCATCAGAGTCCAGCCATCTTCTTATTGTGTTTTGCTGATCTGAGTAGGGCCATGTGTGTCTCCTCCCAAACCGTAAGACACTGATCGATATGGTCCTGAACCAACGGTACCACAATCTCCTCTTCTTGCGCGGGGAACAGCGGGGGTTGGTACCCCAGGGAACACTCGAATGGAGACCTTCCAATGGCAGAGCTCACCAGAGTTGTGGGCGCACTCAACCCATGGGAGGTTGTCGCTCCAGGTCGATGGTTTGTTTGCCATTACACAGCCTCCAATTCTTGGTTGTCCCGTTCTATCTGCCCGTTTGTCTGGGGGTGGAAGCCGGATGACAGGCTGACGGATGCACCCAAGGCTTGATAGAAGGCCTTCCATACCTGTGAGATGAACTGGGGACCTCAAGCGGAGACGATGTCTGTGGGGATTCCGTGGAGGCAGAAGACATGGCGGATGAGAAAACCTGCGTTTTCTTGAGAGGAAGGGAGTTTAGGGAGGGCGACGATGTGCAACGCCTTGGAGAACCGGTCTACTATGGTGAGTACGGTGGTATTCCCATGTGAAGGGGGTAGATCGGTGATGAAGTCCAGGGCGATGTGTGACCAGGGTCGACCAGGGACAGGTAGAGGACAAAGTAACCCCGTAGGTGGCCGATGAGAGGCTTTTCCCTGGGCACAGATGGAACATGCCGAGACATAGGAATGGGTATTCACCTCCACGGACAGCCACCAAAAGTGTCTTTTCAGGAGCGCTAGGGTCTGATCAGTCCCGGGGTGGCAGGCGAACCGAGATGTGTGCCCTACTGGAGAACCTGAGGCTTGACGGAAACGGGCACATACAAGGAGCGGCCAGTTCATTCTGCTACACAAGCGAGGTGGTGGACGAACCCAAGTGCAGAACACGGGCGCAGAGGCTGAGTCGGGAGGTGTTCTTGATGTAGCAAGCGTGGTATCCAGGAGTGATACTAGACTTAGAACTGGCAGTCCTAAGAACCATGAAACAAGGTTACTCACACCAGAGTCAACCAACGAACTGGCAGCTCCTTGTTGTGATCACAGGGTTTTTATCCTGCATTTGCTGATGGAAAGCAGGTGTGTGTAGTTAGTGGAACCTGGGAATGATTGGAAACTAAATGAGGGATTGAGGCCTAATTCCTGAGGTAAATAGCAAGGTGGGGGATTGCCAGAAGGGACCATGACAGATAATCCATTTCTTTCTTAGATGCATAGCCATGTCATTTTGAAATTATTGAGTTACTATCCTGTGGTCAATGTGTGCATTATGTACAAAGATAACTATTCAACATCTTCTGAAGCCAGATGGATTGTTGTAAGCAGACTTAATCACTTGTATATTGTGTTTTCATCTTGTAAGCTATGGAGCACTTACATAGTATACAAACAAGTTGATGTAGCATATGTTACAATTGTGGAGTATCTGATTCATATATTCCATGCCAGGTGTCCATGTACTAAAGCAGCCTCTCAATGATATGTAGTTACAAGGGTGCACCGCCTGTTCCACTCTTTGCTCTCCTATCATTTGCAGGTTTGACATTTAAACTTAAACAGCTGTAAATTTAGGCAGTTTGATTCAACTTATGTCAGCTTCTTCCAGCAGAAAATGTACTTTGCAGCCCCACATCTGCAATTCAATTTGCATAAGCTTGACATTTTTATTCTGTTATTTTTATTTATTTAGTGATACAGCACGGAATAGGCCCTTCTAGCTATTTGAGCCATGCCACCATAGCAACCCCCAACAAACCAAATTAACTCAAACCTAATCGCGGGGCAATTTAAAATGATCAATTAACCTACCTGGTACGTTTTTGGACTGTGAGAGGAAACCGGACCACCTGACAAAAACCCTCAAAGTCCACAGGGAAGACTCCTTTCAGATGGCACCAGAACTGAACTCTGAAATCTAGAATGCTCCAAGCTGTAATAGCATTATACTAACCGCTACACTATTGTGGCATGGATGATTCCATGGATTTAAGATCCCACTGTATAATACTGTGGTTAAAACAACCTACACAGTTGCTGAAATGTCTCAAATTAAAACTTCAATTGTGAAAATAGAAATAATAGGATGCTAACTTCCAAGGCATGGTGGAGTCCAACTTCTACTTCAAACATAGCCTTGTAGAGCGTCTTTCCAGCATGGAAGTAACAGAGTTCTAGATCCATATTTGCGCAGCCAATGTAGTATCTGAAGGCAGAGATACCGGTTCTCACTGAGGCACAAGCAGTAGCAGTAAAAGATTAGACTGAGAGCATGGCATCCAGACCACTGCGATTATGGCTCTGGACATCAATGTTGATAGAGCTTGAAATATTCCAGCAGCTGAATAGGATCGCTGAGGCATGTTCCTGGGGGAGTGGCAGAGATCCCATGGATTATGAATCATCAACCTTCACTTCTTTATCCCAACACCACCACTTTGCCAGTGGCCTGATATACTACAAAGCATCAGCTTGGACAAGTTCACTGTAGTGTTAGTTAATCTGATTTTACAGATTAAACTCCACATCAGGACTATATAAAGACTAATATACACATGTGTTTACTTCATGTGTGCATGTACAGTGCATGTCCTATGATCACACTGCCCACTTTTCTTAATTGTGCATATCAGACTTTAAATGAATATTTTCAACTTGTGACTGAAACAATACCACCTTACCTGTAGTTCCAAGGAAAATAAAGCTCAATTGTGTAGACATATTCTTTTAGGTTCAGTTTTGGAAATCCTTGAATGATATCTGGACACTAAACAGGTGCCAAAGTTCTTAAAAGCTCAGGGAAGTGCAACCACTTTGTACAAGTCAGATACTCCTAACCCTTCACAACCTAATCAACAGTGACAAGTACTGAGATGTAATTGTCAGAATGGTGGCCTGAGGCTTTTTTTGCTGCCTAGGCTGCTAATTTACATACAAAGATAAAATATCTACATATTTTTAACCTGGTAATATGATATTTCATGACATAGATTCGATACAGAAACTCCTGCAGGATTTATAGGATTTAAGACAGCTAATGAGTTAGGCTGATAACTCATTCATGCAATGTTCATGCTTAATTAGGCCAAACATCATTCAATAGCTTATTTTCCTATTAAATCACCTCACCATCAGATATATTTCACATAATGCATCATGCTTAATACATTGTCATTCTGTTCACTATGTAACTCAGTGCTAATTGTATATTTGGATTCACTGAAAGATTACATTTCATCGTGTTTATTGTTTGTTTTTGACAAAGTAGTATTTCTACTGTCAGAATCTTCAAGGATCTCTGTTAGAATATATGTCATATAACCTTTCTGTTTAGCTTTGTTGGCCAATTGTGGCTGTTGGTTGCCCTTTCCTCCCACAATCCAGAATGCTTTCTCTTAATTTCCAGAGTTATGTGACAGGATTCTTCACCAGTTTCAGGCCGTGATATCATGCTTGAGTGAAGTAACATTCCATAGCTTAGTTGGAGTGTTGAAGCATCTTCAGGTAGATACAATTCAAAAAGGAGCAGGAATTTCAGAATAGATATGAAGCTAAATTGGACAGTGCTGGATGCTGTGTGTACACATCATGATACATTATTACTCCATAAAATTTGTGGTGCCACCCATTATTATGTTTGTAGCATCCAGCCAGTATGATCTTCACTGTTAATACATAATGCACATACACAGCTTCATTCATACCTGTATGATCCAAAGTTGAACACCAGCTGTGTACATTTGAAGCTAGCCAGCACAGACTGGTGCCATGTCTGTAACTTTGTAAGGGTGGTTCTGATTCATTGCAGATGCTGGTGGGAGTCATACCAACAAGATGATAGAAGACTTGTATGTGGATCTGAAAAACTACACAAAGGTTATTCAATAGTTCAGTAGTTCCATTTAATATCAGAGGAATGTATATAATAATCATCCTGAAATTCTTATTCTTTGCAGACTTCCAGAAAAACAGAAGTGCCCAAAGAATGAGTGACAGTAAACCCCAAACCCCATCCCACGCACAATGAACCCTCCCCAACTTACTTCAGCAAAAAGCAACAGCTCCCTCCCCCCACCTAACATGCAGTAGCCAAGCCCCCAAGAAAGACCATGGCATCAATGGTTATGGGGAGAAGGCCAGGAACTGGGGTTGAGGAAGAGAAAAAAGAAGCATCAGCCATGATTGAATGGCAGAGCAGACTCGATGGGCTAAATGGCCTAATTCTTCTCCTATGACTCATGATCATGATCTGCTGTACAACAAAAGCTAACTGTTCACCCAACAAATTTGACATACCACAGGCTCTCTCTCTCTCCCTCCATAATAACAGAGCAGAGAGGTGTCACACAGGAGCCACATGGCAAGAGGGGATACAGTAACAAAACTTGCTGATTTGCAATGATAAAGTCTGTCATGATGCTTTTACCCGAGTTCTCTGCTTCAAGAATCGGTAATGAACTCTCCCCCATCAACGAGAGAAAGAGATTTGCCGAGTACCGAGCCTCCGGCAGTCAATCCACTCTTCCCAATGTTCTGTTTTCTCCTGCGATGCCACAGTCGGCGACACCAGCATAGAGTCATCCACATGACCATGAAGTCTCAGAAACCCAAATGTGTGTTCATCTTCTAGGCCATGTCTTTGGGAGATCGAAAAGCGGCTGGTTCCGAGTCCCTTCAAACGGGTCCCACCACTACAAAAAACCTAAGTCAGGGTCTTCACCAGAACCCCATCCACCCTGAAAAGGAAAAAGAGAGACATCAAAGGTGGAAATTAAGCTGTTCCACTGATGAGCTCAAAGGAGTCGCTGTTAAGTGCCATTGTAACTCCACCCCTTCTACAGCTATGAACATTTTAGAAACAGTCCTAGATAAGGGTGTCCCCACAAAGTCATTAAGAGTTTTCCCCAGCCAAAAGCCCTGGCTGAATCATAAGATCTGCAATTTGCCAAGGGCCAGATCAGAGGCATTCAAGACTGGCAACCACGAAAGTTACAAGAGGTGCAGGTATGATCTCCAGAAAGCCATCTCATGGGCAGAGTGGTAATTCCAGACTAAACCTGAATCAAGGAAGGATGCTTGACAGTTATGGCAGGGCTCTCTTACAAAAGCAAATCAAGTGACATAACTGACAGCAGGGCCTCGCTTCCAGATGAGTACAATGCCACCTATCACAAACAAGAGAAAATCTGTAGGTACTAGAAATCCGGGCAACACGCACAAAATGCTAGAGGAACTCAGCAGGCCAGGCAGGATCTAGGAAAAGAGTGCAGTTGACCTTTCGGGCCAAAATCATCCTGCTGAAGGGTTTCAGCCGAAACATCGACTACTCTCTTCTTAGAAGCTGTCTGGCCTGCTGAGTTCCTTCAGCATTTTTTGCATGTTACTCAATGTCACCTATGCTTGCTTTGAACATCAAAATATGGAGGAACCATTATGAACTCCCACAGCCCCAGACAACCCTGTGATTTCAGGTTCATATGAGAACATCCTTCAGGAGGATGACCCCAAAGCAAACATCTGTCACAGGTGGAGTAACAGGCCGAGTACTAAAGACTTGTGCTGGTCAAGCGGTTGGAATGTTCACCAATATCTTTAACCTCTTGCTTCAGCAGTCTGAGGTACCCATCTGCTTCATCCAGTGGTCAATCATACCATTGCTTTTGAAGAATGTGGTAATCTGCCTCAATGACCAACATACAGTAGCACTTACATTCACAGTGATGAAGTGTTTTGAGAGGTTGGTGAAGAAACATATCAACTCCTGCCTGAGAAAAGACTTGGATTCGTTCCACCACAACAGATACCATTTCATTGATTCTTCACTCAACCCTGAACATCTGGATGCATACATCAGGATTCTCTTTATCATCTACAGCTCAGCATTCAATAGTATCATCCCTTCAAAAATAATGAATAAACTTCAAAACATTTGCCTCAGTACCTCCTTGTGTAATTGGATCCTCGATTTCTTCACTTTCAGACCCCAGTCAGTTTGGAATGGCAACAACGTCTCTTACACAATCTCCATCAGCACAAGTGCACCACGAGGATGGCTGCTTATCCTAGTACACTACTCGCTTTACACTTATGACTGTTTGGCTAAGCACAGCTTCAATACCAAATTTAGGTTTGTTGATGACGCCATTGTCATTGACCCAATCAAAGTTAGTGACAAATCAGCATTTGGAGAGAAATTAAAAATCCTGCAGAGTGGTGCCACATCAACAACCTCTTACTCAATGTCAGCAAGACCAAGGAAATAATTATTGAATTCAGGAGAAGGAACCAGTACTCATTGGGGATCAAAAGTGGAGAGGGTCAGCTACTTTAAATTTATCATTTCAGAGGACCTGTCCTGGACACAGGACATAAATGCAATTTCAAAGAAAGCATAGTAATGCCTATACCGCCTATACTTTCTTAGAAGTTTGTAATGACATAGCACGACATCTAACACTTTGACAATCTTCTGCAGATGTGTGGTAGAGAGTATATTGACTGGCTGCATCACAGCCTGGTATGAAAACACCAATGCCCTTGAATGGAAAATCCTACATAAAATAGTGGATATGGCTGAGTCCATCACAGTAAAGCCCTCCCCACCATGGAGCACATCTACCTGGAGTGTTATCACAGGAGAGCAGCATTCATCATCAGGGACACCCACCACCAGGACATGCTCTCCTCTCACTGCTGTCATCAGGAAGAAGGTGTAGGAGCCTTCAGACTCACACCACCAGGTCCAGGAAAAGGTATTACCTTTCAACCATCAGGTTCTTGAATCAGAGTGAATAACTTCACTCAACTTCACTTGCCCTGTTACTGAATTGTTTCCAAAAATATGGACTCACTTTCAAGGATTATTCATCTCATGTTCTCGATATTAATTGTTTATATATTTATTATTATTATTTCTTTTGTATGCACAGTTTGATGTCTTTCACACACTGGTTGTCTGCCCTGTTAGGTGCAGTCTTTCATTGATTCTATTTCTGGTTATTGGATTTATTGAGTATGCCCACAAGAAAATGAATCTCAGGGTTGTATATGGTGACATATATGTACATTGATAATAAATTTACTTTCAACTTTGAACTTGAACTTTGAGATGTCTGCTGTTGCAGAGTACGCACAAGAGCAGGAACCCTGACTTCATTGCTAGCTCAGCATTTTTTGGTTATTGACATGAAAAGAAGGTAAAGGCCCTCTACTCACAGGGCACAGCAAAACTTCCAAATCTGAAGATTCAGCTGGAAGAGATCACATTTCATGTGAACGTCAAGGGAGAAGACAGAAAGCCATGAATGCAGTAATGCAAAAAGCCTAATGAGGTCATGAGTGTGGTCAAGATAAGTGAAGATGCTGAGTAACTCCGCTATGAGCTTCACATGCTGCTCTGCGAAATGCAGCCCCATCAATCACTCACCAGAAATATATATTAAACCCAACCTAACATCCATATATTCCACCACACTTACACAAACTCATTTATCATGAGACTAACACCCACTCCATATCTTATATTTCATCTGTTGCAAGCTATTCAAACATGGCAAATTTAATGTAGTCTCATAAAATGATCTTACAGTGTGGAACTTCATTGCTGAGAAACTTGGAGATCTGTAATTATGGGTAGTCTTGATCCATATAGCATCATACATCCATTGCAATGGGTTTGGAATCAATTGGAGTTGGATTCAGTAAATGAAGAAAGTAAAACAGGTGTGAAAACAAGGTGTAGTTAGCACCTGATCATAGATGAGAGGACAAACAAGAAACAAAGAAGATGAACAAGCTGAAAGAGTCAAACAGAAATCCCACTGGAGAAGAAAATCAGATCTTCTCCAAGATGAGGATTTCAGGGAGGGAAGGAACAATAATTAAACTACATTCAAAACCAAACCGAAAATGGAAAGAAAAAATGTTAAAAGGTAGCATGAGTGTGAAGTGTCTCACAACATTCCATCAGAAGTTTAAAGATATAGGATGAGTGGCTGGGAATGAAAGAACAATAAAGAACATTTTTGTTAAGGTGGAAGGCAGGAGACACTAAGTGAGAAGAGTGATAATGATCAAAAGCAAAAGGGTTGAACATTTGTTATTTTTCAAAGAAAAAATATATTTGTTGCTGAAAGAAAATGTATAGGTGTCATAAAATGGGCTTGAAAAATGAATTGCAAATGAATAGGTAGTAAGCAAACCATTTGACTGCCATTGAGTGTGTTTGTGTGTATATATACTGATCACTCAGTGGCCACTTTATTAGGTACCTGTTGAACCTAATAAAGAGGTCACTGAGTGTATGTTTGAGGTCTTCTGTTGCTGTGGCCCATCCACTTCAAGGTTTGACTTATTGTGCATTCAGTGATGCTCTCCATCACATCACTGTTCCAATGTGTGGTTATTTGAGTCACTGTCGTCTTCCTGTCAGGTTGAACCAGTCTGGTCATTCTCCTCTAACCTCTCTTGTTAACAAGGTATTTTCATCCACAAACTGCTGTTCACTGGATTTTTTTTTTGTTTTAAGCACAATTCTCTGTAAACTCTAGGGACTGTTGTGCATTAAAACCCTGGGAGATCAGCAGTTTCTGAGCTACTCAAACCACCACGTCTGGCTCCAACAATCATTTCATAGTCAATAGACAATAGGTGCAGAGGTAGACCATTCAGCCCTTCAAGCCTGCACCGCCATTCTGAGATCATGACTGATCATCTACTATCAATAACTGGTTCCTGCCTTGTCCCCATATCCTTTGATTCCCCTATCCATAAGATACCTATCTAGCTCCTTCTTGAAAGCATCCAGAGAATTGGCCTCCACTGCCTTCTGAGGCAGTGCATTTCACACCCCCACAACTCTCTGGGAGAAGAAGTTTTTCCTTAACTCTGTCCTAAATGACCTACCCCTTATTCTTAAACCATGCCCTCTGGTACTGGACTCTCCCAGCATCTGGAACATATTTCCTGCCTCTATCTTGTCCAATCCCTTAATAATCTTATATGTTGCAATCCAGATCCCCTCTCAATCTCCTTAATTCCAGCATGTACAAGCCCAGTCTCTCTAACCTCTCTGTGTAAGACAGTCCGGACATCCCAGGAATTAACCTTGTGAATCTACGCTGCACTTCCTCTACAGTCAGGATGTCCTTCCTTAACCCTGGAGACCAAAACTGAACACAATACTCCAGGTGTAGTCTCACCAGGGCCCTGTACAAATGCAAAAGGATTTCCTTGCTCTTGTACTCAATTCCCTTTGTAATAAAGGCCAACATTCCATTAGCCTTCTTCACTGCCTGCTGCACTTGCTCATTCACTTTCAGTAACTGATGAACAAGGACTCCTAGATCTCTTTGTATTTCTCCCTTACCTAACTCTACACCATTCAGATAATAATCTGCCTTCCTGTTCTTGCTCCCAAAGTGGATAACCTCACACTTATTCACATTAAACGTCATCTGCCAAGTATCTGCCCACTCACCCAGCCTATCCAAGTCACCCTGAATTCTCCTAACATCCTCATCACATTTCACACTGCCACCCAGCTTAGTATCATCAGCAAACTTGCTGATGTTATTCTCAATGCCTTCATCTAAATCGTTTATGTAAATCGTAAACAGCTGTGGTCCCAATATCGAGCCCTGTGGCACCCCACTAGTCACCACCTGCCATTCCGAGAAACACCCATTCACCGCTACCCTTTGCTTTCTATCTGCCAACCAGTTTTCTATCCATGTCAATATCTTCCCCCCAACGCCATGAGCTCTGATTTTACCCACCAATCTCCTATGTGGGACCTTATCAAATGCCTTCTGAAAATCGAGGTACACTACATCCACTGGATCTCCCTTGTCTAACTTCCTGGTTACATCCTCGAAAAACTCCAATAGATTAGTCAAGCATGATTTGCCCTTGGTAAGTCCATGCTGGCTCAGCCCAATCCTATCACTGCTATCTAGATATACCACTATTTCGTCTTTAATAATGGATTCTAGCATCTTCCCCACTACTGATGTTAGGCTGACAGGACGATAGTTCTCTGTTTTCTCCCTCCCTCCTTTCTTAAAAAGTGGGATAACATTAGCCATTCTCCAATCCTCAGGAACTGATCCTGAATCTAAGGAACATTGGAAAATGATTACCAATGCATCCGCAATTTCCAGAGCCACCTCCTTTAGTACCCTAGGATGCAGACCATCTGGACCTGGGGATTTGTTAGCCTTCAGTCCCATCAGTCTACTCATCACCGTTTCCTTCCTAATGTCAATCTGTTTCATTTCCTCTGTTACCCTATGTCCTTGGCCCATCCATACATCTGGGAGATTGCTTGTGTCTTCCCTAGTGAAGACAGATCTAAAGTACTTATTAAATTCTTCTGCCATTTCTCTGTTTCCCATAACAATTTCACCCAATTCATTCTTCAAGGGCCCAACATTGTTCTTAACTATCTTCTTTCTCTTCACATACCTAAAAAAGCTTTTGCTATCCTTCTTTATATTCCTGGCTAGCTTGCGTTCATACCTCATTTTTTCTCCCCGTATTGCCTTTTTAGTTAAGTTCTGTTGTTCCTTAAAAATTTCCCAATCATCTGTCTTCCCACTCACCTTAGCTCTGTCGTACTTTTTTTTTAATGCTATGCAATCTCTGACTTCCTTTGTCAACCACTGTGGCCCCTTTCCCCCCTTTGAATCCTTCCTTCTCCAGGGGATGAACTGATTTTGTACCTTGTGCATTATTCCCAAGAATACCGGCCATTGCTGTTCCACTGTCTTTTCTGCTAGGATATCTGTCCAGTTAACTTTGGCCAGCTCCTCCCTCATGGCTCCATAGTCTCCTTTGTTCAACTGCAACACTGACACCTCCGATCTGCCCTTATCCTTCTCAAATTGCAGATAAAAACTTATCATATTATGATAAGTCAAAGTCACTTAGATGACATTGCTTCTAATGTTCAATCTGAACAAGAACTGAACCTCTTGATCATGTCTGCATGCTTTTATGCATTGAGTGGCTGCCACGATTGGCTGATTAGATATTTTCATTAATGAGTGGGTGTATAGCTATACCTAATAAAGTGGCTGCTGGGTGTATTTTCAGATTCAGATTCAGATTCAGTTTATTGTCATTTAAAAACCACAAATGCAATACAGTTAAAAAATGAGACAATGTTCCTCCAGAATGATATCACAAAAACACATGACAAAACAGACTACACCAGAAAATCCACATAACGTTTGGCAATCCCCAATCCAGAGTCCGGAAAGGCTGCTGCGTATTAATATCACGCTACCATCTTAGCGCGTTCCCCGGAAAGGAGCTCCAAATCCACCAGACAAACAAAACCAAAAACTACAGCTACAAGACCTGCACAAAACCACATAATTACAACATATAGTTACAACAGTGCAAACAATAGCCTAATTGATAAAAAAACAGACAATGGGCACAGTAAAAAATAGTCCAAAGATGTTAAAAGACTATAAATTCGAAAGAAACCACCACACAGTTTCCACAAGTCCTCAGGGTCCCCGATTGACTTGCCATCCCACGCCGGCAGCAGAAGGGAATACCCCCGCTATGGACTTCCACAGCACCGCCCAACTCAGCCTCGCAGACGCAGCACACACTGAAAGCTCCATCAAACCCAGCCTCGCAGACGCAGCCCACACTGAAAGCGACCTGACTGCAGCGGACTCTGAGTCTATCGAACCTCCAAGCCTCCGACCATCCCCTCCGGCACAGCTTCTCCGAGCACCATCCTCTACCAAGCATATTAAGACGGCCCCACCAATGGCCATCGGCAACGCGACCCCGATAACTAGGGGCCTGTTCTTTCCAGCAGAGACCCGGACCTCACAGCAGCAGCAGCAACGAAGAAGGTTTTCCTGGAGATTTTCAGATGTTCCTCCATGCTCCCACGTCCGTTTTTCATCCGATTATGATTGTGCATGGCACCCTGCTTCACAAATAACAGATAATCAGCTCTGGAGTGGCCGCTGCAAGCTGTGTCGCGCCGCCATCTTGGATTCATAATTGGGTTCATAAATTTGGAAGGAACAAGAAGTTAATTGACCATCATAAACTGAATTTGCACTTTTAACATGTTAAATATCAGACTGAGTCAAAAATCTGGGAAAATATAAAACCAGTATGTAGCTTCAAAATGAAAACTTTTGGAATGGAGAAAGCATGGTTATCAACGCAGACACCACACAGTAATAAAGGACATAAGGCAAATCACAGAGCTTTGAAAAGCAGCAAAGCAACATGAAGACAATCATATGAATCACACTGATCTTCCCTTGGAGGAACTGCAAGGTCAACCAGAATCAGGTTTGTCATCATGACGTACGTCATGAAATTTGTGGATTTTTTGGCAGCAGTACAGTGCAAGACATAAAAATTAAAACATTACAAACAAATAAATAAATAAAGCTGAATTTATAAATAGGTACTATTGTGACAAAGTATTTTCTCAGCAAATGCACAAGGCCTGAATCAGAGCCTTTGGCAAATCACTGATATCCAAATGAAGTCTAAACTTGCTTTTTTTTAAAAATATATTTTTTATTAAATTTTTAAGAGAATTACATAAAATGAATAGAATAATAGAATAGGGAAAAATTAATATTAGCCCTCCCCCTCCCCTTAACCCTTCCCCCCTTAAGATCCCTATCTAAAAAAAAAGAAAAAAAGAAAAAAAAAGAAAGAAAGAAGAAAGAAAGAAGGATTACCTGGATATCGGAGGATCCCCCCATGCTCCATGGAGTTCAAAATAACTTTAGTATATATCTTTTTTTTCCCAAATAACTAATAATTTTATCTTCAAAGGACCTATATATTTAATCCTATCTTTTGTAGATAGGGGTGCCAAATTTTCAAAAATATATCATATTCATTTCTTAAATTATAAGTAATTTTTTCAAGTGGGATGCAGCTATATATTTCATTATTCCAATGGTCCATAGTTAAATATGAATCTGATTTCCAAGTAACTGCAATAGCTTTTTTGGCTACTGCCAATGCAATTTTTATAAATTTTTTCTGATATTTATTCAATTTAGGTTTCGGTATTATCCCTTCAATATCGCCTAATAAAATAAAATAAAAATAATATTGGGCTATGTGGGAGTTGTATTCCAATAATTTGTTCCAGTAAAAGACTTAAATTTATCCAAAAAGATTGAATTTTAAAACAAGACCAAGTAGAGTGTAAAAAAGTAAAAAGTAAAAAGTGCAGGGCAGGAGGCTCCGGCAATACCAACGGTCTCTAAGAAGAAACAGCGGGAGCTGCGCATGCGTGAAGAAACGAGTATGCACAAACAGGTGCAAACAAAACTACAAGTTCCAACTACGACTGGAAGTGAAAATAAAAGTGAATCAGAAGTAGAATCAGACTCTCTAGTATTACGTACCCCGTAACTGGGTCACTTACCAGAAAAGATAGAGAGGTCCGTTGAAGTCTGATGGTACTATTTTTAAACAGTATTTATTAGTAAAAAGACACAAAAATAATATCAATGCAAATATACAGATACTATACGTCGTCAATACTAAATCTAAAGGTGCGGGTATAATAATAATCAATAAGAAATAAGCTGTATCGTTGTCTAGGGGATAATGAATTGTCCAATGGAAATATATAGTTCGTTCAGTTCATACAGGCTGCAGACGTTGGGGAGAGAGAGATTTAGAGAAAAACTTGCCGATTCCTTTTATGATGTCAATCCTTCGAGAGTCGTTGGGAGTTGAGTTCCCCGTGGTTAGCTAAAAAACTGTTTTTCTGTGGCAAAGGCCACCGATTCCGGGCAAATGGAAGTGGACACACGTGGCCTTCCACCGGCTTTCGCTATTACGGGATCGCTAGCATTTCTTCTGGTGCGTCTGAGGGGCTATTCCCACAGACCCTCTTTTATCCTGACTCACAGGGTCTCAGGTGTCAATCAGGTTGGGATGATGCAATCCCTCCACCAACCTCCACCTCGGTTCATTGCCTGGGGGGGAGGGGGGGCTTCGATGCATCGTACAGGATGCAATACACAAGTCTGTCTCCAAGAGACAATAGCCGGTATCAATGGGTCCGCCTTTCGGAGGCCAGGACACATTCCTACCCTTTTGTGGATTCTGCATGTCTTTCTTTCATTTCCTGTGTCCCCTGAACTGACTTAATAGTGATCTTGCGATTCTCACAAAGGAGGGGGCTACCCCGCACCCTTCGGCCCCTCAGAGCTGTGGCACATTCGTAACACTAGAAAACACAGATGAAGAAATAGATGAAGAAGAAGAAGAACAGGAGGAAATTAAAGGTGGAAAACTTTCTGGAGACATAAGAAAAGCCCTGATACAAATAATGCATGAATTAAAAGTAGTAAAAACAGATATTAGAAATGTGAAGATTACACTTGACAAGGTGGTGGAAAACAAGAGAAGATAGATAGATAGATACTTTATTCATCCCCATGGGGAAATTCAACCTTTTTTTTCCAATGTCCCATACACTTGTTGTAGCAAAAACTAATTACATACAATACTTAACTCAGTAAAATATGATATGCATCTAAATCACTAACTCAAAAAGCATTAATAATAGCTTTAAAAAAAAAGATGGACAAGAAAGTTAAAAAGTTGGAAGAAAAAATGGGAGACAACACTGAAAGAATGGACAAGATGGAAGATAATATCCTTGCCTGGACATCAGCAAGAAAACGATTGTTGGAAAAAGTAGATGTACTCAAAAATTTCAGCAGACGAAACAATATTAAGATTGTTGGTCTTAAAGAAGGTATAGAGGGAGAAGATTCAATAAAATTCTTTCAAAAATGGATTCCGGAAATCTTGGAAATGGAAGAGGGAAGTCAGTTAATTGAAATCGAAATGGCTCATAGAGCTTTAAGACCAAAGCCCCAACAAGATCAAAATCCACGATCAATCTTGATAAAATGTTTAAGATATCAAGATAAAGAAAAGATCTTGAAGGCAGCTGCTCAAGGTGTCAGAAAGAGAAATGGGCCATTGATGATAGAAGGGAAAAGAGTTCTTTTTTATCCTGATAGAAGTTACGACCTTTTGAAGAGGCGGAAGGAATTTAATTCAGTGAAAAAAATCTTATGGGAAAAGGGTTATAAATTTATATTGAGCTACCCAGCAACACTGATAATTTTTTTGGATGACGAAGAAAGAAGATTTTTTACTGATCATCAGAAAGCGGAGGAATTTGTACAAGAACTTCCGAATATTCGCAAGATGCGGTAAAGAATTATGGAAATGAAATGGATTAAAGATGAAGATTGAGATAGGTATTGGATCTGATGGACATTTATGAGTAGAAGAATATACAAATATACTTTAAGTATATGATAGAAGGGGAACAAGAAAAAAAATAATTGAGGAATATTAATTGGGAGTAGAGTTATTATTTTTTTCTTCTTCACTTATATATATCTTTTTTTTGTTACGGGGGAGCTGGAGGAGCTTCTGATCGATTGCTGCGGGATTCACGTGTGTAATCATGGCTATTGCCATGACCCGTAAAACGGAGGGGGGTAATGTTGTGTTTCTATTCATACACAACATTAATGGGGGGGTATTTTGTTTTTTTTTCTTTACTATCTATCTTTCTTCTATTTTTCTTTTTTTTGCCTGGATGATTGGGGGGCGGGGGAGACACATAGCAACATGGAGAATTTTAAAGAGATTCCCCAAGGTATTATGGATGACTAATTTACTTATTTTTTTAAGTTTTAATGTTAATGGGCTTAATGGACCTGTGAAAAGAAAAAGAGTTTTAACATATATTAAGAAAATGAAAGGAGACATAGCTTTTTTGCAGGAAACACATTTAACAGAGACAGAACATCAGAAATTAAAGAGAGATTGGGTTGGAAGCATTATTGCAGCTTCATTTAATTCAAAGTCAAGGGGAGTTGCAATTTTGGTTAATAAAACCTTACCAATTAAAATACAAAATGTACTAATTGATTCTGTGAGGAGATATGTGATTATACATTGTCAAATCTTTTCGGAATTATTGTCTCTTATGAACATTTATGCACCAAATGAAAATGATGCAAAATTCATACAAGAAGTTTTTTTGAATTTGGCCGACGCACATGATAAAATATTAATAGGTGGAGATTTTAACTTTTGTTTAGACCCAGTTCTAGATAGGTCAACTAAGGCTGTTACAAAATCAAAAGTAATAAAGTTAACTTTATCGTTGATGAAAGACTTAAATTTGATTGATATATGGAGAAGAATTAATCCAAGAGAAAGAGATTATTCATTTTATTCAAATAGACATAAAACTTATTCAAGGATTGATTTTTTTCCTATTATCAATGAATATTCAGGATAGAGTGAAAAGTGTGGAATATAAAGCGAGAATACTGTCAGATCATTCCCCCTTGATAATGACAATGATAATGATGGATAAGGAGGAATTGATTTACAGATGGAGATTTAATTCAATTTTATTAAAACGTTAAGATTTTTGTGATTTTATGAAAAAAAATCCAATTTTTTTTATACAAACTCATATTCAGTTGATGATAAATTTATATTATGGGAAGCGATGAAAGCATATTTGAGGGGTCAGATAATAAGTTATACTTCTAAAATTAAGAAGAAATATATGGTAGAAATAGATCAATTAGAAAAACAGATTACAAAATTAGAAAAAGAATCCCAAAGATAGATGACAGAAAAAAAACAAAGACAACTTGTCAATAAGAAGCTACAATATAATACACTCCAGACATATCGAACAGAAAAAGTAATTATGAGAACTAAACAGAGATATTATGAATTAGGTGAAAGATCACACAAGATTCTTGTTTGGCAGCTGAAAACAGAGCAGGCTTCCAAAACAATAAATGCAATTAGAACAAGTGCAAATGAAATTACTTATAAACCTTTGAAAATTAATGAAACTTTTAAAAATTTTTACTCTGAATTATATCAATCAGAATCACAAAATGAGGTTGCTGAGATAGAAATTTTTTTATCACAAATAACTCTTCCAAAATTGAATTCAGAAGAACAGAAAGAATTAGATACGCCCTTTACATTAAAAGAGGTTGAAGAAGCTTTAGGATCACTCCAAAGTAACAAATCTCCAGGAGAGGACAGTTTTCCACCTGAATTTTATAAAAAATTTAAAGATTTATTAATCCCTCCTTTTATGGAGTTAATATATCAAGCGGAAAGAACACATAAACTTCCACAATCTTTTTTGACAGCGATCCTAATAGTATTGCCAAAAAAAGATAGATATCCTTTAAAACCAACATCATATAGGCCTATGTCTTTGTTCAATACAGATGATAAAATAATAGCAAAAATTTTATCTAATAGATTATCTAAATATTTACTGAAATTAATACATATGGATCAAACAGGCTTTTTATTAAAAATAGACAATCGGCGGATAATGTAACTCGGTTACTTAGCATAATTCATCTGGCACAAAAGAAGGAGGAAATGAGTGTGGCAGTTGCTTTGGATGCAGAAAAAGCATTTGATAGGTTGGAATGGGACTTTTTATTTAAGGTATTGGAAAAATATGCCTTAGGAAAATCTTTTATAAAATGGATTAAAACCTTAAATACTAGTCCCAAAGCTGAAGTAAAATGCTGTAAAAATGCTGTAAAAATGAATTTATTTCCTAGATTACAATATTTATTCCAAACATTACCAATACAACTGCCCCAGAAGTTTTTTCAAGAGTTGAATAAATGTGTGAGGAAGTTTCTTTGGAAAGGTAAGATGTCAAGAATATCGTTGGAAAAATTGACATGTAAATTTGACCTAGGAGGGTTACAACTCCCAAATTTTAAGAATTATTATAAAGCAAATCAACTTAGATTTATTGCATTTTTTTTGATGAAGAAAAACCAGCATGGATTAGAATAGAATTAGATAAGATAGGAGAAAATACACCAGAAGATTTTATATATAAATGGGAATCCAAATGGATACGGGAAAAGAAAGAATCTCTTATATTAAAACATTTGATTGATTTATGGAATAAGGTAAATATGGATGATGAGATAAAGAAATCTTTATTAGCAAAGAGAACCCTAATTCAAAATAGACTTGTATTCCTTTTACAATGGATAATCAACTTTTATATAACTGGTTTCAAAAAGGGATCAGATATATAGGTGACTGTTTTGAGGGAGGTATATTGATGTTGTTTGATCAATTAAAGAATAAATATAAAATATCAAATAACACTCTTTTCTGTTATTTGCAATTAAAGGCCTATTTAAGAGATAAAATGGGTCAAACAATGTTAATGCCAAAACCTAATGAAATAGAAACTTTAATTCAAAAAGGAAAAATTAAAAAATTTACGTCTTGTATGTATAATTTGATTCAAAAACAGACAATTAAACCAGGAATTCATAAGTCAAGACAAAAATGGGAAACTGATTTGAATATTAAAATTGATGAAAAAAATTGGTCAAGACTATGTCTTGATAGTATGACAAATACAATAAATGTCTGACTTAGATTAGTACAATACAATTTTTTACATCAATTATATACTACACCACAAAAAATAAATAGATTAAACCCAAATTTATCTGACCAATGTTTCCGATGTAATCAAACTTGCTTGAAGTGGTACAAATTTCCACAGTTACAGCAAAAACTGCTGGATTCCTCATGACAAAACTCTGTGCATCGGCTGTGCTTTTTACAAAATAATGTGACTGGGTGGTGAATGGCGATTGTCAGAATAGGTCCTGTTCAGATATGGAGAAAGAAACTTTGTGCTGCCACAATCATGCCACATTCCTCACAGTCAGTTCAGATCGGAAATAACATCTCCTTCTCACAGACAATCAACACCAGTGTACTTCAAGAATACATACTTAGCCTACTGCTCTACTCTGTCTACACCCATGACTGTGTGGCTATACACAGATTAAATGCCATCTATAAATTTGCCATTGACACAATTGTTGTTGGCAGAACTTCAGAAAGTGATGAGGAGGCATTCTGGAGTGAGAAAGATCAGCTGGCTGAGTGGTGCCAGAACAGCAACTTTGCACTCAGCATCCGTCAGACCAAGAAATTAATTGTGGACTTCAGGAAGGGGAAGTCGAGGGGCCACACATCATTCCTTGGATGTGGAGAGGGTGTTTCTTATGGTGGGGGTATCCAAAACTAGAGGGCACAGCCTCAAAATTGAGGGGCAACCCTTTAGAACAGAGGTAAGGAGGAATTTTTTTTAGCCAGAGTGTAGTAAATCTGTGGAATGCTCTGTCACAGACTGTGGTGGAGGCAGAGTCTGTGGGTATATTTAAGGTGGTAGTTGATTGTTTCCTGATTGGTCAGGACATCAATGGATATGGTGAGAAGGCAGATGTATGGGGTTGAGTGGGATATGGGATCAGCCATGATGGAATGGCAGAGCAGACTTGATGGGCTGAATGACCTAAGTCTGCTCCTATGTCTTATGGTCTTATGACAGGTGTCTTTGGTTGAAAAACGTCCTTCCCTTTTCTTTCTGCTTAGTATTGAGAACACTTGTTTGTTTGTCCATCGTGCAACGATGAGAACTACTACTCTGTCATCCAGAATTTGTAAGGGCTGGGCTGGTGCAGGTGGTTGGAAAGGGCAACCAATGCTTGAAAGATTCTTCAAAACAAGACAAAAGATGGCAGGCATGTTGGATAGTGTGTTTCCTGGCTAGCTTATGTCTCTTTGCTGCAATTGTCCGTTCTGCCTTCCTCATGTGTCACTGTTCCCTCATGGTGGGAGAAGCACCACTCAACCTGATCCTGGGCGATATGTCTCCATGTGTCTGGGTTGATGCCAAAGGCTATTAGTTAATTTTACAGGGTGTCTCCTTGAATTCTCTTTGGCCTCCAAGGAAACACTTCCCTTAATTCACTGTAAAGCAGGCTCTTAGACAGTGGATGGTTTGGCATACAAGCCGTGTGGCCTGCCCAGCATAACTGGGACTGCATCAGGATGGTGTACAGATTGAGAACAACATGGAGGGCTAAAGGGGCCTGCGAATTATACCGATATCATATCATTACTGTTAACCATTATTCATTGTCTTTTTCACCATGGAGCAAAAAAATATCAATATGTGTGGACAATCAGAGAGGGATTACAGTCAGAAGTTCTCTCTTGTATGCTTGTATCAATCAAATAAAGATTTGTTATAACTGTACCGCTGGTCTCACGATAGTGATTAACTGACACCACCAATTCTATTGAAAGTTTCATTTCACTTTGCAGAAGCATAGGACTTCGGAGATTCAGCTAGCACAGTGACACAGCTAGTAGAGCTGCTGCCTCACATCTGAATTCAATGCTTACCTTTAGTGCGGTCTCTGTGTAGTTTGCACAGTCTGCACCGTTTGCACAGCCTTCCTTGGACCACATGGTACCTCAAAGATGTGCAACTAATTGGTCTCTGTTTATTGCCCTTCAGTATGCGTAAGTGAGTTGTAGAATCTGGGGAAAATGTGAAGAAAATAAAAAGGGATCAATGTAATCAGGTACTGAAAGACTGTTGTAGACTCAATGAACCAAAAGGTTCACTGAAAACAGTTCTCTTATCAGTTCAACAGTTTGTTCTTGCACTATTCTGTGCCACCTGGGCATTAAGCTATAACAGATATCAAAATCACAAAATGTGCTTTAAAATTAAAGGAAAAATTTCATTGCAAAACTTTAATCAGTAGCATGATGTTATCCTGGTACTGGACTCCACTGTCCTGTGGAGTAAGATGAGGTGCTCACTGACATACATCATGAAAACAAGATCTTGAAGTAATTTACTTGCTATTAAATCAGTAGGATATTATAGCACATATCAAAAAACACTTTAATAGAACTCACTGAATTCACCATAGAACTGTAATGTACTATACATTTTCCTCATTATGAATTTTACATCCTTTCAACAGTTAATTAATTGGCTTGTTAATGATGGCATCTTGAAAATGAATTACAGTTTTACTCACCACATGATTTATTTTCAAATCTTCTTACATATATCCTTTACTTAAGGTACAACGGAAAATTCAAAATTATTGATTTGGTTTAATGAATTGTAATTTGGACTTTAATTCTGCAATAGTTCTAGTTTTCTTGTGACCAGTGAGTGCACCCTGTCTCTCCCCAGGTCTGTAGTTCTTGTTCAATTCATGTCGAATTTATCCAGACTTCTGACCACATTGCCGAAGAGGACATTTTATGTGATGCTTCTCCTTAGCAACTAATTCTATAAACTCCACTGTCTTGCAAATATTATTATCAACTCCACAGCCAAGTTAACTGTTAGCTTGTAGTTGTATCAGCAATTTCATCAATTGCCATTGAAATAATAGCAAAGTACTTCACCTTTTGCTGGAGGTGACTGTGCAAAGTCTCAGCTAATCTGCTGATTCTTCCATCAATTGTGTTTCTTGAGAGCCTGATATTTGCAGAAGCTCAACACTTAATTAAACAGAAAAATTCAACTGCTAAGTCTCTGTCTATGGCCTCCTACATTGTTCTGATGAAGTTCAGCATAAACTCAGGGAACAAAATGTTCCAAACAGACAATTTATAGTCTTCTGGACTCAGGATTTAATAAAATGAGCAATTCCAAAATTGTTCATCTTTTGATCTGGGTCTTCCAGCTGTATTTGCCTTTGGTAATATCAGGAAATGAACACAGAACACAAAACAGCACTGAAACAGGTCCTTTAGCCCTTAAAACCTGTGATGATTATGATGTCAATCCAAATTAACTACTGCCTGTTCATATACCTGTTTAAATGCCTCCTCAGGATCTTGCCATTTACTGTATACATTCCTCTTGCATTTGACCTTCCAAAATGCAACACTGCACTCTTGTCCAGATAAAACTGTACCTGCCATTACTCTGCCCATATTTCCAATAGTCTGTGTCTTACTTACATCTCCTCATCTTTTGTTTCTTTAAAGACAAAAGTGAATGAAGGGTTTGGAATCTAGAATAAAAGCAGAAGGCCGAGATAACCCAGAGTGCCAAGCAGTAAGGACAAAAAGCTTAAGTTAACATTTCCCTGCATTATTGTTAACAGGAAAGATTGCCAGTATACAGTGGGACGTGGGTGGAGGAGGGGAGGGAAAAAGGGATAGGAATGGAGACAAATAGGTGGCAGGTGGAACCAGACGGGAAATAAATCATGATCAAATGGAACTGGATGGGGGAAAGGATAGGCAGGATGAACAAAGGAGAAAAAAACAAGTTAGATAATTGAATGTATGTGAGAGAAGAGCATTGGAGATTCAGAATCTTTCCCTTTATGTGTGTTACTTGAATCTGGAAAATACAATATTCATACCATTGAGTACCCAAACAGAATATAAAATGCTGCTCTTTCATTTTGTGTTTGGCCTCTCTATAGCGATGGAGAAGGCTGAAGACAGATAGGTCAGTGTGGAAGCAGGAAGGAGTGTTAAAGTGGCATACATCCAGAAGCCTGAGATGGCTATTGCAGTCATAATACTGAATTATGCTTGATTTGTTTTACACGTCACAACATTGTTGTCTTTCACCTTGAACTTAATCCCTGTTTGACATTTAATCCCTTTTTTATACCTTGTCACAATGCAAGATTTCCATCTTGCATTTTTAAAATATTCCTCTCTTTTTCCAGTTCAGATGAAAAGTCATTGACCTGAGTGTCTATAACATTTTTTTTGTTTTATATCAGAATTGTGGGAGGCACAGGTGAACAAGAAAATCTTATTTTCCTCAGGAGAGAGATCATAGATTTCAGATCGATTTGACAGCAAAATTTGAGGAGAGGTGACAGCCAATAATTCACCTCCAAAAACCAGAGCCCTTTTCCACTGTTATAGAAAGTAGTTTTTCCATTAACATCATACCAACAGGTGATGAACTTTCCCTCCAATTGTCATTGCCTTTAGTATTACCAGAGTTAGTTTTTGTCAATAAAGATTTAGCATTACAGTCAGGTGTTGTCAGAACTGTTGAGTTTTAATCTGTAATATATGAAATCAGTTACCATGTGCCTCCTCTGTTTAGCATGCAGTTAGTATTGTGTTATATCTTCACTAAATTTATATCTAAATTTTAGCTGTGCAGTGTAGTTAAGATTGAGCCTCAAAGTAAGGCTTTAGATCAAGAATAATTTTGAAACAATGGAATTGTTTGTTTCAACAACAAACTGAAATACTGGTATTACCCCCACAAATTACTGAATAACTTACAGCAGTCACACAGTGGCATTTGAACTTATTTCTCTGTATTTTTGGCCCTGGTTTGTGGATTAATAATCCAGTAACATAATCCATATCCTCACAAAAACTATTGCATTACTTTCAACTTCATGAAAGATCATTGTCCCTAAATACACTCATTCACTGTATTGCCTGATTACATTTTGGCTTCACTAAGTTTTTAGAAGGATGGAAGACCAATAATGCAAACATTTCAAAGAACTGTTGTGTAATTCCTTTACTTTATTTAAAAATAAAAACTGATTTTTCTCAATAAAGATTTGTTTTAGCTTATGAATTCAGGCCTGAATATTCTGCAAATGTGCATAAACCTGGACTCCTGTGCAAATAAGAAAGTCCCAAACTTCCTTCAGCTGATCACTGGTGATTTCCTGGTTTTGTTTCAGAATGATACCTCATGAAATGCAAAATTCCATAGATTTTCTTGCACTTTTCCTCAAAAATGAGCACCCCATTCCTGTACCAGCTTGAAGTTGAAAAGAAATAATGATTTCATTAATATGACTGTCAAAGAGCACGACACAAGAGAAGCTAAGTTATGTTTTAATTTTTACTTAAATTCAATTAATCTATTGAATAGATTTTAGAACAATTGCAATTAAGACAATTAAATGAAAAGAATTAAAACATTCATAATTTTTTCTTCTCCCTTGAGATAACAAAAAGATTAAATTAACAAATACTTGAAAATGTGTTTAGAAACAGAATACAGGAAAGAACACAGTGAGTCAAGCAGCATCCATGGAGGCAAAGGTATAGGCTGACATTTCAGAATCAGATCCTAATACAACATGAAACATCAGATTACTCTTCTTGCCTCCACAAATGCTGCTTGAAACACTGAGTTCTTCCAGTGTTGAGGTTTCCGTTCCAGGTTCCAGCATCTGCAGAAACCTGTAAACCATGCAATACCTGCTTTTTGGAGTGGTTTCTCTGCATTACAAACATAGAAACATAGTAAACCTACAGCACAATACAGGCCCTTCGGCCCACAAATTTGTGCCGAACATGTCCTTACCTGAGAAATTACCTAGGGTTACACAGAGCCCTTAATTTTTTCAAAGCTCCATGCACCTGTCCAGGAGTCTCTTAAGAGAACCTATCATATCCGCCTCTAACACCATCACCAGCAGCCCATTCCATGCACTCACCACTCTCTGGGTAAAAAACTTACCCCTGACATCTCCTCTGCATCTACTTCCAAGCACCTTAAAACTGTGCCCTCTCATGTTAGCCATTTCAGCCCTGGGAAAATGTCTCTGACTATCCACACACTAGACACTAGAATACTATAGCACAGTACAGGCCCTTCGGCCCTCGATGTTGTGCCGACCCATATATTCCTTAAAAAAATATACTAAACCCACACTACCCCATAACCCTCTATTTTTCTTTCATCCATGTGCCTGTCCAAGAGTCTCTTAAATACCCCCAATGTTTTAGCCTCCACCACCATCCCTGGCAAGTCATTCCAGGCACCAACAACCCTCTGTGTAAAAACCTACCCCTGATTTCTCTCCTAAACTTTGTACATATGCCCTCTGGTGTTTGCTATTTATGCCCTGGGAAATAGGTACTGACTATCCACCCTATCTATGCCTCTCATAATCTTGTAGACCTCTATCAAGTCCCCTCTCATCCTTCTACGCTCCAAAGAGAAAAGTCCCGGCTCTGCTAATCTTGCTTCATATGACTTGTTCTCCAAACCAGGCAACATCCTAGTAAATCTCCTCTGCACCCTCTCCATTGCTTCCACATCCTTCCTATAATGAGGTGACCAGAATTGAACACAATACTCTAAGTGTGGTCTCACCAGAGATTTGTAGAGTTGCAACATGTCCTCTCTACTCTTGAACTCAATCCCCCTATTAATAAAGCCTAGCATCCCATAGGCCTTCTTAACTACCCTATTAACCTGTGCAGTGACCTTGAGGGATGTATGCATTTGAACCCCAAGGTCCCTCTGTTCATCCATAGTCTTAAGTAACCGACCATTAACCCTGTACTCAGTCTTCTGGTTTGTCCTTCCAAAATGCGTCACCTCACACTTATCCGGATTGAACTCCATCTGCCACTTTTCCGCCCAACTCTGCATCCTGTCTATAACCTCTCGTAATCTTCAACAACCTACAGCTCCATCCACAACTCCTCCAATCTTTGTGTCATCTGCAAACTTACTCACCCATCCTTCCGCCTCTTCATCCAGGTCATTTATAAAAGTCACAAAGAGCAGGGGTCCCAGGACAGATCCTTGCGGCACTCCACTAGTCATCGACCTCCAGGCAGAATATTTTCCTTCCACTACTACCCTCTGCTTTCTTCCTGTAAGCCAATTTTTTATCCAAACAGACAAGGTTCCACTGATCCCATGCCTCATGACTTTCTGGATGAGTCTCTTGTTGGGGACCTTGTCAAATGCCTTGTGAAAATCCATGTAGACCACATCTACCACCCTAGCTTCATCAATTTCTTTTGTTATCTCTTCAAAATAACTCAATTAGGCTCATGAGGTACCACCTTCCCTTCACAAAGCCATGTTGACTATCTTTGAGTAGACTGTACTTCTCCAAATGCTCGTAGATCCTATTCTTAAGAATCCTTTCCAATAGTAGTTTGCAGACCACCGATGTAAGACTCACCGGTCTATAGTTCCCAGGATTCTCTCTATTACCTTTTTTAAACAAGGGAACTACATTTGCCATTCTCCAATCCTCCAGCACCTCCCCTGCAGCTGAAGAGGATTCAAAGATCATAGCTATTGCTCCAGTGATCTCTTCTCTCACTCCCCTCAGCAACCTGGGGTATATCATGTCTGGCCCTGGGGACATCAATCTTGATGTTTTTAAGAAGATCCAACACTTCTTCTTCCTTAATCTCCACAATGTCCAGCACACAGGCCTGTTCCATTTTGACCTCACCCTGATCAAGGTCCTTTTCACTTGTGAATACTGAAGCAAAGTATTCATTTAGGACCTCCCCAACCTTCTCCGCCTCCAGGTACATGTTCCCTTCTTTATTCTTTAGTGGCCCCACCTTCATTCTTGTCATCCTTCTGTTCTTCACATACGCATAGAAAGCTTTGGGGTTCTCCTTAATTCTACATGCCAAGGCCGCCTCTCCTCGAGCTCTCCTCGCATCGAGCTCTCCTAAGTCCTTTCTTAAGCTCCTTCTCAGCTACCCTATATTTCTCATGAGCCCCTCCTGCTTCCTGCTTCTTATATCTAACACATGCTTCCTTCTTCCTCTTGACGAGTTGCCTCACGTGTTTCATCAGCCATGGTTCCCTTTTCCTACCACTTTTTCCTTGTCTCAGTGGGACAAACCTATCCTGAACCCAGCACAAGTGGTCCCTAAACTTCCTCCACATTACTTATGTGCTTTCACCCTTGAACATCTGTTTCCAATTTACTCTCACTAGTTCCTGCCTCATCCCTTCATAGCTAGCCCTTCCCCAGTTGACCACTTTCCCATTTTGTCTGTTTTTATCCTTTTCCACAACTATGCTGAAGCTAAGGGAATTGTGGTCATTCTCACCAAAATACTCCCCGACCAAGAGGTCTGCCACCTGACCAGGTTCATTGCCCAGAACTAGATCCAGTATAGCCTCTCCTCTCGTCAGCCAGTCCACATACTGTGTCAGGAATCCTTCTTGAACACACCTGACAAATTCAGCCCTGTCTATCCCCCTTGCAGTCAGGAGGTGCCAGTCAATATGAGGGAAGTTGAAATCACCCATAACTAATACCCTGTATTTCCTGCACCATTCTAAAATCTGCCTGCTTATCTGCTCCTTGGTGTCCCGAGGGCTTTTTGGGGGCCTATAGACTACTCCCAGCACAGTGATTGATCCCTTCCTATTTCTGACTTCCACCCACACCGACTCAGTGGACACTCCCTTTCTATAGCAGTGATAATATCCCTGACCAGTAATACTACTCCCCTCCCCGCCTTTTCTACCTCCCATCCTATTCCTTTTAAAACACCTAAACCCCAGTACCTGCATCAGCCAATCCTGCCCTTCCTCCAGCCAAGTTTCAGTAACGGCCACAACATCATATTTCCACATACTGATCCATGCTCTAAGTTCATCCCCTTTATTCCTAATACTCCTAGCATTGAAATAGACACATTTCATCCCCTCAAACTGGCTACATTTATGTTTTGTTCCCTGCCTGTCCTTCCTCACCAACTCAGAGCATATAGCATCATGCCCTTGTCCTTCTACCCTAATCTGTGCACTCACATTCTGATTCTCACCCCACTGCCAAACTAGTTTAAACCCTCCCCAACAGCTCTAGCAAACCTGCCTGTCAGGATATTGGTCCCTTTCCAGTTCAGGTGCAGCCCGTCCTTTATGTACAGCCTCTCATCATCTTATATAGCTCTATCATGTCACCTCTCATCCTTCGTCTCTCCAAGGAGAAAAGCCCGAATTCACTCAACCTATTCTCATAAGGAATGCTCTCCAATCCAGGCAACATCCTTGTAAATCTCCTCTGCACCCTTTCTATGGTTTCCACATCCTTCCTGTAGTGAGGTGACCAGAACTGAGCACAGTACTCCAAGTGGGGTCTAACCAGGGTCCTATATTGCTGCAACATTACCTCTCAGCTCCTAAACTCAATCCCGCAGTTGATGAAGGCCAATGCACCGTATTCCTTCTTAGCCACAGAGTCAGCCTGCGCAGCAGCCTTGAGTATTCTATGGACTTGGACCCAAGATCTCTCTGATCCTCCACACTGCCGAGAGTCTTACCATTAATACTATATTCTGCCATCATAATTGAACTCCATCTGCCACTTCTCAGCCCAGTTTTGCATCCTATCAAAGTCCTGCTGTAACCTCTGATAGCCCTCCACACTACCCACAACACCCCCAACCTTTGTATCATTAGCAAATTTACTAACTCATCCCTCCAGTTCCTTATCCAGGTCATTTATAAAAATAACAAAGAGAAGGGGTCCCAGAACAGATCCCTGAGGCACACCACTGATCACCAACCTCCATGCAGAATATGACCCGTCTACAACCACTGTGGCCTTCTGTGGGCAAGCCAATTCTGGATCCACAAAGCAATGTCCCCTTGGATCTAATGCCTCCTTACTTTCTCAATAAGCCTTGCATGGGGTACCTTATCAAATGTCTTGCTGAAATCCATATACACAACATCTACTGCTCTACCTTCATCAATGTGTTTAGTCATATCCTCAAAAAATTCAATCAGGCTAGCAAGGTGCGAACTGCATTTGTCAAAGCCATGCTGACTATTCCTATTATGCCTCATATTATTCATATTATGCCTCTCCAAATGTTCATAAATCCTGCCTCTCAGGATCTCTTCCAACAACTTACCAACCACTGAAGTAAGACACACTGGTCTATAATTTCCTGGGCAATCTCTACTCCTGTTCTTGAATAAGGGAACAACATCTGCAACCCTCCAATCCTCCGGAACCTCTTCCATCCCCATTGATAATGCAAAGATCATCCCAGAGGCTCAGCAATCTCCTTCCTCGCCTCCTACAGTAGCCTGAGGTACATCTCATCTGGTCCCAATGACTTATCCAACTTGATGCTTTCCAAAAGCTCCAGCCCATCCTCTTTCTTAATATCTACATGCTCAAGCTTTTCAGTCTGCTGTGAGTCATCCCTACAATCGCCAAGGTCCTTTTCTGTAGTGGATACTGAAGCAAAGTATTTATTAAGTACCTCTGCTATCTCCTCCGGCTGCATACACACTTTTCCACTGTCACATTTGATTGGTCTTAATCTCTCATGTCTTATTCTCTAGCTCTTCACATACTTGTAGATTGCATTGGGGTTTTCCTTAATCCTGTCCTCCAAGGCCTTCTCATGGCCCTTTCTGGCTCTCCTAATTTTATTCTTATGCTCCTTCATGCTAGCCTTATAATCTTCTAAATCTCCATCATTACCTAGTTTTTGAACCCTTCATAAGCTTTTCTTTTCTTCTTGACTAAATTATAACAGCCTTTGTACACCACGGTTTCTGTGCCCTCCCATCCTTTCCCTGTCTCATTGGAACATACCTATTTCTGCCGTACATTTCCCTGAGGACATCTGTTCCCAATTTATGCTTCCAAGTTCCTGTCTGATAGCCTCATATTTCCCCTTATTCCAATTAAATGTTTTCCTAACTTGTCTGTTCCTATCCCTCTCCAACGCTATGGTAAAGGAGATAGAATTGTGGACACTATCTCCAAAATGCTCTCCCACTGAGATACCTGACACCTGACCAGGTTCATTTCCCAATACCAGATCAAGTACAGTCTCTTCTCTTGTAGGCTTATCTACATATTGTGTCAGCTGTGTTCCTGAACACAGCTAACAAACTCCTCCGCATCTAAACCCCTTGCTCTAGGGAGATGCCAATCAATATTTGGGAAATTAAAATCTCCCACCATGTCAACTCTGTTTTTATTACATCTTTGCAGAATCTGTTTCCCTATCTGCTTCTCAATGTCCCTGTTACTATTGGGTGGTCTATAAAAACAACCAGTACAGTTATTGACTACATCCTGTTCCTAACCTCCACTCACAGAGACTCTGTAGACAATCCCTCCATGACTTCCTCCTTTTCTGCAGCTGTGACACTCTCTCTGATCAGCAATGCCACATCCCCACCTTTTTTGCCTCCCCTCCTGTCCTTTCTGAAACATCTAAAGCCCGGCACTCCAAGTAGCCATTCCTGCTGTTCAACCATCCAAGTCTCTGTAATTGTCACAAAAACACAGCTCCAAGTAATGATCCACACTCTAAGTTCATCCACTTTGTTCATAATACTCCTTGCATTAAAATAGACACATCTCAAACCATCGGTTTGAGCACATTCCTTCTCTATCCCTATCCTGCCTCTCGCATTGTCTCCAAGCTTTCCCTATTTGCAAGCTAACTGCCTCTTCCTCTGTCTCTTCAGTTCAGTTCCCACCCCCCCCCCCCCAAGCTTAAACTCTCCCCAGTAGCCTTAGCAAACTTCCCTGCCAGCATATTGGTCCCCCTGGGATCAAGTGCAACCCGTCCTTTTTGTACAAGTCACACCTGCCCCAAAAGAGGTCCCAATGATCCAGAAATCTGAATCCCTGCCCCCTGCTCCAATCCCTCAGCCACAGATTTATCCTCCACCTCACTCTGTTCCTATACTCACTGTCGTGTGGCACAGGCAGTAATCCCGAGATGACTACCTCGGGATTGAGGCAGCATTTGCAATCAGAGGAACTCTGCACTGTACTGGATATTGTTGATCAGTTTGAAACTGGCCGACCTGAGGAAATTTGAGCTGAGATCCACTCATTTTATTTAGTGAATGTGAGCAATAAGATGGTCTACGAAATATCCAGACCAATTTTCTCAAAATACTCTCTGTCTTAAATGTTATTTATAACTCTAAATGATTATCAGGCAGCTAAAACTTTATTCTAGTGAATTATGAAAAACCTGGACAGTAAAAGTAAGTACATGTTTGGCACAGCATTGTGGGCCGAAGGGCCTGTATTGTGCTGTAGGTTTTTATGTTCTAAAAATACTTACAGTTGCATAAAGTAAACGGAGCAAAACAGTCTGACTAGTTACATTTTTCTACATTAAACATATCTGAATTAAGAACTATAGAATGCTGGAAATAGTAATTATGCTGCATAGCAAGATGAACTGCTGTCTATCATTGAATTTTTGGATACCTTGTAAAAGTGTTCAAAGAATGTGATTATTTGAGAATCATTTGCACAGAAACAGGTCATACTGTCTATCTAAACAATACCAAACTGTTATTCTGCCTAGTCCCATCAACCTGCACCTTGACAATATTCCTCCCCATCCATGTACTTATCCAAACTTCTCTTGATGTTGTGTACTTGGATTTTCAGAAAGCCTTTGACAAGGTGTCATGTGTGAGACTGCTTAACAAGCTATGAGACCATGGTATTACAAGAAATGTTCCAGCATGGATAAAACAGTGGCTAATTGACAGGAGGAAAAGAGTGGGAATAAAGAAAACACAAAGTACACTGCAGATGCTGTGGTCAAATGAACATGTACAAACAAGCTGGATGAACTCAGCAGGTCGGGCAGCATCCGTTGAAATGAGCAGTCAACAGATGCTGCTCGACCTGCTGAGTTCATCCAGCTTGTTTGTACTTGGGAATAAAGAGAGCCTTTTCTCGTTGGCTGCCAGAGACTATTGATGTTCCACAGTGGTCTGTGTTGGGACCAAATACAGGAAAAAAATTGTTGTATTTATAGAAAAAGTGTAGTGCAGGTGCAAGGAAAAAAACAAGGTAAAATATGAGGTCAAGAATCCATCTTGTCCTGCAGGAACACCGTTCAATGGTTTTATAGTAATGCTATAAGACGATCGGAAGCTGTCCGGGAACCTGGTGCTGCGTGCTTTTAGATGATGCTTTTACAATATTTTATTGAAAAATACATTAACTTATATGTGGCTTAAAATGGATTTTCACTTTGATGTAGTGTATGTGTGGATGATAATAACTTTCTGACTGGTTGCATCATCACCAGGTGTTGATCAAAAAGAAAGCTGCAGAGAGTTGAAGGCTCAGCCAGCTCCATCATGGGAACTATCTTTGAGGACATCTTCAAAAGGCAATGCCTTAAGAAGGTGGCGTCCATCACTAAAGACCCTTGCCAGCCATGACATGCCTGGTCACATTACCACCATCAGAGAGGAGACACAGGAGCCTGAGGATGCACATTAAACATTTTAGGAACAGCTCCTTTACCACCATCATCAGATTTTCGAACAGTTAATGAACCCTACTGCACTACATTTCTCTCCTTTGCAGCATTTAATTTTAATATTATTCTTATAACTTATAGTAACCTTTATGTATTTCACTGTATTGCTGCAAAACAACACATTTCATGACATATGTCAGTGATAATTAACCTTATTCTGATTTAGCTTTGAAGAACATCTATAACTCAATACTTAGAGGCACTCTGCAGAGAGGCAATAATAGAGGAAAGGTTTGTAAGGACAGAGCCTTGCCAATACCAATACACTCTGCCACTCTGCCAATACACAAAGCCAATACACTCTGGAAGAAGTTCTTGGAAGAGGCCAACATTCAATGCTCTGTCTTTGACGGGTTTTCATGACTCCATCCCACACTGCCCTATTCGCTATAATCTTGACATACTCTGGCTTGCCTAAACATTGAAGAAGCCAATCAACACCTGAAAAACAGTGGAAGCACAGAAGAAATCCTACTGAAGAGCTGAAACATGGTAGAAAAGTACCTTTTGCACAAATCACTCAACTAGGAAGTGTAGAGCACTCCTACGGATTTCAGATGTATTTGTAACGCTCTTCAAAAAGTGAGACGTAACTATCATTATTACAGCGGTCTCCTTGCTCTCTGCCACAGAAGAAATCATCACAAGAATTAGGAGTCACCATCATATCCCTATAGATTTAATTTGGATTTCCACTTACCTTTTTAGTGCTGCCCATCTTTCATGACCATTCACTTGATTGCTTTAGTTGATTACCGTCACATTTCTAAAAGAGGCTGAAAGCCGCGTTAACACTCTATTTGTATAAGCAACAAGCCAATTGCTCATGACAGTCAGGGCCTTGGACAATTCCTCACACAGCCTCAGCATATATATCGTACCTGCATGATAAATGAACTATGCTCAATCCAACTTTGAGACCGTCAAGTTAATTATCTGAGAAGCGTTTTTAAAAGCTCCCTTCTACACAGTATATTGGCCTGGCCTAATCTGCATTCTTATATACAATAACAATAAGCACTTTGTACAATTTACTTTAATGACATATTTTATTATTCAGTAGACTATTTCTACCAGTGATTCTTGACCTGAAAGAAATTTCATTAACACATGCCATTACATTAACAGTACAACAATTTTATTGTGCATGAATTAGATATTAGTAATTCCACTTGACCGGAGTCATGCATAGAAAGGATAATGAGTTCAAAGCAAATGAATGGTTAGCTGACTTACAAATGTAATTTTTAATATAAAAAATATAATTAACCTAAGACATACAATAAATTATTTTCAAGAACTGTATATTAATATATGAGTGTCACATCTGGTAATCATAAGAGAAACTATACTACTTGGAACTGATTATTGGCTGCAACTTACTGACTGGTAGATGGTTCCAAACAAAATTGCCAGCATTCAGATACTCAAAGTGAAATATCTGGAGCCTGTCTGGGCCTATCTGGAGATGATATGTGTCTGGGATTTTCTGATGGACCTGGTGGATCAAATTTGTCACTTTGCTCAAACAAGTGAAAATCTGCATATGTTGGAAATCAAAGCAACACACACAAGGTACTGGAGAAACTCAGCAGGCTAGGCAGCATCTATGGAGAAAAGTACAGTCGATATTTCGGGCTGAGACTCTTCGGCAGGAGTACCGTCGATATTTTGGGCCGAGACCCTTTGGCAGGAGTATATAGTTGACATTTCAGGCTGTGACCAGTCCTGCTGAAGGGTCTCAGCCTGAAATGTCAGATGCTGCCTGGCCTGCTGAGTTCCTCCAGCATTTTGTGTGTATTGTCATGTGCTCTGTAGCTGGGCTACAGTAATAAGGCTCAGATTTGTTGGGAATCTCCACTCATATTGCCATTCATCCTGTGTCAGTCTGATCTGGTGCAGGTTTTGAGACCCTACTAATTTTCGTAAGGATTCAAGGCCTGCAGAATGGGAGGTAAAGTTAAGTTTAATCATTTTAATTTAGTTTAATGTCTTCAATTTGTTTTAAATGTTTAATTACTTACATGAATCATAATTATTTTTAATGTCACTGAGGATTAGAGACATTTTAAAACTGTTAGAATCCAAAACATATATGGCATAAGTCAAAGTTTTGCTTCCAGCTTTGGCATTTGTCAAAGCCCATATGGGACTGTTGGTACAGTATCTCAATCTTACTCCTCTGCTATCTTGACATTGTATGAAACCTCTCTACTTGCCTAGAAAGAACAGAGAGGGCTGGTGACTTCAACTTACTGCATTTAGCCCATGTAAATATAAGGGGGAATCATGGACATAAATTCTGAGCAACAGGCCCAGTCTAGCAAGATCAGGCCCAAGGGATTTTGGCAACAGATTCCATCAAACAACAAATGTCAACCAACAGCATAGGGCAAAAAGAATTACTGAGACATTCATTGTGCATCCAGGAATAGCTGCCTGTATTTTTTTTTTAAATCTATGGCTTATGTAATTATAATGACAAGCAATTAAAAGATTTCCGGAAGGACCTTGGGAAGCTTTGTAAATCTAGAGGTATTTTAAACACAATCAGTAATTCAGAAACATTGCTCAGCCTATTCTAACTCTCCTTAGCTTTAAGAAATTAGGATTTCCTTAAACAGTCTGGATTATTTTTAATAAGACAACAATAATTATTCAGATTATGAGAAACAACTGAAACATTTTTGTGATATTTGGTTTAAGTTGCTCAGTGAAGAATGGTGAAATCTGCTTTAGACTTAAAAATAAAGTTGGGATCAACAAAAATAGAAACTAAAGAGGAACCAATATTTGCAGAAGACATATAATGGAAATGTCAGTGTCCAAAGGTTGGTTAAAGACAGATGTTGATAAATATGCACTTAAAATATTTAAGATTATTTACCGTCTCTTCCAGCAACAGAGATGTAAACAAAAATCGGAATAACTGTATTCTCATATTGAAGGAGAGAAGTGAGATGTATGCTATGCCCCAGTTCATTCTGTCACCAGGAGCCACAAAACTGCCAACAGTGAGTAACTCACCAAGCAATGTGCACCTTTGCTAGAGCAGAATATAAAAAGTGATGGTTTTCCTTTCACCACTTTCGGTACGGAGGCATACATATAATCTACGACAGCCAGATGAAGTTTTGTAAATACCTTCTGATGGCTGCAGGTAGCAAGCAGCAGGAAATGACCTGGGTTATGTCCAAACTGATAATGAGTGTTTGTTTCATTATCAATATCTATTAATAGATCTTCCTTTGTTTCTCATCTTCAACGATTACATTTTACCTTTTCATTCCTTTCCAAAAGTTAGGAATTAAATGGTTGTTTTAGGAAAGACAAATGTAACTTTGAACAACACATGGAAAATTGTGGTGTTGTTTTCAGTACTAATAAAAGAAAAACTACCTTTTGCTTTTAGATAATGCTCATCACAGGCTTCACATATATTGTACTCGGGCAGACTTTATGGAAGGCATGAGGGATTGGGTCATTTATCCTGTTTTTTTCTGCCTCAAAATTAGTCCTATTAAAGTTCAAGTACATAAAGGCTCTTCTCACAATCTGCCTTTCAAATTTCAAGTCAATTTTGGTGGGGTTAAAATTCCAGGAACATTTGGGCACAGACCAAAGAGGGCAATCTGTAAGTTCACAAACTGGAAAACATAGTTCAACTAGGATGATGGTATTTAGATCAGTTGACCCTGACATCCATAAAGTCATTGGGGATGTCAAGAAACAATGCAGTTCTTAAGTTATTAAGAACTCCATGGAGCATGTGGAGACCTTCCAACAACCAGGCACTTTTTCTTTCTTTTTTTTTCTTTCTTAATTTTTCTTTTTTTATATAGGGAAGTTAGGGGGGAGGGGTTAAGGGGAGGGGGGAAGGGATATATACTTTTTTTTTCCACACTTGTAATCACTTAAAAATGCAATTAAATAAAATTTTTAAAAAAAGAAACAATGCAGTCAAAAATCAAGTTCCAGATCAGCTGTCAGTTTTGGCAGAGTTTACATGCCATAACTAGCTACAAAACAAAGTCAGACTGCATTGACAACAGCAGGGCTTAATGGATTCTATGCCCGTTTTGTACAGAAGGGGATTAAACACTGTGACAGTCTCCAAAGCACCTGTACCTGCATTCACCATTGCAGACATAAGGTCTGTCTTCTGGAGGTAAACCTGCGGAAAGCATCCAGCCTGGATGGTGTCACTGGCTAGGTCCTTAGGTACAGTTCAGATCAACTGCGAGGGGTTAGTTGCAGGCATTTTAACAGGCATCTAACATTTCAGTCTGGGGATTCCACATGCTTTAAGAAGACTACTATCATACTGGTACCTAAAGAAACAAATAAGGTAATGTGCCTTAATGACCACCATCTGGTGGTTTTGACTGTCACCATCACAAAGTGCTTCGAGAGGCAGGTCATGGCACGCAGTAACTCCATTCTCCCAGACAGCCTCAAACCACTACAATTCAGCTGTTGCTAAAACAGGTCTATGGCAGATGCCATCTCCATGACCCTACAATTATCTCTGGAGCATTTGGGCTGTAAAGATGCCTACATTAGCCTATTGTTTATTGACTACAGCTCTGGCTTCAGTACTATAATTCCAATCAAACTCATTTCCAAGCTCCTAAAACTAGATACTTGATTTCCTGACCAACAGATGGCAATAAGGATAGGCAGCTACACTGGTGCCCTAAAGGCCGTGTCTTCAGCCCTCTAACCTACACCCTATACACACACAACTATATGGCCAGGCTCTGCTCTAACTCCCTGTACAATTTGCAGATGGCACCACCTTAGTGAGCCATATCTCAAATAATGATGAATCGGAGTACAGGAAGGAGACAGAGAGCCTAATGATGTTGTGTGACATGGTGTTATGACAAGAATCTTTCCCGCAATGTCAGCAAAACAAAAGGGCTGGTCATTGACTTCAGGAAGTGGGGGTGAAATAATGGGATGGTGGGGGTGCACATGCTCCTTTTTACATCAGCAGTGCTGAGGTTGAGAATGTAGAACCGAACATCACCAATTATCTCTCCAACCATGTTGATGTCACACTAAGCAAGCTCACCAATGCCTCTACCTCCTCAGGTAGATGTCCCCTTCAACCTTCACTACTTTTTTAAAATCCATGTACTATACAGAGCACCTTAAGCAGATGCATCATGGTTTGATATGGCAACTACTCTGCTCATGACTGCAAGAGAATAGAGATTTGTTGTACAGCTCAGCACATATGGAAACCAGTTACCCCTCCATGGACTCTGTCTGTACTTCTCACTGTCTTAGTACAACAGTCAGCATAGTCATAGGCAGTTGGTGATGCAGTCATTTATAATGCTCTCCGTGGTACATCTGTAGAAATTTGCGAGTGTTTTTGGTAACATAACATATCTTTTAAAACTCCTAATGAAATATGGCGACCTTTGTGCATTCTTTGGAACTGTATCAATATATTGGGCCCAGGATAGATCCTCAGAGATGTTGACACCCAGGAACTTGAAATTGCTTACCTTTCCACTTCTGATCCCTCTATGAGCTCTGATGTCCATTCCCTCTTCTTACCCTTACTGATGTCCACAATCAATTCTTTGGTGTTGAGTGCATGGAGTAAGAGTATCAGATTATCTATCAGTGAATGCTGGTTGAACTTTCAGTTTTAATGGTGATATAAAACAAACAAAGTAGCTACCCAAGCATACCTTCAACAATTTAGTTAGCAAAAATCAATGACTTACAAAGTGTGTAACTGATCCCTAATAGGCATTTAATGCTTCAGCTGAAGTTAAAAGTTCTGTATCATTGCTAATTTTTCTGTTCACCCTTTTCTCCATTTCCAGATTTAAGAAAAAGCATTCCAACATATAGCAATGTATGTTGCTCATTCCCCAGTACTAAGCATTATTACTTGAACAAATCAATCCAAAGTTTATTGGTGCATTGGTGACCTCACAAACAGCAGACATGATATCAGAGTGCAATTGTTATTATCACATCACAGTATAAAGTAAATGAGTCAATCTATTCTTTCCTGAATACAAATATAGACAGGATGGTGTAGTCAGCTAACTAGTGTAGCCATAAATACCTGTGTGAATTTTCAGACACCTAACCTAAACTGACCTCTTTAATAACTTTATCGTGCGTTTGGGTTGAAGTATTTTGTTAAACTCCAATTTTTACAGTGTTGTCTCCTATAACGATGCCATTAATTTCTCTCAGTTTCTTCCATCTCTGCCACATCTATCCTCGAGATGAGGCTTTCTTTCTGGGGCATCTGAATGTTCCTCCTTCTCAGGAAATATGTCTTCTGTGTTTATCGTGTCTTCACTCACATCTCCTCCATTGCTCTCAACTTAATTCTTCCTATACAGAACATCAATGGAATTCCCTTGGTCCTTACCTTTTACTTAACACCCTTAAACCCAAGAGTTTCGTAAACCTCCACCATTTGTTCTATCTGTCCATCATTCATCCCTTACCCAGTTCAACTTATCATGTTTCTTATGTATCAGATTCTAAAAACTGTGGCCCTTAATTGTCACAAACATTACTTTCCAGCATATGCCTCTACTTCCATTTTCCTCTTCTCTCACACCCCCCCCCCCCCCCCGCCAATCTGGCTCCATTTGTCCATCGTTACCCTTCTCACACAGTTTATCAATTGCCAGTTCCGAATTCACCCATTCCTCATGACTCTTTCGGCTGGTTCTCTCCCCCTGCACTCAGTTCCGATCAGGATCTCAACTTAAAGCATTATTTATCTGTTTACCTCCACGGATACTCCTCAAACATTTGATTTCTTCTAGCAGTTTCAGAATCAAAATCAAAATCAAAAACAGGATCAGAATCAGTCTTATTATCACTGACATATGTTGTGCAATTCGGATCAAAAAGCTTCAAACACCTGGGCCTCTGTACCTCCCGCTGCAACTAGATCAGGGGTTCCCAACCTGGGGTGCCCACACCCCCTTTTCAGGGGTGCGACAAAGAGTGGCTTGTGTGCTTGAGTGACAAGACACGAGTCATCACTCAGCCAGCTGCCAGTGTGCCTTGAGAAGTGGTAGTAACGTTTGTCCCAAGCACATTCCAGTCTCCCGCTGCCTGAGTCAGCATTGAGGATTCTCATCAGTATTACCTGGGAAGTTACACCTCAGAGTTGAGGAGTCTCATCAGTGTTACCTGGGAGTTACACCTCAGAGTGGAGAAGTCCCATCAATTTACTGTTTACAATTTTTTCTGAATAAATTAGAATCTAATTGCTCAATTTATATTTGCATTTTATGCACTGAGTTAAAAGCTTATTTTTTTAAGTTCAATTTGTTCACCCGTAGTATTGTATGTGGTTCAATTTGTGGTTCAAAAATTAGAAATTAGACTTCTTTATCTTCAAATGTGATGTTACTTTTGTAGGGGGTGCGAACATTATTCAAACATTTCCTAGGGGTGTGGGGCATAGAAAAGGTTGGGAACCACTGAACTAGATCCTCAACCTCTAAACTGGAAGACTACAATCTGTGCAGAACACCTTGCTGACAATCAACACTGGCACATGTCATGACAGTAAGACCAAAGGACCGATTGTGGACTTCAGAAAGGATAAGATGAGGGAACACACACTAGTCTACACAGATGGGTCAGGAATGGAAAGAGCGAGCAATATCTCTGTGAATCTATCCTTGTCCCATCAAATTGATGCAGCTACAAAAAAGGCATGACAGCAGCTGTATTTCATTAGGAGTTTGAAGAGAATTTGGTATGTTACCAAAAACAAATTTCTACAAATGTACCATGGAGAGCATTCTCCATTTTATTATTTCCTTCTTCTTATGTATTTATTTATTTATTTATTTATTTATTTATTTATTTATTATTTATTAATTATTGTCATTTTTTATTATTTATTGTAATGCTTGCACTGTTTTTCTGCACTTTATGCAGTCCAGTGTAGGTCTGTAGTCTAGTGTAGCTTTCTCTGTGTTGTGTTTTTTTATTATGTAGTTTGGTCTAGTTTTTTTGTACTGTGTCATGTAACACCATGGTCCTGAAAAACGTTGTCTCGTTTTTACTATGCACTGTACCAGCAGTTATGGTCGAAGTGACAATAAAAGTTGACTTGACTTGACTTGATTCTAACTGGTTGCATCACTGTCTGCTATAGGGGGAGGGAAAGCTGGGGTTGGTAATGGAGGGTGCCCACACAGGATTGAAATAAGCTGTGAAGACTTGTAAAGTTAATCAGCTCCATTATGGGCACTAGCCTTCAATGAATCCAGGACATTTCAAGGAGTGATCCTCAGAAAGGTGGCATCCATCATTAAGGACTGCTATTACCCAGGTCATGCTTTGTTCCCATTACTACCATCAGGAAGGAGGTACAGAAGCCCGAAAGCACACTCTCAATGAGTCAGGAACAGCTTCCTCGCCTTTGCCATCTGATTTCTAAATGGACATTGAAACCATGAGCACTACCTCACTACTTTATAATTTTTTTAAAATTTCAGTTTTTATTTTTATTTAATTTAAATAAACACACATACACACACACATATAAATATACACACACTGTAATTCATGATATTTTTCTCTATTATTATGTATTGCATTGCACTGCTGCCACAAAGACAACAAATCTCATGGCATTTGCTGAGGATATTAAACCTGATTCTGATTCTATTTTGCAGCAGCGGTATAGCGCCAGATATAAAAACTGCTATAAGTTCCAAACGCTTTTTAAAGTACTAAAGACAAATACTGAGCTAGTACTAATGGGTTCATGTAGTGTTCAAAAATCTGATGGTGGGTGGCAGGGTAGAAACTTTCAGTGTGGGTCTTTGGGCTCTTTTATCTAATACCTGATGGTAGTAATGAGAGGAGGGCACGTTCTGGATGTTGATTGTCTTTAGTGTTTGTTTTTTATTGTGCTCCAGATTCCAGCATCTTCAGTCTCATGTGTTTCCAAACAGGATTATATGTCAATGTTCAGAGAATGGTCTTGATAGTAGTTTGTTCTAGAGATAGCTCAAGGGATAAACTTGAGAAGCCTGAAAAACAGAGAATTTGCTTTTAAAATCTGTTATGTGACAGTGATGGGAGAAGGTCTAAAAGGTAATATTTCGATAAGGAGCTATAGCTTCTCATTATAGCCTGCTTGCTCTGTAGCCTGAACTCTTACATGCTATGCAGGAGTTGTATTTATGAATCAATAAACTGTCTCTGTAGGAACCTAGAATTGGCAAAGAACCAAAAGTGCCCATTTCACATCAAAGGTAAGATTTCTGCGATGGTTGGTGTCTCACTGCTTTCCTTGGACAAAGGAAGTTCATTACACTCTGTATGTTGGTTTATGGCTGTGTAATTCTGATTCTGGCAGAATTTGCATGGCCATTCATCAGATCTATTCTCTTTATTCTTCATAAACCACACTTTAAAACTTTAATTTGAATGAAAGAAAAAAATGTTTTTAGTTTTAAATAAACCTCATCAGAAACAAGAGAAAATCTGCAGGTGCTGGAAATCCAAACAACACACACAAAGTACAGTAGGAACTTCAGCAGGCCAGGCAGCATTTAGGAAAAGAATGCAGCCGACGTTTCAGGCGTAAATTCTTCTGCAGGACTTGAGAAAAAAGTAGATAGTAGAAAAAATCTACTTGAAGAGTAGATTTAAAAGGTGGGGGAGGGGAAAGAGAAACACAAGGTGACAGGTGAAACCTGAAAGGGGAGGGATGAAGTAAAGAGCTGGGAAGTTGATTGGTGAAGGAGACAGAAGGCCATGGAAAAATATGGCCTTCTGTCTCTTTCACCAATCAGCTATGTCCCAAAGTCATATCCCCATCTTTTCTCTTTTCCTTGATGTTGCATTAAAAAATCATGATCCCAGGTCCAATCCTCCCTACCCACACAAGTTTGGTACAGTCAACAATGACAGCACTTTTCATCTCCCTTCACAATCCACTATTCTGTGATTCATGGTCTCCAATGCTTAATAGAAGTAATACATCGAATGATGCCTGTGCAAGCAAGATCCATTCTATCAGAGTGAGTACTTTACATTTCATGTGCAATAAAACGATACAGTTCAGAGACCTTCATAAAAAAAAACACCAGGGTTGGCAATGAAGAGATTAGACATTCCTCAGTATGGTGATTAACCTATGAGAACCAGTGAACTTTGAAAAGTGTAGCTTTGACTCACTGAATTTTTGAAAAGCACAAGGGATCAAATGGCCAAAAAATAATTGTACAGCAATTTTCAGAACCAAGATTATACCAAAATGAGGTTTAAAATAAACTTGGAAAATAATGGTGGCCAAATGGATTGGTGAACCTTCATTAATCCACTGTTAAATACTATGGCCAAGGAAGATGAAAAATGCAAAACTGACATTTATTAATGAAACAATACATATTCTGCTGGAAAACTTGTGGATTGAGCAACATAGGTGGGAGAAAATAGTTAGCGGTTTGGTCTGCAGCCTTGCTTCAGGACCAAGAGTGGAGAGGTGAGATGCCAGCAGAGTCAAGAGAAGGAGAGTGGCAAGAATTGGCTCCAAGGTGTCTTCACACTCCCCTTCTGCAACTCTCTGCATTTTTCATTTTTCTTCTTTTGCCTGCATATATCTATCATCCATCTGCCTCAGTCTTTCAACTTCACCCCAGCTCAGTTCCCCTACCTGGCACTACCTGCCTGCCATCTTATATTTGTACTTAATCCATCAACTACCTCACTCTTTTTTTGCCTCTTGTCTTCTCTTCTCTATGCTGGTCATTGTGCTGCTCAGTTCTGACAATTTTGTTGGCAATTTTGTTCCTCTCATCAATCCTGCTCCTCCCACTGAGTTGTTCCAGCAGATTGTGTGGCTCCAGATTCTAGCATCGCAGTCTCTGTGCCTCCTTTAAATTATCAGCACAATTAGTGTTATACAACCTTCTTCTTTAGGTATTTGTGCATTTGAAGGAATATTAGCAACTTCTAAAACATCTTAATGTAAATTAATTTTGTACTCCTGAAAACACAAATGATTCAGTTGACAATTAGCCTTGGCAGATTTCTGATAGAGCTCGTAAAGAGAAGGGGAAGAAATTAAGTATTTCTCAAACTATCAGTATTATGAGATATCGGATACATCAGGGGAGAGGAACCAAATGCGAAGGTTCAGTGGTCAGGACAGGGGATCAGGTCAGATGAAGGAGAGTCAGTTGGTGATTGCAATTTTGTTGGCAGTGGTGTTATAGAAGTGATTGAGGGGTTTGCTGAATGATATGAAGAATGGGAGGTGTTGTGTCCAGCAAGAGAAAATGCGGAAGGGTCTACCTGACAGAAGCTGTGTTCATTGAGCTCAAACTCCATGATTCAAGTAAGGTTGATTGTTAGAAGCAACACAGAGACAGAATTCAAGTGCTTTGTTAAGACATGTTTCTGTGTGCAGTGGTCACACAGATAATGAGCCTGTGAACTTCACGCAAGTGATGACACATTGACATTACCTGCAATGTACAGTAGGTTATTTGATTCAGTGTACATATCTGAATGCCATCATCAATTTGACCATCAAATGAATGTCTAGTAAAAAAAACTTACAAGACTCTACAATCTGCCCATAAATGACCCAATCACACTTAACAATTGAGTTTTGATTAATAGCATTTGCATAATGACCAAACGATTTTATGCTATGTGAAAGGACTCTTGGCCCTGCTCTGTTGGGTATAGTAGAAGCACGTCCTGAGCACTCCAATGGCCTGATCACATTGCCACTGCAGCAGGAGTGACCTTGTCAATCTTCTCCTTTCCTTTGGAGATGATAAATTAATCTTCAGAGTCTATTGTATTTTGCCATCTATTAATCTCCAATGCTTTAAGAAATAATTTTGAGTTATTTTTAAGCATTGATTCTCTTGTGCTATTATCCAATGAAACTGTAAGAATTGTAAAATTGTTCTCTCCTCTCAATCTATTAACCTTTACCTTTACTCTCTCAGTTTTGGTGTCCTGCAGGCTAGTAAATGAAAGTATACATTTTCCATGAGAGGAATATTTGTTACTTTTGGCTAACTAAGAATACAGATCAAATAGATCTTTTAATCTTATAGAAAAGTATCCCCATACCATTTTGGGAATGGAAAGTTATGGTCCCCTTGCTCCCAAAGAAAGCAATTTAAACTGTTGGGGCCGCCCTTAGTTGTACCATTGTACTATTCAGGGTGGCACAGTGCAATTGCAATTAGTGCAAATGTGTCACAGCTCGAGCAAATTAGGGTGAATTTTGATCTCAGTGCTGTCTGTGGCTATGTAGGTTTCCCTCAGGTGTTCCATTTCCCTTCTACATCCTTAAGGTACATTGACTGGAAGGTTAATTGGAATAGGTTACAGAGAATAATTGAGGAAATGAGAGTACAGGGAAAGCTGGCACAGGCTCAATGGGTGAAAGCCCCCAAACATATTAGTCTACCTTAAAATATCAATTTTATGTATATTTTAGCATCATAATTTACCAATCAGAAGGATTATCAGTATAAAAATATGGCTTCTTTATTTGAGTAATAGAAAAAGCTTTGAATCTTAATTTTCAGTTTTCAGAATTCATCAGTGATTTGTCTTGAAAGAAACTAAAGCACGTGAATAGGAAAATGTACTTTGAATGCAAACCTCAATTCTTAGATCAATATTTATTCTTGAAAAACATGGTAGCAGACCACTTCTTTCTCTGCTGTGGTTTCTGCTTTGAAGGTTCTCCCAGAAAGCTATAAAGTAAGGATTTTCAGAATTTTGATCCCTAGTGACAAAGAAGAAACAATGACGAATGTCCAAACAAGTATGGCATGTGTCTCGAAGGGTAGCCTGGATGGTTATTACGGTGAAAACTGGGACACAGACAATTGCTTTAAAGGAAAGCTCAGTATCCTGTAGGTGATATAATAAGACAGAAGAACAGAATTAGGCCATTCAACCCATTGAGTCTGCTCTGCCATTACATCATGGCTGATCCCATATCCCACTCAACCCCATACACCTGCCTTCTCACCATATCCTTTGATGCCCTGACCAATTGGAAATTGATCAACTTCTGCCTTAAATATACCCACAGACTTGCCCTCCACCACAGTCCATGGCAGAGCATTCCAAAGATTCACCTCTTTCTGGCAAAAAAGATTCCTCCTCATCTCGGTTCTATAATGTCGCTCCTCATATGTTAACCCCTTCATTCCCATGAATCATCCTCGCGAACTTCCTCTGGACTCTCTTCAATGACAATTACATCTGTACTGAGGAATGGGGCCTAGAGCTGTTGACAATATTCCTGTTGTGACCTGACTAGTATCTTATAAAGGCTCAGCATTATCTCCTTGCATTTATATTCTATACCCCTTGAAATAAACGCCAATATTGTATTTGCCTTCTTTACCACAGACTGAACCTGTAAATTTACCTTCTGGGAGATTTGCATGAGGACTTCTAATTCCGTCTGCACCTCTGATGTTTGAACCTTCTCTCCATTTACATAATAGTCAGTACTATTATTTACCAAAATGCATCATCATACATTTTCCAAAACAGTATTCCATCTGCCATGTTTTCGCACATTCTTCCTATTTGTATAAGTCCTTTTGTAATCACTTTGCTTCCTCAGCAATAACTACCCCTCCATCTATCTTTGTATTATCCACAAACTTTGCCACAAAGCCAATTTCATTATACAAATCACTGACAAACAATGTGAAAAGTAGTGGTTCCAATACTGATCCCTGAGGAACACTTCACATCATTGGCAGTCAACCAGAAAAGGCCTCACTACCTCTTGCCTGTCAGCCATTCTTCTATCCATGTCAGTATCTTTCCTGGTACGCCATAGATTTTAACTTGTTAAGCAGCTTCATGTGAGGCATCCTATCAAATGCCTTCTGAAAATCCAATGACATCCACTGTCTCTCCTTTGTCCACCCTACTTGTTACTTACTCAAAGAACTCTAACAGATTTGTCAGGCAAGATTTCCCATCATATAAACCATGCTGACTTTGACTTACTTTATCATTAGTCTCCAAATACCCCGAAACCTCATCCAATACTTTCCCAATCACTGAGGTTAGGCTAACTGGCCTGTAATTTCCTTACTTTTGCCTTCATCCTTTCTTAAAGAGTGAAGTGACATTTGCAATCTTCCAGTCCTCCAGGACTGTGCCAGAATCAAGTAATTCTTGAAAGATTGTGATGTACAAGATGATGAGAGGCATTGATCATATGGACAGTCAGAGACTTTTTCCCAGGGCTGAAATGATTAGCATGAGAGGGCATAGTTTTAAGATGCTTGGAAGCAGGTACAGAGGAGATGTCAGGGGTAAGTTTTTTTTAAACGCAGAGTGGTGAGTGTGTGGAATGGGCTGCCGGTGACAGTGGTGGAGACGGATACAATAGTGTCTTTTAAAAGGCTCCTGGATAGGTACATGGAGCTTAGAAAAATAGAGGGCTATGGGTAACCCTAGGAAATTTCTCAGGTAAGGACATGTTTGGCATGGCTTTGTAGGCTGAAGGGCCTGTATTTTGCTGTAGGTTTTCTATGTTTTTGTGACTAATGCATCCATTGTCCCTTCAGCAACCTCTCTCAGGACTCTGGGATATAGTCCATCTGACCCAGGTGACTTATCCACCTTATAACCTTTGAACTTGTCTTGCACCTTTTCATTTGTAATAACAATGGCACTCACCCCTGCACCCTGACACTCACAGACCTCCGGCACACTGCTAGTATCTTCCACAGTGAAGGCAGACGCAAAAGTACCCATTAAGTTTTTCTTTGTCCCAATTACTACCTCACCGCCATCATTTTCCAGTGGTCCAATATCAACCCTCTCCTCCCTTTTACTCTTTATATAACCAAAAAAACTTTTGGTATTCTGTTTTAAATTGGTGGCTAGTTTGCCCTCATATATCATCTTTTCCCTTCTTATGGCTTTTTTAGTTGCCTTTTGTTGGATTTTAAATGCTTCCCAATCATCCAACTTCCCATTTGCTTTTGCTACCTTATATACACTTTCCTTGGCTTCTGTGCAGTCCTTAATGTAACCCTCAGGTTCAGCTAGCGGGTTACTCTAGGGAGACAGCCTCTGGCCCTGCCAAACTTGAGAAATTTTTTGGGTGGATGCTGCGTGATGTGTTTCCCTGTTACCAATCAGTACCACAAAATAACAAACAGTACACAATATGCAATCAAACAATTGAGCTTTATGATTCTTAATTTGACTATATGGTTAGTAAAGAAACAAAAAGAAAAAGGGCCCATTCTCATGAAACAGTCTAATGCGTAATGTTGGAGCTCATGGTTTTCCTGCCTGTTCGTTCTCCATCGACTACCCCCCCCCCCCCCCCAGGGTGTCAGCTCCCGACCCCATTCTAAGTCCACTCCATCCTGCAGGCTACAACTTCCCCATTCTGGCATCTTCTCTCTCCATCTTCTGCCAAACAAAAGCCCATGTTTCATTCTCTCGAGACCACAAGAAAGAAAAAAATGCCTCTCATTGGATGGAGCACATTCCCAAGCCCCTGTTGTCTCTAGTCATAACCCAAACACTGCTGCTACAGAGGCCATTACATTAGCAGTGAAACATTACAGAGCGTTACATTGATTACCCCTGTCAGCCACCGTTGCTTATCCCTGCCATATGAAAACTTCTTCTGTGGGACATATCTATCCTGCCCCTTGTGAACCATTCCCAGAAGCTTCAGTCATCTCTGCTCTGGACAGTATCCTCCTCCAATCCACCTGGGCAAGCTCCTCTCTCATGCCTCTGTAATTCCCTTTATTCCAATGCAATACTGACACATGTGACTTATGATTCTCCCTCTCAAATTGCTGTAGGAATTCAATCATATTATGATTACTGCCTCCATAGGGGTTCTTTACATTAAGTTCCCTAATAAGATCTGGGTTATTACACAACAACCAATCTAAGATAGCCTTTCCCTGAGGCTCAAGCACCAGCTGCTCTAAAAAAAAGCCATTTTGTAGGCATTCAATGAATTCGCTTTCTTACGATCTGACACCAACCTGATTTTCCAAATTCCCTTGCGTATTGAAGTCCCTTATTACAATGGTGTCATTACCCTAATTGCATGCCACTTCCAACTCACTTTACAATCTCAACCCCACATATTGGCTATTATTTGGAGGCTTACACATGATTCCCATAATGGTTTTTTTATCCTTCACCCATAAAGATTCAACATTCTCTAATCCTAAGTCACCTCTTTCTAAAGATGCAATTCTATCTCTTACCAACAGAACCACACCACCGCCTAGGCCTTCCTGCTCGTCCTTTCAATACAAAGTATATCCTTTGATTCTCCATAACTATGGCCTTCTTTTAGCCACGACTCAGTGATGCTCTCAATGACATACTGACCAACCTCTAATCCTCCACCTTATTCCGAATGCCACGCGCATTTAAATACAGCACCTTCAGTCCTGCATTCTTCGCCCTTTTTTGCCTCTTTGGTACAATTTAACTCTTTGCTCTCTCTATATTTATACCCAGTCATCGGCTTGTCCTTCTTTACATTCATGTTACCGCCATCATCTACGCATTAACCTGCTGGCTCACCCTCGGCTCTATCATGCTGGTTCCCATCCCCATGCCTTATTAGTTTAAACCACTCCCAACAGCTCTAGTAAACCTGCCTGCAAGAATATTAGTCCCCCTCAGATTCACGTACAACCCGTCCCTTTTGTACAAGTCCCAGCTGCCCCAGAAGAGGTCCCAATTATCCAGAAATCTGAATCCCTGCCCCCTGCTCCAATTCTTCAGCCACACAGTAATCTTCCACCTCATTCTATTCCTATACTCACTGTCGCGTGGCACAGGCAGCAATCCCAAGATTACTACCCTTGAAGTCCTGCTTCTCAGCTTCCTTTCTAACTTCCTGTATTCTGTTTTTTCAAGACCTCTTCCATTTTTCTACCTACGTCGTTGGTACTAATATGTACCATGACTTCTGGCTGCTCACCTTGCATTTTCTGGACGCGTTCAGAAACATTGTGGATTCTGGCACCTGGGATCCACTTTCCTTTTTGTATGTCCACAGAATCATCGATCTGTCCCTGACTATAGAGTCCCCGATTACTATTGCCATCCTCTTCCGTTTCCCTACCCTTCTGAGCTATAGGGTCAGACTCAGTGCCTGAAGCACAAAAGCTGTGGCTTCCCTCAGGTAAGTTGAACCCCTGCAACAGCTCTCAAAATGGAGTACTTATTGTTGATGGAGGAATGAATTCGTAAAAGAGCATATGAAGTGTGAAGCATGTAGATTACCTTGACCATTGATTTTTAACTTCTTGAGCAAATTTATCTTCATAGCTATTCTGTTAACCTCTTCTTTACATATCATCCAGAGATCCAACCACTCTTTCTAGGTGAAGCAATGTCCATTTCTACTGAAATAATCGCTCAGAGTGTGATGTAAAGGTTGGGTATTCATCTCATTCCTGATGTGTATCTTGTAGTCTGAGTTCAAGTTAACAGAGAATACTGAGCCACTGATCTGTTTGATTGTCCATACAGTTTTTCCCTGGCAAACCACATGCACACTGCTGCTCTTTGTCAAAAGAGAAGAGCGTCATTCTGATACGAGTCAATCACTAACAAGTCTGAGAGTGATTGGTGATCGCTATAAATGGATAGGTTGGTCTCCATCCCACAGTCGAGTACTATCCATGCAGTTTGTACATACAATCTATTGTTCTGCATGCTGTTTTCATGCACTAAATATTATGATTTTTTCCACCCATCTTCTGAAGGCACCATCCTATGAAACCACAGGAGATACAAGATGTGTCCTTTTATCATGAGCAACACATAAAATAGAGGTAGAACTCAACAGGTAAGGCAGTATCTATGGTAGGAAATGGATCATCAGTGCTTCAGGTCAAGACCTTCATCTGGGCTCATGGAGGATCTTGACCTGAAATGTCAGCTGTCCATTTCCCTCCACAGATACTGCCTGACCTGCTGAGTTCCTCCAGCATCTATAGTCTCTACATCATCTTACCTTTCTCCTTCGTACTACTCAGAGACTCCATCCAGGTGATTTATTTATACCTCCTGAGCTGGATGAGGTGCTGAAAAATGATCTGCCCTATAATCAAAGAAACCAGACAAAGACGGGATGGTCACTCTAGAGAATATTTCAACTTGGTTGCCTATCCCTTTACTTCTCCAACCCATTTCAATTTCAACCTCTAATGGCATTGCAATAAAGCTGTAAAGTAAGCTTGAATAACAGTATTGTCACAGTGTATGCTCTCAGGGCTGAACCAGGTACAGAGGAACAGCAAGCTCTCTGTCACAGAAAGCACTGACAACAACTCAAGCCCAGGGGCAGAGTGCAGCAGAATCCCTACGATGAGACAGAAACACAAAGTTAGATACAGGGATACCAACTGAGCCTCAATTCATTTTCTCCAACACAATGACTTTGCTAAGGCACTAAACAAGCATCTACTTTCAATAATAATAGAATGTGGACGACACATGCCAGTCACAGTTAACTTGACAAAATTAAATCAAAAACACGTGGGCTTAACAGCTCTAGTTAAGATAACAATTAGTTAATACAGATGCTAAACTAAGAGGCTCTATGGCAAGCCACAGAGTTCATGACATTTTATCTTCCAGCTGGGCACATTAGAGCTTTCAGGCTTTAAGAATGAACTTGGCAATGTCTGATAACCAGCTTTTCTAGTTTGTACTGGAGATGACCAGTTCTAATAAAATATCATCAACATAAAACATCAACTGTTTTACTCTTTCCATAGATATGGACTGATCTGCTAAATAGTTTCAAAAATCTGTATTATTTTAAGAACTGCAGTGATTAAGAACTGAGGGCAGAGCTTAAGAAGATGATGGTGCCTAACGGTGACTCCTTTGCTTGCATCTTTGGAAACAGCTCTATTTCCATCTTTGATATCTTTCTTTTTTTCCTTTTCAAGGTTCTTTTGAAGACCCTGAGCCAGAGTTACACACTGACTTTGGTTCTTTGTGGAAATGGGCCTGCTCTTGGGGCCTCATGACTGACTGCTTTTCGATATGCCAAGTATACGGCTTGGAAGACTAGGTCACCTTCAGGGTGCTGGGTTTTTGTGGCTTTGGAGGTGGGCAGATTCAAGGCCAGTCCCACCACTGGTCCCACCACCAGTCCCACCACTTGCATCGTGGGAGATGGAAGATTGTAAGCAGCAAGCCGGTTGCTGGATGTGTACTCAAAGGCTCGAGTTCTTTGTACACAGAGCTTGAAAGAAGCGATGCGACAGGCTTTTAACACCATAAATCAGCAAGTCGTTTGTTATATCTCCCCTCTTGCTGTGAAAGGGGACACCTCTTTTTCCCTTATTAGGGAGAGAGAGAGAGCCTGTGGTATGTTCAATACCAGGTGAACGAGTAGTCTTTGGGGTACTGCAGATCTGTGTCTTTATTGATACTTTGCTGCAGGCTTGAGTGCTTAATAGGGGGTACTGATGCTTTTTTGTTGGTGAGGGAATGGTGGGTATCGTTACCTTGCTGCTTCTTTTGCATGGGAGGAGGGAGCTGGTGGGGGCTTCAGGGTTCCAATATTTAACTATCATTCATTCTTTGGGGCACTCCTCTATTTTCGTGGATGTTTGCGAAGAAGAATTTCAGGATGTATATTGTATACATTTCTCTGACATTAAATGTACCTATTGATTAGTTTCTCTAATATTTCAAATCTGATAAAACCAGGATTATGTTTTTTTTCTCCGTTGTCTTTCTTTCTTCCCCTCTGCTTTCATTCATTTCCGTATATTTCCATCTGTGTTCTTGAACTAGCTGAGTATCTAGCCAAGCTGTTCCAGTGCAGTTATAACTCTGGCATCTACCCAGCAATGTGGAAAGATGCCCAGGTATGTACCACATACAAAAGGCAAGACAAATCCAGTTTAGCTAATTACAGCTCAATCAGTCTACTCTCTGTCATCAGCCCAGTGTTATCGAGCAGCACTTACACACCAGAAGTTTACACATCATCACAGTTTGGCTTTTACCAGGTCTACTCGGCAACAGACACCTTTACAGAAGCAAATATGAACAGCAACAATGAGTAAATGTAACTGACTTTGATATCAAAGCAGCTTTTGATCAAATAAAACTGAAAACAATGGACATCAAAATGAAAACATTGCCATGGATGTGATTTCTCTCCCAAGCTCCACACCTATTATTTGTCCTTTTTTATCGCTAAGTGCAAATCCTGGAAATCCTTACCTGGCAACCATATTGGAATACTTGTCTCAGGACTACAGTAGCAGAAGGCAACTCACTAAAGGCAACTCAAGATGACCAATGAATGCTGATCTTCAATAGAGGACTTCAACTTCCCCAATGGCACTCCTTGGTGCAAGAGGTTTAGATGGGGCAGAATTTGTTAGGTGTGGACCATGTATGAACAAGCTCACTAGAGGAGAAGCCATACTGGATCTGATAGTAGGCAATGAACCTGGTCAATTAACAGATCTCTTGGTGGGTGAGCATTTCAGACACAGTAACCACAACACCCTAACTTCTAACAGAGGCTGAGACAAGGACAGGAGCAAATACAATGAAAGAGTATTTAATTGAGGAGGGTAATTTTGATGCTATTAGGTAGATGCTAACATGGAAGTGTAAATTATTATCCCACTAAGGCAAGGAAATAATGGTAGGGTGAAGGAACCTTGGTTGACAAGAATGTGGAATATTTAGTCAGGAAGAAAGAAGAATACTAAAGGTTAGGAAGCAAAGATGAGATTGGGTTTTTTAAGGATATAAGATAGTGCAGAGAACATTTAATATTGGACTTAGGAGAACTGGAAGTAGACATGAAAAGGCCATGGTGAGTAGGATGAGGAAAAACCCCAATGTGTTCTACATGTACATACACATAGGAGGAAGATTGAAAATCTGGCTGAGTAGTGTCATAACAACAACCTCTCACTCAATGTCAAAAAGACCAAAGAACTAATTGTAAACTTCATGTGAGGGAAACCAGAGGTCCATGAGCCAGTACTCATCAGAGAATCAGAGGTGGAGAAGGTCAGTAACTTTAAATTTCTGGGTATCATTATCTCAAAGGACCTGTCCTGGGCCCAACATGTACAGTAAATATAATTGCAAAGAAAGCATGACATCACCTCTACTTCCTCAGGAGTCTGCAGAGATTTGGCAAGTCAACAAAAATTTTGGCAGACTTTTGTAGAAATGGCAATGTAAGTGTAGTGACTGGCTGCTTTATGGTCTGGTATGGGAACACCAATACCTTTTAAAGGAAAATCCTACAAAAGATAGTGAATTCAGTGTAAAGAATTATGGGTAAACCCCTCCAACCATTGAGCACATCTACATGAAACGATGCCATAGAAAAGCAGTATCCATCATCAAAGATCCTCGCCACCCAGGCCATGATCTTTTCTCACTGCTGCCATCAGGTAGAAGGTACAAGTGCTTCAGGACACGCACCACACAAATCAAGAACAGTTACTACCCCTCATCCATCAGGCTCTTGAACAAAAGCGGATAACCACACTCATCCTATTTCTGGTGTTCCCACAACCAGTTGTCTCACTTTAAGGGCTCTACAGTGTTATTTCATGTGTGTTATTTATTGCTATTTATTTATATTTGTATTTGCACAGTTTGTTGTTATTGATCCTTTTTACAGTTACTGTTCAATAGATTTGCTGAGTGTCCCTGCAAGAAAAAGAATCTCAGGGTGTGTGGTAACATTCTGATAATAAATTTTACTTTGAACTTTGATGTACATGAAGAAGAGGAGGATGACTCGAGTGAGGGTAGGACTGATCAGGGATAAAGGAGGAAATGTGTGCCTCAAGTCAGAGGAGATAGGGATGACCTTTGTGAAGACTTGGCTTCAGTATTCATCAGTGAGAGGGTCCTTGATGAATGTGAAGTCAGTATAGAACAGGTTAATGAGCTGGAACATATTGGGGTTAAGAAAGCAGCAGTGTTGGAAATTTGGGAAAAACATTGGGATAGGTAAGTCCCTGTTGGTGGATGAAATATACCCTCGGGTACAATGGGAAGTGAAGCAAGAGATTGCCATGTCAGTGGCAATGATCTTTCTGTCCTCACTGACCACAGGAGTAGTACCAGAAAATTGGAGGGTGGCAAATGTTTCCTTTGTTCAAGAAAGGTCATGGGGATAATCCACAGAATTACAGACCAGTAAATCTTAAATCAGTGGTGGGAAAAATATTGGAGGCAATTCTTAGAGATGGGATTTACAAGCATTTGGAGAAGTATAGTCTGACTGGGAATAGTCAGCATGGCTTTGTGAGGAGCAGGTCATGTCTCATAAGCCTGATCAACTTTTTTTTCAAGGAACTAACACAACAAACTGATGGAAGTGGTGTATATTAATTTTGGGAAGGCAGTTGACAATATTTCCCATGGTTACCCCAGCAGGCATGGAATCCAGAGAAAAGTGACTGAAATGGCTTGCCCACAGAAGGCAGAGGGTGGTAGGAGATGGATCGTATTCTGCCTGGAGGTCTGTGACTAGTGGTGTTCTTCAGGGTTCTGTTCTGGGATCCTTGTTCTTTATTAATGACTTCAAAGAGGAAATGAGTCAGTGACTTTGCAGATGGCATGCAGGTTGGTGGTGTGAATAGTGTAGAAGGGAGCCATAAGTTACAATGGGACATTGTTAGGATGAAGAGCTGGACTGAGAAGTGGCAGATGGAGTTCAATCTGGAAAAGTATGAAAGGTCAAACTTGATGGCAGAGTACAAAGTAATGGTAAGATTCATCACAGTGTGGAGGAAAAAAGGGATATTGGGGTCTGCATCCATAAATCCCTGAAAGTTTCTGCACAGGTTCGAAGAGTGGTAAGAAGGCACATTTTGTGTGGTTTAGTTGGGAGATCGAGTCCAAAAGCTGTGGGGTAATGTTACAACTCCCTAAAACTCTGGTTAGACCACACTTGAAGTATTGTGTTCAGTTCTGGTTGCTGCATTATAGAAAGTATGTGGAAGATTTAGAGTGTGGAGATTTATGAGGATGCTGCACGGATTAGAGAATATATCTTATGAGGAAAGGCTGAGTGAGCTAGGGCTTTATTCTCTGGAGGGAAGGAACATTAGAGGTGATGTGATCAAGATGTATAAGATGACAAGTGTCATATAGAGTGGACAGCCAGCACCTTTTCTCAGGATGGCAATGATTAATGCAAGAAGGCAGAATTTGAAAGTGATTGGAGGAATATATAGGAGGGATGTTAGAGGTAGATTGTTTTACATGGAGAGTGGTAAGTGCTTGGAACGCTCTCCTGGGAGTGATGGCAGAGGCAGATGCATTAGAGACATTTACAGGACTGTTAGATAGGTACAGAGATGAAAGAGAAATGGAGGGCTCTGTGGGAGGGACCTTGCAGTAGGATAAAAGGTGCTGTAATGTGCTATATATTTAATGTTCTACATCCTCAGCAACATTCTGATACAAGAAAATGAATATTAAAAAAGTCTTCTCCAGACAGATCATTTGTGATTAACAAGAGGTCTCCCTTTCTCTTAGGTAGCTCTACACCTCTTACGTTGTTCAGCCTTCTTTTGGTCATCACCCCAGCAAAGGCAAATTTTCTTGTCCTCTCCAGCCCTCCCCTTACTCTACAACTTAAAACATGTTTGATTTCTGACTTCTCTCAGTTCAGATGAAAAGTCATCAGCCTGAAACATTAGCCCTGTTTCTCCTTCCATTGCTGCTCCCTGACCTAATGAGTGTTCCAGCCTCACTTCTTTCATTTCAGTTTTCCGGCAACTGCACCTTTTTAGCTTCTCAGGGAGTGGACTAATTCTGCTCTGCAAGAGGAGAGGGTTTTACAGACAAGATTTATAGGATATTGGGTTTGCTCTATGAGTTGGCATAAAATGGTCTCCTTTTACATTGTAAGGAAATATGGAAACATTGTAGGACATGATGAAAAGTATGTGCAGATGAATTAACACCCACAGTGCTCGATCACTGGGTGGCACTGAGCTCAATTTCATGGCCAAAATGTTTAACTTAAAGCTGGTAGCTTTGAGAATAGTTTCATGGGTAAGTCTGGTTTGACAGTCCACTAGATTTACAGTCATGTAGTGTGAGGCTAACCTTTTTGTAATGTCTTACTGTGCTTTACTCTGGAGTTAAATTGGGACCTGACTCTGGATTTATATTATCAGTTTATAGCCTGTGCAAAAATGAAATTGCTTTGCAGCTGAACAAGTCTTTCAATGTAAATTTCCTCTGTATCTGATCTTTCTCACCCTCGGGAATAAATCATTCAAGAGATATTTCTCTTCTTTGAAGGTGAAAGCTGTTTTTTTTTAGCTGAAGTTAATCAATTTTCTCTCATTCCTCATATGTAATGTATATTTCCAGAATGTGGTTTTTGTCACTTCACTGTTTACCAAAATGAGACCCCAAAAGGAAATTTATTTCTGCCTTTGAACAGTATCCATGAAGTCTTGCATAGAATTCAGCATAAGAACTTAGAAATATGATGCAGGTCAATCAGATTGCACAAAGACAATGGAGGGATTGCCTTAGAAACTTGATTTTCAGATGATGTTTACTATAGTGCTTCAGAAATGAAAACATTTGAAATGATCTTCCAGGGATCACTAGATTTTGATAGTTCTTGAGGACTAGAAAATTGCAATTGTCACTCCACTCTTTAAGAAGGGAGGGAGGCAGAAGAAAGGAAATTATAGGCTAATTAGCCTGATGTCAGTGGTTGGAAAGATATTGGAGTCTATCATTAAGGATGAGGTTCTGGAGTACACATGGAAGCCCATGATGAAATAAGCTAAAGTCAACATGGTTTTCAAAATGGAAAATCTTGCCTGACAAATATGTTGAGGAAATAATAACGAGGATGGACAGCTAGTGGATGTTGATTATTTGGATTTTTAGAAGGCCTTTGGCAGAGGCTGCTCATCAAAATAAGAACCCATGGTATTATATGAAATGTAGTAGCATGGATGGAAGTTTGGGTGACTGGCAGGAGGTAAAGACTGGAAATAAAGGGGGCCTTCTCTGTTTGGTTGCCAGTGACTAGTGGTGTGCTGCAGAAGTCTGTGTAGGGACCGCTTCTTTTCATGTTGTATGCCAATGATCTGGATATAGAAAATGATGGCCTTGCGGCCAACTTTGTGGAAAACATGAAGAAAGTTGTAGGGGCAGGCAGTATTGAGGAAACAGGGTTTCTGCAGAAGGACTTAGACAGACTAGAGGAAATGGGAACAAAGTGGCAGATGGAATACAATGTGGAGAAATGCATGGTCATGCACTTTGGTAGAAGGTATAAAGGCATGGCCTGTTTTCTAAATGAGGAGAAAATTAATAAATCAGAGATGTAGAGGGGAGAGTCAGCTTGTAGGATTCCCAAAACATAAATTTGCAGGTTAAGCAGTAGTAAGGAAAGCAAATGCAATGTCAGCATTCTTTTTGAGAGGAATAAAATATAAAAGTGAGGATATAATGCTGTGATTTTATAAAGCTTTAGTCAGACCACACCTAGAATATTCTGAGCAGTTTTGGGCCCCTTAATCTACGAAAAGATGTGCTGGCATTGGAGGGTATCCGAGGAGGTTCTCAAGAATGATTCCAGCAGTGAAAGGGTTAATAGAATCACCTCCTCCCTCGCTACCAACCAGGGCCCTAAACAGTCCTTCCAGGTGAGGCAACACTTCACTTGTGAGTCTGGTTGAGTCAGTTACTGTGTTTGGTGTACCCAGTGTAGCCTCCTGTACATCGGTGAGACCCGATGTAGATTGGGAGACCGTTTCGCTGAGCAGCTAAGCTCTGTCTGTCAGAACAAGCACAATCTCCCAGTGGCCATCAATTTTAATTCCACTTCCCATTCCCATTTTGATATAGATAGATAGATAGATAGATACTTTATTCATCCCCATGGGGAAATTCAACTTTTTTCCAATGTCCCATACACTTGTTGTAGCAAAACTAATTACATACAATACTTAACTCAGTAAAAAATATGATATACATCTAAATCACTATCTCAAAAAACATTAATAATAGCTTTTAAAAAGTTCTTAAGTCCTGGCGGTAGAATTGTAAAGCCTAATGGCATTAGGGAGTATTGACCTCTTCATCCTGTCTGAGGAGCATTGCATCGATAGTAACCTGTCGCTGAAACTGCTTCTCTGTCTCTGGATGGTGCTATGTAGAGGATGTTCAGAGTTATCCATAATTGACCGTAGCCTACTCAGCGCCCTTCGCTCAGCTACCGATGTTAAACTCTCCAGTACTTTGCCCACGACAGAGCCCGCCTTCCTTACCAGCTTATTAAGACGTGAGGCGTCCCTCTTCTTAATGCTTCCTCCCCAACACGCCACCACAAAGAAAAGGGCGCTCTCCACAACTGACCTATAGAACATCTTCAGCATCTCACTACAGACATTGAATGACGCCAACCTTCTTAGGAAGTACAGTCGACTCTGTGCCTTCCTGCACAAGGCATCTGTGTTGGCAGTCCAGTCTAGCTTCTCGTCTAACTGTACTCCCAGATACTTGTAGGTCTTAACCTGCTCCACACATTCTCCATTAATGATCACTGGCTCCATATGAGGCCTAGATCTCCTAAAGTCCACCACCATCTCCTTGGTCTTGGTGATATTGAGACGCAGGTAGTTTGAGTTGCACCATATCACAAAGTCCTGTATCAGTTTCCTATACTCCTCCTCCTGTCCATTCCTGACACACCCCACTATGGCCGTGTCATCAGCGAACTTCTGCACATGGCAGGACTCCGAGTTATATTGGAAGTCTGATGTGTACAGGGTGAACAGGACCGGAGAGAGTACGGTTCCCTGCGGCGCCCCTGTGCTGCTGACCACCGTGTCAGACCTACAGTCTCCCAACCGCACATACTGAGGTCTATCTGTCAAGTAGTCCACTATCCAATCCACCATGTGAGAGTCTACTCCCATCTCCGTTAGTTTGTGCCTTAAGATCTTGGGCTGGATGGTGTTAAAGGCACTAGAGAAGTCAAGGAATGTAATCCTCACTGCACAACTGACCCCCTCTAGGTGAGAGAGTGATTTGTGCAGCAAATACGTGATAGCATCCTCCACTCCCACCTTCTCCTTATACGCAAACTGAAGAGGATCCTGGGCGTGCCTGGTTTGTGGCCTCAGATTCTGTATTATCAGCCGCTCCATGGTCTTCATCATGTGCGACGTCAAGGCAACAGGTCTGAAGTCATTCAACTCCTTTGGTTGTGGTTTCTTCGGTACCGGGACAATACAGGATGTTTTCCACTGTCTGGGTACTCTTCTCTGCTACAGGCTCATGTTGAAGATGCGCTGTAGTGGTTCTCCCAGCTCAGTCGCACAGGCCCTCAGTAATCGTGGGGAAACTCCATCCGGTCCAGCCGCCTTGCTAGTACAGATCTTCCTCAGTTGACCTTCCACCTGTGCAGCCGTAATCCTGGGCGTGGGCAAGGTCTCCTGTGAGTGGCTATTTTCCTGTGAGGGAAGTAAGCCTGGTGTGGATTTCTGCGGTGAGGATGAGATTGAGCTGTCGAACCTGTTGAAGAAGTTGTTCAGCTGGTTCGCTTTCTCCACATCTCCACTTATGTTCGCCCCCCGCTTTGCACCGCATCCGGTGATGATCTTCATCCCATCCCACACCTCCTTCATGCTTCATCGATGGACTCCTCCACTGTCATGATGAGGCCACACTTAGGTTGGAGGAACAACATCTTATTATTCCATTTGGGTGGCTTCCAACCTAATAGCATGAATATCAATTTCTCAAACTTTCATTAATGCCCCCCCAACCCACCCCCTCCTCCAATTTCCATCCCTTTTTTCCTCTCTCACCTCATCTCACTAATCAACTTCCCAGCTCTTTACATCATCCCTCCCCCTCCAGGTTTCTCCTGTCACCTGGTGGTTCTCTCTCCCTTCCCCCCATCTCAGCTTTTCTTCTCCAGTCCTGCTGAAGGGTTTCAGCCCGAAATGTCAACTGTACTTTTTTCCATACGTGCTGCCTGTCCTGCTGAGTTCCTCCAGCATTTTGTGTGTGTTGCTTGGATTTCCAGCATCTGTAGATTTTCTCTTGTTTGTGGGTTAATGTAGATAGAAGGGTTTGATGTTTCTGGTCCTATACTCATGAAGTTTAGACGAATGAAGAAGTGTCTCATTGAATCATATTGAATATTGAATGGTCTGGATTGAATGAATGTGGAAAGTATGTTTTCTATAGTGGGTGAATCAGGGACCAAAGAGCTACAGCCTCAGATTAGAGGGGCATCCCTTTAAAACAGAGATGAGAAGGACTTTCTTTAGCCAGAAGGCAGTGAACCTTTCGAATTCATTACTACAGATGGCTGTGGAAGCCAAGTCATTGGGTATATTTAATGTGAGGGTTCATTAATCAAGGCATCAAAGGTTACAGCAAGATGGCAAGAGAATGCAGTTTAGAAGGATGATAGGTCAGCCATTATGGAATGACATGGCAGATATGATGGACCAAATGGCCTAATTTTTGCTCCTATATCTTCTGGTCTAAATGAAGAAGTATTCTGCAAATCTGACTGGTCACTTTCCAGCAGGAGCCATTCTTGATCAATAAAGTCCCTGTGAGATTGTTCCAGATCAAGAACACACCAAAGCATAAATTATTCATTTATCCTTAACCCTGTGCCATAGTACAAACCTAATGACCCTCTTTTATCTCTTCCCTCAGTCTGCCAGTCAGTCCAGACCACTATCCCCACTACACAGTCTACCTCAAAAAAGCTCCTTAATTACCCAGCCTCTGATATTCCATCAACTGATCTCCGCTAACCCGAACTCCCCTCTTATTAATCCAAGCACATATATCCCTTTCTCCCCTCTGATTCCTTCTGATAAACCACAACCCTAGGCACCATATATTTTTTGAGAATATTTAACACCCCTCTGGAACTGTGCTTCAAGCATGACTGAAGATTGTCCGGATGGGAGATTGAAATAATTATTGATGCATCACTAGAATGAGTATATAAACTATAAGGATTCCATGCTCTTATCCTGCATCTGATTAACTCTGCTGAATTGCTTTATACCACAGTGTTTACCGTCCCTGCTCTTTGCAAATAGTTATCAGAACACTGTCTATTACTAACATTGGCTGCTTTCAAATCAGGCTTTATAGTTTTCTTTTCAGACATAAAATATAATTAAACAGTTCCTGAAATATAAAATAAATATTTGATGACCTAATTTCATTTACTTTAAGCATATACTGTGTAAGCAAATCAAAAACAATTTAGATGCTGGAAATCTCAAATAAAAACCAGAAAATTTTGGAAAGGTCAGCAGGTCTGGGAGAAACTGTGAATGATTCAGTGAGGAATAGTGGGTGAGACCAAATGAGTTAATGTTGTAGTAGAGTAGCATTGAATTCCATTTTTTGCTTTTTTCTCAGTAATGTTAATAGCTAGGTTGTGGAACATAGGTAGTCTGTACTAAAAGAAAAAAAGAAAAACTGAGCAAAAAACTAATGGCAAGCAGAAATGGCCAGTTGGACTGCAGACAGAAAGGTAAAAGAAGTTATCTAATACTAGAAATGCCTTTCTTTAAATATATTTCTTCATAAAACATCACTTCTACATTCCATGCTATAAGACACAACCCTTGATTTCATGTCATTTACTTGCCACACCCCTGTTTTATCCCTCGTTTTCTCAAAGCAAGATTAGGAATTAATAATTCAGATGGATCACTTTCTTCATGACTCCCTTGTGCACTGTTCTGTTCCCACTTACCTCTCCTATCAGAGGAGAGGTAACACCAGCCCTATCACCTCCTCCCTTACTAACATATTGAGAACCAAACAGTCCTTCCAGATAAAGCAGCAGTTCATTTCAAAATCCAAAGTAAATTTATTATCAAAGTGCATATACTGTATGTCACCATTTACAACCTTGAGCTTCATTTTCTTGTGGGCATTCTCAGTAAATCCAAGAACCATAATCGAATGCATGAAAGGCACACACAACAGAATGGGCAAGCAGCCAATGTGCAAAAGACAAGAAACTGTGCAAATACAAAAGAAAAAAAAGAAATATAAAAACGTAAGCAGTAAATATCGAGAGCATGCGATGAATGGTTCTTGAAAGTCAGTCCATAGGTTGTGGGAACATCTCTGATCCCCCGATGAGGACCTCCAGATTCCTCCTGAAGTCAATAATCAGCTTCTTGATGATTTGCTGATGATACTAAGCTGGGTGGCAGTGTGACATATGATGAGGATGTTAGGAGAATTCAGGGTGACTTGGATAGGCTGGGTGAGTGGGCAGATACTTGGCAGATGACGTTTAATGTGAATAAGTGTGAGGTTATCCACTTTGGGAGTAAGAACAGGAAGGCAGATTATTATCTGAATGGTGTAGAGTTAGGTAAGGGAGAAATACAAAGAGATCTAGGAGTCCTTGTTCATCAGTCACTGAAGGTGAATGAGCAAGTGCAGCAGGCAGTGAAGGAGGCTAATGGAATGTTGGCCTTTATTACAAAGGGAATTGGGTACAAGAGTAAGGAAATCCTCTTGCATTTGTACAGAGCCCTGGTGAGACCACACCTGGAGTATTGTGTACAGTTTTGGTCTCCAGGGTTAAGGAAGGACATCCTGGCTGTAGAGGAAGTGCAGCGTAGATTCACGAGGTTAATTCCTGGGATATCTGGACTGTCTTATGCAGAGAGGTTAGAGAGACTGGAATTAAGGAGATTGAGAGGGGATCTGATTGAAACATATAAGATTATTAAGGGATTGAACAAGATAGAGGCAGGAAATATGTTCCAGATGCTGGGAGAGTCCAGTACCAGAGGGCATGGTTTGAGAATAAGGGGTAGGTCATTTAGGACAGAGTTAAGGAAAAACCTCTTCTCCCAGAGAGTTCTGGGGGTCTGGAATGCACTGCCTCGGAAGTTAGTGGAGGCCAATTCTCTGGATGCTTTCAAGAAGGAGCTAGATAGGTATCTTATGGATAGGGGAATCAAGGGATATGGGGACAAGGCAGGAACCGGGTTTTGATAGTAGATGATCAGCCATGATCTCAGAATGGTGGTGCAGGCTTGAAGGGCCGAATGGTCTACTTCTGCACCTATTGTCTATTGTTCTTGTTGGCATTGAGTCAGAGGTTATTGTTGTGGCACCGCTCAGCCAGATTTAAAGTCTCCCTCCCATAGTATATGCTGATTCATCACCACCTTTGATTTGGCCTCCTTCTGGAGGCAGAGCAGAGTAATGATGCCGCTAAATGGCCAGTCCTTTGCTTGGATCTTCAGAAGCAGCTCTATTTCCATCTTTAATATCTTTAATTTTCCCTTTCAGGATTCCTTTGAAGACCCTGACCTGGAGTTACATGCTGATTTTGGTTCTTTGCGGGAATGGGACCCGTTCTCGGGGTTTCATAACCGGCCATTGTTGTTTGGTACGCCAAGGGCTCGGCCTAAGAGTTGGGCTCAGATTTGGAAGCCTAGAATCTCGGAGCTGATGATACAAAGATAGGTGGAGGGGCCGATAGTGCTGAGGAAACAGAGAGTCAACAAAATTAACTACCTATCTCTAATGGTAATTGCACTACAAATGCCAAATCATTCTCTGTCAACACTTTGGGGTTACCATCAACTAGAAACCTATCCATATTGGACATAGAGATACTATAGCTACTAGAAGGCATTGCAGATGTTGGAAGTTCTATGGCAAAGATTCAACTGCTGTCTCCCAGGACACCCTTTGTCTTCTATAAGTTACAAGTCTGGAGTTGAATGCAATAATGTCCATTTGTCTGGATAAGTGGTTCCTGTACCAAAAAAATAGTTTTTCCAGAATTAACATTACCTCTTACAAAACAGTTCCAACAGTATGGAAAATTGCCAAGGTATCCTGTTTACAAAAAAACAGGAAAAATCTTGTCTGGCTAATTACCACCTAATTATTCTACTGTCAGTCGTCTGATGGAAGGTGTTGTTGACAGTGCTGTCAAATGACATTTGCTCAGTTTGTCATGGCCTTGGTCCCAAGTTGGATAAAAGAGCTGAATTCTGGAGGTGAGGTGAAAGTGCCTACCATCATAACAGTATTTCACCAATTCTGATTTGGTCAATTTGGTTAATTTAGTTAACTGGCATTGAGAATGAAGTTACTAATGTTGGAATCATGCTGCTCACAAAAGAAAATAATTGCAATGATTGGAGGTCAATTGTCTCATCCCAAGGACAATACTGCAGGAGTTTCTTAAGGCAATATCCTCAAAAGAATCTTCTTCAGCTACTTCCTCAATGACCTTCTTTTCATCTTCTCTTTTCAGTTGAAAATGGAAATGTTTGCTTATGATAGCACAATAGTATTCACAATAGTTGTACTGCTGCATTATGAAAAGACTTAGGAAAAGACTTATGAAAAGTCCAGATTCAGCTTCTGAAGGAGCATGTTGCAGCACTGAAGAAAGAACTGGATGACCTCAGGTTTATCCGCGAAAACGAGGGTTTTCTGGAAGGACCTACAGTGAGGTTGTTACACCGAGGATACCGGAAGAGAGAAAGGGGGCGACGATGAGGAAGGAAAGGATGATTGAAGTACAGGAGACCCCAGGGGATGTACCTCTCGTAAACAGGTTCACCTTCTTGGAAGCTGTCAGGACAGAAGATACTGCCAGTCTGAGAGGCAGACAGGTCTGCGAGCCGAAAATTGGTGCAGAAGCAGAGCTGAGGAGTCAGACATCAGGAAGGGCCGTGGTAGTAGGGGACTCCATAGTAAGAGGTACAGAAAGAGGTTTCTGCGGCAACAGGTGAGATTTAAGGATGGTGTGTTGCCTCCCTGGTGCTAGGATCCAGGACATCATGGACCGATTGCAGAGAATCCTCAAGGGTGAAAGTGAACAGCCGGAAGTGGTAGTGCATGTCGGCACAAATGACATCGGGAAGAAGAGGAAGGACATACTGCAGCGGGACTTCAGAGAACTCGGAAGAAGGCTGAAAAGCAGGACTTCCAGGGCGGTTATCTCTGGTTTGCTTCCAGTTCCTCGTGCTGGAGAGGGCAGGAACAGGGAGATAATGGATCTGAATGTGTGGCTGAGGAACTGGTGCAGGAAGCAAGGATTTACATTCTTGGACCACTGGGATCTGTTTTGGGGTAGGGATGAATTGTACAAAAGGGATGGGTTGCACCTTAATAGGCGGGGGACCAGCATTCTGGCAGACAGGTTTGCCACTGCATCACGGATGTGTTTAAACTAAGTAGTGGGGGGGGAGGGGAAGAACTGGAAATATGAGGATGGAGTTAAAGGGAAAGTGAAAATAAGAAAAGTTAAAAAGGACAACAGAATCAATGGAGTAGAAAGCTCAAGAAGAGATCATACAGTATGGCCAAGTGAAATAGGAATTGATATGAAAGGAGAGGGGAGTACCGAATTAAAAGTATTATATATGAAGTATAAGGAATAAAGTAGATGAGCTTGAGGCTCAGTTGGAAATTGGCAAGTACGATGTTGTGGGAATAACTGAGACATGGCTTTAAGTGGACAGGGCCTGGGAAATGAATATTCAAGGATATCCATCTTATCGAAAGGACAGATTGACTGGCAGAGGGGGTGGGGTGGCTCTGTTGGTGAGGAATGATATTCAGTCCCTTGCGAGGGGGACATAGAATCTGGGGATGTAGAGTCAGTATGGATAGAACTGAGAAATTCTAAGGGTAGAAAGACCCTAATGGGAGTTATCTACAGGCCCCCAAACAGCAGTCTGGATGTAGGGTGTAAGTTGAATGAAGAGTTAAAATTGGCATGTCGCAAAGGTAATGATACAGTTATCATGGGGGATTTCAACATGCAGGTAGACTGGGAGAATCAGAATGGTACTGGACCCCAAGAAAGGGAGTTTGTGGAGTGCCTCCGAGATGGATTCTTAGAACAGCTTGTACTGGAGCCTACCAGGGAGAAGGCAATTCTAGATTTAGTGTTGTGCAATGAACCGGATTTGATCAGGGACCTCGAGGTAAAGGAAGCATTAGGAGGTAGTGACCATAATATGATAAGTTTTAACCTACAATTTGAGAAAGAGAAGGGAAAATCGGATGTGTCAGTATTACAGTTAAACAAAGGGAACTATGGAGCTATGAGGGAGGAGCTGGCCAAAGTTCAATGGAACAATACCCTAGCAGGGAAGACAGTGGAACAAAAATGGCAGGTATTTCTGGGAATAATGCAGAAGGTGCAGGATCGGTTCATTCCAAAGAGGAAGAAAGATCCTACGGGGAGTAAGGGGTGGCCGTGGCTGATGAGGGAAGTAAAGGGCAGTATAAAAATAAAAGAGAAGAAGTATAACATAGCAAAGATGAGCAGGAAACCGGAGGACTGGGAAGCTTTTAAAGAACAACAGAAGATAACAAAAAAGGCAATACGCCAGGAAAAAATGAGGTACGAAGGTAAACTAGCCAAGAATATAAAAGAGGATAGTAAAAGCTTCTTTAGGTATGTGAATAGCAAAAAAATAGTTAAGACCAAAATTGGGCCATTGAAGACAGAAACGGGTGAATTTATTATGAGGAACAAGGAAATGGCAGATGAGTTGAACAGGTACTTTGGATCTGTCTTCACTAGGGAAGACACAAACAATCTCCCAGATGTAATAGTGACCAAAGGAACTATGGTAAAGGATGAACCAAAGGAAATTTATATTAGGCAAGAAACGGTGTTGGATAGACTGTTGAGTCTGAAGGCTGATAAGTCCCCGGGACCTGATGGTCTGCATCCCAGGGTACTTAAAGAGGTGGCTCTAGAAATCGTGGACGCATTGGTAATCATTTTCCAATGTTCTATAGATTCAGGAACAGTTCCTGCTGATTGGAGGGTGGCTAATGTTGTCCCACTTTTCAAGAAAGGAGGAGAGAGAAAACAGGGAATTATAGACCGGTTAGCCTGATGTCAGTGATAGGAAAGATGCTGGAGTCAATTATAAAAGAGGAAATTACGACACATTTGGATAGCAGTAGAAGGATCAGTCTGAGTCAGCATGGATTTATGAAGGGAAAATCATGCTTGACTAATCTTCTGGAGTTTTTTGAGGATGTATATGAAAATGGACAAGGCAGAGCCAGTGGATGTAGTGTACCTGGACTTCCAGAAAGCTTTTGATAAAGTCCCACACAGGAGATTAGTGGGCAAAATTAGGGCACATGGTATTGGGGGCAGAGTACTGACATGGATTGAAAATTGGCTGGCTGACAGGAAACAAAGAGTTGTGATTAACAGGTCCCTTTCGGAATGGCAGGCTGTGACCAGTGGGGTACCGCAAGGTTTGGTGCTGGGACTGCAGCTGTTTAAAATATACATTAATGATTTAGATGAAGGGATTAAAAGTAACATTAGCAAATTTGCTGATGACACAAAGCTGGGTGGCAGTGTGAAATGTCAGGAGGATGTTATGAGAATGCAGGGTGACTTGGACAGGTTGGGTGAGTAGGCAAATGTATGGCAGATGCAGTTTAATGTGGATAAATGTGAGGTTATCCACTTTGGTGGCAAGAACAGGAAGGCAGATTACTATCTAAATGGAGTCAAGTTAGGAAAAGGGGAAGTACAACGAGATCTAGGTGTTCTTGTACATCAGTCAATGAAAGCAAGCATGCAGGTACAGCAGGCAGTGAAGAAAGCTAATGGCATGCTGGCTTTTATAACAAGAGGAATTGAGTATAGGAGTAAAGAGGTCCTTCTGCAGCTGTACAGGGCCCTGGTGAGACCACACCTGGAGTATTGTGTGCAGTTTTGGTCTCCAAATTTGAGGAAGGACATTCTTGCTATTGAGGGAGTGCAGCGTAGGTTCACAAGGTTAATTCCCGGAATGGCGGGTCTGTCATATGTTGTAAGATTGGAGCAAGTGGGGTTGTATACACTGGAATTTAAAAGGATGAGAGCGGATCTGATTGAAACATATAAGATTATTAAGGGATTAGACACACTGGAGGCAGGAAGCATGTTCCCGCTGATGGGTGAGTCCAGAACTAGAGGCCACAGTTTAAGAATAAAGGGTAGGCCATTTAGAATAGAGATGCGGAAAAACTTTTTCACCCAGAGAGTGGTGGATATGTGGAATGCTCTGCCCCAGAAGGCAGTGGAGGCCAAGTCTCTGAATGCATTCAAGAGAGAGTTAGATAGAGCTCTTATAGATAGCGGGGTCAAGGGATATGGGGAGAGGGTAGGAACGGGGTACTGATTGTGTATGTTCAGCCATGATCACAGTGAATGGCGGTGCTGGCTAGAAGGGCCGAATGGCCTACTCCTGCACCTACTGTCTATTGTCTATTGAAATTATTATTATGGCTGGAAACTTGTCTTAAATTTTCTTGAATATCAAAAGATTTGATCTGTATGGGATTTGGGGACTTTGAAAGGTTAGGGTTGATAGAGAAAATAATTTTCGCCAATGGAGAAATCTAGTCTAAAGTAAATCAGAACCACGCTTTACTGGAGAGAAGTTAGTACAACTGCATTACACAAAGGAAGTATTTAAGTGTAGAGGTCTTTCTCACTAAACAAAGCAGTAGGTACTAACTTGCACAATGACTTGAATTTTTGCTGAGATGGCATTTGATAGACAAGCATGCATAGGAACACCATATAGAGCTGACGCTGAAAGATAGACATAGGATGTAGATCATCTCATTAAATGGGAAGACAGGCTTTGACAGCATAGAGTTTGGTCTCACAGGGAGATGACTGATGTAAACCTTTTCCAAGTTCCATACAATAGCTTGCCATGCACCCTTAGATAATCAAGAAGTTTTAGAAAGCTGCTACTTTTCCAATATATTATGTATACTTCTTTGACAGTAATTGCTTGGGAATTGGAATGGTGATCCATTGAGAAATGGGAGCTCTATCCACATGCAAAACACATTTTAATATTTGGATTATCGGTTTGTTAGTTCTTTTTAGTTTCACAGCAATAACTACTCCCCAAATCACAAACAAATCTATAGCAAAGATATACATACTGTAATCCAACAGAAAGTGAGGAATTAATTCCACTAGTCATAAGAGAAAATGATCAATATTGCAAACAATAAAGCTGATCCAGCAAGTATATTGCAGTCAAAGACCCGAGGCAACAATAACCCAATCAACAGTAATGTCAAAAGTGTATATAAACTTAGATGAGAAGCACTGGAACATTTAAAGCTATTACAGTGAATGATTATTTGAAAAATGCAACCTATGCAATGCTTAAGAAGGCCTTTTATTCGTAACTCTTTTCCTGCACATCTGTGGATGTGAACTGCCCACTATTCAGGACATTTACAGAGACAGGTGTGTAAAAAGGGCCTGAAGGATCACTGGGGATCTGAGTCACCCCAACCACAAACTGTTCCAGCTGCTACCATCCGGGAAACAGTATCGCAGCATTAAAGCCAGGACTAACAAGCTCTGGGACAGCTTCTTCCACCCAGCCACCAGACTGATTAATTCATGCTGACACAATTGTAATTCTATGCAATGTTGACTGTGCTGTTGCATATCTTACTGTACATACTATTTATTACAAATTACTATAATTTGCACGTTGCACATTCAGACGGAGATTTAATGTAAAGATTTTTACTCCTCAATCATGTGAACAATATAAGAAATAAAGTCAATTCAATTCAATTCAATTCTCTGCTTGATGCAATAAGAGAGAAACAGCATGGACTGGGGAAATGGGGGTGTGGGTATGTGTCGTTGCTGTTTTGGGAATAGGAGGAAGGATGCCGAGATGTTGGAGTGTGCGGCAGTGTAGTGGAAAATATTAAAGGCCCCTACAGCAGCATTAAGCAAAAATCCCAAGAAAGCCTATGGTTTTGAATGATTTGGGGCAGATGAAATTGCAGTGTTTGCTTGTAGTGCAAACTTTTCTTTTTCAGTAAGTCTTTTTTATAACTGACACAAGAGTTGCTAGGAATTGTTAAAAATCCAGTATAATTCACAATGGTCCATAATACATTAACACCAAATTTGAAATCAAACTGTAGAGTCTTCAGAGAATCTGTGGCAATTTTATATTGACAGTTATTGATTTTCCTTAATTTAGTAAGCTTCCTATTTGTATGGTGATTGATTTATTTCTCCAAAATAAAACCATGAGGTTGATTTTAACTCATCAGATACAGGACAGGGCGAAAGCAAAATGCATTCACTGGTTATTTTAGAACCATTAGTTGTTAGTTCTCAACATTCACTTAAATATTGTTAGTTCACTTCCTAGCCAAAAGCATTGCTTTTTCTTAAAGTACAATTTGGGGATTTCTCCAAAGGAGCTGGAGAGAGATACTGCATTTATTTGCCCCAAGCCATTCAGCTTTACATCATGGAGAATTGCTGAATACACAATCTCATAGTTCATTCCTTATTCACTCTCTGAGATAGTGGAAATACTCCCTCATTTGACTTATCAATGAAGAATCTTATCAAGAGGCAGATTACCATCTGTTCTTTTCACCCTCCTCCTGGCACCTTCTGCCTCTAAACCCATGCAACACCAAAAGCACTAAAGAATTGGATGTATTAAAATGGCCTCAGTAATTGCTTGTTATTTTGCTTTGTTTTAATATACAGGCAGTCCCCAGGTTTCGAACCAGTTCCATTCCTGAGTCCTTCTTTAAGTCAGATTTGTACGTAAGTCGGAACAGGTACATCTGGTATTATTTAGCGTCAGTTAGTCAAACGTTTGTTGTAGTATATAGTATATATTTTATCTATCTATGCATATAAAACATTTAAGAAACGTATGTATTTCAATAATTAAACCACTGTGTTGCTTAGTAATAATTGTAGCTTTCATTGGGGCAGGGCCTTTCACATGCTCTGTTATTCTCACTTTATCCTTTATCCTTTAAAATTGTTCCCATTGTTCACCAACTGTAGCCTAATGCTTTTCCAATGACCGAAGGCGTTTCACCTCTTTCCGAACGCTTTACTATTTCCACTTTATTTTCAATCGTGATCGTCTTCTGTCGCAGCGGGTCCTGACCTGGGCTGCCCAGGGTCCTAAAGTCCACTGTTAGCCTAATGCTTTTCCAATGACCGATGGTGTTTCACCTCTTAACAATCGCTTTATTATTTCCACTTTATTTTCAATCATGATTGTTTTCCATTGCAGCGGGTTCTGAGCTGATTTGCCCCTGGTCCTAAAGCCCACCCACACTGAGCCAGGTTAACTGGGACATGTGGGGGCAGTGCTGACTGGAAAAGGAGGTGAATCAGGGTGAATCTTGCTAAGGAAAATTTAAGCCAAATACAAAGTTACACACTCAATACAGATGGGCGTCGTCGTGATCTGACTTAAAATGGCTGACGGCGTTCTCCTTCCTCCGTTCGTATGTACAAGTTGTCCCTAAGTCGAACGTTCTTAACTCGGGGACTGCCTGTATTACAGAGATTTAAAAGTATTGTATTTAAAATATTTCAATAAATAAATCTATTTAAATAGTTATTTTTAAAGCTCTTTGAATGTCAGTAACATTTCAAACCAACCCAATTTAAGCATGAATACAAAACTTCAGGCATATAAAGCCATAAGACCATAAGGCATAGGAGCAGAATTAGGCCATTCGGTCCATCATGTCTGCTCCATCATTCCATCATGGCTGATTTATTACCCCTCTCAAATTCATTCTTCTCCCTTCTCCCCATAACCTGTGATGCCCTGACTAATCAAGCAACTATCATCCTCTGCTTTAAATATACTCAACGGCTTGATTTTCACAGCCATCCAGGGTAATGAATCCACAGATTCACCTCCCTCCAGCTAAAGAAATTTTCCTCATCTCTGTCCGCTAAGGATGTCCATCTATTCTGAGGCTGTGCCCTGTGGTCCTAGACTTCTCCACTACTGGAAACATCCACATCTGCTCTATCTAGGCCTTTGAATATTCAATAGGTTTCAACGAGATCCCCCTTATTCTTCAAAACTCTAGTGAGTACAAGCCCAGAGCCATCAAACATTCCTCATATGTTAACCCTTTCATTCCCAGAATAATTCTTGTGAACCTCCTCTGGATCCACTCCAGTGCCCGCACATCTTTCCTCAGATAATGAGCCCAAAACTGATCACAATACTCCTAGTGCAATCTGACCAATGCCTTATAAAGCCTCAGCATCACAACCTTGCTCTTGTATTCTAGTCCTCTTGAAATGAATGCTAACATTGCATTTGCCTTCCTTACCACTGATTCAACTTACAAGTTAACCATTAGGGAATCCTATTTGAGGACTCCCAAGTCCTTTTGAATTTCCTGTCCATTTTGAAAATATTCTACTCCTTTATTCTTTTTACCAAAGTGCATGACCATGGACTTCCTACACTATATTCCATCTACCACTTCATTGCCCATTCATCTAATTTGTCTAAGTCTTTCTGCAAACACCCTGCTTCCTCAACACTACCTGTTCCATCTATCTTCTCATCATCCGTAAACTTGGCCACAATACCATCAATTCCTTGATCCAAATCATTGACATACAATGTAAAAAGAAGCGTTCCCAAGACTGGCCCCTATGGCTCATCTCTAGTCACTGGCAGTCAATCAGTGAATGCCCCCCTTATTCCCATTCTTTGCCTCCTGCCAGTCAGCTAACCTTCTATTTGTGCAGGTATCTTTCCCATAATACCATGGGCTCTCATCTTGTTAAGTAGCCTCATATACAGCACCTTGTCAATGGTCTTCTGAAAATCCATGTATAAAACATCCACTGACTCTCCTTTGTCTATCCTGCTTGTTATTTCCTCAAGGAATTCCAACAGATCTGTCAGACAAGATTTCCCCCGAAGAAAACCATGCTGACTTGGGCCTATGTTATCATGTGCCTCCAAGTACCCTGAAACCTCATCCTTAATAATGGACTCCAATATCTTCCCAACCACTGAAGTCAGGCTAACAGGCCAATAATTTCCTTTCTTCTGCCTCTCTCCGTTCTTAAAGAGTGGAGTGATACTTGCAATTTTCTATTCCTCTGAAAACTCTCCTGAATCTAGTGATTCTGAAAGATCATTATTAATGCTTCCACAAACTCTTCAGCTACCGCTTTCAGAACCCTGGAGTGTAGTCCATCTGGTCCAAGCAACTCCTGCCCCCTGACACTTGCAATTCTGGCCTTCTGTTGACTTTTAAGAAATTCCCAATTCTTTAACTTTCCACTAATTTTTGGCATATTATATGCCCTTTCTTTTGCTTGTATGCTGTCTTTGAATTCCCTTGTCATCCTTGGTTGTCTCATTCTCCCTTTAGAATATGCCATCATCCTCAACTTCTTATCTTACCTATGCAATCTGAATTTACCCCAGAAACACCAGCCATTCCTATTCTGTTGTCATCCCTGCTGTGTCCCCTTCCAATCAATTTTAATCAGCTCCTCCTTTCTGCCTCTGTCATTCCATAAACTCCAAAGTAATACTGATACAACATCTGACTTTAGGTTCTCCCTTTCATACTGCAGAGTGAGTTCTGTCATGTTATGATCACTACTTCCTAACAGTTCTTTATCTTAGATTTCCTAATCAAATCTGGTCCATTACATAACACTCAATCCAGAATTGTCGTTTCCCTAGTGAGCTCAACCACAAATTGTGCTAAAAAGCCATCTCGTAGGCATTCCTCAAATTCACTGTCTTGGAAACCTACACAAACTGGATTATCTCAATCTAGCTGCATATTGAAATCCCCCATGATTATCACAACATTGTCTTGTCATTTTTACATGCTGTTCTATCTCTTGTTGTAAGTTGTAGCCCACATCCTGGCTACTGTTTGTAAGCTTGTAAAAAAACTCTCATTATGTTCTTTATATCCTTGTAGTTTTATAACTCTACCCAGAAAGTTTCTAGTTCTTGCAATCATATGTCACCTCTTTCTAAGGATTTGTTTTCATTTTTTACCAATGCATATTTGCCCACCTGCCTGTCCTTTCAATGCAATGTGTATCCTTAGATGTTAGCTCCCAACTATGATCTTCTTTCAGCCACAACTCAGAGATGCCCACAAAATTATGCCTGTCAATCTCTAACTGCGATACAAGATCATCTACCTTATTCTGTATACTATGTGCATTCAAGTATATCACCGTCAGTCTGTATTCATCACCTTTTTTTTGGCTCCCTGTTGCGCTTTAAATTGAAATTGAAATATCTTTATTGTCATTGCATAGTACAATTTGTCATGTCCCAATACAGCAAAAATGAGTTTGCAACTCTCGTACTCAATGCTATAAAACAACAAATAAAATAAATAAACAATAAATAAAGTCAAGTAACCAGCCAGAACAAGCAATGTCCAGCAATACTGAAGTCCAACTCAGATGCATGACAGCCATAAAACCAGTATTTAAAGTAGTAATATAACAACTTATGGATGACGCTTGATTGATTGGTTCAGAGCAATTATAGCTCTGGGGAAAAAGCTATTTTTCAGTTTGGAAGTGTGGGCATAGAAAATCTTATAAATTCTGCCAGATGGAAGAAGTTCAAACAGATGATTGCATGGGTGTGTATTGTCCTTACAGATGCTTCTAGCTTTCCTTAGGTAGCGTGAGCTGTAGGTGTCCTCCAGGGCTGGGAGCTGTGTCCCGATGATCTTCTGTACGCTTGAGACGACCCGCTGAAGTGCTTTCCTATCAGCTACTGTACAACTGAGATACCACACAGACATGCAGTATGTTAAGATGCTCTCTATGGTACAGCGGTAAAAGGTCACCAGCATCTGTTCAGGTAGACCAGCTTTCTTCAGCGTCCTGAGGAAAAACAAGCGTTGCTGTGCTTTCTTAACTATTGTTGTGGTGTTAGTGGACCATGTAAGGTCTTCTGAGATATGTATTCCCAGAAACCTGAAACTGGATACTCTCCCCACTATGTCTCTGTTAATGTAGACTGGAGCATACTCATCATCTCGTGACTTTCCAAAGCTGATAATTAGCTCCTTAGTCTTTGCTTTATTAAGAGACAGGTTGTTCGCTGAGTACCAGCTCACTATGTTCTGTACCTCTGCTCTGTACGCTGATTCGTCTCTGTTGGAGATCAACCCGATCACTGTTGTGTCGTCTGTGAATTTGACAATGGTATTGGGGTTAAATGCAGGTACACAGTCATAAGTGAAGAGGGAGTAGAGTATGGGACTCAATACACAACCTTGTGGTGTACCAGTGTTCAGGATAGTAGTGGAGGACAGGTGAGGACAGGACAGGACAATTAACTAATTGCACTGACTGCAATTTTACCTTATCATATGTCTTTCCTTCCACACAGTATCACCACACATTGCATCTAGTTGTATACCAACTGCACAGTTCTCAGCTCTATCAATCTCTGGTTCACATCACTCTGCCAAATTTGTTTAGATCATTGACCCTCAGCAGTATCCAAAGGGCTATGCGCTGCTGAGGGGAATGGTTATGGGTGAACCCTGCACTGATTGCTCACTTCTCATGGTGGTCACCTGTGTAATATCTGATGCCTGCACTTTGGTTGTGACCACCTCAGTAAAACTCTCCTCTATGAAGTTTTCATCCTCCTGGATGATCCTGTGTTCATCCAGCTCCAGCTCCAGTTCCTTGACATGGTCAGTTAAGAGTTGAAGTTGGCTGCACCTCCTGCAGATGTAGTCATCTGGGAGATGTAGCCTGAAATCCCACATCTCACAAGAGGAACATTCCACTGCCCTGCTTACAATTGTTATACCTCTAACTTCTCAAGCTTGAGTTCTAACCTGTACTTGTTCTTGCCAAAGCCTGGAGACTCTAATATTGTCCACTCCAACAATGGCCGCTCCACTTCCACCTTGCTTCACTTTATTGGCCCTGACTGAATGGCTGAAAAATCCTGCTGTCAAGCTCAGAAACGCTACAGAGCTCTTTGTAAACCTCACACTGCCTCACCAACAAATGACTTCTCGCAATGATTGCAGCCAGTCAAGCATTGGTTACATTATTTACACTGGATTAATTCCATCATTGCAGTACATTATATATGGAACACTCTTCCTGCACTCTAAATTGCGGTATGTTTTTATTTTTGATGTTTTACTCCAAATAGTAGTTGGACTGATTCTAATATTCTACAAGGAATTAGTTCAATTTCTGTACCTATGTTCATTTTATGCATCAAAATTGTATTCAACTATTGGGTTTCCCCAAAAGATAAATGTGTTTTTTTATAATGTAAAAATTTGTAGTATGGTAACTTTTTTGATTTTCATTCTCTTTTTCAAATCATAAGCTTCACTTTGTGTATTCAACTGTAATGACATCATTAGCAGTGAATTAGAATCCACCTGGAACTGCAAATGGGAAATTATAACCTACCAGTAATTATGGAAGAATTCTGTAAGAAAGCCTGTCAAAATGTCCACCGTGTGAGTTTGTGATGAGCCCAGTGAAGTTACCAACAAGAGAGTCCATTTTTTGCTGGTTATAGAAAAACAAAGAAGGTCAAGTTTTCTTTTGCAAATTGAATGACTCTGCTTCATTTTCTGGCCAGTTCTGAAAAACAAATCTATGATTCATACACTCCTGAAGTGATTGCCCATTAATTAGCAATTAAAATGCTATTTATTAAGACTAATGGAAATAGATACTAAGCGGGCTGATTGTGACTCAGTTTAATTCAGGCATTTTTTAAAAGGTCAGCCTACTGCAAGTTATAGTGTAATGGCTGAAGGAATTAAATCAGACTTGCTGCTACCATATGCCACTACCTTTTGATAAGCTGGAGTAGTTTTCCAAATAAAATCATCTGTTGATATCAATAAAATAATACTGATATTTCCACTTACCGTTTATAAGTGCCATTTTGAAGAAAGCATGGCAGCGCCTCTATTTTCTTGGAATTTTTTGAAGGTTCAGCCTGTCATCTAAAAATTTGACAAACATCTACAGTCATGTGTTGGAGAGAATATTGACTGGTTTCATCATGTCCTGGTATGGAAACACCAATGCCCTGGTATGGAAAAGTCTACAAAAATTAATGGATATAGCCCACTCCATTACAGTTAAAGTCCTCCCCAAAACTGAGCATATCTACATGGAGTGATGTTGCAGGAAAGCAGCATCCATCATCAAGGACCCCCACAATCCAAGCCATGTGCTCTTCTTGCTGTTTCCATTAGGAAGAAGGTACAGGTGTCTCAGGACCAGTGATTACCCTTCAAACATCAAGCTCCTGAGTCAGAAGGGATACCTTCACTCAACTTCATTCACCCTTTTACTGAACCCTTCCCACAGCCTATGGACTCACTCTTAAGGAGACTCCATTTCATGTTCTAGATATTTATTTCTTATTTATTTATTGTTATTATTTCTTTTCTCTTTCTTTTAGTATTCGCACAGTTTGCTGGTTCTTTTTTTGCACATTGCTTGCAGTCTGTCCTGTTGTGTGCAGTCTTTCATTTATTCTATTGTGTATATTGTATTTACTGTGAATGCCCACAAGAAGATGAATCTCAGGGTACTTTGATAATAAATTTACTTTCAACTTTAACTTTATAAATAGCACTGAATTACTTGTATGTACTAAATAATTGATTATGTATTATTTATGTGGGAAGATAATTATGTCTTAAATAAATAACCATATTTTCATCCACAGTAAGTTTCCAGAAAGATAAGAATATTTTCAGAAACACAAAACTGCTGAATTTACATAATCATGTGAAGAAAAATGTCTGTCTTGCTGAGTTCCAGCAGCATTTTGTAATGCTTTGGATTTCCAGCATCTGCAGACTCTCTTGTGTTTATCAAAAGTATATTGCCTGAGAATAATTTTTTTGTCCCCTGCTTAATTCTTTTGCTTGAAAGCACAATGATGAATAATGATCAGTGTAATATAATGAGAAATGTTTTTGCTTTCACACTTTAGTATTTATTCAATGCTTTTCTTCTGTTTCAGAGCTGGATTTTTACTTCATTTCCTGGCCAAGCTAATCAGCAAGAAACCTACTTGCTCCCTAGTAATGATCAAAATTACTTGTAAGCTGCTTTGTAAAACTAACGTCAGGTTGGATCTCCCCTTAAGCTTCCTTTGTTTGCACCCAATGGCCACTCTTCAATTAGAATCTCCTCTATCAGCAAACCATTATTAAGAGCAAGTTCAAAAATGTATTTCAATTCATAAGTATTTCCTGGTACCATCATACCGAAAATGTCTTTGTGATAAAATAACACAGTCTGTCCTTAGCTCAGTATTACTTTTCATCTTTACACTATACCAAGTCATTTTAATTGTTCAATTGTTCCATTTGATATCAGAGAAATGTATACAATAAAAATCCTGAAATTCTTGTGCTTCACAGACATCCATGAAAACAGAAGAGTGTCCCAAAGAATGAGTGACAGTAAAAACGTTGGAATTCCCCTGCTCCCCCTCCCACACACAAGCAGCAGCAAAACAACAACCCTCCCCCACCCCACCCCTTTCCACAAAAAAGCATCTGCACCTTCCACCCACCAAGGATGTAATAGCAATATCCCCAATAAATAACATGATCTGCAGGACAACAAAAACTAATTGATCACCTGACAATTTGACATACCGTAGTGTCTCTCTCTTCTTAATAAAGGGAAAGTGAGGTGTTCCCATTCACAGCAAGAGGGCAGACATAACAAAACAATACACGTGGAGGGGCATGGGATGGATGCCAGAGGAGTGCCAAGGGCAGAGATTGGCACTGGTGCAGACAAACCCAGCCCTGAGACACCAAGTAAGGTCTTTGAGTTCTAAACAATTGGTTGATTGATCTTTACAGAATGTCTCTCTAGTGTTTCCCCTTCCCTCTCCTCTCTTCCCCTTTTCACACCATGATTCCCCTCTCCCTGCCCCCTTCCCACTCTCAGTCCACAAGAAAGACCCAGATCAGAATCCGGTTTATCATCACTCACATATGCCATGAAAGTTGTTTGCTTTTCTGTGGCAGTAGTACCATGCAATGCATAAAATTAACACAGTACTGTGCAAAAGTCTTTGCACCCCTAGCTATACTTAAGACTTGTGCATAGTACCTTATATACTGGAGACTGGGCTTAGCAATCTGATAGCCCTAGAGGCCAGTGAACACATTGCACGTATCCTTGGAGCCTACCAGAATTTAACCCTGACAAGAGACCTAATATGACGTAGATTGAATCAGAAACAGAATCAGGTTTATTATCACCAGCGTGTGTCATGAAATTTATTAACTTAGCAGCAGCAGTTCAATGCAATACATAATATAGAATAAAATAATAATAATTAAATAAGTAAATCAATTATGGTATATGTATATTGAATAGATTAAAAATCATGCAAAAAACAGAAATAATATATATTCAAAAAATAAGGTAGTGTCCAAGGGTTCAATGTCCATTTAGGAATCAGATGGCAGAAGGGAAGAAGCTATTCCTGAATCGCTGAGTTTGTGCCTTCAGGCTTCTGTATCTCCTGCCTGATGGTAACAGTGAGAGAAGGGCATGCTCTGGGTGCTGGAGGTCCTTAATAATGGACACTGCCTTTCTCAGCACTGCTCCTTGAAGATGCCTTAGGTACTTTGTAGGCTAGTACCCAAGATGGAGCTGATTAAATTTACAACCCTCTGCAGCTTCTTTCAGTCCTGTGTAGTAGAGCCCCCCCCCATACCAGACAGTGATGCAGCCTGTCAGAATGCTCTCCACAGTACATCTTTAGAAGTTTTTGAGTGTATTTGTTGACATACCAAATCTCTTCAAATTCCAAATGAAGTATAGCCGCTGTCTTGTCTTCTTTATAACTGCATCGATATGTTGAACCCAGCTTAGATCCTCAGAGATCTTGATACCCAGGAACTTGAAACTGTCCACACTCTCCACTTCTGATCCCTCTATGAGGATTGGTATGTATTCCTTTGTCTTACCCTTCCTGAAGTCCACAATCAGCTCTTTTGTCTTACTGATGTTGAGTGCCAGGTTGTTGCTGCAACACCACTCCACTAGTTGGCATATCTCACTCCTGTACACCCTCTCGTCGCCATCTGAGAATCTACCAACAATGGTTCTGGCTGTAGGGCTGCAGCAGTGAGAGCAGTGATGGCTGCCACCTGATTCTGGCTGTCTGTGGTGAGTTGCTGAACTGTTGTTGTGAGTGTTGACACCTGTTCTTCCAGCTTGGGACTGGGCTTGCCACTCTGAAAGCAATTATTGCACTGCATGGGCCACTTCAGTCAACCCAGACTCCACTGACTACAACTTCCTGTCCATTTGACCAATGAACTTTGGTTGGGATTGGGCTAGCCGCTCTTCGAGTAGTTATCACACTTATCAGCCATTTCTGTCAACCCAGCCTCCACTGACTTCAGTTTCTCTCCTATCTGCCCAATGAAATCCTGGGCTACGATCAGCTGTTCTCTCTCTGCTGGCTCCATCTTAGTTCGTTGAGTCTTGCTGACAAGGATGTGTGGTGATAGCCCATGCTGAGGGAGAGACACTGAAGCAGAATGAACAGTTCACTGAATTTTAACAAGAACTGTGCAGAACAAAAGGAAACAAGCAATAATTGCTAGGCCAACAAAGCTGTTAATTGGAACTCTCAAGCTGAAAGCTAACACTGACATTACAGTTCAGAAGCAGTAACTTAACACTAAATAAATACCGCCACCTTACAACATCAGTCTAAATGGTAGTCTTCTTTTCTGGAACAAGGACAAAGGAGCAGAGTATTGATGTTGTTCTGCTTTTGGTCAAGGTTCAACATGAGTGAAGTGAGTTAAATACAATCACTTTGAAACACTAATTGGCTGGATCCTGCAACTCACGAGCCTGATTGCCAACCCCAATTAGCAGCCTGCCTGTGAGGGTGCCCAAACTCTGCAGCAAAGTCTGTAGTTGTGAGATAGATAGCGTAATTGCAAGTAGGCATTTTCCACTGAGGCCGGGTGAGTCTAAAACTACACATCATAGGCTAAGGATTTAAGCTGAAATATTTATGGGGAATGTGACGGGAACTTTTCGCTCAGAGCGTGGTGGGAGCGTAGAATGAGCTGCCATTGGAAGTGGCGGATGTGGGTTCAATTGAAATGTTTAAGAGAAGTTTGGATAAGTACATGAATAGAAGGGGTATGGACAGTTATGCTCTATAAGTGGGTCAATAGAACTAGGCAGAATAACAGCTCTGCACAGACTTGATGGGCCAAAAGGTCTGTTTCTGCGCTCTCACTCTATTCCTCCTTCCCACAATTCATTTATTTATTTATATGACTTATGGTTATCTTTATGTCTTGCTTTGTACTGCTGCCACAGAAACAATTCCTCAACATATGTCAGTACTAATAAATCGAATTCTGATTCTGATCCTGAAGCTGCTAACAGAATGCTTTTATCCTGATTTTCATTGGTAATTTTAAAAAATTGAGCATGTGATTTCTGTTTGGTGTCTTTGTAGCAGCATTGTCTTGTTCTGTCACACACCATGCTTCTTTTGTGTGAGTGTCTCAGAACAACACAAACACATTCACACACAAACATTAACATTCTTAAGACTGAATGATCCGTCATAAAACCTAACTATATTACAGCTTATATTGCGGACGTTGCCACACTCCCCACCTCATGTAATTTTGTGTGGCTGGCAAAGGGACCATAGCCTTTGAACATGTTGACACTTCAATATTGCTGTTAGCATTTATATTCGAGCTTCATTATGCATGTTTAAACATACTGGATCTCAAGTTCCTTTGAGCTCTGTGATGGATAACTGAATAACTGATCACTTTCACTTCTCTGTTATTGGACAGATTTCGCAGTCAAGGAGCTTAAACTAATCCGAGAACTGCTCTTCTTACTTGGAGCCCAAATGCACAGAGAAACATATACAGTATTTCGAGCTTTAAATTGTCATAAAAATTTTCCCCATTTGCCATGAAATATACAAGTGCACTTCATAAAATCATTTAGTTTCCACACTATTTCACTCAGAGGTGAGATACTTAGTTTTCCACACACAGATTTCCAGTATTTTAATGTTTGTTAACCTAAGGGTGTCTCCCTTAATACAGCAAGCTCCCATTTGATTCTGACCCAACTGCTATTGCCATTGTAGCTGGGGTAGAGAAAAAGAGTAGCATCATGATGGTCTAATAATGACTGAATCTGTTTGATATGGAAAGTAAACAAAGTTATCAATCAATTGACCAGCGGTAAACCTGTTCAGGTATAATGAATAGCCTCAATAAAGTTTGTAATAAACTAGAGTCAACAAATCAAATCTTCAGTGGAATCACACTTACATTTTTCTTGGAGTATTGTCAAGACTTCTATTTAAATACATTATAGACAAGTATATGGCCAAGGGCCAACGAGTTGGAAACTTCAAGCTTCCCCGATGCATGTGGCTGGACATCAAGGGCATTGCTGACTACACAAGGGAAAACAGCATCAAATGTGCCATTGCCCCTCGCTTGCTGAACAATTTTTATGCACATTTCGAAGCATGCAACCAAACAGAATGCACGAAAGCAACCATCTTCTACAAAGAAGGGATCTGTATGCTCCACGACCGCTGGGCTAAGTGTGTAAATGTAGGAAAAATAAATGTGTTCAGTTTTCTAAGTTGATTCCATCTACCTTAGGCCACAAACTTATCAACCACCCCTTGTAATCATAAATAAATTTTAAAAAAGCAGAAATGGCTGGCTACATTAGATGCATTCAATTGCACAAGAGATAATTGGATATTGTATACTCAGCAAATTGAGCAGTATTTTGAAGCAAATGAAATAGCCTATGAAAAGCGAGTGCCAGTTTTGCTGTAAAGACATACTGTTGCTTAGAAGTTTTACTGCTCCAACCAAGCCAGACATGAGTTTTGCTGATATCATAAAAGTAGTGCAGTAGTGCAGGAACATTTAGAGCCATTGTTGATTGCAAAATGGTTTCATAAGCAGAATTCAAAGGAGGGGAGACAATTTCCGTGTAAGTGGCTGAATTGAAGAGATTGTTTGAGCATTCTCAGTTTAGTAATGTGCTTAATGATGCACCGAGAAATTGTTTAGTTTGTGGAATCTTACAAGAAAGCATTCAAAAATGGATCCTAACTGAAGCACATCTTACATTTAAAACACCATTTAAAATCTTCTCTCATTTGGCCAGCATCTTTCTATTAACTGTGTTTCTTAGAAAGTTGTCCATAACAGAAGATCAAATTCTTTTTCATCTTGACTCATTGCAAACACTGTATCCCAAGCCTTTGCTAGTAGCTAATGTTATCATTCTAGTCTAAAAACATTACCAAAACAGATTCATCCAAAGAAAAAAATAATGTTTGCTTAAACTGCTTGGCTAATATCTGGAAGGACCAATAACCATCAAGAATTACTTGTAGCTTTTGGTATTCAGAATCAGAATCAGGTTTACTTTCACCAGCAAGTGTTGTGAAATTTGTTAACTTAGCAGCAGCAGTACAATGCAATACGTAATACAGTATAAGAACAAATAAATGAATAAATCAATCAATCAATCAATTACAGTATATGCATATTGAATAGATTAACAATCATGCAAAAAACAGAAATACTATATATTTAAAAAGTGAGATAGTGTCCAAATTTTCATTGTCTATTTAGCAATCGGATGGCAGAGGGGAAGAAGCTGTTCCTGAATCTCCGAGTGTGTGCCTTTAGGCTTCTGTACCCCCTACCTGATGGTAATAGTGAGAAAAGGGCATGCCCTGGGTGCTGGAGGTCCTTAATAATGGATGCTGCCTTTCTGAGACACCACTCCTTGAAGATGTCCTGGGTTCTTTGTACAGGCATCGGCTACCTTTGGGAGACTTCAGCGTAGAGTCTTTCAGAACAGGAACCTTTTTCCCTCCACAAAGGTCGCCGTATATCAAGCAGACTGTGTCACCACCCTCCTTTATAGCTGTGAAGCTTGGGTAACCTACAGCCATCACATCAAGTCCTTGGAGTGCTTCCACATAAGCTGCCTCCAGCGCATCCTGGGAATTACCTGGCATGAGTGGGTGCCTCACACTGAAATACTTGTAAAGACCAACTGCAGAAGAATTGAGGCCATGATCACCCAGCATCAGCTGCAGTGGCTGGGGGATGTGGTAAGGATGCCCCCATGTCGGCTACCCCGCAAAGTGTTAAACGGCCAGCTACATCATGGTCGACGCTTAGCTGGAAGGCCGAAGAAGCGCTATAAGGATCAGATGAAGAATAGTTTAAGGAAGTGCAAGATCAGACCTGAGGACCTGGAGGATGTTGCTGCTAACCGTAACACTTGGCGAGAGCTGTGTAGCGATGGAGTTCGTATTCTGGAGATGGAAAGAACAACCAGAAGACAGCAGAAGAGAGCCAGGAGAAATGCAGCCATGGTGGCCACCACTACCACCTCTACCATGTATACATGTCCCATCTGCAATAGAGCTTGTGGGTACAGGATAGGACTGTATAGTCATCAAAGATCTCACTATTAAAGGACTAGACGTCATCATCGGATTTTGATAGACAACTGAAGAAGAAAAAAAAGAGTGCCCAAGATGGAGCCAACTAAATTTACAGCCCTCTACAGCTTCTTTCGGTCCTGTGCAGTAGGCTCCCCATACCAGACAGTGATGCAGCCTGTCAGAATGCTCTCCATGGTACATCTATAGAAGTTTTTGAGTGTATTTGTTGACATACTAAATCTCCTCAAACTCCTAATGAAGTATAGTCTTGCCTTCTTTATAACTGCGTCGATATGTTGGGACTAGGTTAGATCCTCAGAGATTTTGACACCTAGGAATTTGAAACTGCTCACTCTCTCCACTTCTGATCCCTCTATGAGGATTGGTGTGTGTTCCTTCATCTTACCCTTCCTGAAGTCCACAATCAGCTCTTACTGACGTTGAGTGCCACGTTGTTGCTGCACACCACTCCACTGGTTGGCATATCTTGCTCTTGTATGCCCTCTCGTCACCATCTGAGATTCTATCAGCAATGGTTGTATCATCAGCAATTTTATATTTGGTACTTAAGCTATGCCTAGCCACACCGTTATGGGTATAGAGAGAATTGAGCAGTGGGCTAAGCACACACTCTTGAGGTGCACCAGTGTTGATCGTCAGCAAGAGGAGATATTATCACCAATCTGCACAGATTGCAGTCATCTGGTTAGGAAGTCGAGAATCAAGTTGCAGAGGGAGGTACAGAGGCTCAGATTCTGTAACTTCTCAATCAGGTTTGTGGGAATGATAGTATTAAATGCTGAGCTATAGTCAATGAACAGCATTTTGGTGTAGGTGTTTGTGTTGTCCAGATGGTCTAAAGCAGTGTGAAGAGCCATTGACTTATTGAGGTGATAGACAAATTACAATGGGTCCAGGTCCTTGCTGAGGCAGGAGTTCAGTTTAGTCATGACCAACCTCTCATAGCATTTCATCATTGCAGATGTGAGTGCTACTGGGCGATTCTATGTTGTATTGAAACTCACTGCCACATTTTTTTTGGATGACATTTTAAAAGTAATTAATTGTGAAGCACTTTGAAATGTCACATTCGGCAATATGTGAAAACAAGAATTATTTTTATTGATATCTGTCTGTTATGATCATTAGAAGCTTCAGGATATGTGACACAAAAGTCTTCATCTTAATCATTTGAAGCAAGGTATAAATCTTGTTACTGCACAAAGCATTGTTTTTAATAAATTCAGTAGAGTCATCTGCAATGTTTGGAATGCTTTATTTGATTTTAGCAAAATTTCATCTTTAGAACTCTGCCCAGGACTTTACTATTCCATTGTCCTCAAAGGTTACCATCATTATTGGGTTGGATTTTAATGTGGCAAAGTGCACAGATTTGGTAGCATGTGTTAGAAGATGGGGATTAAATCAATGAAATTGATAACACTGCAAGAAGCCAGTTCTAATGGACTAACCTCTGTACATGTGCACGTCTGGAGAGGCAGATTGCCAATTTTCATTTGCTACTTTTTCAGTTATAGTGATGTTGGTGCTGTTTTCAGTTTAACTTTGGGTCAACGACTTTCTAACCAGAAAAAAAAGATTGCATACTAGCTGTCATGGTGTGTCTGACCTGAACTCTAATCTGCTTTTACATGGAAAGAGTAATAAGGAGTAACTGATGGTTGGCAAGGGATACCAAGTGACACCAAAAATCACAGCATCTCTCAGAAACTTGACCACAGAAATCCAACAGAATGAAAATGAATGCCATTAAATGTGTGACATTATGGCAGACTAACAATGCAGATCAGGTGCTGGGACACAAATGGAAGTGTCTTTCAATGCACATCATTCAAGGGGGAGAAGAAAAATAAACAAGGTTAAGATGATTCCACGATCAGCTATTTACATACTGCCAGAGATATAAACACAGGATTCCCTATAAGATTCTGAGGAGGCTTGTCGAGTAATGCTGAGAGGATGATTTCCCTTATGGTGAATCTAGAATTAGGGGGTATTGTTTTGAAGTTAAAAATTGTCACTTCAATACAGAGAGGAGGAGGAATATCTTGTCTCAGCAGTTTGTGAATCATTAGCATTCTACACTCCAGAGAGCTAAAGAGGATGAATAATCAAATATTTTTGAAGTTGCAAAAACAGACTTTTGGTTCATAGGTGTGACAGTGGACTTGGGTAACAGGCAGGAAATTTTTAAAACAGATTAATTTATATCTTGTTCAGGGACAAAGTACACCTGATGGACAATAAGATCTTCTCCTGCTCTCGTTGCTTATAGTTTTTTTTATAACTATATAACCATATAACAATTACAGCACGGAAACAGGCCATTTCGGCCCTTCTAGTCCATGCAGAACGCTTACTCTCACCTAGCCCCACCTACCTGCACTCAGCCCATAACCCTCCATTCCTTTCCTGTCCATATACCTATCAAATTTTTTTTAAATGATGCAATGGAACCTGCCTCTTCCACTTCTACTGGAAGCTCGTTCCACACAGCTACTACTCTCTGAGTAAAGAAGTTCCCCCTCATGTTACCCCTAAATTTTTACCCCTTAACTCTCAACTCATGTCCTCTTGTTTGAATCTCCCCTACTCTCAATAGAAAAAACCTATCCACGTCAACTCTATCTATCCCCCTCATAATTTGAAATAGCTCTATCAAGTCCCCCCTCAACCTTCTACACTCCAAAGAATAAAGACCTAACTTGTTCAATCTTTCTCTGTAACTTAGGTGCTGAAACCCAGGTAACATTCTAGTAAATCTTCTCTGTACTCTCACTATTTTGTTGACATCTTTCCTATAATTTGGCGACCAGAACTGTACACAGTACTCCAAATTTGGCCTCTGCAATGCTTTGTACAATTTTAACATTACATCCCAACTCCTATACTCAATGCTTTGATTTATAAAGGCCAGCATACTAAAAGCTTTCTTCACCACCCTATCCACATGAGATTCCACCTTCAGGGAACTATGCACCATTATTCTTAAATCACTCTGTTCTACTGCATTCCTCAATGCCCTACCATTTACCATGTATGTCCTGTTTTGATTAGTCCTACCAAAATGTAGCACCTCACACTTATCAGCATTAAAATCCATCTGCCATCTTTCAGCCCACTCCTCTAACTGGCCTAAATCTCTCTGCACTCTTTGAAAACCTACTTCAATATCCACAATGCCACCTATCTTAGTATTATCTGCATACTTAGTAATCCAATTTACCACCCCATCATCCAGATCATTAATGTATATGACAAACAACATTGGACACAGTACAGATCCCTGAGGCACACCACTATTCACCGGCCTCCAACCTGATAAACAGTTATCCACCACTACTCTCTGACATCTTCCATCCAGCCACTGTTGAATGCATTTTACTACTTCAATATTAATACCTAACGATTGAACCTTCCGAACTAACCTTCCGTGTGGAACCTTGTCAAAGGCCTTACTAAAGTCCATATAGACAACATCCACTGCTTTACCCTCATCAACTTCAATAAGATTTGTCAAACATGACCTTCCATGCACAAATCCATGTTGACTGTACCTAATCAGACCCTGTCTATCCAGATAATTATATATACCATCTCTAAGAATACTTTCCATTAATTTACCCACCACTGACATCAAACTTACAGGCTGATAATTCCTAGGTTTACTCTTAGAAACCTTTTTAAACAATGGAACTACATGAACCATACGCCAATCCTCCGGCACCATCCCTGTTTCTAATGATATTTGAAATATTTCTGTCAGTGCCCCTGCTATTTCTACACTAACCTCCCTCAAGGTCCTAGGGAATATCCTGTCAGGACCTGGAGACCTATCCACTTTTATATTCTTTAAAAGCTCCAGTACTTCCTCTTCTTTAATCATCATAGTTTCCATAACCTACTTGTTTCCCTTACCTTACACAACTCAATATCCTTCTCCTTAGTGAATACTGAAGAAAATAAATTGTTCAAAATCTCCCCCATCTCTTTTGGCTCCACACATAGTTGTCAACTCTGATTCTCTAAGGGACCAATTTTATCCCTCACTATCCTTTTGCTTTTAATATAATTGTAGAAACGCTTTGGATTTATTTTCATCTTACTTGCCAAAGCAACCTCATATCTTCTTTTAGCTTTTCTAATTTCTTTCTTAAGATTCTTTTTACATTCTTTATATTCCTTGAGCACCTCATTTACTCCATGCTGCCAATATTTATTGTAGATCTCCCTCTTTTTCCAACCAAGTTTCCAATATCCCTTGAAAACCATGGCTCTCTCAAACTCTTAACTTTTCCTTTCAACCTAACAAAAACATAAAGATTCTGTACGCTCAAAATTTCGCCTTTAAATTACCTCCATTTCTCTATTACACCCTTCCCATAAAACAAATTGTCTCAATCCACTTCTTCTAAATCCTTTTACATCTCCTCAAAGTTAGCCCTTCTCCAATCAAAAATCTCAACCCTGGGCCCAGTCCTATCCTTCTCCATAATTATATTGAAACTAATGGCATTGTGATCACTGGACACAAAGTGCTCCCCATCACGTACCTCTGTCACCTGACCTGTCTCATTCCCTAACAGGAGATCCAACACTGCCCCTTCTCTAGTTGGTACCTCTATGTATGCTGCAAAAGACTATCCTGCACACATTTTACGAACGCCAAACCATCCAGCCCTTTTACAGTATGAGCTTCCCAGTCTATGTGTGGAAAATTAAAATCTCCCACAATCACAACCTTGTGCTTACTACAAATATCTGCTATCTCCTTACAAATTTGCTCCTCCAATTCCCGCTCCCCATTAGGTGGTCTGTAATACACCCCTATAAGTGTTACTACACCTTTCCCGTTCCTCAATTCCACCCAAATAGTCCCCCTGGACGAGCCCTCTAATCTATCCTGCCAAAGCACCACTGTAATATTTTCTCTGACAAGCAATGCAACACCTCCCCCTCTTGCCCCTCCGATTCTATCACACCTGATAAATCCAGGAATATTTAGTTGCCAATCATACCCCTCCTGCAACCATGTTTCACTAATAGTTACAACATCATATTTCAAGGTATCAATCCATGCTCTAAGCTCATCCACCTTTCTTACAATGCTCCTAGCATTAAAATAGATGCATTTAAGAAACTCTCCACATCTTACTCTCTGTTTATCCCTAACGGTGCAAGCAACTTTATTATCTTTTTCTTCCTTCTCCCCTACAACTTCGGTCTGAGTGCTCCCCTTCTCTATCACCTGCCTATCCTCCCTCACACACTGTCTACTAGCTTTCTCTATTTGTAAACTAACCTCCTCTCTCTTAGTCTCTTCAATTTGATTCTCATCCTTCAACCATTCTAGTTTAAAGTCTCCCCAGTAGCCTTTGCAAATCTCCCCACCAGGATTTTGGTGCCCCTAGGATTCAAGAGCAACCTGTCCTCTTTGTACAGGTCACACCTGCCCCAAAAGAGGTCCCAATGATCCAGAAACTTGAATCCCTGCCCCCTGCTCCAATCCCTCAACAATGCATTTATCCTCCACCTCATTCCATTCCTACTCACACTGTCGCATGGCACAGGCAGTAATCCCGAGATTACTACCTTTGCGGTCTTCTCAACTCCCTTCCTAACTCCCTATATTCTCCTTTCAGGAGCTCTTCTCTTTTCCTACCTATGTCATTGCTACCTATATGTACCACGACCTCTGTCTCCTCACCCTCCCACTTCAGGATATTTTGGATGTGATCAAAAACATCCCAAACCCTGGCACCAGGGAGGCAAAGTACAATCCAGGTCTCCTGACTGAGTCCACAGAATTGCCTATCTGACCCCCTAACTATCGAGTCCCCTATTACTACTGCCTTCCTCTTCCTTTCCCTACCCTTCTGAGCTACAGGGCCAGACCCTGTGCCGGAGGCATGGCCACTGTTGCTTTCCCCAGGTAGGCTGTCCCCCCCAACAGTACTCAAACAGGAGTACAGGTACTTATTGTCAAGGGGTACAGCCACTGGGGTACTCTCTAGTACCTGACTCTTCCCCTTCTCCCTCGTAACCATGACCCACTTGTCTGCCTCCCATGGTCCCGGTGTGACCACCTGCCCCTGTAACTATCAACTCTCACTCTCCCTGACCAGACAAAGGCCATCGAGCTACAGTGCCAGTTCCCTGACATGGTCCTTTAAGAGCTGCAGCTCAGCACACCTGGCACAGATGTGGACATCCGGGAGGCTAGGAGATTCCAGGACTTCCCACATCCAAAACCGAGAACAACAAGCTGCCCTCACACTCATAATTCCCCTTTCCTCAAATAACAGGAAAAAATTGAAAACTGAAACCTACCTTGCCTCACCCGTTTCCGTCTAAGCCCGTTGAGTCAAAGCCCTTAAGCCTTCTCTCTGCTTCCAGCTCACTCCGCTGCCCACTGTATAAGGTTGTGTTTCTTTCAAATCTTCCGCACTTCACTGCCCGACGTCACACGCCAACGCAGTCCCGCCTCTCTTAACTCTGATGAGAAGAAGAAAAATCAAAGTGGCTCCTGCTGCACTCCTGTTCCGATTCTCAGACTTCCTTCTCCAAACTAAACCCAAATCGGAATGTTTTCCTTGGCCATACCAGAGAGCACATGCCACCAGAAAGTGCATTAGCAATTCTTTTCCCCCTCCAACACTTATACCACTCATACGAAGCAGCTTAGCAACCAGGTATTCCTTCATTGTTCCAGATCTGTTAACTTCTTCATATTCATCGCTGGATAATGCTCAGTTAGCAAGAAAAGTGATGAAAAAGAAAAACATTCACCTGAGCAAAAGAAAGGACTGAAATGTATCAATGCAAAATTTTGCAGATGCCTGGGATCATGTCCTTTCACAGCTGTAAAGTTTTAACTCCTTTTTTACTGCTACTACCATGAGGTGCAATCCTCAGCAGAAGTACTGGCTGCTTGGATTGCTGTTCTGCTCCTAAGATCATCTTGTTTGACATGTATTGTAGCCTAAGAGTGCTCGGACTTAAGCTGCTACAAATGCACTGCATCTGGACGTACATTTCTCATGGGGAGATGAGATAGCGTGTAGGTATCAGAATGGCATCTGTGTCGCAGGTGAGAAATAGAAGCATTTCAGCTGCATAACCACATACACTACCTTTCTCACTGTCAGCCTTCGTGACCCAGCTACACCTCAGGGCTACTTTGCACAGACGAAAACTATGCTGCAAGGCATTCATATACATCGACCTCAGTTAATTTCAACAGCTGTATAATGGTGATGATGGTATACCTGAATTCATTTCATTGCACTTTATAACAGGCAAATATGTTAGCGATTCTCTATGAAGAAGAAGAAATCATTGCAGTGGACATTGTTGTCATTTATCATCCCCTCCCATGCTTAGGAACACATTTATTGTCTCTCTGAAGTTTCACATGGACTCCTGCAGCTCAGTGATTCACTGGTTTATGATGGACACCCAAGTCATTTATACCCAGCTGGACAGTTTGCAGGAGGTTATAGTGTCCAAGATGACTTCTCCAGGGCTGGTCACCAAAAGTATAATTACAAATTTTTTCACTGAACTAAATACGAAGCCAGTAAAGAAGTATTTCTCCACCTGCCCCTTTGGGAACAACATTAGAACTGAAAATTGTTAAATTGGTTGTTTAGTTTATTATTGTCACATGTACCAAAGAATATTAAAAACTCTGTTTTGTATGCCATTCACATGGATCATTTCATAACAGCAGTGCATTGAGATTGTACTAGAATAAAGAGTCACAGTTACAGAAATAGTGCAGTAAGGTGCAAGATCATAACGAGGTAGATTGTGAGGTCAAGAGTCCGCCTTGTTGTACTAGTGTACAGAAAATATCCTTGAGCCTGGTGGTATCTGCTTTCTGGGTTTTACAACTTCAGCCTGATGCAGGGGGTGGGGTGCCAGGAGAAGAGAGAAGGTGCAGGAAGGGTGGTGGTCTTTGATTATGCTCGCTCTTTTACTGAGACATAGACATAATCCATGGAGTGAAGGCTGGTTTTCATGATGTGTTGATCTGTATCCCTAACTCCCTGCAGTTTCTTGCGGTCACGAGCAGAGCAGTTGCCACACCAAGCAGAGATGCATCGGGATAGGATGCTTTCAACAGAGCATCAATAAAAATTGGTAAGGGTTGACAAGGATATGCCAAATTTATTTAGCCTCCTGAGGAAGTAAAGACGTGGTGAGCTTTTTTACCTGTGGCATCTATATGGTTGGACCAAGACAGGTTATTGGTTATGTTCACTTGTACGAACTTGACCCTCCCAGCACTCAACACTATTGATGTAGACAGGAATAGTTGCACTGTCCCTTCCTAAAGTCAATGACCAGCTCTTTTGTTTTGCTGACATTGAAGGAAAGGCTAAAGCCATGACACTATGTCTGAAAACACTCTATCTCATTCCCGTGCTCCAACTCATCGTTAATAGAGAGGAATATGGCCACACAATCATGAATAGAGGGTTGTGGAGCACCATTGTTTAAAATGATCGTGGCAGAGGAGCTGCTGCCTACACTTACTGATTGCAATCTGTTGGTCAGGAAGTCAAGGTGCCATTTCCAGAGAAAAGCAATGACTCCCAGCATCCAGAATTTGGTGATGAGTTGACCTGGAATTATAGTATTGAAGAATGAGCTGTAGTTAATAAGCAATAATCTGATGTAGGTCCTGACGCAGGGTCTTGGCCCAAAACGTTGAGTGCTCATTTCAACGGATACTGCTCGACCTGTTGAGTTCATCCAGCTTGTTTGTACGTGTTGATTTGACCACAGCATCTGCAGTATACTTTGTGTTTACTAATCTGATGTAGGTGACTTTACTGTGCAGTTGCTCCAGTAATGAGTGTAGGACCGGAAGGGTGATGCCTGCTATAGATCTGTTTTGGTGGTAGGTTGAAGTTGTCTGGAAGGCATGGCATAGCCAGCCTCTTTTTTTAATAAATTTTTTTATTGAATTTTCAAATAGGTTACAGAAGGAAAAAAAATTATCAACCCTTCCCCCCTCCCCCCTAACATATCCCTGTAGAAAGAGAAAAAAAAGAGAGAAGAAAAAAGAAAGAAAGAAAGAATGCCTAGATATCAGAAGATCCCCACATGCTCCACAGAGTTCATAATAGCTTTAGTATATATATTTATTTATTTCCCCAGATAACCAATAATTTTATCTTTGGAACACCTATATGTTTAATCCTATCTTTTGTAAATAAGGGTACCAAATTTTCAGAAATATTTCATATTTATCTCTTAAATTATAAGTAATTTTTTCAAGTGGAATGCAGCTGAAAATTTCATTCTTCCAACGATCTATACTTAAGTACGAATCCCATTTCCAAGTAACTGCAATAGCCTTTTTGGCTACTGTCAATGCAATTTTTATGAATTCTTTCTGATATTTCTATAGCCAGCCTCTTGAAGCATCTCATGACTGTAGATGTCAGTGCTACTTGCCAGTCTTCCTTAAGGCATGTTATCTTGATTTTCTTACGTAGCAAGATGATAGTGGTTTCCTGAAAGCAGGTAGGAACCACAGATTGAAGCAGGGAGAGGTTAAAAATATCTACAAATGCACTCAGAGGCTACTTAATAAAGTGACCATTGAATGCATTTCAGTATGTCCGTGAACTTTGCTGCTGTAGCCCATCACCTTCAAGGTCTGCCATGTTGTGCACTCTGAGATGTTCCTCTGCACCACTATTAATGTGTGGTTATCTGAGTTACTGTCCCCTCCCTGTCAGTTTGAACCACTCTGACTATTTTCTTCTGATCACTCTCATTAACAAAGTATTTTCACCTACATAACTGCAGTTTACTAGATTTCTTTCTGTTGTTTCTCTGTAAACTCTAGAACAGCAGTAATACCTATGAATTAACGGCATGGACCCCAGGGTTGGAATCCCTGCTCTAGAGACTTTTGTTTATGAAAATCCCAAGATATCAGCAGTTTCTGAGATACCTAAACCACCTTGTCTGGCACCAATATTCAGTCCATGGTCAAAGTCAACTAGATCACGTTTCCTCCCCATTCTGATGTTTGCTCTGAAAAACCGCTAAACCCCTTGACCATGTTTGCATGCTTTTATCCATTGAGTTGCTGCATACAACACCTGGGTTGGCCTGTTTAGTACACAAACCTCAACGCACTTGCTGATGAAGACCATGATGGTAGTAACAGACTCACCGAGGCCAGAAGCTCAAAGCAGGTGGTGCACAAATGTGGTGGTTCTGCCTGAGTCCTGCTCACCCAAATTGAGTGGTCAAATGGCATCCAGTTTTATTTGCTGAGGGAGTTTTGGGCCATTATCCTTGTAGCGGTGTATATTCCACCTCAGGTGATGTTACTCGAGGAACTGAGCAATATAATCAGCAAGCATGAAACTGACACTCTGATGCCGTCCCTATCATTGTCGGAGATTTCAACTTGGTTAGCTTGAAGAAGACTCTGAACAACTAACACCACAATATCACCTGTGGAACCAGAGGAACCAACACACTTGACCACTGTTATACCACCATCAAGAACACTCACTGTGCCATCCCATGCCCACTCTTTGGAAAGTCCAATCATCTGGCTGTACTTCAGCCCCCAGTGTGTAGGCAGAGACTAAAGATTGCAGCATCAGTGGGGAGGACCAAGAAGTTATGGTCGAGGGAGGCAGAGAAGTGCTTACAGGACTGCTTTGAATCGGTGTACTGGACAACATTCAGGCATTCATCTTTCAGTCTGAACGAATATGCCACAGTTGTTACCAACTTCATGAGAACCTGTGCGGGTGAGTTTGCTCCTTTCAGAACATACTGGACATACCTGAACTAAAAGCCATGTTTAAACCAGAAGATTCATCATTTGCTGAAGGCGAGATCTGTGACACTCAAGACCAGTAATCCAGAAATATATAAGAAGTCCAAGTACATCCTAAAGAAGGCTACTTTAGGGGTGAAAAAATAATTTTGATTGAGGTTAAAGACAGAATTGGATGCATGTCAACTCTGGCAAGGTGCGCAAGCCATTGCTTTCTACAAAGCGAAACCTAGCATCATGAATGGTTGTGATGCTTCAGTTCTGATGAACTCAATGGTCGAATCAACTCCGGCCTAAACAAGGACCTGAACCTGCTCCAATTTGCCTATCATCACAACAGGTCTACTGCAGATGCAATCTGATTGGCTTTCCACTCAGCCTAGGATCACCTTGACAATAGCAATACCTACGTCAGGCTGTTTATTGATTACAGCTCAGCATACAACGCCATCATACCCTCAGTCCTGATCAACAAGCTCTAAAACCTGAGCCTTTTTATCTCTCCCTGCAATTTGACTTCGTCTTCAGGAGACTACAGTCTGTGCAGATCAGAAATAACACCTCCTCTTCGTTGACAATCAACACTGGCTCACCTCATGGATATATGCTTAGGCAGCTGCTCTACTCTCTTTCTACATCCACAATTGTGTGGCTAGCCACAGCTCAAATGCCATCTCTAAATTTGCTGACAGCACAACTATGGATGATGATGAGGAGGCGTACAGGAGCGAGACAGATCAGCTGGTTGGGTGGTGTTGCAGCAACAACCGTGCATTCAACATCAGTAAGACCAAGGAATTGATTGTGGATTGCAGGGAGGGGGAGTTGAAGGAACACACACCAGTCCTTATCAAGTGATCAGAAGTGGAAAGGGTTAACAGTTTCAAGTTCCGGGGTGTCAACATCTCCGAGGACATATTGATGCAATTGCAAAGAAGGCACAACAGTGACTATATTTCATTAGGATTTTGGGAAGAATTGGTATGTCACCAAAGGCATACACAAATTTCTACAGAGGTACAATGGAGAGCATTCTAACTAGTTCCATCACTGTCTAGTATGGAGGGGCTACCATACAGGATCAGAAAAAACTGCAGAAAATTTCAAAGTCTGCCAGCTCTATCAGGAGTACTGGACTTCCCAGTTTCCAGGACATGTTCAAAAAAGTGGCATCCATCATTAAGGACCCCCATCACTCAGGACACATCTTCTTTTCATTGCTAACATCAAGGAGGAGGTACTGGAGCCTAAAGGCACACATTCAAAATTTCAGGAACATCTCCTTCACCTCCACCATCAGATTTCTGAATGGACAATGAACCCAGTATTTTTCTTTTCTTTTTGCACTACTTATTTTATTTAATTTTTGTTTTTTATATATACTTCTTACTGTAATGTATAGTTTTATTATTGTGCATTGCAATATATTGCTGTTGCAAAACAACTAATTTCACAATACATACCAGTGGTATTAAACCTGATTCTGATTCCTAAGCAGTCACTTAGAAGCTCATCTGTTTCCACAGACCAGTATTGTATGACATTCTGTACTGCATCCTCCCACTTCAGCTTCTGTTTGTCCACAGGGAGAAAGAGCACAGCCTGCTGGTTAGATTTACTAAATTGTGGACAGCAAGTGTGGCTCAGTAGGCATCTTTGATTATTGAATTCCAAAAAGAGCCACTGGGTCATATTGATTGGGACACATTACCTTTTTTTTAAGTACCCAGATAATCGTGGTCTTCTGAAAGGTGGTGGGAATCTCAGGTTGAAACAATGAGAGGTGAAAAATGTCTACAAGTACTCCCTCCAGCTGATTTATGCAGGATGAAGATCAGAGCCAGGGACACCATCCAGACTAGATGCTTTCCCCACTTCCTTCAATCAATAAACAGCTTTTTTTTGTTTTGTTGACATTGAAGGAAATATTATTGTCATAACACTATGGCACTAGAATTTCTGTCTTCTGTCTGTACTCCGACTAATCATCATTTGAGACTCAGCTCACTAAGATGGTGTCATTTGCTTGCCTCCTACCACTTGCTCCTCTCCCTCCTATCCTATTGATTTTGCTCCTGCCCGTTACCAAGAGCATTAACCCTTCAGACCAGCACTCAAACATTGCTGTTAATAATGACAGGTTTTGTGGCAGAAGGAATGCTAGTTTGAAACTAATGCAGGAAAATATTGGGTGACCTGCATTGGTAAGAAGGACTGGAAAAGATTATTTTTCATACAGTGAGAAATGAGTAAATATTGATGCGCAGAGGGATCCTGATGTAATAGCTCGTGTCATGCAGTAGGTAAACATGCAGATGCAGAAAACAATTGAAATGGCAAACTGTATTTTTAAACTTCAATTCAGAAGTTTAATACAACATTCTACAGATTGTACCTGGACTTTTTTTGTTTCATTGTTTGGGAAAGATATATTTACCTTCTATGGCAATGTACCCTAGATTCATCAGATTGTTTCCTGGGACTACAGTCCAGGAGGGAATGCTGAGTAAGATTGTTCAATCTTTATAGGTGTTTGGCAGAATGAAAAATGAGATCAAGGAAATACAGTATATAAGATTTAAATGGACTGACAAGGCAAAGGTAAGAATTTCTTAGGATAGAGAATTGAGAACAAGGGAGCATAGTTTCAGGATAAGGCATTATCTGTGAAAACTGAGTGGGTGTGCTTAGCCATACAGTTGTAAATCTTAGGACATCTTTATACCAATGGATTGTAGGGGCTTAAATATTGAGTTTGAGAGAATTTTTTTACACATAAGAATTCAAGAATGACACTGAACAGATGGGAATGTGGACCTGACATGTAGGATCAGCCGTGACCTACTGAGTGGCATTGAGTCCCAATAGTTATGAGTAGCTCCTGCCTTATTTCTCATGTTGTAATTGATGCACCATCAGTAACTCTAGGAGACTGGAAGTGAAGGATAGGCTTTTTTTTAACAGCGAAAAGGGAGCACAACCATGTTGAAGACTGAGGGAGGAGCAGTACCCCAATCGCCTTTATACAGGGGTCTGTGGGAGGAGCCACAGAAGCAGTCAGCAGTTGGGCGTGTCCAGACAGGTATACATAGTTTACCACAGTAATGTTTTTGCATAGATGTTATAACATGAGAATCAGATACCGTGCCTAAATTAAGCACAAATTCAAACACTATTTCTGGACCTAAATTTTGAATTGTCTGTATGTAATTTATAAAGTTTACACCAGTCAACAATTCACATGATTTGGGAAGATTGCAAACTACATGTGATTCGAAGCACTTATAAATAATGTCCTATAATGATACAGAAGAAAACTACTCAGCCCATTAAGCTGGAATGTTTCCCAGGGGAAAAATCATAGTTATATCATTCCCTGTTACCTCATTTTCCTATATGCCTACAACTTATTCTCAGACATTTAGATAAATGTCAGACATGGATGTAAGAAAAAATGGAGGGTTATGGGCCATGTAAGAGGGAAGGGCTAGATTGATCATGGAGGATGTTTATATTGTTACGTACCCGTGGGTATCTTGTACTTGTCACGTGACAGTGGTGTTGAAGATATGCTGGATCCAAGGTAGTGGTCTTGTGATGGTGGAGTGACGTCATTTTCCCGCCAGTAGAGGTCATGTGACAGGTTTTTTTTACAGGGTATAAAAGGAGGACCCCTCCCTGTGAGGAGGAGCAGTTCGTGGCTGGATTTGCCATTTTGACTCCATGCCACTGCATGGTCCAATATTATGACACAGTTTGGTTGAAAGGTGGAGTTTTATTTAATGCCTAAAGTTTAAAAGGTCATTGCCAGCAGTTTCTTTATAATACTGCCAGTTAAAAATCAGTGGAGAGTGAAGATCGGAGTTCGGGAGCTAAAAGATCGAGGAAAGTCGATTTTGACAGTGAAACAGGTTCGACCTTGTTTGATCCTCATTCGGAAGGAATTTGTTGGCTGTGCCCATGTTAACCCCTGCAAATAATAGCAGAAAGGGTTGGGTACAGTTTTGTAAAGAAAAGGTCAGTGCCTTTAAGCCGTTTAATTTTCATCTTCGTAAATTCTCCGGGAAAAGTATAGTTCAACTGGGAACCGCAGCAACACGACGTGAAAGAGAATTTAAATCATCTAAAAAATCTCTCCTTTAATGGACTGTAAGCATTTGAACTTTTGCAGTACTACTTTGAAGAACTGTTTTTGCAACATCGCTTTAAGAACTGTTTAAGCTGCCGCACAGCAGCTGATTTCCGGTTATGTTAGTTGTTTGTTTACTTTTGGGGGTTTGTTTTTCAGTGTTTAATAAACGTTTTGTTTGTTATAAACAACCCTGCCTCACTTATACATTTATTGTTGCTGAATCCGTAACAATATTGTGGACCAAAGGACTGTATTGTTCTATGTTAGCAGTGTGTGCCCCCCTTTACTGCCAGTTGGAAAATTCAGACAATGATATTGAATACTGTCAATGATATTGACAGAATATAATATTTGGAAAAAGACTTTAAAAAGACCTTAAAAAATCAACCATATTAGACAATCCTTCTTTGAACATTCAATCAAATAGCTTTCAGAAAGAAATATACTGTTTTATCTTTCATAAAAATAGAATTTAGAAGTTAGTATTACACTGGAATAATTTGATGGATCTTAATTCATCACTGTGCAGACAGCAAAACAATCCAAACCACTAATGCATAAATGTTGCTTTTTCATACTTACTCCAGATTCTCTTGAAGAATAGACACTTACTCTGAAGCTCAGTTTTGAAATAAAAATGCTTGATTGAATAATCCATGTATGTACAGTTTATAAATTTAAAGGCAGGATCTTGACCGCACAGAAGGCAGATGAGGAATGGTAAAATATATCATTTACAATGGAGTTTCACGCAATTCTGATGCACCGAAGACATCAGACATATTGAATTTTCACGAGGCCCCAAGTGCATTTAACTTAATAGATTTTTTCTGACTAAAAACAAACACCATGTGGGATACTCACAAAAATGTTGGAAGAACTTAGTAGGCCAGGCAGCATCCATGGAAAAGAGTAAATGGCTGACGTTTTGGGCTGAGACATTGGGACTGGTAAATAAGAGGTTAGAGGTCAGGGTAAGAAGATAGAGGAGATGAGGATAAGGTACAGGGTCAAAGAGTCAGAGGGCAGCAGAGGTCACAGAGGGGCAGCACTGAGAGAGGGTTTCACATGCTTTTTCCATGCTGCTTGTCTTTTGAGCTTTGAGTCAGCTGTATATTTTATCCTCACTGCTCATTTATTAAGTTGTTGGATGGATACTTTTCTGAACAGTTATTTACGATCACATCACCTTTTATCCACTGAATATAGATAGATAGATAGATAGATAGATAGATAGATAGATAGATAGATAGATAGATAGATAGATAGATAGATAGATAGATAGATAGATAGATAGATACTTTATTCATCCCCATGGGGAAATTCAACATTTTTTCCAATGTATAGTATTTTACCTTCGTCTTTGAGCATTTTTGTCCTTATCAAATTATGTTTTTGCCATTCCGACTCAATTCTTTGTAAATTGCACTATTGCTAATGGCCCGGCAGCAGTTCCCTGAGCCAAATTAAGTATTATTTCTTTCCTTTGACTCCAAGCTTCCGAATGTAAGAAGCATACCCGAGCATATTCTAAATGTTATTCTCTATTTTAAACACAAGCACTTCCTTTGTATCCTGGTCAGGGAGAGTTTGTATGAAACAGTTTTAAATGACAAGCTGTTGCAGCCTCTACTTCTATCTCACCTCCACTGCTGGGTGGTGAAAATAGCTCACACAGAGATTAGTATCAGGAACGTCATGATATTCTGAATATAGAAACCTCAATTTGAGTGAATGCTGTGTAAATACAGCCCATTCACAATTATCAGTCAGCAATAAATAACAGATTGTACACTGCGTAAAATTATAAAGAAAGTGTATTTACCACCTTCAGCTTTATCAAACAGTTAATAGGGAAAAAAAGAAAAGTAAAGACCAGGACCCATTACAGTTAAACCACTCCAATGTGCACATAATCATTGGAGCTCATACAGGAATATACAGGGGTGTTTCTCCTGCTCACACGCAATGTTCCCTCTAATTTTTAGTAGTCAGCGTGCGCAAAAATGTGACAAAAGTATATACGCACTGAATGCCCACATGGCACAGTTTAAGTAGGTTTACAAAATATTTGACATAAAACTGCACAGAATAACAACAAAATAACATACATATTTAAGTCACTCAGTTATTTTTTCTCTCCCGTCTTTGGCATTTACCCATTCTTTGTAAACTCTATCTAGACTAACAGAGCTTCCATCCAATTGATAGATTTTGATTCTCATTAACATATCCAAATAACATTCACCTAAATGATTTCTTAACTTGTTTTTGAGTGGATTCATTAGGCTAAAACCTCACTCACAGTCCACACTAGACGCAAGAAAGGTTCCCCCAATGTCCATCAACTGTGCAAGGTCACAAAACTGTTCATTTTGAAGTACAAATGCCACAATTTGAGCAAAGTTTGAAATCAGTTTGGATTTAATTTTTTCTTGCACAGAAAATTTGAAATCATTAAACTGTTTAACTATTACAGTATTTTTAGCTAGAAAATCATGATATTCTAGACATAAGGCAGTAACTTGTACATTGCTATGATGCAGCTGTACAAACCGGAACAGGAAAGGTGAGGTGACGTAAATTAGTGACGTGCATTGTGATATTTGAAAACCCGACTAACTAGTTAACAGAAACATTTAGCTAAAAGATTATTTTCAATTAAGTATAATTATTAATTACTACATTTTTTAGGTAATTAATCAGTTGTGCGCATATTAATTTCCTTTGTGCGCTGGTTGAAAAACGTGTGTTGCCGCGCACACGTGCACAGCTTAGAGGGAACATAGCTCATGCACTGGACCCACGGTCTGCGTGAAAACACCTGCCACATTTTCAAACTCCCTCAAAGATCATCTTGAGCAAACTGGCTTTCTCTCTGTCTCTCAGGAGTATCGCCCTTCCTCCTTGGAGCCGTTCATCTGCACAAAGCATTTCCTGCAACGGGGACTCTGTTGGCAATGACATTCTGCTGCATCTTCCTTTCTGTCCTGCTTAACAGTTCTCACCTAAAGACACCAAACAAGACTGCTGTGCTTCAGAAAACTCCTCCCCACAGTACTCTAGAACCTTAGCAACTTCTCTCACATCCTGTAATCTTGATTGGCTGACTCACATTCTTAAACTGGACAACATGGAGCAAAGATCAAACACACTCTCCAGCATGGCACACTGCTTTTACTGCTCGTATAAACTACCTCACAGCATAGCAGTAGAAATCTTAACGAGGGCGTTACTGAGGTGGGAGTTAGAGAATGAGAGGCTTCCGTATAATAATGATCTTATTAAAGAACTTAGCAAGTAATTGAATGAAGGTTTCTGAAGTCACGGTTGATTTTATTGTAATTTGAACAAGTATAGGTACAATGAAAAGCTCATATGCAACAGAATCACAGGCGCACAGCATCAAATCAGTAACATTCACAAGAAAAAGCATGCATGAATCATAGGTGTGTAACCCTGAGGTTCAGCCAGCATGTGTTTGTCTAGGGGAAGACAGCCTCTGGCCCAGTTAAACTGAGTAATCTCATTTGTGTGGATGCTGCGTGATGTGTTGCCCGGTTACAAATCCGAACTGCAAAATATCAGACAGTGCACCACATGCAATTCAACAAGTGAACTTTATAAATCTTAATCTGACTATAGGGTTAGTAAGAAAATAAAAAGAAAAAAGCACCCATTTTAATGAAAGTCTAAAGTGCACAATGGAGTTCACAATTTCCCATCGTTTCCCATCGACCTCCGAGCATCTCCGACCTTCAGACACTCAGTCCTAGTCCACTCCGTTCAGCAGTCTACCAACTCTCTCCACTCACGTCTTCTCTCTTCGTCTCTCGCCAACAAAAGACTGTGAAATCCCTGCTCCCAGACCCACAAGAAAGAACAACATGCCTCTCATTGGCTAACATACATTCCAAAGGCCCCGTTATCTCTAGTCATAACCCAAACATTGCTGCTACAGAGAGGCCATTACCTTAGCAGTGAAATCTTACAGAGCATTACAGGTGTTAACACAATACCAACAAGAAAACACAGTTTTCTGTGTTCTGAATATATCTAGTCCTTTTAAGTGTAAGGTGGTCAAAGTGGTCATAGTATTGCTAAGCTATAATTGTTAGGGACTCACAGATTGATTCAAGAACCAAATAGTTAAAGGGAAGTAGTTGCTCTCAAACCTGGTGGTTCAGGAATTCAGACTTCTGGACCTTTTGCCTGATCATAGTTGCAAAAAAAAGATGGCATGGTTTGGATGGTGGTGTCCTTGAGGATAGACGCTGCTTTCCTTTGATGGGATCCTTGATGATAGTGCTCCTTGTAGATGAGCTCAGTAATGGGAAGGGCTTTACTTGTGGTGGACTGGGCTGAATCCACTACTTCTTATAGGCTTCTCCATTCTCGGGCAGTCTGGATGCTAACACGAGAAAATCTGCCGATGCTGGAAATCTAAAGCAACACACACACACACACACACACACACACACACACACACACACACACACACACACACACACACACACACACACACACACACACACACACACACACACACACACACACACACACACACACACACACACACACACACACACACTTCTGGAGAAACTCAGCAGGCCAGGCAGCATCTATGGAAAAGAGTAACTAGTCATGAGTAACAATGAAGGGTCTTGGTCAAAAACATCAACTGTTTATTCTTTGCCATAGAAGCTGCCTGGCCTGCTGAGTTCCTCCAGCATTTTGTGTGTGTTGCCTCAGTCAGGGTACTCCCCACTGTGAATCTATAAAAGTTTGTCAAGGTTTTGGATGACATGTTTAATCTGCACAAACTTCTATGAAAGTAGAGGTACTGCCATGTTTTCTTTGAAATGACATTTATGTACTCGTCCCAGTACAGACCCTCTGATGTGATAACACCCAGGAATTTAATGTTACTAACCCTCTCCACCTACCATCCCCTAATGAGCACTGGCTCATGGACCACCAACTTCTTCCTCCAGTGGATAATAATCAGATCATTGAATGAGAGATGGTTGTTGTGGCACCACTCAATCAGATATTCAATCTTCCTCCTATATACTGATTCATCACCACCATTGATTTGGCCAACAACAGAGCAGGGGGCTAGGCACCCAGCCTTGTGCTGATGGTGATTGTGGAGGAGATTTTGTTGCCAATGCACAATGATTGGGATCTGCAAGTGAGGAAATCAAAGACCCAGTAATAGTAGGAGGTCTTGAGACCTACGTCTTGTAGCTTATTGATTAGTTTTGAGGGGATGATAGTATTATATTCTGAGCTATACTCAATAGACAATGGTTGTAAACTAGTGCATGTTTGTCCTCTTTCTCCTTCCAGGAGTCAACAGTCAGCACTTTAGTTGTGCTTATGATGACCAAGAGATTTCTTTTGCAGCATCACTCAACCTATCCCGCTCCAGTAAGCTGACTCATCGCTATCTGATTCATCCAACAGCAGTAGAGTCACTGCAAATTTGAAGGTCACATTAGAATTGTGCTTAGCCACACAGTTGTGTGTGTGTGTGTGTGGAGGGTAGAGCAGGGGTCTAAGCACAAGTCCTTGAGGTGCACCTATCAGTGAAGAGGAAATGTGGTTACCAATCCTCACAGATTGCAGTCTGCCAATGAGGAAATTGAGTACCGAGGGAGGTACAAAGGGTTAGGACTTGAAGCTTGATGTTGACTTTTGATTTTTGATGGAATGATTGTGTTGATTCTGTAGTCAATGAACAGCAGCCTGAGTTCTTGTTGTCCAGATGGTCTAGAGTAGATTGAAGTGCCAGAGAAATCACATCTGCTGTTGACCTGTAGCAGTGACAGGCAAATTGAAGTAGATCCAGATGATCATTGAGGCAAGAGTTCATTCACACCATACCCAACCTCACTATGACTGACATTAGAGCCACTGGGGAGTATTCACATTGCCTTCTTGGATGTTGGCACAATGGATGCCTTTTTGAAGTAGGTGGAAACAAAAGACCACAGCAGTGAGAAATTGAATATGTCCATAAATACACCAGCAGTTGGTTACTCTGATTTTTAATACTTGGCCAGGTATCCCATCTGGATCAGATGAAAGGTTCCTAGATGTCAGCCTCAGAGACTGAAATTACAGGGTCGTTCAGCAATGTGGAAGCTCATGAAGATGTGTCATGCTTCTCCCCTTCAGAATGTGCATCAAAGGAATTAAACTCATTCAAGACTGATGTATTGTTGCCACTTAAGCTACACATCTCACCATATAAAAAGTTATTTTGTGAAAATGCAGCCACAGCTGTCGAACTTCCATCTGTGATTCTAGTTTAGTCTAAAATTTCCACTTTGCACTCACAATGGCCTTCTGAATGTTGTACTTGGACTTCTTGCATAATGATAATGGGAACCATAGAACAGAGGTAAAAGATTGATGGAACTAGAAACAGATGGGGGAAGGGAAGGGGGGGGTAATAAGGTGCTGGTGGTGAGGTATGGGAAAGATGACAAAAAAGAGGACAATCAAAGGAGAATCAGGAGAGAAAGAAAGGGGGAACATGCTTGGGGTGTATGTGGGATCAGACTGGGTGAGAAGTTCAACTGCAATTGGAACATTCAATATTCATACCACTGGGTTATGGTTAGCTAGTAATGGGATCTAGCTGGTGGAAGTGACACTGGATAATATGCTGGTTGGAAAGTCCAGTTGGTGAAAGGTGAGAACCAAGGGAAATCTATCCGCTTTTTGTCTTGATGAGATGGGGTAAGAGCAGGTCCAAGAAACAGGGGAATATGAAAGAGGGCTCTATCAACTATAATGGGATGGCGGCTACATTTTCTGGAAAAGGAAGATATTTTAAATATCTTAAAATGGAAGGTCTTCTCTTGAGAGAAGATGCAGCGAAGAAAGAGAAACTGGGAAAAGGGATGGCATCCTTATCAGAAACAAAGTGGGAAGAGGTGTAGTCTAGGTAGACATGGGAGTCAGTGAGTTTATATAAATGGTATGGATAGTGTGTCACCTCAAATGAAAACAGAGAGATCTAGAAAAGGGGAGAGAAGTGTCAAAATGATCCATTCCAAATTAATTTGAGAGCTGAGTAGGAGTCAGTAGCAAAGATGATAAAACTAATGAGTTCCACATGGATGCAGCAAGCAGAACTATGTAGTTGCTGATATGGTGGAGAAAGAGTTGGAGAGTGGTACAGGAGAAGAAGGATATAGTGCTTTCCCAGTGTATGTGTTGAATAAACTCTTCCTGGGCTTCCAGCCGGGCACAGGTATCAATTTTAACTGATGTTTCATTGAAAAACTGTGCCACCTTCCCTAATTCATCCTTAATGAAGTTGGCAGAGTTTGCCATCAAGACATCAGTTAAAGTCGATACTTGTACCTGGCTGGAAGGCTGAGAGGAGTTTATTTGTACAGGAGAAGGTTTGGAACATGGAATTTTCATGTAGCTAACAAAAAGAACAGGAAATGCTCAGTGTTATGTGAATGCCCATGGCCATATCTTTGATTTGTAGGAAGTGAGGGAAATCAAAATAGAAATTGTTCAGGTAAAACCAAATTGAGCCAGGTGGTTGAGAGTATTGGTAGGTGGGAGCTGGATGGATCTTTGCTGCAGAAAGAATCCTGAATGTGTGAACTCTGTGAATGATGCCCAATGAGAGGGAGCTGAATTTCAAGTATGCATTCAAAATCATTCAAGAAATGCAAATGGGAGTCACAAAACTACAGGATATACACCATCACACACCAAAGGTTATTTACACATGTTTAATGAATGAGTTCAAAAGTGAGAATGATCTTTGCTACACCTGATCTTCTGGAGTTTCATATGATGGGTAATGGAAAAAATTTCATTTGTACTGAATTTTACAAATTGCTCATTGGGAATGGGGTTGTTGGCCAGAAAGAACTACAACCAGAGAACAGGAATGGAGGCAGCCATTTTGCGAGACTGTCCTTGCAGCTGCCATTTTGTGATCTGTTTGATGAACTGATACTTGCTCCGGGATAACTTAATCCGAGCAATTCAACATAGACACAAGGAGTTTCTGCTAATGAACTGCTAAACCTGAGACCATTTTTAGATAAGAAGCTGTTCATTTTGTAAAATGGCAGGTTTGCAGAAGTAATCTCATCATCTGGGTGACCTGATTTGACTGGTTTGAACCAGTCAGAGTTGAATACAATGAAGAAGTCACCTAAGGCTTGCAGTTGAAGGCAAAGACCATAAAGTAATTCTGCTTGTAGCCCTGGGCTGCATTCAATGGGAATTTGACACAGATCAGTCCGATGACATCAAGCCAATGAAATTGAAACATATTGATTGACCTGAGAAGAAAATGTATAAAATGGAGGATTTTGGGAGCTTAGGCAGTGACAACTCTCCAGAGACCACACATTGTGGATGTGAAGGACCCCACATTGGACATGTGTAGATCACATTAGCCTGCCCCAGGCACTTTTTCCTGGGTATTACCTTTTCTCTTTTTGACTCTTCATGGAGGGTCAGGGAAATCAAGTCATTGTGCACACAGGTATTCAGTTGTGTAAATTCACATACTTGTGAATTGAGCCAATAAAGGTACTTGTCAGTTAATACAGATCCTCTCTGTGCCTAATTTATTAAGGAGTAATTCTTGTAACAGGGTCCACCATATACTTCCACTCCATTCCACACAGCCTCTGATGAAAAGAAATTTGGTGGAAAGAATCTTTCAGATGTGAGAGACATCTCACAGAAGATGAAACTGTGTCTTGTTTCTGCATCTTTTGTCAATGGTGCAGCAGTACTGCAAGTAATGCAGGTGGCGCACAGCCCTAATGCCCTGGGTTTGGTGTGGAGCTCCAGTGCTGTCTATGTAGAGTTTGCAGGTTAAAAGTTTGCCATGAGGCCATGTTATTATCACTGGATTAATAAGCTAAATATTCAGGAAAATGTCCTGGGAACTTGGGTTCAAAAAGGTGATAAATTTGAGTGTGATGAAAAAGTCTAATGATGACCATGAAAAGCATTGTTGACTGTTGTAAAGAGCCACCTGTACCACTAATTTCCTGCAGGGGAGGAAACCTGTCATTTTTACTGAGTCACTAGACCCACAGGAATGTGGTTGACTTTTAGCTGCCCTCCGAAATGGTACCTGGCAAATCATTCAGATGTAATAATCCACTAGGAAACCATCAGGAAATAGAATTGAATAAATCATCTTGAATCATCCGAGGCGCACAAAATGATACAAGCAAACATTGCTATGAAAACCCTATAAATTCCTCCTCACCTAAACCTGGGTGCTTTTGCCAAAACTGTGAGAACAGCAGCCTGGCATAATCATACTCATGGAATTATAATTTATGGTCAGCATTCCACACACCACCATCCCTATTTCTGGTTATGTATTGCCCCACCAGCAGGAGAGATCCAGCAGAGTTGGCAGCACAGTGGTATATACTCTAGAGGTGAAATGAGAGTAACTGCCCTTGACATCAAGACAGAATTTGATTAAGTTTGGCGGAAGTCAATAGGAATCGGGGGTGGAGATGTGGGGATGTGGGGATATGGGGACCCTCTGCTGATAGGAATCATATTCAAAGGAAGATGGTTAGATAGGTTGGAGATCAATCATCTCATGCACAGGATACATCTTCAAGAGTTCCTCAGTACAGTACAGCTTCAGCAACACTCAAGTAGGATGTGACCATATAGGATACAGCAGCCTGCTTGATAGGCTATTTTTGTGCTCAATGACTCTAGAAGGAATAACTCTACCATTGTGCCTCATCCAACATCTAAAAGGCCAATTATCTTAGTGCAAAATGTGGTTTACTACAGCACACCATCTAGCTGCCATGGAGTTAGTACCTCAGGCCACTCCATTGGGCAGTGCAATGGTGTAGTAAGCAGAGTACTACCTCATAGCTCTGCAGACCTGAATTTAATTCTAACCTTGGCTGCTGACAGTGTACAGTTTGTATTTTCTCCTTGTGACTAAAAGAACATTCTCTTGGTGCACTGTTTATGCTTCTCTTCCCATATTCCCAGGATTTGATGAGTTAATTAGTCATGATAAATTGCTTCTAGTTTGTAGGTGAGTCAGATTCTGTGTGGAATTAATGGGATTGTGCAGAAAGTCAAAAATAGGAATAATATAGGACCAACGCAGATAGTTGATAATTGAAATGCACCTCCTGGGTTGATGTGCCAGTTTCCAATCTACATTTTGCCATCACCCTAATTTTTTTTTATTTTTTTTTTATTTTTTGGATAATCCAGATGAGGACTTTCTGAAACAGAAACTTCTTCACTTGGCACTGAAACCGAAGTAGTGGAGAGGAACACACTTTGTGAAGAGATCACTAGCTACCAGTGATGTTTCGGCACAAACTCAGTTACATCATCTTCAATGAGTGAGAACACTAACAGATTTATTATATTGTAAATGAGGAAATGTCAGTTACATGCTTGTATTCCAATATTGTATTCATTTTCTTTATTCATGTATGTTTTGTCCAAATTAAGGGGGAAGCAATGTAGTAATTCTTGTCACTTTAGGTTTATTGTGATATTATTATTGTTATCCACTCCCTCTATTGATTAGATAAAAACACAACATAAGCTGGGCTTTTCACATGGACATGTGGACTACAGGAATTTCCACTCTGTGGGTGTTGATCTTACTTCACTTTTACATACGTTGAAGAGCACTATGGTCAAAATCAAAAACTTGGTTCAGAATTGAACAGCATGATGAAGTTCAGAAATGTTTGCTAGTCTATTCTACGACTGGGAAAAGGTAAATGGAGAGGAGGAGATGACATGGGTGCATTTGCCATTGTAGGACAATTCTTCCTAATGTTTAATGATGAATGCTGCCATTTTATTTAGACTAGATTTTTGATTTTACTCTTATTGCCCATCCTCATCCACCTTCAATTCCTCCTGAACAATGATCAGCAAGGACCTTCACAATAAACTTCTGTTATCAGTTGAGGTGTACTCTCGAATGAAGCAGTGAAAGCATAAGAAATTCTTATGTTATCAGGCTGAGTTCCCCTTATTCAAAAATATAAAATCTGAAATTTTTTTGAGTGCTGACATGACTTCATAAATTGAAAATTCCGCAAGGCACTGGGAAGGTTCCCAGGTGATGCACAGGTCTCTGCACACAACAGACAGTTCTGAGAAGAGACCTCACATATATAATAAGCAGAAATTAATGAAAAATATAAAAATACTGCAAAAAGTGAAAATAATGATCTCGATCATGTATTGACAGAGTGGATTCCTCGGTGTTGAAGTGAACATATGCTATTTATCATGAAACAAGCAAAGGTCTATCACGACAAACTGAAAATTGAAGTTAGTTGTGAATATTTAGCAGGCTGGTTGCAGAAATTTAAGAGAAGGAACAGCATTAAATTTTTAAATATTTGTGGTGACAAAGCATCTGCTGATCGTGAAGCAGTAGAGAAATTCATTGATGAGTTTGCCAAGATCATCATTAATGAAATCTTTTAATCAAAGCACTGCATTATAGGTGGAGACTGAAAGCCTGCCACTGTTTGCTCTTGTTCAACAGCTGATTCAGGCTTTCTCCCAATATTCCTATGCTACTTTTGTTAACCTGCACATATTATATTTTTGTTATATTAATATTATGCAATAATTTTTACTGTTAAATACATATGTGTGATGAACATGTGTAAGACAAAGACTGCTACCTGGTAACATATAAATTCTGAGCTGGAAATGATGGCGATCCCAAGCTATTTCATTATATATTTAAAACTCCATTTTCAGCCCCAAGCATTTCTGATAGCGGGTACTCAACCCGTACTTGTCATTTCAAGATCTACGATAATTTGTCAACAGATTTATAGAATTGAAAATGTAAAATATTATAGTTTTAAGTTTCTACTTCATTTCATTTTGTAGGAAATATGCTTTTTAAGCTACTAAACTCAAATCCACACAGTACCAATAAATTACTCATATAATGCTTTAAGACATTGGTTCTGGTCACACTATGTAGTAAGGATGTGATAGCACTGGAGAGGGTTCAGAAGAGATTCCTAGGGTTTCACCAGGGATATGAAACATCGTAATTATGAGGAAATACTGGAGAGGCTAGTTCTGTCTTCCTTGGAGCAGTGGGCATTAAAATATGTCATGATTGAGATACATAAAATTTTGAGGGATATACATAGGGTAGACAGAAGGAATGTATTTCTCTTATCAGAATTGAATAAGAATAGAAGACATTGATTTATGGCTAGAAGTAAGGAATTTTGAGTAGATTTAAGAGAGATCTTTTCACCTAGAAAGTGGAAGCTTTAATATTCTTGCAGAGGGATTGATGGAAACAGAGTTAGCAACAACATTTAAAAGGTATAACCTAGGCATTGAAGTCTATAGGCCACGTGTGGAATATGGGATTAATGCAATAGGTGCCTGCTGGTTGGTGTGGACAGGATGGGCCAAATGCCCTGTTTCCATGCTCTGTGACTCTATGATACTCAGGGCAGTTAAAGTTAACATGCTGTAATCTGTCGAGAATATGCCTGGTGTTGGGCAGACCAAACAAACAAATAACTTCAAGGTTATTTGTTACTGATTATTATTTTCTCACTAAATTACATGAATTTAAGTTCCTTATGGTAGGATTTAATTATATGACTTATGTCACTAGATCAATAGGATAAACTTTTTCATGTACCTTAGTGTTTATTTCATCTGTCACTGGAGATTCCTGCCATCAAATAAACCAGTCTTCAGCCAACTTGACTCACCGGATACAGAAAATGCCATGGAGATAGATAACCTACCTGCTAGAGAACTGCATATCTGCACTCCAGAATAAGCCAGGTGTCTACCTAAGCTGCTTACTGCTTATTTGGCATCCATCTAACAATTTGAGAAAATGCCCAGGTACGTCCTTTTCATAAAAAAAAGCAGGACAAACCTAATTTGGCTACTCATCAGCAAAGTGGTGGAAAATGTTCCTGACCGTAACATCAAGCAGCACTTGCTCACCAATAACCTCATCATCTGTGCCAAATTTGAATTTGGCCAGGATCATTTGGCTTTAGTCCTCATCATAGTATTGATCCAATCATGGAACTAAGAGCTGAATTCTACAGATGACATGAGGGTGACTGCTCTTGACCTTTAAGGCAGCTTTCAAATGACTGTGGCTTGACAGAACACTGATACAACTAAAAGCAATATGGTTTTAGTTGTATCAGAGCTCCTTAATGCCACAATCAATTGGAAAAACATTCATATAGTTGAAGTTATACATCACACGAAGAAAGATGGTTGTGGTTGTCAGTCAATACCTGAGTCCATTAGACCATAAGATATAGGAGCAGAAGTAGGCCATTCTGCCCATCGACTCTGCTCCACCATTCAATCATTGACTGATCCAATTCTTCCAGTCATCCCCACTCCCTTGCTTTCACCCCACACCCTTTGATGCCCTAGCTAATTAAGAACCTATCTATCTCTGCCTTAAATAAACTCATTGACTTGGCCTCCACAGCCACTTGTGGCAACAAATTCCACAGATTTACCACCCTCTTACTAAAATAATTTCTCCTCATCTCAATTCTAAATGAATGTCCTTCGATCCTGAAGTCATGCCCTTTTGTCCTAGCATCCCTTACCATGGGAAATGACTTTGCCATATCTAATCTGTTCAGGCCTTTTAACATTCAGAATGTTTCTATGAGATCCCCCCTCATTCTCCTGAACTCCAGGGAATACAGCCCAAAAGCGTTCTCCATACGGTAACCCTTTCATTCCTGGAATCATTCTTGTGAATCTTCTCTGAACCCTCTCCATTTCTGAAATAAGGAACCCAAAACTGCACACAATACTGTCATCTCACAAGTGCCCTATAGAGCCTCAGCATCCCATCTCTGCTCTTATATTCTATACCTCTCGAAATAAATGCCAACATTGCATTTGCATTCTTCGCAACTGACGCACCCTGAGGTTAAACTTCAGGGTATCTTGCACAACAACTCCCAAGTCTCTTTGCATTTCTGCATTTTGAATTCTCTCCCCATCTAAATAATAGTCTGCCCATTTATTTCTTCCACTAAAGTGCATGACCATACACTTTCCAATATTGTATTTCATTGGCCACTTTTCTGCTCATTCCTCCAAACTATCTAAGTTTCTCTGCAGGCTCTCTGTTTCCTCAATACTACCCACTCCTCGAACTATCTTTGTATCATCGGCAAATTTAGCCACAAATCCATTAATACCATAGTCCAAATCATTAAGATACATCGTAAAAAACAGTGATCCCAACACCGACCCCTGTGGAACTCCACTGGTAACCAGCAGCCAGCCAGAATAGGATCCCTTTACTCCCTTTCTCTGCTTTCTGCTGACCAGCCAATGCTCCACCCATGCAAGTAACTTCCTTGTTACTCCATGAGCTCGTATCTTGCTAAGCAGCCTCATGTGCGGCACCTTGTCAAAGGCCTTCTGAAAATCCAAGTACATAACATCTACTGTATCTCCTTTGTCTACCCTGCTCGTAATTTCCTCAAAAAATTGCAGTAGGTTTGTCAGGCAGGACTTTTCTTTCAAGAAACCATGCTGGCTTTGGCCTATCATGTCATGTACCTCCAGGTACTCCATAATCTCATTGCTAACAATCGATTCCAACAACTTCCCAACCACTGTGTCAGGATAACTGGTCTATAGTTTCCTTTCTGCTGCCTCCCATCCTTTTTAAATAGCGGAGTAACATTTGTAATTTTCTAGTCATTCGGTACAATGCCAGAATTTATTGATTCTTCAAAGATCATCATTAACGCCTCCGCAATCTCTCCAGCCACTTCCTTCAGGAGTCGAGGATGCATTCAATCAGGTCCAGCAGATTTATCCACCCTCAGACCATTAAGCCTCCTAAGCACCTTCTCAATCATAATTTTCACTGCACAGACTTCACTTCCCTGACACGATTGAATATCTGGTATATTGCAGATGTTTTCCACTGTGAAGACTTGTGCAAACTACACATTCAGTTCCTCTGCCATCTCTGCACTTCTCATTACAATATCTCCAGTGTCATTTTGTATTGGTCCTATATCTATCCTTGACTACCTTTTACCCTTTATATACTTAAAAAAGTCTTTCATAATTCATCTTTTCCTTCCTAATGACTTTCTTCATTTCTTTCTGCAAGATTTTAAATGTTTCCCAATCCCCTATCTTCCCACTAGCTCTGGTTTCCTTGTATGCCCTCTCTTTAGCTTTTACTTTGACTCTGACTTCACTTGCCAGCCACGGTAGTGTCCTTCTTCCCTTTGAAAATTTCTTCTTCTTTGGAATATATCTCTCTTGTACTTCCCTCATTTTTCACAGAAACTTCAGTCATTGCTGCTCTGCTGTCCTTTCCAGTCAACTTCGGCCAGTTCCCCTCTCATGCCATTGCAATTTCCTTTATTCCACCGAAATACCAACACATTGGATTTTATTTTTTCTTTTTCAAATTTTAATGTGAGCTTGATTATATTGTGATCAATGTTCCCTAAGGGTTCCTTAACCTTAAGCTCTCTTATCACCACCGGATTATTGCACAACACCCAGTCCAGCACAGCCAACCCCCTAGTGAGCTCAACAACTAGCTGTTTTAAAAAACCATCCCTTAGACATTCTACAAATTCTCTCTCTGGAGGTCCAGTGCTGACCTGGTTTTCCCAATCCACTTCCAAGTTAAAATCCCCAATGATTATCATGACTGTGCCTTTCTGACATACCTTTTCTATCTCCTGCTGTAATTTGTATTCTACATCCCAGCTGCTGTTTGGAGGCCTGTACACAATTGCCATTAGGGTCCTTTTACCCTTGCCATTTCTTAACTTAAGCTATTAACTCTACAACTTCCAATTCTATGTCATCACTTTCTAATGATTTAATATTATTTCTTATACACAGGGCTTCCTCACCCCCTCTGCCTACTAGCCTATCTTTCTGATACACTGTATATCTTTGAACGTTCAGCTCCCAATGGCATCCATCCTTTAGCCAAGTTTCAGAGATGACCACAATGTCATATTTGCCAATCTGTAGCTGAATTTCAAGATAGTCCATTTTATTCCTTATGCTGTGTACATTTAAATATAACACTTTCAGTCCAGTATTTGTTGCTTTCTGTTTTAACTGTACCATGCCCCTATTGCCCTGTAACTCATACCACTGGCTGTGATTAAGCTTCATCTCCTGCTTGTCCTTTCTATAATCTCAGTTGCACATTATTTTTGATTTATTTCTGTTTTCCCCTTCCTTAACCCTATCACTTCAGTTCTCACCCCCTGCCAAATTAGTTGAAACCCTCCCTAACAGCTCTATTAAACCTGCCTGCTAGGATATTGGACCCCTTTGAGTTTAGGTGTAACCCATCCTTTTTGTACAAGTTGTACCTCCACCAGAAGAGGTCCCAATCATGCAGGAATCTGAAGCCCTGCCCCCTACACCAGTCTCTCAGCCACACATTAATATGCCAGATCACGCTATTCTTGCTCTCGTTAGCATGAGGCACAGGCAGCAATCCTGAGATTACTACCCTAGGGGTCCTGCTTTTCAGCTTCCTACCTAACTCCCTGAATTCTCTCTTCAGGACCTCCTCCCTTTTTCTACCTATGTCATTGGTACCAACGTGTACCAAGATTTCTGGCTGTTCACCCTCTCCCTTCAGAATACTCTGCACTCAATCGGAGACATCCCGTACCCTGGCACCTGGGAGGCAACACACCATGAGGGTATCTCCATCAGGCTGACAGAACCTCCTGTCTGTTCCCCTCACTATGGAATCCCCTATGACTACCGCATTCCTCATCTTCCTCGTTCCCTTCTGCACCACGGAACCAGGCTCAGAGCCAGAGACCCGATTGCCAATGTCGTCCTCTGTCAGGTCATTCCCCCCAACCGTATCCAAAATGAGATAGCAATTACTGAGGGGGATGGCCACAGGGGTGCTCTCTGATCCCTGAGCTCTTCCCTTCACTTCCCTGACCATCACCCACTTATCTAACTCCTGCAACCTCGGGGTGACCAACTCCCTGTTGCTCCTCTCTATCTCCTGTTCACTCTCCCTAATAAGCTGTTGTCCCAGGACATCCCTGTAGGAATTCCTCAAGCTCACATCCTAGGCACAACTATTTGAAGCTCGTACATCAAGAGTCTTCCTTTAATCCTAAAGTCAAAGTGGAATGTTTGCTGATGATTGCACAGCATTCAATTCCACTGACAACTCCTCAGCAAATGAAGTAGCCCATGCCGACATGGAACAAGAATTGAAGTCTGAACCATTCTTCCCTCTAAGCTGTGCGAGTGTGCAGTTGTGCAGTAACTGCAATGCTCACATGCACATAGCCTCTGTTCTGCACAGCTAGAATTTTTGTTAATGTTAATGTGTTAATGAAGATAATCCATAAATTTTCTAAATAATAAACAGGCCACAACATTGACTTTGAAACATTTTAGAGCTTCAGCACATTTACCTTGTTTGTGTTTCAAGTTACAAAACTGTTACAAATTGTAACAATAAACACTGAATAGAAGTTTGTAACTCATTGTTAATAAGCTGCTGGAAAATGAATGCCAATGCCATTTAAAGTGCCGTGTAGTTTTCAAGCCGTGTAGAAATTTCCTGCTCAGAGCAATGGTTGTTCTGTGCAGCTGTGAAAAAAATAGTGGAAATGTTGGTCTGAATATTCAGACTACGAATGTGTCAGACAATGTCCATTTCCAACAAGTAACATTTAATGCTCAGTTTTTCATCATCAGCCAATGACCAAGAACCAAACTAGACAAGCCACATTCATACTATGGACAATTCAGAGGCTGAGTAGCCTGTGGCAAATGACTTAGTTCCTGACATTCCACAGCATTCCACTATCTACAGTCACAGATCAGGAGCATGATGGAATACCCTCAAAATGCCTGGATGAGTGGAGCTCCAGCACAAACATCTAGGATTGTTTGAATGACATGTCTTCTGCTGCGCTGAACATTCATTGTCTCTATCCCAACTGCAATTGGTACCACTTACAAAGCTCACTTTAATGACTCACACAGACCACTCCAAAAGCACTCGCAAAGCTATCGACCTCTGTCAATAGAAAGGGCAAGGGCTTGGAAACATCACCACCTGCAGATTCCTCTCCAAATTGTATACTATCCTGATTTTAAATTATATATTACCAGCCCTCCGTAACTGATGGGTTTAAATCACAGATCTTGCTATGCAACAGCACTGTGGGAGTGCCCTAACCAGGAAGACAGCAGCAGTTCAAGAAATAGGCTCACTATTACCTTCTGCAGTGCAATTCGGGATAAATTTTGCTTTTGTCATTGATGTGCAGACAGCAAAAAAAAATAAAATACCATGCTGCCAGAACTGAAGATGAACAATCTAACAACATAGTAAAGCAATTTAGGGATCAAGCAAGGTTAGTGTTCAGGTAGAGTTCTAAGCAGTCAATCTACTTCTAGAACTTGATATTACTTCTTTGCAAGATGTCCCAATGGAGCATTTTATAGATGAAAGATAGGAACTAAGGCCAACTCCTGGAAGTGTTGGTGAGTGGGAAGGAAACCTATTGGAACAGATTATCTGGCTATAACAGGATAGATGAAAACAAAGGTAAAGAGAGTAATTTCAGGTGACGTGGAAAGACGAGCAACTACAATATGATATGATCAATCATCAAAATCAAGAAGTTGCAGATATTAATGCACATCATAATCACAAAAAATGTTATTTCTGATTTTAATTTAAACTATTTCAGTGCTTTGGCAAATGAAGATCTGATTGGAGAGGATCATATAGGGATTTGTCTCCTTGTAGAGAGGACGCATCATTAAAAAATGTCAAGAATGTAATTATAATGTTTGCTTTCCTTTGTTTGCCACATACTCTTTGATCAGTCTGTCCTTAGATGGTTAATGTCAGCCACTATTAATAAACTGTAATTCTTGAATTTTTCTGTAATTTGACAGATTGTTTTTCTTTGTTTCCTGTCCACTATTAAGCAACCTATGGTGTATACCTAAAAGAGGATCATGTTTTCTGTCTGTTCTTCAACAAAATAACTTGCTCCCGGTACCATCTCTTCTATCATCCCTGTCCGCTGTACCTCTCTGCAACCTTCGATTCACACTGCGGTCTTTTCTCCAAACTTTAGCTCTGCCCTTCATGAATATTTTAGAAAAAGGACTGCTCCCAACCTAACCTTAGGCACATTCTTGTTCTTCCAATTTTACCAGAACCCTCACAGCCATGCTAATTAGTGTATCTGGATAACTAACTTTATTCTATTGTTGTATCCTCTCTCAGTGCACAATGTGTTACCAGGAATCAGCATAAATTGAATCAAGTAAAATGTGGTAAATAGCAATGGTGTGGACAGGAGTTCATGCCCTGTTTCCAGCACAGCACGGTAAGACAGGCAGCCCAAAAGAATTCTTCCTTTAATTTTAGTCTGGAGTATATACCTACGTGTATTCAAACAAGAGGACAAAGTGTGTTATAATAAATAATCAATCTGCCAGTTTGCACAAGGAGGGGTGCAAATATTGTATATATTTATATAGAAAATAGAACAGTACAGCATAGTACAGGCCCTTCGTCCCACAATGTTGTGCCGACACTTAAACTCTGCCTCCCATATAACCCCCCCCCCCCACCTTAAATTCCTACATATACCTGTCTAGTAGTCTCTTAAATTTCACTAGTGTATCTGCCTACACCACTGACTCAGGCAGTGCATTCCATGCACCAACCATTCTCTGAGTGAAAAACCTTCTTCTAATATCCCCCTTAATCTTCTCACCCCTTACCTTAAAGCCATGTCCTCTTGTATTGAGCAGTGGTGCCCTGGGGAAGAGGAGCTGGCTGTCCATTCTATCTACTCCTCTTAATATCTTGTATACCTCTATCACATCTCCTCTCACCCTCCTTCTCTCCAAAGAGTAAAGCCCTAGCTCCCTTAATCTCTGATCATAATACATACTCTCTAAACCAGGCAGCATCCTGGTAAATCTCCTCTGTACCCTTTCTAAAGCTTCCACATCCTTCATATAGTGAGGTGACCAGAACTGGACAGAACTGGCCTAATCAGAGTTTTATAGAGCTGCATCATTACCTTGCGACTCTTAAACTCTATCCCTCAACTTATGAAAGCTAACACCCCATAAGCTTTCTTAACAACCCTATCTACCTGTGAGGCAACTTTCAGGGATCTGTGGACATGTACCCCCAAATCCCTCTGCTCCTCCACACTAACAAGTATCCTGCCATTTACTTTGTACTCTGCCTTGGAGTTTGTCCTTCCAATGTGTACCACCTCACTCTTCACCGGGTTGAACTCCATCTGCCATTTCTCAGCCCACTTTTGCATCCTATCAATGTCTCTCTGCAATCTTCGACAATCCTCTACACTATTTGTCCACCAACCTTTGTGTCGTCTGCAAACTTGCCAACCCACTCTTCCACCCTGACATCCAGGTCGTTAATAAAAATCACGAAAAGTAGAGGTCCCAGAACTGATCCTTGTGGGACATCACTAGTCACAACCCTCCAATCCAAATGCACTCCCTCCACCACAACCCTCTGCTTTCTGCAGGCAAGCCAATTCTGAATCCACCTGGCCAAACTTCCCTGGATCCCATGCCTTCTGACTTTCTGAATAAGCCTACCATGTGGAACCTTGTCAAATGCTTTACTAAAACCCAAGTAGATCACATCTACTGCACTACCCTCATCTACATGCCTGGTCACCTCCTCAAAGAACTCTATCAGGCTTGTTATACACAATCTGCCCTTCACAAAGCCATGCTGACTGTCCCTGATCAAACCATGATTTTCTAAATGCCCATAGATCCTATCTCTAAGAATCTTTTCCAACAGCTTTCCCACCAACGACGTAAGGCTCACTGGTCTATAGTTACCCGGACTATCCCTAATACCTTTTTTGAACAAGGGGACAACATTCGCCTCTCTCTAATCCTCCGGTACCATTCCCATGGACAACGAAGACATAAAGATCTTAGCCAGAGGTTCAGCAATCTCTTCCCTTGCATCGTGGAGCAGCCTGGGGAATATTCCATCAGGCCTCGGGGACTTATCTGTCCTAATGTATTTTAACAACTCCAACACCTCCTCTCCCTTAATATCAACATGCTCTAGAACATCAACCTCACTCATATTGTCCTCACTGTCATCAAGTTTCCTCTCATTGGTGAACACCGAAGAGAAGTATTCATTGAGGACCTCGCTCACTTCCACAGCCTCCAAGCACTTTTTCCCACCTTTATCTCTAATCAGTCCTACCTTCACTCATGTCATCCTTTTGTTCTTCACATAATTGAAGAATGCCTTGGAAACCCCAAAGGGTTTCCCATGTCCTTTACCCTACTCACCAAGGCCTTCTCATGCCCCTTCTTGCTCTTCTCAGCCCCTTCTTAAGCTCCTTTCTTGCTGCCCTATATTCCTCAATAGACCCATCTGATCCTTGCTTCCTAAACCTCATGTATGTTGCCTTCTTCCACCTGACTAGATTTTCCACCTCACTTGTCACCCATGGTTCCTTCGCCCTACCATTCTTTATCTTCCTCACCAGGACAAATTTATCCCTAACATCCTGCAAGAGATCCCTAAACATCGACCACATGTCCATAGTACATTTCCCTGCAAAAACATCATCCCAATTCACAACAGCAAGTTCTAGCCTTATAGCTTCATAATTTGCCCTTCCCCAATTAAAAATGTTCCTGTCCTCTCTGATTCTATCCCTTTCCATGATAATTGCAAAGGCCAGGGAGCGGTGGTCACTGTCCCCCAGCTGCTCACCCACTGAGAGATCTGTGACCGGACCCAGTTTGTTACCTAATACTAGATCTAGTATGGCATCCCCCCTATGCCATTAGCCATTAGCTGCTGTAGTCACATCCAAAGCATTACATTTGTGTTACTGGTAGATAATAATCAAGAAGCTTGGACCAATAATCCAGCAAGTCATCAAATGAGTTCAAATCCCATCATAGTCGACTGTGAATTTGAATTCAGTATCAAAAAAGTGTAATTACATTTATATTAAATGTAATTACACTTAAGGGGAGAATGGCCCAGTAAGGTACGACTGTTGTTATTTGATCAATCAGGATTCTGATAACATCTTTCATCACCTTAGTAAAATCAAAAGTACTTTGCAGCCTATTAATGTTGTAATATGGGAAACACAGCAATCAAATGTGCACTGCCAAGTGCCATAAACACCAGTAGAATAATGACCAGATAATCTGTTTTAGTGAGGTTCATTGAGGGATAAGTGTTACCCAAAGTCAATTTTGATTTAGTTTCTGAGAGGTTGCATCTTTACTAATAATACTAATTGTGGTGAGGACATTAATGTTCAGGGTCAACCACATGTCGCAATAACAATAGAATTATGTAAGACATAATACCTTTCTTAATGTTGGAAGGCAGCCAAAAGAACTCAGACACTAAAAGGAAATTAAATATTTTGAACAGAAATCAATTCTTTTAACCTTGCTTCAATTGAAATATAGAAGTGAGTCTTATTTCAGAATGAAGTCACATATTTATATGAATCTATTAGAAGCAATTTTCCTAGTTTCAAATTTTGCTTTCAGTTACATCTCTTATTGGGCAGCTTATCTGTATGGTTTTATTGGCTTGCATTCAAATTGGAAATGGTCTATTGTGTGTCTTGGGCTTTTCACATTATTTTTAAAGTTGATGATGCTTCAAAAGTTTGAGCTCCTACTTCCATTCAAGAGGTGGGTTGGAAATGAGAAATGTGAAGGAGTTCATGACCTGAGAAGAGTCAGATAGACTGATTGCAGTTGTCAAGCATACTGTTGGGAAGATTATAAGAGCTCTTTTTCATGTGGCTTGACATTGGGGCCAGGAAAACTTCTTGTTTGGGGAGCAGTTTTAGGCATACAGAGTCAATATACTATGGTAGATCTCACAACTAAAAGTACTTAGCTTTTTTTGACTCATGGCTAAATTGGAGGCACAGTGTTGGAACTATCTGTCACAGGGGAAATCAGACTTAGACAAGGGACTTGAGCCAAGATCATTATCTTCCTTGGCAATTGGATAAATAGCTGTTTCAGATATTGGCAAAGCTGTCTTTGGATTGTTTGTCATCAATTTGGTACCCAGCATGTTTGCAGCAGCAGTGTACGTGTGGACCAAAAACAATTTCTCTCTTCAAATGCCATTAGCAGCTGTAGTCACATCCAAAGCATTACATTCGTGTTACTGGTGGATAATAATCAAGAAGCCTGGTCCAATAATCCAGCAAGACATCAAATATGTTCAAATCCCATCATAGCTGTCTGTGAATTTGAATTCAGTATCAAAAAAAATTCCAGAATTTAAAATATCGTCCCTGATGGTACAGAATTATCAAATTCCTATAAAAATCTCAATATTCACCAGGAATCGTTAGGGAAGGAAAGCTCTCATTTGCCTACACATGGCTCCAGGCAAATGCAACTGCCCCCCAAAATGCCAGAACAAGACTGTCAACGTCACTGAAGGATAGAGCAAGTTTATGACCTGCTTGCATTTGTAAATGCCAGACCCAACAGTGATCTGCAGACTCGACAGTAAGCAAATCTAAATTGTGAAAATAAGACACATGTCTAGTATTTACAAGATACCGATCTTTTTTTGTAAAAAAATAATTGTGTTATTGTTTCAGTTGTGGCTTGGTGCCAGCACTCCTACCTCTCAGTCAGGTTTCAATCTGGAGATGTTAAGTCATAAGGCAGGTTTGTCTATCAAAACAGTATCAAGGGATTGCTACCTTGTCACCAATGCCTTTTTTGCTTAAACTTCTGTTCTAGTCCTTCTGTTGGATGCAAAAGGTCCAGTGGTGTTACTTTGGGGATAAACAGGAAAGATCTCCCCTGCATACCAGTTAATATCTATCCATTAGTGAACATTCTCTTAGCAGACACTCTAGTTGCTATTAACCAGGTTGCTGCAGGTAGAGCATAGCTATGTGCAAATTGGCTGCCATATTTATATGTAGGAAAATGTACAAAATGCAAAACATTTTCTTTTCTCAATGAAAACCCTTTGTTTCTTCCATCCTTTTATGAACACATGCTTTTTCCAATAAAAAGGGCAATACATGAAAGTGAATTAGCACAGTGTTTAAAATCTCCTAAGCTTTCTGTAACTTCGCATTTTGCAATTTTCATAGTCTTTTTACACATGATAGTACAATCTGGCACTGCATGACTCATTGTTCTGTTCCAAGGGAATGAGTAACATGAGATCCTCTGTTTACGTGTAGAAACCTCTTTTTGAAGGTGACATTATAAAACTCTTCTCAGACCAATCAATTGTTTTCGTTGGTTTTTGCAGCTGCAAATTCACAAGTGCTTTACTTTCCTATGGGGAATCATGTGATTTAGTTAAGTAGTCATAATTAGATATGAGCAGTTACGTCATGTAACAGAACGTATACCAGCTGAGGCACTGCATACAGAAAATGTCAAGACTATTTTTCAGCAATAACACAGCATTTTGCTTATTTGTTTACAATGGAAGTCAATGACTAAAGAAATTATTGCACCTCATTTAATGACTTGAAAATGCATCTTATGTAGATGTCATTTTGTTAGATATTTTTGTAAGTTATAAAAGGAAACAAGCTCAGAATTTCACAACATTGTCTCCTTCCCTGTGGAATGTACAGTTGCAGATGTTTCTTCAAATAGCAGAGAAAACTACTATGTGATGTACTGAACATATTTTATACAGTGCTTGCAAGAACACTTCCCTCTTCATTGTAAGAACCCCTTGGGGAACTTAGTAGCCAGGCTGTATACACCAGTTAGCTGTTAAATTGCAGTGAATTCCATTTCTCATGTTCAATTCAGTGACCAGCAACAGACTAATTTTAGTTGTTTGTTGTCAAGAACAGCTATTTGACAACTGCTGAAGTAAAAATTAATTCTGAAATCTGTGGAATGAAAAATGGAAGGCATGCAGATTTGTCTTTTTCCTGGCAATTTTATTGCAAAGTAATTATCAGTACAATGGCACTTAATACTAGCAGATATATGCTAATATTATATACATATCCATGCTTAATAATGTTTTAAAAATTGATTTTCTTAAAACAAAACTGTTTCAGTAAAATCATTAAACACTTCCAATGTGAAAAAGAAGCCTGATTGTTCAAAGACTAAGTTTATGGCTCCATAAAGTATGGACCATTTTTAGTGGATTTTTTGGCCTCAAACACAAACAAAGCATCTTCACTGCACCACATTTCAATTCTGAGCAACGACATCTCAGTTAAGAATATGTTTAGGTATAGCTTTGTGAAGTTCACTGTTTGAATCTGGGAGCTTATTTTTATCTCTCCTGTGTCTTTCACCACAAATAGGATTCATGTCCTGCTACTGTAGCAGAATTTTACTCTCTATGACAGACATTTCCTTCCCCAGTCCAACTTTCACCACATCTTCTTCTTTTCCTATTTAATATTATGTCCCCTTGCTTAGATTCTTGTGTATTTTCCGAGACTTACTCTGTCTCTTTTGTTAAGTATTTGAGATATTGAATATTGTATTCATACATCTTGCCTGTTTCTGCTTTTGTATATTACCTGATATTACTGTTCATAGTGGGCTCAGAAATGGTCTTTGCATGTGGGCCAAAGTCAAATTTCCTGCTTCTACTGCAGTTGTGCACCATTGTTATTTCCATTTCAGTCTCTGGTCTTTTTTTATCACTTAGTGTATAAGAAAATGTTTTTAAAAAGGTGTGTCTCTTGGATGGGAACACTTCCATATGTGACCGGGCATCAAACCTATCGTTTCTATTTCATTTCCACTGGATGGTGAACAGAAGAATTACCTTATGCACAAACGGGGAATAGATGTAGGAGATGATTTACATGAATCTGGGATCAAGGTTAAAGTTGACCACAGACACTGTGTCCACCATAGAAGGAAGAGGAAACTGATTATGACAAACAGTGACAAAACTTTGTCCTGAATTATGAAGGTAGCAAAGATGAAGGAAATTCTGATAATAATGGTGCACACAGAGTAGAAGCAGAGTATTTGATTTTGGCCTGCGTTCAAAGATCACAGCTGAGCCCACTATAAACAGTGAGATCAGATAATATACATAGACAGAGCCAGGTGAGATGTGTGAATACAACCTTCAACATCTTGAATATTTAGGAAGGGAGACGAAAATAATTATGTGCCTCATTGAGATTTGTCTGTGGTACATCCTCCACTATTTCACCTTCTGGAGTATCTGTTTTCTCTTCATTACATAGAACTGCTTAGACACTCTTCCCTGGAAAAAATTAGCTGGGATTTAGAAGTATCTGGGCCTGGATTAAAAGGCATATAGGTGAGCTCCTCCCAGCAGAGATGTCTCCTGGCCTCACTCTTAGGGCTCAGCTATCTAGGGTACTCCTTGAAAGGATATTCAAGGAACTTCAAACCTTTATTTAAGTCTGAAGTTGGTCTGTATAATGTGAAGCAGCTAACAGCTGTGGTTTGAGTCTACACTTTCAGTTGCAGGACCATCAGGGAATCTCTCACTTCATTAACATTAATGGAGCATATGGCAACTTCATGGAGACTGTGCTAGGCCCCCTAATAAGGAAACAGGCACCTCTTCAAAAGTACAGCCTGCAGTTCTAGTGGCAATAGCAGATGGAATAACCTTTCAATCTGGTTCAAGACTCTGGCGACTATGATGCAGGCTGCTGGCTCCCAGGGCTTTTAGGATCTGCTACCCGTCATTAGTTCAGTCATTCTGTTAACAGAGATCTAGGCCTCTGATATAATGACAGCAGGAACTGATATGCTTGAGACACCTCTCAGGACAGCAGCATTTATCAGGTGTCTAACTTCATGCTTCAGAGAAGTCTTCCTGTGGCATACAGCAGGCGGCATAGGTTGTATGAGCAAGCTGCCCAAAGATCCAGCATAAAGTGGGTCCGCCTTAACGTCCTGGTTGGAACAGGACACTTCAACTCCACAAGATCAATGAATTATCTCTCCTGCTATTAGTTGTCAGAATGTATCTGAGAAAGTTGAAAAGAAAAAAAAACATTTAGGCCTGCAGGAGAAGCAGACAGCAAGCTGACTTTGTTTAATACACACTTATTTCCCATTCAGTTATTATTGGAGCATTTTAGGATCCACTGAATCCAACTGGGATTAGAAATGTCTTGTGGAGTGAAGTTCTGTGGTGCATTTTTAATACAAAGATTAGGACTTGAACAGAGGTTTGTGGTAACAAAGGGAGACACCTGAAGAAATTGTTGCACATGGTCATTTTTGGGAGTAAAAGAATGGACAATGAGAAGAGGTACAGAGAAAGTGTGTGATGGCATTCAAGGAAGAATGAAAATAACCTAAGTACAGAGGATTTATACTCAGAATGCTTCAAAGTCCTTCACACCTATTCAATTGGCTCTGAAGTAAAGTCATGTTAATCTTATTAACATGATCAAGCAATTGACATTTCATACTTCCAAGTTCTTTGAACTGAATGGTTCCAGACACAGCACTGTCTGCTAACATCTTCTTCCAGTTCCAGGGATAACCAGACAGATTAGGCCAGACAGACAGACAGCTAATGTCCATTTATATAAAAACAGCGGGAATGATAAACCAGGTACGGCAGGCCAATTTCAGTGGTGGGGGATTATTGGAGAAAATACTAAAAGACAGGATTTACCTACATTTGGAAAGATTGGAATGGGTCAGTGATTATCCTTGCCATAGTGTAGGCTAGTCTGCAAGTTTAAATCACATGTGATCCATGGTGAGTGAGCCAATTGGATACAGAATTGGCTTGATGTAAGATGGTGGTAGTAGAGGGTGGTTATTAAATTAGATACTCATCACCAGAGGTGAGCTGCCTGGGTTAGTAATAGGTCCACTGTCTTTGTCATTTGTATTTATAATTTGGACAACAATATTGTAAACTCAGTTAGTTTGTAGACCGCACCAAAATTGGTGGTGTAGTTGAAAGTGAAGAAGGTTGTCTAAGATTACAAATAGGCCCTAGATGAACTGGGAAAGCAGGCCAAGGAATGGCAGATGGAATTTAACTCAGAGAAGTGTGAAGTGTTGCATTTTGATCAGTTAAAACAGTCAGGATTGACACAAAGAATGGTAGGGCCCTGGAGTGTGCTGTAGAACAGAGAGACCTGGTGCTACAAGTACATAATTCCCTCAAAGTGGTGACACGGGTGGAGGGGATGGCGAAGAATTTGCTTGGCACACTCACCTTCATCAGTCAGGGCAGTGGGTACAGGAGGTGGGATTGTCATATTACAGCGGTTTAGGATGTTGTTGAGATTGTACCTGAGAGACTGTGTGCGGTTCTGGATGCCGTACTAGAGGATTAAGCTGGAAAGGGTGGAACAAAGTTTCACAAAGATGTAACGATGACTGGAGGGCTTGATTTATAAAGAGAGACTGGATGCTGAGGTGTGACTTTATGGAAATGTATAAAAATCATCATCATAGCTGGTCACACCAGACAGCCAACCACTCTAGTGGTGAGCAGGTCAGTGTCAGCTAAATCAGGTGAGAGTGGGCAGTTGCACAGAACATGCTCAATGTTCTGCACCCTTTCACCACTCTCACAAGATTCGCTGGTCTTTAAACCCCACTTCACCATATTGTCTCCCATCCTACAAATTCCCGCTCCCACTCTGTTGAGAGTGCACCACTTCCGTCTGTCAAGCAGTGGCCCCTGGGGTCTGGCAACATTTCTGTGGGGTCTTGCACTGTATTGTTTGCTGGGGTTCTGGCTTCTGTTTGTTGCCAGAGGTCAGTCCTGTATGCTTGGGGGGATGTTCCGTGCGGTAATTCCTTCACTGTAGCAAAGCTCTTCCTCGATGTTAGGCGGTTGGAAACTGGCACATGATGATGTAGTGGGTGCCGTGGATCCGAGTTCTGTTTACCCTTTTCAATTTTTGTTGTAGTGTGTCTTCGGATCTTTGGGGGAGCAATGCCTACAAGTCTGTAAATGATGTCAGTGGGTGTGGGGCACAGTGTGCCCGTGATTATTCAGCAGGCTTCGTTAAGCAACGGGTCTATTTTCTTCACATGGGCTGATCTGCCCCACACAAGTGCACAGTATTCTGCAGGTGCATAGCAGAGTGCTACGGCAGTTGATCTAAGTGTGTGAGCATTAGCTACCCATTTTGTGCCTGCTAATTTTTTCTAGAGAGAATTACGAGAGCCAACTTTCCCTCAGAGTTTCTGGATGTGGGTGGCAGATGAGTGCAACCTATCCAGTGTCACGCCCAGGTAAATTGGAGTCAGATGGTGTTCGAGCTCCTTCCCACAGCAGAAGATCTTGAGTTTCCGAGCTGCTTCTTGATTCCTCAGGTGAAATGCACACACTTGAGTTTTTGATGGATTTGGGTTCAGAGACCATTTTTCATAATACTGCTTCATTGCTTCGAGGACTGCTATAAGTCGTACTTCAACTTCTTGGAAGGAGTTAGTTTGTGTTGCTATGCATAGGTCGTCTGCATAGATAAACCTGCGTGTGTTAGGAAAGGTTGGTTGGTCGCTTGTGTAAACATTAAATAGTAGAGATGCCAGGACTGATCCCTGTGGTAGTCCATTCTTTTGTGGACGCCACCTACTCTTATCTCCATTCATTTCTACGTAAAATCTACAATTTTCTAGGAGGCTTCTTATTACTTTGACTGTGGTTTCGTTCTTTAACATTTTAGATAATTTCAGTAGAAGGCCTCTGTGATTCACAGTGTCATATGGTGCTGTTAAGTCAACGAATACTGCCCCTGTAATTTGTCGCATTTCAAAGCCATCCTCAATATACTGGGTTAAGCTCAGGACTTGACCGCAGCAAGAGCGGCCTGGCCTGAACCCGGCTGGGTCTGGTGTTAGAAGATCTTCGACTAAGAGGGTATTCTTTTCAGTAGGAGTCTCTCGTAGAGTTTATAGAGGGTGCAGAGCAAAGAAATCGATCTGTAGTTTTTAGGAATGTTGGGGTCTTTATTGGGTTTTAGGAGGGCAACAACTTTGGCCGTTCTGCACTTTCTAGGTAGGTGATCTAGTGGGTGGTAAAAGGATAAAAACCACGAGGGGAATGGACAACGTGGATGGTCAAGGTCTTTTCTCCGGGGTGGGAGACTCTAAAACTAGACGGCATAGGTTTAAGGTGTCATGGGATAGATTTAAAAGTGACCCGAGGAGCAATTTTATCACACAGGAAGTGGACGAAGGGTCTCGGTCCGAAACGTCGACAGCGCTTCTCCCTATAGATGCTGCCTGACCTGCTGTTTTCCACCAGCGTTTTGTGTGTGTTGTTGTTCACACAGGAAGTGTTGGGTAGATGGACCAAGTGGCCAGAGGAGGCTGCAGAGGCAGGTACAAACACTGTTTAAGGAATGTTTGGATAGGTACATGGATAGAAGAAGTCAGAGGGATATGAATCCAATGGGATTAGTGTGAATAGACATTCAGACTTGGTCAGTTGAACTAGGGCACTGACGATGCTGAAGGACTCCTTGAATAAGTCTCTGTTACTGGGAGAATTGCTCTCCAGGCCCCAGCATGGCCGTGTAGTGACAGCCTCTCTTAGTAAAGAGAGAATAGGACCAAGGTTCTTTTCAAAGTATGCTGCTTCTTGGATACTCAGTTTGCACTCCTCATATTTCCCCTCAGCACCTCCATGATTATACAGCTGGATTCTAGTATGCCTCACTTAACTTGAGAAAAGCCCACAGTGATAGGGAAAGAAATATTGCAAGATGAATAGCATTGAGCGCAGAATGCGAGCTTGCATTATCTTTATGTATTTTCCTACATACTTTTCCAATGTTATTAAACTAATCAAACAAATTGGAACATTGTATTTGTAACACTTTTTCATGATATACAGTATCTAATAAATAAGTAATGCTCAGTAAATATTTCAGCAATAGTAATTTATTAAAGTTCAAAGTTCAAAGTACATTTATTTTCAAAGTATGTACATTATGTGCAACCTTGAGATTTGTTATCTCACTGGCAGCCACAAAAACCCAATAGAACCTATTAAAAAAAGGCCATCAAACACCTGATGTGTGAAAAGAAAGAACAAATTGTGCAAACAATAAAAAAAACAAATAACACTCAGAACAAAAGTTCCTAAAAGCGGGTCCCTGGTCACAAAGCCACTTCATCACTGCAGCAGGATAGTTGTAGGGCACGGCCTCAGTTCAGCACACAGATGAGTAAACCTCGTGAGGCAGCGAGTTGAACAGCAGCCCATCCCTCGCCTCCAGCCCCAACATCCTGACCTTTTCAATCTGGCCTAGTGCTTAAACTGGCTGAACATCGGCTTGTTTTACACCCTCGGGATCCACCCACTCCAGCAGTGGCCAAACGTCTTCTCGTTCCGTGCTCTCAAACTCGGGCCCCACTGCCTCAATTCGACCCATACCCGCCGCACCACTGCACTGGAACTTCAAGACTCCAGTCCATCGAATTCCCCAAAACACTGCAAAAATGCCAGGTCGTACAGGCTTTTCTAAAGCACAGATCTGAAAGGGAAGCTGCAGGCTACTGTGATCATTGCCTAGAAAAAGTGTGATTAATAGAGTAGACTTGTTTGCTGCCAGTAAAGCATTGCTGTGTCTCACCAGTGCCCTCATAAACTGGACAGGAGTTGGGGGCTTGGAGAAGACACGAGGAAGATTGTAACATCAGAACAGCGAGCTGCTTGTCTCTGCTCTCCTTGTTGCAGGAGCAATCTCTCTCTCCCTCGCCAGAGAGAAAGAGTCCATCTGACATACTGTGTTAAGGGCTGTAGGTTTGATTGGCTCTACAGCAAAGCTGCTTTGGGAGCTTGCATGCCGGAGAGGGTGGGGGGTGGGGGTGTCAGTGCTTTTCCTGGCGGGAGGGTGTGGGGGGGGGGGGGTGGTTGGTGTTTTTCCTGGTGCGAGGGTGTGCGGGGGGGGGGGGGGGGGTCGGTGCTTTTCCTGGCATGAGTTGGGGGGAGGGAGAGGATTGATGCTTTTGCTGCTGCTTCTGTGAAGGGTATGCAGAGGAGGGTTTCGGGCTTCATTGTTCTATCATTCATTCTATGGAGTATCTTGTTTCATCATGTCCATGAAGAGTACAAATTTCAAGTTGTGTCTCTGAAATTAAAGAAAGGAGCTAAGAAAGGAAAGGAATTTATTATCAAATTACAAACATGTCACCATATGCAACCCTGAGATTCATTTTCTTGAGGGCATTCACAGTAACTACGAACAAACACGATTGAATCACTGAAAGACTGCACAAAGTGGGCAAACAACCAATGTGCAAATGACAACAAACTGTGCAAGTACAAAAAGAAAATAATAATGACATGCATTGAAGAGTCCTTGAAAGCGAGTCCACAGGTTGTGGAACCAGTTCAGTGATGAGGTGATTGAAGTTCTCCCCTCTAGTCCAAGAGCCTGATGGTGGATGGAGAATAAATGTTCCTGAAGCTGGGTTTGTGTCCAGAGGCTCCTGTAACTTTTCCTGATGTCAGCAGCAAGAAGAGAGCATGGCCTGGATGGAGGGGGTCCTTGATGATGGCTGCTGCTTTCCTGCAACAGCGCTCAAAGTAGATGTGGTCAATGGTAGGAAGAGCTTTATCTGTGCTGGACTGGACTGTATCCATTATTTCTTTGCAGGCTGTTCCAATTAAGGGCATTGGTGTTTCCATACTCGGTCTTGGGTGCAACCAGTCAATGTACACTCCACAGCACATCTAGAGAAGTTTGTCAAAAATTTTAGATGACATGTCAAATCTTTGCAAACTTCTAAGAAAGTGGAGGCACTGCCGTGGATTGTTTGTAATGGCACCTACGTCCTGGGCCCAGGACCAAACATTGAAATTATAACACTGAGAAAATGAAAGTAGCTAACCCTCTCCACCTTTGATCCCTCAATGAGCATTTGTATAGTTTAAAGAGTCAATTATATAGCATGTGCAACCCCTAGGCTGTAAATTTTATGTGTGATAAATTTTATGTGGGGCCAACCTTTTGTTACTGATACAAACTGTTGGCGATATTAAGGGACAGGCTCCTCATTTGTTTTGCTGATAGCTGTGTGTATTCATTAGTTTCATGATCAGAAGAACAGTCCATCCATAAAGAATTGGATGTTTTATGATTTATTATTTATTACCTTAAAATAAAACACAAAAAATATGAAATGAATACAAGGAGTAGATAAATGGGGAACTTTAACAACATAATTTTGTAACTTATATTCAGTACATGACTAACAGTAATGTGATTTTCTGTTGTGCAAAATATTTGTAATAAATTACCATTGCTGGAATATTTACTGGGCATTACTTATTTATTAGATGCGCCATGCAATAGTGCTACAAATACAATGTTTCTATTTGTTTGATTAGTTTAAAAACATGGGAAAAGTATGTGGTAAAATACAGAAATATACCGAGTAATGCAGGCACACATTCTGGTAAAGATGTGCTGTGCTCAAAGCTATAAACTATGCAATATCTGCTTTCACTCGTATCACAAAAAACGCTTGCACTGAATGGATTCTATTTTACTTCAATTAGAATGAAGAATAGCATAAATATTTATTTTGTATCTCTACGGAGAACCAACAAAGTAACGCTTGCATATGGGCCTTTCTCCACCACATTACTAGAGAGAGGGTTAAAAAGCCCACCTCCTTAGAGAGAACAATACTTATAGTACCATCATGAATTTACAGATATAAAACTATATACTATTTTAGTTATGTCAGGTTTAGAATGCTCCATTCTTTGCTTCAATCTTGAGACTGACAAGATTTTCACTGCATGTTGCAGACCCTTCCGGCACAGTACACTACTGGAGCCTTCTTGCCCTTGGGTGTTGACATTTTTATTTCTAAACACCTGAGGTGTCAGAACTTATTCAACTTGACCTTTTTCATTTCATCAGCCTTATTCCCCATACCCTCAACTCATAAAATCTCCTCTGCCAATCAATTTGGCTATTATCATGCTCTTTGGATCGTGCAATTGTCTTTAATTTCTCATTATGTTTGCAATCGTCTCATCTTGGTTATTTAACTATCTCCTGTACTCCACTGAACTCAACTGGCAGGTTGTTTTATACGTGTTTACTTGTGTAATCCAGTTGAGGAGCATCAATCTGAAACATCCACTGCCCATTTTCCTCCTCAAGTCCTGCATGACCTGCTGAGTGCTTCCAGCTTCTAGTTTGTTGCTTCATATTCCAGTATCTGCAGTTTCTTGTGTCATAGAGACACAGAGTTAAATAGCGCAGAACCAGGCCATTCGGCCATCTTGTTTGTGCTGACCCTGGTATTCTGCCTGATCCCATCTACATGAACCTGGATGATAGCTTTCCATACCCCTCTCATTTCCCTTAAATTCTACAGTTGAACCTACATCTAGCACTTACATTGGCAGTTCATTTCACACCTGTAAAACCTTCTGAGTGAAGAAATTCCCCTCAGGTTCCCCTTACAACATTTCACATTTCATCTTAAACCTTTGACCTCTAGTTCTAGTCTCATCTAAACAGAGGTGAAGAGTTTGCCATGCATTCACGCTATCTATACTCTTCATAATTTTGTATATTTCTGTAAGATCTCCCTTCATTCTTCTGTGCAACAGGGAATAAAATCCTAACCTATTCACCTTTCCCTACAACTCAGGTCCTTGAGTCTCAGCAATATCCTTTTAAATTTTCTCTGCACTTTTTCAACCTAATTGATAAATTTCCTGTAGATAGGTGACCCAAAATGCATGCAATACTCTATATTCCACCTCACCAATGTCTTGTACAACTTCAATATTACATCCCAACTCCTGTACTCCTGTATTTATGAAGGCCAATGTGCCAAAAACTCACTTTATGACCCTGTCTACCTGTGATGCCACTTTCAAGGAATTCTGTATTCCCAAGACCCTTGGTTGAATCACACACCTTAGTTCCCTACCTTATTCTAGTTTGACCTTTCAAAGTGCATCATTCCAGACTTGTACACATTAAATTCTATCTACCAGTTTTCAGCCTATTTTCCCAGTTGATTAAGGTCACGCTATAAGCTTTGATAGCCACCCTAGCTGTCCACTATGCCTCCATTGTTGACTCCAGTTCTTTGTCTTGCCTAAGGTTAGAAACTCATTCCAGATTGGTAACTGAACTCTCCTTTAGACATAGGAGCAAAATTAGGCCATTTGGCCCAACAATTCTGCTCTGCCTTTCAAACATGGCTGATTGTTTCTTCTCCTCCTCAGCCCCACTCCCTGGCCTTCTCTCCGTAACCTCTGATGCCATGTCTAATCAAGAACCTATCACTCTCTGCCTTAAATACACCCAATGACCTGGCCTCCATGGCTGCCTGTGGTAACAAATTCCAGAACTTCACCACCCTCTGGTTAAAGAAATTTCTCTGTACTGTACCTCTATTTTAAATGGATGTCCTCTATCATGAGGATGTGCTCTCTTGTCCTAGACTCCCCACCATGGGAAACATCCTTTCCAAATCTACTCTGTCTAGGCCTTTGAACATTTGAAAGATTTCATTGAGATCCCCCCTCATCCTTCTGAATTCCAGCAGGTACAGACCCAGAGCCATCAAACATTCCTCAAATGATAACTCTTTCATTCCTGAAATCATTCTTGTGAACCTCTTCTGAGCCCCCTCAAATACCAGCACATCTTTTCTTAGATAAAGAGCCCAATACTGTTCACAGTACTCAAGGTAAGGCCTCACCTGTGCCTTATAAAGCCTCAGCATCACATCCCTGCTTTTATATTCCAGACCTCCCGAAATTAATTCTAATATTGCATTTGCCTTCCTCGCCACTGACTCAACTTGCAAGTTAACCTTTAGTCTATTCTGCACATGGACTCCCAAGCCCCTTTGCATCTCAGATTCTTGGATTTTCTCTCAGTTTAGAAATTATTCTAATTCGGTCCCTTTAGATTTGTTCCTGCACAATTTAAAGGAGGAAACTTGAGCACTGTCGTTATCTCAGAGTTTTACACTGTCATATGAAAATGAAAGGTTAAGCTTGAACTAATCCTTAGCAGACTGGGTCCTTGGGCACTGAAAACCTTTTCTGGATGTTTGTGTACACCAAAAAAAATCTTCCTTTTATCTCAAAAACCGAAGGGTGAATAGAAAAGTTCTACTTTCAATGTCATACAATTTTGCATTCCTAGGGAAAGGTCTAGGAACTTTTACCTTAAAGTCTTAAAACTCCCCAATGCTATCTATGCCTGACAAAACAAGGCTGGCAAGTTTCCACATCTTAATTTTTGATCTTCAAGGCTCTATAATATGATGAATGGTGAAGTTAGTATACTAGCATATAGTAGTAAAGCTCCTTGCATCTTCTCAATCTATTTACAACCATAAAATTTGAAATTATAATAAAATACAAAATGCTAAGAATACTCAGCAAGTCCAGCTGTAACTGTAGGAAGGGGAACAGAGCTAACAGAGGTCAAAGATCCTTCATCAGAATTGGGAAGGAGATAAAAGAAGCTTGCAAAGCTTCAGGGAGAGTAGGGGAGAGGGAATGCCTGTGATAGGGTAAAAGTAAGGTGTCCGTGGGAATAAACTGTAAACTAGGATATCTGATCAGTGAGTGAGCAAGAGCCGTTAGAGATTGAGAATATAGACAAAAGAATGTGCAAGTTGCAGGATGCAAAACAGGAAGATGTGCCCAGTCAGTCGCAGAGAGAAATAAAGAAGAAAAACAAACAAGCTAAGCCAATTTCACTGATACAGACAGAAGTTATCTGATGTTGTGAATTTAATACTCTGTCTAGAAGGCTGCAGCATATCTCGATGGAAGACAATGGGCTGTTCTTCAAACTTGTATTGGGCCTCATTGTTTCAGTACAGGAGGCCACATTCCAATGGGTCTGAGTAGGAGTGTAATGGACAATTAAAGTTGTAGACAATGGGAGGCTCCGTGTTCTCCCTGCAGACCGAATGCAGGTGCTATACAATATGAATACTCAATCTGTAGAAGAGTCCACATTGATAACACCAAATGCAGCATACTATGAAAATGTGACTGAATCACCCAAGGTGGTGAGACGGGAAGAGGTGCAAGGCCAATTGTTGCATCGCCTGCAGCTGCAAAAGAAAGAGCCATCCTGAATAATTTAAATTATGGAAAGCCATTTCACACAGTGGGAGAACATGCAGAACAGGCTATCCCTCTAGCCTGAAAATAGGATCATAAATTGCTTGTAACCACATATTACTTACATTTGTTATCATATTCATCTGTAGCCCTCGGTTGTCTCGAGCCTCTGTCACTATCTCCCCTCTTCCCTCTCTCACCTGGCTCAGTTTGCCCATGAACCCCAAACACTTGGATCCACCTATCACATCCCACCTCCAGCATCATCCCTCCCCCCATCTCTTTAATCTGCTTATCTTCCCTTTACACTCTCAATTCCAAGGCAGGGCCTGTTCCGGAAATGTCCACCATCCCTTTGCTTCCACAGATTATGCTTGACCCCTTTGAGTTCTTCCAAGCTGTACTTGGGAGAGAGGTATTAGGCTGCATACAAGTCTGATTTTCAATATGACAGGTGACATCTAAATATCTGACTGAATTCCTGACACCTACTGATTTACAGGTGAAATCTATTCATCTGAGGTCCATTAGCTGTGTGTTTGTGTTATATTCTGGAGGCAGAAGCCTCAAGAGCTTTGAGACAGCTTTGGAGATAAAGAACCCTTGAGTTGAGGATCTGCATGGGGTCCAGAATGTAGTTAGAATCATGTTATACACTGAGTGATGACTGCAGCCGAGAGAGATGCTTCCGTAGGATGAACGTTTCTTCCTCAGCTGGGAATTTATATCAGGACTCGCAGGTTGTGACCCATGAGAGTCATGTTGGTGTGAAAGCTGAATTCAGTCACCAGATTGCCAATATGATGTTACCTGAGGGTGCTCACATTCCCATGGGCAAAGATGCAAATGCAAATATCTGAAATATCATCCCATCTAAGCCAGAGACGGACCTGAGATTCCTCTCAAAATTGCACCTTGTGTTAGGAGTGCATAAATCAGACAATCTTCCCAGCCTCAGAGGGACCGCGCCAGCAACCAGCAGAGCATGGAGAGTCCTATTCACTCCAACATGTCGGCTCTACAGCTATCTCTGTTTCCATAGCCTACTTTTACCACCTTCTGGTGTGCGTTTCATTAGCAGAAATCATAATTTTTGCCCTATCGATTTCACCAAGTTTGAATGTCTGAGCATGAATTCTGAGTAAGTGAAGGTAATTCACAACCATCACTTCAGCCAACACTCAGCCTATTTTAAGTGCACTTTGTAACGATAAACGTTTTTAAGCACTAATGAAAATTTACAAAAATAATCATATATATTGTAGGAATGTACCCCCAACCCTGCAAGTAAATGCAGAAATACAGTAAGTGACCTGTAGGTCAGGCAACATCTGTGCAGAGAGAAACAGGTACTTTAACAGATCAATGACTTCATCAGAAGGGAGAAAAGTTAGAAATCAAGTGTATGAATTGTAGAGGAGTGGGGAGAATAAAAGGGAATGTGTGTGATAAAGTGGCCAAAAGAGACTGAAAGACACAATCGCTGGTGATGGTGCTCGCTGAGAGAGACTTGTAGGATATGTCAACAGAAGTAGATAAATAAAATCAAAGAAGATAACAACATAAAAAGGAAAATTACCAAATAAATGCTGGAACTATGAAATACGTTACATACTATAGAAGCCAAACATTGCATGCATATGCTGCAAATATTGAGTGGGTTAGGCAACATCGATGAAGAGACATAAACAGATCTGGCCAGTTTTGACACAACAAAGCTGTTTTATGAAATTCTTGAATTATCTGAGAGCTATGAAGTACTAAGTCAGAAGATGAGCTGCTTTTTCTTGAAATTACATAGGGTGTTTTGGAAAAGCATGAGAAGCAACAGGAAGTGAGAGTAGGATAGAGAATTAAAGTAATAGGCAACTAAAACCAAACTGCATTTGTTTTGTCAATCTCGCATAGCTAAATCATTTCATACTGGCTCGTGTTCAAAAAGCAACTCCATGCACTGCTGCTGCTGAAATTGCATTCCTCTTGCAAGGACGGAGTATCTGGAATTGCTGTCACAATACCAACACACTTAAATTAGGAATGCTAATTGTGAGATCAATAAAGAAATTACCATTGCCAGTAAACTTTCATTCAGTGTATACTACTACAGACTTTGTACCAGTTACACTGAATTCCCAAATGAGAGCTATTCTGTTGTGACACTAGCCTAGATTGTCACTTTCCATGCAGGAGACATATATCAACCATTAACCTCCTAACCTAGATAATTTTTATGTCTTAATTCTCCTTAGTCACCATAAATCTGAATCACAAAATTGTTCAATTGCATTTTGCTCAGAGGTTTATGCATCATGCAAGATGTTGAGTACTTTAGAAACAGACAAAATATTACTGCATTTTTCAGCCCACTAGTGTAATTTTTCTCTGGAACCTACAAAATGAAGGACATTAAATCTAAACAACTTGTTATTTAGAATAATATAATGCAAGGCATAAAATATTTAAACTTCAACAGAGGAACGAGTCAATTGTTAATCCTACCTCAGATCCTTTCAAATATAAGGAATCCCTTTGGATATGTTGTGGCTTCATAAATGTCCATAATATTTTAGAAACAACTGGTACAATTTCCTTTTGAAATTCAGATGGAATTTCTTCCATAAAAACAAATATTAAAAGGAAGGTAATAAAATAAATCATTATCAACAATAACTTACAGTATAGCTATATTGCACCTTGAGTGTAGAGAAACATTGCAAGCGGTCTGAAACAAATCAGTGCTCAGACAAGGAACTTCGGGAGTAATAACCAAAGGATTTGTAAAACAAAGTGAATATTAAGAAATGTAGTGAAGGCAAGAGAGGATTATCAAGAGGATGAGTGTTTCAGAAAAGGAACTGCAGAGCATGGAATATAACATTCTGGAGGTATAGTGGCTATATTGTAATGTCAACTTGGTTTGGAAACCTCAAGCTGCCTTAAAGAACCATATTTACATAGGTAGGTAAATTCAGATGGTTAACAACAGAACGATATAAAAGGCTAGATAGCATTCACATTGATAGGGTACAAGTTTAAAAGGTGATGTAGGAATCTTCATATGAAGGGAAAACAATCCTTTTTCCTGAGGTTAGTGGAGATCTTGAACACATTGCTGGCTGCTGCACTGAGTGCTGTCTCTGCATGTTGTCAAGATGGAATCACAATCTGAAAGGTGTATGTAGGAATTATTTGGTCATGTAATCTCCTGGACTAGTTTTGATTCACTATGATGCTCAAAAAAAGAAATTTTCCAGAGTAAGTTTCTCCTCACACAACCACAGGTGAGAAAAGTTGGATATGGAATTGCATGGTCATTATATATCAGTCATTATTGTCATTGACATCATACCAGCCATCAGTCTGTTACCTAGAGTCACAGGTTCAGGACCAAGTGGAAGGAACTAGTTGTAGTCTGAGACTTTGATGCTGACTACTCTACACTTACTTAAACTCCAGCCACCAACATCAGAACACCATGGCGAAGAACACATGTACACTGTATACTCATAGATTGTTTCATGTGTTTGCAGATGGATTTTAACTGCCATTTCTTTATCAAGATCAAATGTCAGCCCAACTAGCTCTATTAACAGTAATATAAATGAAAATCAAGAGCGATAGACAGAAAGCTGCTTCTTTGCATTGACTAGTTGACAAATAGCTAAGCTACCCGCACTCCATACTTGTATACTTGTGTGGATATTGTTGTTTATCTTTGGCAATTATACAGGCAGTGGTCACTTTACTCGTACCCCTGCACACCTGTTTATTAATGCTGATTTCGAATCAGCCAATCATGCGGCAGCAATTCAATGCATAAAAGCATATAGACACAGTCAAGTTGTTGTTCAGAGCAAACATCAGAATGGGGTAGAAATGTGATCTAAGTGACTTTAACCATGGAATGACTGTTGATGCTAGACATGGTTGTTTCAGTATCTCAGAAACTGTTAATCTTCTGGGATATTTATGCGCAACAGTCTATAGGGTTTACAGAGAAGGGTGGGAAAACAAAGAAAAATCCAGTGATTGGCAATTCTGTAGATAAAATGTCTTGTTAATGAGAGGTCGGAAGAGAATAGCCAGACCGGTTTAAACTGACAGGAAGGCAACAGTAACTCAAATAACCATGTGATATATAGAAGAGTATCTCTGAATTCACAACGTGATGTACCTTGAAAGTGATGGGCTACAGCTGCAGAAAACCATGGACATACAGAAACATATCTTTGTGGTCTTCTGCTGCTGTGGCCCATCACAAACAGGTGGTCACTCAATGGTCACGTTATTAGGTACCTCCTGTACCTAATAAAGTACCACTAAGTGTATTTGTGGATAGTTTAACTTCTCTGTTTCAATTTGTGGTTCTTACCTGCTTTAAGGAAGCCACTGTCATCCTGGTAGATAATAAAAACAAAATAATGTACCTGAATGATGAGTGCCAAGTAGCACTGACATCTGCAGACATGAAGTATTTCAAGAGGCTGTGGCATGCAGTAACTCCAGCATTACAGACAACCTCAACCCACTGCAATGTGCCTACCTCCAAAAGAAACCTATGACAGACCCCATCTCCCTGGCTCTACATTCATCACTGGAGCATCTGCACAGTAAAGCACCTACATCAGACAATTGTTTATTGACTACAGCTCCCCCTTCAATATTATAATTGCAAGTCAACTCATCAGTGGTGTGAACGCACAACATGTCATACCTCGAAGGTGATGGACTACCGCAGCAGAAAGCCATGGTCATACACTCAGTGGCCACTTTATTAGGTATAGGAGGTACCTAATAAAATGGCCTCTGAGTGTATTTTGCATATTTGTTGAAAACTTTGACCTTTGGCTATCCAGGAAACACCTTTTTTTATATATATATATTTTATTATTGCATTAAGGGAAAATAAATGCTTTTCTGTAGGAAATATTCATGTAGAAACTCCATGGAAAAAAATATATTTAACTGCAAGGAATGAAACTTTAATTAAATTATTCACTCCTGAAATAGATTGGTGATCGACCAGATATCCAATTAGGTAAAGCAGCAATATTCCTGACTTAAAGCATCTCACGTACTCACATAGGTGAAATTAGTTTTAGAAGATAAGTCAAGTTTTATTTCTGGGTCATTCATCATTGAGATCACAAGCATAAAATTAATTCTGCATATTAACAGGGTAGACAAATTAAAATGCACTTTATTGGTTATTATCTACAGGTGATCTTTATTGTCTGACAAGGTGCATTGCATAGATGGAAGCAATCAGGCATTGAATTCCTCTCAATGAGCTGCCTCTTTGGAGTTCAATATGACAACGCACCTACGTATAGATTATCCGTGGCCTTAATGCAATAATTCAGGATCTTTAAATGCCACATACGCTTTGCCAGATGCCTTTAGACTGAAAATTTAAAAAAAAAAATACAAATGATAAAAATAATCTGAGGAAAGACCAGAAAATTATGGAAATACTTAATCAATCATCAAGGAACACCAGCATTCAGGCCATGTCTTCTGAGAGTGTGGTCTTGGTTCAGGGCCCTTCACAGCAGCAGTGCCCAGGACCTAGTGCGAGGTGCTTAGACAAGTTAAATTCCTGCCCAGATCAGAGGAGAGTGCTAATTTTGCTCACTCTCCAATATCTTCAGTCATCTTTTGGTCAATGAAAATGCCAGCCCAGAGAGACTGAAAAGACAGTGTGCTGGTTTGGACGAATGCTGATTTCGCTCTATCTTCACAACAGACGTCTCCATGCTGCTAAGGCTATGAAGGTTGCCCCGGCTGCTGTGCTCCGTACCCACTAATATGATGAACTGATAAGAGAGGCTTTGGGCCTACTCTGAGCTGCTCTGGGGTTTGGATCCGAGGACTCAATTTTGGCTCAGAATGCTGATGTTCACTTCAATTTTTTGTATGACTTGCACCTTTTACTTTCTCTTGCGCATCGAGTGTTGGACTTTTATTTTTATTTTTATTCTTTTTTTTAAATTGGGTTCTTTCTGGTGTCTTGCTTTGTGGCTAGCTATTAGCAAGCAAATCTCATGGTTGTACAATTTATATGTTATTTGGTAATAAACGCACTTGAATCTTGCTGCCATTAAGAAGAAGGTATGGGAATCTCAGGACCCACATCACCTGGTTCAGAAACAGTTATTACTTTTCAACCATCAGGCTCTTAAACCAGAGGGGATAACTTCACTCACCCCAATATTGAACTGTTCCCACAATCAATGGTCTCACTTTCAAGAACACTTCATCTTATGCTCTCAATAATATTCCTATTACTTAATTCTTTTTGTATTTGCAGATTGCTGCCTTTTGCACTCTGGTTGTCCGTCTTGTTATGTGTGATCTTTAATTGATTCTATTGTGTTTCTTTGTATTTACTATGAATGCCTGAAGGAAAAGGAAGCAGAGTTGTATATTGTGACATATATATACTTCGATAACAAGTTTACTTTGAACTTTCATCTTCAACCTGAAACTTAAATTCTCTATCTTCTTCCACATATATTGCCTGTCCTTCTTGTTATTTCCAACATTTGCTGTTGTTATCTCCAGGTTGAAGTATTTCTCTACAACAAAATTGACTTTTGCAGTACAGCAGGTATTCTTCATGTTCAGTCTGGTTTATACTGTCGGGCAATCCCTAAATTGTACAGTCTTCTGAATCAGTCCTTTTTTCAACTCAATCTCATTACTCTGACTGTGAAATGCTCTGGGCCATCATACGATCATGAAGAAGTGCTTTATAAATGGAAGTTCCTTCTTTATCACTGTGCCTCATTTATATTCTGCTGTCTGGAAATTTATCCCTGGTCAGCAGCACAAAATTGGCACTCTAATAGCTGCTGCAATTTCCACACTGCATCTTCAATTCAGTTTCAGTGGTTCTGATAGTCGGAATTTGGATGTAGAGCAAGCAGGATGTGAAACCACTTCTAAAGTTGTACATTTAGTGTGGAAATAAAACAGGAAAAAGAATTCTAGCTATTATATACTGAGCATACTTGCAATGTCGCTCTGATTCAATGAATACCGTAACAGCCGATGAACACCATAATTTCCCGAGTGTATGTTGTAATTAACTTCTTTCATTGCAAAAGAGGGCATGGCTGTGATTGCTCTAAAATACAAATTGAATTTTATTGAATTTGTATTTTCGTAGGATATACAAAAACAAGACTCATCTATTTTGCTTTATGGCCAAAACCTCCTTACCCCTGAGCAATATAGGTGTACGTTGAGTTTTCTATTCAGGTTAGCTCTTGAAAAAACCAATGTCTTATCTTAGTCTTCCATTTTTACAATGGATGCAGCTATTCAGGATATTCTTTTTGTATCATCCAAAATAGCTAACAATCTCTTTATTCTCTGCATAAGATAAATTTCAAAAGAATTATATATAATCAATTTACATGCTCCCAGAACTTTTTCTGTGTACAGTATTTCAGAATAAACTTCCTTCTTTAAATTTTAATCACTTTTATAAATATTGTATATGTTACTATTTTCTACCTGTTTAATCTAAAATGGCAAAACACAATGCTTTTCTTTATTAAAATTAATTCTTCTTATCTTTCATCTTCCTTTTCAATGTGCAATACCACAAAACTATAAATATCTTTTGTGTGGTTTAATAAACTGTTCAGGGATTAATGAAATATATCAATGTTGTCATCTCTCTATGCAATACCATCAATACTGACATGATAAACCATCCACCCTCTTTTCCTTTTACTATTATATTAATCCTTATCTTTGTGCATGTTTCCACTTTTGGATCCCAGAGTGTTTACCCCTTGGAAACAACTCTCAACAATGTCATACAAATGCTAAACCCGTTTACATCAAGTTCCTCATACCTGAATTCCAATGGAGCTGTCAACCCGCATTTTTATTTTAAAGTTTAGTTTACATTCTTCTTGTGAATCCTCACACAGATATCCAGTAGATATTTTTAGAACAAAACTCAAGAAAAAGATTGGAGATTGGATAAGGAGAGACAAACCAGATTGAATATATCTCATGGCAGGTTTTAGGTGGTGAATTGATAAGATGATTAGGCAACCTAGGTGATTAGGCGATCACCAGACTAAGGCTTGTACAAACTCGATAACTCTGTCACATTGGCAATTTGTAATCCTAATTTCCAACAATAACAGGAGTTTGCCCAAATGTATTTCTGGTGGTTCACCTATCTATTTCAAGAATGATTAACTTAATTACGGTCTCTAAAAATTCAAAAGATGACTAGCACTTCCTGGCCCAATATTTAAACAATGGCCTTGGCAGTATCACACATTCCTTGTTTTCCCTTCCCCAAGTAATGTCATTCAGCAACACTCATAAATTTTCTCTTATTCTGGTCTCGCATCTTTGGTCCTTGCTGCATTCTATCAATCATCATTAATATTTATGCCAAAAATACTGACACAATGCGATTATAAAATCTGGAGACTGCAGAATTAATAAGCGCAATGCACTCTTCCTACATGGATATAATGTAAGGAAGTGTCAGGCCACTGAACCAAGAGAGAGGGTTATACCTGGAATTTAATTCTGCATATTAAAACACTAGCAATCATCGGATGCACATTTAACTTGGTATATGAACATTTTGCAATGTTAATGTGTTTTTTTTCAGTAGCATCAAGATCACATATGTCTTTGTAATGCATTTCCATGCATTTTCATTCAGTTTGCCAGCCACCCGCTTTCTAATAATTGAGCCATGAAGCAGCTTCCAGTAAGAACTTGCATCAGGGTAAGATGGCAGGGCATTCAATCGCAGTGACTTCTACAGGATCATCAATAACAGGAGAGAATATTGATATTTGTTAACATATTTCTTACAATCAGCCAGCTCTGCTGGCCATTAAGAATGAAGTGTTACAGGTCTACTCCATCAGTGAGTTGATGTAGTGAAGAATTTACCCAGTACCTGTGTCAGAGAGGTTTTGGAAGAGTTCTTGCATAAGACCATAAGACCATAACATAGGAGAAGAATTAGACAATGTGGTCCATCGAGTCTGCTCCATTATTCAATCATGGCTGATCCTTTTTTCTATCTTCTCCTCAACCCCAGTTTCCGGCTTTCTCCCCGTAACCTTTGATGCCATGTCCAATCAAGAACCTATGAATCTCTGCTTTAAATACACCCAACGACCTGGCCTCCACGGGTGCATGTGGCAACAAATTTACCATCGTTTGGCTGAAGAAATTTCTCCACATCTCTGTTTTGAAAGGGCACCCCTCTATCCTGAGGCTGTGCCCTCTTGTCCTAGACTCTCCCACCATGGGAAACATCCTTTCCACATCTACTCTGTCTAGGCCTTTCAACATTCAGAAGGTTTCAATGAGATCCCCCCTCATCCTTCTGAATTCCAGTGGGTAAAGACCCAGAGCCATCAAACGTTCCTCATATGATAACCTTTTCATTCCTGGAGTCATCCTTGTGAACCTCCTCTGGACCCGCTCCAATGTGAACACATCTTTTCTAAGATGAGGGGCCCAAAACTGTTCACGATACTCAAGGCGAGGCCTCACCAGTGCCTTATAAAACCTCAGCATCACATCCTTGCTCTTGTATTCTAGACTTCTTGAAATGAATGCTGACATGCCATTCGCCTTCCTCACCACTGACTCAACCTGCAAGTTAACCTTCAGGGTATTCTGCACAAGGACTCCCAAGTCCCTTTGTATCTCAGATTCCTGGATTTTCTCCCTGTTTAGAAAATAGTCAGCATATTTATTTCTACTACCAAAGTGCATGACCATGCATTTTCCAACATATGTTTCATTTGCCACTTTCTTGCCCATTCCCTAATCTGTCTAAGTCCTTCTTCATCCTACCTGTTTCCTCAACACTACCTGCCCCTCCACCAATCTTTGTATCATCTGCAAACTTGACAACAAAGCCGTCTATTCCATCAGCTAAATCATTTATATACAGCATAAAAAGAAGCGGTCCCAACACCAACCACTGCGGAACACCACTAGTCACTGGCAGTCAACCAGAAAAGGATTCTTTTATTCCCACTCGCTGCTTTCTACCAATCAGCCAATGCTCTAGCCATGTTATTAACTTTTTGTAATACCATAGGCTCTTAACTTGGTATTAACTTGGTATTAACTTGGTATTAACTTGTCAAAGGCCTTCTGAAAGTCAAAAGTCCAAATATACAACATCCACTGCATCCCCTTTATCTATCCTAATCTCTTGAAAGAATTCTAACAGGTTCATCAGGCAGGATTTTCCCTGAAGGAAACAATGCTGTCTTTGCATTATCTTGTCCTGTGTCACCAAGTAATCCATCACATCATCCCTAACATTTGACTCTAACATCTTCCCAATCACTGAGATCAGGCCAACAGGTCTATAACTTCCTTTCTGCTGCCTTCCTCCTTTCTTAAAGAGTGGAGTAACAATTGCAATTTTCCAGTCCTCTGGCACCATGCCAGAGTCCAATGATTTTTGAAAGATCATTTATAATACCACTACAATCTCTAACGCTACCTCTTTCAGAACCCTAGGGTGCAGTTCATCTGGTCCGGGTGACTTATGTTCCTTTAGGTCTTTTAACTTTTTGAGCACCTTCTCTCTTGTAACAGAGACTGCAGCCACTTCTCTTCCTTCACACACTACAACATCAGGGACACTGCTAGTGTCTTCCACAGTGAAGACTGATACAAAATACTCACTTATTTAGAAACATAGAAACATAGAAAACCTACAGCAGAATACAAGCCCTTCAGCCCACAAAGCTGTGCCAAACGTGTCTTCACCTTGGTTACCCATAGCCCTCTATTTTTCTAAGCTCCGGGTACTTATCCAGGAATCTCTTAAAAGTTCCTATAGTATCCACCTCCACCACCATCGCTGGCAGCCCATTCCATGCACTCACCACTCTCTGTGTAAAAAGCTTACCCCTGACATCTCCTCTGTACCAGCCATCTCCTTGTTCCCCATTATTATTTCTCCTGTCTCATTTTCATATATCCACTCTCATTTCTCTTTTATTCTTAACATACTTGATAAAACTTTACTACCCATTTGATATTATTTGCTAGCTTGCTTTCCTATTTCACCTTTGCCCTTCCAGTGATTTTTTTTAGTTGCTCTCTGTAGGTTTTTAAAAATTTCCCAATCCTCTATCTTCCCACTAATGTTTGCTTTGTTGCATGCCTTTTCTTTTGCTTTTATAATAGCTTTGACTTCCCTTGACAGCCAAGGCTATACTATTATAACATTTGAATACTTCTTCATTGTTTGAATACACATGCCCTGCACCTTCCTCATTTTTCCCAGAAACACACGCTATTGCTGCTTTGCTGACATCCCTGCCAGCAGCTCCTTCCAATTTACTTTGGCCAGCTCCTCTCTCATACCACTGTAATTTGCTTTACTGCACTGAAATACTGCTACATCAGACTTTCTCCTTATCAAATTTGAAGTTGAACTCAATCATATTGTGATTATTGGTTCCTAAGGGTTCTTTTACCTCAAGCTCCCTGATCACCTCCAGTTCATTACATAACACACAATCCAGTATAGCTGATCCCCTAGTAGGCTCAACGACAAACTGCTCGAAAAAGCCATCTCTTAGGTATTCAACAAACTCACTCTTTTGAGATTTGTTACCAACTTGATTTTCCCAATTGACCTGCATGTTAAAATCTCCCACGGCGACCATTACATTGTCCTTTTGACTCGGCTTTTCTATTTCCTGCTGTAACCTGTGGTCCACCTCCCAGCCACTGTTGGGAGGCCTGTAAATAACTGCCATCAATGTCCTTTTACCCTTGCAGTTTCACAACTCAACCCACAAGGATTCAACATCTTCCGATCCTATGACGTATCTTTCTACTGATATGATGCCATTCTTTACCAGTAGAAGCGCACCACCCCCTCTGCCTACCTTCCTATCCCTCCAATATAACATGTAACCTTGGACATTCAGCTCCCTACTATAGGCATCCTTCAGCCACGATTCAGTGATGGCCACAACATCATACCTGGCAATCTGTAATATTGCAACAAGATCATCCACCTTATTTCTTATACTACGTTCATTTAGATACATCACCTTGAGTACTGTATTGGCTATCCTTTCTGAGTCTGCATCCCTAATGATGATTTGATACTCATCCTGTTGACTACAATTGAGTCCCATCACCTGCCTGCCCCTCCCAACAATATGACTGCACACTATCTTTACACTTTTACCATCCGTCCTTTCCTGGGTCCCTTCACACCAGTTCCCACCCTCCTGGAAGTTAGTTTAAACCCTCCCCAACAGCTCTAACAAACCTGCCCACGAGAATATTGGACCCCCTCGGGATCAGGTGCAATGCATCACTTTTGAACAGGTCATATCTCCCCCAGAAGAGATCCCTATTATCCAAGAACCTGAAGCACCAGCTTCTCTGCCACGCATTTATCTGCCAAATCATCCTGTTTCTACCCTCACCAGTGTAACATTCATGGACTCAAGGGTCTTGACTATATATTTTTTGTGTAGTTGTATTTTACTGGTATCTTATATGGGCCCTGTACTCTGTGTGACTGTTGATACTGTGTTTTGCACCTTGGCCCCAGAGTAACGCTGTTTCTTTTGGCTGTATTCATGGGTATTCATGTATGGTTGAATGACAATTAAACTTGAACTTGAACAGCTGTTCAGACAAAGTTCTGTTCAAACACACTAAGACTAATAGTGTTTTAAACTCTAGCGGCAAAAGGCCAGCATACCGATGGGAAAGGGTGTTAACAAGCAGCAGGGTACCATTCTAAATATCTTCAATGAAACTAATAATTACCCATATATGCTGGAACTTTTACTATTAATCATTCCTTGAATACATCACTAACAATCTACACTACATGACACAATTGATTGGTATTTGTTTTTAGGGAGGAGCCTAGAATTGAAAACCAAGACTTGAGGTTTTAGTTAGTTGTAGAAGAGTAAACTGCATGAGCAACAATAAAAGCCAAAGATTGGTTAATATGTTGACACACCACAGAATAGGTTAAGATTTATTGGGCTGAAATGTATACTGCTTGAGATAGTTGCTGTGTACTAATTGCTCTGATTTTGGTAGTGAAAGTTTTATTTATAGAGAGAGTACAGAGAAGATTTACTAAAATGTTACCTGGGTTTCAGCACCTAAGTTACAGTGAAAGGTTGAACAAGTTAGGTCTTTATTCTTTGGAGCATAGAAGGTTGAGGGGGGACTTGATAGAGGTATTTAAAATTATGAGGGGGATAGATAGAGTTGATGTAAATAGGCTTTTCCCATTGAGAGTAGGGGAGATTCAAACAAGAGGACATGAGTTGAAAGTTAGGGGGCAAAAGTTTAAGGGTAACACGAGGGGGAATTTCTTTACTCAGAGAGTGGTAGCTGTGTGGAACGAGCTTCCAGTAGAAGTGGTAGAGGCAGGTTCGGTATTGTCATTTAAAGTAAAATTGGATAGGTATATGGACAGGAAAGGAATGGAGAGTTATGGGCTGAGTGCGGGTCAGTGGGACTAGGTGAAAGAAAACGTTCAGCACGGACTAGAAGGGCCGAGATAACCTGTTTCCATGCTGTAATTTTTATATGGTTATATGGTTATTTTCACACTACAGCTTGTAGGCAAATATTTCCCAGCAACAGCCACTCTGATCCCTCAGGGTGACATAGTCAGTTGAACGAGTAAAGCTAATGGATGAACTAGCCTGGACAAGTGTCCAAATGCAGTTTTACAGTTCTTCCTTACTTTCAGTGTAGGAATTTCATCTGACCAAGGATGTTCAAAAAAGGGCAAAGAACAGCCATTTCATGTGTTCAGGACATACCCTTATGCCAAACACGCTGGAATCATGAGGACATGGGACATTTCTATGAGTATTTTCTGATATTGCGTATTAACATAATATTGATAAAGAGTAAGAAGAAGTTGTGTCCAGGTACACAGTCCACCAACAATGCAGACCAATGCCATGTAAGACAATCCTGTGATAAAGAACATTACTAACTCCATTTCAGCTTTGGTCAAAAGAGAAACAATCATTGTGTTTACTGATGCACATTTAAAATGGATTGAAGTACAATGGAGAAGAAAAATCATTAAAGTGTTGACATGAGTCTTTGCCGTGCAAAGAATACTGGCAAAATTTGTGCCCCATAATGGACTGCAGATATTTGACAATTTTATGTTATGGCATCAAAAATCTATTGATTCCTCCTTCTCATCCTATTTCTAATGGAGCAGTGGAGATATTTGTATATGTGTTAAAAGTAGCCTTGAAGGAGCAAGTATTCCAAGGCTACTTTACCTTCAAAATGAATAATTGATTTTCTATTTTTTGTTTAAATACAGTATGATTCTACACTCCGCTATTAGTTATCCTTCAACAGAGCTGATAATGCATTGTTGTCTTCACATGTGATTAAGCTTAATACAGCATGATTTATAGGGGAGAATAGAAGATCAGCTATTGAAACAGAAGGTGATGACTCAAAGTAAAGGGAATTTGATGGAACATTAGTTAGGGTCACCAGACCAGTAAGCAAGAATGAGACTCAGTGACAGGATCTCAGAGAAGGAAAGAATAATTAGTTCATACCAGATATCAGGTCAGAGAAGGGAGTAAATCATCATCTGTACCTTCATGATCCAGCTAATGTGCATATTGAATTTAATGTTGTTAGAATTAGAATGGGTACCCATGTTCAAAGTTGTAATAGTTGTTTCCAAATTTCAATTTAGGATATCAGAATCAGAATCAGGTTTATTATCACTGGCATGTATTTGTTAACTCGCAGCAGCTGTTCAATGCAATACATAATATAGAAGAAAAAATATATAGTAATAATAATAATAATAGATCAATTATGGTATACGTATATTGCAAAAAACAAAAATAATCTATATTAAAATAAGTGAGGTGGTGTCCGAGGATTCAAAGTCCATTTAGGAACCAGATGGCAGAGGGGAAGAAGCTGTTCCTGAATTGCTGGGTGTGTGGCTTCAGGCTTCTGTACCTCCTACCTGATGGTAACAGTAAGAAAAAGGCATGCTCTGGGTGCTGAGGGTCCTTAATAATGAACTCTGCCTTTCTGAGACACCGCTCCTTGAAGATATCCCAGGTACTCTGTAGTCTAGTACCCAAGATGGAGCTGACTAAATTTACAACCCTCTGCAGCTTCTTTCGGTCCTGTGCAGTAGCCTCCCCATACCCAGACAGTGATGCAGCCTGTCAGAATGCTTTCCATGGTACATCTATAGAAGTTTTTGAATGTATTTGTTGGCATACCAAATCTCTTCAGACTCCTAATGAAGTATACCTGCTGTTTTGCCTTCTTTATAGCTGCATCAATATGTTGGGGCCAGGTTAGGTCCTCAGAGATCTTGAAACCGCTCACTCTCTTCATTCCTGATCCCTCTATGAGGACCGGAATGTGTTCTGTCAACTTACCCTTCCTGAAATCAGCTCTTTCGTCTTACTGGCATTGAGTGCCAATATATTATATGCCAGGAATATATTGCATTCCTGATGACACAACAATTTAAAAAGGGAGTTTTATGGGAAGTGTTATTACTTGTGGATGAGTCCAGAGCTAAAGATAATGATGACAGGATAATTATCAGACAATCCAAAAGGAAGTTAGTAAAAAACACAAAGAAGATGGTTAAAGAGTAGAATTCACTGTGGTAAGAGTGACTTGAATGAAGAGCATAATACCATTGAGGGGGAGCTAGATAAACATAGGAGGAAGAAAGGAATAGAATGATATGCTGATCTAATTTATTAAGTAATAATAAGAGAAAGTTTATGGAAAGCCTAAACACCATTGTAGACTGGTTCAGCTAAGTTACAGATTTCTCTGCTATAATAATAAGGGAGATTCAATTACTTTTATTTTACAATAAAATGAAGCTCTAGTTAGACTTCACAAAAATCAATATTTCACACAGCATTATTTAAAAGCTTGAAAGAGTTAATTACCATAAAAACAAACAAAGATTATGTCAGAAAAACTCTATGACCTGATGGCAGCAATGAATCCCATGAATAATAATATTCATTCTTACTGCCACCATATCTTGTAGAATCTTAAACATAGGTGCTTACAATAATTTACAGACATGTTCCCTACAGTTAGTTGTCAAGGTGAGGCAGGCTTTATGAAGGAAAATGATTATGTGGTGGCACAATGAATCTGATTTATTTTACATTCAATCTTACGTCAGTAAATATTTCATTAAATACAGATAGACTAGTGTTGTGTGCTCTGAGATTTCAGCGTTAACCCAGGATTCATTAAATTATTTCCATGAATGTTATTAAAATACCACTTTCCCAGTAATTTCAAAAACCAGGGCTGTTCCACACCTTTGCAGCACATGTAATAAAATTTGATTTTGAGTTTAGAAGGCTTCAACATTATTCCTCGAGAATACGGAATTCTCCAGCTTTAGGTGATTCACTCTTTCTTTTTGCTTCTGTCAGAAAAAGCTGTTGCTTCCTTTCATCATCTTCGCTCATTTTTTTCTTTTTCAATTAATATAGTCTGGCAAACCACTTCTGTAGAACAATTTGCCAAGAACAATCATGGTCAAAGACCATGATCGCCCACGTTATATGACACGGCACATAATAGTGATGATGATAGTCTTAACTAAGGTGTGTGTCCCACAACGTTGCTACTGACAATGCTTATAACGTGAATCTTTTTGCTTTGCAAAATCAGAGGGGGAAAAGCATTCATTTTGATATTCCTGCCTTTTGTGTTTAATGTTCCAGCTACAGGACTGTTAATATTAACACACACGCCTTTACTCTAGGACATTGATCATTCAGTCTTTAACTCTTCAGAGTATATTTATTCAATACATTTTACCAATCATATATTTGCTTATTGTCATTGCTATGACATAAATGCTATTAAATAATCAATGGTCCTTCCCAGTTTTCTTTCACTATTAATATAGTGCAGGCTGTTGGCTGAGTTCCCACTGCCTTGCTGCAACTGAGCTAGGTTAAGCTTAGGTTATTTGAATAATAAAATAGGTTATAAAGTGGGTGGGCTTAGCGGATGGGTAGCATTAAGGGTTTACATCATTAGGAATTTGAAGACATTTGGTATGTCAACAAATACACTCAATAACTTCTATAGATGTATCGTGGAGAGCACTCTGACAGGCTGCATCACTGTTTGGTATGGGGATGCTCCTGCACAGGACCAAAAGAAGCTGCTGAGGGTTGTAAATATAGTCAGCTCCATCTTGGATACTAGCCTAGCCTACAAGGTACGCAGGACATCTTCAAGGAGCGATGTCTCAGTAAGGCAACATCCATTATTAAGGACCTCCAGCACCCAGGGCATGCCCTTTTCTCACTGTTACCATCAGGTAGGAGATACAGAAGCCTGAAGGCACAAACTCAGCGATTCAGGAACAGCTTCTTCCCCTCTGCCATCTGATTCCTAAATGGACTTTGAGTCTTTGGACACTACCTCACTTTTTAATATATGTTTGTTTTTTGTATGATTTTTAATCTATTTAATATATGTATACTGTAATTGATTTACTTATATTTATTATTATTATCATCATCATCATCATCATTTCTTCCTTCTTCTACATTATATATTACATTGAACTGCTGCTCCTAAGTTGAAAAGTTTCATGACACAATAAACCTGTTTCTGATTCAAAGTCTGAAGAAATAATAGGGAAAATGGTAGACTATTCATAAGAACTGGTGTCACAAAGGGAAACTAAAACATTAATGCAGAAGTGTGTGTGGTTCACATAAGTATTCTTGATACAAACTCACTGTGTTTAAGGAATAAATTGAATGAACTGTAGACACCAACTCAACTTGGGGGATTTGTCAGCATAGTTTAGTTATTCAACATGTATGAAATTTTTTCCAGATTATTTACCGAGAAAAACTGACTTGTGAGCGGAGTCACAAAGCTTGTTCAATATTCTATCTATTAAACGCTAATATGAATTTTATGTTACTTTGGCATAGTGTCCTATATTCTCAGTTCTCGTTAGAATTATTGCTGTGTGCCCACTTTCTCTTAAAACAGTTTGATACTGGCATTGATTCATACATGGAGAGCAGGCCAAATGATAGCAGATGGAAAGGCTAAGCACTGGAAAACAATATTGCATCTATTTTCAGTGAACTAAGTGAGACAACACACACAAGCAGGAAGAGTGTATGAGACTTTGCATTGTTCTGCCTGAAAGTTGCATGTGCTAGAAACCTGAAATAAAAAGAGTAGATAGTAATGACTTTCAGCAGGTCTGTGTAAAGAGAAACAGTTAATGCTTCAGGTTCAAGATCCTTCATCAGAACTGGGGAAGTGAGAATGCAACATATGTTTCAGTGGGAATCAAGCTGGGGGTGGGACTTGTAGAACAAAGGGGATGGCTCTGATAAATGAGTTAGTGTATCAGTTAGAGTAGCACTTAGCATCAGGTTATTCCTCTGTCTGTGTGGTGTTATCATCTAAAGCTAACACTTTATTCCATTTCTGGTGCCTACATCCTGTGACATGGAATCTTTCCCACATCACTGCTTCAGCCAGATCTTCTCTTCCCTAACGTGTTTATTCCTATGACAAAGTTCACACAGCTCAGTTAAGAATTTAGTGTTTATAAACCTTGGAGCTTTGTTCTCATATTGTGAACGTAGAACTTGGTACTGTCCAAACCAGACACATTGCTTACATTCTCCCCTAATATTTGTAGTATAGATTAGTACAGATTGACCCTTCCCATTTGTCTTCAAGACTTGTGAAAGCCTCTTCAAAATACTTGCAACTTTGACATTGGTTTGGCAACTTACTGCATAGGAATCTAACTCCCAGTTGCAGGTGATCTTTTCTGTGCCTTAATTATTGGATCCTTTACAGCAGCGAAGTTGCAATCCCCCAACTCCACTCATCTCAGTCCCCCTCATAACCTCCACCCCCCAGCCCCACTCTTCCCCTTCAGGATTGATCCACGCTCCATTGTCAGCATTCTGTCTGCCCTTCCATCTGCCCTTAATTTCTTCATCAAAGGTAGCTGATGCACTATCAATTACTCCAAAAGACTGCAAGTAGAGTAAATACTGAAAGGCTTTTTATAACAGTAAAATGGATCCTCGTCCATGCTGTTTGTCTGTCCTGGACTGTGGGAGGAGCAGTGACGCAATCGCCTTTATTCATGGTTCTGTGGGAGGAGCCACAGGAGCAGCCAGCAGAGGGGCGTGTCCAGGCATTCCAGACAGATAACCCAGTTACAACCTATATACATGGTTTACCACATTCACCCCTCCTTTTTAAAAAAGAGAGCCCCGCAGGGTGAAGTGACTTGACAATATTTAGAACAAGTATATTTACAGGTCAAGTCTATCAGGCAGTCAAGTCTGTCGCTGCGATCTAAGTACCACCGGTGGTGATTGCACCGGCGACGGTGGTTGTGCTGGCTCCGGCCTGACTTGAAGTGCCAGCATGTTAGGCGTCGGTAATCCCTCGTGCGTGTGTGTCACGCCTGGTATGGGAGTGTCATGTGGTGTCTGTGTAGGGCTTGGAGTGCACAGTGTCTCGTGGGAATATATTGGTGGGTACAGGGTTAATAGTCACCATGGAGTGTTCAGGGTTGGAGCCTGGTGCTCCTGCGGGCACCAGGTCGCGGACGGAGACCGTGTCCTCCCGTCCATCAGGTAAAACTGCGTAGGCATCCTGGGGGTTCGCATGAAGTAGGTGAACCCTCTCGACCAGCGGGGAGTATTTATTGCTCCTCACATGTTTCTGGAGCAGCACTGGCCCCGGGGACATCAGCCAAGCATGTAGGGTGGTCCCGGTGGTCAACTTCCTTGGAAAAGAAAAGAGTCGCTCATGAGGGGTGGCTTTGGTGGACGTACATAACAGGGAGCAGATGGAGTGGAGTGTCTCGGGAAGGACCTTCTGCCAGTGAGAGACCAGCAATCCCTTTGACCTGAGGGCTAAGAGTGTGGCCTTCTACACCCTGGCATTCTCCCTCTCCACCTGTCCATTCCCCCGGGGACTGTAGCTCGTAGTCCTACTAGTAGCAATACCCCTAGCCAGCAGGTATTGGCGCAGCTCGTCACTCATAAACAAGGACCCTCTGTCACTGTGGATACAGCATGGGTATCCGAACAGAGTGAAGAGCTTGCACAGGGCTTTTATGACTGACGTGGTAGTGGTATCGGGGAAGGGGATGGCGAAGGGGAACCGTGAGTACTTGTCGATTACGTTAAGAAAGTACACATTGCGGTTGGTGGAGGGAAGAGACGCCTCACGTCTTAATAAGCTGGTAAGGAAGGCGGGCTCTGTCGTGGGCAAAGTACTGGAGAGTTTAACATCGGTAGCTGAGCGAAGGGCGCTGAGTAGGCTACGGTCAATTATGGATAACTCTGAACATCCTCTACATAGCACCATCCAGAGACAGAGAAGCAGTTTCAGCGACAGGTTACTATCGATGCAATGCTCCTCAGACAGGATGAAGAGGTCAGTACTCCCCAATGCCATTAGGCTTTACAATTCTACCGCCAGGACTTAAGAACTTTTTAAAAGCTATTATTAATGCTTTTTGAGATAGTGATTTAGATGTATATCATATTTTTTACTGAGTTAAGTATTGTATGTAATTAGTTTTGCTACAACAAGTGTATGGGACATTGGAAAAAAAAGTTGAATTTCCCCATGGGGATGAATAAAGTATCTATCTATCTATCTATCTATCTATCTATCTATCTATCTATCTATCTTAAAGTCGACACTTAGTCGCTCAAAGGGGTGGGTGGCCTTGATTAGTTGTGCCTTGTTGAAAAGCTGGGTGACCCCCGGGTGGCAAAGATGTATAGCCAGTCGATCTGCGTGCTGGCACACATACCCTGGGATGGGACATCAGAGGGCTCATTGAGCTTCCCAGGCCTGTACATGATGTCATAGTTGTAGGTGGAGAGTTCGATTTAGCAACCCACTGTTGGTTGCTAAACATGAATGCGACTGAGTGCTGGTCGGTCAGCAAGGTGAACCTTTTGCCGGCGAGATAGTTCCTCCAGTGCCTAATAGCTTCCACTCTGGCCTGGGCTTCATTCTCCACTGCAGAGTGGTGAATTTCAGGGCCTTGAAGGGTACGGGAGAAGAACGCCACCGGTCTTCCCGCCTGGTTGAGGGCAGCAGCCAGCGCGAAATGGGAGGCATCACTCTCTACTTGGAAGGGAATGGCCTCATCCACCTCATGCATTGCTGCTTTGGCAATGTCCCCTTTAATGCGGCTGAAGGTTGCTCGGGCCTCAGCTGAGAGGGAAAATGTGGTGGACTTGACCAGGGGGCGGGCCTTGTCTGTGTAGTTAGGGACCCATTGGGCATAATATGAAAAGAAGCCCAGGCACCTTTTGAGGGCTCTGAGGGTGTTGGGAAGAGGGAGTTCCAACAGGGGGCATATATGGTTGGGGTCAGGGCCAATGACTCTGTTCTCTACGACACACCCAAGGATAGCAAGTCGGGTGGTTTTGAACACACACGTGTCCCTGTTATAGGTAAGATTGAAAGCTTTGGAAAAATTTTCGGAGCTTGTTGTTGTGATCCTGCTGGTCGTGACCGCAGATGGTGATGTTATCCAGATATGGGAACGTGGCCTTCAGTTGGCACTGGTTCACCATCTGGTCCATTTCCCTCTGGAAAACAGAGACACCATTTGTGACACCGAAGGGGACACGCAGGAAGTGATAGAGCCTGCCGCCCACCTCGAAGGCAGTGTAAGGGCGGTCCTCCAGGCGGATGGGGAGCTGATGGTAAACGGATTTTAGGTCTATGGTCAAGTACATCTTGCTATCTGATTGACCATATCCACGATGCGGGGTAGGGGGTATGCATCAAGCTGTGTGAACCTATTGATGGTCTGGCTATAGTCCACGACCATCCTATTTTTCTCCCCATTCCGAACAACAACCACCTGGGCCCTCCAAGGACTTGTGCTTGCCTCAATGATCCCTTCCCTGAGCAGCCGCTGCTCCTCCGACTGAATGAAGGCCCTGTTCCCCGCGCTGTACCTCCTGCTTTTAGTTGCCACAGGTTTACAGTTGGGGGTCAGGTTGGCGAACAGCGGTGGGGGATGGATCTTGAGGGTGGAGAGGCTACAAGTGGTGTCCGTAGTGCGGCTGTTGGCATGGTGCTGGGTGGGACGTGTGGGTCAGTGTGTACGGGTAGTCAGTAGCGGGGTATGTGACATATTCCTATAGAACTGAGGATTTCTGACAGTGATTGGTGGGAGGGGCCCATCATACTCCATTGTCACGCTTTTCAGGTGGCTCTGGAAGTCGAGCCCCAACTTAAACATTGATTGTACATTTCCCTCCACAGTTACTGTTTGACACTTGTTTGTTTTTTTTTTCATAAACATCCAAGAGAGAAGAACTGGAAGGGGACACTAGCAAGGATGACGGCAGTGCAGCAATTTAGAAGGCACAGTATAGGTACATCCCAAACTGGTGGACAAGGGAAGTCAAAACCAACTTAAAAGCAAATGAGAGGGCATATAATAGAGCAAAAATATTGTGAAGTTAGAGGACTGGGAAATTTTTAAAAACCAACAGAAGGTAACTAAAAATGCCATAAGCAAGGAAAAGATGAATCTCATCCAAAGCCTCTCCAACGTCAACACATCTTTTCTTAAATAAGCGATCAAAAACTACTCACAGTACTCCAGGTGATGCCTCACCAGTGCTTTATAAAGCCTCAGCATTACATCCTTGCTTTTATATTCTAGTGCTTTTGAAATGAATGCTAACATCGCATTTCCCTTCCTCACCACCTACTCAACCTACAAATGAACCTTTAAGGAATCTTGCATGAGGATCCCAAGTCCCTCTGTAGTTCAGATCTTTGAAATTTCTCCGGTTTACCTCTTCTGTGTCAATAATCAGCTCTTTCTGTTTTGCTGATACTGAATGAGAGGTTGTTGATGTGGCTGCATTCAGCCAGGTATTTAATCTCCCTTTTATATGCTGATTCATCACTACTTTTGATTTGGTCCACAACAGTGGTGTCATCTGCAAACTTAAATATGGCATTGGGGTTGTACTTAGCCTCACAGTCATAAGTATAAAGGGATAAGCACACAGTCTTGTGGTGCACCTGTGCTGATGGTGATTGTGGAGGAGATGTTGTTGCCAATTTGAACTGACTGGGGTCTGCAGGTGAGGAAATCCAGGTTCCTATAACAGACTAAACAGAATTTAATGCATTCACTGTCATAATTTTGCATCAAATTGTGACAAGCATGAAAGACGAGTGTCAGTATCTCCTTCCTCCTTATACACGTGCACCCTGCTTAAGGGGAAAAAATTAAGTCAGACTTGCATTCCAGACTCCTTTGTTTTTCTCCCAATTAGTTTTTATGTTTTGGAGTAACAAAACATAACAGTGGCAACTAGGAAGTTTTAAGCAAACCTGAAATGACTGATTAAGCACAGCAAGATGTTCAAGTTTTTAAAAAGCACATCAAGAAAAGGTTGAGTAAAAAAAAGCCAGCATTTACTTCTTTTTAAAGAACAGACAGGTGAGTTTAAAAAAACCTGACAATGGACAGATTCTTGGGTTCATAAACAGTGAGCACTGGCTGATAATAATAAATTAAAAACGTAGAAATGGCTAGCTACATCAGAAAGACTGATGTGTTCGATTGCACAAGAGGTAACGCAGAATTGTGTATTGAGTTAAGTGAGCAGTATTTTGAAGCAAAGGAAATAGCCAATGAGAGATGAGTACCAATTTTGCTGAGTGTATAGGATATTTAGATGTCTAAGTGGTCCAATTAAACCAGCCAAAATTAGTTTTGCTAATATTGTGAAATTAATACAGGAACATTTAGAACCAAAATCATTGTTAATTGCAGAATGCTTTATGTTTCATACGTGGAGTCAAAAGGAAGAGGAGTACTTGTCAGTGTACGTGGCTGAATTGAAGACGATGTTTGAGCACTGTCAGTTCGGTAATGAGCTTAATGATGTACTGAGAAATAGTTTAGTTTGTGGAATATTACAAGAAAGCTTTCAAAAGTGGCTCCTATCTGAAGCGCACATTATACTTGAAACCACAGTTGAAATATCTTTATCAATGGAAACAGCAGACAGGGATTCAATTAAGTCGTAGTCAGGATTGGAAGTGAGTGTAAACAAAATTGCAATGTCTAAACAAAAATCTTCTTGCCCGACCAAATTATGTCACTGTTGTGACAGGGGTTCACACACACAGCCCAATGCAGCTTTAAACGAGAAAACTGCGGAAATGCAACAAAGTAGGACACATACAAAGAGCAGACAGAAATAAATGGGTTGCACAGAGAAAAGATAAAGATAAAAAGGCAAGTTGCATTTTCAAAATAAGCACTATCTACATGTTATTGATGAAAGATCTAATAATAATTTGAGTGACACAGGACTGGGTAACCTTAAGATTTACTTTGTGAAAGGCAACAATAGACAAGCAATATGGCTTACACCAGAAGAGAATGGCAAATTAATTAAAATAGAATTAGGCACCGGCTCAGCTGTTTCAGCCATGCCACAAAATAAGTTGGAACAGCATTTCAAAGATTCTGTGCTGAAGCCTGCAGATATCCACTTAAAACCGTGTACTGCAGAAAAGATAATTCCTGTAATAATGACAATTGTATGGTAAAATACATCCAGCAAGCTAGATTGTTTTTTTCTGTAGTAAAAACAGGAGGGCCAGCACTGCTGTGATGCAGTGGTGTGATTGGCTGAGACAACTACAATTTGATTAGAGATCCATCCAGCATTTGCATGCTGCATCTCCTGCAACAGAGTCAACTGAAACTGAATTAAGAAAGGTACTGGATGACGCCATAGCAGGGTTCAAGGATGGCATCAGAAAATTCAAACAAAAATGGGAGAAGGAACGAGGGATAATTATATCTGAGGAAGAATGAACAACAATATGGAGATATCAATGGAAGTGTACCAGTTCACAGAAATGGAGGGAGTTTGAATGGAAAAGCTTGATAAGATATTTTATTACGTCCTCTCAGAAATCCCATTATGATAGTAACTTTCCTGTTTGCTGGAGAAATTGTGGAAATCAAAATGCAAATCATTATCATATTTTTTGGGACTGCCCTGTTATCAAAGACTATTGGAAGGGGATACATAATGCCCTACAAGACATCTTTAAATGTGAAATACCCTTAGAGAGTAAGACCATATATTTTGGATATATTCCTCAAGAATGGTTGAAAAGAGATAAATATTTAATGAATATACTGTTGGTGGCTGGTAAAAAAACTCTTACTAGGAAATGGTTATCACTTTAAATACATGGATGGAAATTACAATGGACATTTACAAAATTGAGAAGATAACAGCATCTGTTAACCATAAGCTGGAACAATTTGATTCATACTGGGAAAAATAGTTTAACTACATAATGCCTCCTAGGCCTGATTTCATTCTCACAAATCAATGAATCTGTTGTAAAAAAAAAGATCACTCCCTACTTGTACATAGTTCTTTCCTTTTGCTTGTTTTTTCTTTCCACTCTTTTCTATAAGTGTATACCTCAGATAAATACTTTGTGGAGATTTGTGATATATATGATATATATGTACAATGTCTGAAATACATCTTTTGGAAATGTTTGTTTGATGATGAACTGCAATAAAAAATAAATTACAAAAAAAAGAAAATTTAAACAAATAGTGTTAAATGAAAATACCACACCCAGATTTCACAAAGCCTGTTTGGTTCCTTACACCATCCATGACAGAGTAGCCAGTGAGCTAGATTGCTTGGACCCTGAAGAAATTCTTTCCAAGGTTGAGTGCAGCCCATAGGCAGAACGGATGGTCCCAGTAACCAAGAAGAATGTGTCTGTGATGAATTTAAGGTCACCATCAATGCAGTACTGAAAGTAGATCAATACCCTCTGCCCAGGATAGAGAATATCATTGCAAACTTTTTGGAGGGAAAAACTTTATCAAAGTGCATTTAGCTGAGGCCTACCTACAGATGGCGATGGAAGAAGAGTCCAAAGTGTTCCTCATCATAAACACTCACAAGGGCTTTATTGCTATAATAGGCTTATTTTTGGAGTAGCATCTGCTCCTGTACTCTGACAGAAAGCTATAGACCAGGAGCAGCAATGCTGTCCGGGCACTCACTGTCACCTGGATGACATCATTGTTACCAGTAAAGATGATAAGAAATATCTACAAAATCTCAAGACAAAGTTAAAAAGATTAGATTATGGGCTTAGAGCACAACACAACTGTGTGAAATCTTAAAACCAAGCATCACTTACTGTGATCATATTATTGTCACACAAGGATTACACAAATGTACTGAGAAAATTCACACAGTGGTGGATACACCAATACCAAAGGAGGTGTCATAGTTACAACCCCTTCTAGGTTTATCAATTACTGTAACAGGTTCCTGTCAAATCTAGCTGCTCTGCTCCACCCTTTGAACTTATTACCACAGATCAAGAAGATATGGCAATGAATGGAGTGTTCACTGAGATCTTTAGCCTCTCAGTTCAGCAGTCTGAGGTACCCACCTGCTTCAAGCAGGCTTCATTTATACCAATACCTAAGAAAAGCGTGGTAATCTCCTTCAATGACTATCATCCAATAGCTCTTACATCCACTGTGATGAAGTGTTTTGAGAGGTTGGTAATAAAACATATCAACTTGGGGCCTGAGGTGCGACTTCAATCCACAGCAGAAGTCATCTCATTGGCCCTTTGCTCAACACTGGAACATCTGGACAGAAAGATGCATACATCAGGATGCTCTTTATCGACTATAGCTCAGCATTCAATACCATAATTCTCTCAAAATTAATCAATAAGCTCCAAGTCCTTGGCCTCAGTACCTACTTGTGGAATTGGGTCCTCAATTTCCACACTGGCAGACAGACCTCAGACAGTTCATATTGCTCCACAACCTCTATCAGCACAGGTGCACCACAAGCCTGTGTGCATAGGCCTCTGCTCTACTCACTTTACTCTTGTGAGTGTATGGGTAAGCAAAGCTCCAATGCCATATACAAGTTTGCTGATGTCGGAGGCCAAATAAAAGGTGGTGATGAAACAGCATTTAGGAGGGAGATTGAAATCTGGCTGACAACTACTCAATACCCAAATTGAAAGAGCTGGTTATTGACTACAGGAGGAGGAAACCAGAGGTCCATAAGCCAGTCCTCATCAGAATGACAGAGGTGGAGAGGGTCAGCGACTTTTAATTCCTCACTGTTATTATTTCGGAGGATCTGTCCTGGTCCCAGCACATAAGGGCAATTACGAAGAAGGCATGGCAATTCATCTACTTACTCAGGAGATTGTGAAGGTTTGACATGACATCTAAAATTGTTATGGTATTATTCAATTATGGATTTGTAGAGTATGCCTGCAGGAAAATGAATCTCCGGTTTATATATATATATGCACTTTGATAGTAATGTTACTTTGAACTTTGAACAATGGAGAAAGCTGTGTGAGTTGGCTTCCTAAAAGGCAAAGTAAATGGTGACATCATACATCAATGTACTCAGACATTATTCTTCACATATCCAGAGCAAAGGTATTCAAAGTTGTCAGAACCACTTCCTGCAATCTCAGGGTCATCTCCTAAACCATCATGGAGGATGTCCCCAAACCTAGATTGTTTCACAACCACAAGTTTCACATGCTAAACAGAGTGATTCAAAGTACATTTATTATCAAAGTATGTATAAAATGATACAATCTTGAGATATATCTGCTTACAGTCAGTCACAAAGCAAAATAACCGAAAAAACCCAATTAAAAAAAGGACCAACACCCAATGCGCAGAGAAAGAGAAAATCACAAATCATGCAAACAATAGAAGCAAGAAACAAGAGTAGCAGAAGTATCCCACAAGAGCATGAAAGCCTCCACAGTAATTAAATCTTCAGGCATTAATGGGACAATTTAAAATTTACTTTGCTGTGGATGCCTTTATAGTAGTTCTATTATCTAGTGTATTGCTTTTACATATATGTATACAGTATTCTATACTGAGTTGCAATTTATAGCTAAGCAGGTTGGATGGTTGCGTATTTAATACTTCAGTTAAATTTGCGTAATATTGTAAATAAATTGTTTGAGCATTCTTAATTGTTTGCATAGTTTATTATGGGTCATACGTAAAAGTATGTGAATGGAATACGTCATCACATTACCACACAATAAGTATGCACCTTGTTTAAAATAAAAAAGTTAGACTCGCATTCCAGACACCCTCCTTTATCTTTCACTAAATTTTTATGTTTTAGAGTTACAAAGCATGACACACCTCAGCAACTTTGTGCAACCACACTGAAATCTGACATCTACGACAGAGCATTGAACCAAAGAGGTAATTGCAGGAACCTTGACTTGTTTGTGCCATTATTTGTTAACATACGTAGCATTCCACAGCAGTACAATAATATTTTATATCAGTAGTTTACTCCAAAGTGTAAACTGCAAAATACGAGTAATAGCCTTGGGTGGATTGATGTCAATGAAGCAGGAATGGGAGATGATGCCTGAAGAATAAATATAATAGAAGTCTCTCACTATACTGCTTCCATTAGGTGACTGCAGCAGCAAGGAAGGCTGCTGTGCATTGTGGAGGGAAACATGTGAGGAGGCTAATATCCAGCAGAAAGGTAATGAGTGCAGACTGTTAAAGACATTCAGCCATCTGCAGTGTTCAAATAATGAAGGTCACCATTGTCCTCAATGGCAATGCTTCAGGGCCTCTTTGGCATCCAGGGTACATTTCAGAACCTTAATTGGCTTTTGCATTATTGATGCTTATGTCTTCACACAAATGAGGAAACACACACCTCCAGATTTATTAAAAGAGGATTCATTTTACTCAGTTGTGAAATAACTTGCTGCCTGTTTTGAATGCATTTTGATATCCTGAAAATCATCAAGCAGAACAGAGAGAAAAATGCAAGAAGACTTCTGCAAGTGCAGCACAAGAGACTCATTGTCTGCATGTAAAATTAATCATGGTGAATACACATCAAAGCCAGTGTCCGTTTTTGCAGCAATCATTCAAAGGCAATGTGGTTTCATCCTTCAGAGCCTGCATGGTGGTGTAAGATCATTACTAACCATAAAGCCCTTCCAATTACTGCAGGCATAGCCTATACAAGTTACTGGTTCATTTAAACTTATAAGAGTAAACATCTATGATGGTTTTGAAACCTTACATGGTTTGCTAAGTGAGTTGAAGCTGGGTTTTTAATCACTTTGTTCTTATTTCAGTAGTGGAATCATGTCTACTAGATAGTAAAGGTTCCTGTTCTATATTCAGGGTTCAAGATTGTTAATCTTGTTTCCAGTATACAAGTGTAAAGGAGAAAGCAAAAATTGTTGCTCCAGATCTGATGCATCACAAAAAACACAATAAGATAAAGTACATAATAATAATAAACAGATATAAATACATAAGATAGCTTATATACATACTGTAGATTAATTACATGTCCATAAAGTCACATTAGGCACAGGAGTATCTGTACATAGGTGACTGACAAGAAATGACAAAGTAGTGGTGGTTGGAAGTGTGGAGGGATAGGTTAGTGGGTAGAGGTTTTGATCATCCTTACTGCTTGGGGAAACTAACTTCTTTTGAATCTAGTGATCCTGGTGTGGATACTATGTAGCCTCCTCCCTGATGAGAGTGGGACAAACAGTCCATGAGCAGGGTAGGTGGGATCATTAGCCCTTTACCGGCATCTTTCTGTATATACGTCCTTGACGATGAAGGGGCTGGTGCCAATGATGCATTGGGTCTTCTTATCTGCAGCAGTGCACTTTGCATGCATAATGTAGCTTGTTTGAAAGCATTCTACTGCGCATCTGTAGAGTGATATGAATATATATATATACATAGTCCAGCTCTGTTCAGCATCCTCATAGAGATATTGGTGAGCTTTCCTGATTGTGCAGGATGTGTTCTGGGACCATGTCAGGTTGTGTGTGATGTGCACTCCAAGGAGTTTGAAACAGCTTACAGTTTCCTCTGTTGTGCTGCCGATGTAAAGAGGGTTATGAGTGGTGTGAGTTCTGTTGAAGCCAATAACCATATTCTTTCACAAACAAGAGAACATCTGCAGATGCTGGAAATCCGAGCAAAACACAAAATGCTGGAGGAGCTCGGCAGGCCAGGCAGCATCTATGGAGAAAAGTATAGTTGACATTTCAGGCCAAGACCCTTCAAATGTCCTGTGAAGTGTTTCAGCCTGAAACATCGACTGTAATTTTCCATAGATGCTGCCTGGCCTACTGAGTTCCTCCAGCATTTTGCGTGTGCTAACCATATCCTTTGTCTTGTTGACATTGAGGAAGAGGCAATTTGCCTGGCACTGGCCTCAAACTCTTCCACCAACTCTCATCATTGTTGGTAATGAGCCCCACCCCGATGCGTCTTTGGCGAAGTTGACAATGTGATTACTCGGGTGTTTGGCCGTGCAGTCATGTGTGACAGCAGTGTACAGCAATGGGCTCAGCACACAGCCCTCAGCTCACTCAACTGGCTTTCTATATAGAGACAGATTTTAGAGCAGGCATTGTTGCTCAATAATATCATCAGGGACAGATCATGCACTCTCGCATATACCACTAAGAAACTTCCTTTGTTATTTCCTCTCTCACCTTATCTCTTTGCCTGCCCCCCATCTCCCTCTGGTGCTCCTCCCCTTTTTCTTTCTTCCATGGCTTTCTGTCCTCTTCTATCAGATGCCCCCTTCTCCAGCCCCTGTATCTCTTTCACCCATTAACTTCCCAGCTCCTTACTTCACTCCTCCCCTCTCCGAGTTTCACCTATCACCTTGTGTTTCTCCTTCCTCTCCCCCCACCTTTTAAATCTGCTCCTCGTCTTTTTTTCTCCAGTCCTGCTGAAGGGACACGGCCCAAGATGTTGACTACTTTTTTCCCATCAATGCTGCCTGGCCTGCTGAGTTACACCAGCATTTTGTGTGTGTGTTGCTTGGATTTCCAGCATCTGCAGATTTTCTCTTGTTGTCCTGTGCTGTTTGCAAGGAATTAAGTGAAATCTCACTGCAGGTGTGACTGCCTATCACATTGCTTTGAGGTTGAAATATCCTTACACCAATGTAAAGGCAGGTCTTCTCCGTTAATCGAGTGGCATCTCATTAACTACTGCTACTGGTACTCTATCAACCCCATCATTTGAAGATACATGGAGTAGACTGTGTTGTTATGCTCTTCTGATTCATCAAATAGAAAACAAAATGCTTGTTTATTTATGTATTTATTTAGCCACCTCCATGACTCCCAATAACCCTGATTTACTCCTAGCCTAAATAGGTGTCAATTTGCAATGACCAATTAACCTACCTGGTACATCTTTGAACTGTGGGAGGAAACCAGAGCACTTAGGGAAAGCCCACGGATTCCATAGGGAGGACATAGAGACTTCTTACAGACAGCACTCGTAATGAACTCTCAGCTCCGACACCCCAGGCTGTAAACCCATCAGACTAACAGCAACGCTCCCGTGGTGCCCAAATTTTTGCTTGTTCTGCATATTCAGTGCTTATCATGCAACCAGATGCATTGTGATGGTTTTACAATTATAATTGCCAGCTTCTCTATACTATTACTTTATGATAAAGAATAACTTCAAAAATTATTTGTTTTTTGCTGTCCTATAGAAGTGATAATATCCTATGTATACACGCAAATTGCTTTTTTTTTTCAAAATCAGGATCAGAATCAGGTTTATTATCACCAGAATGTGACGTGAAATTTGTTAACTTAGCAGCAGCAGTTCAATGCAATACATAATCCAGCAGAGAGAAAAAAATAAAAATAATAATAATAAATAAACAAGTAAATCAATTACATATATTAAATAGATTTTTTTTACTGTGCAAAAATGTACTGTATATTAAAAGAAAAGTGAGATAGCATCCAAAGATTCAATGTCCATTTAGGAATCGGATGGCAGAGGGAAGAAGCTGTTCCTGAATCGCTGAGTTTGTGCCTTCAGGCTTCTGTACCTCCTACCTGATGGTAACAGTGAGAAAAGGGCATGCCCTGGGTGCTGGAGGTCCTTAATAATGGACGCTGCCTTTCTGAGACGCCACTCCCTAAAGATTTCCCCAGCATTTAATCAGTTTTTTAAATGTTGTTCTGTTAACTAAAGTAAGTTTTCTGCATTCAACAGATGGGCTAAAGATTGTTCAACATTTATTTATACCAGATGATTAAACATGTTAAATGTTGATTCTATTAAAATTGAATTCATGGGATGCAAGCATTATTCCCCACCCCTATTTACCATGGAGATGCTGGTGCTGAGCCACTGCACATGAGAAATGAGCTCTAGAAATTTGACCCTATGACAATAAAAAAACTGCCAAGCATTTTTCAATTAGGACACTGCATAACATTAGAGGGGAGCTTGCAAACAATTCAATATTCTCTTCCTCTACCATTTCCCTTTTTTTTTGGACAGGAGAAGTCATGGGCTTGGGAAAAGCTAATAGGGAAACTAAAATGAGTCGATGCAATTCATTTGGAGATAGTGCACACTGTACTTCAATGGCAAGGAGAATGAATGTATAAGATGGCAGATAGGGTATCAGTTAAACATATTGCACTGAACTGATGGCGTCAAGTTTCTTGATTGAAGGTCCATTAGATAGATGCATTTTTATTTCAGAACATTACTAGACTGCATTTGCAAGTGATAGATCATATCAGTGGAATCAGGGGATTGTCATCTCCCAAAACACACATGTTCTTTTAGTCATTGTCTTATATGGTTTACAGTGATTTTTTCTTGTCAGTGATGACCCTCCAGAAATTAATGATGCTGAAAGCAATGTTAAAACTAAGGACGGGGACATGGGTTGACTTTGCTTTCTGGGGGTGGCCATTAGTTTGCATTTGGGAGTTCAGAAGTCAAAGCATATTTATTATCGATGTACACTGTATACAACCTTGAGATTAATCTTCTTATAGGCAGCCATGAAACAAAGAAACAGAATTGAATCTATTGAAAAACCCACACAGCAAAGCCTGTCAAACACTCAATGTGCGAAAAAAGAACAAATCATGGAAACAATAAAAAAGTAAACAAATAGCACACAGAACATTAACCGTCTAGTCCCCGAAAGTGAGCCTGCAGCCAGAGATCCAGTTCAGCACTGACATGAGTAAGCTTCGCATAGTAATTAGCTGAACACTGGTTCATCCTTGACGCCTTGATCAAATCATGTAAATAGTAAAAATAAGTAAACAAAAGCACATGGATCTTGAACTGCAGAGCCCCTAGAAGTGAGTCTACTGCTGCGGAGCCCATTCAACGATGAGGCGAGTGAAGCCAGTCCAGGAGCACAACTGCTCCTGATGTGGGGCCCAAGACTCCTGCACCTCATACCCAATGGTAGTAGTGAAGAGAGAGGGAGACTGGTCAGACACAGGCAGACAGCACTGAAAACCTGTTTGTTGCCTGCTCTCTTTTTCAATGATTTTAATCTTGCTCAATGCTTTAATTGATGCTAAGTAAAGGAGTCAGCCATGGGTTTGTCTTTTTGTCTTCTACCATCGGGCCTCAACACATCACCCATCCTCAGTGATGGCCACCCCGGTTGTACTTGTGCTTTTGAGAGTATAATTCGCCGAATCCCCCAGGAGATCACAAAAGTGCCGTCGCTTAGTCGGTTCAAAAGAAGATCTTTAAAAGGGAATATACACTGCAGACTGCAGTGATCACAGTCCAGAAGAAGGATAATTGCTAAGTGTATCTGTGGGCAGTGTGCAAAACGTCACCATGGGTCATTGGCACCATCTTGAAAGTGATGCCCATACTCTATCCACTATTTTCTTGCTACGCCTGAGGTTTTGCAGAATTGGTTGTAAATGGGTGTGGATTGTTGTATTATCCAAAGTGTAGCAAAATAGAAAACACTCTGTGCTCCATCCATCACCTGCCCTTTGCTAAATCTGACTGCAGGGAGATTTGGAATATAATGATGGTTAGATCTGTGGTATTTAGGGCTGGCAAAGTCATATAAGAAGAGCGACATGACCTCAGGAAGCGTAGAGAGACAATTTCAGGCTAAACTGGAATCATGACAGATGCTTGATAGCTGTGGCGCAGCTTGCAAAATATTACCTCCTAGAAGGTGAGATCAGTTGGTATGAGCAGCAACAACCCATCCCTCTGGATAAGCTCAATGCCTTTTATAGATGCTTTGATTGGGGAAATTATGACACACATACAGACGCACCCACATGCCCTGAATGACCTTGTAATCTCGGTCTTTGGAGTTGACATCTAGGCATCTTTGAAGAGGGTGAATCTAGAAAAGACATCTGGTCCTGACAGCACACCTGTTGACCAACTGGCAGGAGATTTTACAGAAATATTCGCCCTCTTTTGTGTGGTTTGAGGTTTCTAACTGCTTCAAGTAAGTATCGATATACTGGTGCCCTAGCAGCATGTAGAGACCTGCCTCAATACTACTATCCAACACTGCTTACATGGAACATAAAATGCAGAACAATATAGCACAGTACTGGCCCTTCAACCCATGATGTTGTGCTAGACTGCTAAAGATTAAAGATGAGAATTACTTATCACATATACTGTATATCAAAACATTGAAACCTAGCGTGCAATGCATCATTTGCAAGTAAGGATGGCTAGGGTCAGCCTGCAATTGATGCTGTGCTTTCCACACCAACATACCATGCCCAAAGTTCACTAATCCTAACGTGTATGGCTTTGCAATGTGGGAGGAAACCAGAGCACCCAGATGAAATCCATGTGACATGTACAAACTCTGAATTGAACCCTGATCACTGCTGTAATCATGTTATGCTAACCACTACACTACCATGCTGCCCTACAGTGCAGCAGTAAACCTACTCCAAGATCAATCTTCTGAATCTACTCTAAAATCACTCTAACTCTTTCCTACCACATAACCCTTCATTTCTGACATTTTTGACTCTATTCATTACTGCAATCATAACAAAGTTATTTGAGAGGCTGGTTTGGGCTCAGTCCATATCCTTCCTTCGATATGACCTGGATTGGCTTTAAGTTACCTATTGCCACTTTAGGTCAACAGCAGTTTTAATGTCTTTGATCTTCTCTCTGCTTCTCACCTGGACAATGGGAACACAAATATAAGACTGCCATTCATCAGCTACAACTCAGTGTTCAACACAATCATCCTATCCAAACTTACAGCTGAATGAGTGGTTCCACAACAACATTATCAGTAAAAATAAAAAGGTGATTTTTTACTTCAGGAAAGTGAAAGAGGGCAAACATGTGTCTGTCTACACAGGTGGATTGGTGATGTAGAGAATAAACAGCATTAAACTATTGGATGTTAGGATATCAAATGACCTGAAGGGGACTGGCACATACAGGTAATCACAGGGAAGGTGCACCAGCATCTTTGCTTTCATAGACCTGTAGCCATTGGTTTCTTGGACTGGCTGCAGCATTGAAGTGGCTATGTGGCTCTGGATGCACTTTTGGGGCTCTACAGTTCACTTTCTGTGTATATTTGTTCCTTTTATACTGTTTCCATGATTTGTTCTTTCTTTTTTCATACATTGGATGTTTGACTGTCTTTATGGCGTGTGTCTTTTTGAGAATTCTATTGTGTTTCTTTGTTTGTGGCTGCCTACAAGAAGATGAATCTGAAGGTTGTAAGGTATACAGTACATACAGCACTTCGATAATAAATGTACCTTGCACTTTGAGTTTTGAACATAGACTGTACAGAACAATACAGATTTCAGCCCACTATGTTGTGCCAACCCTTCAATATCAATTTAACCCTTTCTTCCTACATAACCCTCAATTTTTCTTTCATCCATGTTCCTATCTAAGAGTCTCTTAAATATTCCTCATATATTTACCTCTACCACTGCACCTGGTAGGACATGGACTCCAAGATCCCTCTGATCCTTGGCACTGCTAAGAATCCTGCCATTACCCTTTTCTCTGCCTTCAGGTTCAACCTTTCCAGCTAAATCACTTCACACTTTTTCAGATTGAACTCTTTCTGTCACTTCTCAGCCCAACTCAGTATCCTATCAATGTCCAGTTGTAAACCATGACACCATCTACACTCTCCATAAAACCATCTGCAATGCCATCTGAAAACTTACTAACATGCCTTCCTGCTTCCAGATCCAATTTATTTGTAAAAATCATGAAGAGCAGGGGTCCCAGAACAGATCTCTATAGAACACCAAAGGTCATCAACCTCCAGAAAATGCTCCATCTGCTACCATCCTCTACTTTCTGTGGGCAAGCCAATTCTGAATCCATGCAGCCAAGTCTCCCTGGATCCCATGCCTCCTGACTTCTTCAATGAGCCTACTATGGGGAACCATCAAATGCCTTACTATAATCCATATACGCCACATCCACTGCCGTAGTTCCATCGATTTGTTTTGTCACTTCCTCAAAGAATTCATTCAGGCTCATGAACACAATCTGTGTTAAGGGAAAGGAAGTTTAGCTTCTTACTTTTAACAAACTTTTACAGATTTACTTTTGAAAGTATCCTGACTGGTGAAGCGATTTCAATGCACAAGAATGTTATAAGCTGCAGTGAATAGTTGGCTCAGCCCAATGCATACACCTTACCCCACCATCTGATACATCTACAAGATGTGCTGCCTCAAGAAGACAGCAACTATCATCAAAGATCATCATCCGAGCCTTTGCCATCTCACATTTCCATCAGAAGTACAGAAACCCAAATTCACACACCACCAGGTTCAAGAACAGCCTCACCTCTTCAGCTGTTTAGTTGTTTAATTAACTACCTCTAATCACTCCCTCAGTATAAGACCATAGGATCATAAGACATAGGAGTAGAAATAGGCCATTCATCCCATTGAGTCTGATCCGCCATTCTATTATGGCTGGTCCTGGATCCCACTCAACTCCATACACCTGCCTTCTTGCCGTATCTTTTGATACCCTGACCAATCAGGGAACTATCAACTTCCATCTTAAACATACCCATGGACTTGGCATCCTCCATAGTCTGTTGCAGAGTATTCCACAGACTTACTGCTTTCTAGCTAACAAAAAATTCCTCCTTACCTCTGTTGTAAAGGGTCACCCCTCAATTTTGTGGTTGTGTCCTCTCGTTCTAGATACCCCCACTGGAGGAAACATTCTCTCTATCTAGTCCTTTCAACATTCGGTAGGTTTCAATGAGATACCCCACATTCTTCTAAATTCTAGTGAGTACAGGCCCAAGAATGCCAAATGCTCCTCATTGTTAACCCTTTGTTTTCAGAATCATCCTTGTGAACCTCCTCTGGACTCTCTCCAATGACAATATATCTTTTCTGAGATATGACACTGCTCCAAATGCAGCCTGACCAGAGTCTTATAAAGCCTTAGCATGATCTCCTTGCTTTTATATTCTATTCTCTTTGAAATAAATGCCAACATTGCATTTGCCTTCTTTACCACAGATAGACTCAACCTTCTGGGAGTCTTGCACGAGGACTCCAAAGTCCCCCTGTACCTCCGATGCTTGAACCTTCTCCCCATTTAGATAATAGTCTGCACTATTGTTCCTTTTACTAGAACAGATTATCATACATTTCCCAACACTGTATTCTATCTGCCACTATTTTGCTCATTATTCCAATTTGTCTAAATCCTTCATTTGTTCCTCAGCACTATCTACCCCTCCACCTATCTTCGTATCATCCACAAACTTTGCCACAAAGCCATCAGTTTCACTATCTAAATAACTGACAAGCAATGAGAAAAACCTTGGTCCCAATACTGACCCCTGAGGAGCATCATTTGTCACCAGCAGCCAACCAGAAAAAGGCCCCTTTTATTCCCACTTGTTCTTTCTTGCCTGTCAGTCATCCCTCTATTCATACCAGTATCCTTCCTGTAACGCCACAGGATTTTGTCTTGTTAAGCAGCCTCATGTGTGGCATCTTATTAAACGTCTTCTGAAAAATCCAAGTAAATGACATCCACTACCTTGCCTTTGTCCACCCTGCTTGTTACTTCCTCAAAGAACCCGAAAGGATTCGTCAGGCAAAATTTCCCTTTAAAGAAACCATGCTGAGTTTGACTTATTTTATCATTAGTCTCCAAGTACCCCGAAACCTCATTCTTAATAATAGACTCCAACACTTTCCTAACCATTGAGGTTATAACAACACTTTGACAACTTTACACTATAATGGACTTTGTTCTTCCTTGTTCTAATTGATTTTTTCTTTTATTATTTGTGTAATTTGTTTTTCTTCTCAATGTTGTTTATCTGGTGATGCCTGTCTGTGGTGCTGCTGCACGTAATTTTTTTCATTGCACCTCTCCATAAGACAATCAACTTGGCTTTGATTTTGACTTAACCGTAATCATGTCTACATCTGAAATCATGGAGAGAAATTCACTGTGAAGCAGCTGAAGAGGTCTAGGTTGAGCACGCTGCAGAAAATACAGCAGCAATGTCCTGCAGCTTGGGTGATGGAGCTTTAAAAATTACACACATCGTCTTTTACACAGAGAATGACTCCAACCACAGGAGATTTTACCTTTTGGTTCAAATAGACTTCAAGGTTTTCAAATTTCCTTGATATCCCACTCGGTAAAATGCTGCCTAGATATCAAGAACAGCTATTCATCTCTCTGCTCCATAGTTTTTATCAGAGCTACATTGAGGTCTAGGGCAATAACCAAAGTGGACAGATACAGTGCTCTCTACATGTGAATATAGATATACAGGGCAGTGTATCTGTTAAATCTATGCTAAACTTTGGCTTAATGAGGAAGTTTGAAAAGCATCCAATTGAGTAATGAAAGATGTTTGTTAACTTTGTCAGGGGCATTTGCTTACATTGTGTTCCAAATGGCTTTCTACTGAAACTAGTGTCCATTGGTAAATCAATGCTGCACACTCATATTTAGTCTGAAGGGAAATTGTAAAGATAGCATGCTGAAGAAAAAGTGAAAAAATCTGTGTGATGTATGGATCTATTTCTTTTAGCGTAATGACTCCTCTTAGCACCTCCTTTTGACTAATAACTTACCCATGTGCATTGATTTGTTGCTCTTTCCCTCAATAAAGTGAACATACCAGTTAACATAATCTCCCTATGCGTACTTTTATTTTAATTGACACAAAGACTCAACAAGTTGGTGACAAGTACAAATCTGAATGTCAGCGGATATCACCAACTGCACCGACAGTTATGAGATGACTGAATTTGGAGGAAGGGAGAGGGATTGCTAGAGGAAAGAGTGAATCAGGATGGAGAAGGCCATCACGGGCACTAACAAAGGGAAGCATGAGTAATAGTACATGGTACACAGTGAGAGACTCACAACAAGAAAAGTTAAAGTGAAAATAATATGCTGATGGCCTTAGTTGGAAAATTTGGCAAATTTGATAGTGCAAATAAGGAAAGGGAATCGTATATTGAGAGGGTTGAACTGTATTGTAACGTGAACGACATGAATGAGGAAAAGAAAACCTCCAGGCTTCTTAGCTTAATGGGTGCTAAAACATATAGGCTCTTACACAACTTAGTAAGTCCTGTAAAGCCAGCAAGCAAGATGTTCGATGAAATTGTTGCAACCTTACAAAATTACTAGAGCCCTAAACTGCGAGTAATAGCTGAGATATTTAGATTTCACAAAAGGAACCAGTCAAATGATTAAAACATTTGTGAATACATTGCAGAACTCTGCAAACTTCCCCAGAGATGGGCTTTCTGATGAATTAAGGGACAAGTTTTTATGTGGCGTGCATAGTCAAAGCACTCAAAAGAGGCAACTGTCAGAAAGAGACCTAACCTTAGAACGGGCATTGACCATTGCAATATCATTAGAGACTGCAGCAAAGGATGCAGCAGAACTGCAGAAAAAGAGTTTAGGATGTGAAACACACAAAGTGTCCCTGAATGGTGCAAAAAGCCAAAAATGTGGCAAATTGTCCCATGATACAAATGACCTGTTGGTTCCAAGAAGTTAGCAGAAAGCATCACAGTCAAGGTCACATAGAGGGAATGTGCAAGTTAGAACCAAAGCACAACCAATGAGAAAAACTATGTAAGTGAAAAGGTTCAAATGCAAAATAACAAATGCATAAAGTGACTGAATGTGAAACTGAATCTGACAAAACAGAACCTTACAAGGGTGAGTTGTCATGCCTAGAACTGCAGAGCATTACTGAAGCAGATTGCAAAATCATATGGATCACAATAGACGTGCCTGGTGTAAAACTGAAAATGGAGCTGGATACAGGGTCAGCTTTGTCTGCAATTTCCAAGGCTGACTACAATAGATTGTTTTCTAAGCTACCATTAGGAAAGACCTCAATCATATGAATACCTACACAGGTGAAAAAGTGTCTCCTAAAGACAAAGCAAAAGGAAGAGGCAAAACACATCAGTTAGAGGTTTATGCAAGGACTAGTACTTCTTGGATGTGAATGTTTAAAAAAAACCCAACTAGACTGGCACACAATAAAAGCTTTCAGACTTTGCAGCCCAAACAGTATCACTAACCAGAGACTGTCACAGCTGCTTAATGATAATGAGTAGGTGCTTGAGAAAGGTATTGGTAAATTCAAAGATATTAAGGTCAGAATTTAACTGGATGGAGCAGTAATACTAAGATTCCATAAAGCATGTCCAGTGCCTTATGCACTATGTCTTAAAATGGACGCTTAACATCAGAGCTTGGAGGTGTCTGGCATTCTCTCCAAGGTTGAGTAGAGTGATTGTCCCAGTGGAAACCTGAGCTGTTCGCGTATGCAGGGACTTCAATGTGAGTATCAGCTCTGTGCTGTGTACTGTGCAGTATCCCCTGCCATGAATACAAGACATTCTTGCATCCTTGGCAGGTGGGGAGAAGTTTTCAAAGATTGACTTGTCACAAGCCTATCTTTAAGTGGAGATTGAGGGGTCAAGCAGGAAATTCCTCACAATCAGCACTCCCAGGGGATTGTTGCAGTATAATCAATGGACCAAGTGCTCCAAGATATCCCAGGAACATAATGTTACATTAATAGCATCATTGTGACTGGCAAGAATGATGAAGAGCACCTCAAGAACCTCGGCAAAGAGCTTACCAGGCTGAGTGAGTATGGACTACATGCAAAGAGAGGGAAATGTGAGTTTTTCAAGAATGAAATCTCATATTGTGGACATGTCATTGACAAGTTTGGCTTACATAAGTCACAAGAGAGGACTGAAGCAGTGCTGCAAGCAACAAACTTGAAGTCAATCATCAAGTAATGGAAAGAATATGGTGAAGCTGTAAATCTGCCTTGAGCAGACAGTCCTTAAAAACTGAGTGACCCTGCAAGAAGGGGACTAATGAGGGAGGCTACCAAGGGATCTATGACAACTCTGGAGGAGTTACGAGCTTAAGTGCCTGAGATGGGAGAGTCTAGGCATAGAACAACTGTTGCCTGGGTACTTCAGCGATCGCAGCTTTATGGGAGAGTGGCAAAGAGAAAGCCACTGTTTGAAAAAAACTCACATGAAGTCTTGGCTAGAGTTTTTCAGAAGGCATGTGGGGGACTCTGTAGTTAGCTGGAAGAAGATTCTATGGTCCATTGAAAGCAAGATTGAGCTTTTGGAGCATCAGACTAAATGCTGTGATTGGTGTAAGCCAAACACCACACATCATCAAACACACACCATCTCTACTGTGAAACATGGTGGTGGCTGCATCATGCTGCGGGGATGCTTCCCTGCAGCAGACCCTGTAAAGTTTGCGAAGGTAGAGGGTAAAATGAATGCAGCAAAATACAGGGAAATCCTGGAGCAAAACTTGATGCAGTCTACTAGAGAACTGCAACTTGGAGAAGGTATGCTTTTCAGCAAGACAATGATCCCAAGCATAAAGCCAAAGCTACACAGGAGTGGCTTAAAACAACAAAGTTAATGTCCTGAAGTGGCCAAATCAAAGTCCAAAGCTCAATCCAAATGAGAATCTGTGGCTGGACTTGAAAAGGGCTGTTCACTCACCTCCTTCATGCAATCTGGCAGAGTTTGAGCAGTTTTGTAAAGAATGTGAAAAAATTGTAGTGTGCAGATGTGCAAAGCTGATAGAGACCTATCTACACAGACTCAAGGCTGTAATTGTTGCCAAATGTGTATCTACTAAATACTGACTTGCAGGAGGTGAATAATTATACAATCATTTATTTTGTGTTTTATATTTGTAATTAATTTAGATCATTTTGTAAAAAACTTTGTTTTCACTGACTCGAAAGTGCCTTTTTCTCTTGATCAGTGTCAAAAAAGCCAATTAAATCCACTGATTCAATGTTATAAAGCAATAAAACATGAAAACTTCCAAGGGGTGGGGATGAATACTTTTTATAGGCACGGTAGTTATGGACTGTTTAGTTAAAACACGTTTATATGCATATGGTTTGTTGAAGGGAAATTGAGTGTTTTGTTAAATATACAGTTTTATGTTACATTAAATAAAGGAGGTGGACGTACAATGTACGGATCTATTTCTTTTCCCGCAATGACTCCCCTTAGCACTACTTATTGACTGAGAACTTACCCATGTGCATTGATTTGTTGCTCTTTTCCTCCACAAAGTGAATACACCAGTTAACCTCACCTCCATATACATACTTGTATTTTACCCGTAGATGTCGGATTATAAGCCGCTACTTTTTTCCCACATTTTGAACAGCTTTGAACACTGCGGCCTTTACTACGGTGCGGCTAATGCATGATTTTTTTCATGCCGCCAAAAACATTTTGCCTCGTAACAGTAGACCAATAAAATTGATGAGTAGTTCACAGAGGTCCAATGAAATTGTACGATAAATCAAGCGCACTTTCACAATTAAATTATTGTAAATCAGTCATTTGTACTCACCCTCATCAACATGGAAAACACTCGAAGAAAAGCATTGTGCTGCCTTTATGGCAGTTATTTAGTTTATAATATTTTCGCTTAGTAATTCATTTTCTAGTTAAAGTTAGAAGTGTTTTAACTATATTTGTTTTCTGTACTACATCGCGGGATGCTATGACGTCACACCCGGTTTCACCGCGTCTTGTGGGAAAAATACCAGTTTGCGATAAACGGGAAGGCGGGGGCGAGCACATTACGCGAGCGGCATTGGATCTGAGCGAACGCTGCTTTTAAGTTAAAGGCGATCAATAACTTTTCCTGGTAGGCTGCAGTATATATATTTTTTACCAGTCGTTAGGAGATATTGGAATGTTGTTCAGTAAAAAAGTATACGCAACGTATATTTAAAAGTAGCCGCGTTACAGGCACGGTTCGAAAAAAAGCATTTGCAATATGTATTTGTTTATGTTACCATATGGATTTAATTAAAAGTTAAAAAATCCTCACGTGTAATATCTTTCTGTGTAAATATCTCATATTACAACGTGGGACACCTGCGGCCGAAAATCCGGTGCGGCCTAAAATCCGGTGCGGCCTGTACAAGTACAAAATTGATTTTCTTTCTAAAATTAGAGCCAGCGGCTTTTAATCAGGTGCGCTCTGTAGTCCGGAATCTACGGTAATTGAAATGTAGTTGTAAACGCACAACAATCTGGAAGGCTTTAACTTTTTACAGTAACTCTGTTTCTTTCTTCACTGATGCTGCCAGATCTGCTAAGTGTCTCCAACAGGTTTGGTTTATATTTTCAGATGACCAACAACTGCAACTTTCTTGCCTTTTTAAAATGAAAAGATGAGCTTGAAATTGGCTTCTTAAGCAGATTTAGAAGAGAACTGATTGGTGGTAAAATCCAGGTAAGATACATCAGCAGATAAGTCATACACTTGCAAAAAAGACTCCAGCAATAGTGTAGTGGAAGGACTAGGCAATAAGAAATCAGTAGTGTCAGAGTCATTAGAGAATTAGTCATTAGTGATGATCTCATGCATTACATCAGTGACTGCAATTCAAAAACACTTCATTGGTTCTAAGAATTTCTGTTTGACTGTTTGTCCCACTCCTATCAGGGAGGGAGCTACGTAACACCCACGCCAGAACTACCAAACTCCTAATCAGTTACTTACCCCAAGCAGAGAAGCTGATCAACACCTTCAATCACTAACCAGCCACCAGTATTTCCTGTCAGTCATCTTGCATACAGGACACTCCTCTGCCTAGCGTCACTTTATGGAGATACAACCAATCTATGTATATAAGGAATCTTATATATTTATATTTATTGTGTTTCTTTATTATCATTGTGTCCTTATCTGATTGTGTGTTTTTTTTGTGCTGCATAGGAACAGGAGTAACAATTCTCCTTTACACTTGTGTACTGGAGATGAAATAAAATGAGCTTAGATCTTGAATGATGTTCATAAGTTTTGGGGGCCTCTATATCTTCAATTATTTCTTTCAACGTAAATGCAGGAAGTTATTCGTTTCTTTCCTGCTCTTGTCTTGTACTATAACTGGGAATCAAGACAAGCATCTTGAAGCCTATTTTATTCCATAGAAAAAATAAAAGTGTGGGATTTTTGTGCAATCAAGGCTCAATGTCATGTGTATGTGTAGGTGAAGTGAGTTGGGACAGAATAATCAGCAAATAGCTCTTTATTTGCAGGAAGAGGCAGAAAAGCCTACGCTTGCCTCAGGAGTGCAGTCTTTCTGCTGTTGAATGTGTGTATCTCAGTGCAAATTCATCTTGGGACTAAGGATAACTTGCTTCTTCTTCAGTTTTATGGGTTGTGAGGTCAACATGCAAAGCACAGATTTTTCCATAGATAGAGCAGGTCATCACCATAACACAGGAATGGTGAATAAGTGGCTTTAGCAGGAGGTTAACTCCTAATGGAAAAATATTGTGATGTACATCCATAGATACTTAAAGATCACTGGAAGGTCTGTGGTTAAAAAGGCATATAGGGTATTTTCCTATATTAGCAAATACACAGATTATAAAAGCAAGGAGATTATGTTCGGACTGAAAACAATTCTTATTAATCCACAGTTTGAATCATCTGTACAGATCTGGTCATGACATGACAGGAAGGATGTGATTTTACTGAAGTAGAGGCAAAGGAAATTTACAAGGCTGTTGCCAGAGCTGAAAAATTGTAGCTAAAGGAAAGACTGAACTGGTTTATTTGTGATAGATTATGGGGACCTTATTTACTGTCACTGAAAGGATATTAGAAACAAAAATGAAAATGCTTGAATACAATGCTTCAACAAATTGTGTTCAGCAGAAGGAGACAACATTCATGTATCAGGATGTACTTGATTCAAAACTAGGCTTAGCTTTTGAAAGACCAGTGGTCTCCATAAAAGGACCAATATAACTGGCCATGTTCTGTGTGAGGTACTGCTCATACTGAACATAGCAAGATGGATAAACCATTGGTCTTTGTCTACATTTACCCTCACTGGTCAAAGTGTCCATTTATACTACTACTGAGTACTACACAAACCAATAAGATTTTGTGAAGTTTATTTGAAACTTTATCTGAGTCTGGGACTTCAGTTGGTCATAGATATGGATGGACATATCTATATCCGGTCATAGACATGGATATTGCATCCTAGCTGATTAGATATGCAAGTCAGGACAGTACGATATGGAGAGCAAGCTGCGGCCCATGTAGCAAGCTCCCCCTCTCCACGCATCTGATGAAGCCAAAGGAATGGTAGAGACTGATACAGTTCGGTACCAGAAACATAGCAGGAGTTGCCAGTCAGCATTGAATTCAGGTTAAGGCTGCCTTAGGGACTACAGCTCTGGACGTTTTCCTTGGGGTTTAATCCCGAAGTCTTCCCCGTGTGTGGGTATAGCCGCAAGGTAGCAGAGGTTTGAAATCAGAGTTTTCCTCCTTCTAGATGAGCTGTCAGCCATGGCTGACGAGTCCCATCTGCCCGAAGTGACTGTTTTTAAGGCACTAGTAACCCGCCTTTGCCCCTTTGAAACTGTATGTCAATAAAAACACATTTTCTTAAATTACCTTCTATTAAGCAAGGGATTAAACAGTTCACTTATAAGTGGTGAAACGTTTTTGAGTCATTTTGTTTTACAATATTCCTTGGGAAGAAAGGTTTGGATAAAGGACAAGAATTACCCTCCTGGAGAAGGAACAGAGGAGTCTGAGGCCAGATTTAATTCAGATGTATAAAGTATCAGGGTTATAGAGTGAAATATTTAAGAACTATTTCTGTTAGCAATCAGGTCAAAAACAGAAGGCATAGACTAAAAGTAATTTGTTCAGAGGTTAGAGGAGTGATGAGAAAAACCATTCTTAGTCATGGAGTGGTAAACTTTTGGCATTCATTGCCTGAAAGGCAGCAGAAGCTTAATTAAATAGTACTTGAAAACACACTTGAAGAGCTATGATCAGCAGGGCTGGAAGGTGGGATTAGATTATTGAGCTTTTTCTCTAGCTGGCATATACACAATGGACAAAATATCCTCCTTCTGTGATGCAGAGCTGCTACGATTCTGTAAGAATGAATAAATCATGCACCTCACACTTTAAGATTCTCTGGAATGTTGAAAGAGCTAGTTAAATTACTCCACATTTGAACATTTATGGTTGAAGTCACTAGCTATTTATAAAAAAGATAATATTTCATTCCAGGCTTTTGCTCCTACATGAATGACATTAATAGAAACCCGCAGATGCAGAAAGGCAGGAACTCAGAAGAAGCTGATGGCTAGTTCTCATTTTCTGCTTTGATGCATCCATGTGGAACTGGATGAACTCAGAGCTGTGCTTGAATGGAACATTTGCGACCTGCCTAATGCAGCGATGAAATGCTGACTGATGTGAAGTTTGTCACTGGAGGGATGGGGTGCGTGCATGATGAGCATTGCTGTCACCTGTATAGCCACTGACAAGGCAATGCCCTTGGTGAAAAGAGATGGCAAGATAGATTTCAGCAGCTGGCATAACTCTGTCCTGATGCCAGTTTAAAAAAAACACAGCCTTCTGTTCTTTTCCTACAATACCACTGTGACTGCAACTCAAATACCTCATCAACTGTAAGGCAGTTTGGACATGCTGACATAGTGAAAGCTGGTATATAATTCCCAGTGTATTTGTTTTCCTGTCACTATCTATAGTATAAAGCTCGACAGATTTTGGGCAGTGCAGTGATGCAGTGAGAATAGTTGCTTCCTCCTAACACCAGTGAGCTGGGTTCAGTCCTGATCTCTAGTGCTTTCTGTATGAAGTTGGCACATTTCCCCTTGTGACCTCATGGGTTCCTCATGGTGGTCTACTTTTCTCCAACGTTCCAAACAGGTGCAGCTTGACAAGTTAGTTGCCTACAGAAAAGAGCAGAAGTGAGTGGTAGAATCTGGGAAAGTTAATGAGAACATGGTGAGAATAAGGTATGATTAGCAAGTGATTTCTGGGCTGCAAGCTCTGCTTCTGAGTTCAGGGACTTTCTGATTGGAAGAAGTCTTTGCCACTATTGTGGAGAAGACTACTGCCAGTATACTGCACTCCCTTCCACCTTTTCCTCTTCTCTACTTTTATCTTCCATGGTGAGGCACAACATTAAGGAAGTCACTTGAGGTAAAACATTATTTCACTACATAGTCCCTCTTATAAATTCTCAGCAATTTTCTCAAAAAGCCATAACTTGCTGTCAAAATCAATGTGATTCTAATGGTGCTCTCTATTATTCATGCATAACTGCTCTGGCAACATCAAGCATGGGCAAATGCAGATGTTGCTGTTGGAGTTTTGTCACCTTGCCTTTATTGTTTGAGGACAACAACTACCTCCCTCACTGCTGTAATGAGTGAATGGAACTGATGTTCTAGTGCTGCAGAAAGGATCTAAACACCGCAGGCAGCTAAACCTTCCCTGCTTCCATACCCTCTGTACAATATGTTTTAGACTAATCGCTGCCAATCCTTTACATGAGACATTGTAAGTGAGTCTGATTCCTTCAGGTTTCAATTACATTTAAACATTTTACAACATAGCACTTTATTTTCACAGTTTCCTTCTGTCACCCTTCCCTTCCCAGACTCACCATAATCTAATGTATCATTTGATCTGACCACTCTTTCCATAGCTACGTTGAGTTACCAATTTGATTCCTTTTCAATCTGAGTATTACTAGTTTCACAATTCTTCAATCGATTTGTTAAGGAGATAGTTTTATTCTAGATATCCTAGGTTCCAGATTCCCAGCCTCCTCTGCTCCAACATTTTTAGCATCAATTTGCAGTGTAAAATATCTCAGTAAAGATAATTCCCTCTCATGACCTTCTGTGGCAGATTTTGATTCCACATTTTAAAGCAGAAGCTTTTTTCTGGCTTAATCAGTGCAGCAAAATTATATTCCTGTTTGATTCTTCACCCCCTGGAATCCTCATACATGTTCTGCACTGTCACCTTTATAGTGATTTACATGGAATGAATGGATTAAAATACACGCTAATTTCAGAAAATTTTGCTTTGTCTCAATGTTTTAGAATGCTTCTAGCAGAGAAAATTAGGGCCATAGTAATGTCATATGAAGTATATACCGATGACTATGTTTAGGAGTGATTATATGGCCCAGGGATTTGCCATCCCATTTCATTTGTCTCACTGACCAAAAATAAAATAAACTTTATTTCATGCATATCATTGCATTAATAGGCTCTTTTGATTCAACTGCTGATATTCTCACCCCTACCTCAAATTGGCAACCAGAATCAAAAATGTCAAAACAATGGTGAGGTTACTGGTATTTGTGCTTATTTATGGACAGCTGGTCATACAAATGCAAGTGAGGAGATAATGTTCAGTTCAAGGATCCTTGCTATAGATTTGTAGACACTGTATCTCATCCTTGGGTAAGTTAGCCTAAAGACTTCCCAGAGCAGTTCCTACAGTTTGAAGGGCACTGAGTATAGGAGTTGGGAAGTTATTTTGCACTTGTACATGACGTTAGTGAGTCTGCACCTGGAATATTTTGCACAGTTCTGGTTACCCTGCTAAGGGAACAATTTAAATGAGTTGTTATTTTTTGTTCTCATTGTGTTCGTCCTTAGAACATTTTGTATAAATGATATTGCTAATTTTTGTTCTTCTTGTGAATGTTGAGTAGTTGATGAGAAATGATTTTGATGCTGCTGCAAATAAGTTATTAATGATACCTATACATTTTGACTTTGATTTGGAAATTAAACTGGAATGAATGCAAAGAAGATTTATGAGAGTGTTAGAGATCCTGAGTTATAGGGAGAGGTTGGGCAGACTAAAATCTTATACATTGGAGGGTAGGAAACAGAGGAGTGTCCTTATAAAATCATGATGGGTATAGATAGATTGAATACTGTGTCTGTCATATTCCCCAGGAAAGATGATCATAAACTAGTGGGCATTAGTTTAAAGCAGGAGTGAAAAAGTATATGAGGGACGACTTCAGGTGTGAGAATGGTGCATATATATATTGAATGAACTGCCAGATAAACATTTGAGGCAGATACAAAATCAACATTTAAAAGACATTTGTACAGGTAAACGAAAAGCAAAGGTTTAGAGGGAATTAGGCCGAAGGCAGGAAAATATGGAATGGTTGGCATGGACAAGTTGGTGTAATCTCAGTACACAATGACTCTGTGACTATGACTTTAAATCAGCATGGATTTAGGAAAAGGAAGTCAGATTTAAAATTATATCAGAGCTTTTCTTGAGGATCAAAAACCGATGTACCTAGACATTTATAATCTATAGTATGTTCAGAACATCTTGATAAAGTCCCACATAAGAGGGTAGAATGCAAAATCTTCTCCTTGGCCCTCGGTCCTCCAGAATCTCTTTTGCTTCAGTGTTCCGCAGTCCTAACATTGCATCCTGTTGCTTGACATTATTTCTCTGTACCGGATTATCTTCCTCCTCTTTTCCCTCTTCTCTTCTGTTTTGCACCAACATCTCCCCAACTGCAGGCATCATCATTGTAAATGCACTCATTCAGAGACCGAGTTTCAAGTCGTTGTTAACTCACCCACTGAAGAAGGTGAGGACGGCAGCCTTACAGTTCACATCCAGAAAATGAAAGGCTTTATCGATTTCTCCCGCTGTACAATAATAAATGGACTACTTTGCAAAGTTAGGGAAGAGTGATACCATTGTGGGATTTGAAAGTAACAATGAGAATTTAAAAATTTAAGACTATTTAACTGAGAACCAACTTAACAGGCTTGTGAGATTGGGATGGAGACAATTTGGGGAAAATGAAAGAAGGGAGAACAGAGTAAAAACATTAAATGCTGTACTTTTCACTGCCTCAGGTACCATCAGGAAAGTAACACAGAGTTAATCTTTCAAGTCAGAGATCCTTCAGCAGAACTGCATAAAGAGAAGAACTTGACATATTTGACATATTTCTTCAACAACCTTTTCTCTTAGTGCATACACTTCATTAGTTTTTATAGGATTCAAGAATATTAACTTTATTGAGGGGAGCAGAAAGATTTTTAACATTTTTTGATAGGTATTTAAGTGATCTCCACTTAATATCTTGCCCTACTCATATTCACTCTGTTCTATTGTTAGTTTGGACAAGCTCTACAAGATAAGACTAAATGTTGCTATGATCAAGAGATTGAAAAGCTATTATCTTACTTTTTTCCAGATTTTGTGGGTTGGAGATTCCTTTATAAAGGAAATATTGTCAGGAACATACAGGGTCAGGATAATGTTAGTGGATTATTTTTATTTGCTGTTTGCCAAATTGTCTGCCATATGACAGGGCTGCAGAGATTTGACCTAATTAATTAATAGTGAGCTCTCTTAACTCGATCTGTAACTTCCTGTTTCTATTTGTTAGCATATAAGCAAGTTAGTTGTTTGTCTTTGTGCATGCCTGAGGCTAGTTGGCCAACTTGGTCTGCATGGATGAGTTGAGTTTAAAGATCTGTCTCCATATTCCTATGATTCTTTGACTATTACTCTAAGTCTGCATAGATTTATGAAAGGAAAATCGATGTAAAAATATATCTGAGTTTTATAAGGGTCTGATTAGTGACAAAGCAAGAACCAGTTGATTTGCTACACCTCGACATTAAGAATATTTGTATTGGTTCTCCTACTTATCACTGTCTACTCAGTATAGAAATGATGCCTCTCAACACTCAGCCAGCCCATTTGGTGACAGCATTTCTGGGCAGCTAGGCCATGTCAATCATACTAGTGCCCAAGAAAATTAAGGTGAGTTGCCTCAATGACTATCTCCCAGTAGCACTCACATCTACTGTGACAAAGAGGTTTGAGAGTTTGGTTAACACTGGAATCAACTGTTGCCTAATCAGAGATTCGGGTCCACCGTTATCTGCCTATCTCTACAATAGGCCTACAGTGAATGAAATCTCGCTTGGACCTTGGATCACATGGACAATAGCAATACCTATGTCAGGCTGCTGTTTATTAATTCCAGCTCAGCATTCAACACCATCGTACTAATCAGCAAGCTCCAAAACCTGGATATGCCTACCTCCCTCCACAACTGGATCGCTGACTTCCTCATCAGGATAGCAGTCAACGCAGATAGAAATAATGTTTCCTACTTGCTGGCAATCAACATTGGTGCACATCAAGGATGCGTGCTTAGCCCACTGCTTTCTCGACACTCATGAATGTGTGGCTAGGCACAGCTCAAACGCCATCCATAAATTTGCTGATGACACAACTATTATTGGCAGAATTTCAGATGGTGACAAGGAGGTGTAGAGGAGCGAAACAGATCTGCTTGTTGAGAGATGTCGCAACATCAACCTTGTACTCAACATCAGTAAAATCAAAAAATTGATTGTGGATTTCACATCCTTTGAAATGAAGCAATTTCTCCATTCCTTGTCCTTCTTGACTGACCCTTTATCCTGTGATTTATAGCCAAAACTTTGAAACTCTCAGTCAGAGGAAATATTGTCATGCCTCTTACCTTATCAGTCCTTTTAAGAATAGTATCTACTTCAATAAGGCTACTTCTCAATCTTCAAACCTTATTTAAGTTTAGACCTGATGCTTTCAACCTTTCCTCTGAGGACAAACCTTCCATCTTCAGAGTAAGCTGATGCGACCTTTGCTGAACTCCAATTATAACAAATATATCCTTTCTTAAGTAAGAGACCAAAACTACGTACAGTGCTACTGACGTAGCCTCACAAAGATATTTTGGAATTGCTGTAATACTTGATTCCTCATTATCCCATCTCTTTTATTAAAAGCTAAGATATCATTTGCTTTTTAGTTGGTTGCTTTCCATGCTTTTCGGTTGATGTTGTGTACTTGAATTTTCAGAAGGCCTTTGACAAGGTGCCACACATGAGGCTGCTTAACAACGTATGAGCAGACAGTATTACAGGAAACGTTCTAGCATGGATAAAGCAGTGGCTGATTGATAGGAGGCAAAGAGCAGGAATAAAGGGAGTCTTTTCTGGTTGGCTGACAGTGACTAGCGGTGATCCATTGGGGTCTGTGTTGGGACCGGATCTTTATATATTATATGTCAAATGACTTGGGTAAAGGAATTGATAGTTCTGTTGCAAAGTTTGCAGCTGATGCAAAGATAGGTGGAGAGACAGGTAGTTTTGAGGAAGTAGAGAGGACTTGGACTGATTCGGTGAATGGGCAAAAAAGTGGCAGATGAAATACAGTGCTAGGATTTATATGGTCTTTGGTAGAGGAAATAAAAGGGTAGACTATTTACTAAATGGAGAAAAAATCCAAAAATCTGAGATGCAAAGGGACCTGGGAGTCCATGTGCAGGATTCCCTAAAGTTTAATTTACAGACTGAGTCTGTGGTGAGGAAAGCAAATGTGATGTTAGTAATCATTTCAAGAGGACTAGAATATAAAAGCAAAGATGTAATGTTGAGACCTTATAAAGCACTGGCGAGGCGTCACTTGGAGTATTGTGTGCAGTTTTGGGCCCTTTATCTTAGAAAGGATGTGCTGACATTGGAGAGGGTTAAAGTAGGTTCACAAAAATAATCCAGGATCGAACGGCTAGTCATATGCCAATCTTTCAATGGCTCTGAGCCTGTTTTCACTAGAATTCGGAAGAATGAAGGGTTAATTGAAATCTAATGAATATTGAAAGGCAGTAAAAGAGGTGTGAACAGGATGTTTCCTTTGGTGGGGGAGTCTGGGACCAGAGGAAATCGCCTCAGAATAGAGGGTGTCCTTTTCGACCAGAGATAAGGAGCAACTTCTTTATCCAATGAGTGGTGAATCTGTGGAACTTGTTGTCACAGGTGTCTACTTAAGGCAGAGATTGAAAGATTCTTGATTGGGCAGTGCATGAAAGGATATGGGGAGTAAGCAAGAGATTGGGGCTGAGAGGAAAAATAGATTAGCCATTGTGAAATGGCAGAGCAGACTCAATGGGCCAAATGCAATTCACTATAATTAAGCTAATGCTGAACAGGTCTGCTGTCCACACCATCTCTCTGGCCCTACATTAATTTCTGGAGCATTTAGAAAATGAAGGCATCTATGCTAGACTATTGTTTGTTGACTACAGCTCTGCCTTCAATACTATAACTCCAAGCAAATTTGTCTCCAAACTTCGCACACTGGGATTAAATACTCTCCTTTGGTTATGGGTCCTTGACTTGCTGACCACAGACTATAATAAGTAAGGATAGGCAACAACATCTCCACCACAATTATTCTCAGCACTGGGGCCCCACAAGACTGCATTCTCAGGCCCCTACTCTATTCTCTATGCACTAACAAATGTGTGGGCAATTCTGCTCTAACTCCATCTGTAGGCTTGCAGATTATACCACTAAGCGGGCTTTCTCTCCTCTTATGATGAATCGGAGTGCAGGAAGGAGACAGAGAATCCAGAGACATGGTGCAAAGACAATAACTTTTTCCTCAATGTAACAAAACAAAAGAGCGTGTCATTGACGTTAGGAACAGGGACAGTGCATCTGCTCCTCTATACATCTCAATGGTGGCCAGGCTGAGAGGATTGAAAGCATAGGGATCTACGGAGTGACTATCACCATTAGCCTGTCATGATCCATATAGATAGCTCACCAGCACCTCACTTTCTTAAGGAGGCTGTAGGAATTTGGCATGTCCCCTTTGGGCTTCACCAATTTTTATTGATGCCGCAGAGAAGGCATCCTACCTGGATGGATCACGGCAGCTGCTCTGTCCACGACCACAAAAAGCTGCAGAGAGTTTTGAACACAGCTCAGCACACTACAGAAACAACCTCCCACTCCATAGACAGCTGGTGTAATTAAAGACCCCACCCATGTGGTAAACCATGTATACCTGTCTGGACACACCCCTCTGCTGACTGCTCCTGTGGCTCCTCCCACAGACCCCTGTATAAAGGCGATTGTGTCACTGATCCTCCCACAGTCCAGGGCAGTCATCCAGCATGGACGTGCTCCATTTTACTGCTAATAAAAGCCTTTCAGTATTTACTCTGCTTCCAGTCTTTTGGAGTTATTGTTAGTGCATCAACCCACTCTTGACAATCTCTATTCTCCTGATTTCCATTGGGAAGAGGATACAGAAACCTGAAAGTACATGCCACCAGGCTCAAGGACAAATTCTATCTGGCTGTTATACTATTACGAAACAGTTTCATAGTACGATAAGATGAACTATTGCCTTTTGAACTTTACAGCTACTCATTCAACAAAATTAAAAGCCTTTGGTGGGAATTGATTGACCCTTGATGCTGGCTCAGTATCTCTCACTGAGTTTGCTGCTTGTCATGGTGAAGGTTCCCAACATAATCTGCTTTCACTTTTAGCAACTTTCTTCAATCTAATACTCCTCTTACGAGCCTCAGGTGAACTACTTTCTTGAACAGAACATACAGTTGTGTGAAGTATGAACTATTTTTTTTAAAGGTTTGGTGAAGTGTAACTTCTATTATATCTTTTGAATTAGTTTTCCAGTCAACACACACAAAATGCTGGAGGAATTCAGCAGGTCAGTCAGTATATATAGAAAAAAGTAAACAGTCGATGCTTTCAGCTGAGACCCTGCTTCAGGACCGAGATGAAATGGGAAAATGCCTGAATAAAAAGGTGGCAGGAGGAGAAAGAGGCTAGCTGAAAGGTGGTATGTGAAATCAGGTGGATGGGAAAGGTCAAGGGCTAGAGAAGCAAGCCATTGCTGACAGGATCTCAGATTGTGACAAGAGGGCATACAGGATTGAAATATATCAGTTAGCTGAGTGGTGTTGCTGTAACCACCTTGCGCTAATTGTCAGTAAGATCAAAGATCCGATTGTGGATTTCAGAAAGGGTATGACAAGGGAACACACACCAACCATCATAGAGGGATCAGAAGTGTAGAAAGTGAGCAATTTCATGTTCCTGTGAGTTAATAACTGTGAGGGCCTAACCTGGTCCCAACATATTGATGCAGCTATAAAGAAAGCAAGACAGCTGCTTGACCTGAGTGATTCGGGGTGCTGGATAATGGACACCACCTTTTTGAGGCATAGTTCCTTGAAGATGTCCTGGATACTACAAAGGCTAATGCTTACGGTGGAGCAACGTTCCATTAAAATTCTGAGGAATTTATTAATGTTGAATGGTGTGGACTTAAAAGATTTATGAAGAAAATTCTCAGAGCTTTTTGGCAACTGAAGGGCACATTACAAATGGTGGAGCAGTTATGTTTTGAAATCTTCAGGAAGCCAGAGACGATATCTTAGAGTGCAATAAAGATGAGAGTCTTGAATGAAAATCCTTAATAAAAATTTTAACCAAATTGTTGCTTATGCAGGAGTTCAGATCTGTCAGAATATAGTGACATTTTTACAATTGGATTTGAGATAGACAAGTAACCTGTGAATCAACCTGATGCACTTTTTGAATTGAAACCATAGGCGACTCATATAAATTGCAGACCCAGAGTAACTTATACAAGGATACATTGATACAGGCAGTCCAAGTGATAATTGGTTTTCAAAGTTGATTTTCCACAGAGGCTGGCTTTGAAATTTTAAATCTAGATGTCTTCCAAACCACAGATCCAGAGTATTCTAAAATTTGTGTGTTAAAATTTGTGTCAATGCAAGCCTGTCAACAAAGTCAGATGTCCTGTCCTTAGCAACAGGAGAAGTACCAGTTTCTCGGCCCGAAACGTTGACTGCTCATTTCAACGGATGCTGCCCGACCTGCTGAGTTCATCCAGCTTATTTGTATGTCTTGATCTGACCACAGCATCTGCAGTGTGCTTTGTGAAGTACCAGAGGACTGGAGGATGGCCAATTTTGCTCCATTGTTTAAAAAAGACTCTAAATAGAAACCAGGAAATTACAGGCCAGTGAGTCTGACACCAGGTGTGAGAAAGTTATTGGAAGATATTCTATGGAACTGGATATATACAGTAAGTATTTGGATAGACGTGGGCAGATTAAAGATAGTCAGCATGGCTTCGTGGATGGTAGGTCATGTCTAACCAACCTTACAGAGGTTTTCAAGGAAATTACCAAGAAACTGGATGATGGGAGGTAGTGGATGTTGTCTACATTGACTTTAGTAAGTTATTGATAAGGTCCCACATGGGAGTGGTTGGTCAAAAAAGTTCACTTGCTTGGCATTCAAGATGCAGTAGTAAATTGGAATAGATGTTGGCTTTGAGGGAGATGCCAGAGAGTGGTCGTGGAGGGTTGCCTCTCTGACTGGAAGCTTGTGACCAGTGGAGTGCCACAGGGATTGGTGCTGGGTCCTTTGTTGTTTGTCATGTATATCAACGATCTGGATGATAATGTGGTTAGCTGGATCAGCAAATTTGCGAGTAACACCAAGACTGGGGATATCGTGGACAGAGAGGAAGGCTATCATGGCTTACAGAGGGATCTATATCATCTGGAAAAATGACAATGTCGACAAGTGTAAGGTTTTGCACTTCTGTAAGACTGAAAGATTGAAAAGGTTAGGACTGTATTCTTTAGAACATAGAAGATTGAGAGGAGATTTGATAGAGGTATACAAAATTATGAGGGATATAGATGGAGTAAATGCAAGCAGGCTTTTTCCAGTGAGGTTGGGTGGAACTACATCCAAAGGTCAAGGGTTAAGGGTGAAAGTTGAGATGTTTTTTAACTATATAACCATATAACAATTACAGCACGGAAACAGGCCATCTCGGCCCTTCTAGTCCGTGCCGAACGCTTACTCTTACCTAGTCCCACTGACCTGCACTCAGCCCATAACCCTCCATTTCTTTCCTGTCCATATACCTATCCAATTTTCTTTTAAATGACAAAATCAAACCTGCCTCTACCACTTCTACTGGAAGCTCGTTCCACACAGCTACCACTCTCTGAGTAAAGAAGTTCCCCTTCGTGTTACCTCTAAACTTTTGCCCCTTAACTCTCAACTCATGTCCTCTTGTTTGAATCTCCCCTACTCTCAATGGAAAAAGCCTATCCACGTCAACTCTATCTATCCCCCTCATAATGTTAAGTACCTCTATCAAGTCCCCCCTTAACCTTCCACACTCCAAAGAATAAAGACCTAACTTGTTCAACCTTTCTCTGTAACTTAGGTGCTGAAACCCAGGTAACATTCTAGTAAATCTCCTCTGTACTCTCTCTATTTTGTTGACATCTTTCCTTTAATTCGGTGACCAGAACTATATCATAATACCCCAAATTTGGCCTCACCAATGCCTTGTGCAATTTTAACATTACATCCCAACTCCTATACTCAATGCTCTGATTTATAAAGGCCAGCATACTAAAAGCTTTCTTCACCATGCTATCCACATGAGATTCCATCTTCAGGGAACTATGCATCATTATTCCTAGATCACTCTATTCTACTGCGTTCCTCAAGCCCATGTAGTCCTACAAAAATGTAGCTCCTCACACTTATCAGCATTAAATTCCATCTGACATCTTTCAGCCCACTCCTCTAACTGGCCTAAATCTCTCTGTAAGCTTTGAAAACCTACTTCATTATCCACAACGCCACCAAACTTAGTATCATCTGCATACTTACTAATCCAATTTACCACCCCATCATCCAGATCATTAATGTATATGACAAACAACATTGGACCCAGTACAGATTCCTGAGGCACACCACTAGTCACCGGCCTCCAACCTGACAAACAGTTATCCACCACTACTCTCTGGCATCTCCCATCCAGCCACTGTTGAATCCATTAAGGGGAACATGAGGGGAAACTTGTTCACTCAGCGAGTCAAAAGAGTGTAGAATGATCTGCCAGTGCAAGTGGTGTATGCGAGCTCGATCTCAGCATTGAAGAGAGTTTGGATAGTAGGGATATGGAAGGCTCTGGTCCCGGTGCAGGTCATTGGGAGTAGGATGTTTCACTTATTTTTTGGCATGGACTAGATGGGCCAAAGAGTCTGTTTTTGTGCTGTACTTCTGTAATACTCTACACAGTTTAAAATTCACTCAGCAGAAAAATTATGTCCAGGAATATTACCGCACAGACATTTAGTTGAAAGAGAAAGTAAAGGATGGGCAAAGAAAAAACGAGGGAAGGAAAAGTTGGCATATAGACTATACCCTTGGCAACTCAGGATATTTTACAGGGAGCACTAAACTTTCAAGGAAAGGAGGACTAAGATCTGTGCCTGGTGGAAGAGTTTGCTCAACCCAGTCAAGTAGCTAGTACGAGATTTGGAGGAGAGATGGAAAAATGCTTAATAGCAAAAGTCCATACTTGGCCAAAATACTTATGTCCATTCAGATATGATAATTATAACAAGACAAACTGAAAGGTATCCATGATCTTGTGATAGGGTTTACTCAGTTGGAAGTTTACAGGGAATATCTTGTCTTATGTTAGTATCCTCAAGAATTCATTTAAAACCCCTAGATTCTCAATAAAGGTACATATTAATAGATTTGGGTGAACAGGATAGAGAGGGTCTGGCATGAGATTGGAATCACATTGCCACATTGAAACTGTGAAATAATCTGAAGGTAGAAATTATAACTGACCCCAACCCAGCAACCAGCCTGAATTACAAAATAGGAAAGCACAGATGCATGGTGGAAAGTGCTTGAAAAAAAAAGGAGCGCAGCTTTAAAGGAAGGATGCATAAAGAAAGAGGGGACATCTTTGTTGATAGATAATGATTAATGGCAGAGCCTGCATCCTGATGTAGGTTGCAGAGTTATCCATTTCTGTTCAGAGATAGCTGGCCCTGAAAGAAGGGAGATAAAGATGTTCCTGTGTCTGATTGTGGGAATTGTCCTGACCACAGCAGGAGTCTGTTAGCGGAACCTCCTTCAAGGCAATCTTACACACCATTGAAACAGTGCGTTGAAGGCTATTTAACTAGACATTTTGCAAAAATCAAAGGCTACTGTGATGCAAATATTAAAAGTGAAGACTTGGATGTCTCAGCATCGCCAAGAAGGAACTGCAGAGACCAGAATTTGACTCCCTTCTTGCAAAGTGAAGTTGGTTCACATGGTGTTGAATGGTGAGCATTTTGAAATAATGTGGTTACGATGTATCCTTGTCTGAGACCAGGTAAGAAGTATGTGAAAGAGCTAAACTTATTGATTTAAAATTTTGTCCAGGTGGCTGATACTTGACTAATTATAATTTGTAACATTTTGTTGCAACATTAATTGAATGAGTTTAGTGTTACAGGTATTCTTAATGTTTCCTCCACTGGTACAAGGCTGAGGCAGGAAGGCAAAAGTTACACCATTTGTGGGCTATACAAATTATGCCCTTTAAGAACATTGCCAGCTCTCTATAACCAGCATTTGCTTTAAGATTGTGCACCAGCCCTGAATATATCAACAAACCATTTTGATTTAGTTAGATATTATAATAAAAATCATTGTTCAGTAGCACCTGCATTCGGTGATGAAGTGTTTTGAAAAACTGGTGATGGAACATATGAACTTCTGCCTGAGAAGTGACTTGGATCTGCTCCAATTTGCCTGCTGACAGAACAGGTCCACAGCAGATGCTATTTCATTGGCGCTTCGCTCAGCCATGGAACATCTGGGCAGTATTCTCTTCATCGGCTACAGCTCAGAATTCACTAATATCATCCCCTCAAAACTAATCAATACGCTTCCAGTCCTTGGCATCAATACCTCCGTGTGCAATTGGATCCTTGATTTCCTCACTTGCAGACCCCAGTCAGTTTGGATTGGCAACAACGTCTCCTGCACAATCTCCATCAGCACTGGTGCACCACAAGGCTGTGTGCTTAGTATCCAGCTCTACTCACTTTATACTTAAGACCTTGTGGCTAAGCCCAGCTCCAAATCCATATTTAAATGTGCTGATGACACCACTGTCGTAAGCTAAATCAAAGGTCATGACAAATCAGCATATAGGACGAAGATAGAAAATCTGGTTGAGTGATACCACAACAACCACCTCTCACTCAATGTCAGCAAGAGCAAGCAGTTGCGTATTGACTTCAGGAGGAGGAAACTGGAAGTCATGAGCCAGTTCTCATTGGCGGATCAGAGTTGGGGAGGGCCAGCAGCTTGAAATTCCTTGGTGTTATCATTTCGGAGGGCTTGTTCTGTGCCAGGCATGTAAGGGCAATTATGAAGAAAGCACAACAGTGCCTCTACTTCCTTAGGAGTTTGCAAAGATTCAGCATGACATCTGAAACTTTGACAAACTTACATAGATGTGTGATGGAGAGTATATTGACTGGTTGCATCATGGCCTGGTATGGAAACACCAATGCCCTTGAATGGAAAATCCTACAAAAAGTAGTTCAAAGTACATTTATTATCAAAGTATGTATACAGAAGACTACACAGAGATTTTTCCTCCCAAAGGCAGCCATGAAACAAAAACACCATGGAATCTGCTCCTAGGAAAAGACATCAAACACCCAATGCAGAATAAAAAGAACAAATTGCAAAAGTGAGTGAACAACACATAGAATATCAACATCAAACCAAGAGTCCAAGAGTATTGAATTTAGTTCAGATCAGTACAGGCAGCGGAGCCAGTCTTCAGCACAGTGCCCTAGTCCTCACAGATCTCCCCTATAAACCTGCTCGAAAACAGCAAAAAAAAGGTAACCAGAATGAAGTAATACATGCAACTCAAACTTCAAAGTCTCCCAAAATGAGTCCACAGCTGATCAATTCTTGCAACGTGGAATCCAGGAGTCCTGCACCTTCCTCTGACCAGCAGCCAGTGAGAAGGAGTGGAAGACAGGTCACACACAGGTGGACGGTGCTGAAAACCCACTCGTGCTCTGGTCTCATCTCCATCATCTTCAGTCTTGCTCAACAGTACAACTGCAGAGAAACAATGGAGTCAATCATGGTCTCCAGGCTGCACTCTCCACTCCCAACCTCAGCAAACTCGTTTGGAGACAGCAAAGCGCCAGATCACTCAATAGGCTCAAAAACACATCATCAAAGTGTAAATCACAGGTTTCAAGCACACACAGCTTAGTAGTAAAATCACATTTCAAAGAAGAAGAAGTAAAAGAGAAAACACGAGGAAATCTGCAGATGCTGGAAATTCAAACAACAACACACACAAAATGCTGGTGGAACACAGCAGGCCAGGCAGCATCTATAGGGAGAAGCGCTGTCGATGTTTTGGGCCGAGACCCTTCATCAGGACACCCGAAACATCGACAGCTCTTCTCCCTATAAATGCTGCCTAGCCTGCTGTGTTCTACCAGCATTTTGTGAAGAAGTAAAAGAAGTAGTTTTGTGAACTGCCTGCAGGACATTGCCATTGATCGCGTTGTTCACTTGTATCATCTTGAAGTAGTGGATACAGTCCAGTCCATCATAGGTAAAGCCATCTAAACATAGTGTTGCTGCAGGAAAGCAGTATCCATCATCAGGGCCTCCACCATCTAGGTCATGCTCTCTCCTTATTGCTGCCATCAGGAAGGAGGAACAGGAGCGTCATGACTCACACCACCAGGTTCAGGAACAGTTATTACCTCTCAACCATCAGGCTTTTGAACCAAAACAAAAGACTTCACTCCACTGGACTGTTCCCACAACCCATGGGTTTACTTTCAAGTACTCTTCATCTCATGTTCTCAATATTAACAGCTTATTTAAATATTTTTATATCTATTATTGTTATTATTATTCTCTTTCTTTTTGTACTTGTGTCACAAAGGGACATGAGACTGGACCCAAATGCAGGATGCAGACACTGAAGTACTAGGGGCAGGACGGGAACAGCTAAATGGTAGAACAAGATGTGGAGACCGTGGTGTGCATGAGGGAGGTGGCGTTCAAGGTGATCCTGGGGTTCAGAGAGGATCCTGGAGTTCGGAGATGGCCTTGGGGTTCGGAGTGGTCATGAGGCTAGGCTAGAGGATGGGTTTTTGGGACTAGGAATGCTGGGAGTATAGCCCCCTGGGCGGGCCGCAGAACTTCTGGGCAGGGCCCGGACTTCCCAGGCAGGACACAGGGGCCTGGGCAGGTCGCGGGGGACAACCCGACGGAGGCGAGGGATCGGAAGGGGCAGAGTCCCCCGCCAGGCAATGGCAGTCCAGCCTGGCTTACCTGACGGAGGTGAGGGATAGGAAGGGACAGAGCCCTCCGCTGGGCAATGGCAGTCCAGTCTGGCTTACCCGATGGAGGCAAGGGATAGGAAGGGACAGAGCCCTCCGCCGGGCAATGGCAGTCCAGTCTGACTTACCTGACAGAGGCGAGGGATAGGAAGGGAAAGAGCCCTCTGCCGGGCAATGGCAGTCCAGTCTGACTTACCCGACGGAGGCGAGGGATAGGAAGGGACAGAGCCCTCCGCCGGGCAATGGCAGTCCAGTCTGGCTTACCCGACGGAGGCGAGGGATAGGAAGGGAGCTTGGTCCAGGGTGACTTCCAGACTCACTCGCGGAACTCGTCTACAATGGTGGCTACTCCAAGCCAGGACAAATGGGACGACCCCCCAACTATACTCAGTCCCAGAGTCCCTTATATACACTGCCAACCGATCGGCATCAGGTGTGCCTCCTCGAGCCCAAACAAGCCAAGATGATCCTCAGGTGTGACTATATGAGCTCAAGGCGAACCGAGGGACGGTCAAAGGACCCGGAGTCCGGAGTCCGCAGACTGGATCAAGAACCGGAATGCGGGCTCCGGTCCGGACCATAACAATTTGCACAGTTCGTTGTCTTTTCAGCATTCATTGTTTGCCCTGTTGGTGTGGTCCTTCATTGATTCTAATATGGTTATTGAATTTATTGAGTGTTCACACAAACGAACAAATCTCAGGGTTGTATATGCTGACATATATGCACTTTGATAATAAGTTTATGTTGAACATTTGAACTTTGATGAAAATTGGGATAAATCAAATATGGGATTAAAATGATTAATAAAATGCCTCCGATGAAGCAGCTTTACATGATGCCAGTGTATTGAGTTCATCAGCCATAGTAGTAGGCCCAAGAGTATCTAGATTGTATTACCACGAGGAAAAATCATCCATAGAGAACACACTGACCTAACAAATAAGTCCTCTGCATAATGACATTGGTGTGAACAGCCAATGTGAATATCTTTCAGAGTTTGACCATAGGCTATATGTACAATACCTCACTGTCAAATTCTAAAAGACATTCAGTTATAAAACCCTTTCCCCCTTGTTTGGCTCGTGAAACTATTGCCTCCTTAAATGTTGCTATGTGATTAATGTTAGATTTTCCTTAAGTCTTTTTGTAATGATATGGTTCAGTTGAATAACTCTTCCACAATTTCCTGAACATTTGACAGTGCTGATGGCAAGTCACAGCAACATTACAACAGCAAGATGGACAGAAATTCTGGGATGATCTTTATCTCTGACTGCCATATCCTTAGAGACTGGTTTTACTGTGGGAAGCACAGAGAGGAAGCAGTTGAAGGAAATGGTGTATAAATCTGTGACAAAATGTGAGATGAAAGAAAAAAGTAAGAAGAAATAATTTCAAAGTCACCATTATCTGAAAATGAGAAATACACTTTCTTATCGGAAGGTTTTAAATGCAGCTGTATCCAAATTCAGAAATTGCCATTGTAGAATGGAAACTCACACTTAGATTTTTCAGACTTCTAGTTTAGCAACATCGCTGTTACAGGTACGCTCCTTCTTTTACCAACGCTGCCAAACTGATGTCTATGTACTGTTATGAACCCCATAACTGGGTCACTTACCAGCAAAGATAGAGAGGTCCGTTGAAGTCTGATGGTACTATTTTTAAACGTTTTTATTTATAAAGGGGCACAAAAGTAAGGTTAATACAAACATTCAGATAATATACGTCGTCAATACTCAATCTAAAGCACGGGTATAGTAATAATCAACAATAAGAAGTAGCTCTATTGTTTGTCTAGGGGTAAAACTATCGTCCGATGGAAATATCAAAGTCTCGCCAGTTCATTAAGGCTTTTAGCCTTTCGAACACCGCTGGGGCTCATGGGTTGGAGAGAGAAAATAAACTTGCCATCCTGTTGAACTCAAATCGTGGAATCGGGAACGTGAGTTCCCCGTTGTCAGTTCGGAATCCTTTTCGGGGTTATCAGCCACTCGATTCCCTAGCTAGGGGAACCAAATCACACGTGGCTCCCGAGCAGCTTCCCGTTCTTACGGGAGCGATGAGCGATGGTGTCTCCGTCTGGTGCGTCGCTGGAGTACTGCCTCCTGCAGTCTCCTTTTTATCATGACTGGCAGATTTGTAGATGTCAATCAAGGTAGGGTGATACAATCCCCACCCCACATTGCCGGAGGGTGTCCGTGTCCCTGATAGCTGGCACGTGGTATAAAGTTGCAATTCACACAGGTGTCTCTAAGAACAATGGTCAAAATCCGTTGCATTGTCTCTCATTTCCTGGGTCCAAGACCCGAATTAATAGCGATCTTGCGATTCTCCGGAAGGAGGGAGCTGGTCCCGCACCCTTCGGCCCCTCAGAGCTGTGGTACATTCATAACCATCGCTGTTACAGGTACGCTCCTTCTTTCACCAACGCTGCCAAACTGATGTCTTTGTACTACTACCAGAGGAGCCACTTGTGCCAAGCATTGATGCTGATGTATCTTCCAACACTGCAGCAAAACCTTTCCGTGATATTAATGGGAAAATTAAAATCTCATATTTTGCCTCTGAACATTTAAATAGCACAAAGGCAACATATTATAATAACATTTTTAATTAACATGAGTACAAGAATGATAAAATCATTCAATAAAATATAATGTTGGAGATGTTTCTTAATCAGTCAATAATCAGTAAAAAAAAACCATGGGTTATGGAAAGAGAAATAGAATAATGTTTCATTTCAAAGACCTGAATATTTTCAGTGCTTTATATTTGTATACTGAATCCCAGTATCCGTATTTTCTTGATTTCATATGGGTTAATAATCATGGTTTTATATTCACGCCAATTTTTGGCAGATAAAACAATATAAGAATTAGAAACACATTTGCTGTGCCAAAAAGTGCATGGAAAATGTTAAGCTCTGTTGATGTTCTTTGGCTGAACAGTATCTGTTCTAGGATCTCAATACTCCTGCTGGCCAGGAACTTTGTTCATTAAACATTTGCCCTCTAGAACAGTGGATCATTGGAATATTTTCCATGCCTTTCCATCACCAGTTTACTGCGGCCACCATTGGTTATGCACGGCTTTCTCAGTGAAATTGGTTGATCTACGTGCCTTATTTGATTAAAGGGAAGTCTGTGCGAGCTGTGAAATCTGAAACCTGGAGTGGTATCAAGTGCATAAGAGATGTGGAGGAGCTTGTTAATATCACCTAAGAGTCTGTTTGAGAGATAAGTTGGTTGATAAACATTGCTGTATTGTATGTAGCAGTGTATAAAGGTGTTGAATTAGTCAGGGAGCTTTTGCATCTGATTATGACTGGCTATGTGATGCAAGTAAATACTTGTCCCTTGGACTTCACTATTCTGGTTACAACTCTGTGACCACCTTCCACCACCATTTGGATATCTGATTTTATCATCCATGCTTCCTATATCCTTCCTCATTGATCAAATCGGACTGGCTGACATTGCCCATGATCAGCCATAACTTTAGTGGATTCCTGAAACCTACAGAACAAACTGCACTTGGAAGCATTTTCTCTTAAGGGGTGGTTATTAGTGTGAGACACCCACAAGTTGTGTATCAAGTACATGAACAATGTGGTCATTGTTTGAATACTGGAATCATGAGAGTAAGCTTAAATAATGTGTAGCCCTTGCAGCTGTTAAAGTAAACATGATTTAGTTTTGCACTTAGATCTTGGTATGCATTCTGTTGTGTTTTGTAACTTTAAAACATTAAAATATTTCAAAGGAAACACGGGTGTCCAAGAATTACTAGTGTAGCTTTGTCTTTACTGTAAGCAAGGTGCACGTGTTTATACATATAACCTTTAATTAATTATTTGAATGAACAAGAATGCTTGTATATACAAGATTACTCAATTATTATTGAAATATTATATACAAAATACATCCTAGAGCAAAATCCTGTTTAATTTCCCACCCCCTCGCTCCACAAACTTCACCAGCTTTGATTTACAACTTTGCTTGCCAGAGGTTCCATGAATACATTTAATACAGAAGTGGCTAAAATTGAGGAAAAATTATCTTCAGTCCACCCTTCTGAATGGTACTGATGATTTTGAATATATTGTGTAGAGTGGAGCCTGTGGGACAAGCTGTATAATTTTACTTATTCCAATCTCATTCAAGAATGATGGGATGAACCCTGCAGATAAAAAAAAACAATTGGGGCATTATTTACATAAAATAATAATTGAATAGATATATTTATTCACATGTTTGCATGATGTAGTTATTGAATTTGGCACTTTGTTTAAAACTTGTATTTAATGTTAGAAGAATAAAGAAAAATGAGAAGCATGTGCATAGTTGTGAAAAAACCCTGTGATGTTTATGTGTAAATATAAGAGTGTAAATTAGTAGGTATTATAAATTTGTCACAACATGTGTGCCATGCTTAGCACGAGAAAAAAAGCCACAACTGACATCATCCAGAGGAAGAAAGGTGCTGGAAATGCTTAGTGGAAGACTTGGGCCTGAACTTGTAGAGACATATGAACTATAATTCTTGTTGTGTCACATGTAGAAAATAATGTTGCTTTCCTAATAAAATTACCAGTCTTTATAAGTTTTCAGACATAAATTACGTTACATCTAAGTATTATCCCTTTTAAATATCAAGCCATGCAAAGATATGCAGTAGTGCCTTTGTCTGCTATTGCTGAAATTACTTTGGTATTTTAAAAGGGGCTATTGTTGTGTCATGAGGTTTAAAATGAATTGAGTATCAATGACATCTACTTAAATATTGACTTAATATTTGCTATAAGTCTTTGGATGATTCAACATCAAGTATTACATTAATTTGCTATCCTCACACTGTCAGGCTCAATAATCCTTCCAAAGTACATATTGCTAATGATGGCATTCCTCTCTCTGCAGAAATATTCTGAGAATGAGCAATCAATAAATGAAAACAAGAGCATATTAAACTGAACCATAACTCTCTGCAATCACCCTGTGTTATATGGGTTCCTATTACCACTGACAGGAACGTCCAAATAATTGATTTAAAGGTAGACTTTCTTATCAACACAGGAAAGAATAGTGTAATATCCTTCCAATAAAACAGTCACATTTTAAAACAAGATTCATATTCCACACTTTCCAAAAGCTCATTATAAATATATAAATATACTTCTGATATTTTTCTTAATGAAGGTAGCTTCAAAGTCTTACTGACAGGACCAACACCTTGCTTCAATGAATTTTCTGCTGTCAGGTTTCAAGTAAATTGGAAAAATATCTAGTGACATCGAACACTTGATGATTAAATACTTCTCCCAGTGGTACCGATATGTGTGCGGTGGACCCATTCAGCACAGTCTGTGCATGAATTGGAGTTTGTTTATGCAGTTCTGGCAGTGCTATTTGGCAATAATTTCACAGCACAATGCTGATTTTGATCCTTCGCTGAATTTGGCCGTTGTCAGCAGTATTCTACTGCCATGGAGTTTGCAGAATGTCCAAAAATTAGATGTATCCTTCAGTGAAATCTGACATTCTGCAATTAGCTGCATGGTATCCCTGTTAGGAGCACTTAAGGATTTAGTGGCAGGGACTGAGTCTTATCATTGTGGGGTTTTTTCTGGCTTAGATTAATCCGGAAATGATTTTTTTTTATACTTCAGTAACCTTAAGCATTAACGAAGAAGGAAAGGATGCGTTTTCACAAAACCATCACTTTTTTTTAATTAACCTGCCAACACACAGTTCACATGTTTAATATTTCATCTCATTGATATTATTCAAGTCAACTAGATTGGAAAGCAGAGAGAACTGGTTTAAATAACAACTGCTACTTAATTTACATGGGACTACTGACCTCTTTTGCATCGATCACCTCCCAATCCCACCATTTATGGCATCTCTAATAAAGGGAGGCTTAATAAAGAAAAATCTTTGATTGGAATGTCATACAAAAATGCTGGAAGACTTCCACCTTTTTCTCCAGTTCCATGAGAAGCAACACCACAGAAAGAAGAAACTGGATATTCAACTTTCAGTGCTGTCTATTATATGTATGATGTTTGCTGGCCTTTTTTTACACAATGATTATAAATGTAGCATTTGTCAGAAAAACTTTCCTTCCACATGCAAGTTCTTCCATATCCATGACAAATTGTAAAATAAAAAGTAATTTGAAACTTTGCTCAATCAAGGCCACAGCTATAATAAAAACACAATATGAATCAGTTTTTTTCCCCTAACTGAACAAAATTGCTCCTCACATTGTCTTAATTAGCTGATTGCTTGCTCAGAAACCATGAGAAGCCTTCATGAGGGGAAAAATCCTTTCAAAATTCATCAACCCTGTTAGGTTCTTTTATATCTCAGAAGATCTCCTCTCATCCTTCTAAACTCTATTGATTGTAGACCCCATCTGCTCAATCTTTGTTGATAAGAAAACTCCACTATCCCACAATTAAACTAAAGTGAGGAGACCAAAGCTACACATTCCTTCGGGTACGCTATGATCAGTACCCCATGCATCACTTTAGGTTAATTTGTAGGATAATGGAGTTTTCATTTACATTCCTTCACCCACCCTTGCAATGAATGATAATGTTCCAATTACATCCTCTATTTTTACTGAACTCTCATGCAAATTTTCTGCATTTCTTGCATGGAGCAAAGCAAACCTGAAAAACCAAGATACCACCCACAAAGGATAGCAATGCAACATGATACTCAGGCAAATTAAGTGAGCTGTGGGAACAGATCAGAAAGATGTGGAAGAATTGCAGAAAAAGTTTGCAGATTGTACAAAAGGATTGCTTAAAACTACAGTTTGCACCTTTAGTATGGTTATATACTCCACATCATTGCCTCTCATGTGCCTATGTCTCGAAGATGCAACTTATAATTCAAAATACTGCCATCAACATAGTGTAGATTCTTGAACACAGAGGTACCATGACACAAAAGAGCTTAGGTTTGCATGTCATTCACTGACATTCAGGATGGACTATGTTAGCAACTTTTCATTAAACATTTATCGGCCGCATCTGAAAAATACATGTTATCAATTTGCATAATACTAATATACATTCCCTGAGCTGCAAGGACGAAGCATTTAATCCTGAGGACTCCCCCAGCTATCCCTGCTAAGAGCCTATAAAAGGTAGAACTAATATTCCTTGTGTACTCATCAGTGTAACTAACTGCAACAAGTCGGAGACCAGCAGAAATAACAGCATGGCACAATCCTGGTTGTGTTGTATTACTTCTGTGAGTTTCTTATGAGTCTAGAGCTGGGATCACTGGTCATACCTTCTTCTGCTCCAATGCAGCACCAGTTCACCAGGGCAGAAAAAGCCAATGGTCTCCATCATTAGCAAGCGGATTATACAAACACATTTATTCAAGGTTATCCATGACCTCCAAAATTGAAGGGAGCATTAGAAAAACAATTGCCTTGACCACCTTACTAAATTCAGTGTGGAAGATATTCTTTATGTTGCCTGTGGAGGCAAGGTTATTACCCAAATTCAGACTGACTTCTCACTCTATGATTATATGGTAAGTGTAGGAAGAACAAACGGAGTGTCCATTCAAAGAGCTGGTGGGATTATGAGGGGGTGAATGGACTCCTTCTCTCATGCATCATTCTACATGGTCCTACTTAGTGGGGGTAAATTCATTGTCTAGGCACCCAGGACTACGCCATTGCATCCTTCTTTAAGTTGCGGTGAATTTCTGCAGAGTCAGTGGCAGGGTGGGCACCTCCATGCAAAACATGCAAAGGTTTACCTACACAAACATTATTGTTTCAGATATCTTTATTCTTGATGCACGTTGATATCATTTATGTCTAAGAAAGTATTCCTGGCAGCTCCAGAAAAGTTGGAAGCTAATGACGGGAGAAAAACAGTTGAGCGATTGGCTCTTTTTTCTTGTATTCTGTGCACAATTGCCATGGAATTGATTTAAGAGTTTTTCCCAGACGGCAGCCTCACTGTTTCTTAGATGGACAGCCTTTACATATTTAGCAGAAGAGAACTGCTATGCACAAAAGATAGAATGAAAACTTGGGGCAGCTTTATTTGGATGTGAAGGAGAGCTATTTGTATTCACAGGAGGTGGTGAAACCAAGAATACTGGCACATGAAAAAAAATTGAAAGAAGTATGATTTTGATTGATCCATTGATAAGCATACAAGGAATGAAGATACACTGCAAAAAGATCAGAATTGATGTTGATTGAGAGCTTGTGATTGGAAGGATGTTGGTGAACATTGAGTGGAATCATCGGCACAATAGGGGAGGATAGAGTGATCAGTCGTGAATAGTTAAAGGTAACAGAGTGGAGAGAAGACTGCACTTTGAATAACTCTTGAGTTAAAGCTTTCTTTATGAGAATACATGCAGCACTTGAATGTCAACTTAGAGATTGGACAAGACATGTGATGGCATCTGACAAGAAAATGAATGTGTCCCTGGTTTCATCAAAGTATTCAGTTTGTTCAGGCAGACTTATTAAAAATATCAACGAAAAGCAGATTTCCAAAAATAATTGCTGGTGTTGTATTTAATTCCCGAAACTTTGGAATAATTTGGGATTTCTCAGCATTTATTGCCCATTTCCTGGTTAAAATTATGATGATGAATCTTTGATATTCGCAGTGACGCTTCCAGGTGTTGTTCAGCACAAAGGAGCATTGGTACCTCATTTGAGGAGGAGAGTAAGACCTTGTCCATGGTTTGCTTTGATACTGTGTGATGCTGGTTTGTGGGCCTGTAGCTAATGTTAATGACAGTCGGAACTACTCCCTCCTGGTTGCATAGCACAATGCAACATCCTCCTCTGAGACTGTCATCTCAAAGGGAATTGGCATATTTTATGATAACGATGGAGCCACCCAGGAATTTGGGTAAGAAATGTGATTCTGTAAATAACGTCATATGAATCTGTTTTATTTTTGAGTCTGCTGTACTGTAGTCATAATAATGGCACAAATGCTTAGATGATTGTGTTACGAATGTGGAGCAACTCTGATGGGCCGAAGGGTGCAAAGTCGCCCCCTCCTTTTGGAGAATCGCAAATTGCTATGCTTCCGATGCTGTTATCAAGGGAGATGAGAGAGACGCAGGATAACAGCAAAGGCAGTTGTTATAGACAACGCAGAATACACAAGGTGGAATATCTCCTATTGACAAAGAGAGAGATTACTGCTATTGTCTCTTCAAGGAGGAATTGTGTATTGAGTACTGTACTATTCATTGAAACCCATCAGGGGGCAACCAGAGTGGTCTGGTTGAGGGATTGCATCATCCCAACCTGATTGCCATCTGAGACCCCGAAAAGTCGGGTCTGGGGAACACCCCTCAGACACACCAGGAGAAACGCTACGAGACCGGTGGGGGGCTTGTGTGTGTGTCCATCCTTGCTTGGGTGGCGAGTCCTCCATGGAACGGTCTAGCTAAAGGACGGATACAGATCAAGATCGTAACAAGGAAAGTCGGCAAGTTTCTCTCTCTCTCTCTCTCTCCAACAATTGCCACACGGTGATCAGCAACGACTGCAGCCTGTATGAACTGAACTGAACTTTATATTTCCATTGGACAATTCATTATCCCCTAGACAACAATAGAGCTTATTTCTTATTGATGATTATTATACCCGCACTTTTAGGTTTAGTATTGATGACGTATATTATCTGTATATTTGCATTGATATTATTTTTGTGTATTTTTACTAATAAATACTGTTAAAAATAGTATCATCAGACTTCAACGGCTACTCCTATCTTTGCTGGTAAGACACCCAGTTACGGGGTTCATAACAATTGTGAGGAAATTTTTATGAGACTGACCTGGAATTGGTGTGCCTTTTCCGTGCTCCAATTTAGGGGCCCTCAATGCCATCTGGTAAATCCTGGTTTGTTCTTCCTGATTTCTTTGCAGCAGCTTGATACAATTGAATGGCTTGCTCAGCCATTTCCAGATGCTGTCTCGAATCAACCATACTACTGTGGGCCTGGAATCAAATAAAGTTGTGTCTAGGTATGAAAAATGGATTTCCTTCCCAGAAGTACATTAATGAAAGCAATGGATTTTTTTTGACAATCCAGGAGTTTCATGCTCTTTTATCCCAAATGGTTTAAATAATTGAACTTTGCAATTCACGTCATACCCCCAGATCATTAGCCCATGAACACTTCTCCAGCAATCTAAACACACTTCCACGATTCCAAAAATTTAATTTCAGATGTCAATATTTTGTATAATAATATGCCCATGTCTGGTTTTCCCTGAATTTCAAAGCTATTGCTCCCAGCATTAAATAAAAAAACACACGCACAAAATACAATGAATGGGATACAGGATCAAGTTTCATTTATATCTAAATCAGGCAGTTCCTGAGTAGCGCAGCAGCAACTTTAAATCAGATGGAGGTTGATGGGGCCCTGCATCTGTGATGTCACTTTCTTGGTGGGATTCTACAGCATTAAATCAAACCAGTCTTGTATCTGCACTGCAGCTTTAAATAATTCAAGACCTCAAATCTTTCCAGAATAATCTTTTTCTGATTCCTAATATATCAAAGGGACTTCTTTTTTTAAATTGAAGTTTAAAAAAATTACTTAAATTGTAAATTAAGATGCATTATTAATGGAAGACGTTAGGCTGTTTTGCTAGATGATCTCTTCACCTATTGTATCCAAATGGCTTCTCAACAATTGTTTTTATTTCACTGCAGTGTGCAAAACCCACAAACCCAGCTTTAGGTTAAACTAGTACAAACAATATACAGTACTTTTCAAAAGTGCTCGCTGTAAATAATTAATGGTGTTTTTTTGTGATTTGAAGCATGGTTCACACCTAAGGCGGAATTGCAGTGTGCATAAATTCTGAAATCATTATTGTACCAATTTTCATTTCAGCTTTCTTTGATTCAAACTTTACAAATGAGAAAAATAAACCCCCATTCTCTAATAGTTATTATATTAATCTTCTAAATGAAAAACATGCAGATTAGAATTCAGGTTCAGGCTAGACTATGCTTAAACACGTTGTAACCTAATGTTCAAGAAAAAAATATTTCAAATGGTATTTTATTAATGCTTGGAAACTAATTATTATTTTACCCACAAAATAGAATCATGGATTTATACAGCACAGAAACAGACTTTTTGGCCCAACTGGTCTATGCCAACCAGAATGCCATCTCCATAATAGTCCTATTTGTCGACACTTGGCCCATTGGCTTCTAAACCTTTCCAATCTATTCACATGCCCAACTGCCTTCTAAAAGTTGTTGTTGTACCTGTCACAACAACTTCTGCTGGCAGCTGTTCCACATAGATACCACCCTTTGGCTCAATAAGTTACCTCTCAAGCTCCTTCCCTTATCATCTTAAACTCATGCCCTCTAGTTATTGATTCCCCAACTCTAGGGAAAAGATTGAGTGAATTCACCATATCTATGCCCCTCATGATTCTATGTACCCCTATAAGATCAGCTCTCTTTCTTATACTCTGTGAAATGAAGTTGTTGCCACTTCCTGCAGCTCCACACAAAGGTGTCCGCTATGGTCTATGAGGGGCCCTATGACTTCTGTAGCTACTCCTTTTTTTCCCTTACTAATACAATCTCTGGGTTTTCCTTAAGCTTCTCTGCTAAAATAATCACATAATCCTTTTATGCCATCCTGATTTGCTCTTTGGATATACCCCTGCGTCACTTGTACTCTTCCAGGGATTCAATTGATCCCACATGGCTGTACCTGACCCAGTAGATGATATAGCAAGACTTTCAACTTTCAACAACAAGTGCTCCTTTTCCTTTACCATGGTATCTCTACTACCATACTTCTCAGAACACTTGACTTTCCAACACCACTGCTCTGCCTGTCATCCGCATTATTCTTGGGTGTGATAGGATGGAGGCAGGGAGAATATTTCCTTTCAGAACTAAGAGTTACGTTATTAAAATAAGCCATTCAACAACAACCCAGGAGAATTTCTACATTCAGAGGCTGGTGAACCTTAGAATTCTCCACCTGTGGGCTACGGAGGGTCAGTCATTGAATTCATTCAAAACAGAGACTAATAGATTTCTGGTGATTAAGGAAATCAGTGGATATGAGTATAGGGCTAGAACGTGGAGTTGAAACAGAAGATCAACCACGGAATTGAAGATCAACCAATCCCTTGATGAATGGATAAGGCTCAAACAAATGGATGATCTAATGATAACTATTTCACTGCCTAGGCAGTTCTTCAGCACCAGTGATGACTTACTTTGCTCAGGTTTGTAAATTCTGTCAAGGCTGTTGATGCCAATATGAGACTCATGGTTTCTGCTATAGGGGGAGTGAATGGAGCTAAATGGGGTAGGTTTTTTTTGAAATGGGGAATGTTATGAATACTTCTAGTGGTTTGCCCAAGGCCTCCACATACTTTAATCATAGTGATACAGGTTCCACTGACAGCTCCTTACGGAACTAATCAATGCAAGGTTGGACACGACAAATTATTTCATCATAACCAAGTTCATCACCAGCAAGGGAGCTGATAGGGTGCCCTGTAAAATGAGAGCTGTGTGAATGCATTTTTTCTGGCTCCTCCAGCACTGGTTAATGTCTGGAAGAATGACCTTCAGAAAGCTGCAAGATAAAGTGTCAGTAATGGTGACTGTAAGAATTGAAGAAGAGATGAGTTGTGAATATTGCAATGTGCATTTGTCCATTAATGATTGTAATCCAAGTGTATTGTTGCCTTCAAGTCATAAACCAAAAGTGATGTGACATTTAAATTAATGGGCAAATAGTTCAGTGCCTAATGGAAAGACAACTTAACCCGCTGTCATTTTAAAAACAATCTTGTAATGAAAACATTAAGCCCTATTTTGTGTGGATGATTTAATCGGAATGGTGCTCACCAATGGCAACCTGTCCACACATAGCACAACAAATCCATTCTGGATCATTGTTTTATCTTTGTTTTTTTCTCAGTCAGGAGCATGCACAAAAGGGTGGGAGGGGAGGCTCGAAAGGAATAGTAGCTCCAGAAGGGCCACAGAATCAGCATTAAGCCTATTAAGGGAATATGGTGAATTCTGGTTAACTGGGCCAATAGTTAATTGGGACAACTCTTAAAGAACAAGCACTAATCAAGAAAATAGCTGGGATTACCTTTATTTACTTGGGACACAATGTTGCTTAATTGGGACAGGAGATTATTGCTGAGCAATTTCTCACTAGCATCAATTGTGTGCACTTGCGTGGCTGTTAGACACTACATTGTGCCTAGAACAAACAGTTTTTAAATAGCGTCAATTGTATGTGTTTGTGCTCAAAAAGCAGTGAATTTTGTCACTAACAGTTGCCAAGAAATAAGCAGTCAGACAAGTCAGAACTGTTTTGCTTACTGCCATTTCAAGCATTCAGGCTTGGAGATGCCAGAAATGGCCTGGAATGAAAAGGAAACGATTTCACCACCTCAACAAACAAGGAACTATGAAGAATTTGAAGGTATCTTGAGTGTTACAACTACTGTGCAGTGAAGATTTGGAGGCTGCAATCATCGACAGCATTGTATGAAGGCAGTCCATTATCTGCACTAGGTGTCTGCAATGATTTTGTTCATTTACAGTCAATCAGCAGAACATGGAAGCACACGCTGAAGAATTTCTCTGTCAGTAAATGTCTCGAAATAGTTTTGAAGTCTCTTTACCACCTTCTTACAAATCACAAGGTCACCAAGTGTTTTGTCATCAGTTGCCTTAGAAAGACGGTATTCAATTTGTCAGCCAAATCCAATTGGGTCTCAAGCACTGATCCTAATAGTGTCTCAGTACTCACTGCTTACCTACCTGAGAAAATGTTTATTTCTGAAAAGTGTAAAGTAATTTTTAATCAATGCTGCTATATTATTCCAAGGCCCATGTTTTCTAATGATTTGGAGATTAAAGATTAGCTTTACTTGTCACATATACATCAAAACATTGAAACATACGGTGAAATGCATTGTTGGTGCCAACAACCAAGACAATTCCAGGATACACTGGGGGCAGCACCTAACTGTCAACATGCTTCCAGCGCCAGCATAGCATGCCTATTACTAACTTACCGATTCATCTTTGCAATGTGAGGGGAAACTGGAGAAATTGGAGGAAACCCACATGGTCAAAGGCAGAATGCACAAACTCCTTACAGACAGTGGTGGGAATTAAACATGGGTCACTGAAGCTATAAAGCATTACACTAACTGTTCACTACCCTGCCATTCTCTCCACAGTAACTACTAAAATAACAACTTATCAAAGACCTTCCACAATCCAGAAACAGCACATCTTCTGGTTCTTTCTAATCTAGTCTACATGATCAAAAATACCATGTATGAGTTTCCCTTTCATATATCGATGTTGATTTTGTCTATCCTCATTAAGATTTTCTAAATGTCCTGTTATCACATCTTTTCCAAGATTCACTAACGTTTTTCCTACTACTTAAGTTAGGCTAACTGGTCTACTGTCCGCTCTTCCCCTTTCTTAAATGGTGGGATACACTGCCTTCCACCCCACCCAGGAATATCATGCCAATTTTGCCTAGAGATATCCCATTAAGACCATTTGAGTTGGGTATCATCATTGAAATACTTAAATGGAAAATAAGTCCACATGCCATAATTAAATATAAGTGATTCTTTGAAGGATAATATATTAATGAATCATGGTAATTTCCCCAGGTTAGCTTTGTGTAAGCCCAGTGAATTCTCATGTGTTTTTTTTCCAAATAATTGGCTGCAAATACCTTTTAATTTAAAAATAACCACTGTGATCCATGACAAGACAACAGCCTTCTGAGCCAGTTGCATATCTGTTTATCCAAAAGTGTGCATATATATTTTTTTTCTTTTTTTTATATTATATATTATGAAATATCTAGATTTACCTTGTTCATATATACACTATATGGTTCATGTTTCGGGAAAACTTATTTATACTGTATTCATTGCTTATGTACTCTTTCATGTGGAATGGGAATTTGTATGTTTGTAATCCCTTTATTAATATATCAATTGTATTTTGTTCATAATATTATTAATACTAATAAAAATATTGAAAAAGAAAGGAAGAAAGAAAAGTGATGGCTTAGGCCTTCAGTGGCTGGAATTGCTTCTATTTTTTTTTAACGTATATTTGCTAGGTCTCTGTCAGGAAAGACAGTTTTATTATATGTAAAGGCTCTAGTGTGCGTGTCAGTTAAAGTGATACTGTCCTTACAGAGAAATACTTGCCAAAGTTTATATTTCCTTCTTGGTAGGCAATCTCATCAAGCAGAAAGAACAGGTGAAGTAACATTTTAAATGTAGACTTCTTGGCTAGGCAACATCTAATATGTTTCCTTCACAGATGCTGCATGATTCTGGGGATATCCAGCATGCTTATTATATTGTTTTTGAACATCTGAGCATTTCCAGTATTTTTTGTCATCATTTAATGTCTGGTGACTCTAGTTTTTTTTTACTGCTTTCAAAGGTAAAGCCTAGTTTGTAAATTATGAAAATCAGTAATCTCCCAACCACAGCTCTGTGCCACAATGTAAATGCTAGTGGCTTTTGCATCAGCTGCTAGAGCTGAATTAGCATACAAATTGCACAAGTGTAGCAGAAGACTTACAGCACTGCTTTGCAGGAACCCAGCATATCAAACAACAAGTGTCGTCAGCAATAATATCATGGATAAAACAGTGCTCATAAAACAGCAACATCAAGCAAAAATCATGCCCAGAGGATTCATTTTTACTGCACATTTGCAAATATGCATAGAATTACACTCATTAATGTACAAACCAAAAACATCTTCATGTGAATCACACATAGACCTTTGGAGAACATAAATTATGAATGAAGAATGGGTACAGGTAAATTTAACATGCTGATCTTCAGTTTGAACTGATCCTTTTAATAACAGCTACAGAAAGGGTCAGGATTTTTTTTTAAAAGTAGCTGTATTGTTCAGATTAAATTAAAATGAAAACACATTGCAAGTCCATTTATTTGAAGCTTAAACTGAGAGACATTATGAGGTTGTTCAATGAATCTTGTGAATATCTACTTAAGATTTTCCTCAGGTTAACTAATGCCAACATAATTTTCAAGATTATTAAAGTATGTGCTATGTGTACCCAAGCTATCTGCATCACATAGAGACTGTAACAGCAAACTAAAGAAGTTGATGAAATGCAGAATTCTTGATGCAATCGGAAGACAGTCAGAAAGACTGCATGAAACATCAAGAAATATGTAGCATTCACTGATTATAAGACTTACATTGGGGATTTGAGACCATTGTTTCCAGCATGGAAATGGTGAGCGACTCCATTAACACTCACCGGTAGTGCATTCGCTGATGCCTAATTTCTCTGTATCCCATACAGCATAAGCAGAAGACATCAAATGTCTGAATTTTATAGAGGAAGCTCAGACTCCTGGCATCATACCTTTGGCAGCCGACATTCAAAGAAGTTTTACAAAGTAGTGCAAAATGTATTCATGAACACACTATATAAAGTACAGGCCTGTTCTACCACTGAGCATGACCCTCCTGCTTTCTCTTATTCATGATCACCAATGATATTTCTTCACACCAACCTAGAGTGGTGATCCTAATGCAAAGACGTTACAGTCTGATTCAGAGTTTCCTGGGTACAGAGTTGCCAATGGTCATTCTCTAGGCTGATTAACAGTCACTCACTACTGAAAGGCAGCAAACTTTGATCAGACATGTCTGGGCCAATGGGGACCCTAATTCAACAGCAACAGGACAGGCAAAACAATACAGAGATTGGCACAAGAGGAGTTCTCATGGATGAATAGAATGTAACTTTATTTGACAAATAAATTTTGTTAGAAATTATATCCTTTTTAAAATTTTGCCTTGGAACTACAGAGACAATATGACATCTTCCAGTAAGGTGGCAGCGCGCTTTGTCACAGCAGCATCTCTAGGTCGAAGCAATTGTTTGTACTTTACATCTTTTATATGATTGTGAGACACTTTTGGACATTAAGGACATCAAGTACAGCAGATCTACCTCACCAACGAGTTGTGTATGGTGGTGGAGCTGGTCTTGTTCTGTGGTGTATTGCCTGCTACAGCCAACCAAGGAGAAATGCATTAAAGGTGGTGTGCTGTCCAACAAATGGTGCAAATGATTGCCTTGGATGTTTTTCTGGTAATTGCAAAACCCTTCTGGACATTGGTAATGTGGAGTGCTGCAAGTCCAGTCCACTGCTTCATTAGTGAGATCAACGTCGGGGGAGCTGCACGTCCTTGCCTTTGCACAGACCAGGCCTGTATACCTCAGGGTTGCCTGTTGCAGCCACCCAGGGAAGGAGAGGCCAGAGGCAGTGTGACATGGCTGGGTTGGAGGCTGGCCCTTCCATCAGAGTTGGTCTCCATGTTCATTCGGTGGAAGACATGCTGGATTGTGTTTGGCTGCGACTGCCCTAGTACATGATGAAGAACCGTTGCATGCTTGTCCTTGCAAAAATGTAGCTGCAGGACAACATCCCGTGCATCATCAGTCTACAGGCCCTGGCACTCAGGGACTTGGTTTGTAGTAACTGTGCTTTACTACCATCATAATTATATGTGCTGTATGTGCTCTGTGCTGTGTGTGACTGTGTTTTGCACCTTGTCCCTAGAAAACACTGTTTCATTTGGCTGTATTCATGTGCATGGTTGAATGACTATTAAACTTGAACTTGAAATTGATGAGCAAGAGTGAGAAGGTCAAATTTGGGACTCCTGTGGATTGGGGATTGTTTTTACCATGGTTGGAAAAGCAGTATGAAAGGAACCATTCACCTTGCCTCTTTCCTGTCTTCTTCTTTCTATTCCTCCTCCTGCTTTCAGTTGCTCGTTATCCAGCTGGAGGCAAAGGTCATGTCATTACGATGTTGTGATTGTGAAAAATACTGTAAACTGCTGCAAAACTTGCCAGCAGCTCTGCTGAAGAGCGCAAGGCTCCAGCAGCATCTTTGCTTCAGCATACCAGTCGTTTGGTCTTCACGCATTTTATTCAGCAGTCCTCATGTTCACACGTTCTGTAGCAGGGTTACAAAGCCTGCAATTAAAAGTTAACCTTTCTGAGAAAACGGTCTGCTGGCTCACATGGAGTTAGCATGATGAGTTGTTACCAAATGAAGGCATGCTGCCCTTGGTCGAGATATCAGGCTATATGCCACATACATCACCTACTTCATCAAGACCTGTGTGGCTGAAATTTTGCTTTCAAGAGCATACCAAACATACCCAAACTAAAAGCCATGAATGAACGGAAGATTACAGTCTGCTGAGGCTGAGGTCTATTGTCTTCAAGACCAGTGATTCAGAACCAAACAGCAAGTTCAGGTACAACCTACAGAAATCCATTGTGAGAGTTGTGCTGAACAACATATACCTGTCTGGACACCCCCCCCCCCCCCCTGCTGACTGCTCCTGTGGCTCCTCCCACAGACCCCTGTATAAAGGCGATTGAGGCCTGAGCCCTGGTCTCAGTCTCCAGGATGTAGCATGGTGGTCAATTGCTGCTTGTTCTTTCTTCCAGCCAATAAAAGCCTATATCTCGCCTCACGTCTCGGAGAGTTATTGGTGGTGCATCAAGAGTGACAAGGCAAGAGACCCAGTTGGATGCACGTCAGCCCTGGCAGGGTTTGCATACCATTGCTTCCTATAAGATAAAATCTAACAGCAGAAATGTCTGTGATGCTTCTCTCCTAGATGAACTCAACACCTCTTATGCATGGTCCAAAAGGCAGAATAAAACTCCAACTCTGCGAATGCCCACAGTGCCTGCTGACACTGTGACCTCTGTCTTGCAGGCTGACATCAGAGCATCCTTCAAGGTGGTGAACTGTTGCATGGCACCAAGCCTCGGTGCTGTAACTGGCAGTGAACAGAAAACTTATTTCAACCAGTTGGCTGGAGTGTTCAAGGACATCTTCCATCGCCTACTGCTGAAATTGGAGGTTCAGCTTTAAAATCACATCAATCAAACCAATAGTCAGAAAGAGTAGGGTGAGCTGCCTCAATGACTAATGCCCAGTAGCACTCACTCCTGCTGTGATGAAGTGCTTTGAGAGGTTGTTCATGGCTACAATTAACTCTTGCCTGAGCAGGGACCTGGACCCACTGCAATTTCCTGATCTCCACAGCATGTCTACAGTGGATGCAATCTCACGAGTTCTCCACTCAGCTTTGACAACAACAATACATACAATATATTAGGCTGCCATTTATTGATTACCACTGGTATTCAACACAATCATCCCATCTGTACTATTCAACAAGCTGCAAAACCCAGTCATCTGTAACTGGATCCTTGACTTCCTCATGAAATGGCCACTATCAGTGCAGATCTCCATTAACATCTCCTCTGTGCGGACAATCAGCACAGGTACATTTAAAGGATGTGTGCTTAGCCCACTGCTCTACTCTCTCGGCACTCATGACTGAGTGGCTGGGCACAGCTCAAATGCCATACAAAAATTCACCAATGACACTGCTGTTGGCATAATTTCACATGGCAATGAGTACAGGAGCAAGATAGATTGGCTGGTTGAGTACTCTTGCAAGAACCACTTTATACCCAACATCAGGAAGACCATGGAACTGTGGGCTTCAGGAAGGGGAAATCAGGAGAACATGCACCAGTCCTCATTGAGTGGTCAGCAGTGGGATGAGTGAGCAACTTCAAGTTCCTGGTTGTGAATATCCTGAGCCTAACATATTGGTGCAAGCACAAGGAACGCTCACCAGTTGCTACATTTCATTAGGAGTTTGAGAAGATTTGGTATTGAAGGTCACTGAAGACTCCTGCAAACTTCTACAGATGTACCATGGAGAGCATTCAGACTGCTCAGTCACCAGCTGGTATGGAGGCTCCAATGCATAAAATCAAAAGAAGGTGCAGAGTGTTGTAGGCTCACATCTTTTCACTATCGAAGACATCTGAGCTACAGAAGGTTGTAGACTCACAGGCACTAATCTCCCCACCGTCGAGGACATCTTTTAAAGGTAGTTCCTCAAGAAGGTGACATCCATCATTAAGGACCCTGACCATATAGAACATGATCTCTTCTCATTACTACCATCACGGAGGAAGTACAGGGGCCAAAGTACAGCTTCTTCTCCCTTCCATCAGATCTCTAGATGGTCCCTGAACACATGAACAATGCCTCTTTTGTACTCTTTAACTCATAGTATGCTTTTTAATATACTACTGCCACAAAACAACAAATTATCAGTGATAATAAACCTGATTCTGATTCTGATTCTTACAAGATTTAGTGCCTGAGGTCTTATACCAGCCAAGCACAGGCAAAATATAATGCCCCTTAGAATAAAAACAGAAAATATTGGAAATATTCAGTTGGTCGCTCAGCATGTATGATGGGAGAAGCAGAGTTAACATTTTATGTAAATAAGCCTTAATTAGAATTAGTAAAATTTTGGAAGCTAACTCGTGAACAGTTGCAGGAAGGGGCTCAACTTGGAATTCAATAACTGTAGATACCTAGCCTTTCAATTTTGTGTCAGAACCAGCCATTTCTGATGTAAGATTAAACTGGGATGCTCTACAGGTTTGTTGTGGGTGGCAAGGGGAGGGGTGGGTTGTTGCTTCAAGTCAATAATCTATCATGGCAATGGCAGGAAGGAATAGTGTTATCAGCATGGAATATTAACTCTATTCCTTCTCTCATGGCTTGCTGAGTATTTCCAGTATATTTAATTTTTGTCTCAGATTTCCAGAACCTGAAGCTTCTTTCTTATCATTCCCTGGGCAATTCAGGCGTAACTCATTGTACTTCTCTCCTCAGAAGCTTTCCCAGATTCTCCATCTGTTTCAAATTTTGCAGCACTGCTGTATATTAAAGATCTAATATATTTTTTTCTGTTCCTTTCTCCCTCTATGTATACATCCTCCAGTCGTATTTATTGCTGTACCCTCTCCCAATCAGTACCAATCTCTGTCATCCATTTTCTCTTGGTTCCCATGCTATTGCAAATTCCCTTTGTTTTTGCCACCACTCCCCCTTCACCACAACATATGGTATCCCTGTATTTCCAACAATTTCTGTTTTTTTTTTCAGATTTATGCCATAACCATGAAATCCGCAATTTACTGAGGGCCAGATCAGAGGCATTCAAGTTTGATGACCAAGAGCATTTCAAGAGGCCCAGGTACAATCTCCGGAAAGCCATCACATGGCTGAGGTGGCAAATGCAGACAAACTTTGAAGCAATGTTAAATGCTCGACAGTTGTGACAAGGCTCAAATGCTATTACCTCCTATAAAGTAAAATCATGAGAAATAGGTGAAAAAGTGCTTAATTTCCAGATGAGCTCAATACCTTCTATACTCACTTTGACTGTCAAAACATGGAGGAACCATTAGGAACTCCAACGGCCTTGTGCAGGAAGGCACAGAGTCGACTGTACTTCCTTAGAAGGTTGGCGTCATTCAATGTCTGTAGTGAGATGCTGAAGATGTTCTATAGGTCAGTTGTGGAGAGCGCCTTCTTCTTTGTGGTGGCGTGTTGGGGAGGAAGCATTAAGAAGAGGGACGCCTCACGTCTTAATAAGCTGGTAAGGAAGGCGGGCTCTGTCGTGGGCAAAGTACTGGAGAGTTTAACATCGGTAGCTGAGCGAAGGGTGCTGAGTAGGCTACGGTCAATTATGGAAAACTCTGAACATCCTCTACATAGCACCATCCAGAGACAGAGAAGCAGTTTCAGCGACAGGTTACTATCGATGCAATGCTCCTCAGACAGGATGAAGAGGTCAATACTCCCCAATGCCATTAGGCTTTACAATTCAACCGCCAGGACTTAAGAACTTTTTAAAAGCTATTATTAATGCTTTTTGAGATAGTGATTTAGATGCATATCATATTTTTTTACTGAGTTAAGTATTGTATGTAATTAGTTTTGCTACAACAAGTGTATGGGACATTGGAAAAAAAGTTGAATTTCCCCATGGGGATGAATAAAGTATCTATCTATCTATCTATCTATCTATCTATCTGATGATCCTATGGTTTCTGTCACTGAGGCTCATGTGCAAGCATCCTTCGCAAGGGTGAAACACTTAAAGGATCTGGCCCAGATGGAATACGTGGCCATATATTAAAGACTGTGCAGATCAACTGGCTGGTGTTCACAGAGAACCTTAGCCTCTCGTTTCAGCAGTTTGAGATACCCTCCTGGCTTCAATTCTACTGGTTCCTGAGAAGAATGTGGTATCCTAACTCAATGACTACCATCCAATAGCACTTACTAACACAGTGATGAAGTGCTTTGAGAGGTTTTCCTCACTTGTAGACCCCAGTCAGTTCTGATTGGCAACAGCATCTCCTTTACAGTTTCCATCAGCACCGGTGCACCACAGGGCTGTGTGCTTAGCTCCCTGCTCTACTCGCTTTACAATTTTGACTGTGTGGCTAAGCACATCTGCAATGCCATATTCAAGAGTGCTGATGGCACCACTGCCGTAGGCCAAATCTAAGGTGGTGATGAAAATCTGTATGAGTGATGCCACAACAACAACTTCTTACTCAATGTTATCAACACCAAGAAGCTGATTTTTGACTTCAAGAGGAGGAAACCAGAGGTCTATGATATAGTCCTCATCGGGGGATCAGAGGTGGAAAGAGTCAGCAATTTTGAATTCCTTGCTGTTATCATTTCAGCGGACCTGTTCTGGGCCCAGCATGTAAATGCAGCTATGAAGGAAGCACAGCAGCGTCTCTACTTCCTTAGGAGTCTGCAAAGATTCTGCATGACATCTAAAGCTTTGACAAATTCTATAGATGTCTGATGGTGTTGACTGGCCGCATCATAGCCGGGTATGGAAACATCAAAGCTCTAGAATGGAAAATCTTACAAAAAGTAATGGATACAGCTCAGTCCATCCCAACCATGTACATGAAGAATTGTCGCAGGAAAGCAACATCCATCATCTGGGATCCTCACCACCCAGGCCATGTTCTCTTTTCACTGCTGCCATCAGGAAGAAGGCACAGGGGCTTCAGAAACCACACCACCAGGTTGAGAAATAGTTATTAACCCTCAACCATAAGGCTCTTGAACAAAAGAGAATAACTTCACTTAGCTTCACTTTCCCTATGACTGAAATGACCCCACAACTTATGGACTCACTTTTGAGGATTTTTCACCTCATCTTATCAATATTTATTGTTGATTTATTTATTAATGTTTTATTTTTTTTCTTGCTTTTTGTATTTGCACAATTTGTTATTTTTCACACACTGTTTGTACACACAGTTGGTGCAGTCTTTCATTGATTCTATTGTGGTTATTTGATTCATTGAGTATGCCCACAAGAAAATGAATCTCAGGGTTGTATATGGTGACATATATGTACTTTGATAATAAATTTACTTTGATCTACAGTCTTTTGATTTTCATGTCTCTCTTGGCAGAGTTCAGGTGTAATTTTTGCAAAATAACCAGTCCACACACACCATGATAATAAATACGATCCTATAATTGATCTATTTACTGCTGTCAGTGAGAGGTAAAGGAAGGTAGTCAGGTCACTTTGAATGGAAAATATATGTAGCAGTGAATTGCAAACTGTGAGATGTAACGAAGATTTCCAAATCCTGTTTTAAACAAACTTTAAATATGAAACTTGACAGATGCTTGACTATCACTGACATCAACCTTCTCCAGAACTGGAATTGTGATTGAAACTGGTGAAATAATTGAGTGAGGAAGATTTTATGAAAGCTTAAAAGTCTCACAGAGCTGGCACAGCGGTTCAGGTAGAAAAATTGCTTTCTGAACAAACTAGATGAATATTACCACCTGCAGAGGGCTCTTTTCTCTTTTCTCCTTCTCTAGACTTTTGATGAGCTCTACACATCTTCTCCCTTTTCTCCTATTCATATTATAGTTAAAGGAAAATATCACACATCCCTCGTGGAGGCCACTGGTTTCATGAAGTTATGCCAAAGTCCTTTCGCATTTACTGTACCAATCTTTGCAGGTTTTAGTGATTTTAAGGAACTCTATAAATTGCCATCATTTCACGTAGTTTCACAAAACCAAGAGAAGTCAATCAACATCTAGCCTTGATATTATTGATTAACCTTTTGAAATGTTCTGGTGCTCATCTTATGAAATTAGTTGCATTCACTGGAGTGCTGAGCTCCAAAATGGGCATGCTGGTATCTCTTTGGTTTCCCTGATGTCATCTTTTACTATCTGCCTAGTCAGCATACTTCCAGTATGCAGGTGCCTGGTCCCCTTCTAATATGACATTCATCTCGGTGAATATCACAGTTGTGTATACGTGTATCAGAGACCAATTTGGAACTGATGCACCCAAAAAACTATGCGTGAAGGTCCAGTAATTTGCTATTTGAAGTGTTAACAGTTTTACAGCTCCTCTGTGTGGTTTTTATCCAAATGAATTTAAAATTGATTTTCTCTTTAAATAGGTTGGCTGTGATTACTTTTAAATTATTTAGCATTCCATCAGCATAATCATGATTAACATCAGTGCATAATGCCCAGCTACTGAAATTTTGATCAAGGGTGGAAATGTTAAGAGTACAATTCTAATCACTGCTGCCCGGTATGAATTTTTGTTCCAACCTCATCATTAAACCAGTCGGTGGCAATGCATGGCCATTACCTTGAAACAACATTTTTTAGATAGACCAAAATAACTTATCTATACTACAAATGTTATATCTAATCCAAAGGTAGACTTACTCAAGCTGAATATCAATGTTCATTGATTACCTTATGTGGTGTTTGCCTCCAGACACAAGGCTTTCAGATGAAACAGCCAAAAAAATTCACTAGGCCAGCAAGGCTGTCACTCTGTGACTTTGTAAAACCTTGGACTGGAAGGTTAAAATAACGAGGGCCAGATATTGATTTATAATACAAAAAATAAAGCTATTTTCTTTACAAATACTTTATCTATGTAAAGTGTGTCCTGCAAATTGATTTGCCAAGGCTACAACAACCTTTGTTCAGGACATCGGCAGCATAAATGTAATTTCTGTTTCCATCAGATGCTGAATTCTCTCAGTAATGGACTGGACAGATTGGATTTCAACTGAAAACAAATTATGAAAAGCAAAATATAAAGTATGGACTGAGCAGTAAAGTCACCATTCAATGTTGACAAACATAAATGTAATGTATCTTAAGTAAAGAATTCCAGAGGCTTGGAATTCCTGTAGTGCACCTCATCCCTGGCAAAAAAAACCCTCAGAAAACATGAAACAAATGAAGATTGCTTTTTTCTCTGAGTTCACTGAGTTTTCTTTTATCAAAATTATGGTCGAAGAGCAGAAAATAACCAAATGGAAATTCAACCCATAGACAATTAGCCAGATTTTAAAAATATCTCACGATCGGGAGAAAGAACTAGCAACGTATGCAAATTCAACTTTTTACTGCTATTGAACCTCTTTCATTCTAGCAGAAGCAATGGATTTCTTTATTCTCTTCTGTTCTTTTGCCCAAGAAGTGGGCTTCTGCAAAGGAAATGTCAGCTCTAAAGAAATGACATGTGAATACCAAATGGCTTCCCATCAAATTAAGCACATTTCATCAGTTATACTTATCCTACATAAAGTTCATAATTATGTAATATAAAATTCAGGACAGGGGAAGATCACGCCACTGATTAATATTTAAGCAATCTAGATGTTTCTGAGAGGAAGGGGTTATATCCTGTGGTGTGCAGTAGAGGAAGCAATTGCAGAGGTGGCTGTTTGCACTCATAGAAACCATCATTGAAGCAATGTACCTGAACCTGAAGATTTTGGGATCAGACCCCATAAAGAACAAATGTTTGAGGAGTGGAAAAGGAGAGAATGATACTAATAAAAACCTTACTCATATTCTACGTAGTCATGTTGGATATCTTGCAGCTGGACGCCACCTGTCACTTTTCACTGCCCTTGCTTTAGCCATTTCAGTCATTTTCCAAATTTTGACAATGTTATACTTCTCCAATTAATGCTGCATATTCAGTTTGCCCAAATTAAATCTTACGTACCATTGAAAACTGTTACTTTTGCATAGTGAGACATGAAAATCTAATTGCAACTGCATGCTATCATAGGAAAAGTTTGCTTGGGAAATAACTGAAAATTAAATTTAAAAGAGGTCATTAAGGAGGAAAATGTTAAAAGGATTTGATGACAATTCGAATAAAATATGCAAAACAGAATGAAATTGATATTGCTACATCAAGATTCACAAGTTGTGTTTTTGAATAGGTGTTTAATTTTAATTGGCCTATGAAGTTAATTGGCTCTCTTTTACAAAGGAGTTAAAATATAAATGATAACACGGTGTGTAGACTTCTATAAATAATATTCATTTACTGAAATATGGACAACATTGGCAAAGCCGGCATATATTGTCAGTCTCTAATTTTCAGCTGAAAAGGTAGAAGTAGATCACTTTCTGTAACCACTGCAGACCTTCTGGTGAAAGAACTCCTACCGTTAAGGTTGGGTATGGTACGCTAGCACTAGCGTCAGTGACTGAAGGACAGTAATATATTTATAAATCAGAATGGTGTGCAACGTGGAGAGGAATCTGCAGGTAGTGAAGTTCCCATGCACCTGCTGCTCTTGTTGAGGAGTGTCAATTAAGTGGAATGCTGTGTCACGAGTATAGCTGAGCCTGGGACACTGCCTGGAGCTATCATGTACGACTTCCAACACGCAAACCCCATTTCTTCTGTACAACATATTATTTGAACTCCTGAGTGTTTTTCCTTTCATGTCTATTGACCTCAGTTTTACCAGAATGCCTTGGTGCCAAGTTCAGTCATGTGTTGCATTGATGTCAATAGACAATAGACAATAGACAATAGGTGCAGGAGTAGGCCATTTGGCCCTTCGAGTCAGCACCACCATTCACTGTGATCATGGCTGATCATCCGCAATCGATACCCCATTCCTGCCTTCTCCCCATATCCCTTGACTCTGCTATCTTTAAGAGCTTTATCTAACGCTTTCTTGAAAGCATCCAGAGAATTGGCCTCCACTGCCTTCTGAGGCAGAGCATTCCACAGATCCACAACTCTCTGGGTGAAAAAGTTTTTCCTCAACTCCATTCTAAATGGCCTACCCCTTATTCTTAAATTGTGGCCTTGGGTTCTGGACTCCCCCAACATCTGGAACATGTTTCCTGCCTCTAGCGTGTCCAATCCCTTAATAATCTTATATGCTTCAATCAGATCCCCTCTCATCCTTCTAAATTCCAGTGTATACAAGCCCAGTCGCTCCAATCTTTCAACATATGACAGTCCCACCATCCCAGGAATTAACTTTGTGAATCTATGCTGCACTCCCTCAATAACAAGAATGTCCTTCCTCAAGGAGCCAAAACTGAACACAATACTCCAGGTGTGGTCTCATCAGGGCCCTGTACAACTGCAGAAGGACCTCTTTGCTCCTATACTCAACTCCTCTTGTTATGAAGGCCAACATGCCATTAGCTTTCTTCACTGCCTGCTGTACCTAGCATGCTTACTTTCAGTGACTGATGAACAAGGACACCTATATCTCATTGTACTTCCCCTTTTTCTAACTTGACACCATTCAGATAGTAATCTGCCTTCCTGTTCTAGCCACCAAAGTGCATAACCTCACATTTAACCACATTAAACTGCATCTGCCATGCATCTGCCCACTCACCCAACCTGTCCAAGTCACCCTGCATTCTCCTAACATCCTCCTGACATTTCACACTGCCACCCAGCTTTGTGTCATCTGCAAATTTGCTAATGTGACTCTTAATCCCTTTATCTAAATGATTAATGTATATTGTAAATAGCTGTGGTCCCAGCACCGAGCCTTGCGGTACCCCACTAGTCACTGCCTGCCATTTTGAAAAGGACCCGTAAATCCCTACTCTTTGTTTCCTGTCTGCCAACCAATTTTCTATCCATGTCAGTACCCTATCCCCAATGCCATGTGCTCTAATTTTGCCCACTGATCTCCTATGTGGGACCTTATCAAAGGCTTTCTGAAAGTCTAGGTACACTATATCCACTGGCTCTCCCTTGTCCATTTTCATAGTTACATCCTCAAAAAACTCCAGAATATTAGTCAAGCATGATTTCCCTTCATAAATCCATACTGACTCAGACTGATTCTGTTAGTGCTATCCAAATGTGTCGCGATTTCATCTTTTATAATTGACTCCAGCATCTTCCCCACCACTGATGTCAGGCTAACTGGTCTATAATTCCCTGTTTTCTCCCTTCCTCCTTTCTTAAAAAGTGGGATAACATTAGCTACTCTCCAGTCCTCAGGAAATGATCCTGTATCTATAGAACATTGGAAAATGATTACCAGGGTTCCAGTGATGTCATCGTCGAGAATGGCAGCTTAAGTCAATAGCTCCTCCGGAAAAACACATATTTTGCCACATTACCCATCAAATATAGGATTTTTTGAAAGTATTTTAACTGATAAGAGGGGCAAGAATGGGGAAAAAGAATGGAAATAAAAAAAGCAACACTGCGGAGCCTGTGGATGAGAGGGGTGCCACGAGCAGCTCTCCTACCCGACCGCATACTAGCAAAGCTGACGATGGGCCTCGTTCAGGCAAAGCGGCGAATATGATCAAAATTTTGAAAAAGATATGGGAGCTCTAAAAAGATATAAAACAGCAGCTACATGATATTAAGTCAGAGGTCGCTAACGTCAATCAAAAAATAGCGGTGGCAGAAACTCGAATTGAGAAAGTGGAAGATCACGTGCAAACCCTGGAACAGATGCTAAGTAAGACGATTAAAAATATTAAATCAACAAGAAGGGAAACTGCTTGACCTGGAGAGAAGATCATGGCAGAAAAATATCAGGATATACAACGTTCCCAAAGGAGCAGAAAGTTTGTCTATGACGGAGTTTGTACGAAATTTGCTGCGGGACGCGCTGGAGCTTCCCTCGACTATGGAGCTGGAAATTGAGAAGGCGCATCGCGCGATTATCCCAAGGCAGAAAAGATAAGCTACGTTCAATAGTAATAAATTCCTTCGATACAGTACCAAGGCGAAGATTCTACAAAGGGCCTGGGGTAAGAAGAGGGTGTTTTTAGACGGTAAATTAATATATTTCGATCAAGATTACCCCCCCCCCCCCGCGGTCCTTCAGAAAAGTAAAGAATACTCTGAGGTAAAGCAAATACTAAAGCAAAAAAAGATTAGACTTCAGACTCCGTACCCTGCTAAACTTTGAGTATTTTATCAAGATGGGATCCAACTCTTTCAGACAGTGGAAGAGACGACTACAGACATGAAGGCCAGAGGGTTGCCCATCAGTGCGATCAAACCAAGGGAAAGCCTGGCAGAGGAATTATCCCGCTCTGCTTGGGAAATAGTGCGAGAATCGAGAATACAGGAAATGGGAGGAGGCCGAGAGAAGTATATCAGGAAGAGTCTGGGGGTTTTCCAAAGACAGTCCTCACGCCCTCCAGAAGAGCCATAAGGTTTGGCTAACTTTTAAAATGTTGAGAAGCTAAACGGAAGCAAAAGTAGATGGTGATATACCTATCTCGAGAAATACTTATTATAATGTGGATTTTAAATTACTCAGTTATTCTTCTTTATTCGCTCACTTACTCCTTTTTCCCCCACCAAAATGAGAATATATATATGTGTGCATATATGTGTGTGTATGTATGTATATATATATAAATATATATAAGGAGTACGCAGGGAAATCTTTTCTGTGTAATGGATTTGTTTACTGAATTTATGGATACTGCAATGAGGGCCCTCAACTCACAAGTAGGAGGGGTTATCCCCAACAGCTAGACATTTCCTCAGCTCAACCCAGGGTCATTTATTAGAGACCTCAGCCTTGGAATCACACCTTTGTTGCCTTTTTTGTTATTATTTGCGTTACTTGGTTCTTATTTGTTCAGGGAGTAGATCAATTAAGTTTTATCCTGCTAATTTCAATTATACATTGACAGATAAATACAGATGGCTAAGGACAAAGTAAAATTCATTTCTTTTAATGTCAATGGGCTATTAAATCCAATCAAACATAATAGAATTTTATCCAAAATGAAAAAAGAACAAGCCCATGTTGCAATCACGAGGAAATCTGCAGATGCTGGAAATTCAAACAACACACACAAAATGCTGGTGGAACACAGCAGGCCAGGCAGCATCTATAGGGAGAAACACTGTCGACATTTTGGGCTGAGACCCTTCGTCAGGACCATATAGTATATTTACAGGAAACTCACTTAAGTGATAATGAGCATCGAAAACTAAAGAGAATGAGCTTCACAAATTTGTTTTTCTCCTCATATAAATCAGGACATAGGAGAGGAGTTGCTAGTCTTATCTCAAGTAAGCTAAATTTTGAAAAAGTATTTGAAATAGAAGATAAGGAGGGCAGATATATTCTGGTAAGGGGGAATATAGATGGAGATTCAGTTACTCTATTGAATATATATGCACCCCCAAGAAGTGATATTGGTTTGTTTCAGAAAATTACTGAAATTATGGTAGCAGAAACAGAAGGTCTCCTGATATATGGGGGAGAGTTAAATTTGCAATTACAACCAAATTTAGACTCTTCTAATAGAAAAACCTATGAAACAAAATCCTTACGTAAGAAAGTTAATACGCTTTTTGAGGATGTTGGTTTAATTGATATATGGAGGGACCTTTTCCCCAACAGAAGGGGAAAAGAACTCATTATTCTGCTCCCCATTCTGTATAAACAAGAATAGACTATTTCATAACATTTGGAAAAGACAAAGACAAATTAAACACCTGTGGAATTGGGACAATAGATGTAAGTGACCATGCACCTATATATTTATCTGTTGATTTTGACCTACAACCAAAGAATACTATTTGGAAACTAAATTCAAGCCTACTCGATCCGTACTTTAAGGAACAAATTAAAAAAGAAATTGGTCTCTACTTAGAATTCAATGATAATGGAGAGGTTTCACCTCCCATTTTGTGGAATACTCTGAAGGCTGTCTTAAGAGGGAAAATTATGGCGATATCTTCGTATAAGAAAAAAATGAGGAATAAAACATTAGAGGAATTACAAAATAGGCTGAAGGAACTAGAGTAAAAACACAAATTGAATTTGGCACAGGATACATTAGAGGAAATTTTAAAAATTAGGAATGAAATTAATAGTTTGGCTATGCAAGAAATCAAGAAAAATTTACTGTTTCTGAAACAGAGACATTATGCAAGTGGATCTAAGTCTGTGAAAATACTGGCGTGGAAACTGAAAAAAAAGATAGCAGAAACTACAATTCATAGAATTAGGGATCCAAGAAAATGATAAAAAAATAAGCTAAGTGAAATTCAAGAAGCTTTTGAAGTGTTTTACAAAACTCTATATTCCAAAGTTCCAAGGGTAAGCAAAACCCAAATTGACACCTTCCTGAATTCTGTAGTTACCCACTTAAAGCGAAGAACAAAATAGAATGATGACTGCTGACATAACTGAAGTTGAATTAAAAGCTGCAATTAGTAGGCTTAAATTAAGCAAGTCACCAGGATCAGATGGGTATAGAGCAGAGTGGTACGAAGAATTTAAAAATGAGTTAATTCTTGTTTAAATCCCCACACTGAACTGGGCTCTAAAAAAGGCACAAATACCACCCAGTTGGAAGGAAGTGATAATCTCAGCTATACCGAAAGAAGGCAAGTATAAAATGGAATGCGGGTCATTTAGACCAATATCCGTTCTTAATGTAGATTATAGATTACTTACCTCCATCATGGCCAAACGATTAGAGGAGTTTCTACCCATACTGATATGTAACGATCAGACAGGTTTTATATAACAATGCCAAACACAAGAAAATATACGAAGGACACTTCACATTATGGATCATATACAAAAAAATAAAATTGAAGCAATAGTGATAAGTGTGGACGCTGAAAAGGCATTTGATTCTGTTAATTAGAATTTTCTTTACAGAGTTTTACATAGATTTGGTTTCCAAGACACAATTATTAAAACTATACAGACCCTATATGACAACCCTACTGCTAGGATTAAAATCAATGGATATTTATCAAATAGTCTTACCCTAGAAAGGGGCACGAGACAGGGTTGTGCATGGTCACCACTACTCTTCGCATTATATCTGGAACCATTAGCTCAATGCATCAGACAAAATGATGATATCAGGGGAATTACTATTAAAGGGACAGAGCATAAATAGGCTTGTTACGCGGATGGCATTTTGATCTATCTAGGGCAACCAACATACTCTTTACCTAAATTGATGAAATCCTTTGAACAATATGGTCAATTATCAGGATACAAGATCAACATAGATAAAACCCAATTACTTTCATATAACTATAGCCCACCAAGAGAAATTGAAAGTAGATATCCCTGGGCATGGCAGAGTCTTTCAAATATTTGGGCATCATTATGCCAAAAGATTTAGCAAAGTTATCAGAATGTAATTATCAGCCTTTATATAAAAAAATTAAGGAAAATGTGGCAAGATGGAACCTGATTCCTTTTCTCAGTCTCAGTTCAAGGATTCAGTCTATTAAAATGAATATACTGCCCAGACTGTTATATCTCTTTCAGACCCTACCAACAGAGAATAATCAAAATTATTTCAATAAATGGAACAAGATGTTATCAAGGTATATTTGGCAAGGTAAAAAGCCTAGAGCTCATCTCAAAACTTTGCAATTAGCAAAGGAAAAGGAGGGATGGGGCCTACCTTCTCTTACATATTATTATTTTGCAGCACAGTTGAGAGCTGTGATATGTTAGTGCAACCCATCATATGACGCTCAATGGAAAAACATTGAGGAGCGAGTACTTCCCATCCCCATACAGGCAATTTTGGCTGATAACAACCTGCAAAGGTACACAATAACTATTGATAACCCATGGGTGAAATTGACTCTTAAAATATGGAAAACTACTATAAAAGCATATAATCTAGAGGGAGATATTGCAATTCTTAAATGGTGTGCATATGACTTGGATTTTACACTGAATAAACTGGATGCTAGATTTAAGGACTGGACAGCTAAAGGAATAACAGTTCTTTGCAACATAATGAAAGAAGGAACACTGTTCAGTTTTGAAATGCTTAAAGAGAAACACTTCTTAGAAGAACAAGATTTTTATCGGTATTTACAGATGCAACAATATGTTAATAGGACACTTAAAAATGTAACCAAGGCAAGTACATGCTTGATTGAGCTATTTAGAAAAGCATATAATTCAGATAACGGTAGTAGAATCATTTCAAGCATGTATAAGGGTTTGTCAAATCTTAAAACACATTCGACTTCATACATTAAACAAAATGGGAGAAGGTAGGAGGGATAATTATATCTGAGGAAGAATGGACAATAAAATGGAAGTATCAATGGAAGTGTACCAGTTCACAGAAATAGAGGGAGTTTGGATGGAAAAACTTGATGATATTTTATTACACCCTCTCAGAAATCCCATTATGATAGTAACCTCCCTATTTGCTTGAGAAATTGTGGAAATCAAAATGCAGATCATTATCATATTTTTTGGGACTGCCCTGTTATCAAAAACTATTGGAGGGGGATACACAATGCCCTACAAGACGTCTTTAAATGTGAAATACCCTTAGAGAGTAAGACCATATATTTTGGATATATTCCTCAAGAATGGTTGAAAAGAGCTAAATATTTAATGAATATACTGTTGGTGGCTGGTAAAAAAACTCTTACTAGGAAATGGTTATCACAGGAGAGCCCAACTTTAAATGCATGGGTGGAAATTACAATGGACATTTACAAAATGGAGAAGATAACAGCATCTGTTAATCATAAGCTGGAACAATTTGATTCAAACGGGGGAAAATGGTTTAACTACATAATGCCTCATAGGCCTGATTTTATTCTCGCAAATCAATGAATATGTTGTGGAAAAAAAAGATCACTCCCTACTTGTACATAGTTCTTTCCTTTTGCTTGTTTTTTCTTTCCACTCTTTTCTATAAGTGTATACCCCAGATAAATACTTTGTGGAGATTTTGTGATATATATGATTATATGTTATATATGTACAATATCTGAAATACATCTTATAGATATTTTTGTTTGATGATGAACTTCAATAAAATAATAAATTACAAAAAAAAGGAAAATGATTACTAATGCGTCCACGATTTCTAGAGCCACCTCCTTAAGTACCCTGGGATGTAGACCTTCAGGCCCTGGAGATTTATTAGCCTTGAGTCGCATCAATCTACCCAACACCATTTTCTGCCTAATGTGAATTTTCTTCAGTTCCTCCATTACCCTAGGTCCTCTGGCCAATATTACATCTCGGAGATTGTCTGTGTCTTCCCTAATGAAGATGGATCCAAAGTACCTGTTCAACTTGTCTGCCATTTCCTTGTTCCCAATAATAAGTTCACCCATTTCTGTCTTCAAGGGCCCAACTTTGGTCTTAACTAACTTTTTTCATCTTCACATACCTAAAGAAGCTTTTACTATTCTCCTTTATATTCTTGGCTAGCTTACCTTTGTACCTCATCTTTTCTCCCCGTATTGCCTTTTTAGTTTTCTTTTGTTGCTCTTTAAAAGTTTCTCAATCCTCTGGCTTCCTGCTCATCTTTGCTATGTTATACTTCTCTTTTATTTTTATACTGTCCTTGACTTCCCTAGTCAGCCATGATCGACCCCTACTCCCCTTAGAATCTTTCTTCCTCTTTGGAATGAACTGATCCTGCACCTTCTGTATTATTCCCAGAAATACCTGTCATTGTTGTTCCACTGTCATCCCTGCTAGGGTATCGTTCCATTGAACTTTGGCCAGCTCCTTCCTCATGGCTCCATAGTCCCCTTTGTTCAACTGTAATACTGACACTTCCAATTTTCCCTTCTCCCTAATTGTAGATTACAACTTATCATATTATGGTCACTACCTCCTAATGGCTCCTTTACCTCGAGTTCCCTTATTAAATCTGGTTCATTACATAACACTAAATCTAGAATTGCCTTCTCCCTGGTAGGCTCCAGTACAAGCTGCTCTAAGAATCCATCTCAGAAGCACTCCACAAACTCCCTTTCTTGGGGTCCAGTAGCAACCTGATTTTCCCAGTCTACCTGCATGTTGAAATCCCCCATTACAACCGTAGCATTGCCTTTGCGACATGCTAATTTTAACTGTTGATTCAACTTGCACCCTATATCCAGGCTACTATTTCGTGGCCTGTAGATAACTCCCATTAGGGTCTTTTTGCCCTTACAATTTCTCATTTCTATCCATACTGACTCTACATCTCCTGATTCTACATCACCCCTCGCAAGGGACTGAACTTCATGCCTCACCAACGGAGCCACCCAACCCCCTCTGCCCACCTGTCCATCCTTTCGAAAGGACTCATACCCTTGAATATTCATTTCCCAGCCCTGGTCCTCTTGCAGCCATGTCTGTTATTCCTACAACATCATACTTGTCAATTCCCAACTGAGCCTCAAGTTCATCCACTTTATTTCTTATACTTCATGCATTCATATATAATACTTTTAATCCATTACTCCCCTCACTTCTCACATCAATCCCTATTGCACTTGGCCATACTCTCTGATCCCTTCCTGAGCTTTCTGCCCCTTTAATTCTGTTGTCTTTCTTAACATTTCTTATTCTCTCTTTCCCTTTAACTCCAGCCTTATATTTCCACTTATTAGTTTAAACACACCGGTGTAGCAGTGGCAAACCTGCTTGCCAGAATGCTGGTCCCCAATCTATTAAGGTGCAACCCATCTCCTTTGTCAATTCATCCTTACCCCAAAACAAAAAAAGGCAAGTATACTCACTCTCACATCACCCCCCAACATTCAACTTACGTTCTATATTTGGACTAAAGTTGTGATGAGTTGTGTCTGGAGCAAAGTTGCCTAGCAAAATTTAAATTGGCCATATGTGGAAGTGTTATTGGTGAGTAAATACCACTGGATTATACTGTCAATAATACTTTCCATCACTTTGCTAATGCTGAGAGTAGACAAATTGGATGGTAATTAGCTGAAATGGATTTATATGACTTCAGGGAATAAGACATTCTTTGACAAATTTCCACATAGTTTTCCATGTTGTCGGGTCAGTGCCACTATTGTAAACGTATTGGACCAGTATGGCTAGAGGAGCAGTTTGCTCTGCAGCCCAAGACATCAGTACTATAGCTGGATGTCCCCTCCTCCTATATATTTAAGCATATTATGTGAAAACAGTGACAAAGTTATACGATGCCAAAACAGAATTAGCATAGCTTTAGGAGAATGCCTGAGATGAGTGGAGGATGAAGTTGTATATCGTATTAGGAATGTATTGCATTGAGAATTGATTATTGGAAATCATTGGCTATGAGACCCAGCTTTATATCTACTATATGTAGCTATATTCTAGTGATGACTACACTTCAAAAGTATTGCTTTGGTTGTCAAGTGTTTTGTATCCCTAATATGCGAAATGCACTGAATCTAAACGTAAAATATTTCTGTAACTGAATTCCAAACAGCAAGATTTCAATGCTGACACTTCCCCTTCAAACATATATGGTTACATTTTCACTGCTTCATATGGTCAAAATCAAAGGGAAAAATGAAAATAACAGCAATTGCTTTGTTTTGAGGGTTTCCACAATAGCTCTGCCAGATTTGACAGAAGAGGGAAAGGAACCCCCACCCCCATAGCGATTTACCTCATTATTGGAATTTTGCCCTGCTGGAGGGATGAATGCAGATTTTTCCTCTACCTTTCCTCTTTCTTTGATCGAATATCTGTTACAATGAGAAGCCCATCCTAGTCAGCAGCTCAAACACACTCAATAAAGAAAGCGAATAAATGTTACTCTTAATACGTAATAATCCATTCTGTGCACCAATAAAATAATGAGTGGTTCTCATCATCAAGAATTGGTTAAAGGTTACTCAGAATTACAAATAAATGATAAAAGGAAAACAAGCAATGAAATCCAACCATTTGGTACTTACCCTGCAGAAATAAACTTAAGTCCATGCACTCACCCAGTTTTTAATCTCTTTCTGCACCTTCAGCTTTTTTTAATATATAATAATGTTGCAATTCAATTCACCAGCAAATTGACAATAATCACAGAGAAAGTCACATTGCTCTGGGAAGCTCAGCCGATATCAAAGTAACACTCTAAATAGCACTCCAGGAAATGATTTAGAATAAAACCACATTAAAGTAGCCCAGTAGTAACAACAGTAAAGCTTTCCACCCACTGACCTGCAATTCCATTAGCTTTTTTTTGTCCTGGAGGGTGAACTTCTTAGCCTTGGCTTAATTGTTGAGAGAAGTTTAGGTAAATTGGCATCTCTCCAAACTGCCAACCCAGGCACAACAAATTTATGAGGTTTCTGGTCACATTTACGGAAGCTGAAACTGAGAGTTAGAGTTGCTTAAAGAGCAAAAGGAACTGTATGACTGTAATAATATCCTTGAATTCATGCTATGTTACACAACTTGGCCTTATTTAATTGCGCTCATCATCTAGTTCTTTTTATTAATTTTCTAACTTTTAAATTTTAATGAATCTTCTACCTAATTATAATTTACCTCCTTTCTCATAAAAATGAAGTTATCTTTATTTTCTGCTATAATGAGATCAACATCCATGGTAAAAATACTTAAGAGTTACTTAAAAATATTTAATACTTAAATACTTCCACATCGGTGGAAATAAAAGCTTTTGAGGTGTACTTTCTTCTGCTATCTACTAAATCCTTTCTTCTCATGAAGTTGTTGTCACTTACTGAGACATAGTTGCATGGCTATTGCTTCCTCACACAAACAACTTTTATAGTCTTGTGTATGTGAGCTGCGAGTGTTAGAGGACAATTTAACATTAGGAACAACACAATTGACTTGGATCACCTGATTTCCATATATATACTCTTCCAGGCCCCAAGCACCAGCCAATCATCAAAAGAGAGATCACAAACAAGAGAAAATCTGCAGATGCTGGAAATCCAAGCAATACACACAAAATGCTGGAGGAACTCAGTAGGGCACGCCTGGAAAAGAGAACAGTCGATATTTCGGGCCGAGACCCTTCATCAAGACTGGAGAAAAAAGGATGAGTATTCAGAGTTAGGCGGTGGGAGGTGGTGGGAAGGAAGAAACAAAAGGTGATAGGTGAAGCCGGGATGGGTGCGGAAGGGTGAAGTAAAGAGCTGGGAAGTTGATTAGTGAAAGAGATACAGGACTGGAGAAAGGGGAATCCGATAGGAGGGGACAGAGGGCCATGGAAGAAAGAAAAGAGGTGCTCCATAGGGAGGTGATGGGCAGGTGAGGAGATAAGGTGAGAGAGGTAAAAGGGAAATGGGAATGATGAAGTGGGGTGGGGGCATTACCAGATGTTCGAGAGATCAATGTTCATGCCATCATGTTGGGGGTTACCCAGACAGAATATAAGGCGTTGCTCCTCCAACTTGAGTGTGGCCTCATCAAGACAGTAGAGGAGATCATGAATTGACATGTTGGAATGGGAATGAGAAGTGGAATTAAAATGGGTAGCTACTGGGAGATCCCATGCTTTCTGGTGGATGGAGCATAAGTGCTCGGCAAAGAGAGAGACATTCTCCCATCTATAATTTGACAGATGATTGTCTCCTTATTCTTTACTAACTGTGGCAAGCTAACACTGCACAGACCTTTGTGATGTTTGCCTTAAATACACTGTATTTTACTCAACATCCTTGAGTTATTAGTGATATATTAATGGAGCTGTATTTTCAAATAATATTTACAATTATCAGAATCAGGTTTATTTATCATTGTTTTATATGGCATAATTTTTTTGGTTTTAACAGTGAAGACAGACTGTAGAACATAGCACAGTACATCACTGTACAGGCCCATTGGAACATTGTACTGACCTTTATAAATGTACTCCACAATCAGTCTAACACTTCCCTCCTACATAGCCCAAAACATTCAATTTTTCTTACATCTATGTACCTATTAAAGAATCTTTAAGATGTCTCTTTCATATCAAACCTGGCAGTGTGTTTGGGCAACTACCAGTCACTGTGTAAAAAAAATTCTTCAGCTATCTCCTTTGAGTGAGCCATTGCTATCATGGGAGAAAGGTGCTGGGTGTCCAATCTGTCTATGGTTCTCATAATCTTATACACCTCCATCAATTCACCTCTCCTTCTCTATTACTTCAAAGAGAGAAGCCCTATCTTGTTCAACCTTTTCTCAAAGCACAGGCTTTCAAATTTTCAAAAACTATACACCACATCTAATACTAACACTGTTCTACTTTTATCAATTTGTTTTGTCAGCTCCTCAAAAAAACTCATTTAGGTTCACAAAGCATGACCTGCCTCTCACAAAGCCCTGCTGACTATTCCTAATAAGACTATGCTTCTCTGAATGATAGTAAATCCAGTTCTTAAGAATCCTCTCCAATAGTTTTCCCACCACTGATGTAAGACTCACTGGTCTATAATTCCCAGGATTATCCCTTTTGCTTTTCTTGAACGATGGAACAACATTTCCAATCCTCTGGTAACACATGAAACATTGCCACTGAAAAGCAGCATCCATCATCAAAGATCCCCACCACCCAGGCCATGCCCTTTTCTCACTGCTGCCATCAGTTAGAAGGTACAAGTGCCTCAGGACTCACACCATCAGGTTCAAGAACAGTTACTACCCCTCAACCATCGGGCTCTTGAACAAAGGGGGTTAACTACACTCATTCTACTTCTGTTGTTCCCACAACCAATGATCTCACTTTAAGGACTCTTCATCTTGTTATCACATCGCTCGTTATTTATTGCTATTTATTTATATTTGCATTTGCACTGTTTATTGTTCATTGATCCTGTTTACAGTTACTGTTCTGTAGATTTGCTGAATCTGTATGCAGGAAAAAGAATCTCAAAGTTCAATGTAAAATTTATTGTCAGAGTACATACCTGTCATCACATTAAACCCTGAGATTATTTTTTCTTAGGGTTCTACGTGGTGACATATATGTACTCTGATAATCAATTTTACTTTGAATTTTGAACTTATAAAATCCACCAGTAAGGCAAAAGCATCCATATTTTCCTGTCATTCTGAGGTATTTGCCAAATGAATCTATATCAGGTGAGATGGCACAGATTCATTTAATTCATTTAATAGGATAAAGGTACCACACAGGTAAGTTACATATTTTGAGATAATTTAAATGGGATCTGCTATCTAAACAGTTCAGTCATTATGTTCAGCCCATGATGCATGTTCTGATCTCACTTGGTGAAGGGTTTGAAATGTTACAACTGGCATCAACATCCTTCTGCTGAGAAAAGAACTAGGATTCAGTTACTTTCTCGCCGGCCAGTAAGCATTGCTGGAACACATCTATATACAAATGCAATAAAGTTCATAAGGCAGGCTCTCTGTGCAATACTTTCCTCAATCGAACAACCCATCAGGACCCAGTGTAAAGCTAATTGAGGAAGAACAGTTATTTGGACATTATTGAAAGATATGATACTCATTGCAGTGATAACAATTCTGATCCTCCTGCAAATAAAGTAAAATTAATATGCAAGTAAACAGTTTCACAAGTAATTTCACCAGACTATTCATCCCCCTATTGCAATTTCCTTCTCTTTATTACCTGTAATCCTCAGCACTTCACAAAGGCATTGCTTTGAGAATATTCATCACACTCTGTTACATTACTTTTCTTCACCAAATATCATTTGTTTCTTTTGATCTCAATAGTATCAAATTCTTAAATCTTCATCTTTTCATCTGTCTTCTATTGTTATTAGCAGCATTGCAATAACTTTTATAAAAATTGACTAATTTAATTCTTTTTGAGGTAATGAAATGAAAATCAGATTTTCACCTGAAGTTATTTCTCCTTTATTTTTCTCACCAGCATTTATTACACTTGTTGCTTTTAGTACACATTTTGCTCACTGGAATCCATCCATAAAAAATATGGATTAACTTTCGTGGTGATCCTTTTGTGCAGACAAGATATTAGCAATGCAAGTTAATATCAAACATGGCCCACCAGCACAGAACATAAAATATTTACAAGTATTTTGTAAATGCTGTAAAACATAGGAAAACAAATCAACCTCTAAACATAAACCATGAAATTATAGACCTATAAATCTGACATCACTTATGGGAAAATTATTGGAAGATATTCTAAGGGACTGGAAAAGTAAGTATTGGATAGACTTGGAATGATTAATGATAGACAGCATAGTTTTGTGTGTGATAGGTCATATCTAACAAATCTTAGAGTTTTTTGAGGAAATTACCAGGACAGTGGATGAAGGCAAGGCAGTGGATGGTGACTACATGGACCTTAGCAAGGCTTTTGACAAGGTCCCACATGGGAGGTTGGTCAAGAAGGTTCAGTTGCTTGGCATTCAAGATGAGGTAGTAAATGGGATTGGATATTGGCTTTGCGGGAGAAGTCAGAAAGTGGTATTAGAGGGTGCTTCTTTGACTGGTGGTGTGCCACAGGGATGGTGCTGGGTCCTTTGTTGTTTGACATCTATTTCAATTATCTGGATGATAATGTGGTTGACTGGATCAGTAAATTTGAGGCTGACGCCAAGATTGGGGTTGTAGTGGACAGTGAGGAGGTCTTTCATGGCTTGCAAAAGGATCTGCATCAGCTGGAAAAATTGACTGAAAAATGGCAGCTAGAATTTAATGTAGGCAAGTGCGAGGTTTTGCACTTTGGTAGGACCAACCAGGGCAGGTCTTACGCAGTGAACGTTAGAGCACAGAGGATTGTGGAAGAACAAAAGGATCTGGGATTCAGGTACATAATTCATTTGAAGCTGAGTCACAGGTAGATAGGATCATAAAGAAAGCTTTTGGCTGATTGGCCTTCATAAATCAATGTATTGAGTACAGGAGATGGGATGCTATGTTGAAGTTGTATAAGATGTTGGTAAGGCCGAATTTGGAGTATTGAGTGTAATTTTGATCACATGCCTACAGGAAAGATATAAACAAGGTTGAAAGAGTACAACAAAAATTGACAAGGATGTTGCCAGGTCTGGAGGACCTTGGTTATAAGGAAAGATTAGAACTGGATTCTTTAGACTGAGAGGATATTTGATAGAGGTATACAAAATTATGAGGGGAATAGATAGGGTAAATGCAATCAGGCTTTTTCCACTGAGGTTGGGTGGGTAAAAAATTTAAGGGGATCATGAGGGGAAACTTCTTCACTCAGAGGATCTTGAGAGTGTAGAATGATCTACTAGTGGTGCACGCAAGCTCAATTTCAACATTTCAGAGAAGTTAGGACAGATACATGGATAGTAAGGGTATGGAGGTCTCTGGTCCCACTGCAGGTCATTGGGAGTAGGTAGTTTAAATGGTTTCTACATGGACTAGATGAGGTCAGTGCTCTAACCTCATATACAAGCTTCATGTTTAAAAATACCTGTACATTTCAATAAAGTTGTGGGTTGAATGAGCTCTATCATTAACAACAGACAAATTTTAATTTTACATATTCCATTTTCACTAAAGATCAATTCTGCCTGTGATAAATTGATTTGAAATTGTTTATCATCTTGTAATGGGCTGGGTTGATCAGACCCAAGCTATTTGATTGTCCAGGAGCTGAAGTAATAATCATACAAGCACAACTAAGTCTACTTTAAGTCTAATTTATTAGCATAAAATAGAAAACACAAAATACCACACAAAATACTATGGAGCAAATCAAAAAGGTTTCCAGAAGATTTCAGAGCTCATGATTACCTCATGATAATCTCATGATATGGCTGTTGTTGGGGGAATTCAGAATTTCCACTCAGTTGTGAAACCACGCTGGGTTCCAGGCACCGATCACAAAGTCCAGTCTGGGGAAAGTCAAATGAACCAGGGAAAGCAGTTCCATACATTCACAAGCTTCTCAAGGCAGAGGCCAAGAAACGGACAATCACTTTGATTTTTTGATCTCATGTCACTAACTTAGCCTGGTTTCTTTCATTCAAAAACTACATGTGCTCATTAACACAGTGTTCAGCATACCCTTATAGACACCTTAATGTTCACTCTTCATCCACTACTCCATTGATTCTTTGGGCATAACATCCACTGATGTTTCAAAGGGACATTAAAGGAACATTAGTATTACATATAAGTGATAAGCCCAGATCCACAAAGGAAACCATCAAGCCAACTGGACAGACACTAAGAAATAATCCATCAACCTAGCCCACAAAGTGACTGATAGACATTCTGTCGTTAACAAGCAAACAAAGAAAACTAAGAAAGAATCCAGCTGCTATAAACAAACATTAAACATTAGAGACCTAAAGTGTTTATCTTGTACAGACACTTCTGAAATATTACCTACTAAGGGTTCAGAAAGAGTTGAAAATTGTCATTTTGAACCATTCAGATATTCATCCAATGTTTAAAAATTTTAATATAACACACACCTTCAAAGGATCAACTGTGGTAAACAGAGGAATCTGAAAAAAGCACAAATTGGGAGTATGATTGTCCTTATTTCTAGGTACAGAGGCGTAACAAACTAATGTTTCACTGGGATGCAATAACCTTATGAACTACTGAAGATCATATAGTTATATAAATTCAGAAGCCATACAATCAAGTAAATGAAATTTATTTTTCACAACATTCATATTTGTTCAAGTATTAAAAATACCTTGTGTTAAGAACATTTGAATTACTTCTTGTTACAATGCCCAATGGTAAAGTCAAAATATTTCCTTCCTGTCAGTCATTCTGGTTGTCTTCTTCAGCATCCTTTCAATAGCTGGAAATTCCCTTTTGTGCCCGGTATTGATCAATTATTGCATGCCAATTTTTGACTTACATTGTCTTCTGTCATTTAACATTGTTGGAAGGAAATACAAAGAGAAATTCAGTGTTGATGAAATATTAAAAGATAAGCCTAGTTATAAGTGAACATCACTTTTTAGCAACAGAGTTGTTAAGAAATTGAAAGAAACAAACGCATCAGAGATCTTGACAGCAAGAAAAGGCTTATCTACAGATTATTGGTTTGCATGACTTGGGACAAATAACAATCTTCTTTTGAGCAACACACATGAAATGCTGGAGGAACTCAGCAGGTCAGCCAGCATCCATGGAAATTAATAAACGGTCAACATTTTGGGTTGAAACCTTGCTTCAGGACTGGAAAGGAAGGAGGAAGATACCAGAATAAAAAGGCGGAGGAGGGGAAGAAAGATAACTAAAAGGTGTTAGGTGAAGCCACGTGGATAAAACAGGTAAAGGACTGAAGAGGAAGGAATCTGAAAGAAGAGGGAAGTGGACCATACGAGAAAATGTTGGAGGAGGGAACCTTTGAAACTCTTTCCTCTCCAGCCCTTTGCTTTTCCTATCGACATGGCTTCACCTATCACCTTCTAGCTATCTTCCTACCCTTCGCCCCACATTTTATTCTGTTCTCTCCCCCCTTCTTTTCTAGTCCTGATGAAGGGTCGCACCCCAAAAGGTTAACTGTTTATTCATTTCCATAGATGCTGTCTAACCTGTTAAGTTCCTTCAGCATTTTGTGAATGGTGCAGTTAATTTACAGTGATTGCATTTCTGACTTTATTGCTATAATGGTGTGCATTCTCTCAAATGGGGTAAGAACAAGTCTCTGTGATTTTCACATTTTTTTTAACCTCTGAAACTGATTTATTATCACTGGCATATTTCACAAAATGTGCTGTTTTGCAGCATCAGTATAGTGTAATACATAAAAATTACTATAGGTTACAATAAGAAATACAAAAATAAATAAATAAATTGTGCAAGAAGAGAACAAACAGTGAGGAAGTGTTCACATATTTGATGGCTATTCCTAAAATGTTGAGTAGTTATCTTCAGTTTTCTGTTCCTACGCCCAGATGGTAATAATGAGAACAAGACATGTCCTGGATGGTGAGGGTCCTTAATAATGGATGCTTCTTTCTTGAGATGCAACCTTTATGAAGATGTCCTTGATAGTGGGGAGATTAGTGTCCATAATGGAGCTCCAACACACAAAATGTGATGCCTTATCTTTGGAACTGAGAACAAAACCTAATTTTTAAGAGCTGAATGGATATAACCAAGAAGCATTGCAGATAACAGACATGGTGTTTGAAAGCCTCATTAGACGTGTGCTTTATTTGAGCTAACAAAAGGAAGAGATGCATAAGTGGTGGCTATTGCGTGAGTGGATCAGTGTTAGAATGGTCCGCTTTAGCTCAACTGGCTTGGATGATCACAGGCAGAGGTTCTAAGTAAGCTTCTAGTTTTTCTTTCTCCTTTTTCTATTAGCACATAGCTTGTGCATTGACAATGGATCCAGATAAGTGGTATGTTTTTTTCTGTGAGAGGCACTAGCCCTGGGAGACTTCCAGTCTAACCCTACAAAGAACTACGAGCATCAGAGCATTCTTTAATGAGGACAGTGTATTTCAATTACACAACATTGCCCAGATGCAACAATATATCAAGGCCTTCAGCACGTGAAGCAAACTGATTATTAAAAGTGCTTCGAAAATAAATAAATGAAATCACAACTACAATGCTTATAATCCCTGGAATCAATATCAACTGCAAAGATATAGTTGGTGAGGCGAAGTGGGATGGAATGTGGAGATGTGGGAGCTGAAGTAGGCAGGTAAGTTGCCAAAATTTCTTGCAGCCCCAGCTTTCAAACGTGGGCCATTTTACCCCTACTTTATGTCAGGGACAATTGCTAATTTGCAACAAATAACAATTTCTGCCGAATCAGTGGGAATGGAAATATGGACAAATCAGAGATGATAGGGAGACACTGAAGGAGATTCATCCATAAGCAAAGTAAACACAAGGGATGGGGTTTGGGAGTGTTTTAAGTGGGAGGTATGATAATTCCAGGATAGGCTTTTGCTTAGATGCATTCAGTATATTGTCTTTTGAAAGCATTAGTTTATTTACTTGAACCATGTCATGGAATAGGTAGCTGAAGTAAATGACTTTGATGCTATATTTATTCAAAGGAAACAATTCCCAACCTGAATGATTCATTGGAAGCTATTGAACATCTCATATTGGATTGTCCCACATGTCGAAATCTTTCTCTACACCCACTCCGTTCAACTTGATCAGAACTTTAAAAACACTTATCTCCTCCAAACCTTGTGCTTTCTGAAGAATAAAGCTGCAACTTAAATCTATAATATTTCCCAATAATCTTGTTCCTAGAAGTCTACTCCCAAAGTGATAAATTTGCAATGTAGCTGTGCTGGTATTTTACATCTGTCTTCATTCTGCTGAAATCAGTGGTATTGAAGTTTGGAAAAGGAGGACAATATACTACAATAGTTCAAATCATTCCATGTAAAAGCAGTGGTTTGCAGCAAAGGTACTTCCAGTTCTTACACCATTTTGTACAGGATGTAGTGGTTGAGTTAATGAATTGGTGTTCAGAACTCTAGCCCACTGATCTGTTGCCATGATTTTGCATTTCACCATGGTAACTGCAGATAGAGTTATAAATGGTTCGAACACAACAGCACAGAAAGACGCTCTTCTACCAATCTAATCAGTGCTGAATCATTAATCTGCCCAGTACCACTGACCTGCACCAGGACCATAGCCCTCCATATCTCTCCCATCCATGTACCTATCCAAATCGCTCTTAAATGTTGAAATCAAACCCCCGTCCATCAATTGTGGTGGCAGCCTGTTCCACACTCACCACCTTTAGTGAAAAATTACCCCTTCTTGTTTCCCTTAACAATTCACCTTGTACCTTTAACCAATAACCTCTAGTTGGAGTCTCACTTAACATCAGTGGGAAATGTCTGCTTGCATTTACCATATCTATACCCCTCAAAATTTGTATACCTCTATCAAATCTCCCCTCAATCTTCTATATTCTAGAGAATAAAGTCCAAACCTATTCAACCTTTCCCTATAACTCAGGTTCCTAAGTCCCAGCAACATCCTTGAAAGCTTTATCTGCTCTCTTTCAAACTTGTTTATATCTTTCCTGTAGGTGGGTGACCAAAAATGGACTCAATGCTTCAAATTCGGCCTCACCAACATCTTATACAATTTCAATATAACTGTCCAATTCCTGCACTCAATACTTTGATTTATGAAGGCCAATCAATCCGATCTACCTATGACACCACTTCAAAACAGATCTATACTTCAAGATGCCTCTGTTCTACCACACTCATTGGTGCCCTACTGCTCACCATATAAGATCTACTCTGGTTTGTCCTCCCATAGTGTACCACTTCACATCTTATTAAATTCTATCTGCCATTTTTCAGCCCGTTTTTCCAGCTGGTTCAGATCCTGCTGCAAGCTTCGACAGTCTTCCTTGCTGCCATCTGCACTCCCTGTTTTGGTGTCATCTGAAAATTTGCCGATTCTGTTTACCACATTATCATCTAAATCGTTGATATAGACGACAAACAACAAAGGACCCAGCACCGATTTATGTGGCACTCCACAGGCTCTCTGTTACCACTCTCTGGCTTCTCCCACAGAGCCATTATCTTATCCAGTTTACTATCTTATCTTGAATTCCAAGCAACCTCCCATGTAGGACCTTGTCAAAGACCTTGCAAAAAAAGTCCACATAGATAACATCCACTGCCTTGCTTTCATTCACTTTCCTAATAACTTCTTTGAAAAACTCTATAAGATTGGTTAGACATGACCTACCACATGACAAGTCATGCTGACTATTCTTAATCTGTCCATTTCTATCCAAATATTTATTTTTCCAGTCCCTTAGAATATCTTAAAATTACTCTCCCATTAGTGATATCAAATTTACTGGCCTATATTTTTATGGTTTATGTGTAGAGCCTTTTTAGAGATTTACCTTCCTATATTTTATTGCATTTTATAACACATTTGTAAAGATTTGATTTTCTGTGCTGGGCAATGTTTGATATTGCTAATACCTTGGCTAAACAAAATGCAAAAGAAAGGACTAACAGGAAAGTTAATCTATATTTTCTGGATGGATACCGGAGATTGAAACATGTCATAAAAGCAACAAGTGTATCAAATGCTAGTGAGAAAAATAAAGGAGAAATAACTTCAAATAAAAATCTGATTTTGAATATGTAACACCAAAAAGAATTAAATGAGTTGATTTTTATAAAAGTTATTGCAAAGCTGCTAATAGCAATAGAAGGAAGATGAACAAGATGAAGATTTAAGAGTTTGATACCATTGAGACCAAAAGAAATAAAGGATATTTGGTGAAGAAAAGTAATGTAACAAAGTGTGATGAATATTCTCGAGGCAATGCCTTTGTGAAGTGCTGAGGATTACAGGTAATAAAGAGAAGGAGATTATGAAGGGGGATGAATAGTCTGGTGAAATTACTTGTGAAACTGTTTACTTGAATATTAATTTTACTTTATTTGCAGGAGGATCAGAATTGTTATCACTGCAATGAGTATCATATCTTTCAATAATGTCCAAATAACTGTTCTTCCTCAGTTAGCTTTGCACTGGGTCCTGATGGGTTGTTTGATTGAGGAAAGTATTGCCAAGGAGACTGCCTTATGAACTTCATTGCATTTATATATGGATGTGTTCCTGCAATGCTCACCAGTCAGCAAGAAAGTATCTGAATCCTAGTTCTTTTCTCAGCAGAAGGATGTTGATGCCAGTTGTAACATTTCAAACCCTTCACCAAGTGAGATCAGAACATGCATCATGGGCTGAACATAATGACTGAACTGTTTAGATAGCAGATCCTATTTAAATCATCTCAAAATATGTAACTTACCTGTGAGGTAGCGTTTTCCTGTACAGCGATTCCCACTCTATTAAATGAATGGAGACTCTGAATCTGTGCCAAGTCCCACCTGATATAGATTCATTTGGCCAATACCTCAATATAGGCAATTTGAAAATATGGATGTTTTTGCCTTACTGGTGGATTTCATAAGTTCAAAATTCAAACTAAAATTTACTATCAGAGTACATTCATGTCACCACATGCAATCCTGAGGAAAAAGGATTGTATGTGGTGACATGTATGTTCTCCGATAATAAATTTTACCTTGAACTTTGAACGTGCAGATTCTTTTTCCTGCAGGCATACTCAGCAAATCTATAAGAACAGTAACTGTAAACAGGAACAATATAAACATAAATAAATAGCAATAAATAACAAGAGCATGAAATAACAAGATAAAGAGTTCTTAAAGTGAAATTTAATGACCTACCCTGATTGGTCCTACTGAAGTGCAAACCCTCAGACTTGTCTGCATTAAATTCCATCTGCCATTTTTACAGCCCATTTTTCCAGCTAATGCAGATCTTACTGCAAAGCATGATAGCCTTCTTCACTGTCCGCCACACCCTTGGTGTCATCTCCAAATCTGATGATCCAGTGAACCACATTGTCATCCAGATCATTGATATAACTGACAAACAACAATGGACCCAAAATCGATATCTGCAGCACACCACTAGTCAGAGGCCTCCAGTCAGAGAAGCAATCCTCTACTACCACTCTCTGGCTTCTCCCACAATTAACTTTCTCATCCTGAATGCCAAGCGATTAAACCTTCTTGACCTGCTCCCCTTGCATGAGCTTGTCAAATGCCTTACAAAAGTCTACTTTCCTGGTAACTTCATTGAAAAACTCTAAGTTTAGTTAGACATGTTCTACCACACACAAAGCCACAATGATTATCCCTAATCAGTCCCTGTCTATCCAAATACTTATATATCTGGATCATTAGAATACCTAATTAGAATACTTTACCGCTATTGGTGACAGGCTCACTGGTCTATAATTTCCTAGTTTATTCTCAAAACCTTTCCTAAGCAACAGATCAACTTTAGCTCTCCAGCAATCCTCTGGCAACTCACATGTGGCTGAACTTATTAAAATTATCTCTGCTACGGCCTGTGCAATTTCTGTACTCGCCTCCCACAGGGTCCAAGTGAACACCTTGTCAGGCCCTGGGGGTTTATCCTCCTTAACTTGCCTCAAGACAGCAAGCACCTCCTCCTCTGTATCTTTATAGGGGCTGTGATCTCACTGATGCTTTGCCTCACTTCTACTTAGACTCAGTGTCTGTCTCACGAGTAAATAAGATGCAAAAAATCTATTTCAAATCTCCGCCATCTCTTTTGGCTCCATGCATGGACTACCATTCTGATCTTCCAGAGGACCAATTTTGTCCCTTGCTATCCTTTTGCTCTTCATATATCTGTAGAATTCCTTAGGATTCTCCATCAACTTGTCTACCTGAGAAACCTCATGCCTTCTTTTAATCCTCCTGATTGCCTTCTTAAGTGTTCACTTGTATTTTTTATACTCCTCAAGTATCTCATTTGTTCCTACCTGCTTATACATGCTATACTCCTCCTTCTTAGTCTTAACCAGGGCCTCAATATCTCACTAAACCTGTTATACTTGCTTTTCATTCTGACCAGAACATTTCTCTACTGAATGGTAGGTTTTAATAACCCATAGAATATGATGGCTGTTCCTGATGGTACTTACATGAAAGAGATCATTGGGTAGGGTGGGATGGGGGGGTAAAACATAGTGTCAAAGAAGCCTCAATGTTGAGGGAACAGGAAGCCTGTAGGTTGTCAAAGAGACAACCCTTCTGTTCTTGGCTCACAAGCTCTGCACCAATGCTACTTATTTACTTCATTCAACTTTTCTTGTCTGCTGTCACTCAGCAACCTGAGCCAACAGTATTAAATATAAAAAAGATTGTTAAAATGTAATGCTTGTAGCCACTGAAAAATGCTTTGACAACCTGCAGCCGCCTGAGAGTAGTCATCCAGCCCACATCGGAAATGAAAGCAGACAGTTACAGGAGCTGTTAGGTCAAGTTTATTTTTATTTTATTTATTTTATTGCTTCTTGGAAAAAAGGTCTCATTTTAGGGAGTCAAAACTCTTTTTTTACTTTCTAAGGTGTAGCTGAGGATTCTGTTTTTTCTAACAAGTTCCATTTGTTCACCTTTTATTTGTGACTGCTCATTCTGCGAGTTCTCGAACCATCTTTGTTTTGTGCTGCAATGGTAATAACTTGCACATTTGTCTAAGTTTATGAATCCAGTGTGGATATTCTGAGGATCAGAAGATGAAAATTGTGATAATATGTTAAATTGGTTGATTTTTATTGCTGCAAATGCACATCGGAAATTATCTGAGCTTCTACAGTGTACCAGTTGATCACATGATCCTTGTCCACAACATCCAACTATTGTTAGCTGAATGCTGTTATATATCTTTGATAAGACCCTCTACGCATCTCTGAAGTGTTGTGGCTGAATTGTGACCTAAAATGAGAGCATTTAACTTGATGGCCTGATTTTAGAGCAAGTGTACTATGAACGAATTAAGTTACACGTTCTGTGGGCTACCTTTTGACTTTGTTTAATTCATTTTACTTCTAATCTCTTTTCACTGCTGAATACTGAAAATAACCTGCTACAGAATTGCTGACTGATTTAATGATTCCACACACCCAGAGGAAAATGGAGCATGACTTTATGTGGCTGATATGTGTGTGGTCTTTTACCATTTTAGGTATAATCCAATCATGTAAAATTACGATGAAAATCATTTAATTTCATTGGTATGTTACTTTTAAGATTAATTTCTATAATGTTATCTGCAGTTCTGTTTAAAAATTGTATGTCCAAGGTAAAAATTAATTCGCAATGTGATTCTGAGACAATACCAAAATGTAATGACATATTCCAAATTCTCAAGAAAACTTTACTGGCATTTTAGTTACAAGTTTTGTGAATGTTCTAAAGGGATAATTTGGTATGCAGATTTCTGAAGCTTTGGAATATGAAATATTACTCCATTGTTAAATGAAAGCACAATAGTTCTCATTATATTATGGAAGACAATTATAATATGTTAAAATGAGCTTTATATTGGCTTTATAAACAATGTAAAATTATAATTCGATCTTACTTGTTCAACAGACACATTCTGAAACTATTTTGATGGGAAGTATTTTATTCCTTTGACATGAATTGATTGAAGGTTATCTAAGAATCATTATTTTTGCCCTGATTTATATATTTGTTGACAAAAGGTGATGGCAATTTCTACTCTCATATCCCTAATGATCTAGTTGTGTTACAAAAATTATTCTAACTCTGTTAGTCTTGTAATTTCACATGTCTCAGGAATCAATTCCTCAAATTTAATTGTTTACCCACGCCACAAGCCATGAACTTTCTCCCTAGTCTATCACTACTCTTCTAATCTCTTAACCCAATAAAGCTTTCATGTATGTCCTATTGATGTAGTGGTCAGTATCATATTTTGCGGCATGGTACAGAAGTAGTTAGCACAACGCTTTACAGTACTAGCAACCTGGGTTCAATTCCTGCTGTAAGGAGATCATATATTTGCCCCAAGACAGTGTGGGTTTCCTCTGGGACCTCCAGTTTCCTCCCACAGTCCAAAGACGTACTGGTTGGCTGGTTAATTGGTCATTCTAACTTGTCCTGTCATTAGGCTAGTATTAAAATAAGGGAATTTCTGGGCAGAGTGGCTCAAAGGGCCAGAAGGGCCTGTTCTGTGCTGTATCCAATAATAAACAAACAGACAAACAAATAAATAAATAAGGATTGGATACAATCACAGCTGAATAGCTAAATAGATCAAAATGCGCCCCTCGCTGTACGACCAACAATGCCAGTGAGGAAACAAATTCTTGGCTCAAAGCATTTATTTGTCACATTTTGAAAGAGTATTGCATGCACCATATCCCAGCAACTGAGGAATGAAAGTGACAGAATAGTATACTTAAGCATGCTTGGGGAAAATATGATAAAACATCTTTCAAACCTCCATGCGTTGGCTACATTGCCTTTTGCATCAGCGCAGCTTTCAGTTTGTAATATCTCAAATATTACTATCAGTCTATGGCCTTCTGACCAGATGGACCATTCCAAAAACTCCTCACAGTTAGTACCTTCACTCCATATGCTATATGTTCAATGATCCAAAATAATTCTTCAGCGCCACATGCAACAATAAATATTTTGTGATATCTGCCATTGTTAACCTTTCTGTTCATAATTTTTGGTGCCTGTCTGGACTGATTTAATCATGGCTTTTGTGTGGATTGGAGGAGGATGCAGTTGTCATTGCAAGGCTTTTGAAGGTGATCTGCTGAGGCCTTTGTACAAAGGAAAATTATATTAGGTTGCACTTATTATTGTTCAAAAGATAATATAATATCTAAGAGCAAGTTTAATATCTGAAGCTCAGACTGTGCTTGACAGAGAAATGGTCACTACCTTCTGTGGAGCACTTAAGTTATGGATGTTCCTATAAAAGAATAATTTGGGAATCTGCTCTGAATTTCCCAGTGGCTGACTTTGAGTCACCTCTGGAGAATGCATTAGGGGTGAAATTTTCTGATCTTGAGCAGAAATTACAATCATCAATAAGTGAAGAGAAGTGTAATATGTCATTCCTGGTGCTCTCAGTCAGATTAATGACTATATTCTTCGGTAAAACCATGATGCAGAGAGTCAGACAACATGATGGATGGGATGTCACCTCTCAAACTGATAGTCTGCTTATCATGTTGAAGAGCCTGATCACTATCTCATTTCAGGGCTCCTCAGTGGAATTACACATTGTATCAGGGAGTCTCAAACCTTTTTTTGCCACAACTATCAGGCATTAGGCACTCTTGTAGTGTCTCACACTCATACGTAACATGCCACAAGACATCCTATGAATGTGATTATTCTCTCCGGTGGTAATTTGACAACATGAGGAATCATAATGTCAATAAAAAACTTAATAAGTTCCAGATTTTCATATGGTCAATCAATCAAACACAGATATTATATTTTCGATGAATATATTAATTAGAATCTATGCTTGTTGCAATGGAATAGATGGAGGAACAACCTATGATTAAGCATTGGAGCATCGTTTGAGATTACATACTTGTGAAAACAAAAATAGCATTGTCCTTCGAATGCTTTGTAAGCAAGCGTACCTTCTGCTTCTGGAGTAGGCTGTTAGGCTGCTCATCATAACCAAATAAAGCACAGTTGTTTGTAAAATCTAATGTGATAACTCTCAAATCGGAACAATGTGCTGGTTTCTTTGTATATCCTACTTTGTGTTATGGAGCTGTTCAGATTTGATAGGCTCTGTTCAATCAGCCCATAGATTTGCTCCATTATATATACTTTAATTAATTGGCTTTTTTAGTTACACTGACTGGCTGATGGTGGCAAGGGAGTCCCATGTAGAGCTGGCAAATTTCAAAAGCTATTTTCCAGTAAATCACTTTTCTCAAACAAAATCAAATAATTTCAGGAACAATTCAACTGGATTCCCCTGGGACCAAGCACCATATTTGCTATTAGGGATTGAACCCAACCAGAATCAGGTTGGGAAATGGAGCTCCCCCTCTCTCCTCACCATCCTCTATTGAACATGACCCCTGAGAATGGATAACTGACAACAATTCTCCAATGGTTGCTCCGAAATTTTACATGGTTTCAGGGAAAGAGTGATTTATCCTACCGAGAGCCAGCATGGACATGGTAATTCAAATAAGATGCATAGATACTTTATTGATCCCAGAGGAAATGACAGTATCACAGTAGAATTACAATTGCACAGATATACAAATATTAGAAAAGAAGTAAGAAAGAGTAAAAAAAAAGTTACCTCAAACAGTCTAACAGGAGGGGATCCTCACTTCCCCAGCTACAGGTTGACTCATTATAGAGCCTGATGGCTGAGAATAAGAATGACCTCATATAGCGCTCTTTGGAGCAGCGCAGTTGTCTTAGTCTTTTACTAAAAGAGTAGTTGAGTTGAGAGTTAAGTGGCAAAAGTTTAGGGGTAACACGAGGGGGAACTTCTTTACTCAGAGAGTGGTAACTGTGTGGAATGAGCTTCCAGTTGAAGTGGTAGAGGCAGGTTCAATTTTGTCATTTAAAAAACAAAATGGATAGGTATATGGACAGGAAAGGAATGGAAGGTTATGGGCTGAGTGCAAGTAGGTGGATCTAGGTGAGAGTAAGTGTTCGGTACGGACTAGAAGGGCCAAGATGGCCTGTTTCCATGCTGTAATTGTTATATGGTTATATGGTTAAAAGTGCTCCTCTGTTCAGCCAAGTTGGCATGCAGAGGGTGAGAAACATTGTCCAGAATTGCCAGGATTTCCTGTATGGTCTTTTGTTCTATCATAGCCTCCTGTGTGTCCAGTTTGACTCCTATAACAGAGCCAGTCTTTCTAATCAGTTTATTGAGCCTGTTGGCATCACCCATGTTGATGCCATTGCCCCAGCACACCACCATACAGAAGATGGTACTGGTGACAACAGACTGGTAGAACTTGTGAAGGAGAAGCCTGCATACTCCAAAGAACCTCATTCTCCTCTGGAAGTAAAGGTGACTCTGGCCCTTCTTGTACACATCCTCTGGGTTGGTGCTCCACTCAAGTCTGTCATCCAGGTGCACCCCCAGGTACTTGCAGATCCTCACTATCAATAGTAACAGGGAGCAGTGTAGACTTAGTCTTCCTAAAGTTCATCACCATCTCCTTTATCTTACTGATATTGAGCTATGGATGATCCAGCTTGCACCATTTGATAAAGTCCTCCACCACAGCCCTGTATTCTTCCTCCTGTCCTCCCATTATACACCCAACTATGGCTGAATCATCCGTAAATTACTGCGGATGACATAACTCAGTGTGATATCTAAAGTCCAAGGTATATAGGGTAAACAGGAAGGGAGCCAATACATCCCCTGTGGGGCTTCAGTACTACTTATAACCATGTCTGACACACAGCTCTGAACCAGCAAAAACTGTGATCTGCCAGTCAGGCAGTCTATAATCCAGGATACAATGGAAGTGCTAAACTGCATTGAGCACAGCTTTTCTCCCAGCAATGAGGACTATATCGCATTGAAGGCACTTTGAGAAATCAGAAAACATGATCCTCACAGAGCTGCTTATCCAAATTCACAGTAGGCTCTATTCAACAGGTAGATGACAGGATGGTAGGTAAACTGCAGGAGATCGAGGGCTATACTGGCCAGGGGTCAGAGGTGAGCCAGAACCAGCCTCTCTAGGGTCTTCATAATGCGTGAGGTCAGGGGTTAGGGCCACTGAACAGTATTCATTCAAGACTTGTGTCGTCCCTGCTTGGGTACTGGGACCACACATGATATTTTCTACACAGTCAGGACCATTTCAGGGTGACTCAGATTGCAAGTGCACTGGAGAGCTCCACACAACTGCTCAGCACACTCCTTCAGGAACTTGGGGTTAACACCGTCGGTTCCAATGCTTTGCCATGTCTGAGACTCCCCAGAGCCCCTCTCACCTGCTCAGTAGTGAAGGTGAGTCCATGATGACTGGGGAGTTGGTGGAAGGGTGGAAGCTGGGATCAGGACGATGTAAGTTGGTATGTGAGGCGTGGATGGTAAGTGCAGGGCAAGGCGTGAATGTAGACAGTGGTAGCCTGTATTGTTCATCCACGTGTTGAACTGGAGGGGGAAGGAGGAAGGAAGGGTGATGTTGCTGCTGAGGGAGCACTGGGTGCCTCGGCACCTGGACTGGGGTGCTGAGGGGGGTTGTGAACAGGAGGGCAATTGTCAAACCTATTAAAGAATTGGATTAACTCATTCACGGTGCATTCCGAGGCTGATTGAAGCCATTGATGTTCTTCATGCCTCTCCACACCTCCCGTGTGCTACTCTGCCCAAGCTTGCTCTCCAGCTCTCTCCTGTATTCCTCTTTAGCCACCTTGGTCCTAGCATTTAGTGATAAAGCCAGAGAGCGATAGAATAATACACCATGGAAACAGACCTTTCAGTTCATCTCACTCATGCAGACCAAGATGCCCATCGAAGCTACTCCCATTTTTATGTCTCCTCCAAAGGTCAAGTATCAGACAGCATTGGGAATCTGACAACCATGCCAGTATTTGGAAGTCAAGTTCAAGGGCTGGCATTAGCCAAGGTACAGACACCAGCTCAGATTTGCCTACCCATGACTGGATATCATATAAAGTCAAGGAATAGAACCTTTAGTCTGAACACGATTGACCCTCATCTTCTGTGAGGCTGCAGATTGTAGAAGCCACGCCCCTCCTCTTATTCTGGTGTTCACTTCACCTATTTAAAAATCAAGCTGTCAGGCAAGTGCAGATCTGTCTGATAAATTTCCAAAGTCAGACCCTGCATGCTGCAGAATTATAAATTCCACAATCTGCAGTGAAATCCAGTCTTCCATTCCAAATTTACTCACTACCTTGAATCCCTTGCCCCCACTTTACAGACATTTATCAAATCTATCATTATTCAAGCCAAAGTTCTAAGGTCAAGGTAGGTTTATTATCAAAGTGCGTATATGTCACCATATACAACCCTGAAATCTGCTTTCTTGCGGACAGCCACAGTAACAGAATAGAATCAATGAACGACCATTTCCAACAGAATGGACAACAACTAATGTGCAAAACAAAACAACACATGGTGCAAATGCAAAAAGAGCGAGAAAAGAAAGAAGGAATAATAATAATAAATAAGTAATAAGTATCAATAACATGTGTTGAAGAGTCCTTGCAAGTAAGTCCATAGGTTGTGTGGGAACAGTTCAGTGATGGGGCGAGTGAAGTTGAGTGAAGTCATTCTCTCTGGTTCAAGAGACTGATGGTTGAGGGGCAATAACCATCCTTGAACCTGATGGTGTACACTAATCCTGGAAAACTTACATCCTCATGAAGGATAACCTTTTGGCTTTGGAAACTACTTAGACACAGAAAAAGATCAGTCTTGAGGAAGTTGTACATGTCATAAATTAAAACCAACATTCACGGAACAAAATAATGTAAATATAAAATGAATGAGAATTAGATCTAATTTTACTTATTTTTGACACTTTGATAACAGTTTGCTTTTTGGGGTTACAGTGGTGGGATGATGTTTTAACAGTAATTTTAAGGTCATAGCAATAAATATGTAAAATGCATGGTTGTCCCCTGAATTTCCAGCTACAGCCGAAACTTAAACATTTTTCATTGGCAGTTAAGTTGCAGAGAGAAAAACTACATCTAACATGAAGGCAGAATGCTTCACAGTGTTCTATTTTTGATCTCGACTGTAAATTTCCTTCTTTGTCCTTATCTTTGAAAAGCCAGCCATTCACTTTGGGAGTCATGAGACAGCTCGTATTATCTAACAGACGATTGAAATATCTTCCATGTTTAAAATCACTCTCAATAGCAGGTGAAATACAAACAGTTCAAAAGAAAATTCATTACCTATTAATTTTCAAAAAATATAGCCATATAAATATATATTAAAGAAGAATAAGCAAAAACCTGTAAGACAATTGTTTGTGACTTATTACACATTTTTTCATTGAGTTTTATTTATTTTTACGACAGAGGACCTAAAATTACATTATAGGATAATAAATATTCATCTGAAGCATTTCCACTGTTTTTCAGTAAGCCAGTTCAAACTAAATAGATGAATATCCTTGGCTTAATAACAGAGGAGAATTTCCTTCAGACCTTTTTCCAGGAATGCCTGGTTCAGAGCTAATATTTCAACAATATGATTCCTTTAAAATTTGTTGTGATTCTAAACAATAAACCAAGTTTTATTTATTGAATTGAGCTAATCTAGACCTAGCAAAATAATGTCTAGAAATTCATCCTTAGTCAGTCAGGCAAAACATGCTTTAGTACAGCTGTAGCACATTCATCTATACTGCAGTTCTCAGGGTGTTGGCTTGGGACATGGCTGATGACTTCAGCACATGATCTATGCAGATGTTCACTGCATGCAACAGATGAAGGCTACACAAACTTGACAGGGCATAACCCTGTCTTTCACTTAAAGAACTGCTCTGGATTAATGCTGGACTTGCAAAGCTAATATTATGGTGGCCTGCTGAATGTTGCAAATCCTCATCATAAGATAACAGCCATTGGCCCCCCAACACCGCCCTCAATGGAGTGAGCATCTCAAGAGCAGGAGTTGGAAGCAAGGAAGGAACTATTGAAGGGCAAGAGAAAAGTAAATCTATCCAACAGTTTATGTCTGGACTGTCTGTAATTACAGTCCTGGTACTTAAAACTCCAACAGCCTACACTCCATAGTCCTATATCCTGTCTTCTATCGGTCACTGAGCATGACAGTGAACATTTGGCCACTATTAAATGAAACAAATAGTCCAAACATGCCACCTTGCATGCAAAAGTTGCCCAAACTTTCCTTCATTCATTCAAGGCATGTTCCTTTGCTTGTCCTGGAATTCCCAGTTGACGTATCCGCTGGCATAATTCTCAATGTAGCAATAATTCTTCTTAGGATTTGTAATAGCCAAAACATAAAACTAATTGAAAGAAAAACACAGAAGCCAGGGACAACTCGTGTCTACTTTGTTTAACTTGAGCACGTCACGTGCTCAAAAATGCCATGGTGTCATAGTGACATATGCCATTCATGTACTATTATATATAATTCGTAAGGTTTTCTGTAAGCATCAAAGAATACTTAATCAAATAATATATTTACAATATTACTCAAATATTACTGAAATATTAAATACACAACACCCAGTTCCATGTTTAGCTACAAACTCAATATAGAATGCATCTGAACTCAAGTTATTACCGTATTGCTCTCTAGTCATATATACTGCATATAATAGACTTCTATTTTTCTGAGCTCCATATACCGGTCCAGGAGTCTCTTAAAAGACCCTATTGTATCCACCTCCACCACTGTCACCAGCAGCCCATCCCACGCACTCACCACTCTTTGCGTAAGAAACTTACCCCTGATATCTCCTCTGTACCTACTTCCAAGCACCTGAAAACTGTGCCCTCTCATGCTAGCCATTTCTGCCCTGGGAAAAAGCCTCTATCCATGCGATCAATGCCTCTCATCATCTTATACACCTTACATGTGTCATCTCCTGATGATAACAGACACAATCTCCACAGTGTAAGAGAATGGTCCAGTTCTGTCCATAATCATCCCAAGTAGCCAGTTTTGATCACCTTTATAGTCCCTCGCCAGGACTGCTTGTCCAGGAGTGGAACATCAGACCTCCTTGTTTTCAGACATCAGACATCAGAAGCCCTTATTTTGTTTCCACTGGTTGTCCTGCATCCTCCTTCTGAGATTGGGTTTGAGGAAATCCAAGTGTGAGTGCGAGGGACGACTCAGGAACGGCATAACTGGTGAGTTGTTGGTTGTGAAGTGTGCTGCATTGCGATATGCAAGGAGGAAATTGGTGATCTGATTCAGAGTCAGTGTAGTGTGTTCTGCTGACATTGCTCACAGTGCATTCTTTAGACTCTGGACAAACCTTTCTACAAAGCCATTTGTAGTTGGGTGGTACAGTGCAGATGTACTATATCTTATTCCATCCATTTTCAGGACTGACTGAAAATGTTCTGCAATAAACTGTGGTCCATTGTCACTGATTTAGGTGTGAACAAAATAAAAGTGTTGGAGGATCTGGTGGCCTGGGATAGATCAGCAGATTGAGCAGCTCACCATGCACAGTTTGGGATGCCAACACATCTAGAAGATGCCATGAGCAGTGCCTCTCCATCCCTTGGAATAGCCTGCATGCCCTGGTTGAAATGTTTTTCACCCCAAACCAGATTTAAGGCCTTTCTGTCAATCTCTGCATAATTTTTCTCTGCAGTGATAAAGGAACATCATGCAAAGGCTCTGGGGCTTTCACTTACATCACTCATGACATGTGACATGATTGCACATTTACCATAAGGCAAGGCGTCACAAACAAGCTTCACTGGACAATGTGGATCATAATATATGAGAACAGTGTCTGATGACAACATTTCTTTTATCTTTTGGAAAGCCAACTCTCACGGCTTTGTCTATTGCCATTTCTTCCTGATCAGTAGCAATGAATTCAAGGGGTGGAGCACAGTAGCCAGTTTTAGCAGGAACCTAATATAGTATTAGACAAATACTAAAAAGGATCACAACCGTGACACATTCTTCGGCCTTGGGGTATCCACCACTGCTTGAATTTTCTCAGCACACTTGTGTAATACTTGTGTAATGGTGTGACCACAGTACGTGATACTTGGTTTAAAGAATTGACACATGTTGCATCATGTTCTGATCACATTACCTCCTAATCTTTTAAACACTGCCTTGAGATTTTGCGGGTGTTCCTTGTCATCCTCACCAGTAACAATGATGTTATCTAGCTCTTTTCATTCTGTATACATGATCCAGTTACCTTTGTGCAATTGAATTTGTCTATCTTTTTAACATAGCCAGCCATTTCTGCTTTGTAATTTTTGTTATTATCACCCAGTAGTCACAGCTTTAGAATCCAAGAATTTCATCTGTTTTCCATTTTTATTTTAATTTGACTGTCCCTTTCCCTTTGCAATGAAAAACATATGTTGCTCTTTTTTGTCAACTCAAATGTCTCTCTCGCTCCCCTTTCCAAAAAGAAACATGCTGTGCTGTTCTTTTTAACTCGACCATCTCACTAAAATTCAACATGTAGTTAGTCATCTCATGTTTGTTTTGTAACTCTATAACATGAAACTAATTCAAACAAAAACACCGGTATCAGGGATAACTGTCAACTTTATTTTCTTTTAGTGAGGCACTGAAGTATGAAATAGTGGCATAAAGACATAGGTATGCCATTCATGTACATATATATATATATATATATATATATATATATATATATATATATATAAAACCCATAATGAATAATGTAAACAACAAAAAATGCTTAATCAAACAATAAGTTTACAATATTACTCAAATATTACTGACATATTAAATACACAACAGATCTGGATGTATATCCAAGAGTTCTCTGAGTCCTCAGCAGCAGAATTTCCATGTGATGTTATTTTCTGGTGAGTTGCTTTCCTTCCCGCTCAAGCCAACATTGACCATACTCCACAAGATTACAGGCCTGGGAGTATTTTGTGAAGATCCCACCACAATGCTCTCCATTTGCACCATGTCAATATCTGAGCTAACGGCTGCAGGAGCAAAAGTGAGTGGCTGTTCTTGTTTACTGTCACTGTCCTATCATTTTTCTTTTGTGTGGCTGGTTTGCAATTCGTACATTTCAGAAATACAGAATTGATTGCAAAGATTTTTACCACTTCTGGATCAAACATTCAGATTCAGATTCAGTTTATTGTCATTTAGAAACCACAAATGCAATGCAGTTAAAAAATGAGACAACGTTCCTCCAGAATGGTATCACATAAGCATATGACAAAACAGACTACACCAGAAAATCCACATAGTGTTTGGCAATCCCCAATCCAGAGTCCGGAGAGGCTGCTGCGTATTAATATTGCGCTACCATCTTAGCTCATTCCCTGGAAATCCACCAGACCAAACAAGACCAAAAACTAAAGCTACAAGACCTGCATAAAACCACATAGTTACAACAGTGCAAACAATAGCATAATTAATAAAAAAAAAAACAGACCATGGGCACAGTATATTTCTGAATTGACTTTCATCTGAATTTATATGATTCTTCTTTGCATTTGACAAGGTTCAACATGGTAGGCTTATTCAGAAAGTCAGAAGGCATAGGATCCAGGGAAGTTTGGCCAGGTGGATTCAGAATTGGCTTGCCTGCAGAAGGCAGAGGGTTGTGGTGGAGGAAGTACATTCAGATTGGAGGGTTGTGACTAGTGGTGTCCCACAAGGATCTGTTCTGGGACCTCTACTTTTCGTGATTTTTATTAACGACCTGGATGTGGGGGTAGAAGGGTGGGTTGGCAAGTTTACAGATGACACAAAGGTTGGTGGTATTGTAGATAGTGTAGAGGATTGTCGAAGATTGCAGAGAGACATTGATAGGATGCCGAAGTGGGCTGAGAGGTGGCAGATGGAGTTCAACCTGGAGAAGAGTGAGGTGGTACACTTTGGAAGGACAAACTCCAAGGCAGAGTACAAAGTAAATGGCAGGATACTTGGCAGTGTGGAGGAGCAGAGGGATCTGGGGGTACATGTCCACAGATCCCTGAAAGTTGCCTCACAGATAGATAGTGTAGTTAAGAAAGCTATGGGGTGTTAGCTTTCATAAGTCGAGGGATAGAGTTTAAGAAATGCGATGTAATGATGCAGCTCTATAAAACTCTAGTCAGGCCACACTTGGAGTACTGTGTCCAGTTCTGGTCGCCTCACTATAGGAAGGATGTGGAAGCATTGGAAAGGGTACAGAGGAGATTTACCAGGATGCTGCCTGGTTTAGAGAGTGTGGATTATGATCAGAGATTAAGGGAGCTAGGGCTTTACTCTTTGGAGAGAAGGAGGATGAGAGGAGACATGATAGAGGTGTACAAGATATTAAGAGGAATAGACAAAGTGGACAGCCAGTGCCTCTTCCCCAGGGCACCACTGCTCAGTACAAGAGGACATGGCTTTAAGTTAAGGGGAGGGAAGTTCAAGGGGGATATTAGAAGAAGGTTTTTCACTCAGAGAGTGGTTGGTGCATGGAATGCACTGCCTGAGTCAGTGGTGGAGGCAGACACACCAGTGAAGTTTAAGAGACTACTAGACAGGTATATGGAGGAATTTAAGGTGGGGGGGTTATATGTGAGGCAGGGTTTGAGGGTCAGCACAACATTGTGAGCAGAAGGGCCTGTAATGTGCTGTACTATTCTATGTTGTTCTATGTTCTCTTATTCCTCTCACATATACAGTAATTACACATCAAGGTGAGGTGTTGTGGTCAAGTTTTACATTCACCATTATTTCCTCAGGGGTGTCTAAGTTTTGAAGTGGATATGGCCACCTGAAATGTTGCAATGTCTTGGGAGATTTTTGCTGGTAAAGTTTTTTGGTTTTTCATTACTTTAAGAATTTTAGTATGTTTGGAGTGGCTGGTCAACTTTCTGAACTCCTGAATATGTGGCTGGATGTGGAGGGAGTGCAGCAACTTTAGGAACGGGGACGAAACTGCAGCTGCAAAAGGACCAGACTGAAAGACATTCAGACCAAAAGCCGTCTTCATGATCCGATCTACCTATGACACCACTTACACAGTGAGTGGTAAGGCACTGAGGAATATGGTAGAACAAAGGGTTCTGGGAATACAGGTCCATAATTCATTGAAAGGGGAGGCATAGGTAGATGAAGTTGTAAAAAAGCTTTTGGCGCACTGGTCTTTGTAAATCTAAGTACTGAATACTGGAGATGGGACGTTAGGTTGAAGTTGTATAAGACAATGCTGAGGCCTAATTTGGAGTATTGTGCGCAGGTCTGGTCACCTACCTACAGGAAAGATATCAATAAGATGGAAAGAATGCAGAGAAAAACCAGGAAAATGTTGCCAGGACTTGAGGGTCTGTGTTACGAGGAAAGGTTGAATAGGCTAGGACTTTATTCCCTGGAGTATATATGAATGAGGGGAGAGGTACAGAAAATTGAGGTGTATAGATAGGGTAAATACAAATACGCTTTTTGCACTGAGATTGGGTGAGATCAGGGGTTAAGGGTGAAAGGTGAAATGCTGAAGAGGAACTTCTTCACTCAGCGAGTGACAAGAGTATGGAGCAAGCTGATAGCGGAAGTGATGAATGTAGGGTCGATTTCAACATTTAAGAAAAGTTTGGACAGGTACATGGATGAGAGAGGTATGGAAGGATATGGTCTGGGTGCAGGTCGATGGGACGAGGCAGATTAATAGTTCAGCACAGATGGGATGGGCCGAAGGGTCTGTTTTTGTGGTGTGGTGTTCTGTGACTATGACTCTATAAAAGCCTTATCATGACCTTCAGATCACTGTGGGGGAGGGTTCTGTGCTCAGGACATTGTATGGACATATTGCTCCATCAGTAATCATTGCTAAAGCAGAATATTCAGATAAGAGAAGAACCAGAAGTTATAAGCAGAAAATAGTGGAGTATCATAGAATCATAGCATGGTTACTTCATAGCAGAAGGCCATTTGGATGATCAAGTCCTTGTCAGTTCATATTAGAGAATGTTCTCTTCAGTGCTGTCCCCATTTTCCTTACTCATAGTGCTACCAATTATTTTCCTTTCTGTGCCTAGTCAATTCCTTTTGGAAGTCTCAATTGATTCTGTTTATTTTATCTTTAAAGGCAATGTGTTCTGGTTCACACAGGCTTTACCTTGTTCCTGCCCCTTTGCAATTAGACACTAAATGAAGAAGGACAGGAGCAAGGTAAATTCTATATGAACCAGAGCATATCGCCTAAATTTTAGAGGTAGTTTTTCCTACAGGTACAACCTGCCTTTGTTTTCTCAGATGAGCTATCCAACATTACCCAGTATAAATGTAGGAGAAATTCCCAGCTTTATATCCTGATCTTCCATTTAAGATGTTCAAAGTGGAGATAGAGCCAAAAACAAATGCTGGCAAGATAATCTGTAGTGAGATGCTGAAGATGTTCTATAGGTCAGTTGTGGAGAGCGCCCTCTTCTTTGTGGTGGCGTGTTGGGGAGGAAGCATTAAGAAGAGGGACGCCTCACGTCTTAATAAGCTGGTAAGGAAGGCGGGCTCTGTCGTGGGCAAAGTACTGGAGAGTTTAACATTGGTAGCTGAGCGAAGGCGCTGAGTAGGCTATGGTCAATTATGGATAACTCTGAACATCCTCTACATAGCACCATCCAGAGACAGAGAAGCAGTTTCAGCGACAGGTTACTATCGATACAATGCTCCTCAGACAGGATGAAGAGGTCAATACTCCCCAATGCCATTAGGCTTTACAATTCTACCGCCAGGACTTAAGAACTTTTTAAAAGCTATTATTAATGCTTTTTGAGATAGTGATTTAGATGCATATCATATTTTTTACTGAGTTAAGTATTGTATGTAATTAGTTTTGCTACAACAAGTGTATGGGACATTGGAAAAAAAGTTGAATTTCCCCATGGGGATGAATAAAGTATCTATCTATCTATCTATCCATCTATCTATCTAAAACCACCAAGTTCTGGATTTCTGTATTTGCAAGAATTCCCCACTCAGTGGGAAATTACACATGGAAGTAGTGGATAATTGACTAAATTATGACTGATGTACAAATACAATTGCCCTCATTTTTCTGGAGCTGAATTTCTCTGTAGAATGTGGTTTCTTCTATGACCATTAATGGCAGACAAAGGAATATTGTGTTCTCATTTGTGGTTTGATTAGTTTTGGAGCTGAAGCTATGGCAATTTATGTAAATCCCATTTCAATGTTCATCACTTTTGTGGACTAGTTCCAGATACAAGACAAAAGATGTTTGTCAATCTGATCAAACCTTTCTCATGTTTTGGGTTTTTTTGGAGGAGGAGAGGGGGATGGCTTTAAATGTGTCAATGGTGCTAAAGTACAAATGTTACAAAATAGATGAGTTAACAGCTTGGAAACAACCAAGACGGATTTCCTCAGCTCATCATCTGTAACAAAATAAAAGAGTTTTGCAACTTTGTTCTGCATACCAAAGGAAGGAAATCATTTTCCTGAGAGACTTCCTTCCAAAAAACAGCAGCTGCATTTGATGGTGCATTTCACTGGGAACAATCAGCCATATCCAGAACAAACCCCACCAAGCTGGTGCATAACAAAGCAAGCTTTTCTTCATCTCCAGTTGCTTGCCAGACACACCTAACATATTGTAGCACATTTTCTCATATTTATAACTGAATGTCAGAGAAATTCTTCTGGGGGATTTCATAAAAAGATAAAGCAAACTTTTAATCTATTTTATCTCAAAACAAAAGTAAATCCATGACAGCTCTGGATTACTAGATTATCAATTATATAACGAAGGGAAACGCTTCATGGAGTTTCGAGCAGTTAGAGATGCATTTCTAATTTAAATTCTTGAGTTTTGAGTTTATAGAAATGGGAAAGTCTCTTTCGTTTGAAAGTAAGCCTTTTTATTTGCACATGTAGTCAAATATCAACAATGCAGAGGGAATCTCTAAACGTCCAACATTGTTCTGTTTATCAACCGCCTCAAATTGCCATGTTTGCATTAAGTTCCATTAAGTGAATGCAACTGTGATACAGAGGAGACCCTGCTGATTTCCTGTAGCAGACAGCAGGGAGATCCCTTTGCAGCTTTTACAGATTGATGTGTCTTCCTTCTTGAATCTGGTCACAATTATAGCAGCCCCTCTGACATAGAATCATAGAACACTACAGCACAGAAACAGGGCCTTCGGGTCATCTAGTCCATGACAGACTGTTATTCTGCCTAGTCCCATAGGCCCTCACCTGGATCATAGCCCTCCGTACTCCCCTCACCCACGTACTGACTCAAACATCTCGTAAATATCGAAATCTAACCTTCCTCAGACAACTTGTTCCACACTTGTAAATCCTACCTTGGTTTATCCTCCCAAAGTGCAACACCTCACACTTCTCTGCATTAAATTCCATCTGCATCTGCCATTTAACAGCTGGCCCAGGTGCCACTGCAAGCTGTGATAGCCTTCCTTGCTATCCACCGATCATGGCGTCATCTGCAAACTTGCTGATCCAGTTTACCACATTATGATCCAGGTCGTTGATATGGATAACAAGCAACAATGGACCCAGCACTGATCCCTGTGGCATACCACTAGTCACAGGCCTCTATTCAGAGTGGCAACCATCTGTTACCACTCTCCCATGAAGTCAGAGTTAAATCCAATTTACTACCTCATCCTGAATGCCATATGCTCTTCTTACCAGATATGGAAAGTGGAATATTGAATCTCTGACTGAAGTTCCTTTTCATCAAGTTTTAGAACCTCACAAAGGATACCTGCTTCTAAGGCATCATGAATTTCCTGTATAAGAAGCAAAAGAAATGCACTGTCTCACACACACAAACCTGTCCACCCCATTGTTGACCTCCAGCTTATCTGTGGGTAAGTCTGCCTTTCCCACATTGGCCTCATTAGCCACTTCAGAAACTACAGGAGTGGAAACTGGATGCCATGGCAGTGCCACAGGGAAAGAAACTGATATGACCCTGACCTCAGACGCTGCCAACGTCAAGTTTGCACGTCCTTTCTGTTTGCTTCGCAAAGACCTGCTGGTAGGTTAACTTTACTGGCAACGCTAAATTGCCCTTGTGTTCATGAGTCATGAGTGATAAGAAAGTCAGGGAGTGTGAGGTGGGGTGGGAGGAGGAATGGCAGTTAGCTGATGGGTTTGTGAGAGGGAGGAAGTTATGGGGAAACAAGTAAAGGATTGGGAATGCCTTAAATGCCAGCGGCATAGATTTGATATGTTGAATGGTTTTATTCTCTGCTGGAGAAAAAAAATGTCTAGGAGGATGGCCCAAAAAGAAATAACTGACTTGCAAACCCAAACAGCTTATTTCCAATTTATTTTCCAAATCATTCTTGCACATGGTGAATGGTTTATGTGGAGTTTTATTTTTTGCAATGCAAGAAACTTTGCTTAAATATTCCTCTCTATTTTCAGGATTATAGCCTTGTTTCAATACTTTGAATTGCTCGGTTCCCTGAATCAACAAACACAGCCATTGTCATGAAATTGTTTTGAGAAAAATGAATGGCACCTTTCTGAAAGTCGCTGTACATCATAGGTTTGTTCGCTCTTTTCAGTACTAAAACAATGAGGTTGTGTAAACATGACTTTCTCCTTAAAATGAGGAAAGTCCTGATGAAGGATCTCAGCTAGAAACATCATTTTCTGTATATTCATTTTCATAGAAGCTACCTGACCTGCTGAGTTCCTTCAGCATTTCGTGTGTGTTGCTTTCTCTTGAAAATCCATTTATATAATGTTTTCCCCAGTTCCAAATCTTACACTGTTTGTTTAATCAATAAATCTGATGTTGTTAATGTTAAACTAACTAATGTATTAGTCTCTGGATTACACCTGACCCCTTTTTGATTGTAAGGATCATACTTTCTTTCAGTATTTATATTTTCTTAATTTTTTCTTTGCTTCCTTATAGAGAAATACATGCTATTATGCCAAACTGATATGTAGATACAATTTTTTCATGTAAATTTAAACTTAAGGATGAAACAAAATAATAAAATGATTGAATTTTTATGGCTTTTTGCACATGGGGTGTGAACAGTTAAAGTATCGACAAATTTCATTCCAGAGATCCTTAAGACACAGTCTCAGCAGGTCCCTCTAAATCACAGTTTCCTGGTCCTTCCATAGCTGCATCTGTCAGAGTCATTATAAGATATTACAAACCAGTCCTTATTCCTTATGTCTTTATGGGGTCCAAAGCCTTGTGGAAGCAATTCTTGGTGTTAAATGTTCAAAGGTTGATTTTAATTGTCAAAGAATGCCTGAACAATGCAACTCTGATTTTTGTCTTCTCTAGAGAGTCATGAAATACAGAAAGACCAGGGAGACCCCAGATTCGCAGATTCCAAAATTCCCAAAACCTCCCCTGCAGAGAAAAATAGCGACAATAACAAACCCGCAGAAAAATGAATAGTGACAATAACAATTTCTAACACCCTCACTTGCAGAAAAAGACAACAATATCAATCCCCAACCCTTACACCCTCAGAAAAGAACAGCAACAGTAGAACCAAATCAACAGCCTTGCCTTTTACACACAAAAAATTAACAGATTGCCCACCCACCAATCTGCCACCAGAAAGAATGCACCAAAAAAGCTGAAGCAAACCATTACAACTGCAGTTCAATAATCTCAGAATATCAGAAACATGGTTTCATCAGCATATGAAGAGAGCGGTCATCCAAATTCAGTCCTTCTGTAAAGAGTGCCCACCGAGTTGGGTCCAAATGCTGTCAGTCTGAGTCAGAATGCACTGATTCGGCTGCCAGCAATTGTCATGTAACGTCTCACCTTCTGCTCTGTCTAGGTCAATTTATTACATTGATGCAAACCACCCTTTGGACATTAAGCGGTCATTAATACAAATCACTATTGAGTGTTTCAAATAATACAATAAGGAGAAATCAAACATTATACGTTATGGCTATGTTGCCAAAAGAGAGAAAATATATAGGTGAAGCAATATATGGCACTTTCAGCGACTGTAAAGCTTCAGACTCTGAAAGCATCCTTAATTTTTTAATGTCACTTCAGTTTTGAGGGTGTGGGCATCATCAGCAGAACTAACATTTGTTGTCATTGAACGAAGAGTGTACTTGATCATTCATGACATTATTTCAAGCATATTGTTATGGGCCTGGAGTTTCTGATTATAGACCAGCTAATGACAACAAGGTTTCCTTCCCTGAAAGACATTAGTGAACGAGATGATTTTTTAATAACAGTCCACTAGTTTTGTGGTCATTTTTAACTAAGACTAGATGATTTTTGCTTTATTTCCAGATTATTAACTGAATTTAATTTCTATATCTATCATGGTGGGATTTGACCTCAAGTGTCTAGGTTAATGGTCCAGACATCTGTGTTGCTTCTCCAGTAATTCAACCACTATACTATTATCATATTTAGAAACTGAAGCAAAAGAAAGCTTCTTTGGCTCTTCATTGCTGCTCTGCCATTCAATATTATAATACAATGCCTTATTTTTAATCTCAGTGCTAATTTCCTGCAGTAATATCATATCTCTTGATTTTCTTTGTGTATAGAAATAATTCTTTCAATAACCTTATTCCACCATGGAATTTATTGCTCTTTTGTGTCTACTATACTTCATAGCTGTGTTAAAAGAATGTGATATTACTCTCTCTGTGGAATATTTGAAACACATATCTTTTTCAGTGTCAGATCCAAAAATGAATTAGCTGCAAAACTCTATGTGTGAATATTGGCGGTAACTTTATTGAGCAGCCAGACGATCTATGACACTTAATTGCAGAATAACAGAAATCCAGGTCACCAGAGAAGACAAGTATAAGGGTTGCAAAATATTTTGACTTTACAGGTTCTTCTGAGATTATTAGAGTTGGATAAAAGCATGGGGCTGGATTGATTACCCATAGGGAAATTTTAAAGTTTTTGAATTGTCTTTCTATACATTCATTTTTTACACTACACTGAGCCCAAGTAAAGCAAGAACAATGTAAAATGTTTGGAATTTGTGTGCCCATGGCTTTGACTGGATAATCTTGCATTTAATTGGCTCCAGGCAAGTCTATCTCATATGGCTGGTTGTAACTCTTCTAGCCTATCATTCTATGTTGCTAGGTGTTGCTATGTAGTGGCAAGGGAAGCCTAAGTTCTATCTCATTCCCAAAGGTTAAAATATCTTGTTAAAATGTCTAGACCTGTCAATTGGCTGCCTGGCAGCCATAATACACAATGGTACCATTCTGGAGTCTATTAATTCCAAGATGGTCTTGCGCTAGTGTCTTCTCTAATTTGTCCTGTTCTATTGAGTTCCTGGTAATTGAAGCCAATTATAGTTACAAAAAAAAATGCCCAGTTACAATGCTGGAGACTGATTTGAGGACTGAAGACTGGATTCTTTATTTTCCCACTCCAAGCAATAAGTACTCACGAACAAACTGTATCCATAAATATATTATGATTGATGGTCTGATTAGAATTGACCCAATTGACTTATAAGCTAAATGCTCAGTAGGATAAGATAAGGCTGAAAAGTACTGAGTAGTTCATAAGTTCCAATTATTAGGTTATGTACTAGCTGTTTTGGAAAATTAGGTTGAGGACATTTTTGAAGGTTAAGAGGCAGCTTGGAATTCTATCACCATCTTGGAATTCAGTCTCTAGCTAACAAAAGAGTATCATCCATTCCTGGCTGAATCTCTGTCCACAACAGGTAAGTGCATTGTGGTTATTGTTTTGTTGCATTCACATTCCACTTCATTAGCAACAGAACAGATACGGGACAAAGTGTCTTCATCCTAAAGGTCCTATATGCCCTGTACACAATGATGCCACCAGATTTAATCTTACACAGGTCACTGTTTACCCTATTTAGATACAGGCAGTCCCTGTGTTCCAAAAATGTACTATTCCTCAGAAATATCCATAAGACAATTTTTTCATAAATCAGAAATGTCTGTTTTCTATAGAAGTGTTGTTCTACACCTGCTAAAATTAGTTAATTTCTTTGAATAATCACACTAACCTACCTGTAATTGAACTAATCAAATATATACTGTCTTGAGTCGTTAATGAACACCATGGAACATATCATTATTATTTTTTTCTCAGCACAAGCTGGTAAAACCTAAGGTATGGACATAGCCAAGCATGCTCATTATTCAAGTGCTAGGAACTTTTGAAGACTATTCTAGTGGTGTTTAGTTTTGTGACTTTCTGAAGATTGATGTAGTTATTACTGTGTAGTGGTCCTAATTGTTTTATGCTATTGTGTAGTGCCTTTGGGATGGCACCAGTTGTCAATAATTACTGTTGGGACAATATGTTTCAAAGTCTTTCAATCTCCTCTTTTAATTCAGCATATTCCTAGTGGTTTTAACTCACTGTTTTCTGTAAGTTATGTGTATTTGGAATGGCTATATTGATTAAATAAGTTGTATTGCTTGTTTATTCTGTGTTATTCATAGCCCTATCTATAATAACTGATCCGTCATAATATAATTTGCGGAGTCCTGACTCTAAAACTGGATCAGGTGTGTATTTATAGTAAGGTGTGAGTTCATTTGTGTGTTTGTATTTTAAAGCAAGATTTTGAATGATGATGCTTGCCACTTGATTGTGACTGTGTAAGTATTCAGATTGTATTAAACTGCTACAGGACTCTCTAATGTGTTCGATTGTTTCTGTTTCTCTGCATTTTCTACATTTATCATCATGAAGTTGTCGATTTTTATTAAGCATTTTTGATTTTTTTTGTGTTAACCACCTGGTCCTGTATTGCTACAAGGAACCCTTCTGTTTCTGGGAAGAGGTCTCCAACTCTGAGCCAGGTGTTCGTCACTTCCTCGTCAACCTGGCCTGCTCAGATCATGGGGCTGTCTTCCACAGAAGGTCATGTTCTGTTTTTTTTTATTCTATTTGCTCTATTGCACCTTTCTTTATGTTTAATGTTCTGCATCAATCCAGCCCAAAGTTCTTGTTTATATCTTTTGAAAATAGTTCTATTATTTGAATTAATTACTTTAGCTTAACTGATGAAGGAGCGTGTAATTTCAACTCAATCATGGATGAAAGGTGTGTTAAGGTATAGCTTATTTTTTTGTTTCTGATTTGATACCCAGTTCTTCTGTGATTCAGTAAATTAGAGAGTGGTTTTAAATCTAGACAGGATGATAGTGAACTTACAGAGTCATCTTGGAAAATATCTTGGTTTATTTTGATAACAGTGGTTGTTCTTTTTAGGCTGTAAATGGATAGGGTGATTACAGAATGCCAATGCTTCATCAGAGGTTTCAGGAATTTCACAAGTTTATATATATTAAGAACTTTTATTCACCATGAGTGTGGGACAGAGTCAAATGCCTTTTGGTAGTCAATATAGCAACATGAAAGTTTTCTGCTTTTCCACCAGCTTGATTTAGAATTACAGAATCTATGATCAGTTCTTCTTTGCATCTTTCTTACCCGTGCAGAACCCTTTCTGCTCTTATGTAAGTATATTGTGGTTATCTAAGTCAGCGGTGATTAGTTGCAAGATACATGGTGTTACAATTTTCTATATAATTTGTAAACAATTAATGGGATGATATTTTGATGGATCTTTTACGATTTCCCCTTTAGGTAAAAGGTATGTTTTACCTCCTGTCAAATATTATTTGTTTGAAAAATGAGTTTAAAATATTTGGGAGAATTGACGTAAGGTTGGATTTCTGTAAGTCTGGTCATTTGTAACCAAGGGAGGCCTTGCCTTTGCCCTTCATTATAAAATTGCATGGAATGTCATTTATTACTTTCTTTTTCTCACAAAATTCAATCTGATTCTCAAACATGGTTCCTGGCAGGTGGTCATAATGTAGCTTGTGAATATGTAAATTATGCGCTAAAACAATGCTATTCACATAGTATTTAGTTCCTAATGAAAATCATAAACAATGTGTAAGTCTTCTTTTGCTTAATTGGTAGAACAAAATCATAACATTAAAAATATTTAACAATTTGAAGCACATTTCTAATTACAATATATATGTAACATAAAGAATGCCCCAGACCTTGTGATAATTTTATTGGGACAAAGAGAACCTTGGACAAATGATTATGTATTTTCCATATGATTATTATATTTCTATAATTTGCCACTGTACCATGTTGCTGCATGTCTGTCATTATTGGCAGAACAGGCTGTATTATGGACATCTCCTGAAGAAAGCAGTCTCTCATAATGACAAATGCATTATCAAGACCAGGATGTACCTGGATCCTGAAAATGCTTACAGTGAAAGGGACAGCATTAGCAGAACCATCACTTGGGAGAATATATCATGAACTATTAAGGTGGTGATTATTTCTCAGATTGATTTCAAAATAATACTAACACTCCCAAAAGGAACCTGTAGTAAAATCAGTAGAAGCACTGTAAATGCAAGGTAAGATGGCAAAAGAGGGCAATTCAATTTTATCTATAAGGTGTTGGAGAAAGGTATGTTTGTACATTTTATACTTCAGAAATACAGGAAAATAGAATAGTGAACAATCTGATGTGTGTCCAAAGTTTTCAAAACTTCCGAAGTTTAATGGTTTTTAAACAAAATCAAGAAACTTTTAAAAAGAGAGGATTAAAAATGGAAAATAGCCGTTATTGGTCAGAGCTTTGAGTATATAAGAGTCATGAAGTCATGTTGTAATTGCACAAAACTTTGGTGAGGCTGCACTTAGTCTATTGTAATTCACTTCTGGTCAGCCCATTATAGGAAGAATGTGGAAGCTTTGTTGAGGGTGTAGAGGAGGTTCATTTGGTATAGTGGCTAGATTCCCAGTATCTGACATTTCCACTCTGAGAAAAAGACTCTGGTTCTCTATCTGAAACCCCGCTGGTTTCCTTGGCTGTGTAAATCTAGGGAAGACGTACTCCAGCCCTGCCAAACCTGTGAGACAGCTCTCCCACTCCAAATCCCAGTTTGTGTGGATGCTGTGTAATTTGCTACCCTGTTACAACTCAGTGCCAAGAAATAACAGACAGCACACTGCATATGATTAAAGGAATTATATTTATAAATCTTAACTAAAAGGTTAGTAAAGAAAAGGAAGAAAAAGAAAGAAAAAGGGCCCATTATAATTAAACAGCCAATGTGCACAAGTTGGAACTCAGCCCTTCCGGAAGTCACAAATATTCGGGAATCCTCAGTAGACCCAGCACCTTGCTTCACCACCACGTCAAATCCTATGACCAGTTCCCTCCTGTGTCTTCTGCCTTCATCTCCTGCCGAACAAAAAAAAACACAAAACAAATCTTAGGTTCCCTCACAAAACTTCTCAGTTCCGCCATCCTAACTGGCTGACACATTCCTCAGCATCCTTTATCTTCAACAATAACCCAAATAGACTGAAAGCAGAACAGACTGCTGCTGCAGAACTGCTAAAATGAAATATCTACAGCATAACAGTAAAAATGTGAACCAAGGAGTTACACTCTTCCCCCCCCCACCAAAAATAGCCATGTCCTCATGATTTTGAAATAATTTATCAACATTTCATTAATAACACAGTTTCCAAAGGAATTTTGTGATGTCAAGACCTCCAATCCATTTGTAAGTGCTAATGACGTATCTCACTAGTGGAATAGGTGCAACAGTCTATACCCCCAGTGAGATATAGGCTAGCCTCTCTGGTGTCTCCTGACTCTTTGAGACCTCCTTATCCCATCATCTACTTCTTTAGTTTCAGACGCTCTTTGGGATCTTTCTTGTCTACATGGCAAGGCTTCACCCAGAAAACTGGTACGTTTGGCATCTGACTCTTTGCTACTTAGGACTTAGCTGCCCAGCAGTCAGCCAACTTATGCTTCCCAGGTAGCCCCACATACTTTATGACTTAATCTCCAGGCAATGGTTGGGAGAACCTAGCCTTTTGATCATACCTCCTCTTATTTCCTTGATTCTACTTGGTAGGCAAGACCTCATCTAATTCATAAGCCTTTTTCAGCTTGCTTCTCATATCAGACACATACTTCAGACAAGTTTTCTCTGGTAGGCCTACCTCACCAGTCCCGGAACAGAACTTAACAGGCAACCTCGCTTTGTGCCCAAACATCAGATAATACGGCGGGTACCCGATAGCTTCATTCTGTGAATAGTTGTAGCAGTGGACCAGATGTCCGATATGTTGACTCCACTTGTTTTTTCACTAATCTCCAAGGTTCTGAGCATACCTAGCAAGGTCTGATTAAACTTCTCAGGCTGGGGATAACCCTACGGGTGATAAGGCATAGTCATCGACTTCTCGACTTCAGGCATGCTCAGTAACTTATGTATGAGTCTACACTCGAAATCCCGTTCCCTGATTGCTATGTATCTGGCTGGGGAGGCCGCAATAAACACAATGTTTCCCCCATAGCACTTTGGGCATGGTGGACACCCTCTGATCTTTGGTAGGGAATGCTTGCATGTGCATATCTGGTGTAGTGATCTGTAATAACCAAGACATTCACCATGTTGCTGGCATCTGGCTCCATTGATAGGAAATCCATTAACACCAGATCCAGTGGTCCTGCACTCTGTAAGTGGAACAATAGAGTAGACCTCATAGGCAGTGTCTTCCTCTGTACACATCGAATGGACGACTTGCAGTACAGTGAACTCTCTGACCACTGGCTTCATTCGGGGCCAGTAAATCTCTGAGCAATCAATAGGTCTTGTCAACCCCCAAGTGACCATAATCATCATGCAACATACACAAAATGCTGCAGGAACTCAGCAGGCCAACAAGCAACTATGGAAAAAAGTACAGTTGATGTTTTGGGCACCAAAGGGAGGTGATGGGTGGGCAAGAAGATAACATGAAAGATGGAAAAGGGATGAGAAATGGTAAAGGTGGGGGTGGAGGCATTACTGGAAGTTTCAGAAATTGATGTTCATTCCATCAGGTTGGAGGCTACCCAAACAGAATATAAGTGTGGCCTTATCCCAACAGGAAAGGAGGCCATGGATGGACATATGGGAATGGGAATGGGAAGTGGAATTAAAATGAGTGGCCACTGGGAGATCCCGCTTGTTCTGGCAGACGGAGCGTAGGTGCTCGGTGAAACGGTCTCCCAATCTACATCGAGTCTCACCAATATACAAGAGGCCACACTGAAAGCACCGAACACAGTATATGACCCCAACAGATTCACAGGTGAAGTGTTGCCTCACCTGGAAGGTCTGTTTGGTGCCCTGAATGGTATTGAGGGATGAGGTGTAGGGGCAGGTGAAGCACTTGTTCCGCTTGTAAGGTTAAGGTTAAGTGCCAGGAGGGAGATCAGCGGGGAGGGACGAATGGACAAGGGAGTCGCGTAGGGAGCGATCCCTGTGGAAAGCAGAAAGTGGGGGGGGGGGGAGGGAAAGATGTACTTGCTGGTGGGATCCTGTTGGAGTGGCGGAAGTTTTGGAGACTTATGTGCTGGATGCGGAGGCTGGTGGGGTGATAGGTGAGGACAAGAGGAACCCTATCACTGGTAGTGTGGGGGGAGGATGGGGTAAGAGCAGATATGCGTGAAATGGAGGAGATGCAGTTGAGGGCAGCATTGATGGTGGAAGAAGGAAAGCCCCTTTCTTTGAAAAAGGAGGACATCTTCTTCATTCTAGAATGATGAGCCTCATCCTGAGAGCAGAAGGTGTCTCTGGAGACAAGACAGTGAGATCGAGAAAGGGAAGGGAATTGTCAGAAATGGACCAGGTAAATTTGAGGGCTGGGTGGAAGTTAGAGGCAAAGTGGATGAAATTGACAAGTTCAGCACGGGTACAGGAAGCAGTACCTTTCTCAATCTCACTCTCTATCTCCTGAGATAGCTTAACCACTGATGTCTATGAAAACCACTGGACTCTTCATAGCTACCTGGACTATATGTCATTCCACCTTGCTACTTGTAAAAACACCATCTCCTTCTCTCAATTCCTCCGTCTCTGCCGCATCTGCTCTCAGGATGATCCTGATACAGGACACCCCCTAAGCCCTCTCTGCTGGCATCCGTATGCAGTACATATGGCAATCGGGGTCTGCAAAAGCCAGCCCAGGTGCTTTCATCAGCAGCTCATTCAGCAAATGAAAGGCCTCTTCACATTTCGCATCCCATCTTGCTCCAAAAGGCTCCAAAGGGCTAAGATAATCTTTACCATCCTCTCCGTTTGTCCTCCTCCCTTTCTTCACCAAGGGAAGGTAACCACATAGATGTTGACTTAAGGGGTGATTCACTTTAGAGTAGTCCTTCACAAACTTCTGATAGTACCCACAGAATCCAAGGTACGAGCACAAGGTGCTCACAGTTTGGGGCCTTGGCCATGTGGTCACCGCCCCTATCTTAGACAGATCCGTAGCTACCCTTGAGATGGTTGACAAACATCTTGCAGAACTGGCACTTGTCCAGGGATAGTTCTAACCCTTCAATTTTCAGGCAGCGCAGCACCTTCAGTAACCTCATTTCATGTTCCTCCTTCCACAAAGCATCCAACGAAATCATTCTGGGATGATACTCCCCACAATGAAATCCTGCTGGTTTACTTGGCTGCATAAATCTAGGGAATACACACTCCAATCCCTCCAAACCCATGAGATTGAGACGGCTCTTAATCCTGGTTTGAGTAGATGTTGTGTAATTTGCTACCCTGTTACCTCAGTGCCAAGAAACAACAGACAGCACACTGCATATGATTAAAGGAATTATATTTATGAGTCTTTACTAAAGGGTTAGTAAAGAAAAGAAAGAAAAAATACAAAGAAGAGCCCATTATAATTAAACAGTCAAATGTGCACCAGTTGGAGCTCAGCTCTTCCAAAAGTCCCACATATTCACCAATCCTCAGCAGATACCGGCACCCTGCCCCATTGAATCATGGTCCCCCACCACGTCAAATCCTACAACCAGTTCTCTCCAGCATCCTCTTTCTTCATCTCCCGCTGAACAAAAAAACCCAAGACCAACTTTCATGTCCCTCACAAAACCTCACAGTTCCATCATCCTAATTGCATGTCATACTTTCTTCAGCATCCCTTATCTTCAACAATAACCCAAGCGGGCTGAAAGCAGAACAGACTGTTCCTACAGAACTGCTAAAATGAAATACTTACAGCATAACAGTAAAAATGTGAACCAGGGTGTTACATATCCTGTTTATGCCACTTATCATTTTATATTATTCTATCAAATCACCTCTTAGTTTCTCATGCTCCAGAGAAAAATGTCCTTTTGTCAAACCTCTTGCAATAACTGATACTCTCTGATCCAAGCAACATCCTGGCACTTTCTCCAAAGTCTCCACAACCATCCTATAATGAGGCAACCAGCACTGCACACTATACTCTAAATGTGTCCGAACCAAAGTTTAATCAGCACCAACAAAAGAAGAGAAATAAGGTAAATGTCTTCTCTGCTGTCCTATCGACCAACATCACAACAGATTTTATCTTATCTGAGTTTCTTAAAAACTCACTACATTCACGTTCATGAAAAATGTACCATTACACTTGACTGGTAAAGGGAAAGGAAAGGATTTAGAAAGTCAGGAGGTGAGTCACACAGAAAAGTACATAAATCTTCAAATCTACTCTAGTAACAATGGGTTTAATGTGTTGGCTGGTTAAATATTAAGTCAATGGAATAAAATGTAGCCCACTGATACCGGAAATGGTCAGTATCCGATACTTGAGTGACAACAGTTGTGTAACACTGTATATTTAACAGCCCATGCTTTAATGTTTTTTGAGTCTTAATTCATTTGAATGGAGACTTTCTTATTTGAACCTTAAGGATCATACAATGAAGGAGAACCTAATAATCATTTTGAAATGAACACTTGTGCTTTGAGCAAATGTCAAGCATAAAAATGTTGCTTAGATTGGAAAAGGATTGCTGCAGGGAATGGGATTTTCTCTGGACACCTCAAATGGCATTGACCTTGAACCAAAGAAGATTTTCTATAAATTTCTAAAAAACATTTCATTTCAAGTCTGGCAATTTAGACTGAACTCAGAATAAAACATAGCATTTAACAAGATTATGGAAGTTGTGAAGTATCTACTCCAAAACGCCAAAGGAATAATTTAATTATTTTTAAGGCATGGATGAGCAGATTTATATTGCTAAAAAGCCCACCCATCCCAGAGTTCTCAAGAATGCAATCAGAAAAAACATTAACATTGCAAGTGTATTTTCTAACTGTAGTAGATCATGAGGACTTAATAAACGTTCTCCATTCTGACCAACTGCACAAGCAAGAGCTTGGAACATATTACAACAAAAGATTAAATAAAATATGGCTTAGGTGCATTTGTTCTTGACAATGGTTATTATAATGGGGTAAGGATTCTTGATTAAAGAAAATAATTTGACAGGAGCAAACAGAAAAGATATCCAACTGAGCTAATCAAAGGGGAGTTGAATCCTTCATATATTACAGTGGTAATATATGTCAAAAATTAATAACAGGAAAAGAGAGGCTGGCACTTTCTGCAGCTCACTGAAGAGTAGAGGCAGTGATAAGATGTCAGGCTGGATATTAAGTTGAGAATATATAACTTTGTGGTGCTCTCTAGACCAATGAATGAATCACAGATCTGGGCAAGAAAATACATGTTGTACTTGCCTAGACATGCGTTAAGTGGCAACATCATTTGAAAACTGAAAGGATTAGGCAATAAAAGGGCCTGCTGTCTTTGACAGTGTTGATAAGCACAATGAAGACACATAGCTGGAGATTGTGAAGAAAATAAAAACATATTTCCTCCAAAACCAGCTATAGTTTCTATTCCTGTGTAGGTCAGCAGAAATGGAAAAAAGGGCCAAAGTGATCAAACTACTCTGGTAAAACAGTAGGCATGAAATTGGCCGATACAGAAGAATTGCAACATATTTCATTATCTTTTTTAATACTGACAGTGATGAAAAATCACTGATAATTTCAATACAAAATTAAGGATCTTTTCAGTTTATGAGGGAAATTGAAGCAGACCATTAAATATCATAATCAATTGTGATTGTAATATTATAATGTGTTTAATAGCAAGACTTAAAATTGCTATTCAAACTAAAGTATCAGAAAAATTGATTAATTAAAGTCAAAATGAAGTCATATTAAAAATGTAAATGGCTGCATGGTTGCAAGTCAATTTCATCCATTACAGACTTTAAAGGGAATTTCTGAGAATCAAGATGTACACGTGACTTATCGGTTTTGCTCTAATTGCAGAGCACTTCCTTTTCTTTGTGTCTGTGCTGTTCAATACTATTTCCATTGAAGAATCATTTAAAGCAAAAAGATAAAGAAACAAATGGAAAGGGTATGTACAAAAGCTAAAATCAAATGTAGCAGTGTTAGAGAAGATTTAGTGCAATTATGTATTGTGAACACAATCTATTCGCAGATATTACACATCTAATTGGTTACATATTGATACACCTACCTGCTTAGAAGTGCTGATTAAACACCAGAAAATGTAGAATCACAGTTCCTCTCTTGTCAAAAGTCATCAGGTTATTTTGCCGGTTCTTAGTTCCCATTTTCTGTATCTCTCAACTCCTAACTTAATTCTGGTGTTTTGCTTCACTAGTATTTTATTTTATATTGGGCACCATACATCACATAAAGATCTTTTGCAGCTAGTGGTTTTCTTACAAAACTAATCACCCAGTTGAGTTTTATTTAATATAATCAAATAAGTTCAACTGCAGACCCAATGAAGGATCTCAGCCCAAAATGTTGACTGTTCAATTTCCTCCTTAATGCTGTCTGACATGCTGAGTTCCTCCAAAATTTTGCTCAAGATTTCCAACATCTATAGTTTCTCTTGTGTCTCCATTCTGTTGCTCCACTGTGAAGTCTCTTTGAAGTCTTCCCTTCTTGCAGAAGCTTTCTTTCTCTCTCTGATGGAAGTTCTATGAAACTCTCTCTCTCCATTCCACTTCTGTGATTTTTGCTACTCTCCGGCTTTTCTACCATGTGCGCACCCAGACACACCACGACAGCTTGTGTCCTTCCTGGGAATTTGTCTCCACTGTCAGCTGGTGCCACATGTTTCCCTGCTCTGTTTCCAGGCCTCCCAGCTTGGGCCAAGCAAGAGCTCCAGGCCCTTACATCCCACTGACTACTTCTCCTGATGGATTCTACACAACACCTTCACTGTTTTTAATCAGTCGTTGAAGTGTCTCAGCCTGAAATGATGACTGTTCGCTTTCCTTTGTAGATGTGCCTGATCTGCAGAGGTCCTCCAGCATTCTGTGTGCACACGGTCAGTCAGCCGTTGGAAGGACGTTGGGGCTCCATGCAACCCAAACGGCAAGACAGTGGCATGAAAGAGGCCAAGGGGAGCGCTGAGTGCAGTGTCCTCACAAGAGACTTTTGCCAGCAGGATATGCCAATAATGCCTGCAGAGGTCGAGGGTGGTTATAAACTTGGCATGGCCCAACCTTTCAGCAGCTCATCAATCGGCAGCATGGGATAGGCATCAAACTTGGAGATGGCATTGATTTTTTGGAAGCCAGTGCAAACCCTCAGGATTTGGCACACTCACCACTCAGGTCCTCAAAAAGATTCATTAGAATATTGCCAGAAGATGTGGAGTTGGGGAAGTGATTGGGTTAGTACTTAGGAATGGAATAAGGGGAGTCAGGTGTAGAATGACAATGAACTGGGTGGTAGAATGGTTGGAGACAATCAGTCTGATAGAAAATCACTGAGTAAAGTGTTTCATGGACTAGTAAAGATATCTGCCTTTAATTCATACAGAAGGAAGCCTCGGTCATCTTGTTGTGGCCAGTTTCCATGTGAGCGCTACGCATGCTTTAAAAACAATGGATGTACTTCTGACATTAATGTGTATGTCACATATTATGTGATGTCATTATTCCTTCCAGCAGACTTGTAAACACAAGTGTACAATGTGAAAGGAGGACCCAGAGCAAATTTAATTCTTATCAGAAACTGAACATAATGGACAAATTGTTTTTAGAGATAAGGTGACATATTTATGAAGATGGATAAATAGAATCAGAGTCAAAATCATGTTTAATATCACCCACATATGTCTTGAAATTTGTTAACTTTGCCCCCTCCCTCACATTCCCATACCAGACAGTGATGCAGCCAGTCAGAATGCTCTCCATGGTACATCAGTAGAAATTTTCGAGTGTTTTAGGTGGCATTACAAATCCCCTCAAACTCCTAATGAAATATAGCTGCTGTCTTGCCTTCTTAAAAGTTGCCTTGATATGTTGGAACCAGGTTAGGTTCTCAGAGATCTTGACATTCAGGAATTTGAAATTGTTCACTCTCTCCACCTCTGATCTCTATAAGGTTTGGTGCGTGTTCCCTTGTCTTAGCCTTCCTGAAGTCCAGAGTTAGTTCTTTTATCTTACTGACATTGAGTGCAAGGTTGTTGCTGTGACACGACTCAACTAACTAGTACATCTGGCTCTTGTATGCTCTTTCATTACCATCTGAGATTCTGCCAACAATGGATGTATCATCAGTAAATTTATAGATGGCATTTGAGCTATAGCTTACCACATAGTCAAGGGTGTAGAGAGAGTAGAGCAGAGGGCTAAGCACACATCCTTGAGGTGTGCCAGTGTTGATTGTCTGTGAGGTGGAGATGTTATTCCCATTCCACACAGATTGTGGTCTTCCTGCTAGGAGACTAAGGATTCAATTGCAGAGGGAGGTACAGAGGCCTAGGTTCTGTAGCTTTTCAATCAGGGCTGTAGGAAGAATGGTGTTAAACACTGAGCTACAGTCAAGAAATAGCATCCTGAAACAGGTATTTGCATTTTCCCAGTGATCCAAGGCTGCATGGAGAGCCAATGAGATCATGTCCACCATAGACCTATTATGGCAATAGGCAAATTGCAATGGATCCAGGTGCTTGCTGAGGCAGAAGTTGATTCTAGCCTCTCAAAGCACTCCTTCATCGTAGATGTGAGTGCTAATTAGCAATAGTCGTTAAACATAAACATGTAGTACTAAATGAAAGAATTTCTAAGCAATTTATTCCATCTTGCTTGGGAAGTTCCTGTGTGAAATTTTGGGTACATTTGTGTTTACATATGAAACTTCAAAAACAATTTAATACAAATGCTGCTTGAGGAAACATACAAAGTAATCAATGTTTTATAATGTACAAGCAGGGAGCACAAGGATTACAATAATGTAGTCACGCAATATTTGCTCAAATCATTTGATCTACCATCGCTATTTTTACTTGCAAAATTAAATTCCTCCAAATGCTTTTTTATCCATCAATGTAAAAACTAACCCTTTAAAGAATATGTATTGACAAGAAGTCAGGACAATGTATACATACATAAACCAACATAATCTTATAGTTTTAATGCTAATTGTACTCATTAACGTAGCATGATCTTTAGTTAACATTGGTGAATAAGACTCAGCTGTTAATGAAATTATAGAGTGATAGAAAATTATAACATAGAACTAGGCCCTTCAGCCCATCTAATCCATGTGAAATCATTAAAACTGCCTCCTCCCATCAACATGCACCCGGACCATAGCCCTCCATACCTCTCCCATCCATATACCTATCCAAACTTCTCTTAAATATTGAAATTGAAATTGCATCCACCACTTGTGCTGACAGAACGTTCCACACAATCTCCACCTTCTGATTGAAGATGTTTCTCCTCATGTTCCCCTTAAACATTTCACCTTTCATCCAGAACCCATGACCTCTAATTGTAGGCTCACCCAACTTCAGTGGAAAAAGCCGGCTTGCATTTATTCTATCCATACACCTTATAATTTTGCATACATCTATCAAATCTCCCCTCAATCTTATACATCCTAAGGAAAAAAGTTCTAACCTATCTTCCTTCTAACTCAAGTCCTTCAGTTCCAGCAATATTCTTGTAAATTTTCTCTGTACTCTTCCAATCTTATTTACATCTGTCCTGTAGGTAGGTGACCAAAACTGCACAAATACTCCAAATTAAGCCTAACCAATGTCTTATACAACTTCAACATAGCTTCCAACTTCTGTATTCAATACTTTGATTTATGAAGGCCAACGTGCCAAAAGCTTTCTTAATGACCCTACCGATCTGTGAAGCTACCTTCAGTTAATTATGGAGCTGTATTCCCAGATCACTTTGTTCTACCGCACTCCTCAGTGCCCTACTGTTCACTGCGCAAGACCTACCCAGGTTGGTCCTCCCAAAGTGCAAAACTTCATACTGGTCTGCATTAAATTCCATCTACCATTTTGAAGCCCATTTCTCTAGCTCTATGTCCATCTCCTGAGTAAACACAGATGCAAACTATCCATTTGAGTTCTCTCCCCAGTTATTTTGGCTCTACACATAGATCCCCATTTTGATCTTTCAGTGGGGACAATCTTGTCCCTCATAATCCTTTTGTTCTTAACATATCTGTAGAAGCCCTCTGGCTTTTCATTTACCTTATCTGCGACAACAACTTCCTGCCTTCAATTAGCCCTCCTGATTTCTTTCTTACGTTTTCTCTTGCATTTCGTCTACTCCTCAAGTACCTCATTTGTTCCTATCTGCCCACACACCTTTCTTTAAACTCTAGAGTTAATTCTGGATGCATTAATCATCTGCTCATCGACATTTATATTTTTTGGATTTTATTAAACCTTTAAAGTTAAGATACTGATGATAGTATTAGTCTATGAAAGGAAAAGAATTATACGAACATTGCAAAAATGACACAGCTTTTCTTTGGATTTAACAAAAAAAAACCATTTTAGACTCATCAGGCAATAATTGCCATGGATTTATTCAGCAGCAAATTCAGAACAATCATTACAAATAAAAATATATTGTATTGATAATAGCTCTACTTTTTGTATTTCACAATGATATGTCAGAAAGAAATATACATCAGCAGCTTGAATTTACAAAAGCAAATTGGTAGATACTTTCAACTAGCATTCTACTTCAAAGCTTATATATTGCTTCTCACTTTATCATATATTTGGCTTTAAAAATACTGCGTACTGCGCTTTTCATTCACAACTATAAGATGTAAATCTGTACATTTTACATTTGCATTATCAGTGAAAAGAAATATCTAACAGAGCTGTGTCCATATTTCTTTAATAATCTCACCTCCTACTCTTTGAAACACTTCAGTGATATTAAACTCTTTACCAGAGATCTGAATAATAGTGAAGGCTGCAATTGAAAGCTTAGTATTCTTCAATCAGAAACCAGAAGTAACAGTGTAATGCAATCAAATGAAACAAAACAAGTTAATGCTTCCAATAAAATATGCTGGAAAAGGGGGAAATGTGCCTGTTTGATCCATCTGTCAGCTTAATCCATAGCACTAGCTCAATATGAGCCAGAAGAATAGTAAGTGACTGTTTAACAAACACTGAATCTCTTTTGTTTCTCTAATTCTAATGGTATGTTTCTTTCCAGCATAAGAACATTCAGAGGCTGCAAAATGGCTTAAATCTATTTATATCATCTGAAGGGAATTCCACAGCTTTTCTCATCAGTAACACAGTTTGCTTCATAAATGTGATTGACAAGATCTGTTTGGAATGGGACTCTTAAACTCTCAGACAGTAACCTTTGCCTTCAAGTACATTTGGGCAGAATCTTCTTAGAACTGAGTTGTATTCTTAATTTTTAACACATTATTTATAAATAAATTGATCAATTACTTTGCCGGTGTCATTGATCAGTAAAATCACATCAGCATTTCTTTCCTCTATAATATATTCCTTTGTCTTACCAACATTGAGTGCAAGAGTGTTGTTGGAACACCTCTCTACCATCTGATCTACCTCGTTCCTGTATACCTTCTTGACACCATCTGAAATTCTGCCAAAAATACTTGGGACATCAGCAAATTTATAAATGGCATTTGAGCTGTGCCTAGCAACACAGTCATACATGTAGAGAGAGTGGAACAATGGGCTAAGCACACGTCAGTCAGGTGTGCCGGTATTGATTGTCAGTGAAGAGAAGACATTATCTCCGATCTGTACTGACTGTGGTCTCTCAGAAAGTAAGTCAAGGATCTGGTTTTAGAGAGAAGGACAGAGGCCCAGGTTTTGGGGCTTGAAGTACAGAACCGAGTTTATGATTGTGTTGAACGATGAGCTGTGATCAACAAATAGCAGCCTGACCTAGGTGGTCTAAGGCTGAGTGGAAGGCCAGGGAAACTGCATCCACTGTTTTCCCTGAATATTTTCTGGTTCACTGGCTCAAAACCATCCTGTAAAGCTTCTCTGTCTCCCTTGACTGTGTCTTTATTCTCCTCACCATGAATGCTGTAGTCTTTTTTTCCTGCCTGAATACCGTGAGAAGTACAGCCAGGTGACTGGATTTCTAAGGAGTGGGCTTGGGATTTCACAGTAAGTTCTTGTGGTGGTGGTATAACAATGGTTAAGTGTGTTGGCTCCTCTGGTTCCCCGGGTAATCAGTTCAGAGCTAACCTGGTTGAAATCCCCCACAATGATAGGAAAGGCATCAGGGTGTGCTGTTTTGTGACTGCTGATCATGCTGCTCATCTATCCCAGTGCCTGCTTGACACTGGCCAGAGATGGAATGTGCACCACTACCAGAACAGAACATAGAAACATAGAAAACATACAGTACAATACAGGCCCTTCAGCCCACAAAGCTATGCCAAACATGTCCTTACCTTAGAACTACCTAGGCTTACCCATAGCCCTCTATTTTTCTAAGCTCCATGTTCCTATCCAAGAGTCTCTTAAAAGACCCTATCATTTCCGACTCCATCACCATTGCTGGCAGTCCATTCCACACACTCACCACTTTCTGCGTAAAAAACCTATTCCTTTCATCTCTTCTGTACCTACTTCCAAGCACCTTAAAACTATGTCCTCTCATGCTAGCCATTTCAGCCCTGCGAAAAAGCCTCTGACTATCCATACGATCAATGCCTCTCATCATCTTAAACACCTCTTTTAGGACACCTCCGTCACTCCAAGGAGAAAATGCCGAGTTCACTCATCCTGTTCTCATAAGGCATGCTCCCCAATCCAGGAAACATCCTTGTAAATCTCCTCTGCACCGTTTCTATGGTTTCCACATCCTTCCTACAGTGAGGCGACCAGAATTGAGCACAGTACTCCAAGTGGGGTCTGACCAGGGTCCTATATAGCTGCAACATTACCTCACAGCTCTTAAAGTCATTACCACAGTTGATGAAGGCCAATGCACCGTATGCCTTCTTAACTACAGAGTCAACCTGTGCAGCAGCTTTGAGTGTCCTATGGACTCGGGCTCTCTGATCCTCCACACTGCCAAGAGTCTTACCATTAATGCGATATTCTGCCATCATATTTGACCTACCAAAATGAACCACTTCACACTTTTCTGGGTTGAACTCCATCTGCCACTTCTCAGCCCAGTTTTGCACCCTATCAAGGTCCCGCTGTAACCTCTGATAGCCCTCCAGACTATCCACAACATCCCAACCTTTTTGTCATCAGCAAATTCACCAACTCATCCCTCCACTTCTTCATCCAGGTCATTTATAAAAATCATGAAGAGTAGGGCTCCCAGAACAGATCCTTTAGGCACACCACTGGTCACTGACCTCCATGCACAATATGACGCATCTACAACCATTCATTGCCTTCTGTGGGTAAACCAGTTCTGGATCCACAAAGCAATGTCCCCTTGGATCCCATGCCTCCTTTCTTTCTCAATAAGCCTTGCATGGGGTACCTTATCATATGCCTTGCTGAAATCCATATACACTACATCTACGGCTCTACCTTCATCAATGCGTTTAGTCACATCCTCAAAAAATTGAATCAAGCTCGTAAGGCACAACCTGCCCTTGACAAAGCCATGCTGACTATTCTTAATCATATTATGCCTCTCCAAACGTTCATAATTCCTGCCTCTCAGGATCTACTCCATTAACTTACCAACCATTGAAGGAAGACTCACTGGTCTATAATTTCCTGGGCTATCTCTACTCTCTTTTTTGAATAAGGGAACAATATCTGCAACCCTCCAATCCTCTGAAACCTCTCCCATCCTCATTGATGATGCAAAGATCATTGCCAGAGGCTCAGCAATCTCCTCTCATGCTTCCCACAGTAGCCTGGGGTACATCCCATCCAGTCCCGGTGACTTATCCAACTTGATGCTTTCCAAATGCTCCAGCACATTCTCTTAACTAATACCTACATGCTCAAGCTTTTCAGTCCACTACATCAACCCTATAATCGCCAAGATCCTTTTCCGTAGTGAATACTGAAGCAAAGTATTCATTAAGTACCTCTGCTGTCTCCTCCGGTTCCAGATAGATAGATAGATACTTTATTCATCCCCATGGGGAAATTCAACTTTTTTTCCAATGTCCCATACACTTGTTGTAGCAAAACTAATTACATACAATACTTAACTCAGTAAAAAATATGATATGCATCTAAATCACTATCTCAAAAAGCATTAATAATAGCTTTTAAAAAGTTCTTAAGTCCTGGCGGTAGAATTGTAAAGCCTAATGGCATTGGGGAGTATTGACCTCTTCATCCTGTCTGAGGAGCATTGCATCGATAGTAACCTGTCGCTGAAACTGCTTCTCTGTCTCTGGATGGTGCTATGTAGAGGATGTTCAGAGTTATCCATAATTGACCGTAGTCTACTCAGCGCCCTTCGCTCAGCTACCGATGTTAAACTCTCCAGTACTTTGCCCACGACAGAGCCCGCCTTCCTTACCAGCTTATTAAGACGTGAGGCATCCCTCTTCTTAATGCTTCCTCCCCAACACGCCACCACAAAGAAGAGGGCGCTCTCCACAACTGACCTATAGAACATCTTCAGCATCTCACTACAGACATTGAATGACGCCAACCTTCTTAGGAAGTACAGTCGACTCTGTGCCTTCCTGCACAAGGCATCTGTACATACACACTTTTCTACAGTCATATTTGATTGGTCCCATTCTCTCATGTCTTATCCCCTTGCTCTTCACATACTTGTAGAATGCATTGGGAATTTCCTTAATTCTGTTTGCCATGGCCTTCTCATGGCCCCTTCTGGCTCTCCTAATTTCATTCTTATGCTCCTTCCTGCTAGCCTTATAATCTTTTAGATGTCTATCATTACCTAGTTTTTTGAACCTTTTGTAAGCTCTTCTTTTCTTCTTGACAAGATTTTCAACAGCCTTTGTACACCACGACTCCTGCACCCTACCATCCTTTCCCTGTCTCATTGGAACGTACCTATGCAGAACCCCACGCAAATATCCCCTGAACGCTTGCCACATTTCTTCCGTACATTTCCCTGGGAACATCTGTTTCCAATTTATGCTTCCAGGTTCCTGCATGATAGCCTCACATTTCCCCGTACTTCAGTTAAATGTTTTCCTAACTTGTCTGTTCCTATCCCTCTCCAATGCTATGGTAAAGGCAATAGAATTGTGATCACTATCTCCAAAATGCTCTCCAACTGAGAGACCTGACACCTGACTAGGTTCATTTTCCAATACCAGATCAAGTACAGCCTCTCCTCTTGTAGGTTTATCTACATACTGTGTCAAGAAACCTTCCTGAATACACCTAACAAACTCCACCCCCATCTAAACCCCTCCCTCTAGGGACATGCCAATCAATATTTGGGAAATTAAGATCTCCCACCACAACAAGCCTGCTATTATTAAACCTTTGCAGAGTCTGTCTCTCTATCTGCTCCTCGATGCCCCTGTTACTATTGGGTGGTCTATAAAGAACACCCTGTATAGTTATTGACCCCTTCCTGTTTCTAAATTCCACCCACAGAGGCTTCGTAAACAACCCCTCCATGAATTGCTCCTTTTCTGCATCCATGACACTATCCCTGATCAACAGTTCCATGCCCTGGATGATGGTGGAAAACTCCCTCAGTGGATAAAATGGATGAAACTTGATCACTAGATGTTCTAGGTCAGGTATTCATGATTGAGATACAAATGCCATGTCAATGCATCACAGCGAGTTAATTATAAAGCATACTCCACCTCCTCTGCCTTTAAAGAACTCTGTTGTCTTGTCTTTGCAGAGAATGATGAAGCCATTGGGCTCACCTCATTGTCAATTTTGAATCCAGTCTACATTCTCTATGCTATTTATTGCCTTAGCTCATGTCAATCGCTTCAACAGTTGTAACTGACTGCAGTCAGAAACTGGCTCATATTGAGTACGGTAATTCACTTTCTAAAGGGGAAGTACATTGTACCTGCAACAGGTGCTGGAAGTCCTTGCACAGGTTTTGGCAAGTTTGATGGAACAGATAAGAGTGATGAGTGATCAATATCAGTGAACATTTAGCAAATTCAGTCTTGTTGTACATTCATTACTGGCTTCATCCACTTTACTGCAACCTCTATCAATTCCTATTATGATTGCACATTGCACATTTGGATGGAGACATAATGTAAATATTTTTACTCTTCTTGCATGTGAAGGATGTAAGAAATAATCAATTCAATTCAATACTTAGCATTAATAAGTTCCAGTACACGCCCATACACTCTAATTAGTGTTTCAGATCTCATATTCACAACTCACAGCTTCCACTCACAAGACCAGTTATTCAGCAGGGTCATTCCCCAGAGAGGTTATGGACAAGCCATATGATAGGTTCATGTCCATTGGCTCGGAGGCCCAAAGGAACAATAACAATTTGATACTGCTGCCAGAGTCCGTAGTCACCAGTGCTACAAAAATCTTTGCAAAGTACAGTATAGCTACATTTAATTTATTTCTCACATACTTGGGACCACTTATTCCACAAATTATTATGATTTTCAATCTAGCATGTTGTATACATTTTTTTTAAAGTGCTGCGGTGGAAAGTTTCATTTTTGTGAGCTGGCTCATACTGCTTCTGACGCTACTTTAAGTAGGACTATACTAAAAGAAAGGAAGGGAATCATACAACATCCGACACCTGTCACCTACCAAGCCAAAATAAATGTTGGAATTCCATCTTGGAGCAGTAATGGCGACACTGTGAACCACAAGTTGGCTCTCTTCACTAAGAATGAGAACCTTTGTAATTCTAGTGCTCAGCATTTGTTGTCCCTGTCATCATTTGGCTTGTTAGCCTCCTCACCTTTCTGGGCAGCAGATACCTCCTCCCCTGCAACTGGAACTCTTCAAATATCTTGGATCTCATTTGTACGTTGTAGAAGTCACAGTAATAATATTCACTTGCAATTCACAAAACAATTTGGAACTAAACCAGTACGAGTAGCATCAAAAGCATTTTAACTTTATCTTCCAAAGACCTGGTCACTCATATGTTCACAACTAAGAAGTAAAGGTTGGGAACGTACTGTTAGTAGTATATATATGATGGAGTACACTCAGCACTTTGCTGGAGATTCCTCCAGGTAAAGGCTTAATGAGGATTAGCCGATCAGTCTAATATTCAAGGTCACAGATTTTCTACTTTCAGATCTTGGTTAAATTCATTGCCTGATGCCAGTAAAAGCAGGAGAGAGACTTAGGCAGCTTTAAAGGATATTTAATTTCAAGGGTACTGAATCCCATGCCATCATCAACACTAAATGATACTGCTCTATGAAAATGCAAATGAGCTGGGACCATTGCCAAAGAATTCTTCATGTCACTGTATGATTTCCAAGGAATGCTGAAATGCTGTACCTCAGGGAAATCCAATCCGAAGTGATAACAAGCTGAATGAATTTCCTCAGAGATATATCATCAGCTGGAATTATGGGCCAGACTCTTTAAGTGACCTTGGAGACCCCGACAAAAGCCACGTGTATGGTGCCTCATCGTCAATGTAGTGGATATTCCTACAGTATCATAGTGCATTTTCTGGTCACATCTATTCATAAAATAATGCACAGTCTGCAATTTTAAATGCGCCAATTTGGAAGATGTTCTCCCTTCCTGGGATATTTCTCATTACTGAACTGGCTCTAATGACTTCCATTATACTTTTTTATCCAGATGATTTCCACTAGTCATCTATCCTTGATTGTAAGCTTTTGCATTCTGCACAGAGATGAAAGAACATATATTCAATGAACGAACAAGATCCACCATGTACTTTAGGCAAAAGCACTTTAATTTATTGTAAAAACTTACTGTGAAGTACACAGGCTGCAGAATCATAACGTTGGAGTGCTGTTTGAGAGCATGGTAATTATCAGCCATAGGGATGTCCTTTGCCAGAAGCAGGGAGCTTTGCTTCTTGCTTCTGCATAGTAAAATAGGTTCTCTCTCCCTGTGAGTTTCCATTTTTGTTATTCCTGGTACCCATGTAACTCAGAATAATCTTCTTCAGCCTAAAATTTTGAGGTCATCGTGTATGGTCTTGTTATATTAGCTTCTTAAAGTCCCTTGGCAAAATGCAGCGAATGAAAAAATCCTAAAATAAAAATCAGACTTGTTTGGAATATTCAGTTGATCAGGCAGTATCTGGGGAGAGACAAACAGAATTGACATTGCATGTCAATAATATGCCTATGGAAAAGTCACAAAAATATCAAGTGGTAAAGTGATGGGGTGTGCATGCAATGAGAAGAGAATGGGTTTTGATAAAGATGGAACAATGGGTCTATGTGTGGTGGAAAGTGGGTGAGAAAGGGAAGGGGTTGAAGTGGGAGGGATAGAAGGGTCTCACCTATCACCTGCCACCTTGTACTCTTTCCCCTCCTTCAGCTTCTTATTCTGGCATTGCCCCTTCCTCTCCAGTCCTGATGAAGGGGAACTGGCTTTGTGTAACTGTACATCAGGTGCTGCATCTAAGCTCAGAAATCCCAGCACAGAGAAACTAATGTTAGCACATTAATATTTTCTTCACAAAATCTCTGCTCCTCTTTATAGAGTCATAGGGCACTACAACATGGAAACAGGTCATTCAGCCCATCTAGTCCGTGCTTGTTCATTTTTCTGCCCAGACCCATCTACCTGCAAATGGACCATAGTCTTCCATTCCTTTCTCATCCATTTACCCATCTAAACCTCTCTCAGATGTTCCAACTGAACCCATATCTACATCTTCCACTGGCAGCTCACTCCACACTTGCAAAATCCACTTCGTGAAGAAGCTTCCCCTTAAATATTTCACTTTCCACCCTGAACCTATGGTTTGTAGTTCTGGTGCCACCAAACCTTGTATGTATTCAGCATATCTATACCCCTCATAATTTTTGTATACCTTGCTAAGACTTCTCCTCATTCTCCTGTACTCCAGAGAACAATGCTCTGACCTGTTCATCCTTTACCCAAAAACTCAGGTGCAAGCTGTTGCCGTATTTTTCCTATAACTGGATACACATGGAACCAATGGCTCACACATGTGGAACCAATGGAACCACATGGAACCAATGGAACATTGTCGGCATCCATCAGAAATTATAAAAATAAAAATAGAATTTCTGCTGTGGGTTTAAAGTATTAGGTAATCACTATATTGATGGAAAAACAATCTAGTATTTGTTTTCACACATAGACACACCAAAAGACAAACATGGGACTGAACCTAAAATGGATTATTCTTTTCAAACAATCATAATGCAATGGTGACCACTGCTGCTACAGCTAACAGATCTGGGTTTTTTTCTTGCTTTAACAGAAATTACATCGTTTGGATATTGTTCATTCCTGTGGATTCATAGCATTACATTCATGGTAATTGTGCCATCTTTTTTGACTTGCTTAGGGCTCTGGTTATTAGATGTGTAAGGGCCCCCATAAAAATGCTCTTTAAACTGATACACAGTGGGAGATACCCGAGAGCTAATTCTGAGTGTTGTAAAGAGGAGAAATATTAACTACTGAACAGAAGGGCCTTTAATCTAACACGAGGTGCCAAATCATGATTGATAATGTGAAGATTAGGACTGTCAAGGTCACGGAAAAGATTATAAATGGATCTTATTGTGTATGGGAAATAATATCTGGGACTGACTCAGAAGAATACATTGCATGCATTGCTATCTGTTTTGAAAAAATAAAAGAAACAACAACAAATAAATCAATCTATTTTCAATAAATAATTCAATAACCCTTGTTAGAATTTCTTGGCTTTTGTCTATATAAGGTGAAAGGCATTTTGATACAAGTACTTTGATGAACGAGGTTCCTCATACAATCACATGAGATATTCTGATTGGTCATTGAAATACATTTAGGGAAAAAAAGATCTTTCACAGATTTAAAAGCTACATAAAAGGAAGTAGAATGAAATAAGGATGATTGTATCTGATTAAAACTGTTCTGAAATGGACTACAAATATACTGTGAAGACTTGTTATCCAAAACTATTAACCTGTCAGCTATAAAAGGGAACTAATTGTAAAATAACCAAACCTTGCAATCTTGGGAAATGAGTGTACTGTTATTTACATTGTATACCTGGAACAGTTGTAATTTTGTCAGTTTAGAATATCTCCTTAAATTCTCTGTGTATTTCAGCACTATTCTCATAAGGGTGTTAATTGTGTCATTACTGATGAGTTGATTAAACTGATAGAAGCTCAAGGACACCCATTTCTGATGAATCTGAAAGAATAAGTTCAATATATTACAGCAAATTATTTTTCACATTATAAATGTTTATAAATTTTGAAATTTTGACTGCTATTTCCTATTGTAGGATTGAAAGAAAGTTGTTTAAAATTCATCTGCCATTCTTCAACCACACCCTAGTTTAATGGTCTGTTTTTACAATGATAGGTTAACTATTGTTTCTTTCTCCACAAATGCTGCCTAACCTGCTGAGCAATTCTTACATTTTTTTGCACTTGTTCCAGATTCCCAGCATTTGGAATATTTTGTTATTGTACGTATTAGTTTCTGACCAACCATGGTAGTATAACTTTTAAATTACTATATTGCTGTTTGGAGGCCTAGGTTATTGATGACTGAGCAATTTATATTCATATATCCCAGACAAAACAATAACATCAGTAACAGTGACCATGAAACACTTGAACTGCTGTAACAATTGGTCAGGTTCACAGTTGTCCTTCTAACTTTGCCTCAGCAGTCTGGCCTATATGTAATCCCACAGCAAAGCACTGACTCTTAACTGACTATAAAATTAATTTAACAAGTCAATCAGTTCAAGGACAATTGGGATAGGCAACAAAATGCTCACTTATCTTTTGATACCCACATCCTGTGAATGAATGAATAAAGACAAAAATTCATAAAAATGTTTCATTATTCAGCTGAATCATCTGATGTATTTCTCTTGGCAGTCAATGAGTCAACTTCTTAGGTAAATTGTGTTTCATGCTGTCAGTGTTGTCACTCCATCTCTTGCAGATCCACAGTTTGATTGACTTGGAGTGAGAATTAAAACAGTTCAACCATTATTTAACTGGCATTTTAAAGATGTTTAAGGATTAGCTTCTCAAACGTATATAACCAAATGAAAACCTACAGATTCTGGAAGAATAATGAGAAAAATGTGCAATCCTGCAAGTGTAAATAAAGATTAAAAATAATTGATTGGGTAATTATGCATAATGTATGTGCTATGGGGATTATGAGGGCATGTTTTCAACCATCATTTATTTGTAACATTTAATGTATTTTTTTTCTGTTCCTGTCAGTGGGTGACCTCAAATCATTTGTTGAACAGGCCTGTCAAAGAATATTACAGAGGAAAACATGATCCCCTCACATAAAGGAGAACTGGGACCCAGCCATATCTCAGGGAAATAGTCTATAGATCCATATTAAACTACCTCCAAATGCTGTGCTATCGTTCCGATTCAGCGGCGAGAATGACGGCCTATACTAATTGATTCCATGTGATTCAGATGTTCTTAGCAGCTCCAACTAATTTGCCTGTGTGAAGAAAATTGACACTGACAAACAATTTCCTTGCTTTGGGGATGTTTCAGAGGTTTACTGTGCTGGCTTTTGTCAGAGTTTATTATCCATCTGCATTCAGCAGGTAACTGATGCACTGCTCTGGGAAGTTGATGGTTTATTCACTCTTCCTGGAATCTTCAAGCATAGCTGTCCAGACAGTAATAGCTTTTATGCTGCTGATATAGATTTCCCAATAAGCTGCTAGCTGTAGTTTGTATGTGGAAGGATGAATAGGTTCCATCAGTCAATCCATTGATTGCAAGGCTTTATGGGAGATGCAATTTGCAATTCTGTCATGGTGAAGCTGTGCTTAGCATATAAGTACACTCTGTAGATGGCACAGAGGAATATATTCACACTGCCTTAAATGGTAATGAGAATTTGCAGCAACTCTGGGATGATGCTGGCAAATGGTACTGGCAGACGCATTTATAATTACATTTACAATTGAAGTAAAATATCAGAGCTTAGATCTTATCACTGAAAGCACAACTACTAATAGAGGTACAATTATTTATGCTTGTCAACGAGCAGGAGGCTAGAGTTATAGGAATACAAGTGTCTCAACAGCCACAATACCTTCTTCCCTGGGAGATGCTGAACAGTATTCTCTGTAGTTTGTAGGGAATATGGTTGGTTATCTTTCATTGCCAGGATGTGCTCTGGTTGAGGGACCATCTAAGGAGAGCAACATGTGTCATTTTTCCATTTTTTCTGGATTTCTAGCATCTGCATAATCTCTTGAGTTTAACATGTGTCATTCCCACGCAAAGGAAACTGGTCTTTGGTATTCAGACTTCAGCAGGAACGTGACTATTTGAAAGCCTCAGCTGGACTGGCCATGAGAAAAATCAGAATCAGAATCTGGTTTAATATCACTGGAATATGTCATGAAATTTGTTAACTTCGTAGCAGCAGAACAATACATACATGATAATATAGAAAAATAAATAAATAAATCTATTACCGTCTATATATTTAAATATAGTTAAGTTTAAAATAGTGCAAAAACAGAAATAATACTTAAAAAGGTGAGGTAGTGTTCATGGGTTCAATACCCATTTAGGAATCAGATGACAGAGGGAAAGAAGCTGTTTCTGAATCACTGACTGTATGCCTTCAGGCTTCTGTATCTTTCCTGATGGTAACAATGAGAAGAGAGCATGTCCTGGCTGGTGGGAATCCTTAATAATGAACACTGCTTTTCTGAGGCATTGCTCCTTGAAGGTGTCTTGAAGGCTGGTACCCATGATGGAGCTGACTGATTTTACAATTTTCTTTAGCTTCTTTTGATCCAGTGCAGTAGCAACCCCCACCCCCTCCATACCAGACAGCCTGTCAGAATGCTCTCCATGGTAGATCTGTAGAGGCTTTCAAGTGTTTTAGGTGACAAACCAAATTTCCTCAAACCCCTAATGAAATATAGACACAGTCTTGGCTTCTTTATAGTTGCATCGATATTTTGGGACCAAGTTGGATCCTCAGAGACCTTGAAATTTCTCAACTCTTTCCACTTCTGATCCCTCTATGAGGATTGGTTTGTGTTCCCTCATCTTGCACTTCCTGAAGTCCACAATCAGCTCTTTGGTCTTACTGACACTGAGAGCAAAGTGGTTGCTCTGACACCACTCAACTAGCTGGTATATCTCACACCTGTAAGCTCACTCATTACCATTTGAGATTCTACCAACAATAGTTGTATCATCAGCAAATTTATAAATGGCATTTGAGCTAAACCTAGCCACGCAGTCATGGGTACAGAGGGAGAAGAGCAGTGGGCTAAGCACACACCCCTGAGGTGCGTCAGTGTTGCTTGCTAGCGAAAAGGAGATATTATTACCAATTTGCACAGATTGTAATCTTCCGGTTAGGAGGCTGAGGATTCAATTGCAGAGGGATGTGCAAAGGCCCAGAAGAGATTTTAGAATCCAAATCATGAATGGCTACCACCTAAGTTTCCATCAAAGCTATAGGAGTTAATGCTAAAGGCCCTTACTTCTCCACATATTCAGACAATGGGTACGATCTCTCTTGCAGATAGTCCAATAGAATGATATTGATGCATAGCCATCAACCAGTCATCAACTGGGTGCTATTACATGTGCTTTCTTTAGCAGGAGAGCTCATACAGTGTCTGAATCTCAGCGTTGCTGCCACTCAATAGGATGGCAGTTTTCAAAATCATGGAAGACATGAGCCATTATAAACTCCTTTTGTTTTGAAATAAGTAATAGCTTTTTGAAAGATTAGATGTGTTAAAGCATCTACGTGGGATTTTGGATGTTATATTGAAGTTGTATAAGATGTGGGTGAGGCCTAGGCTGGATTATTGTGTGCTGTCTTGGACACCAATCTACAGCAGAAATATCAAACAGATTGAAAGAATGCAGAGAAAACTTACGAGGATATTGTTGGAATTTGAGGATCAGATCGCTTGTGAAAGGTTGAATAGGTTAGGACTTTATCCATGAAGCATAGGAGATCTGATAGCTGCATACAAAATCATGAGGGGTAAATGCAAGCAGGCCTTCTCCACTGAAATTAGGGATACTAGAACTAGATACTAGATCTAAGGTAAAGACATGTTTGGAACAGCTTTGTGGGCCGAAGGGTCTGTATTGTGCTGTAGGTTTTTTAATGTTTTTCTATGTTTTTTTCTAACTATAGATCATGGGGTTAAGGGCGAAAGCTGAAATGTTTAAGCAGAACATGAGGGAATATTTGTTCACTCTGAGGTGATGGGAGTGTAGAACAAGCTGCCAGCATAAGTGGTAGATTCAGGTTCAGTTTCAATACTTAACAGAAATTTGCATCGGTACACGGATGGGAGGGGTATGGTCTGGGTGCAGGTTAATAGGTCTAGAAGGACAAATAGTTCAGCATGGACTAGATGGGCTAAAGGGCCTGTATCTGTTCTGTAGTATTCTATGCCTCTATGATCCTAAATGTAAAGTTATGCAGTCATTTAGAACAGGCCACTAATAGATGAGCAAAACACAAAGATTTCCTGCTACTCCTTTATGGAGCTTAGAACCCTGAAAGTTGCCATTTTTCTTTAAAAGTGTAGCTGGAAGCTTTTATTCTGCTTGGAACATATTGGCTAGATTAGCTCATGCCTTCTCTTTTGACCTTTAAAAATACAGAATCCCAACTTGAATTAATTTGATTTGCCTGGATTTCCGTTGCCCTTTATACACAGCTTATTTTCAAAGGATGCTGATTCATAGAATGTGTAAAAAAATGTGTGAAAAAACAATGAGGATAAATTATTGCCTAATCAGCAGATATTTGCCATTAATAACAGAAATTTACAAAGTCTTACTTAGGCATTATGAAAGATTCTGAAGATAAATAAGCCTTAATTTTGGAAGTCTGAAATAAAATCAGAAAAGATAAAAATGCACAAAGATGCCACCAGCAGAGATATTGAAGATATAGATTTCATACCATGAAATAGTCATTGTCTTTTGAGCTCAACACAATAAAACAGGGGAGTCTGGACAATCCAAAGTAACCAGTTCTCTTACACTTCTCCTGATTTATAGTCCTTTTCTATGTTCCAGTGGAGACTGGGAAGCGTACAGATTAATTCCATTCAAGCGTCACCTTGGTATTTCAAAATAAGACCATAAGACCATAGACATAGGTGCAGAATTAGGGTGTCTGGCCCATCGAGTCTGTTTTAACATTGAATCATGACTGATCCTATTCTTTTAGTCTCATCCTCAACCCCAGTTCCTGGCCTTCTCCCCATAACCTTTGATGCCATGTCCAATCCAGAACCTATCAATCTCTGCCTTAAATACACCCAATGACCTGGCCTCCACAGCTGCACATGGCAACAAATTCACCACCCTTTGGCGAAAGAAACTTCTCCATATCTCTGTTTTGAAAAGGTGCCCCTCTATCCTGAGACTGTGCCCTCTTGTCCTAGACTCTCCCACCATGGGAAACATCCTTTCCACATCTGCTCTGTCTAGGACTATCAACATTCAAAAGGTTTCAATGAGATGCCCCTCCCCCCATCTTTCTGAATTCCAGTGAGTACAGACACAGAGCCATCAAACATTCCTCATATGATAACCCTTTCATTCCTGGAATCATCCTCGTGAACCTCCTCTGGATCCTCTCCAATGTGAACACATCTTTTCTAAAATGAAGTACTGTTCACAATACTCAAGGTGAGGCATCACCAGGGCCTTATAAAACCTCAGCATCACATCCCTGCTCTTGTATTTTAGACCTCTTGAAATGAATGCTAACATGGCATTTACCTTCCTCACCACTGACTCAACCTGTAAGTTAACCTTCAAGGTGTTCTGCACAAGGACTCCCAAGTCCCTCTGCATCTCAGATTCCTGTATTTTCTCCTCATTTAGAAAATAGCCCATACATTTATCTCTACCACCAAAGAGCATGACCATGTATTTTCCAACATTGTATAACATTTGCCACTTTCTTGCACATTCTCCTAATCTGTCTAAGTCCTTCTTCATCCTACCTGTTTCCTTAACACTACCTGCCCCTCCACCAATCTTCATATCATCTGCAAACTTGGCAACAAAGCCATCTATTTCATCATCTAAATCATTTACACATAGCATAAAAAGAAGTGGTCCCAACACCGACCACTGTGGAAAACCACTACTCTCTGGCAGCCAACCAGAAAAGGATCCTTTTATTCCCATTCATTGCCTCCTACCAATCAGCCAATGCTCTAACCATGTTAGTAACTTTCCTGTAACACCATAGGCTCTTAACTTGGTAAGCAGCCTCATGTGTGGCACCTTGTCAAAGGCCTTCTGAAAGTCCAAATATATAACATCCACTACATCCCCTTTATCTATCCTAATAGTACTCACTTCAAAGGATTCGAACAGGTTTCTCAGGCAGGATTTTCCCTTAAGGAAACCTTGCTGACTTTGTATTATCTTGTCCTGTGTCACCAAGTAATCCATCACATCATCCTTAACAATTGGCTCTAACATCTTCCAAACCACTGAGGTCAGGCTAACTGGTTTATAATTTCCTTTCTGCTGCCTTCCTCCTTTCTTAAAGCATGGAGAAACATTTGCAATTTTCCAGTCCGCTGGCACGATGACTGAGTACAATGATTTTTGAAAGATCATTTCTAATGCTCCAGAATATCTAATGCTACCTCTTTCAGAGCTCTAGGGTGCAGTTCCTCTGGTCTGGATGACTTAAGTACCTTTAGGTCTTTTAGCTTTTTGAGTACCTTCTCTCTTGTTACAGTAAATGCACCCACTTCTTTTCCTTCACATGCTACAATATCAGGCATACTGCTAGTGTCTTCCACAGCAAAGACTGATGCAAAATACTCATTTAGTTCAGCAGCCATTTCCTTGTCCCCATTATTATTTCTCCTGCCTCATTTTCTAGCCGTCCTATATCCACTCTCAATTTGCTTTATTTGCTTTAATTAATTTGCTCAATTAACATCCCTACCAGCAGCTCCTTCCGATTTACTTTGGTCAACTCGTCTCTCATAGTACTGTAACTTCCTTTACTCCACTGAAATACTGCTACATCAGACTTTACTTTCATATTCTGATCACTGGTTCCTAAGGGTTCTTTTACCTTAAGCTCCCTAATCGTCTCCAGTTCATTACATAACACCAAATCCAGTTTAGCTGATCCCCTAGTAGGCTCAGGGGATCAGCTAAAAAGCTCTAAAAAGCTACCTCTTAGGTATTCATCAAGCTCACTCTCTTGAGAATCATTACCAATCTGATTTTTCCAATTGACCTGCATGTTAAAATCTCCCATGATTACCATAACATTGCCCTTTTGACTCGGCTTTTCTATTTCCTGCTGTAACTTGTGGTCCACCTCCCAGCCACTGTCGGGAGGCCTGTAAATAACTGCCATTAACGTCCTTTTACCCTTGTAGTTTCACAACTCAACCCACAAGGACTCAACATCCTCTGATCCAATGTCACATCTTTCACATGATTTGATGCCATTCTTTACCAGTAGAGCCACACCACCCCCTCCGCTTACCTTCCTATCCCTCTGATACAACATGTAACCTTGGACATTCAGCTCCCAACTACAACCGTCCTTCAGCCACAATTCAAAATAATTGTTGCTTATAAATTTTAGATATTCAGGATTCTCCAATTAACCCAATGTTCTTTGGATTGCCAGGTTTGCAAATGAATCCTCAATTTATGAGAACAAAGTGGAAGCTGCGACTTCAGTAATAGTAAATTTGAAATTCATGCAGGTACAAACCTCTGGTAAGAACATATCTCACTAATAAAGAAACATTAAAGGAGTCAAGTATTTGTGCTTCATTTTGGCAACCTTCATGCATAAAAATTGATCAAGCTTCATGTCCCAACATGCTATGAACAATCAAAGGGCTTTTAAATTAATTTTGAAAATAGTCTGTGAGCCAAAAGAGATAGTGAAGGAAGTATTCATAAAGAGACACAAATGGGATGGAGAATAATCAGACCATAGAATAACCAGCATTAGAATCTTTTCTCCTCTCTAAATCCCTGGGGTATGACTATCAAGAGCATTTACAAATTTAGAAGAAAACATACACGTTACAGATGCCATTCCACAGAGTCTGTAAAAGTCAATGGAGGTGTGAAACATCAGAATTCAGACTACGGATAAACTGAAAACTTACCCCATCAAATTAATTTGTTTTTAATGCACAAAAGTAGAAACTACTGGATCAGCCCTTTCTACCTTTGACCCTGTGAAACAAACCAAGCATTTTCCTGGGCTGAATTCCATCCTACAAATTAGGTGAGAACCAAATATTCCTGACTTAACTGAGCTAAACCATTTTCTTTCTGAACTGGTTTTATTTAGCCAAAGGAAACAGAAAGATTTTTTTCCATATTGATATTGCTTCCTTTTTGTTCTCAGATCTGGTCACACCATTCTGGTCATTATGGGCGTCAGTGAGTTGTGAAAGAGTTCCTGTTCTTTCCCTAGCATTTGCTTTTGTGCATTTGAATGATCTAAGGTAGGGAGTCAACATTTTCAAAAATTGCTCACTGATCTATCCTATAAATGAGTGAGGTTTGAGAAGTAATCCAGATTTCAAAGTCTATGGTAACTTTGTCCTAATTCTATGGGGGCTCCTGCTGAAACATTTGGCTTCAAATATCCAATTTTTTGTCTCTTATTTAAATGGATTTGCCACCATTATTCAGTTCTATCTTCTGATGTGCATCATTTGCTGTATCATAGCAACACAAAGCTGGAGAACAATACCAGCAGGTTTGTTCGAGCATTTTCCTCAATATCATTGATATGTCTCAATTGTCTCAGATTTTGCTTTATTTCACATGTCATCTCATAAAAGTTCTGAAAATACTTTGTGTCACGTACAATACAACTGAAAGCTTGGGAATTTAAGCACATATTCTTCAATTAATTCTTAAGCCTTGACTAAGGTAAAATGCCTTCAAAACATCAACACATCTTCAGGTCCTGTATTTATTAACCACTTGTGTGTATTTAGCAAGCAAACAATAACTGGTAGACATTCAGTTTAATAATGCATCACATTGCTATCTTTAAAGCTTATATAGCTGCATTGAGTAAAGTGTTGGAATTTGGATTGCAATTCAATCTCACCAAAAAGTCTTTCAAAAGTGAGGTTCATAGCCGAACGCAATGTTCAACAAGGTCTTTCATCTTTCTCTGAATCTTCTGGGTATTTTATGATGTAGAGCACAAAGAAGCCCAGAAATGCATAGTAATATCCAATGGAATTCTTGGGTGCCTCTTGCAGTATTTTCATTTGTTTGAGTAAAGCTGGTTGATGATGTAGATACTTGTAGAGAAGAAGACCCTGATGAAACTTGTGAGGCTGACTTCCTTTTTACTTAAAGAGAAGCTTCTTGAACAGCTTTCAGCTGTGAGGACCCATGCAGAGAATCCACCACTCAGCACTGAAACAACCCAATTTTCCTGCATGATCACCAATACACCAGTTGGTTACCCCTGCTAATGATCAAACCTATAACTTGATGACTACTGATTCCTGACAGTATCTACTTCCTTGATGACCATTTTGCTGCCTCTCATTTCATATCCAATGGTTTTTAATCTAACTCTTCTGGGCTTTCCTACCTAAATCAGAAGCTAGCCCTTGGACAAACATTTTGAGTTACCTGTTGGGTCTTGTACACCCTTTAATTTTACTGTTGAGGGCCCTCAAACAAAACATTGATCATCCCATTGATGTATCCAAATGGGTGACACTCTGCTTCTTGGCCTAAACTCTTAAGTTCTATACAACTCCTCTTTATTTAAGCCTTACATATTTCAAAACAAACGGGGTCCAAGACTCGGAAACAGCACTGAAGAAAGGGAAGTCCCTCATCCTGATAACCAACATGTAAAACAAAGAACTATTGGCTGAATGGGTCAATATCTGGCATTCTGCAATCTTCACTTCAGCTGATATCCATCTGTGTCCTCGCACAACCAACCAACCCGCCTTGACAATATTTAAATTGCTCTTTAAGAGATTTTATGGGATAGATGCTGGATTATTTTGGCTTCTTATACTTAACTGCCATATAAAGGTGAGTTGGTCATTGAGCATAAGTGGCAGAGGGAAACCAGTCAGAGCAGAATCAATGCAGTCAGAGGGAATAGAGGGAAGGTCAGAGGGAATGTCAGAGGGAAGGTCAGAGGGAAGGTCAGAGGGAATAGAGGGAAGGTCAGAGGGAAGGTAGGGGTGGAGTGCATGGTTGAAGACATCTGGCAAGAGTCTTTAGGGGAAGTTGTAATTATAAACAGCATTTTGTAGATTGCCACACATAGCTGTATGTGACAAATCACTGCCGATCTCTATGCAAGTGAAATTATCTCATCTCATTCAATCTTGTTAGAGGGAGTACAGGATATATAGAAAAATGATGGGAAAGCAAGAAGTTTCAGATTCAGCAAGCTGGAATAAAAGCAGAAAATGCTGGAGTTACCCTGCAGCATCTGGGGAGAGGGAGACACAATTACATTTTAGGTCTAATAAAAGATCTAGTGAAAGGTAAACATTCCTTCCTTCTTCAGCTTTCAGAGATGCTGTCTGATCTGCAGACTATTTCCGGCACTTTCAATTTCATATTACCATTTTAATATTGGTCCAAATCGCACTAGCTATGGTCAGTCGTCCCAAATAGAATCATCTGCATTTAGCCCCTCAAGCCGAAGTATTGCCCATATACACAAAGGCTGAGAAACTTTTTGACAGCTTTGTGTGGTGACACTTCCACTGTCGGAATTTAAATCCCTTATTTTATTACGGTAAGCTTCTGGGTTTGCCGATTATGAAGTAAAGCAATTGATTTAATTTTTTTCACTTTAATGTTTTCATTTTCGTTTTTGTTTTATATATATAAATTAACTAATTTATTTAAAATACATACATTTGGACATATTAATTATGTTAATTTTAATAGTAATACAGTAAATGTCTCAAGATAATATTGGCAACAATAATGGAATGATTGTTTTGATGCGAAAGTTTCGGCCCACTGGGTTGCATTCTGTTAAGCTCCACTAAGACTAAGACCCTGGCACCACCTGACACCAGCACTTGGGTGGCAGAGTGGAAGTGGTTGGTAAGGTAATTGTCCCACCACAGCCCCAGGGTAAGTATGGATGTGGAAGACTATAGGTTGTGATTCTGGATGGAAGGATCAGAGCAGCATAAACTGGCTCAGACACCTGCTACTCAACCCTTTGCTGTCCAGAAATTTAGTCAAAATCAGAATGAGAACCTGGTTTATTATCAGTGGCCTACTGTATTGTCATGAAACTTGTTGTTTTGCAGTAGCAGTACAGTGCAAAGACATAAAATTACAATAAATTACAAAATAAATAAACAGTACAAATAAAGAAAAGGAATAATGAGAAGGTGTTCTTGTGTTCATGGACCATTCAGAAATCTGATAGTGAAGCAAAAGAAACTATTCCTAAATCATTGAGTGTGGGTCTTCAGGCCCTTGCAGCTCATCCACCTGATGGTAGTAAAGAGAAGAGGGTATGTCATGGAGGGTCCTTGATGATGGATGCCTCTTCTTGAGGCACTGACTGCTAAAAATATCCTCAACGGTGGAAAAGGTTGTGCCATTGATGGAGCTGAGTGAATCTATCACACTCTGCACACTTTTGCAATCCTGTGCATTGGAGCCTTCATAACAGTTTGTGATTCAACCAATCAGAATGTTTTCTGCTGTATATCCCTAGAAATTTTCAAGCATTCCTGTGGCAAATGAAGAAGCCTTCATACACCTTTAGAAGGTCATGCCTCACTCCTATGTTCCAGTGAGAGATAAACCAACCTATCCACTCTCCCCTCATCAATAGTTCCCTGTTATTGGCAACATCCAGGTGAATTTCTTTTGTATAGTCTCTAACTCTACCAAATCCTTCCCGCAGTGTGGAAATCAGAATGGTGCACAATATACAGGCTGATCAATGTCTTGTACAACTGTGGCATGAAAGCCTCTCTCTTCTACTCAATGCCTCAGCCTATGAAGGCAACCAAATGCACTTTACACTAAACTATCAACCTGTGCTGCCATTTTCAATGAGCTTTGGATTTGCTCTGTCCCTGTACATCAGTTCTCAGTAGTTCTTTCCCATTTACTCTATAGACATCCTACCAGAATTTGTACCCCAAAATGCATGACTTTCTATGAGGAGCCCTGGGCAGCTTTTCACATTAAACACCGCTATTTAAATGAAGGATACTTCTGTGAATACAACAGGAGGAATTCTCAATCCAATGTTATTTAAATAAATACTCTTCACAGGAGTCCTGTAAATATTTGACTATTTATATTCAAATAATTGATGTCTAAACTGTGCATATATATTTCTCATGTCTCAGCTTTACCAGTTAATTTGAAAGTAAGACGTTGAATTTAAATTGCAATTTTGCAATGGAATCAGAATAAATTGTAATTACAATTTAGAGTATCTCATTATCAATGCATCTCTATTAAATAAAAATCACACAACTCATTTTGCAGCTTTTGTTTGTGAATATTTTTGTTTAGACAATGATATTGTTAGGAAATTGGCTATAAAATGTTCTGTATCTGATGATGTGAATTAGCTAAATTAAAATATACTATTGGAATAACTGCTTAATATACAGTAGGCATTTGTGTATTACTCGATCTGTTTATGCTAATTCAACTATTTTGTATTCATGGGTACAGTAAATCTCATTATTTCCTTAGACCATGTCAGATCCAATGTGCTGCATAATGGCAGAACTGTATTAGCTTAAGAGAGTTTCAGAATCAGACCACAAAAACATTTACAATTATTTACAAGGTCCCACATGGGAGGTTGGTCATGAAAGTTCAAGATAAAGTAGGAAATTGGATTAGATATAGGCCTTGTAGATAGTGGTAGTAGATAGTTGCCTCTCTGACAGGAAGCCTGTTACTAGTGGAGTGTCACAGGGATTGGTGCTGAGCTTGTTGTTGTTTGTCAATATCAACAATCTGGATGATAACATGGTTAGTTGGGTTAACACATTTGCGAATGACACCAAGATTGGAGATTCAGTGGACAGTGAGGAAGATACTAGTGGATAACATAGAGAAAGTGCAGAGGAGATTTACAAGGAGGTTGCCTGGATTGAAGGGCATGCCTTATGACAATAGGTTAAGTGAACTTGGCCTTTTCTCCTTGGAGTGATGGGAGATGAGAGGTGACCTGATAGAGGTGTATAAGATGATGAGATGCATTGATCATGTGGATAGTCAGAGGCTTTTTCCCAGGTCTGAAATAACTAACATGAGGGAGCATAGTTTTAAAGTGTATGCAAGTAGATACAAGGGGGATGTCAGAGGTAATTTTTTTTTTACACAGAGAGTGGTAAGTGCATGGAATGCACTACCGGCATTGGTTGTAGATGAGAATCCAATAGCATCTTTTCAGAGACGCTTAGATTGGTACATGGAACTTAGAAAAATAGAGGGCTACGTGGTAGGGAAATTCTAGGCAGTTTCTAGAGTAGGTTACATGGCCAGCACAATGTTGTGGGCCGAAGGACCCTTAATTTGCTGTAGATTTCTATATTCTATGTTCTATCAAAGCTTGCAGTGAGACCTGGACCAGCTGGAAAAATGGAAGTTGGGATTTAATGCAGGCAAGTGCGAGGTTTTGCACTTTGGGAGGACCAACCAGGGTAGGTCTTACACAGTGAGTGGTAGGGCACTGATGAGTGTGGTAGGACAAAGGGATCTGGGAATAGAGATCCTTAATACCTTGAAAGTGACATCATAGGTGGATAGGGCTGATAGGATCGATTTGCCTTCATAAATCAAAGTATTGAGTAGAGGAGTTGGGCTGTTATGTTGAAATTTTATATTACATTGGTGAGGCCTAATTTGTAGTATTGTGTGCAGTTTTGGTCACCTACCTAGAAGAATGATGTAAATAAAATTGAGAAAATTTACAAGGATATTGCCGGGACTGGATGACCTGAGACATAAGAAAAGATTAAATAGCTTTATTCCCTAGACATAGAAAGTTGAGGGGAGATTTGATAGAAGTATACAAAATTATGAAGGTGTGTAGATAGGGTAAATGCAAGCTGCCTTTTTCCACTGAGGTTGAGTGAGCTACAAATAGAGGTTATAAGTTTATAGTGAAAGATAAAATGTTTAAGGGGAACATACGAGAAAACTTCTTCACTCAGAAAGTGGTGAAATTTGGAATGAGTTACCAGCACAAGTGGTAGATGTGATTTTGATTTCAACATTCATGGTAAGTTTGGATAGGTACATGGTTGGGTGGGATAGGGAGGACTATGCTTATGGTGCAAGACGATGGGACTGAGTCAGTACCTCCAGTTGAAATCTGTCTTTTTGTGTGTTTCCCCCTAGCTGTCAGTCTGTGGTTTTGTATTGCCGTGTGCTCCTGTCCCCACTTCTGCTCTACTCCGGCCCCTGTATTACAGAGTACTCCGTCTCTCATCTGTTTCTCATTATTACCTGTATTGCTGCCCCCCGTGTCTCATAGTGCTCTACCTATTATCTGCCTCTCTGTTTATTGCTCAGTGTATTTCAGTCCTGTGTTTTCACCTGTTTGTTGCCAGATTGTGCTAGTGAATTTTCCTGAGCCTTTCAGCATTTGTATCTGTACTCTGTCTGTCTGATTATTGACTCTGCCTGTTTCCCAATTCTGGTTTTTGGATTTCTCTGGATGTTTTGATCTCTGCCTGAACTTTGACACTGACTTTGTTGGCTCCTCAGGATTTGTTGCTCAATTAATATAATTGTGTGCACAGTACTGGGTCTGCAATTAGATCCCTGTTCCAGTGTCCTGACAGACTGGAAAACTTAAATGGTTTTGAACAGTCTGGATGGGCTAAAGGGCCTATTTGCATGCTGTAGTTTTCAATGACTCTCTGATTTATTATCTGTAGATGTTTATCTGGGAGAGACAAGAATGAAACTTCAACCTGAGCCTGATGTGGCTTGAAGCTGATATAAGGAGGGGGTCTAATCAGGTTTCAGGTTCTGAATCCCACAGTCCAAGTGACAAGGATTCTTCAGTAATCATGGGGACTTTAATCTACATAAAACTGTGGAAATCAAATTAGTACTGACAATGCAGAGGGTGAATTTGTGGAATGTATACAATGTGGATTTTGTAGGACAGTTTGTGGAGGAGCTGACTAGATGATAGGGCATTATAGAATTAATACTATGAAGCAAATATTGGCAAAAGGTCTTCCTGCAGAATAATCCTATAGTGAAGGGATACTGACAATGGAACTTTACATTCAGTTTAAAAGTGTGCAAGGACCTGTGAAGGTACAAGGGACAGATTGGCAGTTGTATGTTGAAAAACTATAATAAAAGATATGATACAGGACAAGCAATGGATAGTAATTAAAGAAATAAGACATGATTTGCAGCAAGTTCATAAGGAATAATGGCACAACAGGAAAAGTGGTTGAACTCAATTTTAAGGGAAATTAAAGGTAGTGTGACATCAAAAAAAAATCTTGCCAGAAAAAGTTCTTAAAGCATCTGCAGTCCTTTTTTGCTTTGAGAGTGGACAGAGACTGGAAAATGAATAATGGAGAATAAGAAAATGAATGAGGAATTAAACAAAAACAATGTGCTTGACTTCATTGGAGAAGACACATTAAAACTCCACAAAAATGTTGGAGGGCATAGTTCAACTGCAAACAAGAGATGTTAATAACCCTGAAATCTGATAACTTCCAGTGATATGATGATCATCTCTAGACATTGAAAGATGTAGACCAGGTTACTGTCCTTGAAAATTCTACAGATTCTGGAATGGTTCCATAGATTGGTGGGTAGTAAATGTGAAGCAGAAGGGAGAGAGAAAGCAGGGAACTGCCATTTCGTTAGTCTGATATCAGTGGACGGAAACATATCAATGTGGATTTATGAAATGATTATCATATTTAACTTATTGGAGTACTTTGAGGATCTATTTAGTAGAGTAGAAGAAAGGGAATCACGGGATGTTGTACATTTGTATCTTGGAGAGGTTTTATTGAAGTTCCACACAGGAAATTGCTGTATAAGCTAAATTGTATGGAATTGGAGGTAATGTATCAGAATCAATTGGGAGTTTTGTTAAAAAAGTGTAAAAACTAAACAAGTTACTTCTCTGGTTGCAAACACGAGGAAATCTGCAGATGCTGGAAATTCAAGCAACACACAAAATGCTGGTGGGACGCAGCAGGCCAGGCAGCATCTATAGGGAGAAGCACTGTTGACGTTTTGGGCCAAGACCCTTCATTGTTGATGTTTCGGGTTGAGTCCTGACGAAGGGTCTTGGCCCGAAACGTTGACAGTGCTTCTTCCTATAGATGCTGCCTGGCCTGCTGCGTTCCATCAGCATTTTGTGTGTGTTACTTCTCTGGTTGGTAGACTTTGAACAGTAGGTACTGCAGGGATTGTTGACTAACCCCAATTATTCAACATTTTTAAGCGAAGGGTTAAAATGTCATATTTCCAAGTTTGCAAATTATAAAAAAGAGAATGTGAGTCATGATAGTGCTTAAAGAGGAGTGAACGCCTGCTCAGTGAACAGACAAGAATATCGCAGATGTATTATAGATAGGAAAATGTGAGGTTTATTTACTTCAGCAGTAAAGACACAAACGCTGAGAGAATGAGGAATGATAAGAATCAGAAGAAACCACCTGTCTGTGCAAATATCTCACTGATTTCTAATGTGCAGGTGTAGCAGGCAGTTGGGAAGCAAAAATACATTGGAGGAAGAGCTGATTTATTGAAGGAAGAGCAGCTTGCAGGCTTGGAGCTTAATGTAGCTTCCTAATTCATAGTCATCAACGAAAACAAGGAGCCTTTGCCATACTTCAGTCCTTAGCATCAACAGTGCACATTCACAACCCTCAGGGAGAACAGGTAACACATATGGTTTCCTTACATCTGCTGCAGTTGTCTACTTCAATGAATGATTCCTTGATCCTACAATTGCATTGACTTACTACAACATCTTTTTCTTGAAGAATAGCACTTAGATGAAACTTCTACAAGAAGTGCACTTTCTTCAGATCAGCTTCTTCCTCTAGGTATAAGCATAGGTTAAAATCTTGAACCATCAGGGATGTCATACAATATTGATGCTGACCAATCAGCGCTCTAGTTTAGCAGTTGCAAGTAACGCACATAACAGTACATCAATCAGCAAACCAGTCAGCACCCAAGTGCAACGAACCAGTGAAATCAACACATGGATGATGCAATATAGTGTAGAGAAGCGTACGGTCATGCACTCTGGTAGAAGGAATAAAGGCTTAGACTATTTTTTAAACGCGAAGCAAATTGAAGATTGGGGATGTAAAGGTACTTAGGAGACCTAATAGGATTTCCCTAAAGATTAACTTGCAGGTTGAGTTGGTAATAAGGTAGGCAAAAGGAAAATCAAAATTCATTTTGAGAGGACTACAATATAAAAGCAAGGATATAATGCTGAGGCTTTATACTGCACGGGCATTAGAGAAAGTCCTGAGGAGGTTTACATGAATGATTCTGGGGATGAAAGGGTTAACACATGAGTAGCATTTGATAGCCCTGGGCTTGTACTCCATGGAATTTAGAAGAATGGGGGGGGGGGGGTTGAAATCCTTTGAATATTGAAAGAACAAGATTAAGTGGACATGGCGAAGATGTTTCTAATATCGGGAGTGTCTAGGACCAGGAAGCAGAATATAAGGAAGACCCTTTAGAACAGAGATAAGGAAGAATTTATTCAGCTGGAATGTGATGAATCTGTGGAATTGATTGCCACAGACAGCTGTGGAGGACAAGGCATTTTGGGTACACTTAAAGTGGGGGGTTGATGGGTTCTTGATCGATAAAGGCAACAAAAGTTTAAGGAAGAAGACAGGAGTATGTGGTTGAGAGCAGAAGTGAATCAGCCATGATCAAACGGCAGAACAAAGTCGATGATCCAAATGACCTAATTCTCCCCCTGTGTATTACGGTCTTATTGTTTGGGGGAATTACAACAAGGATTATCACAATTATACAACAGCTTTGGCATCAGTCAAATTATTTCATGATCACGTAATCAGCTGTACTGAGTCTATAATTTGAAGTGGGGTGGGGGTGGATTCATCACTTAGTTTTTAATGTTGATTACGGTTTTGCTTAAATGTCACTAGGTGAGGAATGCTATGGACAACTTTTACCATACAAGTGAAAAGGCATTTGAGTACTACTAGTGCTTTAATAATCAGATATAGCAAGACTAAATCATTAATCAAAAATCAAAAACAATTCACTCATTGGTGCATTTCCCATTAAATAACATCAGTATGCATGGCAGGGTCCACCACTTGCGTATGACGCCCCTTCTGTTCCTTACTGTTGAAACCCAAGTAGATTTTTCAATACGAGGCCATTGCAGGCTTCATTGCTACATGTGACAAGAAGGGGTAAAATATCAGTCTTGGGTGAGGGCCGTGGGTGATGTACAAAGACACTAGCATTATAATCCAGCTTGAAGAGTGCAAGCTGTGTAAGAGTACACTTAAGAGATAAATTTGGAGGGAAAAATAGGATATGAGATTGCTGTAGCAGACAAGGTGAAGGAAAGTCAAGGTGGCGGGACCTGGGCTCAAGAGTGGGGAACAAGCCAATGTTTGGTTGCTGGAGCTGAAGGGCTGAATTATGGTGGCGGACCCTGAGTCTGAGAGTGTAATAAAGCAGCAGGGCCTAGGCCCGAGAGTGAGGAACAACCTACTGCTTGGCTGATTTAAGTGCCAGGCCTGACTGAAAGGGTCAGGATGTCAGGGCCGAGCCAGTTTTCAGCTCGTTGCTCTGCGAGGTTTACTCATCTCTACGCTGAACTGAGGCTGCGGCCTGCAGCTAATGGATTCCTGGATCAGCTGCAGTACTTTAATAATAAATGTACTTTGAACTTTGATTCTCTAAGCAGCAAGCTATGTATTGACTTCAACTTGAATGGATTTCTCAGTAGGGCTGTGGAGCAGATCAGAAAATCCAAGGAACAATACAATCTCAGTTGCTGTGGATCTCAAATGGAGTGATATCCATAAGTGAAAGCAGAAAATTTAATCACAGTATAGGATCTATCAATTCTCCATTCCTGAAGCCTTGAAATTATTCAATAAAGTTATGTAAAAGGTATATGTCATTTACAAAAAGCTTCCCTCTTTACTCCCAGAGGGAGTTATTTCCCACTGCCCTTTTCAGGAAACTGGACACACTTCCTTACTGGACACCCTTAATATCTTCTGATTTTCACAGCATTGGCTTTAACCATATAACAATTACAGCACGGAAACAGGCCATCTCGGCCCTTCTAGTCCGTACCGAATGCTTACTCTCACCTAGTCCCACTGACCCGCACTCAGCCCATAACCCTCCATTCCTTCCCTGTCCATATACCTATCCAAATTTACTTTAAATGACAAAATTGAACCTGCCTGTACCACTTCTACTGGAAGCTCATTCCACATAGCTACCACTCTAGAACCATAGAAACATAGAACCATAGAACTTTACAGCACAGAAACAGGCCGTTTGGCCCTTCTTGGCTGTGCTGAACCATTTTCTGCCTAGTCCCACTGACCTGCACCTGGGCCATATCCTCCAAACCTCTCTGATCCATATACCTGTCCAAGTTTTTCTTAAATGTCAAAAGTGAGCCCGCATTCACCACTTCATTTGGTAGCTTATTCCACACTCCCACCACTCTTTGCTTGAAGAAGAAGCCCCCCCCCCCCAATGTTCCCTTTAAACTTTTCCCCCTTCACCCTTAACCCATGATCTCTGTTTTTTTTTCCTCCCCTGGCCTCAGTGGAAAAAGCCTGCTTGCATTCACTCTGGCTATACTCATCATAACTTTATACACCTCTATCAAATCACCCCTCATTCTCCTACGCTCCAGGGAATAAAGTCCTAACCTATTCAACCTTTCTCTGTAACTCAGTTTCTTAAGTCCCGGCAACATTCTTGTAAACCTTCTCTGCACTTTTTCAAACTTATTAATATCCTTCCTGTAATTAGGTGACCAAAACTGCACACAATACTCCAAATTCGGCCTCACCGATGCCTTATACAACCTCACCATAACATTCCAACTCTTATACTCAATACTTTGATTTATAAAGGCCAATGTACCAAAAGCTTTCTTGTGAAGCCACTTTTAGGGAATTATGTACCTGTACTCCCAGATCCTTCTGTTCTACTGCACTCCTCAGTGTCCTACCATTTACCTTGTATGTTCTATGTTGGTTTGACCTTCCAAAGTGCAATACCTCACACTTGTCTGCATTAAACTCCATCTGCCATTTTTCAGCCCATTCCTCCAACTGGTCCAAATCCCTCTGCAAGCTTTGAAAACCTTCCTCACTGTCCACTACATTTCCAATCTTTGTATCGTCAGCAAATTTGCTGATCCAATTTGCCACATTATCATCCAGATCATTGATATAGATGACAAATAACAATGGACCCAGCACTGATCCCTGTGGCATACCACTTGTCACAGGCCTCCACTCAGAGTAGCAATCCTCCGCTACCACTCTCTGACTTCTCCCATTTAGCCAATGTCTAATCCAATTTACTACCTCTCCATGTATACCTAGCAACTGAATCTTCCTAACTAACCTCCCATGCGGGACCTTGTCAAAGTCCTTACTGAAGTCCATATATACAACATCCACTGCCTTCTCTTCATCCACTTTCCTGGTAACGTCCTCAAAAAATTCTAATAGATTGCTTAAACATGACCTACCACGCACAAAGCCATGCTGACTTTTCCTAATAAGTCCCTGTCTATCCAAATACTTGTAGATCCTATCTCTTAGCATTCCTTCCAATAATTTACCCACTACCACTACCACTCTCTGAGTAAAGAAATTCCCCCTCGTGTTACCCCTGAACTTTTGCCCCTAACTCTCAACTCATGTCCTCTTATTTGAATCTCCCCCACTCTCAATGGAAAAAGCCTATCCACGCCAACTCTATCTATCCCCTCATAATTTTAAATACCCCCCTCAACATTCTACGTTCCAAAGAATAAAGACCTGACTTGTTCAACCTTTCTCTGTAACTTAGGTGCTGAAACCCAAGTAACATTCTAGTAAATCTTCTCTGTACTCTCTCTATGTTGTTGACATCTTTCCTGTAATTCGGTGACCAGAACTGTACACAATACTCCAAAATTGGCCTTACCAATGCCTTGTACAATTTTAACATTACATCCTAACTCCTATACTCAATGCTCTGATTTATAAAGGCCAGCGTACCAAAAAGCTTTCTTCACCACCCTATCCACATGAGATTCCACCTTCAGGGAACTATGCACCATTATTCCTAGATCACTCTGTTCTACTGCATTCTTCAATGCCCTACCATTTACCATATATGTCCTATTTTGATTAGTCCTACCAAAATGTAGCACCTCACACTTATCAGCATTAAACTCCATCTGCCATCTTTCAGCCCACTCTTCTAACTGGCCTAAATCTGTCTGCAAGCTTTGAAAACCTACTTCATTATCCACAACGCCACCTATTTTAGTATCATCTGCATACTTACTAATCCAATTTACCACCCCATCATCCAGATAATTAATGTATATGACAAACAACATTGGACCCAGTACAGAGCCCTGAGGCACACCACTAGTCACCGGCCTCCAACCTGACAAATAGTTATCCACCATTACTCTCTGGCATCTCCCATCCAGCCACTGTTGAATCTATTTTGCTACTTCAATATTAATACCTAACGATTGAACCTTCCTAACTAACTTTCCATGTGGAACCTTGTCAAAAGCCTTACTGAAGTCCATCTTTGTACAAGATTATGATGGGTACAGTAATTCAAAGATAGTCATTGCCAATTCTGCCCGTAAATACTCGTAAAACATGCGATTGATGTTCCACTTATTACCAGTGAGAAACCTGCCAAGGCCCCAGCTAGACTTTGGTGCTCAAGACTGTTGCCTGAATCCCAGGCTGGCTCCTTGTAGGCGGTATACAGGCTACTCCCTAGTCAACAGGGCATTTCCCGTTCCAGTTTCCCATGCCTGTCATTCGGTGGGCACAGGGCTGGACCTTATGAGAATTGTGCTTGTCATCATGGGGACTCTGGGGTAAAATTAGTTATTTTGAGAAACAGCACAGAATAAGCTATTCTGGCCCTTTGAGCTGTGCTGTTCCATTTTAACCTTAACCTAATCACGGGACAATGACCAATTAATCTACTAACCAATATGTCCTTGGACTGTAAGAGGAAAAGGACTACCCAAAGAAAACACATGCATTTCACGGGAGGACATACAAACTGCCTACAGAGATGTGGGGATTGAACTTTGAACTCCGATGGTCCATGTGGTAATCGCATTGTGCTAACCACTATGCTACCATGGCACCCCAAATTATGTTCAAAGTTATCTAGAGTTTAAGAGTGAATAATATTTCATGTTAAAGGGCTGCTTGTATGGAAACCGTGGACAGGGTTGACTGCCTTTGAGCAATTAGGAACAGGCTCTTACAGATAATTGTTTAAGTGAGTTGTGTTCAGTGTCAGAGAGAAGTACATATGAGTAGATGTCATAGATATCGTTAAATATTGTGATGGTATTGGGTTTGCTAACTACAAAGTTCTAAACTCAAACAAAGACTTTAATCCCTATCAGATATGAATAGCCATGGTACTCTCAGTAAGGGAGGTTGTACTGTAACTACCCAATCTTCAAAGACTAGTTCTCTTTGTTATTTATTCTCCACAGTGAGTTTAGCTACCATTACCCATTATTTGAGCAGTGGGTCCCCTCTCCCTACCAAGGAGAAGATACTTTCAGCTAACATAGTAATTTAAAACACAGTTAATTTATTTTCGGTGATGCATGTTTAAATTCAGGCAACGTTCTTAAAACACACTTAAAACTCACAGATCTCCATCTTATAAAACATTTCCAAATTACAAAGGATTTTGAAGACACAGGTATAATTCCTATAAACTAAAAACATGGAGCTGAACGAATTGCAGAAATCAAAGCCAGAGAAATGGATTCTAGTTCTCCCTGTGTTTCTTTAATGCCTCTTGGAGTTCCTTACCCCATTTCCAATAAGCCGGAATTGTTCCCTGCATTTATATCCTTTTTCTGCCACTTGGGTGACTTCACACATCTACTATTTCCTCAGACACCTTTTTTACATAAATGGCCTAAAAGCTTTTTGGAGACATAGACCTGAACTATCTACAATTAATGCTGTGAAGCTAACTTCCTTAAAATGTCCAACAGTAATAGATCAGTTATTGATATGCTAAATGATCGTATCCATCTGGTCTGCTAATTTTGTCAGCTTGTCTGTTTGAAACAAGACAAATGAAATAGCTCATTGTTTTAGACTGTACATCTTGAGAAGTAATAAGCATAGTGTTGTTTGCTCGCAGTCTGTTCCATGGACAGAGCTTGTTGAAAGGCTGCTTGTCATTTGCATTTTACAAAATGAAGACTGGTTCCTGCTTATGACCAGAAGTTAAACAACTGTTTGATCTTACAAGTGGCTGCTGCTGTGTTTAGAAAGCCAAGTTTGGTAAACACAAGGCCCACTGGCCCAGGAAGTGAATAACCATCACAATGCTAAAGCTGTGTAAGATACAAAGAACAGATACCTGTTACTGTACAACTAGCTACAGTGTGTTTATGTGAGAATGTGCTTAATGTGTGAATATGTCACTATGCCATCATGAAGCAAGATAAAAATAAATTTCTGTGAGCATCCAAATTTGACTTCCTGCAGAAATCTGTCTGTTTGCTTCATGCTGACTTGCAAGCCGTGACCTAGCCAGTGGGACCACAATAAATCCAATATCATTGTGGCTTGGTGTCAAAGATGAGTCAACACACCAAAGCATTTGCAGTCTTTCTCACCATAGGACATCACTAAAAGGTTCCAGCTGGATTGGAGCTAATTCAGAAGGCTGATAGGAAGCTGTTCAACTTATGATGCCGCCACTCCAGAACCAACCTCAGTCGTTCAGCTCCTGTTCTCTTTTGAGGCTTGCATGTGATTGTGACTGAAGTTCAAACTTCAAATCACTCTCCGCTTGTTCACTGGAGAATGCAAGAGAATGAGCCTTAGATTTACTCTCTGTAAAACAAATGACCCCCACCAACTTGTCCACATTGGACATCGTTACCATCCATCAAAACCAGACATTCATAACAAGAAGCCCAGGAACATGGACCTCTTCACATACCTCTGGAGCAACTTTCCAGAAATTGCTGACACCAAAGCACTGGAGAGATAGCACCAATACAGATTCCCCAAATGCACTGGCACCATAAGGGAAATAACATCAGCATCTTCTCCTAAACCTTAATTGTATTTAATTTGGCCCCATTGGACAGACCACTCTGGTTTTCAGGCAGACATCAGAGCCTTGAGACTCACTCTATTCTAAGCTCCGTTTTTGAACATAGAACACAGCACAGGAACAGGCCTTTCAGTCCCCCTTGGCTGTGCCAATGGTGATACCAATATAAACTAATTCCACCTGTCTGCACACAGTCCTGTCCCTCTAACCACTGCCCGTTCGTTACTGTCCCACCAGTGGCAGAGCCAATAAATCCAACAATTTCCTGATCAGTCAGCTTGGAGCCCATTGATGTGCAATAGAAAGGAAATGATCTGATGCTGAGCAATTCTCTATGAAGATGAGATGAAGAAGACAGTGTCCAAATAAATGAGTCTGCATGAAAAAGCAGTACTTTTGCTGATGTGCAGCTCTCCTTGACATTACTTGTGACATCATGAAATTGCTTTCAATGTTGCTGTCTCTTCCGTGATTCCCATTTTTGGAGAAAACAACCGTGGCAATCTCATGTCAGACTTTTCTTACTCCAGCATTTGTTCATGAATCAGTACTTCTAGGTAGCTTCCTGAAAAAAGTGGAACTGTCTCTCTTTCCCCCACAGTCTCACTCTCCTCAGATCCACCTATAGTTATGCAATGCTGCTATGTGGCTGCCTCAGGGGCTACGCATTTAGTGGCAGACCCTCTTCTGTGATTTCCACATTTAATGTGTAAACAGTCAAGCTTGATGGACGATTAATCCCACGAGGAACTACACAGATCCACTTAAATGCACCCTAGTGGCTGCAGTTGGGTGGTGGGGTGGAGATACGTCTGTAGCAGAGGAGGTGTAAGGTGCTCCTTCCCTCCGTTAGCCTGCAGGTCACCCTTGAATAAGGTGTAGTACCTGCTTAGCCCCCCTGATCAGGGCCATGTGAAAACACTGCAGCGGATGGCCGTATGAGCAGATGGTGCATATCACTGCAACCACTGACACTAGGCAGAAAATCTCTGTAGAGTATTGGTAATGGCTGGGGTCACCCATCTTGTAAAGACACTGCCCAGAAGAAAACAGTGGCAAACAACTTCGGTAGAAAAATTTGCCGAGAACAATCGTGATGATGGAAAAACCTTGATCACCCTCATCATAGAGATGGCACATAATGAATGAATGAACTGGCTGCAGATCATGCAAGTGCCAGCTCGAACTTCGTTTGATCGATTTTGTGATTTTTTTCCTTTTGGGGATAACCTGATTTGATACTAGTGCTAAACACAATGATTTCTTTTCTGCACCAGAATTAGTTACAACTCAATTTGCCACAGTTACAATTCAATACACAGCGAATGGTTGCATGTAATCAGCAGCAGTCATTTACACTCAGGTAGTTCAGAAAGCAACAGGGAGTACTGAAGTGAGCAGCAGCCGAATTTTGTACGAGTCACCAGAAGCAGCAATGTCAACATAGTTTATGGAGCTGCCCCAGGCTGTGTAATAAAATGCAAAGTTAATCCAAGTCAGAATCAGAATCTGGTTTATTATCATCGACATATGTCATGAAATGTGTTGTTGTATGGATGCAGAACAATGCAAGACATAAAAGTTACTATAAGTTTCAATGAATGAACAAATAAATAACTAAACAGAGAAACATAAAAAAAAATCACAATACTGGCCCTTCGGCCCACAATGCTGTGCTGAACATATATTTACTTCAAAAATTACCTCAGGTTACCCATAGACCTCTGTTTTTCTAAGCTCCATGTACCTATCCAGGAGTCTCTTAAAGGACCCTATCGTATCCACCTCCACCACTGTCGCCAGCAGCCCATTCCACGCACTCACCACTCTCTGAGTAAAAAACTTACCCCGAACATCTCCTCTATACCTACTTCCAAGCACCTTAAAACCTCTTGTGATAGTCATTTCAGCCCTGGGAAAAGCCTCTGACTATCCACAAGATCAATGCTTCTTATCATCTTATACAGTGATATCAGGTCACCTCTCATCCTTCGTCACTCCAAGGAGAAAAGGGAAAGTTCACTCAACCTATACTCATAAGGCATGCTCCCCAATCCAGGTAACATCCTTGTAAATCTCCTCTGAACCCTTTCTATAGTTTCCATACCTTTCCTGTACTGAGGTGACCAGAACTGACCACAGTACTCCAAGTGGGGTCTGACCGGGGTTGTATATAACTGAAACATTACCTCTCAGCTCTTGAACTCAATCCCATGATTGATGAAGGCCAATATACCAAATGCCTTCTTAACCATGCAGTCAACCTGCGCAGCAGCTTTGAGTGTCCTATGGACTCAAACCCCAAGATCCCTCTGATCCTCAACACTGCCAAGAATCTTACCATTAATCCTATATTCTGCCATCATATTTGATCTACAAAAATGAACCACCTCACACTTATCCGGGTTGAACACCATCTGCCACTTCTCAGTTCAGTTTTGCATCCTTTCAATGTCCCGCTGTAACCTCTGACAGTCCTCCACATTATCCACAACACCCCCAACTTTCGTGTCATCAGCAAATTTACTAACCCTTCCCTCCACTTCCTCATCCAGCTCATTTATAAAATTCACAAAGAGTAGGGGTCCCAGAACAGATCCCTGAGGCACACCACTGGTCACCAGTCTCCATGCAGAATATGGCCTGTCTACACCCACTCTTTGTCTTTTTGTGTGTAAGCCAGTTCTGGGTCCACAAAACAAGGTCCTCTTGGATCCCATGCTCCCTTACTTTCTCATAAATGCCATGCATGGGGTACCTTATCAAATGCCTTGCTGAAAACCATATACACTCATGTACACTACATCTACTACTCTACCTTCATCAATGTGTTTAGTCACATCCTCAAAAAATTCATTCAAGCTTGTTAGGCACGTCTTGCCTTTGTCAAAGCCATGCTGACTATTCCTAATCATATTATGCCTCTCTAAATGTTCATAAATCCTGCCTTTCAGGATCTTCTCCATCAACTTACCAACCACTGAAGTAAGACTCACTGGTCTATATTTCCTGGGCTCTCTCTACTCCCTGTCTTGAATAAGGGAAAAACATCTGCAACCCTTCAATCCTCCAGAACCACTCCTGTTCCCATTGATAATGCAAAGATCATTGCCAGAGGCTCAGCAATCTGCTCCCTCACTTCCCACTGTAGCCTGGGGTACATCTCGTCCGGTCCCGATGACTTATCCAACTTGATGCCTTCCTAAAGCTCCAGCACACATCCTCTTTCTTAATGTCTATATACCCAAGCTTTACAGTCTGCTGTAAGTCATCCCTACAATCGCCAAGGTCCTTTTCCATAGTGAATACGGAAGCAAAGTATTCACTTAGTATCTCTGCTATCTCCTCCGGTTCCATACACACTTTTCCACTGTCACACCTGATTCTCTCACATCTTACTCTCTTGCTCTTCACATATTTGTAGAATGTCTTGGGGTTTTCCTTAATCCTGTCCGCAAAGGCCTTCTCATGGCCCCTTCTGACTCTCCTAATTTTATTCTTAAGCTTCTACCTGCTAGCCTTATAATTCTCTAGATCTCTATTGTTTCTTAGCTTTTTGAACCTTTCATAAGCTTTTCTTTTCTTCTTGACAAGATTTTCAACTGTCTTCGAACACCACAGTTCCTGCACTTTATTATCCTTTCCCTGTCTCATTGGAACGTACCTATGCAGAACATCACGCAAATATCCCCTGAACATTTGCCACATTTCTGCCATATATTTCCCTGAGAACATCTGTTCCCAATTTATGCTTTCAAGTTTCTGCCTGATAGCTTCATATATCCCTTTACTTCAAATAAACACTTTCCTAACTTGTCTGTTCCTATCTCTCTCCAATGCTATGGTAAAGGAGATAGAATAGTGATCACTTTCTCCAAAATGCTGTCCCACTGAGAGATCTGACACCTGACCAGGTTCATTTCCCAATACAAGATCACGTATAGTCTCTCCTCTTGAAGGCTTATTTAAATACTGCGTCAGGAAACCTTCCTGAACACACCTAACAAACTCCACCCCATATAAACCCCTCGCACTAGGGAGATGCCAATCAATATTGGGGAATTTAAAATACCCCATCACGACATCCCTGTTATTACTGCACCTTTCCAGAATCTGTGTCCCTATCTGCTCCTCGATGTTCCTGTTACTATTGAGTAGTTTATAAAAAACACCCTATAGAGTTATTGACCCCCTCCTGTTTCTAACTTCCACCCACATTGACTCAGTAGACAATTCCTTCATGACTTCCTCCTTTTCTGCAGCCGTGACGCTCTTTCTGATCAGCAGTGCCACACCCCCATCTCTTTTGCCTCCCTCCCTGTCCTTTCTGAAACATCTAAAGCCTGACATTCGAAGTAACCATTCCTGCCCCTGAACCATCCAGGTCTCTGTAATGGCCACAACATCATAGCTCCAAGTACTGATACACGCTCTAAGCTCAACCTCCTTGCATTAAAATAGACACATCTCAAACCATCAGTCTGAGCACGTCCCTTCTCTATCACCTGCCGATCCTCCCTCTCGCACTGTCTACAAGCTTTCTCTATTTGTGAGCCAACCGCCCCTTCCTCTGTCTCTTCAGTTCATTTCCCACCCCCTAGCAATTCTAAATTAAACTCACCCCAATAGCCTTAGCAAATCTCCCCGCCATTATATTGGTCCCCATTGGATTCAAGCGCAACTCGTCCTTTTTGTACAGGTCTTGCCTGCCCCAAAAGAGGTCCCAATGATTAAGAAATCTGAATCCCTGTCCCCTGCTCCAATCCCTCATCCACACATTTATCCTCCATCTCACTCTATTCCTATACTCACTGTCACGTGGCACAGGCAGTAATCCAGAGATTACTATTTTTGAGGTCCTGCTTTTCACCTTCCTAACTCCCTGTAGTCTGTTTTCAGGACCTCCTTCCTTTTCCTACCTATGTTGTTGGTATCAATACGTACCACAACCTCTGGCTGTTCACCTTTCCATTTCAGAATATCATGGATGCGATCAGAAACATCCCAGACCCTGGCACCTGGGAGTCAAGCTACCATCCGTGTTTCTTTCCTGTGTCCACAGAATCGCCTGTCTGACCCCCTAACTATAGAGTCCCCTATCACTACTGCCTTCCTCTTCCTTTCCCTACCCTTCTGAGCCACAGGGCCAGACTCTGTGCCAGTGGCATGGCCACTGTTGCTTCCCCCAGGTAGGCCATCACCCCCAACAGTACTCAAACAGGAGTACTTATTGTCAAGGGTGGGAGACAGCCACAGGGGTACTCTCTAGTATCTGACTCTTGCCCTTCCCTCTCCTGACTGTTACTCACTTATCTGTCTCCCGAGGCCCTGGTGTGACTACCTGTCTATAGCTCCTCTCTATCACCTCCTCTCTCTGCCTGATGAGACGAAGGTCCGAGCTGCATCTCCAGTTCCCTAAGGAGCTGCAGCTTGACACACCTGGCGCAGATGTGGCCGTCCAGGAGGCTGGGAGTCTCCCGGACATCCCACATCTGACACCCAGTACAGAACACCGACCTCACAGACATACTTCCTGTTTCTATTCTTCACAAGTAACTTACCTCACCTTGACCCGTTATTGCCGAAGCCTGATTAACCCAAAGCCCTCCTACTCTGACTCCCTCTACTTTGACACATGCTCTATAAATCTGTCTTCTTTTTAAGTTCTTTCCGCTGACTTCTATGTGTCTGTGCAGTCGTGCCTCAATTGATGAACAAACAAACAAATAAATAGTGCAAACGAGGAATAGTGAGGTTTGAATGCAGGTCCTCAGGCTCTTGTAACTCACTCTAATGGTATTCTGGATGTTGAGAGTCCTTAATTATGGAGGCTGCCTTCCTGAGACAATACTGCTGTTTGAGGAGGATTATGCCCATGATGGTGCTGGTTGAGTCTACAACTTGCTGTAGCCTCTTTTGATCCTGCACATTGGAGCCACCATACAGAATGCTCTTCACCATGTCTCTATAGAAAGTTGCTGAGTTTCTGGTGACATAGCTGATCTCTGCAAACCTCTGATGAAGTATAGGGATTAGCATACTTTTGTAATGAGTAGACAAAGAGTGGATTCATTTTCCCTGCTGTATTTGGGAGTCGTGTATTGATAAATGTGGACTAAGGGGAGAGAGAGGATGTTCAATGGAGTCGGCAAAATTTACTTGTGGTTTTGTTGATTTTTTTGGGAAGGGGAAGAATTGATAGATTCTGCTTTATTATAAACAATGCCACATGACATAACTGAGCATTTTACAAAATATTTCCTATCAGTTCAAATATTTATTGTAACATTTTGTTCCCATACTGTAGAATTTCAGTGTTCTTTTTGGCAGAATTTATAAGTAGGCTGTAGACTTCATAATGGATTCTCACCTTGTATACTACCTCTCCTTGACAATCCCAAGTCAAAGACATTTTTAATTACAAGTTAATTAAAGTACCCCACTGACTTCAAGATCAAGAAGGATTGGTATGACTGGCCTATTTGATAGATCATAATAAATTTTGATTTAAATACTTCTTTATGTTACACAATCAATGTTTATGACCTAAGGTGACAAGAATTATTTAACTCTCCCTTTATACGGAGAACACAATGCATTGTATTTTATATCACTCATTTTAACAAATTAAGGGAAAGATGCTGCTTGATTCACGAATGCAGGTTGAAAAGATCAAATTTGCAATGAATTAGTTAAGTATTTTGTAAATCAATTTTCTAAACTCTTTTGGAAATCAGCAATTTTAGTTTGGATATAAGAGGGCAGAATTGGATCTGACAGTGATACAATAAGATATATTAAACTTGCAATCTTTTTAATATCTCCTTTCAGCAAGTTTATTTATAAATCATAAATGTTTGCAGAAAGACTTTGCTGTATCAAGATTGTTTATCCTGAACATCTGGCTGGAAATGAATCATGATCAAGTAGACAGTGAACAAATGGTATCACAAAAGAGCTTGAACCCAACTTCTATAAAAAGTTAAGACCACTTATGTTCTTATAATGATATGCCCTATTTATAGTCAGTAATACATACGTTTGCTATGGTCATTCCCAAATGTGATATAACAAACAAATTATTAATGTTTTAAATTGAAAACTAGCAAGTTTATTGCTATTTGCATTGTATTGTGGAATACTGGGCATGACTCTTTCATTACAACTAGACTGCATGAAAGGATGTAGGAGAGAGGGTTGGGGAGAACTTATTAGAAATAACATGGAGCTAGAGTTGATGCTGAGAGAGGACTAACTAATGAAGAGAATTTTGATGGGTCAAATGGAGAGGTAATCTAGGGTAAAAAGTTGAAGTTAGTTAGATAGCCAATCTAGGAATAAAAGTCCTGTAAATCAGAGAAGCAACTGGGAGTGTTGGCAATGGTTGGACAGGTTTTCAAGCGGTTGGAGATATTGACTGCAAGTGTAGAGGTTGTATAAAGGACAGCATGAAAGATAATGGCTGTCTTGGAGTTTCCAGTACCTGACCAGGCGAAGTCAGGCTTCACCTAATTTCCATCATTGTATGATGTTTCTATGTCTAGTCTGTGCAAGTGCAAGATACATGCATAAATGGGCACATGATGTCAAAAATATGCTTTGCTTGTCCTTTGATGCCACTGTATGTGCAGTCTGGCTGATTTCATATGCCATCACATGTAAAGACAACAAGACCAAAAGGCAAAGTAGTCATGGAGCTTTGATTTAAATCCATTGTGCACAGCAAGGTCAGAAAGAAAATGACAACCTGAGAACATCTAACGTATGTAACCCCCTGGGTCGCCTCAGGCTCGCTCAGCTCGTTCTTGTCTAGGGGGAGCAGCCTTCGGCCCCGCCAAACTGGGTAATCAGCTGGTGTGGATGCTGTGTGATGTCCCCGCCTCGCCCAAAAACAGACAGTACACCATATGTGATTAAATGAGTACAATTTATAAAGGTTACTATAACTAAGTGATTAATAACGATACAGTATATATGAAGGAAAAACAATAAAGAAAAGGCGCCAAACTTATCAAAGTCCAAACCACTTCGTGCACAACCGTTGAAGCTCAATTACTGAAGTCTTCTGGCCACCATTCGATCCCCTCCGAACTCCTCGACTCGCAGCTGAGGACAACCCGAAGTGGTCAACCAAGCACATCTAGCTTTATCTCCTCTCCTCGGAGTACCTCCTGGCCTTGGACCCCTGCTTGGGGTCCCTTCCTCACCCAGCTTACAGCATCACATCCTCTCTCTCTCAACCCCTCACGCCGATCTCCCCAAAAGCCCGCCAACAATAGCTTACAGACTCAGAAGAAAGAACAACATTAATCCCAATTGGTTTACAAAGGAATATAATTCTCGTTATCAGTAAATTTTAACCCAAACAAGCTTCCAGCACTCTCTCGCAACAAAGAAGCATTCCTGCTTTTAACAAAACAAAGAAGCCATTTTGATTACATACGCAGTAACAAAGGAAAAAGAAGAAACCCCCTTTACACTCTCCCCCACCAAATAAAAGTCATGTCCTCATGACTATTAAATAACTCGCCACCTTTCCTGCCAACACACCGTAACCCAAGCACAAACAGTGACATCTCCTCCCCACACAGTAAACCTCACGCCCTGTTCCTCAGGCGCTACATAGGCCAACTATCTGGGAGTTCCCTAACCCTTCTGAGACCTCCGTACCCCCTCAGTGAAACCCTTCAGGCTCGGACACAACTGGGGACACCTCGGGCCCACTACCAACTCCTCTCTCAACCTCTCACTCATGCCCACCACTGCGCACAGCTAACCCTCCCCACTACACCTGACTCAGTGGGAGAAGGGCCAAAGGTCTCTTCCTCAATCAAGGGAAAGTCAGCAAAAGGCAGCATGTACCACACATCCAGCACATTATCCATCGAATCTGTATTCTTCCTCATTTCTGCGATTGGTAGCTGCTGTTTGATCTTCTCCAACCGGAAACACGTGACCTGCACTGTTCCTGCAATCTCTGCAGCCTCCTGCAATTGAGATATCAGCTTCTTCTCTGGCCCCTGCAACTCTCACCACAGGTTCAGCAGTTCTGACTCATGCATCCCGGCCATCTCAATCTGGGACGCAGTTACTCCAACAGCTTCTTCCACCCCGACCTGAAAAGCAGCAGTTAAAGATTGGTCAGCCTCCAGTTCAGTATTCACTGCACTTCTCTCCAGTTTTTTCTTCCTCGTGACTTCTTCCAGATCAACTTTCAGGTTTTGCACTTCATTTGAACTGTCGATGGTCATCTTCAGGTTCCCTTCAAGCTTCCGCTTCCCTCTTCCGAGATTTGTCTGTAATTTCTTCACCTCCGCAAACTCCCCTCTCCAGGTTCTCAGTTTGCTGTTGCCCTCAGTCAGACAACCATATGTGATTAAATGAGTACAATTTATAAAGATTACTATAACTAAGTGATTAATAACGATACAGCATATATGAAGGAAAAACAATAAAGAAAAGGCGCCAAACTTATCAAAGTCCAAACCACTTTGTGCACAACCGTTGGAGCTCAATTACTGAAGTCTTCTGGCCACCATTCGATCTCCTCTGAACTCCTCGACTCGCAGCTGAGGGCCACCCGAAGTGGTCAACCAAGCACATCTAGCTTTATCTCCTCTCCTTGGAGTACCTCCTGGCCTTGGACCCCTGCTTGGGGTCCCTTCCTCGCCCAGCTTACAGCATCGCATCCTCTCTCTCTCAACCCCTCACGCTGATCTCCCCAAAAGCCCGCCAACAATAGCTTACAGACTCAGAAGAAAGAACAACATTAATCCCAATTAGTTTACAAAGGAATACAATTCTCGTTATCAGTAAATTTTAACCCAAACAAGCTTCCAGCACTCTCTCACAACAAAGAAGTATTCCTGCTTTTAACAAAACAAAGAAGCCATTTTGATTACATGCACAGTAACAAAGAAAAAAGAAGAAACCCCCTTTACACGTAAGTAGATGGCAAAAAAAAACTGTCATCCTTTTACTGGGACAACAGAAATTTCAAAGTTATCTTCTTGGGTATGATTAATCCTGTAACCATAATCATACTTTCCACCTTAGTGGTATTTGTTGTCCAATGAAGCTGGATAAATTTCATAGTGCTTTGGTTGATAACTGTCAGTAATAATCATCTTCAATGAAAGACAATCTAGTCATTGACCATTAATGACATTGCTTTTGTCAAATCTTTCATAATCAACATCCTGTGGGTCATCATTGGCCAGTATTTTAAACTGGCTGGCAACATAAATACCATGACTGTTAGAAAGATGAGAGGAGCCTAGACCTGTTGCAACTGAATTACCTCCTGACATCCCAATACCTTTGCATGATCTATAGGGTACAAGTAGGAAATGTGATCAAATGTTCTGAAATTCTCCAGGTCTCTGAATGAGGGCAATTGCAATAAAACTCATCAGAAATCAGGAGACTTGATTGAGATCTTATCTACACCCTAAACAGTCATTCCCTCCACCATATCACAACATCACTGCAATGTGCACCACTAGCAAATGTACTGCAACAGCTCACCAAGGTTCCACCAGCAGTAGTTTCTAAATGGCAGACCTTTCCTTCTTAGAAGGACAAGGGCAGTAGAATTAATGGAAGACCTCCAGTTGAAGAATTTCCTCAATGTCATGTAATACCATAACTTGGAAATATGTTACAGTTCTTTCTTCATTACTGAGTCAAATTCATGAAAATCCCTACTTAATAGCAAAGTGTCATCTTTCCTTCTTAAGGTCTACAGCAGTTGAAGTAGGTGGTTCAACCCTTTCAAAGCAACAGGAAATACAGTTCATATGTTGATTTTGTTAGTATTGATAATTGATAAATGCATGAATTGATAAGTGTGTGGCCTAAGGTGGAAGGAGATGAGTTATTAACTTCAAACTTTCTGCATAATCACTCAAAGAGTTGACCTGCATGTACATCTAATGAGAGCTGTATAACTCATCTCCTTCTTCCTTAGGCCACGAACATATCAATCACCGGCCGTACGTGCGCAGGGGCTCTCCTTACTGCAGCATACTTTCCCAATGGTCATTCAGCCCTTGAAGGGAAGACCCCAGCTAAATGAGACTGAGACTTTTGTACATGTCAGTATTATACCCCTAGGGTGCCCAGAACTGGAAGTCAGTGCCATGGCATGAAAGCCAGCCAATGGGAGAGAGTTGCTACACCTTTCGAATGGGGCAACCAGAGACCAGCACAGCAGCAGCGGCTTTCAACTGGCTGATAAGTTAATCCTTCACATTACATGAAGACGCCACACTGTGACACTCAGCCCTCAAGCTAGTATAACCTCCATAAATGCCCCACTAAACTACATATAAAGCACAGAACAACAATACCCAGTACTATAAGCCCAATAGTCACCACCCAGTGAACTATGATAGTCTACCAACTTCTGAGAACACAAAAAAACTGTCAGATTCCCCATCCCCCCCACCGCTCCGAGTGTAATAGCTATTGAACTGGTCCCATGCTTTCTTAACCTTATCCACTGGTTCTCAGAATTGGTCAGCCAGTGGAGTGATGTTCCCCGATTCGTCAGGAATATAGGTGAGCAGGTAGTCTAAGACCATCTGATCTGCAAGGCAACTATTCAAATAGCTATCAGTACGAGTGATACTTGGGTCAGCACACCCTCCGTGCATTTGAGTGTTATGTCTGTCTCATTAGCCAGCGTTTCTCTTACAGAGGTCATACATATCTGTTCCCGGGACAGCATGGCGAAAGGCTATTATCCAAACCTTTATGCCTCTGTTATAGCCCTATTACTATGTCAACCATCATGGGCAGGCTGCTCATTCAGTGCACTCAGGTGATGTATGTACAGCGCCACATACCCTGGAGAATAACAGCTGTACCACCCTGTGGGGAGCCACAAAGAAGCATAGGAACTGCATGTCATTCAGTGCCCAGATTCACAGAACCATTCAGTGTAGACACAGTTGTCTCAGGATACCATTCCTCCTTACACTCAACGTGTCCCACTGCCTTGTTGGAACTATACTCAACATACTAATTACACCAACAATTTTTCCCCTTCCTTGTCAGCTGGGGAATCATTTTCAGAATTGGGACCTTTGGCTTAAACAAGTCATATGTATTTTTATAAATGACCTGGATGAGGAAGTGAAGGGATGGGTTAGTAAATTTGCTGATGACACAAAGGTTCGGGGTGTTGTGGATAGTGTGGAGGGCTGTCAGAGGTTACAGTGGGACATGGATAGGATGCAAAACTGGGCTGCAAAATGGCAGATGGAGTTCAACCCAGATAAGTGTGAAGTGGTTCATTTTGGTAGGTCAAATATGATGGCAAATCATAATGTAATGGCTTCTTTGTAATGTTTCACTGCTAATGCTAATGTGATGGCTTCTCTGTAATGTTCACTGCTGATGTAATGGGTTCTCTGTAGCAGCAATGTTTGGGTTATGGCTAGGAGATAACGGGGTTTGGTATGCAGGGGTTAGCCAATGAGGAAATGTTGTTCTTTTCTTTGTGTCTGGGAGCTGGGTTTCGTGGTATTTTGTTGAGGAGAGATGAAGAGGGAAGACACATGTGGAGAGAGCTGGTAGACCACCGGATGGAGTGGACTGGGATCTGAGTGTCTGAAGGTCGGCAACGTTCGGAGGAGATCGATGGTGGAAGAATGACTACTGAGTGAGCTTTGACTTTGACTTGGGCACTTTTTTTGTTTTGTTTATTTTCATTACTAACCCTATATTCAGATTAAGATTCATAAAGTCTATCATTTAATTGCATATGGTGTACTGTCTGATATTTTGCGTTGTGGGTTTGTAACTGGGGGTACATTACACCACATCCACACAAACGTGATTACTCGGTTTGGTGGGGCCGAAGGCTGATACCCCTAGGCGAATGCGAGCTGGACAAGCCTGAGGGTTACAATAGTATTAATGGTAAGACTCTTGGCAGTGTGGAGGATCAGAGGGATATTGGGGTCTGAGTCCACAGGACACTCAGAGCAGCTGCGCAGGTTGACTCTGTGGTTAAGAAGGCATACGGTGCATTGGCTTTCATTGATCATGGGATTGAGTTTAGGAACTGAGAGATAATGTTGCAGCTATATAGGACCCTGGTCAGACTCCATTTGGAGAACTGTGCTCAGTTCCCGTCGTCTCACTATAGAAAGGATGTGGGAACCATAGAAAGGGTGCAGAGGAGATTTACAAGGATGTTTCCTGGATTGGGGAGCATAGGTTGAGAATAGGTTGAGTGAACTTGGCCTTTTTCCTTGGAAAGACAGAGGATGAGAGGTGACCTGATAGAGGTGTATAAGATGATGAGGCATTGATCGTGCGGATAGTCAGAGGCTTTTTACCAGGGCTGGAATGGCTAGCACGAGAGGGCACGGTTTTAAGGTGCTTGGAAGTAGGTACAGAGGAGATGTCAGGGGTAAGTTTTTTACGCAGAGAGCGGTGAGGGCGTGGAATGGGCTGCCAGCGACGGTGGTGGAGGCGGATACGATAGGGTCTTTTAAGAGACTCCTGCACAGGTACTTGGAGCTCAGAAAAATAAAGGGCTATGGGTAACACTAGGTAATTTCTAAAGTAAGGACATGTTCGGCACAACTTTGTGGGCCGAAGGGCCTGTATTGTGTTGTAGGTTTTCTATGTTTTTTATGTTTCTAAGTAGGGAAGTACCAGCCCTTACCACATTCTCTCCACTGTGGGTCATTAAGGCTCCAGTTATATAAGGCCATTACCTTACAATTGGGTGAGGTTGGTTGGAGTGCATTACCTCCTCCTGTCTCCTCCCAGAACAGAATACTGAAGTCAGTGGAACTGAACAAGTTATCCCAACCGTCTTTTTCATCATCATCAAAAGGGTATCCGTTCTGCAGTGTGGGTCGGAGTCCGCATGAAAATCCAGCAATATGACACATTGGTCTTGTTTGCATCCACAGGAATGTGTTATAGACCTCCCACTGCAAGTTAGCACCATCAGTGCCCCCCACTTCACCATTCTGTAATTCATGGAGACACATACTTACTACCTCATCATTAATTGTTGGGTACTTAGACATGTCATCCCTGGTTCCCCTTGTAATTTTACCCTATTTCCCAGTTGCCTCTTGGAGGGGCAGGGTCACAGCCATCAACCAGTTGTCTAGATCCCCCCCTCTCCTTCCTGTCATCACAGGGTGAAGAGCAATGGCCTTCCACCACTGCTTGCCACCCCACCAAAGGCTGGAGCCATTGTGGTACCAGATTTGTTGCTTCTCCTCAAGAGTCAGATTGGCACACTGCTTACCCCATTCTTTAGGTGAGGAGCCGATTGTAGGGACTTTGTCGTGAGTGCAAAGGTCATTATTAGGCAGTGACATAACCTGTTTATGGAGACAGCTCACCCATCAGGGCCATTCTCTGCCCTGTCTGTGATATACCATTTCCATTTAACAACCCAACCGTTAGACATGGACCTCCTTGTGAGTCCCATTGTCAGACTTTAATCTCTGCACGTCAGCGGGTTGCAATCGCAGCACGAATGGCACAGAGACTGTCTGCTGTCTGGTGCTCAGTGGCCAGGAGTGTCATATAACAGGCCAACAACTGCCTCTCGAAGGGGGTGTATTGGGTCGCTGCCTCAGGGGAAGTCTTCATCCAATAACCCTAAGAGGACATGATACCCCTTTAGCAACTTCCACAGGCTTCACTTGGACATGCTAGGGGGTAGCTGACATCTGCAGCTCAAAGGGTGCTTAACTCTGTCTAGGAGCCTGGTCTATGGCCTGCTTGGCAGATTCAAAGGCTTCTTGCTACTTGGGACTGCCACTACTACCTGAACCGATAAGGAATTATTACCCTCAGGGGGAGCAGGCTGCATCCTCAGAGCTCTATTCACCACATGCTGGCACATCAGTCCCCATAGGTTGCCCATCTTTCTATTAGTACAATACCCCCCATCCTATATCCCCATCAAACACATGGATAGTTGGAAAACTATCTTCTTGTGTTCTAGCTCTTTAGCTGGGGTCTATGCCAATCGGGTGGTACAGTGCTGGTGAAGCACTTACACCTTGTCCCTTAGACTTAGCAGACTGAAATCTCTCTGTGTGATTGTCTCATTTGTGTGCTTCACAATGGCTGCCAGCAGCCAAAAAGGCACCCCTTTGGATCCCCTTCTTGTCTGCAAAATCTACCTCACTTAACAGGAGCACAGTGTGGTGTCCAATCGTCTCCCCATCGCAGTCCAACTTGTCTGACAAACCCACCGACATGCTGTCCATAGCCTGCCAGTAGATTGAAGAGACTGCTAACTCAGCAGTGTTGTCAGTGCACATGGGACTTGGCACTTGCCACACGAGGGGTTCTGTTGCTCAATCTTATCCCTGATATTTTAAACCTCTGTTATACTTATCAAATCCTGCCGACTATACCAAATGTTACACTGAAGCAGATTTGTGGATTTGGTAAGTGGGACAGAAGACACTGTGAGTAACCAGATACATAAACCATTCAGAGTATTTACAAACAAACCATGAAACACACAACCAAGCATCTAAGTCAAAGAAATACTTAGCTAAGCCCTCAAGTTACAAAATCATGACACTAAAAATTCAATAACACTTCTAACTTAAACAGGTACTTTGTTAAGTCCCCCGAAATTACACAACTATAACACTAAACATTTAACAAACAGGTATTTATTTAGGAGTACACAGGCCCTCCTTTCTGCAGCACACTTTCCCAATGGTCCTTCAGCCCTGGTCATGACTCAGTCTGAAGGGGAATGAAAAGAGACCAAGACTTCTGTAGGCACTACTCTTATACCTCGGGGGTGGCTAGAACCAGAAGCCAGAGCTGTGGTGCAAAAGCCAGCCAACGGGAGAAAGCTGCCGCATCCTTCAAATGGACCGATCAGCAAATGGTGCCGTGGAAGTGGCTTCTGAGCAGCAGGTAAGTTAATCCTTCACTTCACACCTTCCCAAGGACATTTTTCATGCTAGCAATACTGAAGCAACTATACTTATGTTATCAGCAGAAGTATTATCATTGAACATTCTGACGTGTTTCCTCCCATGGCTGAACCAAGTGTCGAAGTGTCAAACTCAAAATAAGGGGCTAGCTATTGAGGAGAAAAATACAAAGGCACAGAAGGTAGTGATTTCTTTTCTAATTCTCTACCTAAGAGAGCAGCAGAGGGTCAGTTGCTGAGCATATTCACATTTGAAAGCAATGTGCTTTACAGTTTAAGGAAATAAAGGAGGATGAGCAGATTTTAACTAGAGAAAATTTAATGCACTGGAACTCAAATATGATGCTCCAAATGCTGGCATGATGAAAATTTGTGCCCACATTTCCATACATATCAACTTCCTGACTTCAGCTGTGCCATAAGTTGGAAGTGCCAAGAAGAGACCAGCTGCTTCCCCATGGGGAGTGAGGATAAATCACTGGCTTGCTGACATGTATCATGCTAGTTATAAAATAGCCTTGTCAGGGACCTGCATGTCGTTGGCTGCTATCTCAGCCAATAAAGTCTGAAATTAATTTTCAAAAGCAACTTAGCAAAGGAAATACTGCAAGCATTAAAAATCGATAGAAGTTAATTATAACTAATTTGTATTTTGTGTATGAAATCACAATAGTTAGGCTCTGAAATTAAAAAAAAGTTAGAAATTGATTTTGTCTTCTGATTATATTGGCAACATGCCTGAGAGACAAAGAAAACACAAGAGTTGATAACTTCAGTCTCAGTATACTTTGTTATAAAAGTTTCAGGCTCCAAAAGATTGAGCAAATAAAGAATAAATGGGATCATCAAATGTAATTAATTTTTGCCAATTTGAGCCTGACTAAAATGAACAGAAAATGTACAGTGTTTAAAGGTTCATTAAAGTATTGGGAGTAGGGATGAGAGAGATTCTTTCTGGTTCTTGACACTTCGAGTGATAGATCTATGCAGTGAGGAAGTAGGCGCTTCAGCCCAACTCATCCATGCTAGCTAAACTGCTAACCTGAGATAGTTCTATTTCCCTGCACTTTTATCTACTTGTGTTGCTGCTTTCAAGGAACAATATACCTACACCCTCAGGTCTCTCTTCATGCAAGCTTAATACACAGATTCTCCCCAGGTTACTACATGGCGTCAGTCCTGTCAACTCTTTGGAACATGGACACCTTGCAAGATGGAATTGCAGCCTTGACCCAAGTTCCTGACGAGCAGAAGGTGGCTACAGCCCAGCTGCAGCTGCCAAATCCATCTCCCAAATGCTTATGCATATGAGTGGCCTGTGTTTGTAGTTTGAGCTTTGGTAAACCGGGGAGTACTGTATGCTTTTCACTGAATTAACAAATGTGAGTTTACATGCTTGTATTACATGCTTGTAATGCACACGGATCTTGATACAATCTGTATAATCTTAGCATGTACTTCAGAATATGCTGGAATGCAAGAGGCATGTTAGAAATGTGTAGGTGGACATTATACATAAACTACTAACTAAATCAACTTGTAACAGCCAACAGAAATTGTTGTGGTTCCTAATTTCATGATCACTGGTTTACAAATAGCTGTTCAAACTAGTGGATAAATAAAAGTAGTACAGAAAATATTAATTTCAGTCATTATTAGATACAAGCTCAATAATAGCAAGGCAAATATATATGGAACACAAGCGATTCTTTAGATGCTGAAAATCCAAAGTTATACATATAAAATGCTAGAGGAGTTCAGCAGTATCTATAGAAAAGAATAAAGAGCCTACATTTTGAGCCAAAGTCTTTCATCAGGACTGGAAAGGAAGGAGGTAGATGAAGCTTTATCACTGATAGAATTGGAGATGAGCAAGAACTGTTTACAATAGGTGATAAGCATTGAAAGCCAGAGCAAATATGAATTTCCTGAAATGTAATAAAATGCCTTTACTTTAAGACTATCACCCCTGCTTTCCTTATTTCTAAAGCAATAAAATATGCATGACCAAAGTGACTGAAACATTCAACCTGAAACTTATGAACTTATGCATTTTTCAGTATTTGCCACCATTGAAGATGGGGTGATCCCATAATCTATACTCTCAAGAGGAAGTTGAATAATCAGGAACATCTTTAGCAAGTTCCTTCAGTAAGACTGGCAAATGGTGTATATCACTCTGCATTGGAATACAGAATCACCTATTTGGGCTCCTTCTAAAGTTTTAAAGGGAGGTAATGATTTCAGAAAGGTGACATGAATGTTAAAAATTCTTCAAGGATTTAAGGGTTGATGCCCAAATGTAACAAATGAGCTACGATGACCGATGCAAGTAATATGCTTCTTAAATATTTCATAATCTCATAGCTTTTAAAGCATTTCTGGTAAGTGCATATGTGTTTTCAACATTTTTAAAAACAATAATGCACTTTTCTGATATTTATAGCTTGTTTCAGATTTCTCGTCATTAATCACAAAAAGTGTTTATGTTACTGCAAGGTAAAGGGAGAGCCAGTGAATCATTTTGAGCATTGCCACAATTTAACCTTCTTTGCCAACGCAATAAGCAATAAGATCCTCCCTAAGACTACAGCAGAAAACTTTCCAAACACTTGAAGAATCCTAATTTGTTGGGTACGATTGCTTTATGCAGAGATTTTTTGAACAATCCATGTCAACCCACAAAAGGATTCAAGTGATGCAAATGGAAATTGGATGGACGACATTTCCGTGTGAACCTCAAATCTGTGATCTGCTTATATGTGCATCATTAGACTAATTCCTAATAATATCTTCCAACAGAGCTTGCCTTTCCATGTACTACTTGGATCATTTATCCAACTGTGCACATGTACAGAATGAGTTAAGAATTAAACTAATAAACAAGAGTTAAGTGATATTAAACTACTGTACACCAGAGGATTTGCCTGGGGCTTTCCTTTTTGTAAACAAGTGCATCTGGATACCTAATTTCATCAAAGGAATGTTGAGGCCAATTATTTCTCAGGTCTCCAAAGTTTCAGTGCTGTTTATTTGTATAAGGTGCCATATTGTCATGCAACCAATAAATGGTTTTGACAGTATAAATTGAAAGAGCACAAATAGTGACAGACATGTATTACAAATGCATCCTATGCTGGATACTACTAACTGACTCTTTATTATGCACTTAAATTGTGCTTTGGTATTCTTATGGGTAAATTACTTTGCTGAACTCAATGTCCTAAGTGAAGCCCCGATGGTTTCCTTGGCTGCATAAATCTAGGGAATACACACTCCAATCCCTCCAAACCCATGAGATTGAGACGGCTCTTAATCCTGGTTTGAGTAGATGTTGTGTAATTTGCTACCCTGTTACAACTCAGTGCCAAGAAACAACAGACAGCACACTGCATACGATTAAAGGAATTATATTTACGAATCTTAACTGAAGGGTTAGTAAAAAAAAGAAAGAAAAAACAAAATGGGCCCATTATTATTAAACTGTCAAATGTGCACCAGTTGGAGCTCACTGAACCTCAGTCAATCTTGCCGCCCGGCTCCATTGAAACACGATCTCATGATCGCCCCATCGGGTTGTATCCTACGACCAGTTCTCTCCAGCGTCTTCTCTCTTCATCCATGCTGAACGCAGTGCCCAGCTCACATTCCAAAGCATCCATTATCTCTAACCATAACCCAAACACTGCATCTACAGAAAGACCATTACGTTAGCAGTGAAACCTTTCCAAGGGTGTTATATAGAGTTTTCTGTTGTAATGATATTTATCTTTTAATTATGTCTGTTCAACATTAAATAAACTATAATCAAATCAGAAGTTGATGCAAACATTCAGTTGGCCAAGCAGCATTTGTGAATAAAGAAACATAGTTAATGTTTTAGCTTGGTTTCTCATTCTATAGTTGAGAGTTTCCTGCATTTTCTGTTTGTATTTCAGATTTCTAGTATTTGCTTGCTTTTGATTTTCATTCGATGAACTATAATGATGTGTGACATCCAGGCATTACCCAACAGTAAACCTACCAAAACAACTACATGTGCTAAGTATTTCATTAAATGTGGTCATTCTTTTGGGTTGTGTCAATTTTTTCAGCACCAATCACTTATTATTTGCTGTGAGTAAGCTACCATATAATAGGCATTTGGAAAATTCAAGAGCAACAATTAAAGGGGTTGTGGCAATAGAGATGAAAATTGGAACAGAGAGAGATGGTTATATCATCAAGTCAATTGTTGATGGATGTTTTCACGTATAAGGTGCAATGTATTGCTAACACACATAAATTACTCAAGAAGTTTTGCAACTAACCCAAATTTTGCAAACATTTTGAAATGATTCACGTTAATTTTAGTTAAAATTTATATCTGTGTCCATCCAAGAGTTGGCCTCTAAACTGACCTGTTCCTGTTACCAGAACTGTTACCAGAATGTATCAATCAATCTGAATAAGCAACCCTGACGAGCCAGAGTTGCAAATAATCAAACCACTTTCTTCCAACAATCCATGAAGTGTTTAAATCAACATGTACAGGAGTAATCTATGTAATCTCCTGATGGAATTAACTATATTTAGGCAAAAACTTAAAGACCCTCATTGTATTATTGAGTATTGATTAACATACTCTCCTTGTCCTGTGTCAATTCTTTTTCAAGAACTTATCTAACTTAGAGTCTCCTTCATCATTCTCTGGGATATTTTGTATGTACATGCATCTTTCTAAGCCACTTGCTGAGTTTACAAATTAATTTTGAGAATTCTAATATGTCTACATTATTTCAAAATTCCATTTTCTCATTATAAATCTGCCTAGAGGTCTCAACACACACAGAAACTATAGTCACAGAGTTACAGAGTCATCAAGTCATTAAAAATTACTGCACAGAACAGGCCTTTTAGTCCATTGGTCCATGCTGAACTATTAATCTGCCTAGTCTCATCAACGTCCACCTCCACCCATATCCCTCCTATTCCTATATTTCTCCCAATTTCTCATAAATGTTGAATTATGGCTGCTCATTCCACACTCCTACTACCCTTAGAGTGAAGAAGTTCCCACTCATCTTCCCCTTAAACATTTCACTTTTTACCCTTAACCCATGACCTTTAGTTCAAGACTCAGCCAACCTTAGTGAAAAAAGCTTATTGCATTTACCCTATTTATACACCTCATAATTCTGCGTATCTCTATCAAATCTTTCCTCATTCTCCTACACTCTAGGGTCTAAAGTCCTAAGCTATTCAACTTTTTATTTTACTCATGTCCTCGAGACCAAGTAACATCTATGTAATCTGAATTAATTTGTTTTATTAGCCTATATCATGATGTTTCTTTGTTTTTATTGTCTTTCTTCCATCTTCCTCCCTTCCATTTGCAATAATGTTTTCTCTTATGTAACATGATATTGATCTGTAGGAAATTCTTCAAGTTACTGCCTCACACAAAAGCCAGAGCTGCTTTTCATGGCTTCCTACTTCAGTGTGTCTCCCACCATACTTACTGATCACTTAACTTCTTGGTTTGAGATTGGACAACAAGAAGATGCAAAATAACATTTGATCTTTTTTCATTTCACATATTGTTCAACTTGTTAAAAGTCATGGACCATAAAATGGAGTAACTTAATGCTGAGACCATATGTCATGAAAATGTGTCTGACTTTTTCTATTACGTGCTCAGTGGTGGTGCATGACCCCATGTGCTTTACCTCAGTCTATTCCAGTTGGCTGTGCACAAGCGGTAGGAAGATGGCTGCGCTTTGTTTGCAGTAGTTTATTTGACCTTGGTAAGATGGGCTTGTGGGACACTTGCACATTTATGATGGTGATCATGTAGGCTGTTGATCCTTGTGCAAACATTTTGCTACATCAGTACAGCCATTCAGATTATGTTTATATATTTGATTTAATGCTGAATCCTTTTACGTCAATTTTTCTTTCTCAGGAAAATTATCTTTTGGCTGAAAGGTAAATAGAGTCTTCTCTGTAGTTGTCTCAATGTTTTTAGCAGCCGATCTTGATAATCTGCTTGTTGTGGCATTCTAATGCGATGCATAACATCAAATATCATAATCTCACTGCTCCAGGTTGAGTTCTACTGCTATATTATTATGATTCCCTTTGTTGTGATTATGAAATGGGACCAAGCATGGCTACTTAGTATTTGTGTTTTGTGGCATTAAGAACTGAGGGAAACTTCCTGAATTCTAAGTATGATTTCTGGTGTATCATTCACGACCTGAGCACATTTCCACTTGCTCCTTGTGTTATGATCCCAGCCCCCTCCTTCCTGAGAATCGCAAGATCACTATTAATTTGGGTCTGGGACCCAGGAAATGAGAGAGAATCCTCAGAAATACAAAGCAACGGATTTTGACCATTGTTACTTGGAGACACCTTTGTGGATTGCGACTCTATGCTACGTGCCCGCTATCATGGCTACATGGACACCCTCCGGCAATGTGGGGTGGGGATTGTATCACCCCACCTTGATTGACATCTACAACTCTGCAAGTCAAGATAAAAAGGGGACTGCAGGAGGCAGTCTCCGAGCGACGCACCAGAAGGAGACACCATCGCTCATCGCTCCCGTGATAACGGGGAGCTATTCGGAAGCCACGTGTGGTTCGTTTCCCCTAGCCTGGGGAGCGAGTGGCTGATAACACCGAAAAGGACTTCGAACTGACAACGGGGAACCCACGTTCCCGATTCAATGATTTGAGTCCAAAAGGCTGGCAAGTTTATTTTCTCACCAAAAATCTTTCTCTCTCCAACAAGTGAAACCCAACGGTTCCCAAACGGCTAAAAGCCTGTATGAACTGGCGAGACTTTTATATTTCCATCGGACAATATTTTTACTCCTAGACAAAACGATAGAGCCACTTCTTATTGTTGATTATTACTATACCCGCGCTTTAGATTGAGTATTGACGACGTATATTATCTGAATGTTTGTATTAACCTTACTTTTGTGCCCCTTTATAAATAAAAACATTTAAAAATAGTACCATCAGACTTCAGCGGACCTCTCTATCTTTGCTGGTAAGTGACCCAGTTACGGGGATCGTAACACTTGTTAATGGGTGTTAAAAAATTCAAAAAAAACCCTTCCTGCCATTATCTATAATGCTTATAATTGCATCAAATCCAAACTAAAGGTATCAGATGGAATGCTTAGCCAAATCACGGAGCTGTGGAGAACCGGGATGGACTATTTACAACAACTTACTGACATTGTACAGAAGTAGTTGCTTCTTTTTAGATGTTGAAGCAACGGTATAAGGTTCAACATAAATCTGTCATGATATTGGACTAATCTGAGGAAACTGTAGAAGTTTGCTGATATGCTCAGATTTTCTAGTCTTGGTATTGTGCTCCTGAAGTATAAAGACTCTATCAAAATAATATCTTGGCTGTATGGACAGTGTTCGAATTCCTTTAATGTCTTCAATATTGTACAACACTCTCTTTTGTCACTTTCTGTTGTAAGTGTCGCTTCTACAGGAACCAATGTGACTGGTATTCTTCTGTGCGCAGCGTTATACATGAACACAATATTTCCATTAACATGGAAGCAGGATAATGCACTAAACTTCCATCAGATCAGTGGCAGTGTTTCCCACCTGGGTTGCTTTTTGTGCCAAACTCATTCACACTTTTGCTACAGCTGTTTGTAGACAATATTAAGCATCAGCTACATCTCTTCAGTACTGATGTGGTAATTCTATCTACTTCAAACATTAATCCTGTTTAGTTAATAATTTAGATACATCTAAAGTAGAAGAAAACTTTCTAAAGGGAAAAGCAGGCAACCATGCTGATAAGAGAGCCAAAGACAATACAAAAGCAAACTAAAGGGCATATAAAATAGGAAAAATCCGTGGAAATTTATAGGACTGGGAAACTTTTAAAATCAAAAGAAGGCAAATAAAAAAGTCACAGAAAGAGAAGAGATGAAGTACGAAGATAAGGTAGCAAATAATGTAAACAAAGATATAATTTTTTTCAGATATATAAAGAGCAAAAGAGAAGCAAGAGTAGATATTGGACCACTGGAAACTGATGCTGGACAGGTAGTAATGGAGAACAAAGAAATGGTAGAAGAAGTCAATTAAGTATTCTGCATCAGTCGAAGAACAGATGTGCTGGCATTGGACAGAGTCGAGAAGAGATTCATGCCAATGATTTTCGGAATGAAAAGTTAATATGTGAGAAGTATTTAATGACTCTACAAGACCATAAGACATAGAAGCAGAATTAGGCCATTTGGCCCATCGAGTCTGCTCCACCAGTTTAATCACGACTGATCCATTTTTTCTCTCAGTCCCAATCTCCTGCCTTCTCCCACATCTCTTCATACCCTGACCAATCAAGAATTCATCATCCTCTGTCTTAAATATACATACAGACTTGGCTTCCACAGCTGCCTATGGCATTGAATTCCACAGTTTCTCTACTCTCTGGCCAAAGAAATTCCTCCTCATCACCATCCTAAAAGGATGCCCCAGTATTCTGAGGCAGTGTCCTCTGGTCTTGGACTCTCCCACCATAGGAGACATCCTTTCTACATCTACTTCATCAAGGTCTGTCACCATTCAACAGGTTTCAATGAGGTCTCAAACAGGCCCAGAGCATTCAAACGCTCTTCATATGACAAGCTGTTCAAAACTGGAATCATTTTTGTGAACCTCCTTTGATCCCTCTCCAGTTTCAGCACATCCTTTCTAAGATTCAGGCCAAAAACTGATCACAATACTCCAAGTGAGGCCTCATCGGTGCTTTATAAAGTCTCAACATTACATCCTTGTTTTTATATTCTAGTGCTCTTGAAATTAATGCTAACATTGCATTTGGCTTCCTCACCACAGACTCAACCTGAAAATTAACCTCTTGGGAATCCTGCACAAAGACTCCCAAGTCCCTTTGCATCTCAGCTTTTAGATAGATAGATAGATAGATAGATAGATAGATAGATAGATAGATAGATAGATAGATAGATAGATAGATACTTTATTCATCCCCATGGGGAAATTCAACTTTTTTTTCCAATGTCCCATACACTTGTTGTAGCAAAACTAATTACATACAATACTTAACTCAGTAAAAAATATGATATGCATCTAAATCACTATCTCAAAAAGCATTAATAATAGCTTTTAAAAAGTTCTTAAGTCCTGGCGGTAGAATTGTAAAGCCTAATGGCATTGGGGAGTATTGACCTCTTCATCCTGTCAGAGGAGCATTGCATCGATAGTAACCTGTCGCTGAAACTGCTTCTCTGTCTCTGGATGGTGCTATGTAGAGGATGTTCAGAGTTATCCATAATTGACCGTAGCCTACTCAGCGCCCTTCGCTCAGCTACCGATGTTAAACTCTCCAGTACTTTGCCCACGACAGAGCCCGCCTTCCTTACCAGCTTATTAAGACGTGAGGCGTCCCTCTTCTTAATGCTTCCTCCCCAACACGCCACCACAAAGAAGAGGGTGCTCTCCACAACTGACCTATAGAACATCTTCAGCATCTCACTACAGACATTGAATGACGCCAACCTTCTTAGGAAGTACAGTCGACTCTGTGCCTTCCTGCACAAGGCATCTTCATTTCTTCTACCAAACTGCATTTCCTGGCAGTGTATTCCATCTGCCACTTCTTTGCCCATTCTGCTAATCTGCCTAAGTCCCTTGGTAGCCTCTCTACTTCCTCAAAGCTACCTGCCCCTCCACGTAACTTTGTATCTTCTGCAAACTTTGCAACAAAGCCATTAATTCCATCATCCAAATCATTAACATTTAATGTAAAAAGAATAGGTTCCAACACAGACCCCTGTGAAACACAACTAATCACCAACAGTCAACCAGAAAAGACTCCTTTTATTCCCACTCTTTGCCTCCAACCAGTCAGCCATTATTTTATCCATGCTAGAATCTTCCCTGAATACCATAGGTTTGTAGCATGTTAAACAGCCTCATGTGTGGCACCTTATCAAAGGCCTTCTGAAAATCCAAGTACATAACATCAACCAATTCTCTTTTGTCTATCTTGCTTTTTATTTCTTCAAAGAATTCCAACAGACTTGTCAGGCAAGATTTTCCCTTGAGAAAACAATGCTGACTAGGGCCTATTTTATCATGTGCCTCCAGGTACCCCAAAGCAACATCATTAACAATCGATTCCAACATCTTCCCATCCACTGAGGTCAGATGTACTGGCCTCTAATTTCCTTTCTTCTACCTTTCTCCCTTCCTGAAGAATAGAGTGACATTTACAATTTTCCAGTCTTCCAGAACCATTCCAGAATCTAGTGATTCTTGAAATATCACTGCTAATGCCTCCACAGTCTCTCTAGCCACCTCTTCCAGACCCTGGGGTGTACACCTTCTGGTCTAGGTGACTTATCTACCTTCAGACTTCAGACAATCAGACTTTTCAGTTTCCCACGCACCTTCTCTGAAGTTATGTTAACTTCACACTCTTCATGTTCTCTGACACTTGGAACTTTGACCATACTGCCACTGTCTTCCACAGTGAAGTTTGATGCAAAATATTATCTGCCAAAATATAAAGATTATCTGTCATTTTCTTGTCCCCCATTACTACCTCTCCAGAATCATTTTCCAGCAGTCCAATATCCACTCTCACCTCTCACCTCTCATTTACGCTTCATGTATCCGAATAAACTTTTGGTATCCTCTTTAGTATTATTGGAGAGTTTACTTTCATATTCCATCTTTACCTCCTTAATGGTTTTATTAATTGTTTTCTGCTGGTATTTGAAAGCTTCCCAATCCTCTAAATCCTTGCTTTGACTTCTCTTGTAAGCCACGGCTGTGTCATCTTTCCTTTAGAATACACCATCCTCTTTGAAACGTGTATATACTGACCTTCTGAATTGCTTCCAGAAATTCCAGCCATTGCTGCTCTACCATCATCTATGCCAGTGTTCTTTTCCAATTAATTCTGGCCAACTACTCTCTCATGCCTCTGTAATTTACTTTACTCCACTGCAATACTGATACATCTGACTTTAGCTTCTCCTTCTCAAAATGCAGGGTGAATTTGATCACATTATGATCACTTGCCCCCAAATAATCTTTTTCCTTCAGCTCTCCAATCAATTCTGGTTCATTGCGCAACATCCAGTCCAGAATAGTGTTTCCCTAGTGGGCTCAACCACGAGCTGCTCTAAAATCCATCTTGTAGGCATCTTAGAAACTCTCCCTCTTGGAATTTAGTACCAACCTAATTTGCTCAATCTACTTGCATATTGAAATCTCCCTTGACTATTGTAACATTACTCTTTTGGCATGCATTTTCTATCTCCCATTGTAATTTGTAGACCACATCCTTACTACTATTTCAGGGTCTGTATATAACTCCCATCAGGGTCTTTTTACCCTTGCAATTCCTTAGCTTTATCCACAATGATTCAACAACTTCCGACCTTATGTCACCTCTTCCTAATGATTTTAACAGAGTGATGTTACCTTTCTGCCTTCCTGCCTGTCTTTTCAGTACAATGTGTATCCTTGGACATAAAGTTCCCAGTTATAATCTTCTTTCGCCATGATTAAATGATGCCTACAACATCACGCATGCCAATCTGCATAAGTTCATCTACCTTACTCCATATACTGCATGCATTCAAATACAACACCTTCAGTCCTGTATTCACTCTTTTCAATTCTGTCCACCTTTTACATTGTGACTCATCCAGCTGACTGCAATTTTGTCCTGTCCTCAGCTTCTTCTTTCTAGGTGTCTCACTACATAGGTTGAGTGAACTCGGCCTTTTCTCCTTGGAGCGACGGAGGATGAGAGGTGACCTGATAGAGGTGTACAAGATAATGAGAGGCATTGATCGTGTGGATAGTCAGAGGCTTTTCCCCAGAGTCGAAATGGCTAGCATGAGAGGGCACAGTTTTAAGGTGCTTGGAAGTAGGTACAGAGGAGATGTCAGGGGTAAATTTTTTACGCAGAGAGTGGTGAGTGCGTGGAATGGGCTGCCAGTGGCGGTAATAGAGGCAGAAACAATAGAGTCTTTTAAGAGACTCCTGGATGGCTACATGGAGCTTAGAAAAACAAAGGGCTATGGGTGAAGCATAGGTAGTTCTAAGGCAGGGACATTTTCGGCACAGCTTTGTGGGCCAAAGGGCCTGTATTTTGCTGTATGTTTTCTTTGTTTCTTTGTTTCTACATACTGCCTCTGTTTGTAACCCAAATACCTCATCTTTGTACTGTCACTTTGGTTCCCATCCCCCCACCAAATTAGTTTAAACAACCTAAACAACTCTAGCCAAGGATATTGAACTCCTCAGTTTCACGTTTAACCTGTTCTTTTTGTACTGGTCATACCTTCCCCAGAAGAGATCCCAATGATATATAAAAATGAACCCCTGCTGCCTGTACCAGTTCCTCAGCCACACATTCACCTGCCAAATCATTCAATTCTTAACCTCACTGGGACGTAGCACATGCAACAATCTAGAGATTACTATCCTGGAGGTCCTGTTTCTCAGCTTTCTACCTAGCTCCCTAAAATCTCTCTTCAGGGCTTCCTTACCTTTACTACCTACGTCAATATGTACCAAGACTTCCAGCTGCTCACCCTTGTCCTTGAGAATGCCATGGGCCTGATCCGAGACTTCCCTGATCCTGGCACCAGGGAGGCAGCCAATCATCCGGGTATCTCTATCACGTCCACAGAACCCAGTCTCTGTTCCTCCGACGAAGGAATCTCTTAGCGACACTGCAGTCCTCTTCATCTCTCAGCTCTTCTTAGCCACAGTGTCAGACTCAGTACCAGAGACCCGGTCACTGTGGCTCCCCCCCCCTGGTAGGCCAAGCCCCTCAATTTTATCTAAAGTTGTATACTAATTATTGAGGGGAATGTCCACAGATGTCCTCTGCATTCCTTCTGACAGTCATACGGTTACCTGTCTCCTGCAACCTGGGGTAACTACCTCCCTGTAGCTCCTTCCTATCATCTCCTCATGTGCCCATATGAGTTAGAGGTCATCGAGCTGCAGCTCCAGTTCCTTAATACGTTCCCTCCGGAGCTCCAAGTTGGTGCACCTGGTGCAGATGTGTTTATCTGGGATTCTGGTGTCTCACACAGAGTACAAGCACTGCCCCCGGAGCCATTCTCACCAATCTACTAAGCCCTAACAGGCGAGGACCGAACAAATAAGAACACGGACAAGGTGACTTACAAGACAGTGTACTTCACCCAAACCTGATCTCGCCTAAGCCTGATGAGTCAAAGCCATTCTAAACACCGGCTCCCTCCAAATGAAACTGCCATGAAACTCTTCCTTTGAAATCTCGATCACCCTGCTGATTAAAAGGTAGCCCTGATGTGGATTTTCCACGTCGATGACTCAAGGCCTGTACCCTGGGAGATTAGAAGAATGGGGGTATCTCACTGAACCCTATTGAATATTAAAATGCCTCGATAGATCGGTTCCTAAGTTTGTTATAGCCAGGGATGGTAGTGGGGATAAGCTCCCACTACCTATCAAGTGCTCCTAATGGCATGTGACTCTAACAGCCTCTGACAAACAAGTCCAACTCTTGGCTTTCCCATGTGGCTCAGCTACTAGGCCCAGTGGAACTGCTTCTGCTGACAAAAGAAGGAGCAAGGATGGACCACTGGCGCCTCAAAACCAGTTGCTTCGGGCAGATGGGGCTCGTCAGCCTTGGACAGCAGAAGGAAAACTCTGATTTTAAACCTCCGCTGTCTTGCAGCCATACGGGAAAGGCTGAAGGGAGTAAACCCCAAGGAAGAAATCCGGAGCCCGGGTCCTTAATGCAGTTTGTTGTTGTTTACAACTTCAATCTGGCAACCTCTGAGATGACACTGGTGCCAAGCTGTATTGGCACTTACCCTTCCCTTGGACTACATCAGTGACGTGGAGATGGGGAGAAAGCTGCATGGGCAACAGCCCGTTCTTCAAACCTTTCCATTCAGGCTTGTACCCCAGAGAGGACACAGTCCAGCAGAGCTGTAAACCCATGATCCCCTGGGATCGATGGCGGCCTACATATCACACAGAGTGGCTGTAGAGAGAATGTTTCCTGTAGTGGGGGAGTCCATGACCAAAGGGCACAGCCTGAAAGTCGAGGGCCATTCATTTTGATGAGGAGGATTTTTTTTAGCCAGAGGGTGTCAATTTATTTATTTATTCATTTATTTAGCATGGAGTAGCCCCTCTGGTCCTTTGCACCACCCCACCAGCAACCACTGACTGAACCCTGGCCTAAACACTGGACAATTTACAATGACCTACTAACCGGTACATCTTTGGACTGGGTAAGGACACTGGAACACCCAGAGAAAACCCACGTGTACAAGGGAAGGACGTACAAACTACTCACAGATGACACGGGAATTGAACTCTGAACTCTGACACCCCAAGCTGCAATAGCATTGCACTAAATGCTACTCTACCATGATGCTCATCAGATCATTAGTGATCGGTAATCACTCAAGATCTGTGGAATCCAATGCCACAGTCAGCTGTGGAGGCATTGGAAATATTTAAAGCAGAGGCTGATGGTCTTCATTAGTCAGGGTGTCAAAGGTTACAGGGAGAAAGCAGAAGAACAGGGCTGAATGGGATAATAAATTGGTCATGATGAAGCAGTTTTGATGGGCCAAAAGGCCTAATTCTGCTCCTATGTCTATTAGCTTGTAGTCTAATTTAGATTGGACTTGTTCACTTATTAAACTATACATGAACTTATTCTGAAGTGCCTGATGCAGGTCTTTGTCATTGGATAATCAGTAATGATCTCACCTGGTCTGTGTTCTCTGTTTCTGCCATTCCCCAAGGTGGCAGATCAAAATAATTCTGGAATCCCTCTCTCTATCCCGTGAACATATCAATTTTGTCTTGTATGACGTCGGAAGGTTTTGCCAATATGACTATCTCAATTAGTAAGATTGCTATCTTGCTTGTTTTGTATGATGTTGTTTTGAGTAACACATTTCTTTAACAATATTGTTTGCCCTCTTTGCCAACTCCATAAAGGATGACGTGCCAAGGTTCCCATTACAGTTTTATTGGGTGTGAGCTGCCATATTATACCACTCCCACTTTTACATTTAGAAGGCTTATGTTTGAAAAGTAGCCTAGATATTTCCTGCATTCAAGTCTGAATTTAAGTTCCATTACTTCAAGTCTGCATGTTAAATGTATTGTGACTTGCATTTCCACCAAGAGTACACAAGCAACTTGATGTAGAGGAAAAGTTTGTGCTGGCTGCTTCATTTTTAACTTCATCATAGGGTTGTATATGTGGCCCTCTGGGTAACTCAATATATAAATATGCAGAGTTATACTCAAAGAGATCCTAAAGGTTTGTCTGGTTTATATGTGGCACTTGTACACGCACGGTCAACAGATTCATGCTGTGATGTCACACTTATTTACAGTTAATAAGTATTGTATTTTAAGACAAGAATAGGAATTCCAGCTGCCTCTCTCAATCCTCTCCTTGCAATGATCACATCAATAATTTAGCGTATGAATAAATATTAGTTTTGAAAATTTCATCCTGACTCATAGGCCATAGGAAAAGTCAAATCTTAACTTCTGAGTGGAATCCATTTCGACCCAATCCGACTGTTTCTTCCCTTGCACAAGAAGAGTTCTGAATCATAATCACACGATAGTGTATTATATCTGAATTTAGAGATTCTACTGAAACGGTTTCACTCAATAACTAGACTAAAGCAGCAGATATCCTTTGTCATATAGCTTAAAAAGCTAACAGATTTGAAACCTACTATAGTGGTAGAATTTTCAAACCAGATTTTTCAAATCGGTTAGTCAATGGGGTGCCACAGTGTGACACTATTATAGATCCCGGCTTCAGAATTCAGAGTTCAATTCCGATGCAGACTGTGAGAAGGTTGTACGTTCGTCCTGTGAGTGCATGTGTTTCCTCCAGGTGCTTTGATTTCCTCCCACAGTCCAAAGACGTACCAGTTAGTAGGTTAATTAGTCAGTGTAAATTGTGTGATTAAGCTAGGGTTAAAGAGGTGAGTTGCTGGGCAGGGTGGTTCGTTGGGCCAGGTGACCTGTTCCACCCTGTCTCTCTAAATAAATAAAATTAAAATAAATAAATGCAAATCATAAATGTATACTTCTGTCCTAACTATAAGTATGAATATAAGCAGCATTAAAGTATTAATATTTTAAGAGTAACAGTGATTGTAATCTAGTCCTGGTGACACTTAATACTCATTAATTATTAATTATTCAAAGTCACCACATAAACATAACAATGAAATATGATTTTACTTTTTGCTATAGTTTCTAAAAACAATTGCTAATTCATTGAAATTATTAGCATAACAATCCATATTATCACTTACTGTGATAATAAATTGATTAATAATCTCTAAACTAAATACTTGCTCAATTTTAATTAATTATTAACAAGGTATATTTTTCTTGCTGTATGCAGATTTCCATAAACCCCAGATTAATAAGACTGGTGAATTTAAATTATTTTTATCTCTACTTTCCAGTATTAGATTTTTTTAACAGTAAGGACTAAATTAAATGCATTCTCTATCACTGGCTCAATCTTGCTGAGCCGTTCATGATATTGAATTATTTAAAAAGTCAGTGATGCTATTGGAACAATAGCTCTGCTAGGTCACCATCTGTTACAGTTTGCTACCAACACATAAAATGAAGTACATCATGTAATCATCTTGTAATGCATTATATATGTGTTGGAGAACGTGTTCATGGAAATATATGATTACTGTATCAGCGTGTGAATTCATGAATAATAGGTTCTATCATTCTGAAAGCTGTAATTTAATGCACTTTACGTTGATGGAATAACCAAAGTGGAATGCTTTTAGGAGTCATTAATGTATACTTGTTAACATTAACAAACACCAATGCAGTGACATTATGTCAGTGACAGTCTATAGAATAGTGACCCTTGGTGGTTCTTCCAGTTTGAAGTATTTCCCCTTAAAACAGGATTGATTTTCAGTTTCATTCAATTCACAATTTCTCAGCAAATCTCACAGCTGGAAATTTGAGAATATGGTAATGATGGATTCGTCCATAATTTAGAAAAAGCTGTAGCCTTTTGAGGTCACAGCAAACTGTGATCTGCAAAAAAAAAAGCCACTAGCAATTGATCTTTTCACAACAAGGACAGTGTGACCACTTAATGAATGATAATTAAATTTAAAACCTAATTCAGCATATTGTAATTTAATTGTACTTTGCATTCATCCCTCTTTAGGAATATCAGTTTTATCCATAGAAAATTCTTTATTGCTTTGTTACGTCTGTGCCAAAACATGTAATATTAACCGTAACAACTCCATAATGGTTTCATCTTAAAAGGAAGTCTAGAACAGTAATATTAATTTAGACAAATATCCAAAGACTTAGTGATCATTCTCATGGGGGAAATGGTGAGATGGCATGCAATGGCATTGAACAACAGAAGGCTGAGGAACATACTTGTTTTCACCACTTCTGTGTCTCTTTGATCAGTTCTCCCACCAACATGATCTGCAATGGGTAAAAACCATAATTAGCAAAGTTCATTTGTAGCATTTATCACTTTGGTACCACATTCCTGTGACTCACATTTTTAGACAGGTGTTAACTCATTTAAAATGACTAAGTTAACACATTGCGTAAAAATAGTGCATGAACTTCACTTATTGGAATTTTTGACATTGCTTCTCACAAGTCTTCTAAGTGTGAACAAGATGAAGTTCACTGGATGTTCAGAGTACTTGGAAACAAGTGTAAAAGGAAAAGAAAATAAATTAAATTAGGTAAGTTATCTGAAAAATATTGAAAAGGAAACTCAGCTGACATTAAGCACGGAGGAAGAAAATGTTTTCAAATCCACAATTTTCTGTCAAAATAATCGCAAAGCTAATAGAGCTAAATATTGCAGTGAATTGGGGCAGGTAAGTGCAAAAATACAAATTAACTGTCTGAGATATACTATTCACTATTGGAAACTAGCATCCTGCTGAATGTCTCTCTTGTGATTTAATCTCCAACAGCTACAATAATTTTATTTTTGGAATGCATGAAGTTCTTCGCTTTACAAACTAAAGTCTCCTTGAAAATTAGTATGGTCTAAAGTGACTCAGAGAGCTTGTTTGTAGGTGTTTAAAAACTGTATAAATAATTAAACTGAGATTAACTGTCAAAGAATTCTTTTAACCATGTTCTAGGTGTTAATTACTTTCTTTGAACCTCTCTGGTACTGAAATTTAACAAAATGTGGAGTATCTTATTTCAATGAAGCTTAATAGTTGTTGACATTTTTAAATTTAGAATTAAATGACTTTAAAACCATAAGACGTAGGAGCAGAATTAGGCCATCTGGCCATTGAATTTGCTCCACCATTTCATCATGGCTGATCCAATTTTCCACTCAGCCCCAATCTCCTGCCTTCTCCCTGTATCCCTTCATGCCCTAACCAATCAAGAATCTATCAACCTCTGCATTAAATACACATAGAGACTTGGCCTGCGCAGCTGCCTGTTGCAACAAATTCCATAGATTCACCACTCTCCCATCTTCCTCATCTATGTTCTAAAAGGAAGCACCTCAATTATGAGGCTATGTTCTCAGGTCTTTGACTCTCCCACCATAGGAAACATCCTCTTGACATCCATTCTTTCAGGGTGTTTCACCATTCGACAGGTTTCAATGAGGTCATGCATTATTCTTCTGAATTCCAGTGAATACAGGCCCAGAGCCATCAAACAGTCTTAACATGACAAGCCTTTCAAACCTGGAAACATTTTCGTGAACCTCCTTTGAACCCTCTCCAGTTTCAGCACATCCTTTCTAAGATCAGGATCACAAAACTGCTCACAATACTCCGTCAGACCTCACCAGAGCTTTATAAAGTCTCAACATTACATCCTTGCTTTTATATTCTAGTCTTCTTTAAATGAATGCTAACATTGCATTTGCCTTCCTCAACATACACTCAACCTGCAAATTAACCTTCAGGGAATCCTGCTCAAGCACCCCCAAGTCCCTTTCCACCTTAGATTTTTTTTATATTTGCTCTCCATTTATAAAATGGTCAAACTCTTTCATTTCTTCCACCAAAGCGCATGACCATACACTTCCCAGCACTCTATTCTGTCTTCTATTCCTGCTTCGTTGCTCATTCTCCTTATCTGTATGTCCTTCTGCAGCCTCTCTACTTCCTCAAGACTACTTGTCCATCCAACTTTCTTCGTATCATCTGTGAACATTGCAATAAAGCCATCAATTCCATCATCCAAATCAAAAACGTATCACGTAAAAATAATTGCTCCCAACACAGACGCCCGAGGAACACCACCAGTCAACAACAGCTAGTCAGAAAACGCTCCCTTTATTTCCACTCTTTGTTTCCTGCCCGTCAGCCACTTCACCACTGTATGCACACTTGAATCTTCCCTGTAATACCATGGGCTTGTAGCTTGTTAATCAGCCTCATGTGAGGCATCTTGTCAAAGGCCTTCTGAAAATCCAGACACTGTACACAACATCAGTTGATCCTCCATTGTCTCTCCTGCATACTATTTCTTCAAAGATTTCCAACAGATTTGTCAGTTTCTCCCTTGAGGAAACCATGCTGACTAGGGTATATTTTATCAAGTGCCTCCAAGTATCCCAAAACCACATCATTAACAATCAACTCCAACACCTTCCCAACCACTGAGGTCTGACTAACTGCCCTATAATTTCCTTTCTTCTGCTTCTCTCCCTTCTTAAGAGTGGAGTGACGTTTGCAATTTTCCAGGCTTCCAGAACCATTCCAGAATCTAGCTACTTTGAAAGATGATTACTAATACATCCACAATCTTCAGCCACCTCCTTCAGAACTCTGGGGTGTATACTATCTAGTCCATGTCACTTATCTACTTTCAGGCCTTTCAGTTTTCCAAGAACCTTCTCTCTAGTAATGTAAACTTCACACATTTCATGCCCCCCGACACCTCCACCATATTTCTAATGTCTTCCACTGAAAAGACTGATGCAAAATACTTAATTAGTTCATCTGTCATTTCCTTTTCCTCCATTACTACCTCTCCAGCATCATTCTGCAGTGGTCCAATATCCACTATCGCCTATCTGGTACACTTTATGTACCTGAAGAAACTTTTGGTATCTTCTTTTATAGTATTGGCTCGCTTATTTTTGTATTCCATCTTTACCTTCTTAATGACTTGTTTAGTTGTTGTCTGCTGGTATTTGAAAGACTCATAATCCTCTAACTTTCCACTAATTTTTGTTATATTATATGCCCTCTCTTTGGCCTTTATGTTGATTTTAACATCTCTTATTAGCTGCAATGATGTAAACTTGCCTTCAGAATACCTCTTCCTCTTTGGGATGTATATATCCTGTGCCTTCCAAATTGCTTCAAGAGATTACAGCTATTGCTGCTCTGCCATCATTCCTGCCAGTGCACTTATCAGTCAATTCTGGCCGACTCCTCTCTCATGTCTCTGTAATTCCCTTTACTCAACTGTAACACTGATACATCTGATTTTAGCTTCTCCTTCTCAAACTTCAGGGTGGATTCGATCATATTATGACCACTCTGCCCCTAAAGGTACTTTTACCTTAAGCTCTCCATTCAATCCTGGTTCATTGCGCAACACCCATCCAGAAAAACAGATCCCCTAGTGGGCTCAACCACAAGCTTCTCTAAAAATCCATCTCATAGGCATTCTAGAATCTCCTCTCTTGGAATCCAGCACCAGTCTGATTTTCCCAAAATCCTGCGTATTGAAATCCACCTTGACTATTGTAACATTGCCCTTTTAACATGCATTTTCTATCTCCAAATGTAATTTGTAGACCACAACTTGGAGGGGTATGTGTGTATAATTACCATCAGTCTCTTTTTATCCTTGCAGTTCCTTAGCTCAATCCAATGTGATTCAGCACCTTCCGACCCTATGTCCCTCTTTCTAATGATTTGACTTCATTGTTTACCAGCAGAACCACATCGGCCCCTCTGCCTTTCTGCCTGCCCTTTCAATAGATAGATAGATAGATAGATACTTTATTCATCCCCATGGGGAAATTCAACATTTTTTCCAATGTCCCATACACTTGTTGTAGCAAAAACTCATTACATACAATACTTAACTCAGTAATAATATGATATGCATCTAAATCACTAACTCAAAAAGCATTAATAATAGCTTTAAAAAAAGTTCTTAAGTCCTGGCAGTTGAATTGTAAAGCCTAATGGCATTGGGGAGTATTGACCTCTTCATCCTGTCTGAGGAGCATTGCATCGACAGTAACCTGTCGCTGAAACTGCTTCTCTGTCTCTGGATGGTGCTATGTAGAGGATGTTCAGGGTTTTCCATAATTGACCGTAGCCTACTCAGCGCCCTTCGCTCAGCTACCGATGTTAAACTCTCCAGTACTTTGCCCACGACAGAGCCCGCCTTCCTTATCAGCTTATTAAGACGTGAGGCGTCCTTCTTCTTAATGCTTCCTCCCCAACACGCCACCACAAAGAAGAGGGCGCTCTCAACAACTGACCTATAGAACATCTTCAGCATCTCACTGCAGACATTGAATGACGCCAACCTTCTAAGGAAGTACAGTCGACTCTGTGCCTTCCTGCACAAGGCATCTGTGTTGGCAGTCCAGTCTAGCTTCTCGTCCAACTGTACTCCCAGATACTTGTAGGTCTTAACCTGCTCCACACATTCTCCATTAATGATCACTGGCTCCATATGAGGCCTAGATCTCCTAAAGTCCACCACCATCTCCTTGGTCTTGGTGACATTGAGACGCAGGTAGTTTGAGTTGCACCATATCACAAAGTCCTGTATCAGTTTCCTATACTCCTCCTCCTGTCCATTCCTGACACACCCCACTATGGCCGTGTCATCAGCGAACTTCTGCACATGGAAGGACTCCGAGTTATATTGGAAGTCAGATGTGTACAGGGTGAACAGGACCGGAGAGAGTACGGTTCCCTGTGGCGCTCCTGTGCTGCTGACCACTGTGTCAGACCTACAGTCTCCCAACCGCACATACTGAGGTCTATCTGTCAAGTAGTCCACTATCCAATCCACCATGTGAGAGTCTACTCCCATCTCCGTTAGTTTGTGCTTTAAGATCTTGGGCTGGATGGTGTTAAAGGCACTAGAGAAGTCAAGGAATACAATGTGTATTGAATGTGGCATTAAGCTCCTAGATATAATTGTCTTTCAGCCATGATTCAGTGATGTCTACAACATCATACGTGCTAATCTGTAAATGTGCTACAAGTTCATCTATCTTACATTACCGCTCCATATCTTTGTCCCTATTTTCTTAATTAAATTAGCTTCTTATACTCACACTAAATTGTTGATTGTACAAATTCTTTTCCATGGTAACCCCTCCTTCAATGCTGATTACTTCTACCAATGAAAGCTGGACATCAGTTTGAAAACTACCTTCTTATGTGCAAAATGGAAGCTGGAGTAAACTAATCTGTCCTTCAAGTCTACTCCATTATTTGATAATACCAAAGTCAAAATTATTGTAATGTTTCTCCATGATCTTATGGTAATCTTTCATCCTCTTGTTTATGTAGTTTCTATCTATCCTCAGTACCTCTGCCTTAAAAATATTCAAAGATTTCATTCTTTGAGGATGAGGGCTCCATAGACTTATAACCACCTGAGTTAATAAGCTTAAGCTTAATCTCTGTTTTCAATGATCAATGCCTTATTTTTAAACAGTGACTTTGTGAATACAGGTCCATCATTCATTGAAAGTGATAGCACAGGTAGATAGTTTGGAAAGAAAGCCTTTGGCACAGTTGCCTTCATAAATCGAAGTATTGAGTACAGGAGATGGAAGGATATGTTGAAGTTGCATAAGATGTTGGTGAGACATAATTTGGAGTATTGTGTGCAGCTTTGGTCACCTTCCTACTGAAAAGATGTAAATAAGTTTGAAAGAGTATAGGGAAAATTCACAAGGGTGTTGCCGGGGCTGGAGGACCTGAGTTATAATGAAAGATTGAACAGGTTAGGACTTTATTCCTTGGAACATTGAAGATTGAGAGGAAATTTGATAGAGGCATACAGAATTAATAGGGGTAATAATAGGGTAAATGCAAGCAGGCTTTTTCTACTGACTTCAACTGGAGGTCAGAGGTCATGATACTTCTCTCAGAGCATCATGAGAGAGGAGATCAAGCTGCTAACACATGTGGTGCATGCGAGCTTGATTTCAATGTTTAAGAGAAGTTTCGATAGGTACATAGGTAGTAGGGATATGGATGGCTGAGGGCTGAATGCAGGTCAATAGAATCTGGCAGTTTAAATGGTTTGGCATGGACTTGATGGGCTAAAGGGCCTGTGTCTGTGCTGTACTTTTCTATGACTCCATTGGTTTTTCATTATACACGTAACAGCAATAAACCAATTCACCAAATTACAAAATTACTATATGTATTAACTGAAATATAATTCTGTTGCATTGAAAAATATATTATTAGGAAAGAACTTGAATTAACAATTTTCATATAAATTCTGATATTTTTCTAACTAATGCTGATTAGATATAAACAACAAGGGCTTGCAGCAAGGATCCTTACAAAATTCTATTTAAAGATACTTGTTAGTTCAAATACTCAATGAATTTTAAGTTTTCAATTAACAATATAGTTTAGGGATACCATTTGCTGGGGATAGGCCTAAAATAACGTGCACATTTTTTACGTTATTCTTGCATTACATAGCAGTCTCTTTCAATCATCATTCGTGCCATTAAAAAGTCAATAGCTGATACTTTATCAAAAAATAATAAGGAATAAAAAGATTTTGCTTCAAGTAGGCCAGTGAAGGTTCAAGAGCTGTCCACACTCTTGTGTGAAGAGAACATTAACTACTGGATTCTAAGTAGGTAACATTAGCTGTGAATTTGGACAGCTCGACCTCACAGTCATTTGGATGTCACAGGTATGAATCTGGCTAGAATTTTGCAGGAGATATCTGCAATCTACAGATTATTATCTGAATGGTGGACGATTAGGAAAAGGGGAGGTGCAACGAGACCTGGGTGCCATTGTACACCAGTCATTGAAAGTGGGCATGCAGGTACAGCAGGTGGTGAAAAAGGCAAATAGTATGTTGGCATTCATTGCAAAAGGATTTGAGTACAGGAGCAGGGAGGTTCTACTGCAGTTGTACAAGGCCTTGGTGAGACCACACCTGGAGTATTGTGCGCTGTTTTGGTCCCCTAATCTGAGAAAAGACATTCTGGCCATAGAGGGCATACAAAGAAGTTTCACCAGATTGATTCCTGGGATGGCAGGACTTTCATATGAAGAAAGACTGTATAGACTAGGCTTATACTCACTGGAATTTAGAAGATTGAGGGGGGATCTTATTGAAATGTATAAAATTCTAAAGGGATTGGACAGGCTAGAATCATTGAATGTGGGTCTTCAGGCTTCTGTGCCTCCTCCCTGATGGTAACAGTGAGAAGAGGACTTGTCCTGGGTGGAAGGAGTTCTAAATGATGGATGCCTTTCTGAGACACCGCTCCTTGAAGATGTCTTGGATGCTACAGAGACTAGTATCCAACTTGGAATGGACTAATTTTACAATTTACTGTGGCTTCTTTCGATGCTGTGCAGTAGCTTCACCACCTCCACCCCACCCCCCCCATACCAGACAGTGATGCAGCCTGTCAGAATGCTCTCCACAGTACATCTGTTAAGGTTTTCGAGTGTTTTATGTGACAAACCGATAATGACATATAGCTGCTGTCTTGACTTCTTCAAAGCTGCATAGAAACATAGAAAACCTACAGCACAATACAGGCCCTTCAGCCCACAAAGCTGTGTTGAACATGTCCTTAGCTGAGAAATTACCTAGGGTTACCCATAGCCCTCTATTTATCAAAGCTCCATGTACCTATCCAGGAGCCTCTTAAAAGACCCTATCGTATCCACCTCCACCACTGTCACCAGCAGCCCATTCCATGCACTCATCACTCTCTGCGTAAAAAACTTACCCCTGACATCTCCGCTGCACCTGCTTCCAAGCACCTTAAAAATCTGTGCCCACTTGTGCTAGCCATTTCCGCCCTGGGAAAAAGCCTCTGACTATCCACATGATCATTGCCTCTCATAATCTTACTCACCTCTATAAAATCACCTCTCATCCTCCATCTCTCTAAGGAAAAAAGACCGAGTTCACTCAACCTATTCTCATAAGGCATGCTCCCCAAATCCAGGCAACATCCTTGTAAATCTCCTCTGCACTCTTTCTATGGTTTCCACAACTCCAAGTGGGGTTTCACCAGGGTCCTATATAGCTGCAACATTACCTCTTGGCTCCTAAACTCAATCCCATAGTTGATAAAGGCCTATGAACTGTATGCTTTCTTAACCACAGAGTCAACCTGTGCAGCAGCCTTGAGTGTCCTATGGACTCGGACCCCAGGATCCCTCTGATCCTCCACACTGCCAAGAGTCTTACCATTAATACTATGTTCTGTCATCATATTTGAGCTACCAAAATGAACCACTTCACACTTACCTGGGTTGAACTCCATCCGCCACTTCGCAGCCCGGTTTTGCATCCTATCAATGTCCTGCTGTAAACTCTGACAGCCCTCCACACTATCCATAACACCTCCAACATTTTCTGTCATCAGCAAATTTACTAACCCATCTCTCCACTTCATCATCCAGGTCATTTATGATAATCGTGAAGAGCAGGGATCCCAGAACAGATCCTTGAGGCACACCACTGGTGACTGACCTCCATGCAGAATATGACCTGCCTACACCCACTCTTTGCCTTCTGTGGGCAAGCCAGTTCTGGATCCACAAAGCAAATTCCCCTTGGATCCCATGCCCCCTTACTTTCTCAATAAGCCTTGCATGGGGTACCTTGACAAATGCTTTGCTGAAATCCATATTTACTACATCTATTGCTCCACCATCATCAATGTGTTTAGTCACATCCTCAAAAATTCAATCAGGCTTGTAACACATGACTTGCCTTTCACAAAGCCATGCCAACTATTCCTAATCATTTTATGCTTCTCCAAATGTTCATAAATCCTGCCTCTCAGGATCTTCTCCATCAACTTACCAACCACTGAAGTAAGACTCTCTAGTCTATAATATCCTAGGCTATCTCTACTCCTTTTCTTGAATAAGGGAACAACATCTGCAACCCTCCAATCCTCCAGAACCTCTCCCGTCTCCATTGATGATGCAAAGATCATCGCCAGAGGCCCAGCAATCTCCTCCCTTGCCTCCCACAGTAGCCTGGGCTACATCTCATCTGGTCCAGGTGACTTATCCAACTTGATGCTTTCCAAAAAGCTCCTGCAAATCCTTTTTCTTAATATCTACATGCTCAAGCTTTTTCAGTCCACTGTAAGTCATCCCTACAATCACCAAGATCCTTTTCCGTAGTGAATACTGAAGCAAAGTACTCATTAAGTACCTCTGCTCTCTCCTCCAGTTCCATACACACTTTTCCACTGTCACACTTGATTGGTCCTATTCTCTCACATCTTAACATACTTGCAAAATGCCCTGGGGTTTTCCTTAATCTTGACTGCCAAGGCCTTCTCATGGCCCTTTATGGCTTTCCTAATTTCTTTCTTGAGCTCCTTCCTGCTAGCCTTATAATCTTCTAGCTCTCTATCATTACCTAGCTTTTTGAACCTTTCCTAAGCTCTTCTTTTTTCTTGACAAGATTTACAACAACCTTTGTACACCATGGTTCCTGTACCCTACTGTCCTTTCCCTGTCTCATTGGAACGTACCTATGCAGAACTCCATGCAAGTATCCCCTGAACATTTGCCACATTTCTTCCATACATTTCCCTGAGAAAATCTGTTTCCAGTTTATGCTTCCAAGTTCCTGCCTGATAGCCTTATATTTCCCCTTTCTCCAATTAAACATTTTCCTAACTTGTCTATTCCTGTCGCTCTCCAATGCTGTGGTAAAGGAGATAGAGTTGTGATCACTATCTCCATATTGCTCTCCCATTAAGATGTCTGACACCTGACTAGGTTCATTGCCCAATCAAGTACAGCCTCTCCTCTTGTAGGCTTATCTACATATTGTGTCAAGAAACCTTCTTGAACACACCTAACAAACTCCATCCCATCTAAACCCCTCACCCTAGGGACATGCCAATCAATATGTGGGAAATTAAAATCTTCTACCACGACAACCTTGTTATTATTACACCTTCGCAGAATTTGTCTCTCTATCTGCTCCTCGACGTCACTGTTACTATTGGGTGGTCTATAAAAAACACCCAGTCACCCAGTAGAGTTACTGACCCCTTTCTGTTTCTAACTTCCACACACAGAGACTCCATAGACAATCCCTCCATGTCTTCCTCCTTTTCTACAGCTGTAACACTATCTCTGATCAACATTGTCATGGCCCCACCTCTTTCGCCTCCCTCCCTGTGCTTTCTGAAACATCTAAAGCACTTGAAGTCACCATTCCTGCCCCTGAGCTATCCAAGTCCCTGTAATGGCCACAACATCATTGCTTCAAGTTCTGATCCACGCTCTAAACTCATCCACTTCGTTCATGATACTCTTTGCATTAAAATAGACACATCTCAAACCATCAGTCTGAGTGCATCTCTTCCCTATCAACTGCCTATCCTCCCTCTCACACTGTCTACAAGCTTTCTCTATTTGTGAGTCAACCGCCTCTTCCTCCATCTCTTCAGTTTGGTTCCCACCACCAGCAACTCTAGTTTAAACTCTCCCCAATAGCCTTAGCAGACTTCCCCACCAGAATATTGGTCCCCTTGGGTTCAAGTGTAACCTGTCCTTTTATACACGTTTATACAGCTCTATACTGTTTTATACAGGTCACTCCTGCCCCAAAAGAGGTCCCAATGATCCAGAAATCTGAATCCCTGCCCCCTGCTTCAATCCCTCAGCCACGCATATGTATCATAACCTCTGGCTGTTCTCCTTCCCACATCAGGATATCTTGGACACAATCAGACTGGACCCTAGCACCTGGGAGGCAAACTACCATCCATGCTTCTTTCCTCTGCCCACAGAATCGCCTCTCTGACCCCCTAACTATAGAGTCCCCTAGCACTGCTGCCATTCTCTTACTTTCCCTATCCTTCTGAGCCACAGGGCCAGACTCTGTGCCAGAGGCACAGCCACTGTTGCTTCCCCCAGATAGGCCACTGCCCCCCCAACAGTACTCAGACAGGAGTACTTATTGTTAAGGGGGCAGCCACAGGGGCACTCTCTAGCCTCTGACTTCTGCCGTTCCCTCTCCTGACTGTTACCCCTTATCTGTCTTCCCAGGCCCTGGTGTGACTACCTGCCTATAGCTCCTCTCTATCACCTCCTCACTCTCCCTGACCAGACGTAGGTCATCGAGCTGCATTTCCATTTCCCTCACACAGTTCCTAAAGAGCTGTAGCACTTGGCGCAGATCTGGCCATCTGGGAGGCTGAGAGTTACCCTGACCTCCCACATCTGACACCGAGAACAGAAGACAGGCCTCACCCACATACTTCCTGTCTGTATTCTACTCAGGCAACCTATCTCGCCTCGACCCATTATCGCCAAAGCACCTTCCTACTGTGTTTCCCTCTGCTTCGACACTTGCTCCTCTGGTGCCCGCTCCATAAATCTGTCTCCTATTAAACTCTTCTTGCTGGTCTCACTGGCTGACATCCACACGCTTGCGCAGTCATGCCCCGATCAAACCACTGAAGAAATAACCATCTCCTATTAAACTCATCTCGCTGGTCTCACTGGCTGACATCCATGCACTTGCGCAGTCATGCCCTGATCAAACCACTGAAGAAATATGTTGGAAACAGGTTACCTCCTCAGAGATCTTGACACCCAGGAACTTGAAATTGCTCCATCTTCTGCACTTCTGATCCCTCTATGATTATTGGTTCATGATCCCTCGTCCTACCCTTTCTGAAGTCCACAATCATCTCTTTGGTCTTACTCAACTGGATACCACCCAACTAGCTGGTATTTCTCACTACTGGATGCCCTTTCATATCCATCTGAGATCTTGCCCAACAATGGTTATGTCATCAGCAAATTTATAGCTGCATCAACATTCTAGTGCAGGTGTCAACTTTTTCAGCGTCTAACCCTTCATCGCCCTTCATTCCTCAGCTGTTGCCGGACCATGTACTTTTGGACTCCATATCGGTGGATGCAGGGCATTACTTCCTTTCCATCAAAGAAAGTACCTCGATCCATCCATCTTCCACCAAAGCACCTAGATGGTCTCCACTGTGTTCTGCATTGTTTCCATCAACCTGTCAAGAGCATTAAAATTATTTTCACCTATTTCCATCAACAGAACTTGAAATGAAGCAGGCTGGTTTTAATCAATAATAACTTGAGTTAATTGGCTTCTTATGAAAGTAGAGGCCATGTTCATATGTGAAGGCTAGTAGCTACAAAATATGTTGTGTCATTTGAGGGTAGATGGATCTAGCTTTGATGCATTGCATTACCAATGACTGTTTCCAGCACTATCCAATTCAGACCTCATTAATTCTTCCCCCATGATTGTTACAAGCATTTTAAGTTGAACCTATTTTTGACAAAATATCAATGATCCATTCAAACATTCTATTTAACCTAATCCATCTGACAATGGTGTGTTAGGCAACCAATTTAGAACAATATGATTTTGTGATCCATCCGATTCATTTGATTTCAAATTTGTTCTCATTTGTTGGTAATGTTGAAATCAAGTCTAGTGAGTCCAGACTCAATCAAGCTAGCTTATAGAGTCTGATTACTTTGTAACATGAAATGTGCATGGTTATTGCAATTGGAGATCTTGATTGACATTAAAAAATTGGACCAAGTTTCAGTTATTTAACATCTGTAAAATCAGTTTCCTTAAATTTTTAATGAAATACTTCTGTCTAAAATAAAATTAGAGAAATTCCTGAAACCATAGAACCCACACAGACAAATGATTATTAATACCCATACATTGCGATCTGCAGGAATATTATATAGCCAATCAATTATAGATAAGAATGTATTCAAACACTCCATTACTGCTGACTAGAAACTAAAGGGTCATTGAATACTTAAAAAATGATCTTGAACAGAAAATTGTAGACTGCTTAAAGTGTATATCAGTGAGATTTGTCCCAATTTGGCATTGCTTAGAATTCAAACTTTATGTAGAAATTTATCAATTGAATGTTAATTCAAAATTATAGTTCTGAAAATAGTTATTTCTAATTCAGAATTAAGCATTCTTTTTGAATATCTATTAAGCATACTAAAAGTGATGTTAAAATATTCCTCATTCATCCAAAGGCTTATTGCTTTCTACTCCATCTATATTCGGAATATTCATCTCAAATTATTTCGTCGGTAAGCTGAAGACATCAGAATGATGGAAGTCATGCACTAATAAAAATCTGCAAATTCCTGGTGCATATGGCATATGTGCTGCTTGGGTTTATTTGAGTCATGGATAAATTTCATTAGGAGCACTGCAGTCAGCTTTGCAGAGCCAGAATCAAGAATCACATATTGCTGTTGGAAGAGGAAGAGTATAGATTCACAAAGATTATACCAGACATGAAAAGATTATATTATGAGAACAGATTGCATCATGCTGTGGGTGGAGTGAATATCCTTAGGTGGTCTCTCACTTTCAGAAGCAGCTAAGCAGTATCCAAATCTGTACTGGCAGAATTGTTAAAGCAATAGTTGTAAAAAACAAAATATTGGCAACTGCAGAGAGTGCAAGCAAAATTTGTCGTGCTTTTCAGATGGAGGAACTCCTCATTTCCATCTGTCTCACTTGACAGTATCAGCTAACATGCTTCATGATCTTCATCCTAAATTATTCCGAGTCCCGATATTTTGTCCCAGTAACAGTAGGAAGCAAGGGAGCGATGAACCACTGGAATTTCTTGTACAAGGGTAAACAAGATCATTCAGGAATTCCAGCATATTTTATATCTGTCCAGAGCCTGCAGCCAAAATTATGCTGCATGTGGTTCCATCCTCAGGTGGTGAATATCCTTTCTGAAGTAAGATGGTGTTATGTATTCCTGGAATAAAAATGAGGTCTGATCTATGATTTATGCAATAATTATTGCATGTTAGTGAAGTAAAATATGATCCTTACTGTAAAAATGTTACTACGTTTTCTTACGTTCATAGTATTAAAATATTCATCTCAGCAAGAGAAAATCAAATTAGCTCAGCTACAGAACCACAGTAGTAGAACTGAGTGAATAGATGAATTAAAAAGAAGTATCAGTAAGGGTATATCATATTACAAATATGAAATGGACTGCTAGTGATAAAAGAACGAAGCCCATTAACAACCTGTAGGCCTAATGTGCTTTGGAGTGAGCTGAGCAGCCAGCTTGCCATGCCCCACCCGTTCTGAGTGCAAGTAGACCTGGAATCTCCGCCACTTCCATTTGTACTCAAAAATATCATTCCCAGCAATGTGCTTAAGCCAGCAGCTCAGTCACACTGAAAATACATAGCTCTTATATTGTAGTAAAATGATTTTCGGAGTGGATTTTACAGCTCTTAACCTTGCATAAGGCAAAGGGCAAATGTAATCTGTACATTACGAGTAGATAGAAATGGAGGACATTGCAATCACCACAAAACCTTTGGCTTGAACTAATTCTGGAGTTTCAAATGAGAAAACATACTGTAGTTCAAACCCAAGGATTTCATATAGTGAGAGGTATACTTTCAAATTAATACCTGATTAGATATCCAGGCAAGCCAGCCATTATTTATAAATTCATAGATGATTATGCTTGCCTGGTAAATGGATAAGTAGCAGATTATATATATCTTTCTATTATCATGTGAAAATAAATATTGAGTTGTGTATTTAAAATCGAATCTAATTTATGTGGTCAAGCTTATTTATTCATGGTAAACATTATCCTTATCAGCTGAGTTCAAGCTCCTGGCCAGCACTAATAATTATTGATGTTGAGGATTGGTTAAAATACAATCAATAATCTCATTGCCATCTATTTGCAGACTATCAGGACATTTTAAAGAGTATTATCATGCAGTGAACGGGAATCTGTATCAATTTTAATTTTGTGATATTTACACAGTTTGTGAGTTCCAATTGAAGGTCAATATTTTGGAAAACCAAAACAGTTAATTATTTGAGTAGGAGTTTGGCCTAATTAAATTACCATCTGCATGCTTGTATGTATATTATGCACACTGCAATTTTCCAGAGACTTGGTCATAAAATACCTCACTGCAGAAAGGAAGATTGAAGGACAGTAAGATAAAGGTCTTGAAAAATATTAAGGGAGTTGATATAATTAAAGTACTCATGCTCCTTCAGTGGGGCAACAGAGGTCTTACACTGCTTTTATCAGGAAATGTACTTGCAAGGAATGGAGCCTGGAGAAGTTGCATCAGAATTTATCTCCACACAAACACGAGCGATTCTACAGATGTCTGAAACCCTGAGCAACACACATGAAATGTTGGAGGAACACAGCAAGCCAGTTAGCATCTATGGAGTGGAATAAACAGCCGACACGAAGACCCTTCAGGACTGGAATATAAGGTGGCAGAGCCAGTTAAGGTGCGGAGATGGGAAGAAGTTACATGTTGGCAGATGATAGGTGAGACCTAAGGGAGAAGTTGTATGTGGGGGGGGAGATGAAGTAAGAAGCTGGGAGGTGACAAGGGAAGAAGTGAAGTGCTGAAGAAATAGGAATGTAATAGGAGGGGATAGTGGACAATGGAAGTAGGAGGGGCAGCAGAGGAAGAGGGAGGAGATAGGCAGTTGAGGAACAGAGAAGTGATGAAAGGAGAACCAAAATAGGGAATGGAATAAGAGAGAAGGGAGTTGGGGGAGAAATCAATATTCATGTCATCAGGTTGGAGTCTATCCAGATGGAATATGAGGTTCTGAGGCACCTACCTGAGTATGGCCTCATTATGGCAGTAGAGGAGGTCATGAACAGACAGTTTACAATGGGAATGGAAATGGAGATCCTGTCTTATGCAGCAGATGGAGCGAATGTGCTCGACAAAGGTGTTCCCTCTACCTACATCACATCTCACTGATGTAAAGTCTGTAGAGGAACCCGCACTGGGAGCATCCCAACAGACTTGCAGGCAAGGTGCCGCTGTTTGGGGCACTGAATGGTGGTGAGGAAGGAGGTGTAGTGGGTAAGTATCACACATGTCTCTCTTGCAGGGATAAGTGCTGGGGGAGCTCGATCGGGAAGGACGAGTGGGCAAGGGAATCACATAGAGAGTGATTCCTACTGAACTGATTTAAAAATGAAATTGGTTCAAAATGCCCTTCACAGAAGAAAAGTGGCTTCATCTTATCCATGGGCTACTATTGAATTTTGATGCTCTCCAAGGATTGCATAATAAATGCTGCAATGGCAGCAACATTCACAAGCCAGAAGAACAATAAAACATACATGAAGAATTCTCAAAGGATAAAACTTACATATGAACTGGGTATAGAAAATCAGCAGAGACGAGAAGAGACATGCTCGGAGAAGACATTTTTCAGTATCGGTTAATATAAATATAATGGATCAAACAGCGTTTAGTTGCAATATAAACTTAATTTGATATCACTGTGATTATCTTTAGAGAATCTATCTTTTTAAAAGAATATTCATAACAAAATTCAGGACATTGTAATTGCTTGCAATACCAGCATATTTCTGAATATTATGGAAACGAATGACTTAGTAAGAATGCTCCCTGAAATTTCAATGATCAGTATTCACAAATGTTTTATTTACATACCTCACCATTACCAATTGTCAGGTTTTTGCAGAATTCATCACATTTTTTTTATTTGGTGCATCAAAGCCTCCTCAATCAAACCCTTCAAGGACATTAAGAGAGCTCTGAGCAACAACATCATGCAGGTGAAAGGAAGGTATCTGTGTTGGGAGCAGATCTGCAAGGCAGCCAATCTGTTTTGCCATCTGTGCTTAGCTCAGTTGCACATACTAAGTCACTGTGCAGCTAAGCATCTTGATGTTTTCAGATTGCAAACTGACTCGGACATTTTTAATGGCATCATGCAGCAAGAAAGATTTAACCCTTCCATGAATGTAGGATGTTAAAGTGACATCATCTGCTTTTTCTCATGGTTATTTGTTGCATTTGCCAGAATGTAGCTTTATAAGTTCAACCAGTTTGTTGAATCTTACAGAAGGCTTAAGTAGGATCCAGTAAGGGTTTTCCCGTACCTCTACAAGTGCAGTATATCCAGTCTCTGCTGCAAACAGAGTACTTAAGGCTAAATAGTAAATGCATCACTTACTTTTGCCCATGTACCTAGAATGTTTTACTGTTTCAAATCACTTACAGTTCCTTTCGTAAATGTACAACTGCATAACCTTTGGCCATCTATTCAAAGAAATAGTTTTGCAATTGTCAGTGTGACAGCCAATCTCTCACATTTTAGATCTTCATCTCCTTCTATGGGAAATTCTTCCTTTTTGCCCATTCAGTTATTCTCTCTGATGTAACTAACACATATTTTTGCTCCTTCTAGGGATTCACATTTATAGCAATCTGACACATGCCTGACATGTTCATCCACCATCAGAACTGACTCAATCATATCAAGCTCCTTTTGAATAATTTAATAGCCTGCCAAAATCCTGTTTTCAGTACTACCATCCCCTAAATGGCCGTGCTCCTCAAAAATACTAGCACATATTGTTGTTATATTATAGCAGGGCTTTGGATGAGTTGAAGAATACAGAGTGTGGCAGTTGAGAAGGCAATCTGATGAGCCTTGAGAAGAACGCATTTGGTGGTTAAAATTTCAGAATCTGAATCAGTTTTAATATCACTGGCATATGCCATGCAATTTGTTGTTATGCAGCAGCAGTACATTGCAATACATAATAAAAACTGTAAATTATAATAAATAAATTATAATAAATATACGTACACACACAGTCACACTGTGTGTGTGTGTGTGTGTGTGTGTGTGTGTGTGTGTATGTGTGTGTGTGTGTGTGTGTGTGTGTGTATGTGTGTGTGTGTGTGTGTGTGTGTGTGTGTGTATGTGTGTGTGTGTGTGTGTGTGTGTGTGTGTGTGTGTGTGTGTGTGTGTGTGTGTGTGCACGTGCAAAGTTAAATTTTAAAAGAGGTGCAGAAAGAGAAAAAAAAAGTAGCAAGATAGAGTTCATGCATTTAACGTCCAGTCAGAAATCTGATGGCACAGCGGAAAAAGCTGTTCCTGAATCACTGAGTGTGTGCCTTCAGGCTCTTGTACCTCCTTCCTGATGGTAGAAATGAGAAGAAGACATGTCCTGGGTGATGAGGGCGCTTACTGAAGGATGCTGCCTTTTTGAGGCATCACTCCTTGAAGATGTCCTGAATGCTGGGTAAGCTATTGCCCATGATTGTGGTATCTCAGTTGCAGTATTTCGTTGGTGGTATGCTTCAGTGCGGTCAATAGTAAGTTGATATCATGGCACATTTCAGCAGGTCTTGGCTGACGAGAATGAGTAAATTTTATTCGGCATATGAAAAGCTGAATTTTGGAAGGAACGTTGGGAGCTGGCAATATAAATGAAATGGTACTATTTCAATGGTCATATCAGGAGAGGGAACTGACATTCATACACACATATCTGGGACAGTGCCAGAAGTAAAATGTTAATATTTTTGTAAGTGTAATTGTAATTGTTGAGAACAAAACCTCTAATGCTATGGTAAACGACTGTAACGTGCAGGTGAGATCCCATTAGGATGCTGAGACTGATTAAAGATTGCACTCTTTAGGAACGATATCAAGGAATTGGAGAACTGATGTAAAGCTTTGTGGGATTAATATCTGGGATGGCAGACTCACCTGAGGAACAAACCAAGAAATGTTGGAATTTCCTTTGAAGATAAATCAGAGGGGAGAGTTGTTTAAATTTATGAAGTCTACTAATGAAGTAAAAGGTAACTTTATATCAAAGAAGAAACGTTGTTTTTGTGCAGCTAGGTGATATCATGTAGATTGCATTGATTTAAGCTTAAGAGTGAGGGAATTGGGGATACACTTGAAGAAGTATTTGTTGGTCCACAGGGAAAAAATAGGCCAATTTGGATATTTCAGCAAGTTAAGTAAAAGCTATTTTTTGTGCGGCCATGTGTTATCATTGACTGAAAGTCTTAGGGTTCAAACTTAAAAGTGAGGGAATTGGAGATGCACCAAAAGAAAAAAATGCTGGTCCACTGGGGAAAAGTGGACCAATTTGGATAGTTTTTTCAGCAAGTTAATATAGGCCTGATGTATTTTGGAAGCTAAGATTAACTGTAGCAAAAGTGCAAACCAGGTCATAGTAAGCTGGTTTGCTCCTTTTACAACCTTGTTTTCACTGACTTTGTGCACTTCGTTCAAAGAAATTTCTACATTCTCCTTACAGTTACTACATTACTTTTCTTCTGATAGCTATAATCACAAGTATATATCTATAAGGCTTTCCCTACTGACAGTTTTAAATTACACCCCAGGCTGCACATGCAAAGAGTAATATCTTTTTCTGGTAAGAGATATAAAGACAAAAGAGGTTAATTACTTTCTTAGAAGCAAATATTTGGATAAATAGTTCAGATGAGCTTTGCAGTTCTTCCGCTGCAAACAAAATGTCGTAAATTCAATCCATTTGCTTCTATCTAAAGATAAATTATATAAACATTCAGAAAGATGAGATTAAAGACTGAGATAATGGTCAACTATAAAAATAAAAGAATAATTAAAAGGTAGTAAAATTGATCCGCGGTGTAGTCAGTGAAGCTCCAAGCCCCAGAAGTGAACAATAATTGATTGCTGGGAGCTTTGTACCCAGTGGTTAAAAACTGATAAATACTGAAGCTGGAATGTTTTATGTGTTCTTGGGACTTGTGTTGCCTCTATATTTCTTAAAAATCTGTGGCTTTAGATCATAAGGTGGAACCTAGAGGCTATTCAATCTTAGTCTTAGTAAATTATATTTACTAAGAAGCATGTAATACTATTTCTGGGAGAGACAAAGTGACCTTTTAGTAGCATGACAGAGATCAGGTAATTTACAATACAGTCAGGTCATCTGTAACCTCTGTGGTTCTCACCAACACATTTGTCTACTCCGGAAATTAGCTTTGAGGTGAACAAAAGAGCAAGTACCAAGCTGAATGATGCAGCAAGATTCAAAACATTCGTTGGAGCTATTTTGGTAAGTTAAGCCTTTATCATTTTTCAGAAGTATTAAATAAAAATATTTTTATGCGCTTCTCAAAGAACTGAATCCTACTTCTGCTCTGAGCAAGAATCCTTTAACGTAATACTTAATATTTGAGGAGATTTGATATGTCACCAAGGACATATTGCAAATTTCAAAGGATATACAATAGAGATTATTCTTTCTGGTTGCATCACAGACTGGAATAGAGCCTCCAATGCACATGATCACAAGAGGCTGCAGACTGTTGTAAGCTCTGCCAGTTCCCTCAGAAGTATAACCCTCCCCAACACTGAGACCATCTTCAAGATACAGTGCCTCAAGAATGCGGCATCCATCATTAAAAAACCTCACCATCCAAGATATGCCTGTTTGCACCAGGAAGGAGGTACTGAGACTGTAGACCCACCCTCAACATTTTAAAAACAGCTTCTTCCCCTCTGCCATTAGATTTCTGAATGGTCCCTGAACCCATGAACATGACCTCGTTATTCATCTTTTGCACTATTTATTTCTACTTATGGCTTGCACTGTACTGCGTGAAACAAGATACTTCACAATAAATGTTAATAAAACTGATTCGGATTTTGACTCCGGAAATCTTGAATTAAAAGTACACCTACTGTATAGATAGATAGTATAGGCTACCACAGCGCTGTATGGGAATTAGAAATATAGCCTTACAGAATTCATCACTTATGGGATGGTTTACACTCATTATATCCTGGATGTGAATCGCCCGCATTGTGAAAAATCTTGGATGATCAAAGGAGCAGAGACTGCAGGAAGTCTCTCAGACATAAATTATACATGAAGGCCGCGAACAGTGACTGGACCCTCACTGATAGATTTCATTAACATGGCCATTGAAAACTAAGGCTGGAATGATGATATCACAGTATAGACCCTTTAACTCTTGTGTCAGTATCCACTTCTGAATAATGTGTTCCTACTTTTCCTGAGAATGAACTGCAAAGATTGGAGACTGCATCCTAAAATTCCCAATTATGTCAATAAAGGAGGAAAGATGTGGTTCATCACTTATGACTAACAGTAGAAAAGCCTTAGTTGTGCTAAGGTGAATTGCATAAAGAGCTATTTGAAGCAGTTTTTTTGTTGGGTACAAATTTAGCACTTGCAGAGATCAACCTTGCATGCAGCAGCTTTTATGCATTTGTATATATGTTTTTAGTACGCAAGTTGTGCTTTTAGACAATAGACAATAGACAATAGGTGCAGAAGTAGACCATTCGGCCCTTTGAGCCTGCACCGCCATTTTGAGATCATGGCTGATCATCTACTATCAATACCCAGTTCCTGCCTTGTCCCCATATCCCTTGATTCCCCTATCCATAAGATACCTATCTAGCTCCTTCTTGAAAGCATCCGGAGAATTGGCCTCCACTGCCTTCTGAGGCAGTGCATTCCACACCCCCACAACTCTATGGGAGAAGAAGTTTTTCCTTAACTCAGTCCTAAATGACCTACCCCTTATTCTCAAACCATGCCCTCTGGTACTGGACTCTCCCAGCATCTGGAACATATTTCCTGCCTCTATCTTGTCCAATCCCTTAATAATCTTATATGTTGCAATCAGATCCCCTCTCAATCTCCCTAATTCCAGCGTGTACAAGCCCAGTCTCTCTAATCTCTCTGCATAAGACAGTCTGGACATCCCAGGAATTAAGCTCGTGAATCTACACTGCACTTCCTCTATAGCCAGGATGTCCTTCCTTAACCCTGGAGACCAAAACTATACACAATACTCCAGGTGTGGTCTCACCAGAGCCCTGTACAAATGCAAAAGAATTTCCTTGCTCTTGTACTCAATTCCCTTTGTAATAAAGGCCAACATTCCATTAGCCTTCTTCACTGCCTGCTGCACTTGCTCATTCACCTTCATTGACTGATGAACAAGTACTCCTAGATCTCTTTGTTTTTCTCCCTTACCTAACTCTACACCATTCAGATAATAATCTGCCTTCCTGTTCTTACTCTCAAAGTGGATAACCTCACACTTATTCACATTAAACGTCATCTGCCAAGTATCTGCCCACTCACCCAGCCTATCCAAGTCACCCTGAATTCTCCTAACATCCTCATCACATGTCACACTGCCACCCAGCTTAATATCATCAGCAAACTTGCTGATGTTATTCTCAATGCCTTCATCTAAATAGTTGATGTAAATCGTAAACAGCTGTGGTCCCAATAACGAGCCCTGTGGCACCCCACTAGTCACCACCTGTCATTCCGAGAAACACCCATTCACCGCTACCCTTTGCTTTCTATCTGCCAACCAGTTTTCTATCCATGTCAATATCTTCCCCCCAATGCCATGAGCTCTGATTTTACCCACCAATCTCCTATGTGGGACCTTATCAAATGCCTTCTGAAAATCGAGGTACACTACATCCACTGGATCTCCCTTGTCTAACTTCCTGGTTACATCCTCGAAAAACTCCAATAGATTAGTCAAGTATGATTTGCCCCTGGTAAATCCATGCTGGCTCGGCCCAATTCTATCACTGCTATCTAGATATGCCACTATTTCATCTTTAATAATGGACTCTAGCATCTTCCCCACTACTGATGTTAGGCTGACAGGACGATAGTTCTCTGTTTTCTCCCTCCCTCCTTTCTTAAAAAGTGGGATAACATTAGCCATTCTCCAATCCTCAGGAACTGATCCTGAATCGAAGGAACATTGGAAAATGATTACCAATGCATCCGCAATTTCCAGAGCCACCTCCTTTAGTACCCTAGGATGCAGACCATCTGGACCTGGGGATTTGTCAGCCTTCAGTCCCATCAGTCTACTCATCACTGTTTCCTTCCTAATGTCAATCTGTTTCATTTCCTCTGTTACCCTATGTCCTTGGCCCATCCATACATCTGGGAGATTGCTTGTGTCTTCCCTAGTGAAGACAGATCTAAAGTACTTATCAAATTCTTCTGTCATTTCTCTGTTTCCCATAACAATTTCACCCAATTCATTCTTCAAGGGCCCAACATTGTTCTTAACTATCTTCTTTCTCTTCACATACCTAAAAAAGCTTTTTCTATCCTCCTTTGTATTCCTGGCTAGCTTGCATTCGTACCTCATTTTTTCTCCCCGTATTGCCTTTTTAGTTAAGTTCTGTTGTTCCTTAAAAATTTCCCAATCATCTGTCCTCCCACTCACCTTAGCTCTGTCATACTTCCTTTTTTTTAATGCTATGCGATCTCTGACTTCCTTTGTCAACCACTGTGGCCCCTTTCCCCCCTTTGAATCCTTCCTTCTCCGGGGGATGAACTGATTTTGTACCTTGTGCATTATTCCCAAGAATACCTGCCATTGCTGTTCCACTGTCTTTTCTGCTAAGATATCCGTCCAGTTAACTTTGGCCAGCTCCTTCCTCATGGCTCCATAGTCTCCCCTGTTCAACTGCAACACTGACACCTCCAATCTGCCCTTATCCTTCTCAAATTGCAGATAAAAACTTAACATATTATGGTCACTACACCCTAATGGCTCCTTTACTTCAAGATCACTTATCAAATCCTGTTTATTAAACAAGACTAAATCCAAAATAGCCTTGTCCCTGGTCGGCTCTCGTACAAGCTGTTCCAAGAATGCATCTTGTAGGCACTCTACAAACTCCCTATCCTGGGGTCCAGCACCAACCTGATTCTCCCAATTCACCTGCATGTTTTAATCCCCCATAACTACTGTGACATTACCTTTGCCACATGCCAATGTTAACTCCCTATTCAACTTGCACCCAATATCCATGCTACTGTTTGGTGGCCTGTAGACAACACCCATTAGGGTCTTTTTGTCCTTACTGTTCCTCAGTTCTATCCACACAGACTCTACTTCTCCTGATCCTATGTCCCCCTTGCAAAGAACTGAATCTTATTCCTCACCAAAAGGGCCACCCCACCCCCTCTGCCCACATTTCTGTCCCTACGATAGCACGTATACCCTTGTACATTCATTTCCCAGGTCTGATCTCCCTGCAGCCATGTCTCCGTTATCCCAACAACATCATAGTTACCCATTCGCACCCGAGCTTCAAGCTCATCCGCCTTATTTCTGACACTTCGTGCATTCAGATATAGAATTTTTAGCCCATTTCTCCTCTCTCTGTTTAAATCGCTGCCTATTGTGCTTAACCCAGCTCCCTGAACTCCCATCGGGCTTTACGTCCCTTGAATTTTGTTGTCCTTCCTAAATTTACTTATTCTTTCTGCACATTTAACTCCATGTTCCATCAGACCACCCCTCTGTACATGTGTCCTCCTTATCACTTGTTCCACCTCACCTTTCTGTACTACACACTTAATATTCCAGAACCGTGTAGTCCCCACCTGTCCTTTATTTTTCATCTCGCTATCCTCTCTCGCATTCTGGATCCCTGTCTCCTGCAAATTTAGTTTAAACCCCCCCAAGAAGCACTAGCGAACTTTCCTGCAAGAATGTTAGTACCGCTTCAGTTCAGGTGTAAACTGTCCCGTCGGAACAGATCTCACCTTCCCTGGAACAAAGCCCAATTATCTAAAAACCTGAAGCCCTTCCTCCTGCACCATCCTCTCAGCCACGTATTAATCTTTATAATCTTTCTGTTCCTTGCCTCACTCGCACGTGGCACAGATAGCAATCCTGAGATTGTTACCCTGGAGGTCCTGCCCTTCAGCTTCGCACCTAACTCCCTGAACTCCCTACGCAGGACCCCCTCACTCATCGTACCCACATCGTTGGTCCCCACATGGACCACAACATCTGAGTTCTTGCCCTCCCTCTCGAGAATAACCTGCACCCGATCTGAGATGTCCCGGACCCCGGCACCAGGGAGACAACATACCATCCGAGACTCCCGATCTTCCCCACAAAATCTCCTATCTGCCCCCCTGACTATAGAATCCCCTATCACTACCGATCTCTATCTCTTCCCTCCTCCCCTTCCTAGTCAATGGTCCAACCTCAGTGCCAGAGACAGGACCACTGCAACTTGTTCCTGGTAGGTCATCCCCACCAACAGTATCCAAAACGGTATACTTATTGTTGATGGGAATGGCCCTAGGGGTGCTCTGCTCTCTCTGTCTGCTCCCCCTGCCTCTCTTGACTGTCACCCATTTGTCTACCTCCTGTCTTTTCGGTGTGACTATCTCCCGATAACTCTTATCTATCTCTGCCTCTGCCTCCCGAATGATCCGTAGTTCATCCAGCTCCTGCTCCAATTCCCTAACTCGGTCTGATAGGAGCTGCAGCTGGATGCTCCTTTTGCAGGTGTGGTCATCAGGGACAACTGTGTTGACCCTGACCTCCCACATACTGCATATGGAGCACACCACTGCTCTAACTGTCGCCCCCATTACCTGATCCCAGATTAGTCAGAATAAATGAAAAAAGTACCGACCGACCTTACCTTTTTTACCTCAGCAAGCACGTACTCAGGCTCACTGATTTCCTCTCACCGAAGTCCCCTTGTGCCGCAGCCCGCTGAGCCAAAGCCCAGCACTCCGCTGCCGTTTTATGTACAACCTGCACACTAAAACACATACAAGTGGAGCACATTTCTTGATTTGTGCTTCCAGTGAAAGGCAGGTAGATCTCACTGAACACCGGTATTCATTCATCCCACAATATTTAAATACAATCCTATTTTACTATGCTTCCAACCAAAGTGAGTAACATCACATTTTCTGAAATAAGACACATTTTTGCTTATTCTGCAGACAGTTTGTGTTTGTTTAGTAACTTACCTTCCTCTCAATTACTGCATATATTTTACCCTCTAAGCATTCATTAGAGTCCTGAGGAAGGGTCTCGGCCAAAACGCTGACTGTTAAATCTTTCCCATAGATAATCTAGCATGTTGTGTGTATTGCTTTGGATTTCCAGCATCTGCAGATTTTCTTGTGTTTGTGATTCAATGTAAAATATTTATGTTGTGAATTAAAATCCATATAATTTTGTTGAGGTCAAAGATTTATCCAAGCAGTACATATGAACATACAAGTATAATAACATGAAAGTTAGAAGCAGGAGCCGGATGTTAGTCACTTTAACATGCTCTGCCTTGGTTGATTTGTTTGTAACCTCAACTCCATCCTCACAAAACTTTTTACCTCTGCTTTAAAAATATCTGAAGATCTGGCTCCTATAGAAGAGAGTTCACAAGACTTCAAGGGAAAAAAACAACTGATTCATCCCATTCTTAAATTTGCAGTCCCTTATTTTTAAATACAACTCAGTATATCTGTAGAAACATAGTGCATGAAATGTACCATAGAATTTTTAGGGCACCTTTACCCAAGAAGAAATCCTAAGTACCTGCTATTTCAATAGTACATCCGCTTTCCCTTGGAGGTCTTATTATTCTCAAAAACAAAATATCAAACATTGTCCACCTGTCATTTCCATCCTTGACCCGTTACTCCAGTAAGTACTCCATTCTCCATTCTCATCTCCTGAGTGTTAATCATTCATACTGTACTACTTGTATACTGACTATTAGACCTGAAGCTGCCTGGATCTATATGCTCACTGCCAACACAGACATAGGCAGTCGTTCTTCCCCCATTGTTACAAGTCAAGAGTTCAGCTGGATTCCTTTATTTCAATAACTAGTTGCAAAAATGTGGTTATTCTGCAAATCTGATATGGTTTGCAAAATTCAGTCCTGCATTTCAATACTGTATGTTCACATACACATGGAACACTTAAAGAATTGCCATATTACTTTACCACAGAACTTTGGCCCAAGCATGTGCTGGCTCACGGAAAAATCCCATTCCCCTACTAATTTCCCAATAACCTATTCTCCACACATCACATCAAACTCCCCTAAATTTCACCATATATTTACGGTGATCATTAAATCTACTAACCTGCACATCTTTAGAATGTGGGACAGAACTAGAGGACCTGCAGGATACCCACTTGTTCACATGGAGAATGTGTGATCTAAGCACAATGTGAAGCCAGGATGTTCGAGCTGGGGGAACTAGTTGTGCTACTGTATTACTGTTCTTTGAAGCATTTGCACCAGGTTACATTTTCCTGCTTTAGAAACATTATGAATGAATATGTCACATTGTATCTGCATTACTTGAAGGGATACTTTTTGCTCACTTCTATGGTCTTCTGTAGAAAACCTTGGATGTTGCCCTTGAACTTATGACAACTAACTGACCAAAATGTCTGTCTTTACTCCAGTTATCAACCCTTTGTTCTGAATGCTTCTGTGCTGGTTTCAGTGGGTGTACTTTACCAAAATGAGCTATTCAACATGTGGGATCCCCATTGAAGGAGGCGGGGTAAAGCTTAGAGCAGCAGACCACACGGAATGAACATGGAGTCATTCTCTAAACTCCAGTTCTTCAAGGAGCAACATATCAGGGTGCTGATGTTTTATAAGTCTGTGTACAGAAGACCATACATGGAGAGATCATAACTTATCACCTCAAGCTATATTGACTCCAGATCATTCCAGGTGACAGCAGTTGATCTTGGCTATATATTTCACTCTGATGTGCAAAACCGCTTTATAGAGGTCCCTGATGTGACAGGGCATGCAGTTGTGGTCCAAAATGCAGTGAGAGAGAGACACTGAGGTGGAGCAACAGTTCACTGACTTTAATGGGAACTGTGCAGAAATATAAAAAAAAACAATAAACACTAAGGCAGCAGGGCTGTTAACTAGAACTGTCAAACTAAAGCTAATGCCAATACAGCAGCTTAGCCATAGCAACTTAATACTAAATAAATGTCACTCCTTAGCAACATCAGGCTAAAAGGTAGTTTTCTCTCCTGGAACTAGGACAGAGGGAGTATGGATGTTGCTCTGCTATTGGTCAAGTCTTATTAAGACTGGAACAAGAAGAAGAGGGTTAAAAACCATCACAATGAAACACTAATTAGCTGGAACATGCATACTCATGAGCGTGATTGCTGAACTCATCGGCAGCCTGCTGCAAGGGCACACAGATTCCGTGGCAGAGACCATGACTATGACAGGGACCCCCCCCCCCCCCTACTCCCCTCCCTAGGCACTGCTCATGAGGCACAAGAGACCTGTGCCCACTGGAAGTCCCGGATGAGAGACTAGTCCAAGATGTCATTGGCCCAAACCCAAGAATGCTCCTAAGGGCCATACCCCTCTCAAACCATGAGATACTGGACCCTCCTCCACATCTGGCAAGATGCCAGGAGGTGCTGCTCTGAAATAGACCAAGAAGAGATGAGAAGGAGGAAATGTGACTGGAGCCGGGGGGTGGGGGGTGGGGGGGGGGGGAGTGTAGTCACCAACTTGAGCTGCAAAACACGGAACACTGGGTGGATCTTCATTGCTGATAGTAGGCGCAATCTATATGAGACCTTGTTGATAGCTTTCACTACGAAAGATCCCACATAGCGTGGGGACAACCTGCTGCTCTAGACTTTCAAGGGAAGATCCCTAGATGCCAGCCAGACTTTCTCCCCTGGCTTGAGGGGCCTCACCTGTCAGTGGAACAGATCCGATTGTCGGGCGTGCAGCTTCTGATTGTGCAGCAGAGAAGCCCTGGCACATCACCGTGTGTAAGGGATGTTGGACCAACTGTTCAGTGGTAGGAACTCCTACGTCAATCTCCTGGTCAGGGAAGAGTGGTGGCTGGAATCCCTTCAAGGATTCAAAGAGGGACATGCCAGTGGAGGATGGGTGGAGGTAATAGTGGGCAACCTCTGTCCAAACGAGTTGGGAGCTCCACATTTTAGAGTTTGAATGGGTGTGGAAACCAGATGAGAGGTGGGCTGTGGCTCCCAAACGAGAACAGAAGACCATCTAGAAATGGGACGTGACCTGTGATCCTCGGTCAGACACAATACCCTGAGGGAAGCAGCGCAGTATGAAGAAATGTTGAACCATGAGGCTGGCACTCACAAGCTGTCGGGAGCTGAGGGAGAACAGTAAAGTGGGCAGCCATGGAGCATCAATCCACAATGACCAGAATGGTAAAGTTTCCATTACTCAGGGGCAGACCAATGATGCAATCCACTGAGAGGTGGGACCAGGTGCATAGTAGACCCGCAGGGCACTGGGGTAACATCGTGTTCTGGCTACAAGTGCAACAAGCAGAAACAAAGTCTTGATGTCTTGGAACATAGATGGCTATCAAAAGTCTCTCTTGCTGAATTACTGGATGGCCAGCCAGACTGAAGGAATGACTCCATTCCAACACTCTGGGGTATACTGTGGCAGAAACAAACAATATCAGTTGGGAGGACCCCAACTAGACCTGACTCTGACTGTAAAGCAGTTCTCACCTCTGCCTCTATTCCCCAAATTACTGAAGCAGCAACCTACAAGTGAGGACGGATGGGCTTTGGATTAACAATGTTTTTGGACACGCCAAACTGCACGGAGAAAGCACTAACCTTTGTATTCATACTGCTGGGATGTTAGGTGAGGATGAGATTCAACCAGGTGGAGGACAGAACCCAGCAGGCTTGATAGGAGTTGAGTCTCTTAGCCTCCTGAATGTAGGAGAGGTTCTTGTCATCTGTCTAAACCAAAAAGGAGTGCTCTGCCCCCTCCAGCCAGTGTAGCCATGCCTCCTTGACAACCAGAAATTCTCAGTTCCCGACATCATAGATACACTTAGCTGGAATCAAGCAATGGGAAAGAAAGGCACAAGGGTGCAGCCAGCTACCTGCAGAAGAATGCTGAGAGAGCAACTCCGGTATTGCCACCTGATGCATCTTCCTTGATGATAAATGGCCGGGATGGGTCTGGGTGCTGCAGCACGGGGCAGTGGTGAAGCATCACTTCAGTTCCAAGAATGTTTGGTCTGCTTCGCTTGCCCAGTGGACTCCTGGTGAGTGCATTCATGGGATTAGGAAAGAACTGAAGTTTCTGATGAAGCAGCAATACCAGTTTACAAACCCCCTGAAGTGCTGTACCTGTTTGCCGGAAGGTGACTTAGCCCTCTCTGTCCATTTGAACACCGGATGGGGTAAGCATATAGCCCAAAAAAGATTGGAGATGTTCGAACACAGAAGCAAGCAGGAGAAGAGAGTAGGGATTCTTCATGGTGGTGACGTTGAGGAGTTGATCAACAAAGCGGGGACAGAGCTTGCCATCCTTATTTCTCACAGAAAATGAAGCCCACCTCTGTGGTGAGGTTGACAGATGGATAAACCCCAACACCATTGACTCTATGATGTACTCTTCCATGGTCACCTTTTCAGGATGAGCGAGAGTAAAATGCTGGCCCCTGGATAACTGCTACCCAGTAAGAGGTCAATGGTACAGTCATGTGGCCGGCGTGGAGACAGGAAGGTGGCCTTATGTTTACTAAGGACCTCAAGAAGATCAGCGTATTCAGCCGGAATGCCAGACAGGTCTGTACCAGCTATTGGTCAAGTCTTGAAAAGACTGGAATGAGAGGAAGGGCGTTAAGTACCTCCACAATGAAACATTAATTAGCTTAAGCATACATACTCATGAACGTGATTGCTGAACCCATTCCGCAGCCTGCCTGCGAGGGTGCACAGACTCCATGGCAGAGTCTGTGTTTGTGGAATGATGTTGTTCAGTCAAGTAAATGGAATTTCTTCTCTCCGAGCAAAGTTCACTAACATTGCTTCATTTCCAGCTCATTGTGGCAATACTATTTGATTTGCACCAATCATTCAAGTTCAAATATTGATGGTATGTTCCTGAGTGGTATATCTCTACTCCTGCTCCTGAGTGGCAGTAACGTATTGTCATTTCCCTGCAATAATAAAGCAGCAAAGAGACTTCTAATCAGACTGAACTAAGGCTCCACTAACTAAGCTTAGACTAGTTAGATGCAGAAACCTGCTCCATTGACCAGGTAATGTGGCAGTTTCATTGCCATCTGACAACAAATGTCTGTAAAGGATTGAGCAGTTTTGGAATTAAGTATATACACTGAGTGGTTACTTTTCCAGGTACAAGAGGTAATTAATAAGTGGTTACTGGGTGTATTTTTGTACGTTCATGGCCTTTTCGTGCTGTAGCCCATCCATTTCAAGGGTTGACATGTTGTGCATTCAGGGATGATGCTCTGCAAACCACGGTTGTAATGTGTGGTTATTTGAGTTACTTACACTTGTCTGTTAGCTTGAACCAGTCTGGCCATTCTCCTCCAACCTCATTTTTACCCACAGAACTGCCACTTACTGGATGTTTTTATGTTTTTCGCACCATTTTCTATAAACACTAAAGATTGCCATGTGTGAAAATCCCAGGAGATCAGCAGTTTCTGAGATAGGCAAACCACCTTGTCTGGCAGCCACAGTCATTCCATGGTCAACGTCACTAAGATCACATTTTCTCCCCTTTCTGAAGTTTTGTCTGAACAGCAACTGAACTTCTTGACCATATTTACATGCTTTTATGCATTGTGTTGTTGCCACATGATTGCCTTATTAGATATTTGCATTATCATATAGCTGTACATTATAAAGAGCCACTGAATGTATAATGGATATTGTTTCAAACAAGAGCCTGTCTTCAGTCGATGTTTCAGGCTGAGATCATTTATCCCGAAGAAAGTTTGCCCCGAAACATCAACTGTTTATTCATTCCATTGATGCTGCCTGGCCTGCTAAATTCACTCAGAGTGTGTCAATCTGGTTTTCCAGCATTTGCAGAATCTCTTGTGTTTATGACCTGTCTTCTGTACTTAATATAAATTCCAAGCAGTAATGAGTTTGAAGTTAAAATTACATCTTTATAAACAAACAGTAATGTCTACAGAGTACGCAGTAAGGGGCTAGCCACTCAAGAAATATGATTTGCAAAGTGAAAAGACCAAAAGGTGTTCTTATATGCAACAGCCAATCCTAAAACAATGGGGTTATGATAATTGACCAACATCAAACATATATCAGGGGAGCTTACAGATCAGACTGATATTGTCACTTAGCACATCAAACACAGACACAGGCATACCTGTTCTATCAGTAGCTGGGATATTTGCGTAGACAGAGAGTCAGTCCTCACACATTAGTTCTTGATGTATGGGATCTCTGCACTCACAAACCTTTAGACTCCCCCATATGAATTTTTGTCAGCAACGGTGTTTGAAAAATTAGAAGTGTCTCCCACTATATGTAACTCATTGGAAGTATCAGCAGGCTCATAATATTGAAGAAAATGTTGTTATTAATCTATTGAATTATCTTTAATCTTAAGGATATAAAATCTGATGTGGTTTGGGTTTGGGAGACTTTTCTGAGAGGTTATCCAACAGAATGCCTGCTTATTGTGATGAATAAATACTTTTATATCACTGGCCTCGGTGGCTGTCTGGTGACTCAGGTTAGTCACCACAGTGCCCACTTTCTAACGGGAAAATAAGATTCTACAAGAAGTTAAAGAAGGTTTCTACCATTCTCCAGGACATCTTTTGCAGGATTTCATGCATGCCAGAAAATATTTTAAGCATAAGAATGCACATCTGCTAAAGTGTTGCCATGTATATTTCATCATCCATAATCTTCACCCATCCTCCAATTTCCTTGGAGGTGTGACATCATCCCCAATGCAGCAAGTGTACTAGTTTCCCTATCACTCTAGTAGAGGAACAACTTGCTTGTGCCTGGAGCATCTCCATGTGGAATGCATCCTTATTCAACCCTTATAGTATGGGTATCTAACCCAAGGTGTGGTATTATTAGATATAATCACATAAAGTGTCTTCTGAATGGACTTCCAAATGCTCTGTATCTCAGTACTAATAACTTCTAGCTGTGTGATAAGCTGAATTACCCAATCACATGGTCAGAACATGAATGAATACTCTACCCCAGTAAAACTACCACTAGAACCTCTAAGCAGCATTAGGTTAGTACAGCTATTTGTGTGAGGATGAATTTCTTGACAATCATATTTGATGAATCCAGAAGAAATTCACAAGTTGCAACTCAGAAATAGCAGGTATTACTGAGGGAGACTTCCCTGCTGTGAAAAAGATCACTTTTATAATCAAAATAATCAGTAAATATAGCTAAAATTATATTTCCTGCAAAAACCTAATCCTTGTTTGCAAGGATCCAATTACAGTACATGGAATGACAGAAGACTTTTTTTCTGCTGACTATCACAGTCTACAAGGAGTTGCCAAATGTTTAAGCATGGCATGTCCTGCAATGTCAGTACTGCAATACTATTGTGTTTAATTACTCATGGCGTGCCATCTGCTGTTGTTGTAGATGAAGGGAACATAAGAATGGAAGATGCTCAGCACACAAGATAGATTCACATTTGTCACTTTCAGCATTACAATGGAGCCTTGCTCTTGAAAGGAGTTGTGAAATTGGACCCAATTCACCATCTCCACCTTCAGGTAAACAAGGAAGTTTTAGAAGAAACCGGGCGGGATATCCTCTGTGAGATTGGGGATGCCTTCAGGCCTTCTCAATACAATTAGAGAAGTAGAATTATCTAAGCAAATGTGTGTAAACTAGTTTGGATCCATTGAGAAAGTTTTGGGTGGAGGGACACAAAGGGACACAAGAAAATAAAAACAGGAGTAAACTACCTGTATTCTCACATCTGCTCCAATATTTAGTATGATCATGGCCAGCCTATCCCAGCCCTCAGCTTCTTCAATGTGCGGCAGATTTCGATAACCTTCAATCCCTTGATTGTTTCAAATAGTCCATCTATCTCCACTTTAAATCCCCAATCCCTTGATTGTTTCAAAACAATCTATCTATCTCCAATTTAAAACTTCTAACCATCTCACCACATCTCTCTGTGCCAAAGAGTTGCAGAGGTTCTGCATTCTCTACAAGAGGAAGTTTCTACATACCTCTGTTCTAAATGACTGTTCTCTTATCATGAAACAAACTATCTCCCTCATTCAGGACTCAATAGAAGTGAAAACATCTTGCCATCTATCCTGTCATAACCCCTTAGGAATGTGTTTGTTTCAGTAAGATCACCCATCATTCTTCTAACCTCCAGAGAATATCCATTCTATTCAGCCTCTTGTGTCAGGGCAGTCCCTTCAAACCAGGACTTTGCCTGGTCAATCAGTTTTAGATGCCACCCTAATATACAATATCATTTTTTATTTAAGAGAACTAAAATTGCACAGCACTGCAGGTGTAGCCTCACCATAAAACTTCCCAATTTCTAAGTATCAGTTCTTTTGCAATAAGGGTAAATACCTCTGTGGATGCCTGTTAAATTTTTTTTTTGTGATTTAGGTACAAGTATACCTGAATCCCTCTTTATTTCCCTCATTTACTGTTACTTTCCATTTAGATAACAATCTGCCTTTTGATACTTATTATTATGCTGCAAGACTTTCCAATGTCATACACCATCAGCGATTTGCATCCTTATACCCAGTATCCATATCCTTATATCCAAGACTGTAGTTAAAACAACTAGCAAGGTTGATAATACAGATTCAAAACAAGCTACAGATACTGGAATATAGAGCAACAAAAAAGTCTGCTGTAGAAACTCAGTGAGTTGAGCAGCATCTATGGGAAAGACATTTTTGATGTTTTGGTTTGAAACTCTGTTACAAGACTAAGAATGTAAAAGGAACATAGCCAGGAAAGTTAGACTGAGGTGGGTGGGGGGAGCAGGTGGTAACAGATGCCAACTTTACTTCCGATATCGACCATGCCCTTAAATTCACTTGGTCCATTTCTGACACCTCACTTTTCTTTCTTGATCCCATCTTCCTCCCATCCTACCTTTCCTTGACACCCCAACCCTCCCCTCTCTTCTGATGCCACCAACTCTCTCTTCTCCTCCTCAATCCAAGTTCTAATCTCTGATGTATCTTCACCATTTTCTCTGACCTTCCCCTCTCTGAGGTGGAACATTCTATTCTCAATACGATAGAGTTTTCTGAGTTCTATCAGCAAGTTAAAATTGCACTGCAATGAGTTCCATGCCTACCACAACACAAACTTTTCTTCCCTTGCCTCCATCTCTGACCACACTTCTTTGGCAAGAAGACCCCAGCCAACACCAATGGCCTCATCTCCCATCTCCAACTCTCTTCTTCTTGGACAGCCTGCTCTAGTTCACTGCCTACTCTGGATCTTTTCATCTCTAATTGCCAATGAGACATCGACTGGCTTGACTTCAGCACTTCTCTCTCTCCTCTTCAAACCTCACCCCCTCTGAATGTACTGCCCTCCATTCTCTCTGCTCCAATCCCAACTTACCATCAAACACTGCAGACAGAGGTAGTGCTGTTGTTGTGTGGCGGACTTAACTCTATCTTGCTGAATCCAGGCAGTAGCTCTCAGACACCTCCCTTTAAAAGGAGCCCACTACGGACCATCAGAAAATCGTATTGGACACCATCACCAAACTTGGAGATCTCCTATCCACTGACACCAACCCCAAATTTCCCTTCTCCACACTGTTCGGTTCTACTTCCTAGGCAGGATCCACAAGCTTGACTGTTCAGCTAGGCTTATTGTTTCCACCTGCCCCTGCCCCATTGAACTCATATCCACATACCTTAATTCCATTCTATCCCCCTTGGGTCAGTCCCTTCCCAACTACATCCACAACACTTCACAAGCACTTAATCTCCTTAACAGCTTTCACTTCCCTGGCCCTGATAATCTCATTTTCACCATGGATATTCAAACCCTATACACTTCTATTCCCCCATGAACAAGTCCTTAAAGCTCTCTGCTTCTTTCTTGACAACAGACCCAATCAGTTCACCACCTTCCTCTGTCTGGTGGAGCTCTTCCTCACCTTGAACATTTTCTCTTTTGGCTCCTCCCACTTTCTCTTGTTACGTACCCCGTAACTGGGTCACTTACTAGCAAAGATAGAGAGGTCCGTTGAAGTCTGATGGTACTATTTTTAAAAGTCTTTATTTATAAAGGGGCACAAAACTAAGGTTAATACAAACATTCAGATAACATACGTCGTCAATACTCGATCTAAAGCGCGGGTATAGTAATAATCATCAATAAGAAATCGCTCTATCATTTGTCTAGGGGATAAAATATTGTCTGATGGAAATATAAAAGTCTCTCAAGTTCATGCAGGCTTTAGCCTTTGGGAACCGCTGGGTTTTCACTTGTTGGAGAGAGAGAGATTTGTGAGAAGAGAAATTTGCCTGGGTCTTTTGATGAGGCTGATCCGATGTGTCGAGGGAGTTGGTTCCCCGTTGTTAGTTCAAGAAACTTGTTTCTGTGGTATCAGCCACCGGCTCCCAGGCCAGGGAACCGAATGCACGTGGCTTTCTTCAAATGGCTTCCCGCTATTACAGGATCGCTAGCGTTTCTTCTGGTGCATCTGAGGGGCCGTCTCTACAGCCCCTCTTTTATCTGGACTCACGGGGTCTCAGATGTCAATCAGGCTGGGATGATGCAATCTCTCCCTGTCGCCCAGCCCACGTTGCCCTGAGGGCTTGCACGTAGCCCAGTCCCCAATCCACAAAGGTGTCTCCAAGAGACAACGGCCGTTATCCGTGGCTTTCTCTTGCTGAGGGGCCAGGACACATTCCAAAACCTTGAGGATTCTCTCTCATTTCCTGGGTCCAAGACCCGAATTAATAGCGATCTTGTGATTCTCAAGAAGGAGGGGGCTGCGGTCATAACACTCTGAACTCAAGAAGTAGCCCTAGGCACTTTCATGGCCCCAGCTATGCCTGCCTTTTCACTGGCTACGTTCAACAGTCCATATTCCAAGACATCCCTGTTAATGCTCCACCACTCTTTCTGCACTACATTGATAATGCATCAGTGCTTCCACCCCTCCCTGAAATTCACTTGGTCCATTTCTGACACCTCTCTCACCTTCCTTGATCCCTCTGTCTCATCTCTGGAAGCAAGCTGTTTGCCAATACCTCTTATAAACTCAGAGATTTCCACAGCTATTTTGACCTTACCTCTTCTCACCCTGTCTCTTGTAAAAATGCCATTCTCTTTTCTTAGTTCCTTCTTCTCTGATAGATCTGTTCCCAGGATGAGGCTATCCTTTCCAGGACATTGGAGATGTCCTCTTTCTTCAAAGAAATGGGTTTTCCTTCCCCCGCCATTAAGACTGCCCTCACCCGCATCACCTACATTTTCCAGACGTCCACTCTCACCCTATCTTCCAACCATCTTAAAAGAGATAGAGTTCATCTTGTCCTCATCTACCACCCCATAAGCCTATGCATCCAAAACATCATTCTCTGCAATATCTACCATCTTCTATGGGAACCCACTACCAAATACATCTTTACCCACCCACCCCCACACCTTCTGCAAGGAATAGTCTCTCATTGATTCCCTTGTCCATTCATTCCTCCCCACTAATCTTCCTCCTGACACTTAAACCTACAAGAGGAAGAAGTGCTACATCTGCCCATTTACTTCCTCCCCCATCTCCATTCAGAGTTCAAAACAATCCTCCCAGGTGAGGCAACATTTCACCTGCAAATCTCTTGGGGTTGTCTACGGCATCCAGTGCTCCCAATGTGGCTTCCTCTACATCGGTGAGACCGAATGTAGATTAGAAGACCACATTGTTAAGCACCTCAGCTCAATCCACCGAAAGTGGAATTTCCTGGTGGCCAGCCATTTCAATTTAGATCCACATTGCCATTCTACATTGTCAGTCCATTGCCTCCTCTTCTGCCATGGTGAGACCACGCACAGGTTGGAGGAGCAACACCTTACATTCTGTCTAGGCAGCCTCCAACCTGATGGCATGAACATCGATTTCTCCAATGTTTTTCTCTTTTCTCCCTCCCCCTTCATCTTCTTCATTTCTCCACTCTGTCCTCTTATCTTTCTTCCGCTGCCTATCACCTCCCACTGGTGTCCCTCCTCTTTCCCTTTCTCTCATGAGCCACTTTTTTCTCCTGTGTTTCCTTCATCTCAAGCTCTTTGTCTTTTCCATTTATCACCTCCCAGCTTCCTACTTCATCTCCCTCCCCCAGTCACCTGGCTTCTCCTGTCACCTTGTCCTCCTTCCCCTCCCCCCACCTTCTTATTCCAGCATCTTCCCCTTTCCTTTCAAGTTGTGATTAAGGATCTTAACCCAAAACGTGGACTGTTCATTCATTTCCATATGTGCTGTCTAATCTTCAGAATTCCTCCAATGTATTGTGTGTGCTTTTCTAAATTTCCAGCATCTGCAGGATCTCTTGTGGTAATGGATGTCAGGTAGATGGAGACAGATAGAGGAGGATAAAGGGTGAAATTGGGAGACGGAGGCAGTTGGATGATGCGTGAAGGCAGTCAGAAAGGGAAGCAGATGTAGGCAGGTGTGATAGGAAGGGTAGAGGTGGAGATAGTAGCAACATAAAGTTCTGGAATCTGATGAGTAAGGGAGATAGCAAAGGATGCCATTAGGACAGAGGTGAAGACAGATGAAAGCAGATCTAAGGGTGGTGGTTGAGATGGAGGTGTGGGTAATAGGTGGATAATCCATGGGGGAGGGTATGGTGGCAGTTATTTTAAAATGGAGCTTTGAGAGCATTTGTCCATTGTACATGGCCTATCAGTGGCGTCAACAGAGCTCTACAAACTAAAAAAACGTACAGAAGGGATAAGCAGAGCAGCCATTGTTGGGATTAGGCCAGTGGCGAGAGTAGAAGTGACAGACTTTGGCTCAAAGGAGTCTTCGGCTAGGAGGAGGTGTTGTCTCTCTGTAAAGCATCTGTTAAGGTTTCCTTTTTGGTTTTTTTTCTTCTCTTACTGTACCACTTAAATGGTTGTGGTGTGTTCTTCATGCCAAGTGGTAGAGAACTGGGAGACACAGAGTGCATCTGTGTGAAACACATCCAGCTGCAGCTCCTTGAAGACTGTGTCAGGGATCTGGAGCAGCAACTGGATGACCTTCGGCTTGTACAGGAGAGCGAGGACATAATTGATGAAAGTGACAGGGAAGTAGTCACACCAAAGTTCAGGAGATGAGTAGATAGGTGACAGTCAGGAGAAATGGAAGTGGGCAGTTAGATCTGAGCACCCCTGTGGCCATTCTCCTCAAAAACAAGTATACAGCTTTGGATACTTTTAAGGTTTATGGAGGATGACCTTCTGGGAGAATGCCATGGTGACGGAGCATGCGTCCGTGGTGCGGAAGGGAAAAAGAGACAAGAAGATAACAGTAGTGATAGGGGACTCGATAGAGAGGGGAACAGACAGGAGATTCTGTGGACGTGAACGGGACACCCAGAGGGTATGTTGCCTCTCAGGTGCTAGGGTCAGGGATGTCTCAGATCATGTCCACAACATTTTGGAGAGGGAGGGGGAGCAGCCAGATGTCTTGGTAGATATTGGTACCAATGATATAGGAAGAAAAAGCAATGAGGTCCTGAAAAGAGAATTTAGAGAGCTAGGTAGAACACTGAGAAGCAGGACTTCCAGGGTAGTAATTTTTGGATTGCTGCCTGTGCCACGCACCAGCGACGGTAGAAATGAACTGACAGATAAATGTGTGGCTGAGAAGCTGGTGCAGGGGGCAGGGCTTCAGGTTCTTGGATAATTGGGATGTCGAGGTCTGGTCCGGGGTCTACGTTCCGGTTCGTGGTCCACGGGCTCCGGACTCCGGGTCCTCCGTCTGTCCCTTGTTTCGGTTGGACTAAACCAGAAACACCTGACGCTCATCTTGTTGGCTGGGAATATAAGTGGCCCTGGGATTGTGTGTGGTTGGAGGGTTGTCTTGTCAAGCTTTCGTGGTAAGATTCTCATGGAGCAAATGGCTGGTGGAAGGCTGGTATGGATACCTGTCATCTTTAGGCTGTGTTGGAGAACCATTGCTTCTTGGAGCCTTACTGTCAGTAGTCAGAGCTGTCATTGTGCTATGGATTCGGATTCGGCCATTTCCCAGGCCAGCTTGGTGGCCGTCAGCCACTCCAAGCTAGGCAGGGATCCAGTTGTTCCTGTAGCCAGCCAAGGTTGCTGGTTGTAATGGCTACTTGGAGCAGCCCTGATGCAGGGATGGAACTGTCTGTTGTTCTTTGGTGTTTGTCTCTTCCTGTCCTTGCCCTGTAGGGTAAGTCGGGCTGACCTGCTGTTGCCCTGTGGGATAATCTGTCTTGTCTTGCCTTTGCCTCCGTGGGGTAAGTTAGGCTGCTCTGCCGTTGCCCTGCGGGGGGAATCTGTCTGGAAATCTGTCTTGTCTTGTCTTTGCCTCTGGCGGGTACATCTGGCGGTTCTGCCATTACCCGATGGACAGTCCTGCCCCACCTTGGTGTGGAGTGAAAGTTGAGTCCCGGCTTGTCGTAGGAGAAATCCTGGCTCTATGTCTATGTTCTGTCCAGTCTCATGTTAGTGTCTTGTGAAAGATGAGTCCCGGCCTGTCAAAGGAGAAGTCCCGGCTCTGTTTACGTACAGTTCCTAGTCTGCCTCCAAGCTCCAGCCAAGCCTCAACCCCAGCCTCAAGCCTCAAGACCCCAAGTCTCTAGCCAAACCTCATCACGTCCTCTGCTGGTTTTGGGTGTCCGAGCCTGAGGCAAGACCCAGGTTCTGGGTCGTTGTCCAGTCTTGGGCTTGGAGTCCACCCCAGGCTCCTTGTTCTCAGTCCCTTTTCCTGCCCTGTTCCTAGCACTACAGTGTCTGTGTCCTGCATTTGGGTCCTGATACAATACCCCCGTATGACATGGGATCTCTTCTGGGGGAGGTATGATCTGTTCAAAAGTGACAGTTTACACCTGAACCTAAGGGGGTCCAATATTCTCATGGGCAGGTTTGTTAGAGCTGTTGGGGAGGGTTTAAACTAACTTGGCAGGAGGGTGGAAACTGAAGTGACGGGACTCAGGATAGAATGGATGGTAAAAAAGTAAAGATAGCATGCAGTCAGATTGTCAGGAGGAGCAGGCAGGTGATGGGACTTTGTTGCAGCCAGCAGGCTGAGTATCAAATCATTAGGGATGCAGAATCAGAAGGGATAGCACATATGGTACTCAAGGTGATGTATCTAAATGAACACAGTATAAGAAATAAGGTGGATGAGCTTGTTGCAATATTACAGATTGCAAGTATTATGATGTGGCCATCAATGAATCATGGCTGAAGGATGGTTGTAGTTGGGAGCTGAATGTCCAAGGTTACACGTTATATTGGAGTGCTAAGAAGGTAGGCAAAGGGGATGGTGTGGCTCTACTGGTAAAGAATTACATCAGATCAGTAGAAAGATGTAACATCTCTTCAAGATGGCGATACGACACAGTTTACAGTGGTCTCTCGGGAGTTGATATCTGTTATTTGTCAAGCAGGATGCTGTGCATAATCCTAATTTGATGAAAAACAAATGTGGGAGCACAGAGGAACATCTGGAAATCTCCAGGAAAGCCTTCTTCATTGCTGCTGCTGTTGTGAGGTCTGAGTCTCTGCTGGAAACAACAGGCCCCCAGTCCTTGGGGTCGCATTGCCAGTGGCCATTGGCAGGGGCGTCGTAGTGCGCTTGGCAGAGGATGGTTCTCAGAGAGGCTGTGCCGGAGGTGATGGTTGGAAGCTGAGAGGTTCAATGGACTTGGAGTCCGCTGCAGCCGGGGCGCTTTCACTGTGCGCTGCATCTGCAAGGCTGGGACCGGCGGCGCCGTGGAAGTCCATAGCGGGTGTATTCCCTTCTACTGCCTGCATGGGATGATGTGTCTATCGGGACCCTGAGGACTTGTGGAAACTGTGTGTTGGTTTCTTTTGAACTTAGTCTTTTAACATCTTTGGACTATTTTTACTGTGCCCATGGTCTGTGTTTTTTTTTCAATTATGCTATTGTTTGCACTGTTGTAACTATATGTTGTATCTATGTATTTTTGTGTAGGTCTTGTAGCTTTAGTTTTTGGTTTGTTGGGTGGTAGAGTTGGTCTCTTGACTTGGTGTGTCTGGGTAGTCTTGTTTTGTCTGGTAGATTTGGAGCTCCTTTCCAGGGAACATACTAAGATGGTAGCACGATATTAATACGCAGCAGCCTCTCCAGACTCTGGATTTGGGGATTGCCAAATGTTATGTGGATTTTCTAGTGTAGTCTGTTTTGTTATGTGCTTTTGTGATATCATTCTGGAGGAACGTTGTTTCATTTTTTAACTGCATTGCAGTTGTGGTTTCTAAATGACAATAAACCGAAATTCAATTCAACATAGGATTGGAGGAATTTGAATCCTTGTGGGTTGAGTTGTGAAACTGCAAGGGTAAAAGGACATTGATGGCAGTTACATACAGGCCTCCTGACAGTGGCTGGGAGGTGGACCAAGTTACAACAGGAAATAGAAAAGGCGAGTCAAAAGGGCAATGTTATGGGAGATTGTAACATGCAGGTCAATTGGGGAAAATCAGGTTGGTAATGGATCTCAAGAGAAAGTGTTTGTTGAATGTCTAAGAGATGGCGTTTTAGAGCAGTTTGTCGTTGAGCCTATTAGTGGAACAGCTATACTGGATTGGGTGTTATGTAATGAACCGGAGGTGATCAGGGAGCTTAAGGTAAAAGAACCCTCAGGAACCAGTGGTCACAATATGATTGAGTTCAACTTGAAATTTGACAGGGAGAAAGTAAAGCCTGATGTAGCAGTGTTTCAGTGGAGTAAGGGAAATTACAGAGGTAAGAGAGAGGAGTTGGCCAAAGTAAATTGGAAGGAGGAGCTGCTGGCAGGGGTGTGCATTTCTGGGAAAAATGAGGAAAGTGCAGGACATGTGTATTACAAAAATGAAGAAATACTCAAGTGGTAAAACAGTACAACCGTGACTGACAAGGGAAGTCAAAGCGATTGTAAAAGCAGAAGAAAGGGCGTACAACAAAGCAAAAATTATGGGAAGATAGAGGACTGGCAAGTTTTTAAAAACCTACAGAAAGCAACTGAAAAATTCATTAGAAGGGAAAGGATGAAATATGAAAGCAAGCTAGCAAATAATCAGTGGATAGTAAGTGGATACAGGACTGCTAGAAAATGAGGTACGAGAAATAATAACAAGGGACAAGGAGATGGCTGATGAACTTTTGTGATTGGACATGCATCAAAGGTTACGGGGAGAAATCCAGGAACTAGGATTGAGGAGGAGATTTTAAAAAAGTAGGATCAGCCATGATTGAATGGCGCAACTGACTCAATGGGCCAGATGGCCTAATTCTGCTCCTATGTCTTGTGATCTTATGGTTATATGGTATGGAAATGGAGAAAAATGGGAGGATTGGAGATAGATTGGAAGGGGAGAGAGCGGTGTGGAGGCAGGGATGGGAATGCCAAAGGGGTAGAGGTGAGGGAGAGAGATGATAAAACTAAATTTTAAAAGGTTTTTGGGCAATTAAAACTCACCATTTTAAAGGAAAAGAAGGACAGTGAATGAATTTCAACAACCTAAAACACCATGGCTGGGAATGTAACAATTTCTGCACATGAAACCCTCAGCTGCAAACACACACTGATGTGCAACATTGGACTGACAATCATATTAATGCCTGCTCTGTTCACCAAATACAACCAGCAGCAGTGGAACAATACCACAAAACATTGAAAAAGGAATCACAAAACATGTGAAGCATTTTGTGGTAACTGCAAGGTGTAGCTTACACATTGGACAGGCACATACATAAGTGGAAACTATAAATGACTGGTGTCATATTTGAACAGATTACACCCTGTGGATGATCACTGATAGGGAGAATCTATCACTTATCGGAATACATTCTTCTTCATTTAGAAAAGTCAGAATCGGAATCGAATTCATTTTCACTGACGTAAGGTGTGAAATCTGTTCTGCAGCAGCTGTACAGTGACAAGGCATTTAAATCTATAAATTACAAAAATAATTAATGGTGCAGAATAAAAGGGACTAACGAGGTCGTGTTCACAGGTTTATGGACCATTCAGTAATCTGAAGGAGGAGGAGGGAAAGAAGCTGTTCCTAATTCATTGGCCATGGGTCTTCAGGTTCTTGTATCTCATGCCAGAAGAGGGCATGTCCTGGGTGGTCAGGATCACTCATGATGGGCACCTCCTTCTTGAGGTACTGCCACTTTAAGGAATCATTGATGGTAGGGAGATGTCTAACGTGGAATTAGAAACTGAAATTAGAACTGATATTGGCATTGGTTTCCTGTTGCCACATATACTGAGGTATTGTGAAAAGCGGGTCTTGCATAATGCTCACACAGATCAATTCATTACACAGTCACAGGGATAGTACAAAGTAAAACAAGAACAGAATACAGAAAAGTAGTGAAACAGCCAGAGATTAGGTGCAGTGCAGGTAATCAATGATGTGCAAGATCATAACAAAGTAGGTTTTTAGGTCTTGTCATACCAGGGAACTATTCAATAGTCTTATAATAGCAGGGTAAGTACTGTAGCTGTCCTTGAACCTGTTGGTAAATGCTTTCAGGCATATTCAACTTATTAGCAATAAACTTTTAAATATTCCCACTATTGATATTTTTACAAGAAATTAATTCTTGTTCTTATACCCAGGAAAAAATTCGTAGGGCACGTACAATATGAAGATGGGCTACTTGATGAAGGTTTTATAAAGCAGGAGCATAATTTCCCTAAATCTTTATTTGACAGTCTGAATAATGAAGGACAGCATCCCAAAGGTCTTCTTAACCATGTTATCTATCCAGTTACCACCTTCATAGAAATAGCGAAATATTTAGAAAGGAGTGTTTCCATTAGACAGATGCAGCATGGATTCAGAAAGGTCAGGTCCTGTTTGACAAACTTACTGGAGTTCTTTAAGGACATAATGAGTGCAGTGGATACAGGGGAACAGGTGGATGTTGTATACTTGGATTTCCAGAAGGCATTTGATAAGGTGCCACACAAAAGACTTGTAAATAAGATACAGATACATGAAGTCGGAGGAAGTGTGTTGGCATGGATGGTGGATTGGTTAACCGATAGAAGGCAGAGAGTTGGTATAAATGGGTGTTTCTCTGGTTGGCAGTCAGTGGTGAGTGGGGTGCATTGAGATGGACTACCTGCCTTAGGTAACGAGGAGATCAGTTACAATCGTGAGAACTGAAATTATGTGGCATTGAGAGGTAACTGGAAAGAGAATACATCAAGCTACACAGAGTGAAATTTCAGATCCAGTCACCTTTATTACTATAATTCTCAATTAATTTAAAACCCCAAGAAGATAGCTAAGGATTATTGTAAAATATACCAGTTCCAGAAAATTCAGATTTACTAGCTCTGCATATTCTAATGTTAGTTCCAAAACAAAAATACAGCCATGAACTGAGTTCTGAGTCAACCCTGCAGCAGCCGGCAAATCCACCCTGACAGTCTCCCGATTGCAAAGTCACATATGTATGTGCATGACAATTAGAAATTTTCAAGATTGTCCAATGCTGTTTCCAGTAGACAAGTGTAAAGGAGAATGAAATATTGTTACTCAAGATCTGATGCAGCACAAAAAAAACACAATAAGATAAAGGACACAGTAAAAAGCACAATATATATAAATACATAAGATAACTTATATACATTTATGTACAGACTCAGCAGTCCCAGTATATAAAGTGACTGACAAAAAATGAGTAGTAGTGGTGGTAGCATATGTGGAGGAGTGGGTTAGTGGGTGGAGGTGTTGGTCTTGATCAGCCTTACTGCTTGGGGAAAGTAACTATTTTTGAGTCTGGTGGCCTCCTCCCTGATTGGAGTGGGACATGAGCAGGGTGGGTGGGATCCTTCATAATTTAACTAGCCCTTTTCCGGCACCTTTCTGTAGAGACATTCATGATGGTAGGTAGGCTGGTGTAGGGCAGTTTTACTACCTGTTGTAGAGCCTCCCTGCACACCCCAGGGCAGTTTCCATACTATGCAGAGATGCAGCAAGTTAGGATGCCTCTATTGCACATCTGTGGAAGGACAGGAGTGTAGAGGTGCATAGTTCAGCTCTTTTCAGCCTCCTTAGAAAGTAGAAGAATTTCTGATTGTGCAGAATGTGTTCTTGGACAATGAGATTCTGTGTGAAATGTGCACTCAGAATCAGAATTTAATATCACTGGCATATGGCGTGAAATTATTTGTTTTGTGATTGCAGTATATTGTAATACATAATGATTAAAAATATAAATTAAAATAGCAAGTACATATGAAAAAAATTAAAGAAGTGGTGCATAAAAGGGGGAAAAATACTGAGGTAGTGTTCATGGGTTCATTGTCCGTTCATATGTCTGATGGCAGAGGTGAAGAAGCTGGTCCTGAAAAGTTGTGTGTGTGTGTCTTCAGGCTCCTGTACCACCACCTTAATGGTAACAATGAGAAGAGGGCATATCCTGAGTGAGGGGAGTCCTTAATGAAGAATGTTGCATTTCTGAGGCATCACTTTCTGAGGTACTCCCAGGAGTTTGAAACTGCTCATAATTTCCACTGCTGTGCTGCTATTGTATACAGGGGTGTGAGTGCTGCAAGTTCTCCTGAAGTTGATAACCGTCTCCTTTGCCTTGTTGACATTGAAGAAGACATTATTTGCCTGGCACCAGGTCTCGATTTCTTCCACTTCCTCTCTGTAGGCAATCTCGTTGTTGTTATTGATGAGCCTCACCACTGTTGTGTCATCGGCAAATTTGATGATATGATTACTTGGGTGTTCGGCTGTGCAGTTATGTGTGAGCAGAGTACAGCAATGGGCTCAGCACACAGCCTTGAATGACAACTGTGTTGAAGATGATGGCAAGGAGGAGTGGCTGTGCATCCTGACTATATGAGGTCTTTTGGGTGTTGGTAAGCTAGACAAGACCTGCACCTTGCTTTCTACATTGTCATGATCAAGGAATCCAGAAGGAAGTGTCACAATGTGCATAAATATATTCATATTATCAATAAACAGTTTTTGGATGAGCGCAGTTATAAACAATTATACCATGATTTATACATACATTTATGATTTATTAACTGACATGAATGGTCAATCTTTTTCGTGTGAAAATAAATGCTTTCAAAGGTCATTTCCAAACCATTCTACAACCTAATGATGGATTGGTGCACAATATACTACTGCACCAGTGTTATGTCCACCACTGTTTTTTGATAGCATAAAAGATAGCCGTTGCTCGGATTTTCACTGGCAGGGATACTGATAACAGGTAATTGACAGTCGACTGTTATGCAACAGATTTTAAACTTTTTAATGCAAGAGAGGTGGCATGATGTACAATTTCCTCTACCGATGATGTCTTTCAAGAAAGGTGACACATAACGCTTTTATTGAACAACCACTGTTCAAATACATTGTTGCTTAGTCATGCAGTACAAAAACATTTAAGTGTATTTATATACTGTCTTTTACCTATCAAAATATTTCATGACACTTCATAGAAGAATAACTAAACAAAATTTGATATAGCTGCATGTTAATATCAGGACAGATCACCAAAACCTTGGTCAAAGTTATAGGTTTTTAGAAGGTATATTAATGGTGGAAAGATAATAATTCTAAGGCCAAGGCCTTTTTCAGCTGAAATCAAAGACATCAATTGTGAAAACATTGAAGCCTAGGAGTATCAAAATTGCAGATACGTTGAGTGGCTGTAATATAATCGGGAGAGAGCGAGAGTGTGATCAAGGGGAGGGGTGGGAAAAGAAGATGTAATTTTTAACTAGAGGCATTACTTAGCTAGGAGCCATTATAAGTCATTGAGCACAAAAATGATGGTGAAATTTACAGTGAATGTAAAGCAATGAACAGTAGAGTTTTGGATGATCTGAAGCTTTGGAAGAATGTGCAAAGGAAAAATGGCAGCAGTGCATTGAAATAATTTGATCTAGTGACAGCAATGCAGATAAGGGTTTCAGCAAAAGCTGAGTTAAGGCAGGATGAAGCTGGACAAAGTTATGGAAGTGGAAATAGGGTATCCTGTTGATGCAATATAAATATGAACTGAAGCTCCTTCTGGATCAAACTCACACCAACTGGTTCACTACATTGTAAGATGAATGGTGGAAAATGAAAGTGGTTCCCAATGAGTCAGGGCATTAAATCTTTGCTATGCTTTCTTTCAACAGAGAAATGTTACTAAATTGAAACATAGAATGTTGGGGAAGTCGAAGGCCTGATGTCTGCGAAGTCTGCTGAAGGCCAAAGATGGCCTGTCTTGTGGTGGAGGACTGTATGTGTGAATGGGTACATGGGTGGCTGGGAAGGAGGGTGTGCCTTGTTTTGCTGTTGTTGCTTCAATACTTGTTCTGTGCTGTTTGTTGTATTGTGGTTTGTTCTGCTGAGCCTTGTGGGTATGCTGCATTGGCCCCGGAATGTGTGACAATACTTGTGGGCTGCCCTCAGTACATCCTTTGGTACGTTGGTTGTTGACATAGACAATGCATTCACCAAATGTTTCAAAGTACAACAGAGAAGCAAATCTGAATCCAATGATGGCTACAGTGGCCATAATTAATGTTGAGTGTAAATTGGTTTAAAATTTAACAGACAGGGAATAAATAAGGCAAATTTCAGTTTTATTGAAGGCAGAAATAGAATAAGACTCACTCCAACAATCAGTTAACACAGTTTATATGTTTTTATAACATAACCTATGTTGTACTTACTCCAAAATATTAGGCCTTTTTCTCCTAAATATATGATTTTGTAAAGCTATACTGTGGAAACTTGTGTGAATATGATTATATTTGAAGATATCCTTCAAATTGTTCTTTACTCTCTTTAATTTCATTTATTCCTATTTGGAAAGTGCTGATTCATTATAAGATTGAAAAGGACCAGTAGTAAGGGAGCATTGTATTCTTGTAGGTGCCATCTTCCTTTGAGATAAAATGCTAAACAAAGGCAAATGCAGAAGATCCTAAGTGATTATTTTAAAGAACCACAAAGGGGTTTATCATGAAATTTTGAGTAATATTTTTACTTAGTCAGCATCTCAGTGGTGTCCATGGGAGTTTGCTCTATGTTCATTCAAAAGTCCAGAGGTTAAGTAAGATGCTACATAATTCAGTGGCCGCATTATTAGGTACCTCCTGTACCACTGAGTGTATGTTTGTGGTCTTCTGCTGTTGTAGCCCAACCACTTTAAGGTTCAACATGTTGTATATTCAGAGATGCTCTTCTGCACACCACTGTTGTAACAGATGAATATTTGAGCTACTGTTGCCTTTCTGTCAGCTTAAACCAGTCTGCCTATTCTCCTCTGACCACTCATTAACAAGACAATTTTTGCCACAGAACTACTGCTCATTAAATTATTATTTTTTTTGTTTTTCACAACATTCTCTGTAAACTCTAGGGACGGTTTTGCATGAAAGTCCCAGGAGATGATCAGTTTCTGAGATACTGAAACCACTTCATTTGGTATCAACAAACTTCCCAAGGTCGGTGTCACTACGATGACATTTCTTCCCCATTCTGATAGTTAGCCTGAACAATAACTGAACCTCTTAATGATGTCTACATGCTTTTATGTATTGAGTTGCTGCCACGTGATTGGCTGATTAAGTGTGTTCATTAACAAGCAGGTGTATGAGTGTACCTAATAAAGTGGCCATGAAATAAGAATTACCGGTAGCTGTGTGACAGATATCTTGAGTTGCAAGCAGATAGACACAAAGCCTTTTTTAGTTTAGCTAATGTCTGTGAAGTGGCAAAGGAAGGCACGATCATTCGATTAACATTAGACATTGAGAACATTTCATTTTACAAGCATTAATTCTGCCTAACACATAGAATAATCCATGCATTGGAATTCAAAGTACCTTCATTATAACTTGCAAAGAATGAGCATGTGATTGTAGGTTACACATCCCTTGTCAATTATGCCGGTGGCTGTGCTAGTGGGTAACTTCCTGCAGTGTAGAGAAAGAAATAGATTGTGTAAATCACATAGACTGCCATACAACCAACAGATAGTATAGGTATACAGGCTGTCCACCTGAACCCTAATAACAAGCAGGTAGCACATTGATCATTGATTGAGATAATACTTATGGACATGCACATTGTGTATCCATCCCTTTTATGCCTATAGTTTGAGTATAAACACATTTCTGAGTTATGATGTTTTGGTTTTACCATGGATAAATTACATGCAAAGAAATTTGACAAAGTTATTGCAATTCACTGTGAGGGTGAGAACGTCATGCATGGCTGGTCCCATTCATAATAGCAATCTTTCATGTGTCACCAACAAATAAAGCTCCATTTGTTCACGGGGGTCAGAATCAAATGACACATTCAGGGGATACAGAACCAAGGAGCTGGGAGACAATTGGATCGGTTCAGGGGAAAAGGGAAAAAAAAACAAAAGGAGAGGAAGGAATTGTGATGGGTGAGGCTGGCTGAAGGAATAGATGGTTCAAAAGGTGAAGTGGGGAAATGTAGGTGAGAAAGGGGAATGGGCAAGAATGTTTATTCCGTGTAAACCCATGTGAGGTGAGGAAGGAACAGATGATTAGAACAACAGGGAGAAAATGTGAACTAAGGCAGACAAATGATCCAGTTTGGGCGAGGTCAGTTATTCATGAGTAGAATGAAGCCAGCTAATCCTCCCTTTCAATAAAATGCTGCTGGAGAAACTCAGCAGGCCAGGCAGCATCTATAGAAAAAAGTAAACAGTCGACATTTCGGGCCGAGACCCGTCATCAGAACTAGAGGAAAAGATGAGAAGTCAGAGTAAAAAGGAGGGGGGGGGGGGGGGGTTGGGAGGGGAGGAAGAAGTAGCAGGTGATAGGTGAAATCAGGAGGGAGAGGGAGGGGTGAAGTAAAGAACTGGGAAGTTGATTGGTGAAAGAGATAAAGGGCGGGAGAAGGGGGGATCTGATAGAAGAGGACAGAGGCCATAGAAGAAAGGGAAGGGGGAGGAGCACCAGAGGGAGGTGATGGGTAGGTTAGGAGAAGGGTGAGAGAGGGAAATGGGAATGTCTCTGAGCCTGTATTCACTGGAATTCAGAAGCATGAGGGATGAAACTTATCAAATGGTGAAAGGCCTTGATAGAGTGGATGTGCAGAGGATGTTTCCTTTGCAGGGAGAGTCTAAGACCAGAGGACACAGAGCAGCATCCTTTTAGAACAGAGGAACTTTAGCCAAAGAGTGGTCAATTTGTTGGAATTCTTTGCCACAGGCACCTGTTGAGGCCAAGTCTTTAAGGCAGAGGTTGATAGATTCTTGATTGGTCAGGGCATGAAGGAATATGGGGAGAAGGCAGGAGACTGGGGCTGAGAGGGAAATTCAATCAGCCATGATGAAATGGTGGAGCAGACTTGATGGGGCAAATGGCCTAATTCTGCTCCTACACCTTATGGTATTATGTCAAACCACACAGCTCAGTTTCATGAAGATGGGATTTTTATAGCTGCTAGTCATAAGAGACTCTTAGGGTTTTACCAGATGGCCAGCAGCTGGGTATTTCTGAATAATCCATTATAATTACCTTACAATGTCAAATCCTGGTTTTTCAGCTTACATCACCAGGGCAGATTCACATGGGGAAACGGGCAGCACAATCTACATGCATATCTGACATGGCTTAACAGCTCTAAGACACAACTCATGTTAGAATATTACTAGCATCATGTAAACAGGACATGCTGGGAATGTGCAGCACTTGTCATTAAGATTAACAACATGTTAATTATTTAAGATTAAAATTATCAAAGTCCTCATATGATGCAGTATATGCCAACCTACTTAGAATGCGTGATGTCAAAATGTGCTATGGATTTGAAACTTTATTTGTTCTATATAAGATCATAACACACATGGTAAAGTATGGCTCATCAAAATACTAACAACAGTATTCTATGTCTATGAAAACTACAGGTCCTTTTTGCTTTCAGATTTCTTCATCTCCAGTCAGGGGACTAGGGGAGAAAGCTGTAATAAAAAAAAAACTTCTGGTAGCACTCAGCAGGTTGAGTAGTTCAATAGGTTTCAAAAGGTACATTTAATGTCAAAGAAATGTATACAATATACATCCTGAAATTATTTTTCTTCACAAACATCTGTGAAAACAGTGGAGTGCCCCGAAGAATGAATGACACTTAAAACATTAGAACTCCAAAGCCCCCCACTCCCAGCTCCCCCTGCCCATGCACAAGCAGCAGCAAGGCAACAAAGACCCCACCCCTCCCCGCCTCCACCAGCAAAGAAGCATCAGCACCCTCCACTGAGCACTCAAGCGTGCAGCAAAGCATCAATAAAGACACAGACTTGCAGGACCCCAAATACTACTCGCTTACCTGGTTATTTCGACTTATCACAGGCTCACTCTCTTACTAATAAGGGGAAAAAGAGGTGTCCCCATTTCCCAGCAACTGGGGAGACATAACAAACAACTTGCTAATTTATGATGTTAAAAGTCTGTTGCATCGCTTTTTCCGAGCTCTGCGCCCAGAGAGTGGGTCCCAGAAAGGTGCAGCTCTCCGGACACACAAGCCCTGGCAGCTAACCTGCTGCTCCCAGTGTTTTGTGTTCTCCCGCGATGCTTCAGTCAGGGGCAGTGGCCTAGAATCAGCACGAATCCAGAGCCACAAATACCCAGAACCCTGAAGGCGCCCTCGCCTTCCAGGCTGGTCCTTGGGACATTAAAAAGTGGCTGGCCGTGAGGCCCTGAGAGCGGGTCCCATTCCCCCAAAGGACCAAAGTCAGAGTGTAACTCCCTGTCAGGGTCTTCAAAAAAACCTTGAAAATGAAAAAAAGAGACATCAAAGAGCTGTTTCTGAAGATGCAAGCAAAGGAGTTGCCGTTTAGTACCATCTTGACTCCTTGTGCCACGTCTGTGGAAAGATCAACAGAGTTAATACTTTGACTCAAGGACACTTCCTTAGATGTTGCACAATACACACAACTTCTGGAGGATCTCAGCAAGTTAGTCAGCATCTATGGAGGGGAATACAGAATCAACGTTTCAAGTTGAGATCCTTCATCATGACGCCAAAGATGCTGCCTAAGAGCTGCTGAGTTCCTTCAGCATTTTATCCGTGTTGCTTTTTCACATCTGTGTATCAGAATCTCTTTCACATTTTACATCTATCTAAGAGGGAAGATGAATCCTTGGTGCCTTGGTGCCGTTCAAAAGAAGATAAGTGAAGGTTTGTGCTGAAGATGTGTTATGTGCTCATCTCCCTAGACTCTAGAGTCTAGAGTAAAATATTGATTTCAAAGCCTACTGTCCCAAAGGCAAGAATCCATTTTATTAATTTAACAGGGTTTTCAATTTGGTTTAAGATAGAGAAAGTAAAATCTATTATCAATGTATACATATGTATGTTACCATGTACTAGCCTGAGATGCATTTTCTTGCAGACATTTATTAGAAAATAAAGAAATACAATAGAATTTGTGAAGATCTATGCATAAACAACTCCTGACAAATAATCAATGTGAAAAAGAAGACAAACTGTGCAAATAAAAAAGGTACTCAGAACATGAGTTGTAGAGTCCTTGACAGTGAGTCCAAAGCTGTGGAGACCATTCAGAGTTGTGGTGAGTGAAGTTATCCACACCAGTTCAGGAACCTGCTGGCTGTAGTGTAATAACTATTCCTGAAGCCGGTGCTGTGGGACCTAAAGCTTCTGCCCATTGGCAGAAGTGCGAAGAGAGCATGGCCTGGATGGTGGGGGGTCCTTGATGAAGGATGCTGTTTATGTATGACAGTGTTCCACATAAATGTGCTCAATAATGGGAGGGTCTGCTTGTGATGTATTGGGCTGTATGCACCTTTCAATACACTGAGCAATTTGCAGTGGCCAATTAGCCTATCAGATGGCATATTTTTGGGATATGGAAGGAAACTGAAACACCTGGATGAGACCCACAAGGGAGAACAGACAATCTCCACACACACAGTACCAGAGATCAGAATTGAACCCAGGTTTTGGAGCGCTGATGCTGTGGCTCGACTAGATGTGGCACTGTGTTGGATTAATGAAAGGAAATGAATTGGTATATTGTTTTGCTGAAGTACCATAACATGATAATTACTTATTTTCTTCAAAGTTTCCTCTTTAATGTTATGTACATTTTGTTAATTACATTGCATTAATACAAGTTCTTTTGAAATTGATTTGAAACTGACAGATAGGGACCCGAAATCTTTAAACCAAGTAGCAAAGCGTCAAATAATACATTCCAAAAAATGTTATTATTTCAATATTCAATAAGCTAAGGTTAAAGTGAGGCCAGCTTGTTGCCAGATGATAATTGCCATGTAGCAGAAATAATTTTGTCATTTGAATGCAGAATTTAGTTAATGCTGTCATTTATGTATTAAAACCTCTTGCTTGCAGATTTAAGAAGCACATATTTGTATTTGATAAGAAATACAATTGTTTTCTCATTTTGCAGTTGAGAGTAGAAATGTTATTTATATGGCACCAGAAGACTCAAAGTAATATTACCATAGGTTACTGCATACAAAAGGTTGTGTTTTGTTGTAACAAATTCAAAAATAGTCTGATTTAATTTTCCAGACTACTAGGTTTCCTTTGCCTTTCATTTCTGTACTTTTATTATACTGCCAACTTTGAAATCTTATAGGTGAAAGCCTATTGCTTGCTGAACCCAGGAGTTAATTGATTGCTAACAACTTCAGATTGCATTTCCTTGTTAATTTATTGAATGGTTAGCACAAACCAGTTTAATATAACATATTATGCATTGGCTTTACTTTAAAAATCATAGGGCAAGACAACAATATTGTCTTGCCTCCGATACTGCGTGAGCTATTCACAACCTATCAGAGATCTCATAACTAACATTGAAGTGTGTTGCCTCAGCCCTGTTACAAGTTCAAATGGTTCCATTTTAGTATCAGAGAATATGTACAATGTACAACCTGAGATTCTTACTCCTTGCAGACATCCACAAAAGAAGAGAACCCCAAAGAATGAATGACAGAAAAATGTTAGAACCCCAAAGTCCCCCCTCCCCCACGCACATACAGCAACAAAGCATCAACACCACCCCCATTTAGCAGAAAGCATCAGCCCCCACCATCCACCAAACAAACAGTAGCAAAGCCCCCATAGAGCGACCATGATCTGCAATCAACAAAAACTATTCTTTACTCAACAGTTCGATACGCCACAAGTTCTGTCTCTCACAAACAAGGGACAGAAAGTTGTCACACATTTCACAGCAAAAAGAGAGACTAACGAACAGTCAGTGTTACAATCTGCTGCATTACTTTTTATTCCGAGGTTCTCTGACTCGAGAATCAGCAGCAAACTCTCCCCACCATCGAGAGAAAGAGAGAGAGGGAGTGATCATTCAAGTTCAGAGACCTCTGTCAGCTGTATCCGCTGCCGTGAATATCTGATGTTCCTTCTCTCGCAACACCTCAGTTGGTGACACCACCATGGAATCAGTTGTCTACAGGGCGCACCCTGCAAGTTTGCATTCTTCCAGACCATTCCTGGATATGTCGAGAAACGGCCAGTCAGCGAACTGGCCTTGACGTCGCACGTGATGAAGACCATGGAGCGGCTGATAATACAGAATCTGAGGCCACAAACCAGGCACGCCCGGGATCCTCTTCAGTTTGCGTATAAGGAGAAGGTGGGAGTGGAGGATGCTATCACGTATTTGCTGCACAAATCCCTCTCTCACCTAGATGGGGTCAGTGGTGCTGTGAGGATTACATTCCTGGACTTCTCTAGTGCCTTTAACACCATCCAGCCCAAGATCTTAAGGCACAAACTAACGGAGATGGGAGTAGACTCTCACATGGTGGATTGGATAGTGGACTACTTGACAGATAGACCTCAGTATGTGCGGTTGGGAGACTGTAGGTCTGACACGGTGGTCAGCAGCACAGGAGCGCCGCAGGGGACCGTGCTCTCTCCGGTCCTGTTCACCCTGTACACATCAGACTTCCAATATAACTCGGAGTCCTGCCATGTGCAGAAGTTCGCTGATGACACGGCCATAGTGGGGTGTGTCAGGAATGGACAGGAGGAGGAGTATAGGAAACTGATACAGGACTTTGTGATATGGTGCAACTCAAACTACCTGCGTCTCAATATCACCAAGACCAAGGAGATGGTGGTGGACTTTAGGAGATCTAGGCCTCATATGGAGCCAGTGATCATTAATGGAGAATGTGTGGAGCAGGTTAAGACCTACAAGTATCTGGGAGTACAATTAGACGAGAAGCTAGACTGGACTGCCAACACAGATGCCTTGTGCAGGAAGGCACAGAGTCGACTGTACTTCCTTAGAAGGTTGGCGTCATTCAATGTCTGTAGTGAGATGCTGAAGATGTTCTATAGGTCAGTTGTGGAGAGCGCCCTCTTCTTTGTGGTGGCTTGTTGGGGAGGAAGCATTAAGAAGAGGGACGCCTCACGTCTTAATAAGCTGGTAAGGAAGGCGGGCTCTGTCGTGGGCAAAGTACTGGAGAGTTTAACATCGGTAGCTGAGCGAAGGGCGCTGAGTAGGCTACGGTCAATTATGGAAAACTCTGAACATCCTCTACATAGCACCATCCAGAGACAGAGAAGCAGTTTCAGCGACAGGTTACTATCGATGCAATGCTTCTCAGACAGGATGAAGAGGTCAATACTCCCCAATGCCATTAGGCTTTACAATTCAACCGCCAGGACTTAAGAACTTTTTAAAAGCTATTATTAATGCTTTTTGAGATAGTGATTTAGATGCATATCATATTTTTTACTGAGTTAAGTATTGTATGTAATTAGTTTTGCTACAACAAGTGTATGGGACATTGGAAAAAAAGTTGAATTTCCCCATGGGGATGAATAAAGTATCTATCTATCTATCTAGCTATCTATCTCTGAGAGTGGGAACTCCTCCTCCATGAAAAAACACAGGTTGAGTTCAGCTACAGGCACCGACTTCGACAGAATCACAACCACCCTGAAAATGATCAAAAGAGACATTAAAGAGAGGAATTTAAGCTGTTTCCACAGATGAGCTTGTGGGCATACTCAGCAAATCTAAAGAATAGTAACTATAACAGAATCAATGAAAGGTTAACCAGAGTGTAGAAGACAACAAACTGTGCAAAAGCAAATATAAATAGACATCAATAAATAATGAGAACATGAGATAATGAGATATTGAGTCCTTAAAGTGAGATCATTGGCTGTGGGAACATCTCAGTGATGGGGCAAGTGAGTGTAGTTATCCCCTTTACTCAAGAGCCTGATGGTTGAGGGGTAGTAACTATTCTTGAACATGGTGGTGCAGGTTCTGATGCTCTTGTACTTTCTATCTGATGGCAGCAGTGAGAAGAGAGCATGGCCTGGGGTGTGTGGGTCATCAGAGCTGCCTGATGACAGATGCTGTTTTCTTATGACAGGGTTTCATGCAGATGTGGTTGGGAGGGCTGTACCCATGATATACTGGGCCAAATCCATTACCTTTTGTAGGAACACACACAAGATGCTGGTGGAACACAGCAGGTCAGGCAGCATCTATAGGGAGAAGCGCTGTCAACGTTTCGGGCCGAGACCCTTTGTCAGGCAAAGTAATATTACCATTTTGTGTGTGTTGCTTGAATTTCCAGCATCTGCAGATTTTCTCGTGTTTACGTTTTGTAGGATTTTCCATTCAAAGGCATTATCAAGCAGTAGTAAATCAACAACTTGCTGTGTTGTCCAGAAGACATTTCGCCACCCTTCAGTTCTGATCCATGGTGGGTAGTTTTCCGGCTTCTAAACTCTGAGCATAATAATCAGATGAGGATCGTCAAGAGTTGCAGAGGAAGTGAGAGGTCATTAGCCTTATCTTTGTATGAATGGAGGTGTGAACTGTTGTGGAGACACTGGGGTAGAGATGTTAGCACTGCATTGTAAGTATTGATAAGTGGTGTTGTACCACATCCCCTCTGTTCAGGGATCAGTTTTCCAGTTTGACAAAGATAGCTTCTTTAACTGCTCCTTCAAACCACCTGTTCTCCCCGTCCAAAATGTGTACATTGTTATCATCAAAAAAAGTGTTCCTTGTCTTTTAGGTGTAGATATACAGCTGAGTCTTGCCATGAGGTGTTATGATGAGCCATCCGCTTGTGCAGTGGTTGTTCTGTCTTGCTGATATACAGATCTGTGCGGTTCTCATTGCATTGGATAGCATTTACAATATTTACATATTGTTTGCATATGGGTGTACGATCCTTTCTAGATAAAGGATGATGGTATGTGGAAAAAGCTAGCTGAAGAAGTGGTTGAGGGGGATACAATTATAATGGATATGAGAGGGAAATGGGTCAAATGCAGAAAAATGGAACTAGCTCAGGTCACCAACTTTGTTGGTGTGGGTACGTTGAGCCAAAGTACCTGTTTCTATGCCATATAGCTCTACAACTCTATGACTCTTCATCTCCATGTCTGGATCTTCTTGATCGGCAGATTTTCAAGTCAAGTCAAGTCACTTTTTATTGCCATTTTGACCATAACTGCTGGTACAGTACACAGTAAAAACAAGACAACGTTTTTTCAGGACTATGGTGCTACATGAAACAGTACAAAAACTACACTGAACTATGCAAAACAACACAGAAAAAACTACACTAGACTACAGACCTACCCAGGACTGCATAAGTGCACAAAACAGTGCAGGCATTACAATAAATAATAAACAAGACAATAGGCACAGAAGAGGGCAGTAAGTTGGTGTCAGTCCAGGCTCTGGGTATTGAGGAGTCTGATGGCTTGGGGGAAGAAACTGTTACATAGTCTGGTCGTGAGAGCCCGAATGCTTCGGTGCCTTTTTCCAGATGGCAGGAGGGAGAAGAGTTTGTATGAGGGGTGCATGGGGTCCTTCATAATGCTGTTTGCTTTGTGGATGCAGTGTGTAGTGTAAATGTCCGTAATGGCAGGAAGAGAGACCCTGATGATCTTCTCAGCTGACCTCACTATCCGCTGCAGGGTCTTGCGATCTGAAATGGTGCAATTTCTGAACCAGGCAGAAATCTGCTCAGGATGCTCTCAATACAACCCCTGTAGAATGTGGGGGGATGGGGGGTGGGAGATGGACTTTCCTCAGCCTTCGCAAAAAGTAGAGACGCTGCTGGGCTTTCTTTGCTGTGGAGCTGGTGTTGAGGGACCAGGTGAGATTCTCCGTCAGGTGAACACCAAGAAATTTGGTGCTTTTAACGATCTCTACCAAGGAGTCGTTGATGTTCAGTGGGGAGTGGTCGCTCTGTGCCCTCCTGAAGTCAACAACCATCTCTTTTGTTTTGTTCACATTCAGAGACAGGTTGTTGGCTCTGCACCAGTCCGTTAGCCGCTGCACCTCCTCTCTGTAAGCTGACTCATCATTCTTGCTTATGAGACCCATCACGGTTGTGTCATTGGTGAACTTGATGATGTGGTTTGAGCTGTGTGTTGCAGCACAGTTGTGGGTCAGCAGAGTGAACAGCAGTGGACTGAGCACACAACTCTGGGGAAACCCCGTGCTCAGTGTGATGGTGTTGGAGATGCTGATCCCAATCCGGACTGACTGAAGTCTCCCAGTCAGGAAGTCTAGGATCCATTTGCAGGGGGAGGTGTTCAGGCCCAGTAGGCTCAGCTTTCCAATCAGTTTCTGAGGGATGATTGTGTTGAATGCTGAACTGAAGTCTATGAACAGCATTCGAACGTACATGTCTTTTTGTCCAGGTGGGTTAGGGCCAGGTGGAGGGTGGTGGCAATGGCATCATCTGTTGAACAGTTGGGACGGTACGCAAACTGCAGGGGGTTCAGTGAGGGAAGCAGTAGAGTCTTGATATGCCTCATGACGAGCCTCTGGAAACACTTCATGATGATGGATGTGAGTGCAACGGGATGGTAGTCATTTAGGCAGGACACTGAAGACTTCTTTGGCACGGGGACGATGGTGGCGGCCTTGAAGCACATTGGAATGGTGGTACTGCTCAGGGAGATGTTGAAGATGTCGGTGATAACATCTGCTAGCTGGTCTGCACATCCTGTAAGCATTCTACCAGGAATATTGCCTGGTTCAGCAGCTTTCCGTGGGTTGATCCTGCACAGGGTTCTTCTCACATCTTCCACGGTGAGACACAGCACCTGGTCATTTGGAGGAGGGGTGGACTTACTCACCGCCACGTCATTTTCTGCCTCAAAATGGGTGTAGAAGTTATTCAGCGCATCACGGAGGGAGGCATCACCCGCACAGTCAGGAGATGTTGTCCTGTAACTGGTGACGTCCTGGATGCCCTTCCACATGCGCCGCGTATCGCCGCTATCCTGGAAGTGGCTGTGGATTTACTGGGCGTGTGCACGCTTTGCCTCTCTGATGACCAGGGACAGTTTGGCCCTCACTGTTGTTAGGGCTGCCTTGTCGCCCGCTCTGAAGGCGGAGTCACGGGTCCTCAGCAGCGCACGCACCTCCGTGGTCATCCATGGCTTCTGGTTGGAGCGTGTAGTGATGTTCTTGGACACAGTGATGTTGTCGATGCACTTGCTGATGTAGTTAGTCACTGATGCCATGTACTCCTCTAAGTTGGTAGAGTCACCATCGGTTGCAGCCTCCCTGAACATGTGCCAGTCAGTATGCTCAAAGCAGTCTTGAAGAGCAGACATGGCTCCTGCTGGCCAGGTTTTCACCTGCTTCTAAACCAGTCTGGAGCGCCTGACGAGCGGTCTGTATGCTGGGATTAGCATAACAGAGATGTGGTCTGAGTAACTGAGGTTGTTTTACCATAATGAAGCCTTCTCACCATTATGCTATTCAGTGTAATTTGTCCCAAATGTATACTCACTCTGTCAGGAAATATAGAGGAAGCTTGACCCAAAAACAGAGCAGCAAAACGATTCAGCAATGAACAATAACTTAAGAAACAGACTGCAAAAATAACAAGCCATGTGAGGCCACAAAACGAGAGAGAACAGATACTAAATACCACACGCAACAAGGTAACTGAAGGATAGCAACAACGGTTGAGACTGCCTGGTTCGATGAGTCAACAAGGACTTTAGATGAGAACTGGGTGATGCTGGTGATGAGTAGGCAAGTGGTTCCTGCTAGCTAGTGGAAACTAGGAGGTGCCTTCCTGTGCACTGGGCGACCCAGGATGATCTGAATGGATCCAGCATAACTCCGCAACAAATGATGGAACCAAAATGAAACTGGACAGTACCCAAGACTTCTCCGAGCCACACCCTTCACGGTCGACCATGTACTGCACGGTGTCTTCCACTTATCCCTCTGGCGGATGCAAATTAGATTGTACACACCCCATTGATCCGGATTGGAGCAGAATTGGGCCCTGTGAAGTGTTTCAAATGTGGTATCCATCAAGGAGGGAGGGTAGTGGTTCTTAATGCAATTTTGTCGAGTTCACGGTAGTCGATCCAGGGACAAAGACATCTTTCTTTTTGACAAAGAAGAAACCTGCACTTGTTGGCTACTGGGACAGTTGAATTAAACCACGCTGTAGCACTTCAGCAGTAGATATTCATGATTTGGATCTCAGGAGGGGAGAGGAAGGGGTAGTGCCTAGGAGGAGGTATGTGGCTAACGTGAGGCAGCAGGGTAATAGCTTCCCTTTCACTGAAGACAACGGCTAAGTCATGGTATTCCTGTAGGATGTTGGTGAGATTAAAGGCTTCTTCTGTCTCTACACATTTACGGGGTGAAGTCAATTGAGGTTGCTAGCAGGTGGGTCCACAACATAGCAGTAAACTGGATGACTAGGTGAGGTAAGGGTAGTGAGTGGAGAGCCAGGGATATCACAAGATGAGAGGGGTGTTTGGTGTGTCGATCAGGAGGAATTGGATAGGTTCATGGTACTCTCTGATATTCACGTACACAGATTTTGTGTGCACTCTTACCATTTCAGACCCCGGGTTTGTCTGTCAATTGGCTGTGATGCAGAAGGGGTGAGTGTTAAGCTTTGGTATCAATAGCTTCATGCACAGAGACCGGTGCAGAAAGTTGACTGCTGCACTGAAATCCATCAGATCCTCCTGCGCACACTGAACCATCAGGATGTGGAGGAGGACAGAGAGAATAAGTTGAGCTATGGCACTGGAATGAGGGGCCAGGGGGAGCTTACCAGATAGGAGGCTGGTACCTGGTGATGCTGGTTTCCCAGACTCAGTTGGTATTTGATGATTGGGTAATGGATTTCTCCACAGTAAGCACCAAAGTTGCTTCTCCACTGATGCACACGCTCTTTGGGGATAAAGGGAGCTCTTCCTAAATGCATGGGTTTTGGAGACATTGCTGATGAGGGTCCTGCAGCCTGAAATGACTGTGGGAATGGAGCTGGTGATCTGGAGGGTCATTCCATCAGATGGTTGTCAATACAAAAGGCTAGAGTGATGAGGCTTTCAAGGTCAGTGGTCATCTCCCAGGTAGGCAACTTGTCTTACAGTGTTCTGAGGGGCCTTGATGGTAATGGTCCAGCAGTTCTTCTATATTCCAGCCTGACTCCTGGAATGTAGAAGCACTGCTGCCCCATTACCATCACGGCCTCTCCACCATGAGGGTCCTGAATTCCAGTGTGCAATCCAGCACCGAGCATTAGCCTTACGGCAGGATAAGTATCTGTTCCACTGCCTTCCTTTTTACTTGGTCAAAACCCGGAGCATCTCAGCAGTGAATGCCTCATATGTAATGTAACTGGCTTTATTGGCCCATTTAGCAGTGGCCCAATTCAGAGCTCACCCCGTCAAGAGAGAAATGACAAAGGCAACCTTGTCTCAGTCCATAAAACACAGAGATGGCTGGAGCTCATAGTGAAAGATGCACTGAGGCAGAAAGTTACAGCATTGAGTCAGGGATCCATCGAAGCATTTGAGAAACAGAATCTGGGGCTCTAAGGAAGGGGGTTGACTGGTGTGGGGTTGCTGTAACGAGATTTGGTTGAGGGTGGCAAGCACGTGGTCAATGGTTTCCTGCTGCTTCTGGACTGCGTACTTGTGTTGACAGAGGACTTCCTTCAGGCGATCAAACTCTTCTGGGTCGATCACTGGTTTACTCATCCTGTCAGGAAAGATGGAGGAAGCGTGACCCAAAAGAAGTGCAGCAGAGACAATTCAGAGATTGATGATAACTTTAATAATAGACTGCGAAAGTAACGAGACATGAATGGCCACAAAATGAGAGAGAACATCACAGGCAGCAAGGTAACTGAGACTATGAGCAGCTGGCTGGTTTAATGAGTGAACAAGGTTGTGGAGGACAGCTGGGTTTAAATAGGCTGAAGATGATGATTTAGAAATAAGTGGCAGGTGGTTCTTGTTAGCTGGGTAGAGATTAGGTGGTGTCTGCCTGTCCAGGCCTCAATGAGATTGGGAGAGAAATTTTTGTCAATAGGATATGTTTAGTGGTGCCTGCATTTTATAGCTGATCCTTGAAATTCAGTCCCTTTAAGGTATTCAAAGGTTCAGTACAATAACCATCAGACTCAAAAATAATTACTTTCCCCAAGCAGTAAGGGTCAACACCTCCACCTCTACTTTATTATTTCCCGTCAGTCACCTTACGTACAGCCTAGTGTCAATTTATGTGCATACAATCAATCTACTGTATTATGTAAGCTATTTATGTATTTATATTGTTATTTTTATTATTATGTTCTTTATCTTTTGTGTTTTATTTTGTACTGCATCAGATCTGGAGTAATAATTATTTCACTCTCCTTTACATGTGTGTGCAGGAAATGACATTAAACAATCTTGAATCTACTGGCCATATATGGTCTTTATCCAAAGGCATCTTATTTCTTGGGACCTCAGTTTAAAGAATCTTCTATCTCATCATTTAGAGAGGATGCAGGACCCAGTAATAGCTGCTGCAAATGGATATAGTTCTTAACAGAACATCAGTTCATTTTAGAGCGCCAGGCTAAACTGCAGCAAGCTGCCCAGTTATTGAATCCATAATTCCAGTCAGAGGATCTCCAATGAATCCAAGGTCTGAGTTAGTTGCAGTTTCCCCCAGTGGTTTGTTACAATATCCTGAGGAACAGAATGGAAGCTCTTCAGTGCACTTTTGTTCCTATATCAATCACGCATTGGCTCCTTCAGTTCCTTTGATAGAGATGCTTCTTCTGGGTGCTTTAATGTTGGTCAAACTCCTGCTTAGCCACATACAGAGACTTCGGGTCTTTCCAGTGATCAGGAGAACCTGGTCAAATGAACTTGGAGAGAGACTTTTGAAAGCTGACCAGCACTTTGACTCAGATTCTTTCAGTCTATAACTGTGTTTGGAATATGACATCCTCATTACAAATGCGTGTCTGAACAGGTTTCAGTAGCCTGTTGTCACTCAGATCATTACATCATCCATTGTCTCAGAACTCAGCCTCTGATGTAATGCAAGCTGCCTCATATCTTTTATTTCATCCCTGCCGTCCTTCTACAAGTCACCCAGGAGGAGACAGTTCACTGTTGAAATATCGATTCTCAAGGTTTTAAAGCACAATGCATAAAAAATGGGCTGCTTAAATCTTGCCAACAACCTCTAAATCAGATTTTAAAACTCCTGAAATTAGTAGCTAACAACATGCTAAGTATTGAGTCAAAATCGTACACTAATTAATCACTAATTTTCTGCCAGTTCAGAACACTTTATGTTCCGGTTGCCTGTTCAATATGGAGCCAACTTTAACTTGCATGAAACAGCATTAATTAAGTTTTCATCTCAAGATGAGGTTTGCAGCCTAAAATTCAACAACTCTAAAAACAAACAAGAGAAAATCTGCAGATGCTGCAAATCCAAGCAACACATACAAAAATGCTAGAGGAACTCAGCAGGCCAGGAAGCATTGATGGAAAAGAGTACAATTGATGTTCAGGCCGAGACTCTTCAGCTTGTTGCTGGAGCAGTGTTAAGGATAGGAAGATGAAGGGTGGCAAAGTATGATAGCTGATGGAGATTGAGATTTGGTTGATGTCCTATAACACACAGCTGTCCAAAATTTATCGCTATGAATACAATATGTATGGCTAGTATATAATCATCAAAGCCCTTTGCACCTTCTGACAGATGAACTATAAGCAAGCAATAAATTTAGAAAAGGTTAGACAGTTGAAAATTGTTTATTCATGGAAATTATTCCTCTTCCATCCTGTGTGGAAACTATCCCGTTCCATAACCTCCTGGCAAATCTCTACTCTCATTGATTGACTAGCTGAAAACTGCCACAATGTTTGCACAATTCACGAATAATTTACTGCAGATGATCTTTCACTTAGCTGCACATGAGGCTTAATAAGTTGCAGAGGAAATGTAACTCGATTCCTGAAACTCCATGGAAAGCAGATCCAATGGGTAACCACTTAAGTCATCATTCACTGAGTTAAATTACATTATTTGTATTGAAATAAGTAGATGTCAAGTTGCAACACAGTTTTAAATGGAAACCTACACACACGAGAAGGATAGGAAACAAATAAAACTTCTGATTCTGGATCTGCATGAGAACAGAAATGCTGGAAGAACTCAACCAGTCAAGCTGTCTCTGCGGAAGGAGAACCAACTCAATGTTTCAGGTCAAAGACACTTAATCAGAACTGGGAAAGAAAAGCAGTACGTTAGTCTGAGTAGCAGAAATGGTGGGGGAGGGTAAAGCGAATGTCTATAAAGAATTAAATGATAGGCAACCACTTAGTGGGCAGGTTTGTCACCTGTGTAATACAGGGGTTCCCATCCTGGGGTCCACAGACCCCTTGTTTAATGGTATTGGTCCATGGCATAAAAAATGGTTTGGAGACCCTTGTGTAAGTGTAATGTGTTGCTGATGTTATGAATTCTGGGTGATGTTGCTTTGACTAGCCTATTGGGACTTGATGAGGAGGCCAGAACATAGAAATGAAAGGAAATAGAGGCGGGGAGAGGAATGCCAAGCACTAAAGGCCAGTCCTGAAACAGACAGAAAGATAGAACAAGTTGTCTAAGGTGGGAGAATTCAATGTGGCATCTTGCAATTTGCAACATGCCCAGACAAAAAAAAACTGATATGTTGTCCTTCCAACTTTTGTTGGGCCCTGTTGTAACAGTGCAGAGGGCCACAGGCAGAGAAGCCAGACTGGGAATGGGTAGGTAAATTAAAATGAACATGAAAGTAGGCTGAAGTCCTTCTTACCAAATAACTGGAAGAAAAATACATCTTTGAAGCTATTTTCAAAAATGGACACCCTGGAATGTCTTTCCCTGCTTACACAGAACTTTATTTCTTGTCGGGTGGAATCTCAGTTTAAAATTAAAGGTTGTCATTATGCGATGTACATTGATCGCTCATTTCTTCTTTTACGATGAAGATGATGCAACAAGATTTTGCATTTAACTTATGAAGATCCTGTAGGTTTGTGGTAGCTTCACTGAAGCCAGGAAGAATTGTAACATTTCTAAATACGGCAAACCTTTCCAGCCTTGCTCACTCTTGACCGTGCTGCTTATTCCTGAAAGCAGACTCCGACAGATCAGAAACATGAGGACATTCTCTGCCGATTGGTCACCCAAACGGTTTTACTCACGGTTTCCAGTCTGGTTCCCAAGGTCACAAACTCCAGAATTAATACAAATCTACTCAATGCTTGTTTCAAAACTGTGTCTTCCATGCAGAGAAATTGCATAATTTGATATTAAGCTATGCTATTTCATTTCCTTTTACCATAAAGTCTGAAATTGCCTTTTACACTAGCTGAGAAACAATAAATAAGAACTAGATGAAAATAAATGATTAATTCTATTTATTTCCACAACTGCCTCTGAGTGTTTCCTACATTTTCTGTTTATTGTTATTTCAGACTAAAAAGAAGTAAGCTGTTAGTCAAATGTTGCAAGTAGAATGGTAGGCATTCTTGTATAGTCCCCAATTTACTAGTTTATTAAAGGTATGTTTACTTCTAGATACTGGTTAGGCAAATAACTAACCATTTGTATTTTGTTTATTTAAATAAAAACGTGCAAATGGAAGCAGGAAGCAAAATTGGAATATCATCTCAGTCTGTAGCCTACACTATGGCAGATGGGGATTTAATATGACAAACTGCAAGATCTAAGAAAGTTTCTCACCATGTTTTCCCCATGGGATGAGACAGGGAGGTGTGGGGAAGCAAAATGATTTAAGTGTGCTTGCTCTAAAATTACAGCAAAAAGGCATTAAAACATGTCAGAGAGGTTAATTGAGGCTTTGAAATGTTAAAAGGAACTTGTTAGAACACGAAGGAACTCAAAGCTCCTGCTTGTCATTTGTGTGCTCTGTGTGTTGAAGTGGTTCTAATATAATGACACACACTTGGACAAATTAGATTCATAAGATGTGCTGGCCACCACACTTGCTGAGGTGTAAGTATTTGTTCATCATAATGACATAATTGACATTGTACTACATAATATCAATTAGTGTACAACATTGATTTGATGCCAGTGGAGCTCAAAGCTCCAACTAACACCCTCTCTTAAACAGGCAGCTAAACACACATTCAGCAGCAGTAAGGACCAAATATTCCTACCAACACTTTTAAAGGACACATCACAACTTGCAAACTGGCTGCTGAGTGATTTCTGCTGCCTGCTGTTATGATTCTATTAGCTTTCAGTGTATCCTAGACTCATTTAAAGCTGCTAAAGTTTTGTTGAGTGTAGCGTGGCGGGTAATGGTAAAACTTGACTCGATTCAAGAATCCTGTAAAATCAGTTTCATACAAACGTGGATAGATGTAGAACTTCTCCTTAGACTACAAGCTGAATGAATATAGAATTCATCCAGAGTACTTAAAACATAGAACATAGAATAGTACAGCACGTTACAGGCCCTTTGGCCCACAATGTTGTGCCGACCCTCAAACCCTGCCTCCCATATAACCCCCACCTTAAATTCCTCCATATACCTGTCTAGTAGTCTCTTAAATTTCACTAGTGTATCTGCCTCCACCACTGACTTAGGCAGTGCATTCCATGCACCAACCACTCTCTGAGTGAAAAACCTTCCTCTAATATCCCCCTTGAACTTCCCTCCCCTTACCTTAAAGCCATGTCCTCTTGTACTGAGCAGTGGTGCCCTGGGGAAGAGGCACTGCCTGTCCACTCTGTCGATTTCTCTTAATAGGGTAGGGCAGGTTGCTACAGCAGTAAGGGAAGGAGAGGTAACAAAGGCTTCCATTCAACCTCATATCACTCAGGGTTTTTACAGAACAAATTTTCCACCTCAAATGAGGCATGTGTTTTCACTTAGGATGACTTACATGCCAACATCTGCTACGGCATCTCCAACTTAAGTGCAGAGCATGGACTGCTTTTTTGTGCATTGATCAAGATCCCTGTGGCCCAAAGTTGGAACTGGGGACTTTTTCAACAAGCCACAGCTGTAAGTGAAACAGTCACTGATAAATCTAGTTTCCTTTGCAGGAGACTGCAGACAGAGTGAGCATGTGGATTTACTACATCTGCAGGTTTCCCATGGATCAGGGTGCTCTTTACTTCATACCAGTGTAGCACTCAAAGAGGCCAGACATCTGGGTTAAGGGCAGTTGTTGTGATAACTCAGTTCCACTGTCCCGTTGTATGTGAGCCACTAACACAAATCAAATAGTGAACACAGGGGGGTAATACCCTACCAATATAATACATGAACCACAACCGGCAATGCATGAAGGGGCAGCTTTCAAGCAATGAATGCTGTGCTGCTACATAACTATGATAGAGCAGACCATTGGTAAGTGCACAAACTACAATTCTGGACTGCTGTCGAGCAAGAGTTGGTTGTCATGTTCAATATTCCCAAACTCCAGTTTAATAAATGTTCAGCTCTCATAGAGTCCTAGAGTATTACAGCACGGAAAAGGCTGTTCAGTCCATTTAGTCCCTGTCAACCTGACATTCGCCCTAGTCCCATCTTTCTGCACCTGGACTGGATTCCTACAAACCCCACCTATCCATGTACCTATCAAGATTTCTCTAGAATGTTACAATTGAATTTACATCCACCAAATCTGCTAGCAGATCATTCTACACTCGCACCACCCTCTGAATGAAGTAGTTTACCCTCAGATTTCCCTTACATATTTCACCTTTCACCCTAAACCTATGAAGTATGGTTCTATTCTCAACCAAACCGAGGGGAAAAAGCCTGAATGCATTTACCCTTTATAATTTTGTAGATCTGGTTGCAAAAGGAGATATGGGAAGGATAAAGAAGTCAAGTTAAGCAACTTCCTTCTGACCAAGCTTCGTCTGACTAACTTTTACAGCTATGTTATCATTAAACACCACACCAATCCCTATTTCCTAATCATCTACAGTCCCAAATCTTACCTTCTTCCTTCTTTTGACCTGCTCAGCATCCATTTGACCGCAATGTCAGCATGAGACCCATTATAAACATCCACCAAACAAACTAAATGCAAAACCAGTCAACCTACCTTGCACATACAGACGGACAGACAGACATACTTTATTGATCCCGAGGGAAATTGGGTTTCGTTACAGCCGCACCAACCAAGAATGGTGAAGAAATATAGCAACGTAAAACCATAAATAATTAAATAATGATAAGTTAATCATGCCAAGTGGAAATAAGTCTAGCACCAGCCTATTGGCTCAGGGTGTCTGACACTCCGCAGGAGGAGTTGTAAAGTTTGATGGCCACAGGTAGGAATGACTTCCTATGACGCTCAGTGTTACACCTCGGTGGAATGAGTCTCTGGCTGAATGTACTCCTGTGTTTAACCAGTACATTATGGAGTGGATGGGAGTCATTGTCCAAGATGGCATGCAACTTGGACAGCATCCTCTTTTCAGACACCACCGTCAGAAAGTCCAGTTCCACCCCTACAACATCACTGGCCTTACAAATGAATTTGTTGATTCTGTTGGTGTCTGCTACCCTCAGCCTGCTGCCTCAGCACACAACAGCAAACATGATAGCACTGGCCACCACAGCCTCGTAGAACATCCTCAGCATCGTCCGGCAGATGTTAAAGGACATCAGTCTCCTCAGGAAATAGAGACAGCTCTGACCCTTCGTGTAGACAGCCTCAGTGTTCATTGACCAGTCCAGTTTATTGTCAATTTGCATCCCCACGTATTTGTAATCCTCCGCCATGTCCACACTGACCCCTTGGATGGAAACAGGGATCACTGGTGCCTTAGCCCTCCTCAGGTCCACCACCAGCTCCTTGGTCTTTTTCACATTAAGCTGCAGGTGATTCTGCTCGCACCATGTGACAAAGTTTCCCACCATAGCCCTGTACTCAGTCTCATCTCCCTTGCTGATGCATCCTACTATGGTAGAGTCATCAGAAAACTTCTGAAGATGGCAAGACTCTGTGCAGTAGTTGAAGTCCGAGGTGTAGATGGTGAAGAGAAAGGGAGACAGGACAGTCCCCTGTGGAGCCCAGTGCTGCTGACCACTCTGTCTGACACACAGTGTTGCAAGCACACGTACTGTGGTATGCCAGTCAGGTAATCAATAATCCATGACACCAGGGAAGCATCCACCTGCATCACTGTCAGCTTCTCACCCAGCAGAGCAGGGCGGGTGGTGTTGAACGCACTGGAGAAGTCAAAAAACATGACCCTCACAGTGCTCGCTGGCTTGACCAGGTGGGCGTAGACACGATTCAGCAGGTAGAGTATGGCATCCTCAATTCCTAGTCGGGGCTGATAGGCGAACTGGAGGGGGTCTAAGTGTGGCCTAACCATAGGCCGGAGCTGCTCTAGAGCAAGTCTCTCCAGGGACTTCATGATGTGGGAGGTCAATGCCACCGGTCTGTAGTCATTGGAGCCACTGGGGCACGGTGTCTTCGGTACAGGAACAAGGCAGGACATCTTCCACAGCACAGGAACCCTCTGGAGACATTCCTCTTGTGCCATGTTTCAACCTTCTTTTGCCTGTCCTATTTCTCCTACACCGTGCTATCCCTGTGACCTCTGCATGACTGGTTGCAGATTGGTGATATTCAGTGCAGAGCTTCAGAGAAAAACTTCTCTCCTCGAAGGACCAGCGGAACGCTGCACCATCACAGCAGCACCAAACAATCTGATTGACAGACAAGGCTTTTGTAGAGTAGTAGGGGTGGGAATAATTGGTGGCAGTTAAGAAGCAAATGCAACATCATGATCAGAGACTTAAAAAGGGAATATTGTATTTTACAAATCAAATTCATTGGTTATCACATTAATCTTTCTATTCCTGTGACCCCTCCCAACCATTGTCTTAGAAATTCATTTTGACCTTGTATTTAATGAGCTTTATTTAATTATGCTGTTCTTATCCGTAACTAGACAAAATAATAAAACTGAATTCTTAGTTAAAGTTAAAGTGGGCTCCAATGCGACATTGACAGCCTATGCTTTATCATTTTCTGAATTCTGTGTGAAGTTATATTTAAAATAGGTTCCTGTTGAGCAGCTGACAAATGTAACCACATTAATTACAGACAGATATTTATTCATTGGCAGCAAGTGCAGATTAGTTCAACAGAATATTATTATTTCATATTCAAATCACATAGACTGATAGCTCAATACAAAACTGGGAGATTATCAAAACCAGTTCATAGTCATTATAAAATGTTACTAAATGTAACCAGAATCTTCTTTACTATTATCTTAAATTTTGTGGTTCAAAACCTATCAATTGTGCTTCAAATGGGATTACTGAGATCTACTTGTTAAGAATGACACTTCATTTAGTTTTAGAGCTTGTTGAAGTGGTGTTGAACTGAGACAGGTAAAGAGTGAATAATTCTCTTGGAGTTTTGCTCAATATTCCCCACTCAAACAGTACCAAAGAAAGCAATTCACTCATTCATTTAGCATAGCAAGGTCACTGACCTGAAATACAGTACTGTGCAAAAGTCTTAGGCACATATTTATAGCTAGGGTGCTTATGACTTTTGCACAGGGCTGTATTTGTCAACATGAGCTGAAAGTGAGTTTGTAAATCTGGCAGGAGCAAAAGATGTTGGAAATGGCGAGGGATGGATGTAGGGCAGTTGGCAGAGGAGGAATGTCAAGGCTGGGTTGTACTGTGGGTGCAGGCATACCCAGACCTGAGACACCAGGCAAGGTCATTTGATTCCAAACAATTGGTTTATTGACCATTGCAGAATGTCTCTCTGGTCTATTAGAACTCACATATGTCATGAAATGTGTTATTTTTTTGTGTCAGCAGTACAGTACAATACATGAAATTACTACAGTACTATGCAAAAATCATAAGATCCCTAGCTCTATATGTGTGCCTAAGACTTTTGCACAGTACTGTATCAACTCAGTTTTTCCTTCCACAGGTATTGCTTGACTTGTTGAATATTTCCAAAATTTTGTGGGTTTTTTCCTTTCATTCAGTTGTTTTTTGTAGAACATTCCTGTATGCGTACTGGCTTCTGTTTTCCATTTAAAAATGTCTTGAGGCAGTTGGTAAATCAATGCAATTGGGTTCTTTCTTATTGACAGCAGTTATCCATGACAGGAAAATTTAAATATCAAATGATTGACACCTAAATTTATTTGCATTCTCCAAGAATGAATGTGTGGATTCAAGTAGAAATTCACATAACAAGAATCTGTATCGGAGCTGGCATGATATCCTTTCGATAATGCCGAAGAAATGTGCTGGCAGTTGTTCCTGTACAGTTCATTTTCAGTGTACATCATTTTTCTCTGGGGAAAAGCATCACTGTCAAGTATTTCAAGATGGAATAAAAATTTGCAGCAAGGTGATAGGGTGCTGGGATTTGTAAGGCATGGAAGAGGCTCATAACTATGTCAAATCTTGTGGCCAAAATTCTCTACCCAGTGGATGTGTTACCCATTTCAGCATTTGTGGAGTTGCTGATTTCCTACTTCACAGAAAGGAAAGGCAATGCTATTCTAGAGTTCATCTATCTCATTAAAGCATCACTGTCAAAATCCAATCTGCCTTTAAAGATGTGTCAATTCCGCCATTAGTTTATATTTAATACTGGAGAGAAATTGTTCTCGTGACTAAATATAGCAAAAATGTATTTGTGAGCCTTCGTCCTCACCCTTCTCTCTGACCTCTTTATACTGGTTGTCTCTCCTTTACACACTTCATCCCCATGGAGGGTCTTTAGTCAAAAGGTCAACTGTCCTTCTGCCCTTGCACTGCTGCTGACCCACAGAGTTCATCAAGCAGTTTGATCTTTGTTTTTGCTCCAGATTCCAGCATTTGCAGTCACTTGCGTTTCCAGAGTACGTATAATTTATATGAGACACAAAACTGGACTGGACATATACTGTGTAAACATACCCAATGTTCACTATTCACGCACCAAACATTTCTTTCCTTTCTGACCAAAACGTAGACATACTGTCAAGGTATCCACTGCAATATTTGCAATTCAGACTTAGAACTAGGAATGCCTTGTTTCTTTGGTACTGCCCCTAACTTTGCTGTCATTGAGTAACCTGAGGACGCAGTCTCAGAGTTAACAGCAAATGACTCCATCAGTTTCTCAAGTTCCCAGAGTATGCCTAAGCTAACAGTGAAATTTTCTTCAACAGATCTAGAGGTCATAGGTATAGGGTGAAAGATGAAATATTCAAGTGGGATCTGAGTGGAAACCTCATCACTCAAAGGGTGGTGAGAGTGTGGAATGCACTGCCAGCAGAAATGGTAGATAGGGTTCAATTGTAATATTGTTTGGATAGATACATGGATCACAGGGGTTTGGAGGGGTATGGTCTCAGTGCAGGTAGATAGGACTAGATAGAAAATTGGATCAGCATGGACTAGATAGGCCAATTGGCCTGTTTTTGTGCTATAGTATTCTACTTAGTTGCCAAGAAAATTACTCAGTGGGTGTTGACACCACTGGCAGTGCTGCACTATAGGCAGAGTTATAACGACAAAGACTAGCTGTGCAGTCTTGGTTGGGGACTTCTGTTCAAGGAGAACATACATTCCTATCAGCAAAGACTCTAGTCACAGAGTCCTCAGAGAAATCACTAAACTACGTGGATCTCACAAATGAAAAACATATTCTCAAGGCGCAAGGTTTCCAAGGCTGTCATCACTGGGAGAAGTGAAATCCTGTAGCATGTTTGCTGACCTCTTGTCAGGATGACTTTCTCTATGGATATTACAATCAGATTAATTGTCAGTATCCTTGTCATTGGAACTTACCTGATGCTGCAGCAGGTCTCCCAGTTTGTTGCATCAGAGAGATTACCCAAGCAGGCCTCACGTAATTTCATTCAGCACAGGGATTTGTCAGTGTTGTTAACTTTACACAAGTCGAAACAGCCATCAGTTGCAATCAATTGCCCTGAAGAACATTCATCAATAACCCAGAACCTTCTCATTGCCAGTACATTTTCACTCCCTCAACATGCATGAATGAAATTTTCTTCAGAGGGATTTCCTAATGCCATGTTTCCAGGAAGTATGTATAATCCTTTCATCCTCAGGACAACTACAACTTTGAATACTTTTAACAACCAGCACTACCTGAAAGAATAGATCTTGGGAGGCAAGGACTAATCCGAACTCATGATAATGCAAGGGTCCCCAGATGATATTTACTAGTCCCTGACACCCTGGTTCGCAGATCTACCTGCAACGGTCATATCAACGTAAAGATTTTTACTCCTCATGAATATGAAGGATGTAAACAATAAAGTCTATTTCATTTAATTCAATTCAATCATATCAATCCTTAAGCAAATTCCTGAAATAACTTGTATCATCAATTCTCAGTGGACTGAAGCTCACCTTACCATTCTCTTTTACTTCACTGAGGAAGATTCTCAGACCTATAGCCACAAAGCCCTTCACATGCTCTACAGATCTCAATGGACTTGTAGAGGGAGTGTGTAGTCTTAAAATATTAAGTGTGTATCTTCCAACCCTTACCTCCTCCCTGGTAGTAGTAATGAGAAGAGGGGCATGTCCTGAATGGTGAGGGTCCTTAACGATAGATGATCTTTTGAGATACCACCTTTTGAAGATGTCCTCAGTGGTGGGGAGGCCAATGTCCACGATGGAGCTGGTTGAGTCTACAACCCTCTGCACTTTTTTACAGTCCTGTGCATCCAGGGTTGTATAGTCAGCCTGCTTCATCACGGCCACTATCCATGTCACCATCAGGGATACCTTCAAAAGACAATGCCTCAAGAAGAAAGCATCCATCATTAAGGACTTTCACCATTGAGAACATGCCCTCTTCTCATTCCTACCATCAGGGAGGAGGTACAAGAGCCTGAAGATGCACACTCAATGTTTTAGGAACAGCCTCTTCCCCAGGGCCATCACATTTCTGAATGGTCCATGAACCCATGAAAGCTACCTCAGAATTTTGCTCTGTTTCCCCCACTATTTATCTATCTATCTATCTGTTTATTTATTTATTTTATATTTTGCTGTATTACTATTTCATGCATAACTGCAATTAATTATTTCTTGATAGGGCACAGCAGGTAGATTGTGCACTTGGCTTCATCAGGATAATAAACATTCCCAGAACATGATTAGCTGCTATCTCTTTACTTTGCACAGGCCACATATGAACGCAGGGATGCATTACTGTCAGAAGGTTTAGCTCCCTAAAGTGCTAATTATGATCTGCTGGTACAGTACTTTACATTTTTTTAATATTTGCACCTTTCTTGATACTAACTTATTTATTATTGAACTGCATTCATGAAAGTCAGTGTTGGTTATTGCATTGTAACATCTTCATGATGTAATTGAAGCACATTATTATGATATAGGTAGAAATAAATTAATTTGCACAGTATGTTAAACTGCATTGATAATTAGTTGTCGTTTATTAGCATGTAAGTTTCTCTGTTTGGTCACTCAAGAGAATGAATTGCCAGATCAGTTGTACTGTGCTATTGTTAGATTTGTCACATCAATAGGAATAAAAATGATCAATGGTTTATGTGTATCAGTTTCTGACAGGAGAACTCAATCATTATTGCATAAACAGTCAATATGGTATTGTTGTACCATAATAATGTGGTCAGAAACTCTTACATTCGCTTCCTTTGGGTATCGTTATTAAGAGGGCTATGGTCCCAGTGCAGGTCGATGGGAATAGGCAATTTAAATGGTTCATCACAAATTAGATGGGCTGAAGGGCCTGTGTCTGTGCTGTACTTTTCTTTGACTCTAAAATTGTAGTCACTGTGTTTTACATTTTCTGATTAGATGCTTATTACTTATTACAGATGCAAATTTGGATTAAGGAAACTCTAAACATATTTTGTTAATAGAAGTGAGTAATGCATTTTCCTACCCTGAGAGGGTTTATAAGTATATAGGATGAAGATTGTACCTAGGTGCACAATGCAACAGAATGAGAAGACAACTCTTTATAAACTATGTGCATTTCAGAGATAATCTCTGGGAATGGGGAGGTTTCTGATTTGAAATTCCATTGGGTTTCCATCAAGTTCTTGTCTGCAGTAAACTTGAGTCATTTCAATTTTTATTTGCTAACCCCTAATAATAATCCAGTGTGTCACATTCTGTGGGTGAGGCAATTTCAGTCTGTGGTGATCAATCTAAGATATTTAGGTAAATATAGGAAATTAACTTTCCAAATCTTGGAACTCCAGTGGAAATGCCATAGGCTCCTCATTCCTTATTATTTGTCTCTTAAATTACAGGACTGTGCAAAAGTGTTAGGTACATATATATATATATATACATACATATATATATATACAGTAGCCAGGGTGATGAGTACATTTACACAATACCAAAGTGACTTTATGCTTTGCCATAAAAAAACATATTTCATGACATACATGAGTGATGGTAAATCTGATTTTGATATGGATCTCTATTGTGGACTGTGAATGTGAAGGGCGCAAAGAGAGGGGAATCAATTGTAAAAATGAGAAGGAAGAGGGGAGGGAGTGGGAAGCATCAGAGGTACATTTTGTAATGATCAATTAATCAATTGTTTGAAATAAAATTGCCATACCTAGTGTCTCAGGGCTGGGTGTGCCTGCACCCCTGGCACTCATTCTCTGCCACCAGTCCCACACTATTTCCGTAGTGTTCCACTGTCACCATTCCTAAAATTCCTTTGCTCCTGCCAGATTTACAAACTTGCTTTCTGCTCCACGTTGACAAGTATCCTAGCTATATCTGTGCACCTAAGACTTTTGTACAGTACTGTATGGCCTTGGACTTCCTGTCATTCGGGGCAGTGATAGAGCAGTGTCATAAATGTTACTGGGCAATGGACTCAGGGGCACTCAGTATCAAGAAGAGATTCACCAAAGAGTTCTTTGAAGTGCTCCTGCCTCTGTTCTTGCTGTGTTTGCATTTGTTATTGGCCTTCAGCAAGGTAGGTCTTCATCTTTCACTATCGATGGCTTCATGTGCATATCATGATTACTAGCCAGTTGCTGGAACTCCCTCTTCCTTTTCACACACAATCAGTGTATTAGTTTTAAAATTTTCATGGTTTTTCTATGGGTCCTTGGTCTTCCATTACCTATAAAGGTGTCTCTTTATTCTTCTGATGGCATTAAAAGATGGAAAAATCCAGATGCTGCGGATATTTCAGATCTCCCGTTGTTTGAGGATTATCACTTGACTTGTTCCAGAGAATGCACCTCACAGACTTCTTGATTTTACCAGAGTCATTTATGTGGACTGCATATTATATAAACTGTTATAAATAATGTGACATCTAAGCTTCCTGAGGGATACCTATCCTGCTGCAATATGGGCCTATTGTGCTACTGATATCTATCCATCATGTCAAAATTAGCACAACAGTAAGCAAACAGCATTTCACCACTGGACAGATTAAAACGCAGTGAGTTTGGATGGAATTTATGGTTGATTCAGACTTGTGCAAAATAGACAGATGCACAAGTAGGTATTAAAGCTTGTAAGGGAGATTACGGATTCTAACAATGATGTATGGCATTGCTCACTTTACATGAAGGTGAAGAATCTAGCTCTATGTAAAAAGTGACACATGCAGCCTTGTCTGACAGCTTTAGTAGCTCCTATTGCTAAAGCACAGTTTTATTGTTATTAAATGTCACCGATACCCATAGAAATGTAAATGCAGTGAGACTGCTTAAGTATATTTATTTAAAATATTTTAGATTCCAGTTAATTAAAACATTATGTATGGAAAAACAAAGAATACTAAAAAGACACCTAGTTCAATTTACAATTAAATTAATGTTTGTGAAATTGATTTAAATTAGTGGGGGCACACTGGATGCACCAGAAATGGCTGTCATAAAGCTCAGAAACAAGATACGGTATACTGTATCTGGCCTGTTGGCTCAGGATGTTGCTGAACAGAACAATGTTGAAGCCTCAGGTAGAATAAGATGTCAAAAGCACCCATGTCTAACTCCAATGCATTCCATAATTGCTCTCACATATACAAACGTCAGCCAGCTGCTGGTGTGATCCAGTCCATTTCCATTGTCTCCTTCTCCACTGATGATTCCAGACCAGATGGGTCTTTTCAGTGTCAGTCTGGTTAGGACAAATTAACTCTCATTTAATTCATTATTCTTTATGGGATCTGACTCTGAATTTCCCAATAATGCATTTACTCCCAATGAACCTTATTTCCTCTAAAATGACCTGGGAGGTCTTACTTCAAAAAAATATACTGCATAAAAGCAAAAAATATCATTCTAATTTTCTCCTCAAGCACCTGCCTTATTGCAGATCCATCTAATATCTGATGAAGCAAACTCTTCAAAATAAGTTTATTAAGGAAATAAGTTTATATCATATACTACCTTGAGATTTTCTTTTTTGAAGGGATTTACAGGAAAATTAAGAAATGCAATAGAATTTATAGAAACTATAAATAACAAAGACTGATAAACAAACAATGTGCAAAAGAAGACAAGTCCTGCAAATAACAAAATAAAGTAAATAAATAATACTGAGTTGTAGAGTCATTGAAATTGAGTCTATAGGTTGTAGAGTTAGTTCAGCGTTGAGGTGAGTAAAGTTATCTATGCTAAATCAGGAACCTAATGGTTGTAGAATAATAACTCTCCCTGAACCTGCTGGTATGGGACCTAAGGCTCCTGTTCTTCCTGACCAATGGTAGTAGCTAGAAGGGAGCATGGTCTGAATGAAGGGGGTCCTTGATGATGGTTGCCACTTTTTTGTAGCATTGCTTCTTGTAAATGTGCCCAGTATGGAGAGGGCCTATACCAGGCCGTGATGCAACCAGTCAGGATACTCGCCACTGTGCAACTATGGAAGTTTGTCAAGAGTTTAGACGACATGCTCAATCTGTGCAAACATCTAAGTAAGTGGTGCTTCATGCTTTCTTTGTAATGGCTCTTACATGCTGGTCCCAGATCAGATTCTCTGATATGTTAACATCAAGGAATTTAAAGTTACTGACCTTTCAGGGACTGGCTAATGGACCAGCTCCTTCCTCCTGTAGTCAACGATCAGCTCTTTGTCTTTGCTGACATTGTGTGAGAGGTACTGTTCAATTAGGTTTTCAGTCTCTCTCCTATATGCCAGTTTGTCACCACCTTTCATTTGGCCAACAGCAGTGGTGTCATCAGCAAACTGAAATGAGTGGAGCAGAGGGCTAAGCACACAGCCTTGTGGTGCTGATGGTGCTGTTGTGCTGACTGTGATTATTGCCAATCTAAACTGACTGTTGTCTGCTAGTGAGGAAATCGAGGATCCAATTGCACAAGGAGCTATTGAAGCCAAGATATGGAAACTTATCAGATAGTTTCAAGGGGCTGATGGTGTTGAGTGCTGAGCCGCTCGCAATGAAGAGCATCCTGATGTGTGCATCTTTATTGTCCAGCTGTTCCAGAGCTAAGAGAGGAGTCAATGAAATGGCATCTGCTACGGACCTCTTGTGTTGGTAGCCAAATTGGAGCAGATCCAAATCATTCCTCGGGCAGAAGTTTATACGCTTCATACCGAGAGGTAATGTTGCAGCTATATAGGACCCTGTTCAGACCCCACTTGGAGTACTGTGCTCAGTTCTGGTCGCCTCACTACAGGAAGGATGTGGAAGCCATAGAAAGGGTGCAGACGAGATTTACAAGGATGTTGGCTGGATTGGGGAGCATGCCTTATGAGAATAGGTTGAGTGAACTCGGCCTTTTCTCCTTGGAGCGAAGGAGGATGAGAGGTGACCTGATAGAGGTGTACAAGATGATGAGAGGCATTGATCATGTGGATAGTCAGAGGCTTTTTCCCAGGGCTGAAATGGTTGCCACAAGAGGACACAAGTTTAAGGTGGTGGGGAGTAGGTACAGAGGGGATGTTGGATCTCTGTGTTTTTTGCTCAGAGAGTGGTGACTGTGTGGAATGGGCTGCTGGAAACGGTGATGGAGGCAGATATGATAGGGTCTTTTAAGAGGCTTTTAGATAGGTACATGGAGCTTAGTAAAATAGAGGACTATAGGTAAGCCTAGTAATTTCTAAGGTAGGGACGTGTTAGGCACAATTTTGTTGAGCCAAGGGGCCTGTATTGTGCTGTAGGCTTTCTATGTTTCATACCAACTTCTCAAAGTACTTTGTCAGAGTGGACCTAAAGACCTCCTGGACATTGCTTGTTGGAGCCGGTTACCACATTCTTCTTGGTCACAAGAAGCCTGCTTGAAGCAGGTGAGTACCTCAGGCTGCTGAAGTGAGAGGCTGAAAATGTCAGTAAACATTCCAGCCAGTCGATTAGCACTGTGTCAAACACCCTCCACTTAAATGTTGAATGAGAGGAGCTGGGGGGATAAATTGTCTTCCAGGGATGAAAGGTGGTGCTTTCAATACAGAGTAGAGTATCTTTACTCCAAATATACTACCTGAACTAACACAAGATGGAAAAATCCCGTTGGCTAATGAAAATTAATTGCACAGTTTGAGAAAGTTCAAGAACTAACATTGTATGAGATAATTTCCTCTGGTTGTCCAAGGTAGAAATAGCGGAAATTCATTCAAAAATAACCAGCTGCTGACTCCAAAACACAACCCTGCAATGAAGGTTGATACTTGCCTGCACCACACGCATTTGTTTGAGGAAAATATCTGTGTTTAACTGACAACATAAATGGAGTAAACAGTCACATTAGTTTTAGTGGTTTTCAACCAAAGATAATTTATTTTTTTAAAAAAAAGCTTAAAATAAATCCTGTTCAAGGTTATCATATATTCTGTAGCTAGTCTGAAATGAATAATGGTATCAGTTTATTTTGACAGAATGTCTTTGATGTTGCATTACTCTGAATTTTATTCATTTCCTTTACATGTGTTTCCTCAGTAAGTCAGACTTATTCACTCACACTAATTCAAATTTAAAAGAAAGATTAGAAAGAACTAGAAGAAAAATATGGTTGAGTTGGTATTAGCTAGTTATAGGACACAAAACAATTAATTTACATTTGAAAAGAACATTGGAATAATCTGCTACACCCTAAAGGCTTTAGGACTTGTTTTTGTGTTGAATTACTTTAAAGCTTGCTTTGACAATTACTCCAAGTAAAGTCATTCATCTCAAATAGTGTTACTGTAGTCAGCTTTAAAATTATTTGTCTTCATTTGTTCAAAGCCCCTTTTCATGGAATATCTTTATCTTGTGGAATTTACATCAATAAGGAATTGATTCCTTTTCCAAGCAAATGAAGAAAACTCTTTAAAAAGAACATACACATTTAGCAATGTGACTAATACTCCTACCATTGTGGGCAAACTGTCCAGATACTAAATAGAACCCCTCTGTGTATATTTATATACAAAATAAGAGTATACATGTCAATTTTATTGAGTTGAAGGACAGTATCATCCCACATATATTAATTATTAATGTACTTGTTGTTTTGAATACATTACCTGGGCTAGCTATACAGCTGAGCCCCAGTCCTTGTCTAACTGATAGGATTCTGTGCAAAGTCCGAGTCCTATAAAAGAAAGGAAAAGTCTAGCCAGTACTCCTGATTATTTCCTTCGGATGCTTGTTGGAATAGTGTAAGAAATAGTAATGCATCCATGTGCGAAGAGCACAAAATATTAGCTGTTATGCATTTATTCAGCTTCCAGAATTTAGTTCTGGAAAATGAGAAAATGTCTAAAAACTTAAATCTAAATTTAATGTAAATATAAACTGTGAAGGCCTGGTGTTGAAACTTAAATGCAGAACAAGGATAGGTAAGGTTTTCAAGACCTTCCTGGAGAACTTATTGTTCCATGAGGAGTGCTGTCCAAACATCTGATAGATAGCCAGGACAATTCTGATGATTATGTTTATAATACAGTACGTGCTGAACATGATTCTGTGCATCATGCAAATAGATTCCAATTAATGTTATATAATCAGGTCAAAGGTCACCAGCAAGTACCAAGATGCTGACAACTGTGGAGTTTATCTTTGTTATTGTTACAAAAATTGTTAGTGCTTTTTGAACAGATTTCAGGCAGGTTTGAGGCCATGGGCAAACTCAGAGACTTAAAGTAACCAGCCGTGATTTCACTAAATCAGCATGAGCACATTGAAGTTTAAAAAAGAAAGCATTATTTAATTATAATGTTAATATGACAATCCAGACTGATTAATGGCATATGGTGCTTAATCATGATTAATTTGGGAGACCTAATTAGAGTAGAGACATGCACAATAAGCACAAGGAAGTCCTGAAGTGAAAGCATCCCTGAAGGTGGCAAGAGTGGCAGACTGGTAGGCCAGGAAAGTATACCTCACTTGTGCAGAGGTATAGGAGAGTTAAGCTAGACAGGAAGTACCTATCAGTAGATTTCATCACTGGTCTTCCCCCGTCTAATGGAAATACCACCATTTTGTGTTGCAATGAGCGGCTGAAGGTGGACCCAAGTGCAGGACACAGGCACGGAGACTTGACATGGAGACGGAATTTGGACTTGACTGGAACACAGAGCAACAAAACCAAACAACGACAAACGATAACTATCATGGCTTGGAGCAGCGACAACGGCCTGCAATACTCAGCCGGACACAAGACGACTGAAACAAACAACAACAGTCCATTCGTATCTCGACTTACAGCACATGAAGCGGCAAAACTCAGCTGGACAGCAGGCTCTCGACTTGACTCAGGAAATGTGAATGGCAGACTCTCGACTCGACCCCGGGACTGCGGACGACAGACTCTCGACTCAACTCATTTTCAGCGGCTCGGAACGAGCGTAGTCACACTGCTGAGGTGACGAACCAGCAGCGAGTAGATGTAAGCTGGAGTCTTTACACTGCTGGTTCGAATGAGGATCAGGTGCCCTATTCAAGGAGCCCAGTGGAACACGGGGAAAAGGAATTTAAATGAAATGAGTGGTTAACGGACCAGACCATGACATTTTGGTCGTTGTGGGTCGATTTTCCAAGGCTGCCCACTTCATTGCTCTCCCCAAACTCCCATCGGCTCATGAGACTGCCACACTCATGGTTCAATATGTGTTCAGGCTCCTTGGCTTTCTTCAAGACATAGTGTCTGATCCTGGACCACAGTTCACTTCCCACTTTTGGAAGGCTTTCTGCTGTCTTGTAGGAGCCACAGCCAGCCTCTCATCTGGCTTCCACCCCCAATCTAATGGCCAGACTGAGAGTGAACCAGGAGTGGGAGACAACCCTGCGCTGTCTTGCCTCTTCCAACCCCACGTCCTGGAGCTCCCAATTGGTTTGGGCAGAGATCACCCAGAAAAACCTCCAGTCATGCCAGAAGGGATTCCAGCTCCTGCTGTTCCCTGATCAGGAGATCGATGTAGGAGTTCCTGCTGCAAAACAGCTGATCCAGCACTACAAGCACACCTGGAGACGAGCCAGGGCTTCTCTGCTGCGCACCCAGAAACAACATGCCCGGCAGGCTGATCAGCTCCATCGACAGGTAAGGCCATTCAAGCCAGTAGAGTAGGTCTGGTTGGCATCAAGGGATCTTTCCCTGGAAGTCGAGAACCGGAAATTGGCACTGTGATATGTGGGACCGTTTGTAGTGGTAAGGGCTGTCAATGAGGTGACATATAGATTGCAGCTGCCAGCAACACTGAAGATCCACTCAGTTTTCCATATTTCCCAGCTCAAGCCGGTTACTACGTCTCCCCTGGCCCCAGTCATCCTACCTCCCCCTCCTCCCCACCTGGTAGATGGTTACCTTTTCTATACTGTGTGGCACCTCCTGGCATCTCGTTGGGTATGTGGTAAGGTATGTGGTACCTTGTGGACTGGGAAGGGTGTGGCCCAGAAGAACATACTTGGATCCTGGCGAAGAACATCTTGGACAAGTCGCTGATACGGAACTTCCAACGGAGACAGGTCTGTGGTGCTTCGGGGGCTGCGCCTAGAGAGGGGGGTCCTGCACAAGCACGGTAGATACGGCGATTGCGCTTGTGAATTTGCATGTGTCCGCTAATTATTATTTAATCATGATAGTATTTGTTGCCATAGTGCTTGTCGAGACTTGGACAGAGCATAGCAACATATCACTGCTGTTTTGCTTTCAGCCTTTCCTGAGATATTGGACTATGCTGTCAACGGACTCTGAAGACTATCGGTATTTGGTTAATGTTTAGATGTTCCTTGCAGCTGCAGTGTAGGCTTCATTTTCCTTTTGAGAGTTTTAGTTAACGGTCCTGTTTGGCCTAGCATTTATTGTTTTATTTTCCCTTTAACACTGTTTGTATTACAGTCTGTGAACTATCGACCTGCTTCAGTGTTTCTCACTTTGCACTTGGGCCATATCTGAACCTGGTAACAGATCCAAAATGTCAACTGTTCATTTCTCTCTGCTAATGCAGCCTGACCTGTTGAATTCCTCCAGAATTTTGTGCACCACATCAAGTGGCGGTGTTTCAGAAAGGCAGCATCCTTCACTAAGGGCCCTCGCTATCTAGCATATGCTCTCATCTTGCTACCACCATAGGGGAGGAGGTAGAAGAGCCTGAAGACTCATACTCAACAATTTAGGAAGAGCTTGTTCTCCTCCAACCACGATAAAATTCCCTGAACAAGTCCATAAACCCATGAGCACTACCTAATTTTACCTCTTTTTGGCACTCTTAGTTTCTTTTTTAATTTATAGTAATTTTTTGTCTTTCTTCAGTACTGCTGTCACAAAATAACAGATTTCATGTCATATAAACTCAGTGGCCACTTTATTAGGTATCCTGTTCACCAGCTTGTCAATGCAAAGATCTAAACAGCCCAACATATGGCAGCAGCTCAATGCATAAAAGCATGTAGACATGGACAAGATGTTTAGACATTGCCTGGACCAAAATTAGAAAATTACTGTGATGTAAGTGACTTTGACTATGGAATGATTGTTGGTGCCAGATGGGGTGGTTTGAGTATCTCAAAAATTGCTGATCTCATGGACTTTTCACACACAAGTCTTTAAAGTTTACAGGGAACTGTGGGGAAAAAACATCCAGTGAATATCAGTTCTGTGGGCAAAAATGGCTCATTAATGTGAGAATTTAGAGAAGCGAATGGCCAGACTGGTTCAAACTACCAGGAAGGCAGCAGTAATTCAAATAACCAGACATTATACCAGTGGTGTGCAGAAGAGCATCTCTGAATGCACAAAACATCAAAGCTTAAAGTGGATGGCCTATAGCAGCAGACGACCATGAACTTGGTGTCCACTTTATTAGATACAGGGGGTACCTAATAAAGTGGCCACTGAGTGTAAGTCAGTGATAATAAATCTGATTCTGATTCTAATTCTGACAAGAGATTGGAAAGCTTGGGTTTATTTCCTTAGAGCACATGATACTGAGGAGGAACTGACTGAGGTACAGAAAATTATGAGGGGCATAGAGTGAGTAGATAGTATATCCCCCGTTACTGAGCTGTCTAAAACAAGAATACATAGATTTAGCATAAAAGATAGATGGTGAGAGGGAGTCAGAAACTGTTAGTAATCTGGAACATACTACCTTAGGAAATGCTGTTGGTAGACAGGCTTGCTATATTTAACAAGTATTCCAATGAGTATTTGATTGCCAAGGCAAAGAAGGCCAAGGAGCAAGTGCTTGGCAATGGGATTAGTGTGGATCAGTGCTAGATGAATGGCATGGTCATGGTGGTCTGAGTGATCTGTTTGTGTACTGCTTGACTCCATGTCTATGATTCCTGAGATTCAGTGTATCTCTTAACTAGCTTAGCGTTCCCCATGTAACTACATTCTGCCAATCTCTGAGCAAAAGGCAAGCGTGAAATGTCTGCAATGACTTTCACCTGAAATTTCAAGTGGAATCACTTTAGCTTGAGGACCTCTCTACCACATGAAAGATCATTAACCTGAACCATTTAGTCTGTTCCTTTTTCCACAAAAACTACGTGACCTACTGAGGAATTCCACTATTTCTTGCTTTTTTCCCCCCCCCAATTTCCAGTATCTGTAGGTTTTACTTCGGGTTTTTGGTAACATGAATACATTATTGTTTCCAGGTATTTATCTGTGATTTGATCTGTCAGGTAGCTGGCCTGAGTAAGCCTGAGTTGCAAAGAGCAGAGAGATTTCTCGTTCATGCCTGGAGGTAATCAGTCTTTTAAGATCACCATCTGCCTTTCAAACCCTAGTGCAGTGGAGGTTACACTCCGTCTGTGCTGCAAACTCCAGAGGTTTTGGATTAGCTTTATAGACTTTGGGAGATTCTCTTTCCTAATTTCTTTCAGTAGAAAGTCACTGGTATATAATATGTGAAATCAATTATGTTGGCTGCCTTCCCAAAGCTAGCTCTTTCTTCAATTATTTTTTCAATATTTTGTTGCTTCCATCAAAAATTAAGTTCAGTTTCTGAAGAAACAACCTTTAAATTTGTCATAATCCTCCTCCATTTAGTAACAGTAAAACAAAAAAAAGCTTATTTATAATAAATACCTGGAATAATTCACATGTGCAACTTTAGTGGTATGTCAGCTTTAGTGAGCTTATTGGTATGACAGATCTTTTCTTCTCCCTCATCACCACCATTCAAACTATTAATCCACTAATTTTTGTCAATTTGTAGGTAATTCCTTCAGACCCCCAAAATACAGCAAAAAGGTATGGCAGTCAGGGGAAGGTCATTCCTAAAAAGAGTGAACAGCAGCTTTGTATGAATTAAACTAGAAATAAACAAAAAGAATTAATCTGCATAATCCAATTAATTTCACTCAGAGAGATATATATTAGTTCTCATTTAAAGCAGATTATATGGAACAGCCAACCATAAAAAGGAAGGGTTGAATAAACACAATTTTCACAGGTCGCAATAGACTTTATCATAAACTCAAATATTCTTTTTAATCCATCAATCATGAAACTAAAGTAATAATTTACTTTAGTAAATAATTTACAACTAAATACCAAAACTGCATAGCCTTTAATGCTAAAATATAAATCCCAGAATTAAAATGATTTCGTGAAAGGATTAATCACCTACAAGAGAAAACTAACAATAAGATACCAACTGCTAATTGAGGTAAACAACTATGAGGAATTCTCCAAAGGATTTGTAGTATTCAATCTTACCTATTTTTCATATCTCCAGCACAAGAATCTGTTTTGGCTCATTTTAATATCAGTGTTCTGAATGTAAATCCAGCTTTGTTGAACTTGATGATATTTTTACAAGTTATTCTTTGAGGTTGGTTTATAATTTTGAAAAATTAAATGCTTTGAATCAGCAGTGAACCACAATTTCCAATAGCTAGCTCTATTTATTACAACACTTCCTCCAACACCGGCACTCATTTGTGTTCAGAGATGTTAGCTGCATTCTCAAGCACTCTAGTTGTTTCCTTTACACGGAATTTGGCCTGTGTTGCTAATGGAGAGTAGGAATGTAATAATGAAGTTCCCTCTTGATCTTGTCTTAGTACACTCCATTATTTTCTCTGGGGATAGTCAGATTAGAAAAAAGACAGATATTAATTTGCTAAGGACGTGAACAGCAGAATTCAAGCTGAGGCAAAAGAAACAGAACACTGAATCTATTGAGATTGTATGGTAGAATTATTCTAACTTATCAGCACATACAATTCTATTGAAGTAAATAATACACTAGCCAAAAATTATAATCTGTCCTAATGTAAAAAGAATTACCTTTTAACCCTACTGTTTGAACGAAAATCATGGTGGACATTTATTACGCTTTGAGAGCACTTGTTTATTCACCTTTGGACATTCAGAACAATTGTTAAATTTGGAGATTGACAGGCAACCAATAGCAAATGTTGTTTTATTCTTCCCACTCCAAAATGAAAATACTCAGCAACTCCAAACTCCCTGCCATGTTGGATAAATAAATAGAGACGTATATTTCTGTCTTTTTCACGTTCCTAGTATATCCCAAAGTGTGTCACAGGCAATAAGATACAAACAATGCTGCAGAATAAATTCCAGAGACAATATGTGATCTAATTTGACGGTGTTGTTCTTACATAAATAATGGTTAGCTGATGTGGATAGTTCTTGTTCTATTCTTTTGGTTACTGGTTTTCATGTGGTCATGTTCATATCTCCAGGCAGCCAGAACTTTACCAGAGCTTCAAAATGTTTCCATACTGTGCAGAAATATCAGATTAGAGTCTATGTCATATGGCTGGAATAGGGTTTGAATTTATGATTTTGTTTTCAGAGACAAAAAGACGACTTCTGAATTACAATGAATCATAAACTGAAACAAGAAATCAATAACTATGACAAATTTTTGGAATATGGTCTAAATATTATCATGAATCTAGTGCCTCTGGTCATTCTTGTAAATGATATAACAATAAAGTGCGCCTATTTCCTTTCTATGACCATAACTGGATATGTTGCCTACTTGATAACCTTATTAGTGCTCCCATGGGTATTATGAAATGTAATTTTTGCATCACAAGACAGGATTATAAGCAACACAATTGATATATTAACAGGCTTAGATCTGCAAAATATGGTCATTAGAATAAGCTGCAGAAGCACAATATAAATGCAGATTTTTTCATTTTAATTTTTGGAGGAAAACTTACTTTCAATATATTACATCAAGTGAACCAATTCTGCAAGTTTGTCATAAGGACCATAAAACATAAGAACAGAACTAGGCCAATGAACCAATCAAGTCAGCTCCACCATGTGATCATAGCTGATTTTTTTTTCTCTCTCAAGCCAATTCTCCTGTCTTCCCTCAGTAGCCTTTGACAGCCTTACTAATCAACAACCTATTAATTTCCACTTTAAATATATCTGATGATTTGGCCTCCACAGCTGTCTGAGGCAATGAGTTCCATTGTTTCCCCACTCACTGGCCTAAAAAATTCTTCTTTATCTCTGTTCTACAGCAACATCCTTTTATTCTGAGGTTCTGTCCCCTGGTCCTACACTCTCTCACTGTTGGAAATATCCTCACCACTTCCACTCTATTCAGGCCTTTTAATATTCATTAGGTTTCAATGAGATCATCCCTCATCCTTCTAAATTCCAATGAATACAGACTGATTGTCATGAAATATCAAATGCTCCTCAAACTTTAGCTCTCCCATCCCCAGGATCATTCTTGTAAACTTCCTCTGGTCCCTCTTCAATACAAGCACACCCTTCCTTAGATATGTTGCACAAAACTGCTCACAATAAACCAAATTTTGTCAGACTAAAGCCTTATAAAGCCTCAGCATTATACCCTTGCTTTTATATTCTTGTTTTCTCAAAGTGAATGTGAACATTGTATTTGCCTTCCTTACTACTGATTCAACCTGCAAGTTAACCTATACAGAATTCAGCACTTGCACTCCCAAGTCACTTTGCATCTCTGATTTCTGAATTCTCTCCCAACTTAGAAACCAGTCAATGTCTTTATTCCTTCTACCAAAGTGGATTATCATGTATTTCCCTGAGCTGTATTCCATCTGCCACTTCTTTACCCATTCTCCCAACCTGTTCAAGTCCTTCTGTAGACACCTTGCTTCCTCAACATGACTTGCCCCTCCACCTACTTTGATTTTTTACTATCTATTTTTTGTGAAATCCATTCTTGGTGCATTGCATGAACTGAAACCAGAGCAACAGGGTATCCCTGACAAACCCAATTCAGCATATTGGATCAAGTGCTTAATATTGATTTCTTAGTGACATTTTCAATTGGCTTGGCAATAGCAGCATTACATGGCTGATGATTAAGGAACTTTCCTACTAATAATCTTGGAACAAGACTTCACAAATGTGAAGAGTAATTTTACAGTAACAGTTAGCATAATCTGTAAAAGTCAACACTGAAAAATGCACCAAATGATTAATATTTACATTTACATACTGGACTCTGCTTAATTTCCAACTTTTCCCTGTATTTTACAGATTTTGCAATATTTAAATTTTCATAATACGTAAAGTAGGTTTTAAAAATAACCCATTTCTCAGGCAGAGTTCACAACCAAATATGGCTATGGGAAAAGATAATGAATAATATATTTTAATTCTCAAAAATCTGCACAGTCTAGAGGACTGAGGCACTGTAGTATTTATCATTGTATTTCTAGAAGACACACTAAAATCTTTTCTTCACGTTTTTCTTCTGGTTAGATTCTCTCGACATCTGTTTTGAGCTGAATACAAAATTTAGGAAGTTATTTAACATTTTTATTCATACAAAAATAACTTCATAGGTGGTATAAAATTTTTACTGTAGTCCAATGTTCCAATGAAACACTGGAAGAAATGATAGCTGATCATTTACACACAATTACATTTGATGTATAAAAACAGGAAGAGGAGAAGGATAGGCAAGTGTATTAAAGCACATGATCACAAAAATTGATTTATTGTGGAATTGTGTCTGATCTATCATTTCTATTTGTTTATTGAACTTGCAAAAACTGATAAGTGCTCTCCTATCTTCTGCTACTTGAAAGTTCCTATATGAAGTCATCCAATGGAACAGTTCTGGTATCTTTCAGCCCAGCTTCCCAATCATATTTTTACTGTGGATTATAGCACTGTTTTCAGAATCTATGTCCTCTGCAATTTCATATTAAAATAATACTCAAATATAATAATGACTATTTCAAAATTGTGGAACCTTGTCTGCCTCCCACCTAGTTATTTTCATTCAATAATTTACACTGTTTTAAAGCTGTGTAAATGGCTCACTAGTTCTTGATTTATTTTGCATTCTATCTCACATTTTCCAGGTCTGAGTGAAACTCTGCCGATGATTACTCTGGGTCTTGCTGCTTCACTGAAGTTCCTCAATAAAAGGGACCATTAATGTCAAACAGTAAAATTGCTGCTTTACACAACTCTGCTTACATTTTAAGTGCAAAACCGTTCAACAGAAGGTTTAATGAAGTCATGAAAAAATAATTTGCTTGAAAACTGGAAATTAGTCACTCAACTTCTGCTGATGATTGTGCTTTAATTTTTGCTTACAGTCAATGCAGGATTGCAGAGGGAACCACATTTTAAAGAGAAGTCATCACAATCATGCAGTAGACATATACAGTATTACATAAAACATTTCTTACACTATTGCTCATTTGCACATTTTAGATCAAGATCACTCCTATTCTCCTTCACGGCCACCACAGCAAATTCGAATTCCCAGGTGCCGAGCCAGTGGTTGTCCATTTGCCTTGATTATATTGCAACCATCATTCTGTAGAAAGGCTTATATGAAATTCATCACCCTAGTAAATCCTTCCAACTTCTGTGTTCCATTTCTCCAGGCTTGGTTGCAATTTTCATGCACTGAAGTTGAAGTGACGCACTCCTGAGCGTAGCTGGCATCCAACTTGCCATAACCTGATCTAACTGACAATGCCTCCTCTACAGTATCTTGCCTACTCTGAAATTCACCCAATAAGGCCAAAGAGCAGGCATCACTTCTGCGTTACTTGATCTCACTGAACACCCCTTCTTCACCTTTTTACCCTTAACTCTCTTCTTGTCAAAGTAAAGGTCCCAAACAGAGTTGTGCTCTTTATTCCTCTTTATCTAGTTTCTTTCTTGTTTCCCTTTATATAGTAATTTGGCACCAGCATTTCTTCTCCTAACCCCAATACCTATACATTTCTAAGCACCGAACTTCCTTCAAGGCCTCCATGTCTGCTGACATTATAAACGGTCACCATTACTGCACTTTGTGCTTGCTCAGTCCCACTGCTTTCCCACTACCCCCTACTGAGCAAGCAGCAATTTCCTTTGACTTTGCTCTCATCATAACCCTTGCTTCCCCGCCAGTAATCCACGCTGCTTGCCAGCAACTACAAGGCCAAAGTATAACCTTCACACAATACTTAAGAACAAGATGACCTTCCCAAACAAGTAGCTGCCTGATTTTGTGTGCTGAACCATAGTCAGTTTTATATATTAGGAATGAAACAGGCTTCTCTCAAGATGGTTGGCCCACAATGCAATTATCCACCTGCTGCTCGCTAGCCAACTGTCTCAAAACCTGGCAGATACCAAGAAGCTACAGTTTACAGACAGAATAGCTGGAAATGCTTGTTAGATGATAAGGTATTACCGTCATTTTTAAAAATTTCATTTCAATGTACATATATGTCACCATATACTACCTTGAATTTCATTTTCTTGTAGGGCATCACAGTTGAACAAAGAAATACAATAGAATCAATAAAAGACTACACACAAGTAATGAGTGACAAACAACCAAGTTCAAATGAAGAAAAACAAACAAACAATTAATTGATTAATTAATACTGAGAACATGAATTGTATAGACCTTGAAAGTGAGTTGATAGGTTGTGGAATCAATTCAGTGTTCAAGTGAGTGAAGACATCCACGCTGGTTCAGGAGCATGATGGATCAAGGGCCATAACTGTTCCTGAACCTGGTGGTACGGGACCTGAGGCTCCTATACCTCCTTCCCAAAGGTAGCAATGAGGAGAGAGTATGGCTTGGATGGTGGGGGCCCTTGATGATGGGTGCTGCTTTACTGTGGCAGTGATTCTTGTAGATGTGCTCAGTAGTGGGGAGAGCTTTTCCTGTGATGGACTGGGTTGTATCCATTGCTCTTTGTAGGTTTCTCCTTTCTTCAGCATTGGTGTTTCCATACCGGGCCATGATGCAACCAACAGTTTTTTGTTCACTAAGGATGTCAAGATATTTTGTATGACGCAAGTGGACTTTGCGAAAGCTGGACTCAATTATCTGCCACTGTTGTGAGACAAAATTATACATCATTTCGGTAACTAGATGATATAAAAAATGGAACATCCCTTATCTCTGGTAACCAGAGATTAAGAGTCAAGTTAAGTCAAGTCAAGTCAGGTTTATTTCCATTTAAGTATAGACATGTATACCACCAAATGAGACAACGTTTCTCTGGAACATGGTGTAAAGCACAGTAGTACACAAAACACACATATACACACAATAACTTAAGAAAGTAAGAATATAATCTACAAATAAATTATGTATAGATAAACAATGTGAAGTGCAAAAATTAAATACTGTAAGATACAGTACAAATTTCTGGTAACATTTCAAATGCAATGTGCCAGGGAGTTTAGAAGCCTGATGGCCTGAGGGAAGAAACTGTTTCCAATCCTGACCATTCTTGTCTTTAAGCATCAGAGTCTCCTGCCTGATGGTAGAAAGTTCAAGCAGATGCTGGATGGGTGGGTGGGATCCCTGTGAACACAGCGCTGCTGATAAATGTCCCCAGTGGAGACCCCTATGATCCTCTCGGCCATTCTCACAATCCTTTGAAGGGACTTCTGGTCCGGTGATCTGTTGCTCCCATACCAGATGGAGATGTAGCATGTCAAAGCACTCTCAATGGTGCTCCTGGATAATTCAGTTAAGTTGGGTGGGGGGGGGGGGGGCAGCAGTGGGGAGCCTAGCTTGCCTCAATATCTCCTCAGGATGTTGGGGGGCTACTGTGCCTTCTTATTCAGGGAGTTGATATTGAGGGATCAGGTCAGGTCATCCATATTGTGAACTCCCAGGAACTTGGTGCACTTGACTCTCTCTACGGAGGAGCCATGTATGTGCAGCAGGGGATGGTCCATCTGCACCATCCTGAAGTCCACAATCATTTGCTTGGTCTTCTCCATGTTCTTCTCACATCAGTCCACCAGCTACTCCACTTCCTCTCTGAATCATCTTTGTTGATGGGGCCGACCACTGTTGTGTCATCTGCGAACTTGATATGGTTTGAGCTGGATCTTGCTACACAGTCATGTGTCAGGCATCTGCTTTTTTATATGAAAATATAATTGAAATAGAAGAGTTATATAATTATAGTCATACACCATAGAAGCTGCCTTATCAGTCCTTTGTGCCACAATGAACCTATCTTTACTGATGCAGTTTCATAGCATTTGGCATGTAGCTTTCTACATCAATGCATTAGAAATGTTCATCTTAATATTTCTTAAATGTTCTGAGTACCTGCCTCCACCACACCCCCAGGCAATGTAGTTCAGATTCCACCACCTTCCTGATGAAAGATTCCCTCAAAGTCTCCTGTTCTTACCTTAAACTAAACCTTGGCCCTTTAGCGACAGGCACTTCTGCTAGAAGGATTAGCGACTATCTGTACTATCTTTGCATGCTTCAATCAGAATTCAAAAAATGAATATTTCCGTATTTTATTTTTAGCATAACAGAAGCACAGGGTAAACAGCTGGCTTAAGTATTCAAGCACAAATATTTCAGTTGTCTTTGATTATATTTACAAAACATTTGCTTCAACATCTGTTGCAAAACATGCAACAGCAATGTACCCTAATCCCTGATGAACACCGCTAGTCCAGAATGGGAAAGGACTTCACTGGCTCTAAACTCCTTACCTAACAAGTATCACATACCTGATGCCTATACACTCTTTTCTAACCATTGGGCCTAAGGTGCTCTTCCTGTGGAATTTTGTGCATATCAGAAGCTGTAGCTCCAAAAAAAGCAGACTAAATGAACTATAAAGATTTAAGTATGTACCAGCAGGCTGCATTAAATGAATCACACTACGTCTAACAAGGATGTGAGAATATAAAAAAAACGAAAATAGCAGTGACTTATACAACCAAGTGATCTGGCTTTATCATTTAATTAGATCATGGTGGATCCTATTCCTTAAAGTCACTTTCCCACTCAATATCTTTAAGATCTGATTCCCACAGTGCCTAAAAAAAGATTGATCTCTGTGATGAACATAATCCTAGTGGGACAATCACACCATCTGGGGAAGAAAATTCCAAACACTAATAACCCACTGAAATAAGAAGTTCATAATGTTTACTGTAATTATCCTAAAGTCTGATATCTAGTTCTAGATTATCCAGTGTGAGGAATCAATGGCTCTGCACCTTAGCTGAAATTCCTTACCAATTTGCTTACTCAAGTTGAGTTCATCGTCATATGAGCAAGTACCCATACAGTGAGGTACAGATACAATGAATAATTTGTTTGCAGCAGCATCTTAGGTAAAAACAACTCACAAAACAAGGCATTAGTGCAAAAAAGACACAATCAAAGATAAGTCCATAGTAATGCAAAAGGCAGCCAATAGTGTCCCACTGCTAAGATTGTCTTAGGATTGTGCAGGATGATTCAAGAACCTGATGGCTGTAGGAAAACATATTCCTGAACTTGTCTCAATGAGATGGTTTCTTCAGTACATCTAAAAATTCCATATCAGCTTTAGCTTACCATGTGTCGTCTAACAAAAATGGAAATTTGAACCTCCATTACATGGAACTGGGTTTTCACACACTGTTGGTAGGAAGAGGTTGCATTCCCCGATCTGATTGTTCATGCACCCACCACACCTCACATTCCCATGACATGGAATACACACATAGAGAAGATGGCCAACAGTTTTTACATATTACAGTTAAATTCGTTCACTGTTGTGGTATGATTCGGATTTTTATCTCTGGATTTTTTGGATTGAGAACTATAGCTGTTAGTCCAGTAAGTTAGACACCCTTTCAGTCACTATAATTGTCTTGAAGTCCTAAACATGGGCATATCCTCAGTTCTTAATTGGGCATTGTTCTTTATAAAAATAATGCTTGCTATGGCTCTGCATTCTGTTGAAGGGTAGTGTGAATATATTGTAATAGGAGAGTGGAGTCCAAGAAGAGTCTATTTAACACCAACTTTATTCAACATAGATGCTTTGAAAGTCTAATTAGACACAGTAACAGACACTGGCAACTGTTTGATAAATCAACAATAACAGTAATGTGTTATACAGTGCTTTTAACATAATATTTCTTCTTTGTTTTTTAACATCAAACAAATGAAAGGATGGTCAACAGATGATTCAAAAACAGAGCTAGAAACCCCTAGAGAGGAGTTTGAAGTACTTAGATGTTTTCTGCAGTAGGTTTGGTTGCAAAATGGTGAAGTGATTAAAATCACATAAAGGCACGAGGCCAGTGGTGGAAGGGACTTTGGAAGACTATTTGGGGAACTATTGAGCTGGCAGACACAGGAGGGATTGGCAAATGAAGATGAGTAATGGTAGATACACTTCTTTGAGAGCACCTTACAAATTTTAAATATTAATTTCATAGATGGACATGTTCAGCTAGTGTATGGAAATATTACCTCCCAGATTCCCATCAATTGATGCACAATCTTGATTTAGATATTTGTCACCTTTCCTTCATTGTCAATGGATCAAAGTTATTGAATTTACAATCTAACAGCATTGTGTAAAAGTGTTTTCAATAGCTAGAGAAGGTCGCCACAACCTTTTGCAGGACACGTGGGGATGGGATATAAATGGATATTTTACTAGGGTAATATATCTTGAGAATAAATTAAGAAGATGACTAATTACAAAGGGGAACAAATGAATGCAGTACCCAAAATACATTTTGCTGGGTGTAACTATGTAAATGTTTCCATGGCATCAAGAGCAATGCTGACACTTGCCATGGACTTCTCGGTATAACTAGTTCCCATGTACCTTCACAATCATGGAAAGAGCTTTGCTGGTCCTTAGGTTTATTTTAAAGCATTCTGCAGTCAATGGCATACCTCAGTTATTTCATAGGAGATGTTCTGTGACATGCTCAGGTGGAAATATTGAAAACCATTGCTGTAGTGTTAACCGGAATAAGCATGTTATTCAAGGCTTCCGATGAGTGCACATTAGGGATGAAGATCTGCTTCATATTTTAAGAGTCCACAGTGTAAGCCTTACTTGGAACAAAGTGGGTTCATTTTTAACAACCTTGCAAAACTCCATTGGGCTGTATCCTCAACAGCAACCATTTCGTAGATTTTGTAGATTGTAGATTTTGCCCCAAAATACTTTGCAAAAGCTGCCAGCAATTGGTAATAAGTTTAAGACTGTTTCAATGAAACCTTTTAAAAGATTAGCACTAATTTAGTTTTTCCCTGTGAATTCAGTTTACATTGAACCTATCATTTACCTTTAGATTTTTGATATCTAGGTGCCTTCTTGACAATGATATCCAAAAGCTGCCAGTTTCTACAACCAGAGTTGCCCTGATATAATTTCATGTCCCTCACTGTCAAATCATGTTCTTAACAAACATGTTAAGCATCTTGAAATATTTTAGAACTGATTGTGGACTTAGAAAACGTAAGATGAGGAAACACAAAACAGTTCTTATAGAGGGATCAGAAGTGGGGAAAGTGAGCAATTTCAAGTTTCTTAATGCTAAGATCTCTAAAGATCTAATCTGGTCCCAACATATTGATACACCCATAACAAAGGCAAAATAGTGGCAGTATTTCATTTGGAGTTTAAAGACATTTGATTTGTCACCTAAAATACTCGAAAACTTCTATAGATGCACTGAGGAGAGTATTCTGACAGGCTGCATCACTGTCTGGTATGAGGGGGCTGCTGAATAGGACCAAAAGAAGCTACAGAAAGTTGGAAGATTAGTCAGCTCCATCTTGGGTACTAGCCTCCATGGTATCCAAGTCATTTTCAAGGAGAGGTGCCTCAGAAAGGTGGCATCCATTATTAAGGACCCCCATCACCTAGGGCATGTCATCTTCCCATTGTTACCATCAGAAAGGAAGTATAGAAGCCTGAAGGCACACTGTGGTGAACTAGATATACCTGTCTGACTGCTCCTGTGGCTCCTCCCACAGACCCTGCTGACTGCTCCTGTGGCTCCTCCCACAGACCCCTGTATAAAGGCGACTGTGGGCTGCTGCTCTCCCTCATTTTCCGCAGGATGTAGTGCTGTTTATTCTTCCAGTCAATAAAAGCCGATATCTCGTTTCCTAAGTCTCAGCGTGAGTTATTGATGGTGCATCACACACACTCAGCGATTCAGGAACAGTTTCTTCCCCTCTGCCATATGATTCCTAAATGGACATTGAACCCATGAACACTACCTCACTTTTTTATTTCTGTTTTCCACTATTTTGAATTTAATACATATATACTTACCGTAATTGATATACTTTTTTTCTACATTATCATGAATTGCATTGTTCCTGCTGCTGCTAAGTTAACTAATGTCATGACACATGCTGGTGATAATAAACCTTATTCTGATTCTGATACAAATGCAAGTTGTCAATTGAATAGCTTCCTGATTTATTTGGTTGAAATTCTACTGTTGAACTTCCATAATCCAAAGCACTTTCCAGGTATAAGCTATCATGTCTACTTTTTGCATATGTACAAAATGTCCTTTTGTTTAAGATCAAAAACTTAGCAGAAAATACCCAGTTTCAAACTTTACTGCGAACAGGAACCCGGCTAAAAATGGCACCAAGATGCAGCACCAGTACATTTCAGCAAGGCTTAGGAAATTCTCAGTTCTGAATATGTGATGCTGGAAACACCTCAAATGCATCATACACATTTATGCAGGATGATCACAGAAAACTGAAAGAAGTCCTCCTGTCTGTTCACGACAGGGCAAAATGCTGCAGAACTATTGCCTCATTATCTGCCACAGTTAGCACTGCATCTTCAATTCCCAAGATGACAGAAGAATGTCGCTAAGTAAACAAGCTTTTGCCAAATGCTTTAATTTCACAGATGAAAAAGAAATGTATAAGATATTTAATGCAAGAGTAGATAGGCATTCACTTCATTATAATGCAACATTTTGCATCAATATTGACATAAATGTCAGCAACCAGTATCAGCTAAATTATATGTGTCAAACTTTATATTCTGTTCAGTTTACAGAGAGGGCAGAGTGCATCTTTATAAGAAAAAAATAGTAATTACTGCAGCTGCGCCAGTTGGGACTGACGAGCTTGATACAAGGAATTTATGTTCCTTTTCATAGTCTTCCTACTCTTTGTCTTTTGTGCTGTTTTATTTCCTGGGGCATGCCTATGCATCATTATGCAGCGTAAAACGTATTAAAATAATTTTGCCACCCCTTTTGTGCAGTGATGCAATATTATTATTAAAAAGTAGACAAAAAACATTTCAATAGGGCAGTTATACGCTTGTTCTGCTGGTCACAAGTTCTTACGAGTTTACAGAGGGCGACAGCCACTTTACCCAAACAACCACCCAGTCTTCAAAAGCTTGCTTTTAATCTACCTTCTCATTTAAGAGCTGCAAAGTTGTTGGATAAAGGTGTTTGGTGGGCATCTCCTTACAGTGGACATTATGCACAGAACAGTCTGCTCAGTATCAGCCCCTGGCTGTCCTCCGGCAGCTTCCACTGCTGCTAGCGACGTTCTGGCTGGCCATGCTAGCGGACGACTTCCACATCGTTGTTGTGGCTGGATGATCTTGCGGGGCCAACAACAGACATGGCAGCACTCCAGACTCCGGAGGGAAATGGTAAAAAATACAAAACTGTGGTTGAGACCAGATGGCTCAGGCTCATCTCGAATAGACTTCCTCTGTGTGTCTGAGGCACTCACTGTCAGAGCAACTCAACTTTACACTGGTTCTTTTCTGACCACAACCTTGTTAGGGCTGGCTATCATCTAAGGAAGACCAGTTGGCTGTCAGGGAGATGTGGAAGTTGAACACGAATCTGCTGATCCCAGAGACATCGAGGAATATAAGAGGTGCTATGCAGGTTGGATTATTGTGAGGCCAGCCCCCCACCCCCCACTCCAACCTTGAATCTTCAATGCACTGGTGTGAAGAAACCAGGGAAAACAAAGAGATACGAAAAGCAAAACAAGGTCGGGGGAATTGTGTCAACTCCAGCCAAACTTGCACAATCTTCTCTTGCTGTAGAAGCATTTTTAGGTTATCTGTCATCATCTGAACAGATTCATCACCTTCATCAAGAAGCAGAAAGGGGAAAAGTCAGACACCAATCTTACCGTTGAACATGGATTACAAGACCCTACTCAATGTTATATCCAGTCAGATCATCTATTCTGTGATAGGTGAACCATCCAGATACATGATGAGCAAAATGAAGGTGGATGTGATAGGTGAAATGTGCTGTACCCAGCAGGATACATATCTAAAGCTGATCTGTGTTGCTAAAGGATAATACTGCATATGTACAGGTAGGGGTGCAGACACCTGCCTGATCAGCGTGGACCAGAAGAGGGCCTTTGACAGGACATTGCACATATACATGATGGACGTACTCTCCAAAATGGGCTTTGAGGAGGGAATTGGAAATTGGATCCAACTACACCATACAGACATCAGTAGTGCAGTCCAGCCAGTGGGGACATTCTGGTTAAAGCCTGCCTGTACAAGGATGATATCACTGATGTTTTGCTCATATTTGAGGCCTATTTATCAGCATCCAGGACCACTTTGAACTGGTCTCTGGGGCCAGAGTCAATTGCAGAGAGAACAAGACCATATTCTTCAGCAACTAGCCCAACTAGACCTCTGTCCCTTTAATGTCAAGTCTGACTAACAAAAGATGTTGGAGATCTTTCTCAGAGGAGCTAAGGTATGTAACAAGAATTAGCTGGAGCTGGTAGCTATGCTTAAATAAAAATTGGAACTGTTGGAGCAACACTCCATAGTGGCAGGGAAGAACCCTGCTCTCACTGTTGCTGTAGATGTGTACCATATCCTGCTCCCGTATCATGACAGTCACTCGAGCTATCTTCTGTTTCATCTGGGGATTCAAGATGGAGTCTGATGGGTCATGATGCACAACCCCACCCCTCACACTATCAACAAAGTGTGGGTCGCATTCCCAGCATCATTCTTGTTCTGATGTGTGGGTTCTATAGCTGTGCACAAATCACAGTACACAAAGATCCAGTGTTGCTGTGTGTTGCAGTTTTACCTTTCCCCAGGGTTCTGAAAGATGGACTTGGCCTTGGACTCATGCAACATACATTCAATTGATCCTTTACTGCACTACCAGTTTTGCATGGAAAAGCTCTTTCAGGAAAACACCTCTGACTACAAGATCACCAGGCAAGTCATCAGTACTAAATGTCCTGTTCAAGAGGGAATCAATACATCCTTTGGGATGTCAAAACCATGTGGCAGAATGCCTCATCACCAGAACTCACCAGCATGGGTAAGCCCTTGCGTGGCTGATAGTGAGAGAGGCATTTTTGAAAAATCCTCCCTTCATAGTCAGAGTTCCACCCTTCAAAACTGTTGCCATAAGGTTAAGATGAACATCAACTTCTTTGTCAATCATGGATTTACAAAGATGGTCTGGAAAAGAGTGCAAGGGACTTGTCTGAGGTTTGTCACAAGCAGTATACCAGGGGATTCTCTTGTTTTTGGGCTATTCCCAAGAATGTATACAAATCAAGTATCTCGTGCCACAGGAAGAGTTGTGAAAGGTGTGCTTTTGTCTCCTCAAAGCTTGTAGGTCTTCCAATGTGCAATGTTCTCGAGGGAATTCTGGCAGGAGGCTGTGCTGAGGGATGCACTAAAGCTTGATACAGCTAATGCAACTGTTCAGCAGTTGACTCTTGGTGTGGCTAGAGGAAAACTTGAGTCAGATGGAGTTCACCAGAGTTTGGAAGAATGAGAGGAGGTATCACAAAAATGTATAAAACTTTATAGAGATAGACAGATTAGCATGTTTCCCCTAGTTGAGAGGGCAAGAATAATGGAGCACTGTGTCAGGATACTGGTTGGAGATACTGGGAGAAACTTCTTCACTCAGAGGGCATGTGGAATTCTGTACCACATATGCCAATTTGACGAATACTTTAAGAAGGAAATGGTAGAATTCCAGCCAAAACAGCATCAAGTGAATTGAGTAATGACTGGGTGTAGTATTGAGACAGGCAATACCTTTGTAATATTTCAATGTTTCTAAGTTTATTGTAGGTCTTCTTACTTCTGAATTTTGTCAGACCCTCAATTCTTATAACAGTAAGGAACACCGTACAAGTTCTAAAACAGTAGTAAGTGGATAACAGAAGTTCCTTGTATTCTGGAAGTAGACAGTATCTCCTATTATGTCTATTTCTCCACTGAGTCCTGCATACTCTAATTAAGTATGCCAATGTGTGGTAAAGAATATTTATTGAACATGGTCCATTAGTGCTGCTGCAATGAGCTGGAGACAAGTTTACAACATGCTTACAGTGCCCGGGAGCACCCGGTGGTGTTGTGGATTGAGGAGAATATTTTGTCTGTGTTGAGGTTTCTGGATGTATTGGGGCCAATGCAGTTCAGATTCCTGGAACTGGTGTATTATTAAGATCTATCCAGCTTCATTCTATAACCTTATCAATCACGGCACTTCTCGCTGCTTAATTAAAGTAGCCAGCATAATCAAAGACCACACACACCTTGGAAATTCTCTCTTCTCTCCATTCCTTTTAGATAAAAGATACAAAAGCCTAAAGCATGCACCACTGGGTTTAAGGACAACCTCTATCCCACTGCTATCTGACTCTTGAATGGACCTGTTGTACTGATGTACTTTTAAGATCTGTTGTACAATAAGGTGGACTCTTGTCTTCACTATCTACATCATTATGATCCTATACTTGATTGTTTACCCGCACTGCATTCTTTTGTAGCAATTACACTTTATTCTCTATTATTATTACTTTACCTTATTCTGGGTCAATTCATTGTGTAATGACTTGATCTGAATAAACCATATGTATGATGAGATTTTCACTGTATCTTGGTACATGTGACAATAATAAACCAATACCAAAACTAGACTTTAAGTAAAACTCCTACAATCTCCTATTCAATTGTTCAGCATTGATTCATCAGCTGCTGATACTTGTGTGCCTTACACACAACACTCACTGGACGCTGTGTTTCTGCACTTTCATTAACGTACTGGGACCTCAATTCTCATCCGGCCTATAGCATACCAAGATCACAATTCCCATGTTCTCTTAAACACTCCTGGGCTCTGCAACCACCCTGCCCCCCACTACCTTGCTCTGCTGAACACACTCGGGTTCCACATAAAACATTTTAAAAGGGATAGATAAGATAGAAGTAGGAAAGTTGTTTCCATTGGAAGGTGAGACTAGAACTAGGGGTCATTGCCTCAAGATTCAGGGGAGAAGATTTAGGACAGAGATGAGGAGAAACTGTTTTTCCCAAAGAGTGGTGAATCTGTGGAATTCTCTGTCCAGGGAAGCAGTTGAGGCTTTGGCACTAAATGTATTTCAGAAACAGTTAGATAAGTTTTTACATAAAAAGGGAATTAAGGGTTATGGAGAAAAGGTAGGTAGATGGAGCTGAGTTTACGGACAGATCAGCCATGGTATTATTGAATGGCGGGGCAGGCTTGATCAGCCGGGTGGCTTACTCCTGTGCATCTTTCTTATGTTCTTATGTTCAAAGCCTGTTCCCTCTTTAACACACTGAGGCCCTGGTTCCCGAGCTCCCTTTAAACCTTATGGGCACATATTTACTACCCTACTATTCTGTAATATAAAATAAATCTATCAAAACATTGTTGGAGTATTAATTGGAATAACATCAAATAATTTTGAAAATCTGTCACTGCCTAAGTTCCAAGTGTTCTTAATTAATAGTATTTTATTGTTTTGAACTTTCAAGCAGATTTGAGCCAATAGGAGGAAAACTGTCTTACTGGACCTTACGAGGAAACCTTGTGTGATGAGATTGAGTGCCACCATATTTTAACCCATTCTGATCCCTGGAAAACATAGGATTGTTTCATATCTAACCACTTCACATCACTTCACTTAACTCACTGACAGTAACATTGACCGAGCGAAAAAAAAAACATGAGCCAATCAGTCATGTTTATGCTGGATTGTTTAATTTTTAAATTCCTCTCAACTTGTTATTGCTTGAAGAATAATAAGTGGCTGTAGCATGAGTAATTGTGTATAACAGTAATTCTTAAATGGATACTGCTTTTCATTAAAGAGAATGCTAATTGGTTAAACCAAGCCCATGAATTATATTAAGTTCTGGATACAAGCAGGAATGTCTAGGAAAATTTTCTGTAAGGCCTGATGATTTTGAGGAAAGTAAAGCCAAGAAGTATGGCCATTTTTGGTTACCATGCCTTTCTGAATAACATACAGTGGATTTTTACATTTTTCTATAATGGCACATTTTATTTTCAAGCAATTATTTTCTTTGGAAAATATGTCATGCAAGTTAAATTGCATGTTATACACTTTCACGTATCTCATGCTCTGGAAGGTTTCAGGGGTTGTGGCACATGGAAGATATTGGTGTTATCTTCGATATTTTGGATTCTTGAGAACTCTGCCATTTCAGATTGTTCTATCAGAATCATGCTTCCTTTCTGCAGGTGCAGTGATAAAATCCTAATTCCATTGTTGGCTGGAAATGGAGTTGGGACTGTGAGCAGCAAAATGGAGCAGATCTTCCATCAAGGTGTGCCTGTATCTGGCAGTTTAGAACTGGACCATTCTGGAAGCGGACATTGAGCAGAGTGCTAGCCCTGAGGAATGTGCACTGCACCAATGGACGTTGTTTAGAGTCCACCTGTACATCACCAACTACTACTAGTCCCCTGCATTGGCTGAAAAAATTGCTCATGAACTCAGTGCCTCATCTCCTGCTCTGTTCAATGGATAGGGGAAAACAGCTGCTGGGACAAGGTACATAGACATTTATTTTTGATTTAATTAAGTTACGTTAAGTGTTATTAATTCTGTGTCCAGAATATTTTTTTCAATTAATATTTCATTTGTCAATATTAATTTTATTTCTTGACAAGTCCTGAGTGGTTTTGAATGGTTATAAATATCAAGGGAAGAAGAGAAAATGTAGAAAAGAAAACAATATTATAGAAAGTTTAAAGAGTGAAAAAATCCAATATATTCAATACAAATTGCCTCTCATACAGATCTGACTTCCACACAATCTTCAGATGTACGAAGAAGAGAAGTTAGAACAAGAAGGTAGGGGGAGGGTAGGAAAAAGTAGAAGCTGGTAGGTGATTGGTGAAAGTGGAAAAGGGGGAGTGGTGAAGCAAAGAGCTGGGAAGTTGATTGGTGAAAGATTAGTTGATTGGGCTGCAGAAATGGGAATCTGGTAGAAGTCCATGGAAGAAAGGGAAGGGTGAGGAGCACCAGAGGGAGGTAATGGGCAGGAAAGGAGATGATGAAGGGGTGAGGCAGTTACCAGAAGTTTGAAAGATTTATGTTCATGCCATCAGGTTGGAAGCTAACCAGATGGAATATAAGGTGTTGGTCCTTCAACCTGAGTGTGGCTTCATCGTGGCAGTAGAGGAGAACATGGACAAACATGTCATCATTCCCATTCCCTTTTCCCTCTCTCACCTTATCTCCTTTCCTGCCATCACCTCTCTCTGATGCTCCTCTCCCTTCCCTTTCTTCCATGGTCTTCTACCCTCTCTTTTCAGATTCCCCCTTCTCCAGCCCTTTATCTTTTTCACCTATCAGATCCCAGCTCTTTACTTCACCACTCCCTCTCTCCTAGTTTCATCTATCACCTACCATCTCATACTTCTTCCTCCCCTCCCCCCACCTTCTTGCTCTAAGTTCTCATCTTTTTATCCAGTCCTAATGAAAAGACTCGGCCCGAAACATTAACTGTTTACTCTTTTCCATAGATGCTGCCTAGCCTTCTGAGTTCCTTCAGCATTTTGTGTGTGTTGCTTGGATTTCCAGCATCTGCAGATTTTCTCTTCTCTCCTCTTCATCAACAACAAAGGTTCCCACTATTTCAAAGACAGAGTCTGTGCTTCATCAGAAGAATATCCTCAAGGTGAACACCATATTTCTGGGAAATAAAATGATGACTTTAAGCTCAGGAAGACCCCAAGACATTTTCAATCGAGTTTTCTGCAGTATAGCAAAAAGTTCAGCTCAACTGAAAACTTCTAGAATAATTATTCATGCAAGAGTAATATAATCTTTAAACAACTTTGAAACTTTTGCTCTCATTAATTGCTCAGCTTTAATCGCATCATTACCATGAAGTAGTAGGTCTTAAACAATGTTCAAAAACTAGCGCAACAGCTGCTGGGGAAGTGAGCTGCTAAGTACAATTATCTCTCAATAGTTTTTACAAAAGATAACATATATTAAAAGACGTTTATTAACCATGACTTGCTTTGGAGAGGGACCTATAGGTGATGCAGTTGACAGGCACTCAACACAAACCTTCACATAACTAGCTGGCACAGATCCAAACAGATTTCATTCCTGCAGTATTTAATGAGACAGTAACTTTTATTTTGTTTAATTTTACCAGTACTTTGTCAATTCAATTTATATAAAATGGGAATTGCAGTCCTATGAGATTATCATTTCAAATAAATGACATTGCTGGACCACTGATTTTGAAGCCTGCACTATCTAGGAAAAGAGATTTTCCAAGAACTAAAATAAAACAGAGCTAAGTAGACATTAAAAAGGGTTTGGGAGATCCACAAAATGTAATTAACAGTCACCACTTCAGTGAGCACCAATGCAGAATAGCAATTTACTGTGCATGATAATTGTAATGATTGCAAGGTCTGGCCAGTACAGTTTATTGGCTGGGTATTTGTGCAGGGAGCTACCATTAATCTGCTCCTCTGACAGGAGAGGTGAACTATGACTGAGGCAGGTGATGTAACTCAAGTAACTGAAGAAATTGTGCAGAATGTCTCAATATGAGAGAGAAGGTGGTGCAAGTTAGCAGAAATTGACTGCAGAAGTAATGAACCAGAAGGGAACAAATGTGTTTATGTGCCCAAAGACCAGCTAGGTAAAAAAGATGGCCATTGTTGGTTATCTGAGAAGAATACTTTCTGTAAATTTTAAATTTGAAGGCATTAATCATTTTTATCGACACGCCAAGATATATCATCAGTACAGATCCCTGCACTGCTGCTCCTTATGTAATCCCACATTACCAGCAGCAGACTAGGGCTTGCCATACTTTTAGGAAAGTGACATCAATTCTTAAATACACTGCTTCTCCAGAGATAAATACAATCAGAATCCCTAAGATTATCCTCAGCAAGTAAGCATTTCAGCAAGTCCCAGGATAATACAATTCTGGTTTGAATATTGTAACACCTGCTGTCTTCTGGCCATCACACATGGTTCCCACATTTATCGAAGTCCTGAAAAATGCAGGCAATATTATTCAATGTATAACACACCTGATTGGAACTCACATGGTCCAGGTATCCAATTGATGAGGCTCTCTTTCATGTTTAGGTGAGTCAGAAGGGGACTGCAAAACTTTCTGGTCAAGGCAGAGAAAAATTAAAGCAGAGACTGGTCTTGAAACTACCAGTAGGCTCTTAAAAATGTGGCCAGTTACATGCAAAGCTCATTTTGAAAAATTAGACTGAATTGAATAGTGCAATGCTGGCCACATGTTTTTTTGGGGGGAGGGGGTGGAATTTGTCAATATATATCTTAATCAGTGGACCTTCAAGGGACCACTGGAAATCACTACCAAAAGTGTATAGTAGTTGTAAGGTAAGGTGGGCGGCTTGTTAACTACAGATCCTGCTTGAGCTTTCCATACCTATCCACTCAGTGCAGTCGTTTCCTTCTTTCCTAATCACACTCCAAACTTCTGACTAAACCAGTCTTCTCCCAGCCCTATCACTAGAATGTTACTGGCAACACAATGGCTCAAAACCCAATTTTGATTTGCCAGCTGCATTGAAAGATCCAACAGGCACCCAGGTCATGCCAATATCATTTAATGAACATTGAGGCAGGATCTTTTCTGTGGCCTGCAAGTGTGAATCAAAGCTCAAAAGTTCAAATTTCAAAGTATAATTATTATTGAAGTACGTATACCATATACAACCTCGAAATTTGTCAAAATTCATTATTGCTTCCTTCTATCCAAACTGAAGATCTTAGCAAAAACTGTGGTCTCACATCAACCTTGTCAACATATGACTTGAAATAGTAATAAGAATATTTATATTATTTGAATTCAATTAATTGCTTTAATACATCCCCCCAAGAAAAAGAGATCTACCTTTTCTTGCCTAGTATGAGTTTAGTTTTCTGGATCATTTTGCTTCTGAAACATTTCAAACTGAATACATATTATATGTTGCTCTGTGGACACCAATAAAAGCTATGACTTGCTCGGCCTCTGATCTGATTAGTAGGGAATTGTCCATTTATCACAGGACACATTTAAAGACAACTAATGCATCCTAACAATGGAAAGACACTATGGAGATAGGTCAAAATTTTAAATTAGCTGTCTCAACAGCCGCAGAGTTTGATTTATAACAGTATCTGCTTTCTACAGCATGACATTTTTGTCTCCCTAACTGCTAGTTCTCAACCACAGCTGTGGAAAGGACAGTTAATTCATAGACATAAGCAAAGAGAGCGAGTGGATAAATCATATCAATATGATCTGACTTACATATGATGGCATAAATAGCACTTAACTACAGTGGCAAATTTACATGGAACAAGTTTATTTTATAAATGAAGACTGATAAATGAGGTGGAATTATATCCTCCATCACTATCCTACCTTTATCATCCTCTTCCATAATAATGTCACAGTAAATCCAGACCAAAGGAAACAGGCAATCCATTACTTTTTTCTTTCAAGTGTCTGAAAACCACTAAGAGCTCAGTTCCACTTTCAGTGAACTGTAAACAGACATTTTGCGCTCTTTTCAGAAAATTGTCATCATCTGGTGGTTGCTGGACAATACAGCATTTCCAAATCAAAATAGCATGAACTTCAAAATCTTGCAGGTGGCAGCATTCCCATGCTTTTCGTATCCTTAATCTTGTAAACGGCAAAAGTCAATGGTTTGGGAGGTAACCGCAACACTGCAATTTGTGGTGGTCCACAGTTCAATCGTGGTGTGCAGGTAGCTGTAAGAGGGAATGTCCAATGAAATGGGAAGGTTGGTGATGAGCTTCTTGGATGTTGTTGAAGCTGCACTCAGTAAATGTGGTGGATATCAACCCACCTTACCACACCACTGTTTCATCCCTTGTAGTGTAGGTTTTTCAAAATAAAAATGACGCAGGCACTTTACATTCAAAGAAAACCATAGCAACTCATTTTTTGTACTGCAAACACAAAGCATGGTAAAAGTATTTTATATGGTTATGTCATCTTAAAGTAAACCCCAGCTCAATTTCAGTGGCTGTGAATTATATAAGTTTCCACCAATTACATTACCCTAGAGTAGCAAAATTCTTTGGAAAATTGGGCCCTTAGAAGATCATAGTTGGGAGCTTAACACATTGTATCAAAAGGACAGGTTGGTAGGCAGAGGGTGTAGGGTGGCTCTGTTGGTAAGAAATGAAATCCAATCCTTCGAAAGAGATGACATAGGAATCAAAGATGTAAAATCTCATGAGTAGAGGTAAGATACTGCAAGGATAAAAAGACCCTGAAGGGAACAATATACAAGCCTCAATGCAGGCTACAAATTACATGTGGGAGATAGAAAAGGCATTTAAAAAGGGCACTTTTGTGATCCACATGGGGGATTTCAATATGCAGTGGCTTGTTAAAAGCAGGTTGATGCTGGATTTTATAGAATTTATAGAATGCCTATGAGATAGTTTTTTTTAGCAGTTTCAGGTTGACCCCACTAGGGTAACAGCAATTCTGCTATGTAATGAACCAAATTTGATTAAGGAGCTTAAGGTAAAGGAACCCCTAGGAGACAGTGATCATAATATGATAGAATTCACCCTGCAGTTTAAGCAGGAGAAGCTAAAATCAGATGTATCAGTATTACAGTGGAATAAAGGGAATGACAGAGGCCTGAACGAGGAACTGGCCAAAGTTGGTTGAAAGGGGACACTAGCAGATTTGACAGAACAGCAATGACTGGGTTTCTGGGAAGGCAAAGGAAAGATACATCCCAAAGACTTTGGCTCACATTGGAAGTCAAAGACAGAATAAAAGTGAAAGAGAGGGCATATAATACAGCAAAAATTAATGGGAAGGTAGAGGATTGGAAAGTTTTAAAAACCAACAGAAGGCAACTAAAAAACAATAAAGAGAGAAAAGATGAAACATGAAGATAAGACAGACAATGATAAATAAAGAGAATACAAAAAGTTTTTCCAGGTATATAAAGAGTAAAAGAAAGACAAGAGTTGATATTGGACTGCTGGAAAATGACATTGGCAAGTTAGTAATGGGGGACAAAGAAAATGATAGACCAACTTATTAATTATTTTGTGCCAGTTGTCACTGTGGAAGACACAAGCAAAATGCCAGAAATGCAAGAGTGTCAGGGGGCAGAAATGAGTGCAGTTTCTATTACTAAGCAGAAGGTATTTAGGAAACTGAGAAGTCTGAAGGTAGATAAGTCACCTGGACCAATTGGTCTACACCCCTGGGTTCTGAAAGAGGTAACTGAAGAGATTGTGGAAACATTAATAGTGATCTTTTATGAATCACTAGATTCTGGAATGGTTCGGGAGAACTGGAAAATTGCAAATGTCACTCCACTCTTTAAAAAGAGAGGGAGACACAAGAAAGGAAATTATAGGCCAGTTATCCTGACTTCAGTAGTTGGAAAGATGTTGGAATCTATTATTAAGGATAAGATTTTAGGGTACTTGGAGGTACATACCAAAATAAGCTAAAGTCAGCATCATTTTCTGAAGGGAAAATATTGTCTGACGCATCTGTTGGAATTCTTTGAGGAAAGAACAGGCAAGATAGACAAAAGAGGGTTAGTGATTGTTGTTCATTTGGATTTTCAGTAGGCCTTTGACAAGGTGCTGAATATGATGCTGCTTAACAAGGTAAGAAGCCATGATATATATGAAACCATATATGAAGCCATGGTATATACAGTATATAACATGCACAGAAGATTGGCTGACTGGCAGGAGGTGAAGAGTAAGAATAAAGGGGACCTTTTCTGGTTGGCTGCTGGTGACTAGTGGTTGTCCGCAGGGGTCAGTGTTGGGATTACTCTTTTGCACATTATATGTCAATGATTTAGATGAAGGAATTTGATGGCTTTGTGGCCAAGTTTGCAGACAATATGAAGATAGGTTGAAGGGCAAGTAATGCTGAGGAAGCAGGGTGCCTGCAGAAAGACTCAGACAGATTGGGTGAAGGGGCAAAGAAGTTGCAGATGGAATATAGTGTTGGGAAGTGCATAGTCATGCACTTCAGTAGAAGAAATACAGATGTCTACTATTTTCTACATGCAGAGAACATTCAAAAGTCAGAGGTGCAAAGGGACTTGGAAGTCCTTGTGGTGGATTCTCTAAAGGTTAAATTTTGTGGTAAGGAAGGCAAATGCAATGCTAGCGTTAATTTTTAGAGGAATAAACTACAAAAGCAAGAATGTAATGTTGACGCTTTATAAGACTGGCACTTGGAGCATTGTGGGCAGTTTTAGGCCCCTTATCTAAGAAAACATGTGATGGCATTGGAAAGTGTCCAGAGAAGGTTCATGAGATGATCCCATGAATGGAAGGATTAGCATATGAGGAGCATTTGATGGCTCTGGGCCTGTACTTGCTGGAGTTTAGAAGGATGAAGGGGAATCTCTTTGAAACCTATCAAAAATAGAAGAGCCAAGCTTGAGTGGATATGGAGAGGATGTTTCCTATAGTGGGTGCTCCAGGATCAGAAAGCACAGCCTCAGAATAGAAGGATATCCATTTAGAACAGAAATGAGGAAAATATTTTTTAGCCATAGGGTGGTGAATCTGTGGATTATTACTACAGATGGTTGTGCAGTCTAAGTTATTGGGTATTCACTGTGGAGGCTGATAGGCTATTGATTAGTCAGGGCATCAAAGGTTAAGGGTAGAAGACAGGGAATAGGGTTGAGAGGGATAATAACTCATCCATGATGGAATAGCAGAGCAGTTTCGATGAGTCAAATGTCCTAATTCTGCTCCTATGTCTTTTTGTGTCCACTGCTCCGGATGCATCCTCCTCTACATTAGTGAGACCCGTTATAACTTGGGGGACCTCTTTGTCAATACCCCTGTACCATCAGCCGCAAGAGGGACCTCCCAGTGGTCAAACATTTTAATTCTGTTTCTTATTCCCTTTCCAACGTGTCAATCCATGGCCTCCTCTTGTACCAAGATGAGGCCACCCTGAGGGTAAAGGAGCAACACCTTATATTCCATCTGAGTACCCTCCAACCTGATAGCATGAATATCGATTTCTCCTTCTGGTCAACAAATTCCCCTCCTGCCCCTCTGTTCCCCACTTTTTACTTCTTCTCATCTGCTTATTACTTCTCCCTAGGTCCCCTCCTCCTTCACTTTCTCCTATCGTCCATTCTCCTCTCCTATCAAATTCTTTCTTCTCCAGTCCTTGACCTGTCCCACCCACGTGGCTTCAACCTCTAGCTAGCCTCTTTCTCCTGCTCTGACCTTTTCATTCTGGCATCTTCCTTCTTCCTTCTCAGTCTTGAAGAAGGGTTTTGGCCTGAAATATTGACTGTTTGTTCTTTTCCATAGATGCTGTCTGGCCTATTGACATCCTCCTGTGTTTTGTGTGTGTTACTTTGGATTTCCAGCATCTGCAGACTTTCTCGACCTTATGGACTTGGTCATCTAGCCTGCTCTTGTAGTTAAAGTATTTATGTAAATGGAACAATTATTTATCTATTCATTGTTGACCCCGAAACATTGCTGGTCAGACAGCATCAGACAGAAGATACAAAAGCCTGAAGATATTTAGCACCAGTCCCAAGGAAAGCTTTTGCCCTGCTGATACAATACAATTGAGTGGTCTCCTAGTACAATAAGATGGACTCTGGAAATCACAATTTATCTCATTGTGGCCTTGCACTTCACTAACTGTGAATGTGAACTCTCACTGTAACTGTAACACTTCATTCTGCAGTCTGTATTGATTCTCCTTTCACTACCTCAGGGCAGTGATGTGATGAAATAAACTGTATGGATGATATGCACAACAAAGTTTTTGAATGTACTGCAATATCTGCAATAATAATAGACCATTTTGCCAATTTTAGTGAGAAATAACTCATGAATTTTAAACAAAGATTGAATTTCAACAAAGCTTAATAGAGGCACAAATTCATTGGACAGGAAATTAGCTAAAGTTCATCCTGGGTAGTATCACAAAAATAAAATGCTAAATAAACTTTTATTTCTTGTGTAATATTTAAATATTAAAGTAAGTTCAGTAGTGTGTGAATTTAGCAGTTTTTTAAATTATAGTCTGCCTTGCATTGGTATTCACAAAATGATATTCTAAACCTTATTCACTCATTGTAAATTTATGTTGTATGAGAATTCAGCACAGTATTCGTTGTGATTGGCTTTGTAGTTAACTTGTTGCTTAGGACTTAGGACATTTACTTTCTGCATCAAGCACCTCCTACCTCATCTGTGGAAGAGTCCGAAGTTCTCATATTGACTTTATCAGCCACTGCAGGAACCATAAAACCAGACTTATTCTTGATTACCAATGAGGAAAATTTGAGAATGAATCATACAAACTGATGAAAATAGAACTCTGCATGAATTAGTAGTTAGTTGAGAAAAAAAGGAGAAAATTATCAGAAAAAATCAGAATCATTCCTTAATTGATAGGATATGATAAATCACGGTGCAGTCAACCTGCATGCTAAGGGGAGGGGTTGATTGTCTTCCTAGACCACCATCATGGTGATTTTCCATAACGTGAAGCCACATCATCTGCGCAGGTATCAAGAAAAGTGAGTTAAAAATAAAGTTTCTATTTCTTTGTGTTTTTCAGCCAAATTCTGTGAGACTGTCTCAGATTCTTGGGTAGTGATGTGTGAATTCTGTAGCCACAAATGTCTATAACATAAAATTGGACGTCTTTGGTATCTGTACTGAGGTTTCTCCATTTTACCACATTAATTTTGTCGGGTGAAGGAATGAATACACTGTGACAGGTGCAAAAAGAAGCAGAAAGTTACAATGTAGATGGATGTCAAATATGGTTGATGAAGTACAATGTGGGAGAATTTAAGGTCCATCCATTTTGTATCAGAGGAAGACAAATCAGAATGCTCTCTTATTGGCAGAAATCAAGAGCTGTGAAGGCTATTCACATAAATCACAAAACTAATGTACAGGTATAAAAGCAAAATTTAAAAAAAAGACTAATTAAATATTGTTCTCATTTTTGTCCTCATAAAAGCCCTGGAGGAATGACAACGGAATCTGTTCCCTCATCTGTACAGACTTTTTTTTGTGGTAAACCAAATCAAAAGGCTTACTTCGATCATGCTGCTGGTTATTTAATTATAATATATTGAGTTCTGGCTACGCTGGTCATTGCTGATTGTCCTGTGATTAGTATGGTGTTAAGATAGGTGGGTTGCTGGGTGGCACAGGAAGGGCCTTTTCCACATTGTATCTCCAAATAAATATTGAACAATTTGAAAAAGCATTATAGAAATATATTTGAGAAAGTAGCAAAGGTTCATCTACACTGTTACAGCTAATTTCCTGCACAAGTGCAGATTATTCATTTAAGCAGGTCCAAAATGATGCTTATGTGTTAAAGCAGGACAAAATATCCCCACGTGATGTTTTGAAATTGCAGACTGAAGTCCAAAAAGCATAATTTATGCATTTTAGACATAGCATATGGAAATAAAATCAATTATTTGTCGGCAAAGTCTTTGCTCGTGTAGCTCTGGCACGTCTACAAACTCCGGCAGAACGGGTCTACCCCGAGTCCCAGCACAGGACCTTTAGATCAGAATGTTGTACCAAATTAATTATGCCAATGACTCTAAATCCCTCCTGCTTGTGCATAATCCATATCCCTCCGTTCTCTGGATACCTGTGTGCCTATTTAAGAGCCTCTTAAATGCCTCTATCATGTTTCCATCAACCATCAGCTTTGGCAGTGCATACTAAGAACCCAGCATTCTGTGTACAAGACTTGCCTCACATCTTGTTTGAACTTTTCCTGTTGTGTCTGTACAACTACATATCAAATAAATAAAGGCACAGTCTCAGAAGAGAAGTTAACTTGTATATTCATTATGCAAAGAGAGCAACAAGTCAATGCACATGGGTAAGTTATCAGTCACTAATTAGTGCTAAGGGGAATCATTGTGTAAAAGAAATAGATCCATACATTACTCTTCCTCCCCCTTTAGATTAATGTAACATAAAACTGTATATGTAACAAAACACTCAATTTTCCTTTAACAGAGTATCTCCAAATAAATGTGCTTTCACAATAATAGTGAATCTTTATTTTTCTCTTTTTAAATGACAGTCCATAACTAACTTCACTTACTAAAGATTCAGTCTTCTGGGTGGCACTCTGCTTCTTTCAGGATAGCGCCTCTGGACTTATCCTGACATCAGGTTTGGCAGGTGCTTGTCAAAGACAACTATCTCTGTTGCAGGTGTCATGTTGCTGTTGGTAACATGATCATCACTGAGAGGTAAGTCCAGTGGATGCAATGTGTTTGTCTTGTTGGATGCAGTCAACTCAGGTGTGTTCCTCAGCTGAGCATCCAGTATCTGGTCCACATGCCACATAACATATCCACATATAATCTCCAACATCCACTGTGTACAGCGGTGGTCCAGTTCTTGGAGCTATCCTACCAGGTGTTCACTTGTCTTCTCAGTAATCATGTGCTAGGAGTTCCTGTCCAATCTCGAAGCTCCTTGCTGATACACTTGGCAACTGGCTGAACCATTTATTCTGTACTTCCCTCCATAGATCTGGTTTCAGGAGGTCTATGTGTGATCTCAGGTTCCTGCTCATGAACAGCAGTGCATGTGTTTGATTTGTCATCGCATGAACAGAGTTCCAATACTCAAAAAGGAAGCTGTCCACCTTGTGCTGTAGAGAAATGTTCTCCTTGTCCATTGCTTTAACGGAATTCTTAAAGGTTTAGACAAACCTTTCAGCTGACCCATTTGTTGCTGGCTGGTGAGGAGATGATTTGAAATGTCTGATGCCATTTTTTTTCATGAATAGTCTGAACTCCTCTGACATGTATTGTGGTCCATTGTCACTCACAATTTGTTCAGGTAAGCCATTTCAGGAGAAGATAGTTCTCAGAAATAGTCTGTTTTGATATAGTTGACTTAATTCGTATAAAATCCAGCTACTTCGAATGAGTATCCACAGCAATCAGAAACATGGAGTCCATGAATGGCCCAGCAAAGTCAATATGCACTTGTTGGTGAAGACAGCCACTTCCATGAGTTTAATTGTGCCTATGGGGGTGCAATTTGAACTTTGTGGTATCCTGAAGAACTTTTGGACAAGTCTTCAATCTGTCTACCTATTCTAAGCCACCAAACATAGCTCTGGGCAAAAATCTTCATCTTGACTGTACCCAAGTGTCCTTCATACAGATTCTCTAACACTTTGGTGCACAATTTAGAGGGAACCACAACACGAGATTCACACAGTAGGTTTTTTTTTACTTACAGACAGTTGATTTTGTCTCATTGAGAACTCTAGAAACGTGGGATTACCATGAGCTGGCCATCCTTGCATAGGGATGTCATAGAATTTTGATAATGTTGGGTCATTCCTTGTTTCTCTTTGTACTTCAGAATCTATCAACAGTGGAAGACATGGCAAGCTGTCAGTGTTGCTGTATTTTCAGTATCCTATGTCATAAGAGTGAGCGAATGGGTAGCAGTCATCACTGGAATTCCCTTTCTGGAATTCAAAATGTTCATGAGGTGGTTCGTCACTAGCATAAACTTTTGACCATACAGGTAGTGGTGGAACTTCTTTACTCCCCATACTAGACTAAGGGCCTCTCAGTTGATCTGTACATAGTTATGTTCTGCACTCGTCAGTGATTTTGAAGCAAGTGCAGATTCATCTGTCATAGTGTGTGACAAAACGGTACCAATGCCGTAAGTGGACACATTGCATGCCAGTCTGATGGGCAAAGATGGGTCATAATGGGTGAGCATTTCATCTGAGATTAGTCTCTTTGTTTCCTTGCATGCTCTTTCACATCCTTCTGACCACCCCCACTTTGCCTCTGCAACAGTACATTCAATGGGTGCAGCACTGTAGTAATGTTTGGGAGAAATGGGTGGTAGTAGTTTCCCAGACCCAAGTATGACCTGAGTTGTGACACATTTACTGGTTTGGGTGCCTGCAGCACTGCTTCAGTTTTCACTTGTGACTTATGTAAGCCATGCTTGTCAATGACATGTCCACGATATGAGATTTCATTCTTGTAAAATCCACATTTTTCTCTCTTTGCACACAGACCATACTCACTCAGCCTGGTAAGCACTTTAGCAAGGTTCTGGAGGTGCTCTTCACCATTCTTTCCTGTCACAATGATGACATCAGGGTAACATTGTGTTCCTGGAATATCTTAGAGCACTTGGTCCAGTACTCTGCTAGAGCTGATGCGATACCAAAAACGAGAGTATTATACTGGATCAGTCCCTTGTGAGTGTTGATTGTGTGGAACTTCCTGCTTGACTCCTCAATTTGCAGATCGGCTTGTGACAAGTCAATCTTTGGAAGTCTCTCCACGCCTACTAAAGATGCAAAATTATCTTTGATTTGAGGCAGGAGATACTGCACAGTATGCAGCACAGGGCTGATGTCACTTTAAGGTCCCCACATATGTGAACAGCTCTGGCCTTCCCTTTCTTGATCAAAGGGACAATGGGTGTGGCCCAATCGCTCCACTCAACCTTGGAGAGAATACCAGATATCTCTAGGCTCTGATGTTCAGCTTCCACTTTAGCACTGGATGCGCTTTATTGAATCTTGGTGTTGCTGCATCATCCAGTTCAATTCTGGCTTCATGCCTCTGAGTTTACCAATACACTTCTGAAACACATTCTCATTAGCATTAAGCAGCTATGACAGTCTCTGGTTAGTGCTACCATTTCGGTTGCAGTTACTTGTTGATGACACATTGAGAGCTTTGATTGTATGCCAGACTAGTTAGAGTTTTCTCAACCATTCACATCCAAAACATACTGGCCTTTCACTTTTCAAAACAAAATTCTAACTGCTGTCTTGGCCTCCATACATCACATTCACTTTCTGTTTGCCATTTGGAGACATTTTTTGACTGTGTAGCTCTTTAACATCAGAAGCCTTTTCTAATGGTAGCTTAGAAAACATTCAGTTGTAGTCAGCCTCTGAAATTATAGGTAAAGCTGACCCTGTACCCAGCACCATTTTTAGTTTTACACCACACACATCTATTGCAATCTGCTTCAGTAATGCTATACAGTTACAGGCATGACAGCTCAGCCTTTTCAGACTCAGTGCTGTCTGATTCAGTTTCACATTCAGTCACCTTCTGCAATTGTTTAATTTTGTTTTGAAATTTTTCACTCTATGTCATTTTTCTCTTTGGTTGTGTTTTTTCTCTGAGTTGTGCATTCTCTCTATGTGGCCCTGATGTCTGCAACACTTTCTGCAAAATTTTTACTTGAACCAACAGTCAGTTGCATCATTGGAAGTTTTGCCACATTGATGACATTTTTGGCTGTTTGCACCATTCAGGGACATTTTGTGCATTTCACATTCTAAACTCTTTTTATGTAGTTCTGCCACATCCTTTCCTGCAGTCTCCAACGATATGAACTTTCAAAAATCATTGGATGCTGGCAAGGTGCCAGAGGACTGGAAAATTGCAAATGTCACTCCACTCTTTAAAAAAGGAGGAAGGCAACAGAACAGAAATTATAGTCCAGTCAGCCTGACTGCAATGGTTGGGAAGATGTTAAAAGTCAATTGTTAAGGACAAGGTGATGAAGTACTTGGTGACACAGGATAAGATATGACAAAGTCAGCATGGTTTTCTTAAGAGAAAATCCTGCTTGACAAGCCTATTGGAATTCTTTGAGGGCATTACAGGTAGGACAGATATAGAGGATGTAGTAGATGTTGTATATTTGGACTTTCAGAAGGCCTTTGACAAGGTGCCATGCATGAGGCTGCTTACCAAGTTAAGAGCCCAAAATATAACAGGAAAGTTACCAACATGGTTAGAGCATTGGCTGATTGGAAGAAGGAAACGAATGGGAATAAAAGAATGCCTGTCTGGTTGGCTGCCAGTGACTAGTGGTGTTCCGTAGGGGTTGGTATTGGGACCGCTTCTTTTTATGCTGTATATAAATGATTTAGATGTTGGAATAGATGACTTTGTTGCCAAGTTTGCAGATGATACAAAGATTGGTGGAGGGGCAGGTAGTATTGAGGAAACAGGTAGGATGCAGAAGGACTTAGACAGATTAGGAGAATGCACAAGAAAGTGGCAAATGAAATACAATGTTGGAAAATGCATGGTCGTGAATTTTGGTAGTAGAAATAAAGGTCCGGACTATTTTCTAAATGGGAGAAAATCCAAAAATTTGAGATACAAAGGGACTTGGGAGTCCTTGTGCAGAAAACCCTAAAGGTTAACTTGCAGCTTCTGTTGGTGGTGAGGAAGGCACATGCAATGTTAGCATTCATTTTAAGAAGTCTAGAATACAAGAGCAGTGACGTGATGCTTAGGCTTTATAAAGCACTAGTGAGGCCCCACCTTGAGTATTGTGAACAGTTTTGGGCTCCTCATCTTAGAAAAGATGTGCTGTCATTGGAGAGGACCCAGAGGAAGTTCACAAGGATGATTCCAGGAATGAAAGGGTTATCATACGAGGAACATTTGATGGCTCTGGGTCTGTACTCACTGGAATTTAGAATGATGAGGGTGGCTCTCATTGAAACATTCCAAATGTTGAAAGGCCTAGACAGATTGGCTGTGGAAAGGATGTTTCCATGGGGAGTGTAGGACAAGTGGGCACAGCCTCAGAATAGAGGGGTGCCCTTTCAAAACAGAGATGCGGAGAAATTTCTTCAGCCAAAGGGTGGTAAATTTGTGCAATTTGTTGCCACATGCAGCTGTGGAAGCCAGGTCATTGGGTGTATTAAAGGCAGAGATTGATAAGTTCTTGATTGGACACGGCATCAAAGTTGCAGGGAGAAGGCCAGAAAATGGGGTTGAGGAGGAGAAAAAAATTATCAGCCATGATTGGCAGAGCAGACTTGATGGGTCAAATGGCCTAATTCTGCACCTATGTCCTAGGATTGTATGGTCTTATAATATTACAATGGTCAGTGCCTATTCTATGTTAGGCTCTTTCTGACAGTACCCCTTTTGAGTGCTTTGACAATGCATGCCACACACAAGCCTGTCCCTTAACACACCTGAAAGTCCATCTCTAAAGTCACAGTATTGGGAAAGTTTGCATTCTTCTGCAGGGTATTCAGAAATGCTTTCATCCTTTGATTGGTTCATTTTGTGAAATCTAAATTTCTCAGTTATTACTAATGGTTTTGGGCTCAAATGATTTTGCAAAATTGCAATAATTTTGTCAAATGTCTTGCTTGCTGGCTTTTCAGGAGCTACTAAGTTGCATAAGAGACTACACGTTCTAGCACTCATTAAACATCCACATCATTCTCATTATTATACAGTTCAACCCTCTCGATATATGATTCCCAGCCCTCATATCAATATCAAATTCATCAACATTCCTGACTAAGGCCATCGTCAGGTTATTTTTACTTCAGTTTCGCGAGTTGTGCATCTGTCACTATGCACTGATACTCATGTGCCCTTTTCTCGCATCTTTGACCACCTTCTCCGTATTGGTTCACTCTTTTCTCTTGTTGTCGTTCTCCCTTCCTCCAGGTTCTGTCATCTCATAACTGTTGGTGCAGCTGGTAATGTTCGCTGACATTCAGTTCTGTTCTTGTTGGCAATTTGTTGTGTCTGTACAACTACATAGCAATCAAATAAATAAAGGCCGACTCTCAGAGAAGTTAATGCGTACATTCACATTGCAGACAGAACAATAAATCCACGCGCATGTGTAAGTTATCAGTCAATCATTAGTGCTAAGGAGGGTCATTGTGCTCAGAGAAATAGATCCATACATTACATTTCCCCTCTCGCCTTAAATGCACATCCTCTTGTAATATGCATTCTTACCTTCCGATCAAGATAACTGATATTCTATCACTGCTGATCATGAATTCATAAATTTCTTTACAGTCTCCCCTCCACTTCCATCACTCCAAAGAAAACAACACTTGTTTCAATACAGCACTTGCCCTCTAATCTAGACAACATCCTGGTAAACTTATTTTTCATCCTCTTCACAGCCTCCACATCCTTCCTACTATGAGAGAACCAAAAATGAATGCAATACTCAAGATGCAGCCTAAATAGAGCTTAATTAAGTTGCAACATTACTTCCTGATTCATGAACTAAGTTTCTTAACTCATAAAGGTAACCTTGCTATATACCTTCTTTACTATCCTATTGGCTTGTGTGACCACTTTCAGGAAGTTATGGACTTGGATCTGAAAGTCCCTCTCTATATCAAATTGTAGACATTTCTAATTTACTGTCATCAGTGTAAATTAAATTACTCCATAAATACTTATAATAGTTTTGCTTATATCAGGAATAAAGAATAATCTTCAACCATTTTAAATTTCATACCAGGGTTCAGAGGGTGCAATATTAATACTAAATATTATTCTTCTCTAAAGCCAGTAAATGGTCACTTCTGCATCACATGGCCAAATGCATTCCCATCTGGAAGACAATCAGAGCAAACCACCATTAATGAATTACAAACATTTGTAGATTCTCTCTTTTTTGTGATAAGCTTCCCCTGCAATGAATTATGCTCTCTAGGAAAAGGATTATATTTCTGCAGCAATTGAATTACATTCAATCAAGTTCCCCAACAGACTTTGGAAACAAAAACAACCTCATAATGTTGTTAAGATGCAGAAGAAATGGAAATCCAATGTGGGTTGGAAATAACATACCATGTTCATAGCTTCATCGCGGTCTGGTTCAGGAACTGCAAGGCATCTGACACAAGATCCTACAAAGGATTGCAAGGACTGCTGAGAGGATCATCAGGGTCTCTCTTCCACCCATCCAAACTACTTCTCAGGAGTGCCCTTGGCAGTTCTGGCCACTATGCGTAGGAAAATAATTAATATTTATCAATATGAAGGGAGTTTACATAAATTAAATGCTAATTTGTTCACCAGAGGCATTACAGAATATGGAAAAAATAATTTTTAAAAAATAATTTTTACTGAGGACTGTGAATATAAATTGCCATCAATTTGACTTGTATAATGAGGAATTTTGAACTTTAGTTTTACAAACAAATTTTATTGCCTATTAATGATGAGGGTAATAGGTGTAAGATCATAGATTCACTTTGATTTCATTAAATGCCAGAATAATCTCAGTAGGCTATTAGCCTCTATGAGTTTCTATGTTTCCATTATGTATTACAAGACAATAATTCCTATGTCTTGTACATCCTTTATTTTTATCTAATTCCTCTATTCGGTCTAATAGAGAAAATACATGTAAATCTGATATTACCGGTAAGTTAGAAAGAGACCTTTGTGGACTCTATTTTGATTTCAATATTGATGAGTCTGGTAAAAAGATTTATTTAGTTGGGAGGTATCTCGCTCATAACTGGTTCAATAACAGTAAATAACTGATTCAGAGTCATTGACACTTTTAACTTCTGGGTAGATTTGAAGTTAGGCAACGCCCTTCTTTTGACCACTTCTCTGTGGCCAATTTGAAGAGCATACAACAACTAGCATCAATAAATAATTTTCATAAACATTACTTTCAGATCAAAAAATGAAGCATTTCGATCTTGCCACACTAGAGTGAGACAAATGCCAAATTTTGTCATCACATTTTCAGAAAGCATGACCTTTGGATTATTAATTTTGCCCTAATGTCTGAACATGAAGCTTTCTGGATAGAAAATTTATATTAAGTGCTCCCTTAGGGATCCATCAACATCAGGGCTGATAAAGAGGTTGCAAGTTTTAAAGGATGCAGCTGGAATTTTTCTACAATCTCTGTGATTGCAGTTCCTTGCCATCTTTCTTTCTGATTACTTCCAATAATGCCGTAAGTATTTTATTCAATCTTGCAGCAGCTTATAAACTTTAACTACATTTGTTTTATGTGTTTGAAAATACATAGTATAAATTTAACATGTTATTCTCAGAGATAGGAAATGATAAAAAGATTTCTTAAATAGTTTCTTACTAGAAAGACAATAAAGTCCTTATAATGAGATAATAGCTTGCTCCCAATAACTTTCTCACTACTTGGAAAATAAGGTGAAAATGTCAGGAACCATGTAGAGCTACATATGTCATGCAACCAACAGACAGTTCATTACGGATATGCCAGCTAGCTGTGCAGCCAAAATTTTCTGTTCTGTTCCTAAGAATCCAAGAATGTTCTTTAATTATCTGAGCTGAAGGGCCTGAATCACCTCATATTCTGCCCCTTAACTTTACACTAGCTAAAGCTGGTAAATCTAACATGAGCTCATTTAAACAAAAATTGATGTCAATTTTAATTACTATTTTAATTAAAGTTGGCATCCATTTTTGTATAAATCAAAGTACATGGCTTTATTCACATAAAATAACTACTCATGATTTAATTAATTTATGTAAGCTTCTGTAATTTATTTTTATTTGTATTTGTTTATTTTATCTTTTAGTTGCTTAAATATGTCTTGGCTGATTCCATATATGTCTGACAATAAGGGTTGTCAGTAGGCCACCAGGGTAATACAGAGGCAGAGTCTCTCTTTGCACTACCTGAGGACTAGTTGTCAGTTGTGGCCCACTGCCCCTTAAGGAATAACAAGGTGCATTCAATAAAAGCATATTAAGATATGGGATCAAGGGGTTAGAGAAAGGGTGAAATGTGGGCCAGGTCCAGTACAATCCCGGTCATGATCATTAGGACGGTTTATGCATACAAAATCATGTTGCTTTTACTTTATTCTTCGTTTTTATTGTAATATATAAATCAAGAATAAACATGAATTATTCATAGTTATATGTCTGTTTCCAGTATTATTGAAATTGTTAGCTCAAATGAACTCCAAATAATTTATCATTTTGATAGCTGAACAGGTTACATGTAATAACTGTGCAATAAATCGCATCGTCTATTATTTAAAATAAAATAATTTTATATGAGAAATGAGATGCCTTTTTCTACATATTTGGTTTGCTTGCATAAACTGAAGTTAGTGAAGCTTGGGTTTCATCCATTAAGAACATCAATAAAATTATTATTCCTATTTTTAAGTCCTTTGTTTTATTTTTTGCCCTGACATTCTGCCTGGGTTGAAATAAGTCTAGCTGGGGACCCTTTTGTAAAATGTAGACTTGTTCTTCAGTACATTGTGTGCACAGTTTGATGGCTTGTGTCAATGTATGTTTCCCCCTTCACTTGTTTTGCAATTTGTGAGCTCTGCCTATAACCACCAAATACTCCCAATGTGATCTCTAAGATCCAAACTACATATTATTTCACATTGCAACTTCAATGCAAAGGCTAATTTTACTTACCGGACTTGTCGGGAAATGATTAAGCAGTTGCTGCAACAGGAGACTCTATACCGTCAGTGGATTTAGTCTATCCAACAAAAAAAATCGCTTCCCTTATATTGGCTTTAATTAGGCAGTGGAAAGAATAAGCTGTGGGGCATCACTACATGATCCTACAATTTGTACTGGCAACAATACAACAAAATATCTCTGCTCAGTTGTGCAAATCATTGATCATTCCAAGACACATAGTGAATAGATAGAGAGGCCCAAGATCTATTGGAAAAATCTAATTCACATTGCATGCAACAAACAGATGCAATTAACTTTTTCTGCTTTGGCCTACAATTGATTTAATTCTACTCTTGGACATCTGATATATAAATCCCAGATGGCACCAAGCTGTACCTCCGTTGAGTTGTAGCTCAGATTTAGTTGTTTATAATTGCTTTTTAGGATCATGAGGATGGTTTTGAGGACAGCGAAGTGAGTTAGGGTTCAGGGACAGGAATGTGAGGAATTAAATTTCAGCTGATTTTAAGTCCACCCCACGTTCGAAGGTCTGCCTCACAGACATGGGACAGCCATAGCTAGATGTCATATGTTGGGCTGGCAGAAAGTGGACAAGGGCCCATCCGCCAGGAACAAGTTACGATGACTTCCTAGGTTCATGAATCAGCAGGGCTGATTTTCAAGGCCTAGTGTTCGGGATTCATCATTGGCACGTCTGGAGGCATTATGCTTGGTGATTGCCATATCCTGGGATCAATGCCAAGGATTGAGACCCGAGGGTCAAGTGGGAAGTCTGGAAGTTGAGCACCACTGGCCAGAGCAAGGTCTGAATTTCTGATAGTCTAGTAGGGAAATTGCCCAATGTCTGTAAGTCTGAGTTCACTGGATGCTGGAGGATAGAGGCCTATCCACAGGTTAAAGGACTAGAGATAATGGCAAAGTCAAAAAACAAAGAAATTATGGAGGATCTTCTGATCATGAAGTCTATGTAGGTCAAAAAGGAATCACTCAAATTTCTCACATTTTTCATTTATGATCTTCATTCTTTTCAGCTAAACCATTTCAAAAGCCTGGGAACAGAAAATACTACTGAAATTGAAGGATACAGCCGAGCCTATCACAGGAATAGCCCTCCTCACTATTAAGTATTGTTATGAATGTACCACAGCTCTGAGGGGCCGAAGGGTGCGGGACCAGCCCCCTCCTTCCGGAGAATTGCAAGATCGCTATTAATTCGGGTCTTGGACCCAGGAAATGAGAGACAATGCAACGGATTTGACCATTGTTCTTAGAGACACCTGTGTGAATTGCGACTCTATACTACGTGCCAGCTATCAGGGACATGGACACCCTCGGGCAATGTGGGGTGGGGATTGTATCACCCTACCTTGATTGATATCTACAAATCTGCCAGTCACGATAAAAAGGGGACTGCAGGAGGCAGTACCCCAGCGACGCACCAGAAGGAGACACCATTGCTCATCGCTCCCGTGATGACGGGAAGCTGTTCGGGAGCCACGTGTGATTCGTTTCCCCTAGCCTGGGGAACGAGTGGCTGATAACACCGAAAAGGACTTCGAACTGACAACGGGGAACCCACGTTCCCAATTCAACGAGTTGAGTCCAAAAGGCTGGCAAGTTTATTTTCTCACCAAAATTCTTTCTCTCTCCAACCAGTGAAAACCCAGCGGTCCCCAAACGGCTAAGAGCCTGTATGAACTGGCGAGACTTTCATATTGCCATCGGACAATATTTTTACCCCTAGACAAAACGATAGAGCCACTTCTTATTGTTGATTATTACTATACCCGCGCTTTAGATTGAGTATTGACGATGTATATTATCTGAATGTTTGTATTAACCTTACTTTTGTGCCCCTTTATAAATAAAAATGTTTAAAAATAGTACCATCAGACTTCAGTGGACCTCTCTATCTTTGCTGGTAAGTGATTCAGTTACGGGGTTTCGTAACAGTATACTTGCGTGGCGTTCCATCCATCATCAAAGACTCCAGCATATTCTCACTACCACCATCAGGTAGGAGGTATAGAAGCATTAGGTCCCACATCACCAAGTCCAGGAACAATTATTACCCTTTATCTATCCAGCTCCTTAACCAGCGTGGAGAACTTCATTCACCACTACTCCAAACTTAATTTACAACCTATACACTCACTTTCAAGGACTCTTTCCAACTCATGTTCTCAGCATTATTTTTATTTGCACATTTTGTCTTCTTTTGTAGATGGTAGTTTGTCAGTCTTTGTTTATGCATACTTTTTGGAAAATTCCAATGTATTTCTTTTTTTCCTATGTGCTTGTAAGAATATGAATCTCAAGGTAACATATACATTGATAATTAATGAACTTAGTAGAAATTTTACGGTCAACCTTCTCTGTTCCGACAGTGATGTCTGTCTACTCTGATCTTATTTGGCTGCATTAGATCCATATTTTTCTATAAAAACACTTCTTACACATTGTACTTGTAGCTCACTACAGTATCTCCTCTTGTAACTCATTCAGGCATTCATCACTTTTAGGAAACCTCAAATCCACATGATTAACTCCCAGATACCCTTTTCATTTTTCCTAAACCTGAACACTCTAGTTCTGGACTTTCCTCTCCTGACTACATCTCTTCCCTATGACCCTCATCATTTAATAAACCTCTGTAAATTTACCCCTCAACCTCCTACATTTAATTCAGAATAAACCCAGCTTATCCAAACTCTCCTTGTAACTATAGCTCTCCATTCCAGGCAAGATGATAGCAGATCTCTTCTGTAACCTCTCTCTTTTGTTACTACATCTTCCCTGTAGTGCTGTGACCAGAACCGTGTACAATGCTGTATGTGCAATCTAACCAATGTTGTATATTACTGTAATGTCCTATCTCTCTAATACTTGTAAAATGCATCTGTAGTTTTTAAGTCATTGAGTTACAGTCCCTCCCCTGCACTCCTTTGTCGCAAACAGATTTTTTCTAAAGCCCTTTCTAAATTCTTCTTTAAATCTATTCTGTTATTGATCTAACGGAAGTGAGCCTTTCCTAACTAATCATGTATAACTATATATACCTCAATTAAAGTCACTTCTGTAAGTACAATCTCATTCTAGCTATCTGTACACTAAAATTCTTTCATTCACACTGTATGCTTGTAATTCATTTTTGAATTTTTACTAATGCAATTACTTCCTTTCTGAAATGTGGTGACCAATGCTGTTTACAGTCCTTGAATAGAGTCCTGTTGGTATTTTATACATTTCTAACATGGTCTGTCTGACTCTTATTTCTACAGTAGGCTATTAGGGGAAAATATCCTATATCCTTTCATTTTCAATTTATACACTTAGCCTTTGATTTCAAGAGATTCGTGCACATGTACCGTATTTTGGGATCTCTCTGCTTCCATACACTTCCCAGTGGATTACTATCCCGTTTGACCTTCCCTCATGAATTCTCCTCTTTTCATCACGTGACTGGTCGATTGATACATTCTTGCAGTTGCAGCTTTATTATTTGCCATCAATCATGTGGCCAATTTTCTGCAAAAGTTTTTAATGATTCATCTAAATTTGTCTATTTTCATTAACATATCTTCAGAACAGCAAAGGACCTACCATTTGCCCTGGCAAGCATCAATATAAGCACTTGCCTTGACAAAGGCATGTCATGTGTTAGTCTTTTTTTCCCATCACTGAACCAATTTTTCATTTCTCCTCATTGTTATTTAAATTCTGTAGCTTTTTACCTTTATTCCATGTGGGAACGTGTCAAAAGCCTTTCTAAATGTTTATATGTAATGCACTACTTTTATCAAATCTGAGTTATCACTTCAAAAATAAGCAAGTTAATCTTTCATAAACATCAAATCCTCTCTGTCATTGATAAACCTTTATCATTTTAAATGATTATTATATTGTTTCTTGGAATTTCCTCAATAATATTCCAAAGGCCAAGGTCACAATTCTGCAATGTATTAACTCAGTCTATCTCTTTTTTTCTCTTTAACAACAGAAACATAACAGTAATCATGCTGCACTGCACAGGGACCAAGAAATCATTGAAAAATAATTGTCAGAGTCTCAGCTATTTTCCCTCTTGATTCCTTTTATATACCTTGTAAGTAGGATACACTTGATCTTGGTCTTTTGATTGATTGCTACTTTCACAGATGAATAATCCACTAATACTTCCACTCATATTTATCTCATCAGATATTGCACAATCCTTATTAACTGTATACAGAGGAGCTGAAACATGCATTTAGAACCATCTCCATACCTTCTGACTCCACCTGCAAGGTACCATTTTCATATATTATGGACTCCAATTCTTTTTTTAATTATCCTCTCATACTCTATTAATACAAGGTTGTTGGGGGATTTTTTGGCTTAAATTTTACTTACAACATTTTTTCATGACCTCTGCTTTCCTATTTTCTCTTTAGTTTCATCTTTGCATTTTCAAATTTCTCTGGAATTTCTGCAGTAATGATATTTCTGTGAGTGACATGGACTCTCTTTCTTATTATATTCTCCTCTGTGTGAAACTTGACATCCAACAGGTTCCAGCTTTAGAAAAAATATTTCTTCTGAACTGTAAACATCTCCTCCTTGGAAGTTACCCATTGTTTTGATACTAGTTTACCTACAGGAAGCCATATGAAGTCCAACTTTCCTAAATCAAAGAAGAAAGAAGCTGTCCTGCTGATAACCCTTACACTTGCTCAGTTTCTTCCCTTTAAACTAAGTTCTGAAATACTCTTTATGAATTCTGTGTATTCTGTATTCTCTTCATTGATTGCATCCCATTTAATATTGGTGTGGTTGAAATCTCCTGCTATTAATGCCCTACTAAATTGCACTGCACAGAAACGTGTCCATTTGAATGTTCACCTATCTCCTCATGAATGGACAAATAGCTGTATAACCCTTCCAACATGTGATGCCCCTTTTTAAAGTCATGGTCATGCAGCCATATGATTGTACATCACTGAAACAGGGCCTTTAGCCTACCCTGTCTATGTTGCCTGTTGTACTTATCTACACTAATCCCATTTTAGTCTTGAATTTCAAATCATTTCAAACATTTCTTTCTCTTTCTAACATCTAATCCTTCCTGAAATTTGCAATTAAGATATCTCCCCAACGCACTCTTTCTTCATTCATCACTCTATTTCACCTGAAAAGTCTTGTAACCATGAATGCTGGGCTTCCATTTCTTTCTTCTCTAAAGTACAAAACAGTAAAAATTAAAGGGAACATTGATAGTGAGTTTCCAAATCATGAAGAGTTTAAGTAATAAATATAAAGTGGAACTGTTTCCAGGAACAAAGGGATTGCTAAGTACAAGATAGGGAATAAAATATTATCATATGAATCATTGTAATGTTTGATGCCAGGTTTTTGTGAGCTTGAAGGATAGTGTAAGAAGATATAATAATATTTTTAAAAATATAATGGGGTCTGTTCTTGAAAGAGAAGAATTTATCAGGCTAATTGGAAAGGACAGCAGTGTGGGCCTAATTGGACAGCTCTTTAAAAAACATGGCATTGACTTCATCGGCCAAGTAATTTGTTCTTTGCAACATCAGCGAACTTTGCCTCTTTCCAGTTCCTTCCAGGTCTTTGTGCTTCTCAAACAACTGGAAAGATTCTGAGGTGAAAGGTGTCTAATCAATGAACATAGTCAAGTTATCAAATGCAGAGCACCATCTGCTGAAAGCGGGTGACATCCTGCTATTCGGGTGTTAAAAATGCTTGTTAAAAGTGAAAGCAGAAAATGATTGAAGAATTGCATGTTCATCAATATCTGTAAATGAAAGAACCAAGTTAAGGCTTTTGGGATGGACTTTCAGAATGTAGTGCTTGATGCATGTATTTATGATGCTTACTTTTTTATGTGCCAACAAATCTGCTGTTACTTTTGTACCTTTTCATTTACACTTCAACGTTTTAGTAGTGATTTTTTAAAAAATTTATATACTGTAGCTGGTTTATTTGATCTGATCAATTATCAGATTTCTAACTTAAAATTACAATATATTTGCTAAGATGTTTTCTTCGTTCTTTTTATATTGTACTGAGGAATGAATGAAATATAAAAGTAAGCAAGAATAAGCTGAACTTGTTTTATACCATATGTGATTTTTCTTTTTATTTATAGATGTCTTAGATACTCAAGGGCATTCATGGTTCTTAATCATTTACTGGTGCATTTATGGAATGCTGCGTGGGAGCTCGAGACTATTTGGCATATATGGAGAATGATTCCTGCTTTCTTTCTGAGAAGATTATTTAGATTAACTCTCTGACAGCATGAAAGTCTCGAGAAAACACGATACAACAGATGCAACAGTTGGATGGGAAATTTTTGCTTCCAGTTATTCAACTTCATCCTTACTGTGAATTTCAGGCATGCATAAATATCTCTTTTTATGCCATTAATTTTCAATGGCAAAGCAGCAGACTGCAGCTGCTGATGACTATGATCACAGATGTCTCATGTAATTGACCCCAGTGTGTGCTGAGAAGACAGAAGAGCTTGGAGCAAGTGCTTTGTAATCTTCTCATAGTTTATGCATGTTCCTGTAAAGTTCACAAAGTGATGGCTAATTGTATGTTACACCTCCTCAAAAGAAACTAGGAAACTTTCCAGTTGGCATAGCTTCTCCAGATAAATACCGACGCCACGATTTACCAGATAGTTGTATTAGTAGCCATCTGACCGAATGTATGTGGACCCCAATCATCAGCAATATCTTTCAAGTTGGAGAGGTTATTCCAGGTCATGCTATTCATTTGCTTCATTTGGCTTCTTATAGGTAAATTACTATCAAAACAATGGGAAGCTTCCAAGGAGGAGATGTTTACAGTTCAGATGAAATATTTTTCTGAAGCAGGAATCTGTTGGATGTCAAGTTTCACACAGAGAAGAATAAAGTAATTTATAAAGCATTTAATTTGGTACCAAATTACCTTAAAAGTAACACTGACTTACACAAAAGCAATTCTGTGACATAGATAAATTTGTTCTAAAAGAACTGTAGATTTTCCAAACTAAGGGAAGGTAGTAATGTATGATTTGAGGAAATGCAGACTGTAAGATCTACTTTGTACCCTAACTTCAATTCCTTTCTCTAGAAAGGCAGCTTAACCTCCTCTCCATCTGTAATGTCACGCAGCTGGGATTCATCAAAGCCTCCGTTTTTGTTCCTGTGCCTTTGATTGTTGATGGATGTGGGTATGATGCCATTCGTCTCAGGGCCAGTGACTGAGAGCCCCTTAATTAAGCGATCAGAAGAAAGGGATCTGACAGTGGTCTCCTCATCCTCCATAACTACTATGGAAATCTTGGTCAAGGCCACTATGAAGCCATTAATTCCAAAGAAAACCAGCAAATTCAATAGGTGAATGATAACAGCCAGTCAGATTCCAGAAAGGATATTTATATGAACTGGACAGCATGGGGCATGCCTCGATAGCTTAATAAAGTCTGGAAGTGACTCAACAGATATTCAACAGATATTCATTCTCCATGGCAATCTAAAGGTGAATTTGACCAATTCTTTCACAGGTAGTTGATCTATGAAATGAGCTCTTAATTTTTAATTAAGATCTTGCTGAAATGCATCGACTCAAGAACATAACAGAAAATAGAAGCGGCCCTCAATCCCGCCCCCATCTTTCAATATGAGGGTGGCTGCCCAGCTCCAGGAATGTAAGTTTCCTCTTCTATGCCAGTTCCTCTTAGCCATTAATTCATCTACTTTCTCCATTGATCAAATCCCCACAACCCTCCAGTGCAGTTACATTTAAATAGTTTATGAAGACTGTGTAGCTCGCGTTGTAGTTCCATGATGAATTTGACCTGGTGTGGTTGGGTTCCTCACTTCTTGGGAAGCTTAGCTCAGGCTGAGATAGGAATAAAAGTTGATGCCACATTAGTGGAGATTTTGAACTGAGATGAGCAGGGATTTTGTATACTTTCTCATTGCTAATGAGGTCATCTTGACCATTCAGTCTATACCAACCCTTGGAGCACTTTATTAAGACTCATTATGTAACTTACTTCCCTCTAATCAATTCTGTCTCACATGTGCATTCACTTACTGTTCTCATGACATTCATATTGTATCTGATTGTATATTGTATATTGTATCATATTGTATTACAGCAGCCTACCATAAACACAAGAGATTCTGCAGATGCTGGAAAACTTGAATAACACATACAGAATGCTGGAGGAATTCAGCAAGTCAAACAGCATCTTTGGAGAGAAATAGACAGTCAACATTTCAGGCCAAGACCCTTCATCAGGACTGGAAAGGAAGGGGCAGAAGCCAGAGTAAGATGATGCATGAAGGAAAGGAGTACATGCTGGTATGTGATAGGTGAAACCACATGAGGAGAGGAGAAGGTGGATGGGTGGGGGTGAAGGAGGTACCTCAGAGATGATAGATGAAAGAAGTAAAGGGCTGAAGAGGGAGGAATCTGCCATGGAAGAAGTGAAGAAGGAGGGACACCAGAGAAAGGCGATGAGCAGGTGAGGAGAAGAGTTGAGAGGGAAATCAGACTGGGGAATGGAAAAAAAGAAGTGGAGTGAGGGGAGAGAAATGCCAAGTTGGTGAGATCAGTGTCCATGCCATCAGGTTGCAAGCTACCCAGGCAGAACATGAAGCGTTGCTCCTCTGACCTGAGCGTGGCCTCAGCATGGTGGTAGAGGACACCATGAACCCACATGACGGAATGAGATTGGGAAGTCGAATTGACATGGAAAGCCACCTCAAAATCCTGCATTTTGTACCACCATCAAGATCCCAAACAGTCTCTCCAGTTGAGGGGACACTTCACCTGACAGCCTGTCAGGGACACATACTGTATCCAGTGCTCCCAGTGAGGCCTCATCTTCACTGCTGAGACTGGAAGACCATTTCATCAAGAACTTTTACTCTATCTGCCACAAAAGTCAGAAGGTGGTATCGGGTTATTAGGGTAAAGAGGATATTCAGAGAGAGAGTGAGACCGAGAGAGAGAAGAAACCAAACAAAAGGATGTGTAAAATGCAGACCTGTAGAAAATATCCAGCAGGTCAAGCTGTACTGATAGAGAGGTATTGCTTTATTATTGTCACATCATCAAGATACAGTGAAAATCTTGTCTTCTGTACTATTCATGCAGCTCAAAATCATTACATGGTGCATTGAGGTAGAACAAGGTAAAACAATAATGATGTAGAATGAAGTGTAAAAGCCACAAAGAAATTACAGTGAAGGTAAATGAAAAAGTGGCAGATCATAACAAAATAGAATGTAAGGTCAAGAGTCCATGTTATCGTACAAGGGATCTGTTCAAGTGTATGATGACAGCAAGATAGAAGCTGTCCTTGAGCCTGGTGGTATGTGCATTTGTGTCTTTTGCCCGATGGGAGGCTGCAGAAGGATGAAGGTCTAGGATGGTTGGGGTCTTTAATTATGCTGGTTGCTTAACAGAGGCAGTGAGAAATTCATAGTATGGAGACTGGTTTCCACAATGTGCTGCTCTGTGTCCATAATTTCTTGCAGTTGCTTGTGGTCACGTGAGAAAAACTAAGTGAATATTGCAGATGAACGAAGACTTAAGAATCTTTTTCTTTCCTCAGAAATGCCCGACCTGAAGAGTGTTTCTAAAGCTTTCTGAAACTATTTCAGATTTCCAGTATCTGTATTTTGTTTTCACTTTCTAATCTAGGTTTGGTCTATGTTGTGGGTTCTTGGGAGCTTCCCTACTGCAGCTGGGCTGTCATTTGTAGCTAAGCACTTATGCAAATTCTGTACATTGAAAATCGGATATCTTAGTGAGCCTTGGAGCTTCCATATTTTAAAATAACTTGGGCCTGGCAGGTGTATACATTTGAACAACTATGTGGTGTGATATCTCTTAAAGCAAATGAGTTGCAGGTACCGCTGGGCCATCGGATTAGGGAGTGATCTTATTCATTGCAGATCTCAGTGCAAGAACTGGCACAGCAATGTGATAGGAAACATATTAAAGCACTAAAATTCCCATCATAACTGAGACGTTGATACTATAGAACAATGTGCTGTGAGAATGTCAAGTGAAACATTAGTTTAGACTTTGCTCAGAACTGTGCACTGCTTTAACTGCTTAAATTCCAGTTACCCTAGCTTGCAGTAAAAACATTAGCAGCCCAAAAGCAAAGTGACCTGGGTCATTATCTCTCTTTCTACCTCCATAGGGGCTACTTGCTCTGCTGAATTTCTCAAAAACTTTCTGATTATATCATGACAATTAGTATGAATACGTTAAGTATAGCTGTTCTTTTAAATAACAGCCATGAAATTGGGCTGATTCCTGTATTTGTCAGCTCCATGTCAGGTACCAATTTGATTTCACTTTTATGCACAAAAGAAAGAGCATATTTTCAGCAAACGCATGCAAATTATTAGCAATGTGTACCACTTTCACACAATGGAAGTATACCGGGTCAGCAGATTGTGACATCATTTTTTTTTGTGTAATACTGTTTTTACTGCATTGCACAGTAATCCATCCAACTAAAACCCAGCATATCCTGTACTTAGCACATTAGGGTACCCTGAAAGGATTCCTCCCTTCTCAAACCATGATAGATAAATGGTTCTTCAGTGACTTGTTAGTCTTCGATGTTTGTTTAGGGGCTGAATTGATTGCATATTGAATTCGCAATTTCAACAGAGGCAAGAAGATTCAGTGGATTGAAATGTAGTTTTTAACAAGACTGCAATGGTTTCAACCTGACCTGGAGCTTTGTTAGTGAAACCTCTGAACACGCAGTATGACACAGTGGAGGGGAAGGAGAAGGAAGAGGAGCAAGAGCAGGATTCCAGATCAGTGTGATATGCCAGGAGTGGGATGTGTTCTCAAAAGCACAGCTTCTCTACAGAAGGTGTGCAGTGAGCATCTCTCCAAGCACTTGCATAAAAGAGCCACTACTTTTCTGTAAATCTGCCGAATGCTGCATCTACATCTGGAACTGTACAGGAGGGCTAGAACCACCTTCTTAAAGGGCATCAAAATAATGAATGCAATATATTTTTAAACCTCTGGATCTTTTCTAGACTAATGCTGCAGGTGTTACATACTATTCACAATTTGTAGTGCAACACACTGCCTTAGTAAAATCACAGAGGATCTCAGAGCAAATGGAGCAACAAAGGCACCAGGATTCAATGACTGCACCACATTGACACAGCCTTTTGATCAACTCATTGGAAAAAAGGGTACAAAGGACATCCGTTCACCACCCGATCTTCACACACAAAAAAAAATGTTGGTCTAACCTCAGTCATGTTGCCACCAGAAAAGTCACGGAGCCAACAATCAGTATGTTTCTGAGTTCTGGGCTGCTCATGAGAGTCTTTCAACACACAGCACAGGGCTGATGCCCCAGTTCTTTGCAGACTTTTGCATACTCTGCAACCTGGCAACAGCATGGACTGAAGCCTTACCAGCAACAGGGAAGCAAGAAATGGTACAACCATTGGAAGTCAAGAAATAGGAAGCAGAGTACAATGAAAGTAGGAGGTGATATTAACTGGCAGCATAGATAGGGACCAACTGGCAGCACTGTATTTTCAGTAAAGGGAAGCACAAATGTAATTACTTTTCCTCTGAGAATAAAAACATTTATGCCAGTATGCATTTCTCAGGAAATCAAAGTCTCCTGAGCAGGATGCAGAAAACTTATTTCATAACCATTCAACTGGCAAGTATTCATCCACAAACAAGTATCATTAAACAAATAAGAATAAAAGAAATAGAATTAGAAGGCCACCTGGCTCATTAAGAAGTTGTACTGCAAGGTTAGTACTGAAAATATAGCCCTGATATTTCTTGGGGTAGGACTTCAGAGTTTGAAAGGGCAATATTGCCAAACAATCTAGAAAATTATATTTCCCCTGGTACCATAGAGGAAGCAAAAAATACTCAACCACGCTCTGTCCCAATAACAGCCTCTACATTATTGTCTCTACGATAAAACCTTTCTGTCAAACATAATGGCTGCAAACCAATAGCTCATTTTCACAAAAGTTCACTACAGGATTAATCAAGAGGGATTAATGTAAACCTACAAGAAATCTAAGCATCAATTATACAGCATAATTACAGGATGCAACCAGATAACACTGGAATATTAACTTGAGTTTTATGAAGTTAACTCATTTGGTTGCTGAAAGCATTTATGAAGAATTTGTAATACTATGTGAAGCAAAATTCTAGAGCCCAAACCCCCAACTTGAAATTTTAGTTCTGTTTACAATGGTTAATTCTCACAAAAGGATTACTTAGAAGTTAATGCTGAATCAAGTATACTATGAAATTCTAGGAATTTTCTGCAGCTGTTCACAAGCTAAAGGCAAGAGCTCTCAAGGGACATTTTGCTTGGTGAATATTGTTTTGCAGGTGAAAAGTGGTTTATAAATGTAAAACCAGAGAAGATAATGTGTTAGAAAAATCAGAGAAGCCATATCTCATAAGCTGTGTAATTAACAATTAATGGCAAATGTACTAATTACACAAATAAGATAAAACACGGAAAAAGGTCTTTACTAAAAAAACGGGCACCATGATAGCACAGCGTTTAGCTTGATGCTATAACAGCTAGATGTGTTCTGGAGTTCAGAGTTAATTCCGGTACCATTCTGTAAGAAGTCACATGGAATGGGTGGATTTCCCTCAGTTGCTCCGATTTCCTCCCATAGTCAAAGAAGTGCCAGTGAGGTTAACCAGTTATTGTAGGCTGTCCTGGGATTAGGTAGGGGTTAATCAAGGTTGTAGGTTGCTGGGGCAGCATAGCTTGAAAAGCCAGAAGAGTCTGCTGCATGCTATGTCACTAAATCAATAAATAAAACTGAAAATAAATCAATGGACTTTTATAAGGTTTATTAAGAGATGTTTCCCGACATTAAGTAAAAGTAATATTTTTATGCTTTCCTCTTGGACTGTTTAATTCTGTCAATTTTATGTCAGAGAAGTGTAAAGTTATCAATTTTAAGCTTAAAAGTTAAATATCAGTGTTTCCTTAATGGTGTTCAGTAGAAAAAATTGGAGAAGTGGAGATATGCAGGGTTCTAAGCTTGGAAAGGACGACTAGAAAGTATTATGATAAACTCTTTATGATGCTTGGACATAGCAATCCTGTCGAACCCTCCAGACTTAGAACATTTCATAATTAAGTGCCCACCATTCTACTTACCGAGAGAGTTTTCCACCAAGATCCTGAAAGCAGTATACACACTGTCAAAGGCAGATGTTAAGCAAGCATTTGATGCATTGAGCACTGTGAATAGCAAATAAGAATCAGCCTATCCTGACGCCTTTCACATCTTTTCCAGGGACTTCAATCAGGCTCGCTTGAGGAAATCTCTGATCAATTATCATAAACATATCACCTGCTGCACTGGGGGTCTGAACACACTCGACCAAATGAGGAATACCTACCGTTCCATCCCTAGATTTTTTTGGGAAATCTGAATACCTGGCTGTCCTCCTCCTACCTGCATACAGCCAGAGTCTAAAGAGTAAGGACAACAAAGAGGTGATCACATGAGGCAGAGGAATGGCTACGAGATTCCTTTCAGTTGTGGACTGGGACATGTTACTGAACTCAAAGCATCTGAATGAATGTGCCACAGTTGGTGTAACCTTCACAAAGATACCTGTGAATGGGTGTGTCCCCATATATCATTCAGAATCTTTCCCAACCAGAAACTCTGGATGAAACAAGAGATCCACAACTTCTTAATGGATCAATTGGTGTCATTCAGGTCTGGGGACCAAGAAAAGAGTACAATGTCTAAGTATGACCTCTGGAAAGCCATCTTACCTGAGAAGTAGCAATTCCAGACCATAAGACCATAAGACATAGGAGCAGAATTAGGCCATCTGGCCCATCAAGTCCACTCCACTATTCAATCATGGCTGATCCTTTTTTTCCTCCTCCTTAACCCCAATTTCCAGCCTTCTTCCCGTAACCTTTGACACCATGTCCAATCAAGAAACTATCAATCTCTGTCTTAAATACACCCAATGACCTAGCCTCCACAGCTGCACGTGACAACAAATTACACAAATTCACCACCCTTTGGTTAAAGAAATTTCTCCACATCTCTGTTTTGAAAGGGTGCCCCTCTATCCTGAGGCTGTGCCCTCTTGTCCTAGACTCCCCCATCATGGGAAACATCCTTTCCACATCTACTCAGTCTAGGTCTATCAACATTCGAAAGGTTTCAATGAGATCCCTCATTCATCCTTCTGAATTTCAGTGAGAACAGACCCAAACATTCCTTGTATGATAACCCTTTCATTCCTGGAATCATCCTTGTGAACTTCCTGTGGACCCTCTCCAATGCTAGTACAACTCTTCTAAGATGAGGACCCCAAAACTGCTCACAATACTCAAGGTGAGACCCCACCAGTGACTCAGATTTTTGGATTTTCTTCCGATTTAGAAAACAGTCCACACATTTATTTCTAATACCAAGTGCGTGACCATGCATTTTCCAACATTGTATTTCATTTGCCACTTCCTTGCCCATTCTCCTGATTTGTCTAAGTTCTTCTGCATCCTACCTGTTTTCTCAACATCACCTGCCCCTTCACCAATCTTTGTATCATCTGAAAACTTGGCAACAAAGCCATCTATTCCAACATCTAAATCATTTATATATAGCATAAAAAGAAGTGGTCCCAACACCAACTCCTGCGGAACACCACTAGTCACTGGCAGCCAACCAAAAAATAATCCTTTTATTCCCATTCGTTGCCTTCTTCCAATCAGCCAATGCTCTAACCATGTTGGTAACTTTCCTGTTATATTACGGGCTCTTAACTTGGTAAGCAGCCTCATGCATGGCACCTTGTCAAAGGCCTTATGAAAGTCCAAATATACAACATCTACTGCATCCTCTATATCTGTCCTACCTGTAATGTCCTCAAAGAATTCCAATAGGCTCATCAGGCAAGATTTTCCTTGAAGGAAACCATGCTGACTTTGTACTATCTTGTCCTGTGTCACCAAATACTCTATCACCTCATTCTTAACAATTGACTCTAACATCTTCCCAAGCACTGAGGTTAGGCTAAATGATCTATAATTTCCTTTCTGCTGCCTTCCTCCTTTCCTAAATAGAGGAGTGACATTTGCAATTTTCCAGTCCTCTGGCACCATGCCAGAGTCCAATGATTTTTGAAAGATCATTTCCAATGCCACTACAATCTCTAATGCTACCTCTTTCAGAACCTCAGGGTGCAGTCAATCTGGTCTAGGTGACTTATGTACCTTTAGGTCTTTCAGACCAATCTTGACTCACAGTAAAATGCTAGACAGCTCTGGAAGGGTGTGAATGCTATCAAATCCTACAAAGTAAAACCAAGCGACCTACAGTATGAGACAGCAAAGTTTCGCTCCTAGGGGAGCTCAGTACCACTTGTGCTCACTTTGACCAACAACCTACAGAGACACCTTCATGGATTCCTATCAACTCCCAATGATCCTCTGATTTCAGTCTCCGAGGCTGACGCGAGAACATCCTTCAAGATGGTGGATGGTGGACCCATGGAAAACATCTGGCTCAGATGGTGTTTCTGGCCTAGTACTGTAGACATATGCTAATCAACCAGCTGAAGTGTTTACTAACATCTTTAATCTCTCATTTTAGCATCTTCCAGGATGCTTCAATCATATGGTACTCAAGAAGAAAATGGTAACCCACCTGAATGACTATTGTCCAGTAGTACTTAAATCCTCTAAGATGAAGTGCTTTGTGAGGTTAGCCATAAAGCATATCAACTCTTGCCCGAGGAGGGACTTGGATCTGTTCCAGTTTGCCTACTGTCACAACAGGCCAACAGCAGATGCCATTTTAATGGCTCTTCACTCAGTCCTGGAACATCTGGACAGCAAAGATGCATACATCAGCATGATCTTCATTGATTGTTGATTACAGCTCTGCATCCTATGCTATTATGTCCTTCAAACTAATCAAAAATGTCTAAGACCATGGCCTCAATATCTCCTTATGCAAACTGGATCTTCAATTTTATCACTTGCAGATCCTTGTCAGTTTGGTTTGGTGACAGTATCTCCTCCACAATCACCACTAGCACAGGTGCATATCAAGGTTGTGTGCTTAGCCCTGGCTCTGCTTGGTTTATATTTATGACCATGGGGCTAAGTACAGTCCCAATGTAATATTCAAATGTAGTGGTGACACCACTGTTGTTGGCTGAATCATAGGTGATGACAAACTGGCATATAGGAGGGAGAATGAAATTCAGTCACTTCTCACTCAACATCAGTAAAACTAAAGTGCTAATTATTGACTATACGAGTCAGTCCTCAGGAAGGAATCAGAAGTGGAGAGGGACAGTGACTTTCAATTCCATGGCATTGTCACTTCAGAGGAACTGTACTGGAATCTGCACACAAGTGCCATCACAAAGAAGGCACAGCAGTGCCTCTACTTTCTTAGAAGTTTGTGCAGATTCAGCAAGTAATCTAAAACTTTAACAAACGTCTATAGATACACAATGAAAAAATATCCTGAATGGTTGCATCATGGCTTGGTATGAATGTCCAATGTCCATGAACAGAAAAGTCTTGAGAAAGTAATGGATATAGCCCAGTCCATCACAGAAAAAACCCTCCCCATCACTGAGCATATCTGCAAGGAGTGCTACCAGCAGAAAACAACATTCATCATCAAGGAACCCCACCATCCAGGCCATACTCTCTTTTCACTGCTGCTATTGCGAAGGTGGTACAGGAGCCTTAGGTTCTAGGTTCAGGAGAAGTTATTATCTTTCAACCATCAGGCTACAGAACCAGCATGGATAACTTCACTGAACTGATTCCACAACTCATGGATTCACTTTCAAAGACTCTACAACAATTTGCACAGTTTGTCTTCTTTTGCATGTTAGTTGTTTGTCCACCTTTATTTGTGAGTAGTTTTTTATTGAATCTATTGTACTTCTTTGTATCTACTATGAATGCTCACAAGAAAATGAATCCCAGGGTAGTAAATGGCGATATATACAGTACGTGCTTAGGTGATAAATTTACTTTGATCTTGTACTATACTAGAAAGGTACAAAAGTTAACAGATTTGATTTTGGAAGCTTGGTCTTTATCTGGATTACTAAGGAGCTGAACTTAAGTTTCATTTATTAAACCCCTAGATGACTGAGTTTTGCAAATGCTGTATTACTGGACACTAAGTTGCCCTTGGAGGAATTTTAGCATGGATTCACCAGAATGATATCTGAGATAAATGCTAAAATATACCAGCAAGTTTCCTAGTCTAGGCATGTATTCCCTTGAAATTAAAAAATAAAGAGCTTGAGGTGTATAAGGAGATTATTGGAGTTGGTAGAGCAAGAAGAATGAAAGCATTACACTGCAGGCAGTGTTCAGAACAAAAGGCAAAGTAAAACTTTAGTGCGGACATCCAGAGAAAATATCAGGAAGTTTCTCTGTACAAAAGGGATTGTTGTTGAGTCTTAACTATCAACTTGAGATGAATAATGAATGCTAGCCTTGCACAACACCTACAGGTTTTTTAAGTTCAAGTTTAATTGTCATTCAACCATACACACATGTATACAGCTAAATGATTCAGCATTCTTCCATGGTCATGGTGTGATACAAACTGCATACAGTCACAAACAGCACACAGCACACAGCAGAAACCACATGCAATCACAAAAATAGTATTAGCCCAAATCCCTGAGTGGTATTGGCTGTAGATTGAGGAATAAAATAAAAGGGAGGTGAACTATAGGAGCGGCTGAGCCGATGCTGAAGATGCAGTATTATATTGCTCTAAATTTTCTGCTTAATTCTTTATTTCTATTTAGCTAAAGTTCTGATAGGTTTTCCAAGGTCAGCTAACTAGATTCTGCAAAAGAAACTGAAAGGGATCTCATGTACATGCACTGGATTTATCTACTAATTTATTTTAGTAAGGTTTAGTAAGTACAACATGTGCTTCTGGCTTTGTTCAAAAAGTACAGGACTGATGTTGCTCATAGATAAATCCTGAAATATCTGCCAAGCTACTTTTTTTAATATAGCAGATACAGAGTCACATTCATAATTGGCTCCTTTTTTCCCTTCTTTACTCAACTACCAAATAGTCCCTGAATTTAATCTTACACTTACAATGACAAAGTGAAGGCCAGTCAGCTCATACCTGGCCTGGGGGAACAATCCCATCATTATTTCATTGAATCAGACTCAGTCATGCAGGAAGGAAACGGGGTACAATCATCATCAATGTCCTTCTTCCAATCAAAAGGGCAGAAGTAGGGAAATTCACTCAAGATTGCTCAAAATTCAGCACCATTTATGAATCCTCAGATAAAGAAACAGTCTTCAGCCAAGTGTATCTAGACTGATAATATCCAGGCCTGGGCTGATAGATGGCAAATAACATTCGAGTCACACAAGTGTCCGGCAATGAGAATATTCAACAAGAGAAAATCCAGCTGTCATTCAGTGGCATTATCATCACTGAATCTCCACTCTCAATATATGAGAGAAGTTACCACTCACAACAAACTGAGCTGGAATAACCGTATACACAATTATCTGCAAGAGCAAGATGGAGGCTAAGAATCCTGTGACGAGTAACTTGCCTCCTATCTCCCCAAACCCTGTCCACAGTCCAAAAAGCTCAAGCGAGGAATGTGATGGAATATCCTCCACTTGCCTGAATGAGTACTACTTTAACAACTCTGAAGAAACTTAACATGATACAGGACATAGCAACAAGCTTGATAGGCACTCCATCCACAACCATTCACTCACTTCACCACCGACACACCGTAACAGCAATTTATACATCTACAGGATGCAATGCAGCAACCCACCAATACTTCTTAGATAGCACTTTCCAAATCTATGACCTTGATGACCTTGACCATTTAGAATGGCAAGTACAGGAAAAGCATGGGAAGAACACCACTACCAGAAAGTTGCCCACCAAGCTCCACACCTTGCTCCTAACTTGGAAGTATATTCCCATTCTTTCACCTTTGTTCCTTCAAGTTCATAGAACACCCTCCTTAATACACACATCTGGAGGGCAGCAATGTTTCAGGATGGCAGCTCACCACTATTTTAGGGTAATTAAAGATATAATGGCTATTAACTGATGGCCCAACTTGTGGTATACATATCCCTTGAGTTAATATAAAATATAAGCCCACCAAGATATCTAATACATGGAATCAAAGAATCATTTGCCTGCATAAAATATATAACCTTCTCTGCCTTGATGATCAACTACAGTTAATAATTCTCCTTAAATGTGAGAATATCTGCCTCCACAATCACATCTTTTATTATAATTTCAAAAGGAGACTTAATTCATGATAAAGATATATTACAAAAAGAAGAAATAGTGCAAAAACTCCTTTAAATTCTTGGTCAGTACATTACGTAGTGTAAACCTCAAAGAGAAAGAAAGAGAAAACACAAATATACAGTAGCATCATTGCTAGTACATGGCCTGATGAGGCAATACTCCTTTCATTGTCCAAAGGGTTTCCCTACCCCATTGTCAGCACTTGCCCCAATGAGGCAATACTCCTGACGAAGGGTCTCGGCCCGAAACGTCGACAGCGCTTCTCCCTATAGATGCTGCCTGGCCTGCTGTGTTTCACCAGCATTTTGTGTGTGTTGTTGTTTGAATTTCCAGCATCTGCAGATTTCCTCGTGTTTGCTCCTTTCATTGTCCAAAGTGTTTTCCTACCCAACTTCCACCCCATCGTCAGCACGTATCCATGCTTCAGTGCATCCACCAGTACGTACACCTGAAACCTGGATGAAGCCAGTCTGTAATGTTCCCTTACGGACATCTTTCTGTGCTGGAAGACCAACAAGTTTTGGGCACACTGAAAGCCATCTTTCACTGAGTTGATGATCTTTCAGCACCACTTGATGACTTCTCAGCATCTGTCCCCTGGAATGCTTGAAAGATCAGAGAATGCTGTTTTACTCTGCTGCTGGGGGCGAACTGGAACACAGTTCCTTGTTTCCGTCTCCACACCTTCTTATCAAAACCACAATCTGAAAAGTGGTTTGTGACTGTTTCTTCCCCACCACATTTGTCCCAAGATGAGTGAACAATGGGGTGTTATGTTAGCTGTAGGAGAAAGCTCTGACTGGGAGTGCATTTCCCACCACCAGCAAGCAAGGTCTTGATATTTGTTCATCAGATCCAGCATAGAGACATTCAGCCATATTGTCTGAACAATTTCTTTAAGGAACAAACCCACAAAATTCAACAGTGCACTCTGGTAGACTTATTGCCAAAGGTGGTTACTTGAGCGAACTCTACCCCAAAGGACAGGTAGTGCAACAATATTCAGTTGACTGGGGCATTGCACAGTAGAGAGGCCTGGCCTATCTTCCATAACACCAGGGACAGTTAGAACTTCAGTACTCAGTGTCACTTGATGCCCATGTACTTTGGGTCCACACACCAACTGATCTATCCAGAATGAGGGTATATACTTTTGCCTCCATTCACAGGGGATGTGTGCATCATGAGCCATTGGACTAGCACAAATTGGACCTCTGGGTAAACCAACAGATGTCTCAGGATATTGCCAAGGCAGAGGAGCAAGGAGCAGTCCACACCCATGCCAAGTACAGAAAATCTGAGAGAATATTAGATCAGATGACAACATTTTTTTGCAATTATGGACAGAGAACACCATTTCCACAAACCCAAGGTTTGTTTTACTTTTTCAATGTACTCCACGAAAGTTTTGTTACATGCCTCAACCCCTCTAAACCAGATCCCCAACACCTTCAGATAGTTGCGCCTACTGGAGAAGGGGATGTTGGATTGTTCAGCCAGTTACTGAAGAGAATGGCTTTATTCTTTCTGTGGTAGAATCTGGCACTGGATGCCAACGCAATCTAGTCACAGATGCTGAGCAGTCTGTGAACTGACCCCGGATCCGAGCAGAAGTCAGTGACGCATCCGTGTTCAGGGAGATTTTCACTTGTGTGCCTCTACTGCCCGGCAATGTCACTCTTCTCATCCCCTCAACCTCCACCACCTCTTCAGGCAGAATTATCTGGACTCCAACTACCCTCTGTAGAAAAATCTGGTCATAAATTGCAAAGAACATTTATTCATAGCATACTGGTTAGTGAATGATATTGAAATCAGACATCCAAGATAATCCTGCAAGTTCCACGTTCTCACTAGGTCTATCTTTGTTTGAAAACAATGAAGTGAAGGACAGAATCAGGCTGGTGGGTGTATATTTTCTCTAATGACAGAAAACAATCATCTATCATTCCTGGTGTATATAGTTATTGCTTTTCTTTGCTTGACATATCCAGTTATGTTTAACAATACAACTTAATGAAAAACTTTTTGACATCCTCTCCCTGACACTTCCAGGCAATGGACTTGTTAGAAAACTTTTAAGTTTGTGAAACTGTTTTTTTTCCCCCTATTCATGTCTCCAAAGTGAGGATTCCAAACTTTTTTTTTATGCCATGGATCAATACCATCAAGCAAAGGGTCCATAGACCCCAGGTTAGGAGCCCTTGCAAGGAATTCCCACAAGAGGATCTCATGATCATTCATTATAAACTATTTTTGGTTTTTCATCTATTATAGCCTTAGATTTGCTTCATCAAAACAAATCAATTCAAAGAAGCAAATTTTTAATCAATCTATGCCTTATTCTCATTGTTCATGTTATTCTCTCACCCGGTACATTAATGATGGAGCTATGGAGGAACCAATCCAGGTTAATGATGTCCAGAACATGATGGATGCTTTCAATATGTTTGTTCACATTAAAATCAACAATCGTTCACAATTAGACCCATTAGCATACCAAAATACTCAGAGAAGGAAATTACACCAATGCTAACCATTAATGCTTTTAAATCTCCACACACTTCTAAACTAGTGGACAGACATTGTCCTCTGCCAGTGCTCTGAAGAGGTATTTGCACAAGAGTATTCTGGGTCATCATATTTGTTTACTCAAGGAGTTGTTGGCATGTATCCCAAGGAAAATGAGTATAATCTGCTGAATTAATTGCTTGGCAATGAGAGTACAACCTTTAAAATGGAAGGAATAGTTGAAATATAGCAGAAGTAGACTGGGAAACAAGTTGGTAAATGAGGGACACCACTAGACTTGCTCAGCTGTAAACTAATTTCAATGTATGTCTCATGATTACTTTATCTAATATTTTTTCAAGAACGACTGATGCAGGAGCAGCTGGCAAAGGCAGCTAAACATGGCACCAGGGTATTCAGCTTTGGCACAGAAAAATCTACAATCGTTTCTCTGACTCTGATCTGTGTACCAGCCAGTATATGGAGAAATCAATTCCTAGACGTATGTAGACAGATGTAGAGATGTATGAAAGAGAGCCAGAAATGTCACACATGTCACCAGGAGGATGATCAGGACTACAAGAAGCTCAATAATATAAAAATCATTCTCCCTGTTCTCCATCCCCACCCTAGACATCAGCAGACTCCACCTTTCCATGTACCATTCATGCAAATAACTGTTCAGAATGCGGAGATACAGCTTGGGATCATGCTCTAAAACTGCCCATCTCACTCAACCACTCTTGTGGATTTACATTCTGCAGTATATACCTGCACATGAACATTCACCAATTTAGATTCATCAGATCTCCTGTTTTCCATTTTGCTTCATGAACATTTCTAATATCTTCCCAAGTGGACTGGCACTGCATGCTTAGGGGGTTCCACATTTTCATTATCCTTTGGGAAATGAAGTTGTTCCTGAACGCTGCACTGGATTAGATAAAGTTTATCTTTATAGCCTTTGGTTTAAGACACTTCCAGAAATATATCTGGAGCTTGGTACGTTAGAGACATAGCAAAACATTTTAAGTATATTTAAATATCATACCTAACGGCATGCAATTCAAGTCAAGAAACCTTCATCAGCAGTAGAAAAGTAGGAAATTTAATACTAAACTTGCTTTCCCAGTTTCCCAAGTCTGATAAGGGTCTTTGACCTGGAATATTAGTCCTTTTTCTCTTTCCACAAATGGTGCCTAATCTCCTGAGTACTTGAAGTATTTTCTGTTTTTATTTCAGGTTTGCATCATTGGCATTTCTTGGTTTTCAAGTTTCTTTATAATGAACAAACTCTTCTTGGACTTACAGGCATGTACAGGTATTGATTTTAACTGATATTTCGATGACAAACTCTGTCATCTTCATCAGGTATGATGCCTGGGCATGTTTAATCCGTTGGTATTATACCCACATTGTCCATCCCTCCTGATTGGTTAGTCCTTATCCAATCAGGTTTCCGCTGTCCCTCCTTTGTTACAATTAAATTCCAGTTCTTACTTAGAGCAAGACCTTCATCTTTGTTAAAGCTCTTATACCACAACAATAACAGCCAGCATCACGCCTCCCAACGTAAAGCAGTTCTTTCACCTTTGATTAACCATGTGAAACTATTATGGTCCCAGAGAGTCTCCATGAAGAAATAATTCAATTATGCACAACATTCCTACAGAATAGATACAAGGTGAAGGAAGTCAATTGGACCCTTAAAAGGGCTGACAGATATACCAGGGAACCTAACAACGAAGAGGAACCCATCGCTATTGCCAGTCTTCCCTACATTTCTAAGGTTTTGTGGAAGGATTGTCAGGATCCTGAAGAAATTCCAGGTCAAAGATGGCCTGAGACTCAAGCCAGCTGGCGTTTTCAGAATCCCCTGTGAATGCAGAGCAGCAAACATCGGCCAGACATGCTGCATGGTGACAAACCCCATCGAGGAGCACAGGAGGTGCATCCGTTTAGGTTACCCACAGAAATCGGTGATAGCAGAACATTGCATTTGCAAAGGACATGATGCTGACTTCTATGGCACAAAACTATTGTGCTGAGAAAATGAGTTTTGAGACCACCTGATGAAGGAAGCCATTGAAATAAAGCTATTTAGGAAAAGAATTTTAACAAGGTTTTGCTCCAAGTGAGAACTGGAACTAGATTGTAAACAAGGATGGACAGTGCGAAACCTGATTGGATGAGGACTAAACAATCTGGAGGGACAGACAATGGGGGTATATATACCACTGGCTAGACATGTCTAGGCATCATCCCTGCGGAAGATAGCAGATGTATGAAGCATCATCCCTGAAGATGTCATTGAAATGTCTGTTAAAATCAATACCTGTACCGGCTGGAAGCCTGAAAAGAGTTTATTCGTCATATACACCGGGAAAGCACTAGATCCTTTTTCTTTGTAACATTAAAGGTTTCTAGTAGGTTTTCTCTTCTGGAAGATTTACAATATATCCTGACAGGATGACTCTATGAGTTCAATTATAGTTCATGTAAAACTCTTCTTAGCACATTGTTAAGTAATACTATGTAACTGAGACAGCATAACTGTGAATAGCACCTTAACTATGAAAGTGAAATAAAACTAAGTGGCTGCTTTCTGAGCTTTCACCAACTTTGCTTTTACTGCGGCCTTTATTGATTTGTACATATTTGCCCCTAGATTCCATTCCACTTCTTCCTAATTTAAACATTAATGCCTTAAATTTCAAGAGAAACAGATGGGTTATTGATCAGGAACATCGCTGTGTGCAGTGTTGGAGGAGAGGGCTGGTAAAGTGTCATCAGCATCTCAGATAGGGAAAAGTCAAATGAGAATTACACAGGAGGTGTATAGGTGATAGAGTGGGGATGCTAACTCAGTACATTTTGCAAGAATATGGCCAAGGGCAAAATGGAGACTGAGTCATCATCATGGTCGTCAGAAATTGGGTGGCTGATAGTGAGAAATCAATGTACTGGAGGGTTGCTGGAGCCTGTCTTGAATGAAGATTAAATAGGTTCAGTAATATCACCTGCCCGTTGTACTCATCTGCCAAAAATCAATTCCACAGAAATCAATAGAATAGAACACATAGGAGGAGCATGTAGTTGATATATCACCTTTTAGCACAAATAGATAGGAACATGAAGAGTGCTATATCAGAACTAGAAGCTGCCTGCCACTGACTGCCTAATGATCAACATAAATGAGGTTACTCAGGACACAGCAGCGAGAAAAGCAAACCCAACAAGCAGCACTTTGAATGAAATCATTTTATTTCAGAAATAGCTGCTGCATGATCTTCCTGTCAACAAAACATATTTGAGCCAGATGTTTGTGCAGAAATAAGCCAAAACAGTAAACCAATCCTCTGCTGCCTGAACTTAATAGTTCACACCAGGCGACTCCTCCATTGCCCCTCAGGTGTCTTTTGCTTATGAAATTCAACCATGCACAATTTTGTAAAATGTCTCATTTATTGCAGCTCACTGGAGCTGTGGTTTTGTATTTACGTTAGCTATATTGAATCCAGAAGTTCCATATCAACAACAATATCTGCAACAGCTGTTAATAGTTTTCAGAATTAACATAATGTGTATATAATGAGTGATTTCCTTCCAACCTTTTTTTCTAATTGCAGCTCCATGATTGTAGTGAATTGTTGCCTTTAAAGTGCAGATAAAATGCTGCTGTAATAACAAATCTGTTGGGGTGCTTCCATTTTAATTTGGCTTCCCATATATTCAAATATGAGCAGTTAATTTATCACTGTGTAGAAACAAAAGGTAGCATTTACTTGGAGAAAACATCTAATTGTTAATGTCTCTGTTTAATAATGATATTTTGAAAAAATGTTACAGAAAATTGCTGACTTCTATTGCAGTTATCCTGATCTTAGCAGAGTCAGCAGCTGATACAAATGCTGATGACAGCTGCAATGCTCTTTTTCAGATTCTGTGCTGTTCTTGCAGTGCCACTAACATGTTTGAAACTGAACGCAAGAAATAAATATCCCAGGTCGTGTAAATGATGTCATTATGTGCCTCCCCCCAAAAAAATAAACATTCACAACAGTAATCCTCTTACATGAGGAAAACTCAGATTCTTCTACCTGAACAAAACGGTGTGAGTGAAAACTGGCCTTTGGTATTAGCACAAAAATACAGAATTATTATGTGAAGAGAGCTTCAATTTTGTAACACTTGGTGTGTGCTAAATGTGAAAACCAGCTTTAAGTTCCGGTTGTTAGATGTTTAATATTCACTAATACAATGTAATATCACTGGCAGTGCCAGAGTGTATTGTTATTTTTCAATTGCCTTGAACAAGGTCATTACATTGACAGTTAAGAGTCAAACACACCAATGGGTCTGGAATCACATATGCAACCAATGGGATTTTACAACAATGTGATAAATTCACGGTCAACATTACTGATACCAGTTTTTTATTCCTGCTTTAACTGATCCCTAGAATTTAAATTCTCCAGCTTCTATTGAGAGATTGAGATATATATATATATATTCTATATTAGAACTGATCTACTTTCTGCATATACTTTATTCTTTCATCTTCAAAACATTCTACTTATTTTAATATTTGTAACATGGTATATTTTTAAAAAAATTGATGGGCTCTTAGTGTCTGAGAATGTGTTTCATTGTCAGAGATATTTTCAGACCTCCAGATTATATGTGGGTTTAACAGCCTGTGCTTCTTCTCCACTCCTTCTGATGATTCTTGAAAATTACCTCGTTGCTTAAAGTGTTTGATTGTCCTCATAAAAAGTATTTTACTTAGTTTTGTTTAAATAAACATTCTGCATTCTCTTATGATTTGCTTACTACTTGATGTGTTAAAGTTATTATTTAAAGTAAAGTTGTTTTTTTCCCATGTTATAGATGGGAATGTAACTAGATGGTCTCATGTAAGAAATACAAAAAGCATTGTGGCACTTGGAGTCGTCACGTGACTAATCCCAGTTTTTCTATCAATTGCGCAACAGAGGAAGAAGAAGTATTATGGAGAATTACATTATCTTGTGGTGGTGGATTTAGAATCATTTGAAGTGAGCAGTAAGCTCTGATGGTACAAAATATAAGTCCTGACGGATCTAAAGGCATGTCCTCAGGAATATTCTTTCTGATACTTTTGATGTGAGTTTCAGTATTTAAATTTGTGGTGAGTGAGTCAGCTCTCTTCCCTGACTTTTTCCCGATGGATATTTCCAAGTTTTTGTGTATTACCATCAGCATGTATATACTTGCGCTGCCTCGTTTTATTGATCCATAAATTGGAAGCTGAACAAATTAAGCTAAAAAGCAATATAATTTGAAAAGGGAAGTCTGTAGGAAACAAAAATATACTGCTATTAGCAACAGAAAATTGCTGGTAAGAAGTAATTGGTGTAAAATTAAAGAGAGTTTGATCAACATTAAAGTAAATCAATGATTTGTCTACATTTACAATAATAAAGTCTAACGGTGCGTACATAAAATTCACATTTTATTGAAATGTTGGTTGCAAAAAATAATTTATTTTCTTATTTTAGCAGTTGCACTTTCATCCCTGGGTGGATTACACAAAATTATCTAACCCACTAGTCAAAGGAACAAACTACACTAAGACCAAGTTAATCGAGACAGCCAAAAAATAAGTTTTGAATATTTAAGTCTTATTGCTCATGTTGACATAAATTAGTTCTACTGATAAAATTATTAACAAGCTTAAACCAGTGAACATCAACAGACTGTACAGCCTTGCTCCTTCCACAGCCCTTTGGACATCTGGAGTAACACCATTATACATCGGGAGAATTGTAGTCAATCTCCGGAAAACGAAGCAGAAAGGCAATGAATGCCGATTTCCCTCTGCATGGTCAAAATGCCTTAAGTCATACAGGAGATTATCACTGTTGCTGCTTACTTCAACTAATAATTCAAATCAGAATAATTGGCAACAAGATTAATGAAGACATTTTTGTTGGTCCACAAATTAAACAGGTCATCAATGACAGGCAATTCGAAGGACTTCTAGTGGGACAGGAGAAAATCACACAGAACGCAATTAAGGATGTTGTTGAAAATTTTCTTGGCAACTATAGTACACCAAACTATGTGCAGTTAGTTGACAACAAGCTTCAAGCATACAAAACCATGAAGTGTAACATGTCACTAAAGATTCAATTTCTGCATTCCCATTTAGACCTCTTCCCTGTAAATCTTGGAACTGTCAGTAATGAACATGGTGAAAGGTTTCACCAGGACATTGTGGTAATGGATAAACGGTTTCAGGGCAGCTGGAATCTATCAATACGGGCTGATTATTGTTTAACACTTAAGCAAATCCTCAGACACTGAGAACAAATTTAGATCATCAACAAAACATTTTTAGCTTAGTTGAACTATTGCAAAGTATCAACATCGTTATACAATTAAACACATTATATTCAAATTCCAATTCCCCAAATTCCTACAAGATACATGTAGTCTGAAATCATATTTGTGTTCAGCTTCAAGTGGTCTATAATAAATTAAAAAAATCTGAGGAAGCAACAGTTTTGAAAAATATCATTGTCCAGTGTTATTTAGGTTCTGGAAATCTCACCCAATGAATATCTTAAAAGTGTAAGCCTGTAGTGCCAGATGAAAACTTTGAATCCATTCCTATTGGCTTAGATTATTAATTGACCAAAAAAAAATTCACATTTGATCTGCATTGCCCAATGAAAACCTCTTTTAGTTCCACTCTCAGATAGGTATGTTGTTCCGTATCTGTAGCTATGGCATTGCAGAAGCCAAAGACGCTGAATTCTATGAAAGTTCTCTGTCCTCTCTGGTGCTGTCAGATTTCAATCAAAATTGCAGTGGGATACAAGAGTCATTTCCTATTCTAGCTCCAACTTCATATGCACTTGCTTTCCATAATAGACCTGCTGCTGCATTCCTGTCCCATCCCAAACATGGAAATGGCACACACTGGGAGATACTCAAAGTGATCCCTGGCACATTTCCCTCGCTGAGTCATTGATTTATTCCCAAGTGACCCACAGATGAACGGTGCATTAATGCCATTAATAATCTTAAGGTATCATTGTGAAGACAAAGGGCCATCTAAATTTCTCTAGACCCTTCATTTTACTTTGATTCCAGTTTCAGATGTGGCAAAGTGATTCAAATGTTTGGAGTGCTTCTGCCACTTCACTAATGAAGTTCTATACAGAAGTGATCAGCATGAAAATCCAACTTATACTGTGAGCGTAGCTTTCATTACAGATCTCTCAGCCATGACATTAAATAAAATGAAAATTCCATGTCCTATAGTGTGGTGTAAGCTTCCGCACCATTTATTAAATGCTGAGATGAAGGTGACAATTGTTTGAATAGGTAATTCCAAGAAACAATCCATTCATTTTCTTTAACTGTTAAACCCAACCTGAAAACACATAACTCCAAAAGATTCAAAGCTGTGGTAGGAGTGAGGGAACTTGGTACTACAAGAGCAGGAGACAAAGACACAAGAATGTTTGGAACCAAAGTGTTTCTATTTAACTTATTTCTATCTAGACCATGCTGGGAATGAAAAGGTTAATATATGTGGAGTGTTTGATGGCTCTGGGCCTGCAGTTTCTAGAGTTTAGAAGAATGAGGGAGCGATCTCATTGAAACCTTCTGAATAGTGATTGGCCTAGATAGAGTGAATGTGAAAAGATGTTTCCTATGGTGGGGAGTCTAGGACCAGAGACCACAGCCTCAGAGTAGAAGAACATCCATTTAGAACAGAGATGAGGAGGGATTTCTTTAGCCAGAGGGTGGGAAATCTGTGGAATTCTTTGCCATGGAAGCCAAGTCAATGGATACATTCAAGTGACTATGTATATTTAAAGTGGAAACTGATAGGTTCCTGATTAGTCAGGCTTCAAAGGTTACAGGGAGAAGGCAGGAGAATGGGGTTGAGAGGGATAATAATTCAGCAGTGATGGAATGACAGAGCAGATTCAATGGGCATTCCACTGTCTTATGAAAAATTGTTCTGCCACTTGTCAGGGATTTCACCCTACAGTATCCCGAGTTAGGTGACTGGTTGAGGTAATACAAGCATAAAGATTACTTATTGTGAAATTTTTGTTTTATGTTTAAAAGCATCAAAACAAGGTTTAAGAAAATTAATCCAACCTTACATTTTGTATTAATCACCCATTACTTCTTTTATTAATGAAGTGAGTAAACAAGGTTGGATGATAGATAGCTAACCTTCCTGTCTTCTTTGGACCCCTCAAATGGCCCCATTCTACTTTACGTTCCACATGAGAACTATCAAGGTCTGCACTATTGCTGCTGTTGTTACCAACTTATGGAAAATAATTTAATGCCTTTGAGACTCCAGTGGCCAGCTTGTACTAAAATTTCTACTTAAGGGAATCAAGGAGAATATAAGTGGAAATCATCACTGGAATTGTATCATATTTTGGATCTCAGAGTTATTTTCTGCATTCTCCTAGCTTGCTAATGTAAACCTTTGTCCCTACATCAACCTCTCTGCAGTTGAAACTGTTTTAATAAAACAGGATAATCGTATCGACAGCCCTGGAGGACAGAGTATTTTTGGTCTCTATACAAAGAAACTGTTGTCTCAACACCATCAATAGCAGTTTTTACGCATTCTAGACTAGCGATAGCAGAACTAGCAAAGAGAAAGTTAGAAATGAAAAAAAAAACAAACAAGAGAAAATTTGCAGATGCTGGAAATCGAAGCAATAGACATACAATGCTGGAGGAATTCAGCAGGCCAGGCAGCATCTGTGGAAAAGAGTACAGTCAACATTTCAGATCAAGACTTTTCATCAGGATATCCTGCAACATTTTGTGTGTGTCTTAACTAAAAAAAAAGGTTTTCTTTCATTTTCATACCACTTCTGTCAATAAGGGAGGTCTGAAAGTTTTTCACACCAGGAAGTGGAGTGTATATTGGGAAGTGCATGAGTGAGTTAAAGAGTTTGCAGCTTTTCAGTTTCCATATGCTCATGCATTTTCACATTCCATATTGGCAAAGAAAGTCTACAAATATCATCTTAAGTAGGAATTTGCATCCTTATGTACATGGTGGCTTAATGGCTGTCCCAGGACCTCATGAACTAATTTGGTTAGCCACAGGCACTTCAGCTTGATTCTTCATCAACTGCTGTGTCCTAAACAGAAGGAAAATCTAAAACTGTTCTAAATGAATGCTTCCCTGGAACCAGGAGAACTACTCCTCCTAGATCTGCCACAATCATGGGGACCAATGCTGATGCAATTGGCTGCACCTCCCTGTGCCCATTCATGGAACTCAGCTTGTTTTGCTGTCAGTGCAAAAGGTGGTTTGACACTGAAATCCTCAGCATCTGTGATGACTTGCCTCAGTCACTGCAGCAAGCAAGTTAACATGCTCCAGGTTTGACAGTCAGTGAGAAATAATTGAAAAATAACAGCCCTTCATTAATATCGCAGTAACTCCTGATTGTTACCATTCAAATTACAGAAAGAAAATCATACTTTAGTTTCAAAGGGGCAGCACAAAGGATTCACACTAGGATTAGAAACAAAATCCAAGTAATGAGTCGAAATGATGCTTCAGAAGAGAAAACAGTGGATGAGCAATAAACGGCAGAGTGTTTTGTCAATTATTTCTACGTGGAAAAATTTTGAAGAGAAATAAGTTGCAAATATGCTTTTTAGGAAACCTATTAGGCAGTTATAGATGCTGAAAAATTTTAAACAGAAATGCTCATTTATACCATACATGACTGTTTCCAGTGGCAGAAGGTGCAGGAACTGTGGACTTAAGATATTAGGGAAAAGGAGCAAAGGTAATTGGAGCATGTTTAATTAACACCTTCACTTGGGATGTTCTGCTTGAAAGATTGGTAGGAAAAAAAACGAAGTGAATTGGATAAATATTTCAGAGGAAATTTTTTCACTGAATTGTTGGGTAAGACCAAAGAAATTGGAGCAGAAATAGACCATTTGGACCACCGAGTTTGGTCCACCATTCCATCATGTCTGATCAGAATCAGGTTTAATATCACTGGCATGTTCTGAAATTTGTTGTCTTTGTGGAATGCATAATAATAATAGAAAAATAACATGAATTACAGTAAGTAAATATTGAATAGTTAAATTAAATAAGTAGTGTAAAAATAAAAATGTAGTTTTGTGGTGCTTCTTGTTTCAATGTCCATTCAGAAATCAGATGACAGAGGGGAAGAAGCTGCTTCTGCTCTCAACCCCATACTCCTGACACTTGTCACCTGATGAATCCAGAACCTATCAATCTTCACTTTAGATATACCCAATGACTTGGCCCCCACAGCCATTCATAACAATGAACTTGACAGATTCTTCACTCCCTGGCTAAAGAAATTCCTCCTCATCTCTGTTCCAAGTGGACATCTTTCTATTCTGAGGTTGTGCCTTCTGATCCTAGACTCACCCACTATAGAAGATATCCTCTCCAAATCCACTCTATCTAGGCCTTTCAATATTTAATAGGTTTCAGTAATATCTCTCCTAATTCTTCTAAACTCTAAAGAGTTCATGCCCAGAGCCATCAAACATGCCTCATAAGTTAACCCTTTCATTCCTGGAAATATTCTCATGAATCTCCTCTGGACTCTCTCCAATGCCAGCTCATCCTTTCTTAGATATGGGGCACAAAACTGCTTAATCCTCCACATACAGTATGACCAATGCTTTACAAAACCTCAGCATTACAGCTCTGCTCTTATATTCTAGTCATCTTGTAATGTATGATAACATTGCATTTGCCTTCCTCACCACTGACTCAACCTGTAAATTAACTTTAAGGGAATCCTGCATGAGGACTCCCAGGTCCCTTTGCACTTCTGATTTTCCCCATTTAGAAAATTGTCTACACCTTTATTCCATCCAGCAAGGTGCATGAATATACACTTCTCTTCACTATGTTCCATCTGCCACTTCTTTGCCCATTCTCCCAATCTATCCAAGTCCTTCTTCAGACTTCCTGCTTCCTTAACAGTACCTGCTCCTCCACCTATCTTTGTGTTGTCCATAAACCATCAATTCCATTATCCAAATCATTGACATATAATGTGAAAAGATGTGGTCTCAATACCAAGCCCTGCAGAACATCACCAGTCACCAGCAGTCAACCAGAATTTATTCCCACTCTTTGCCTCCTGTCAGTCAGCCAATCCTTTATCCATGCTAATACTTTTCCTGTAATATGATTGGCTCTTATCTTATTAACCAGCTTCATGTGTGGAACATTATCAAAGGCCTTCTGAAAATCCTTGTAAATAATATTCATTAACTCTCATTTATCTATCCTGCCTGTTATTTCCTCAAAGAATTCCAGCAGATTTGTCAGGCAAGATTTCCCTTAAGGGAAACAAGCTGACTTTGGCCCACTTTATCATGTGCCTCCAAGTACCCCAAAATCTCATTCATAATGATGGTCTCCAAAATCTTCCTAACCACTGAAATCAGGCTAAATGGTCTATAATTTCCTTTCTTCTGCTTCCCTCCCTTTTTACACAATGGAGAGATATTTGCAATTTTTCAGTTCTCTGGAATCATTCCAGAATCTAATGATTCTTGAAAGGCAATTACCAAAGCCTCCACAATCTCTTCATCTATCTCTTTCAGAATCCTGGGATGTAGTCCATTTGGTCCAAGTGACTTATTTACCTTCAGATCTTTCAGCTTCCCAAGCACCTTCTCCTTAGTAATTACAACTACACTCATTTTGCCCCCTGACACTCTCGAATTTCTCTCATACAACTAATGTCCTCCACAGTGAAGACCGTTGCAAAATACTTATTAAGTTGCAAAGGAGTGCCATAATTAGAAAACTCTACAGAATAGCTGGCACAGATGTGGTTGAGCAATTTGTCTTCTTCTCTACTATATCGTTCATTTATTCTACCGACTAACTGCTAATTCCATGAAATGTAATGCATAGCTGCATTTATAATGGACATTTAATGGATGCAATCGAGGAAGAATTTCTGCCCCAATTATACTGTGATCTTTTTTGTTCAGCCTTGTTGCCCCGATTGACTTATGTAATAAATCTTTCTGCAACTGAAATTAACCTCCACAAAGCTCAGCTGACAATACCCCCAAAGTGCGGGGTCAAGAGCTTATCTTTCAATTCAGTATCACAAATCTTGCTCAAGGCACAAGTATTTAGCAATTCATATTGAAAGTGTCCTAATCAAATAATTACAATACATAATAATCTTACTGCTAACATTGTTTAACAGTAGCTTAACAGAAAGATTTGGCTCAGAGTAGTACCCTTAAACCCATCTATCCATGCTCTGAGCTTTTGTCAGAGACATTAAGGATTAATTGAATGTCTTCTTATTTTGTCTGTCTAGTATTTATGCACTTAAAGGATTGTCATACATTTAAACTGAACCTATTTATGTTATTTTCCTACCCCATTTTATGTTTTATGACATTTTATGCCTTTATGATTTGCTGGCACTTTCCATTTGATAGAAAATATCAGATCTGGTAGCTTTGGTCCTTTACCTGTTTATTACTTGTCTTAATGTGCATGTTTTCTTGAGTATACATTTAATAACAGTGAAGTTTTACCCTATTGCCAGTTAAAGCATTTTTGGATTTTCCAAGTATACTTTGAAAGTAATACCCAGTTTATATTATCCATGCCCTTGAAAATGTGTCATGAGCCCTTCGCAACCAATGACTATAAATTTGCAAAACTAGCTGTTTGTGGTGGGATTGACTACAACAGCAGCAAGGAGAAAACAAAACAGTTATTTAAATATTAAAGCTGGTGCTAACCTGAATGAGACCAGTTCTTTGAGTTCTTCCTGAAGAAGAGAGTGTTCAGAGTTTGGCTGCAGGATTGTGCCTTTCTGGTAAATCTTGCAGAACCAGCGCTTACATTCCTGAATTTCCTTGAAAATAAATCTTTCACTAGATCATTAGACCATAGGATATAGGAGCAGAATCAGGCCATTTGGCCGATCGAGTTTGCCTCGCCATTACAGTATGGCTGATCCAATTTTTGTCTCAGCCCCAAACTCCTGCCTTCTCCTCCTATCCCTTCATGCCCTGATCAATCAAGAATCTGTCAACCTCTGCCTTAAATGTACATAAAGGCTTAGCCTCCACAACTGCCTTTGGCAAAGAATTCCACAGATTCACCACTCTCTGGCTAAAGAAATTCCTCCTCATCTCTGTTCTAAAAGGGTGCCCCTCTATTCTGAGGCTGCTACCTCTGGTCTTAGGTTCTCTTACCATAGGAACCATCTTCTACACAACCACTCTATCAAGGCCTTTCGCCATTCAATATGTTTCAATGAGGACACCCCTCATTCTTTTGAATTCCAGCAAATACAGGCCCAGAGCCATCAAACATTTTTCATATGATCAGTCATTCAATCCTGGAACCATTTTTGTGAACCTCCTTGGAACGCTCTCTAGTTTCAGCACATCCTTTCCAAGATAATGGGCCCAAAACTGCACGCAATAATCCAAGAGAGACCTCACCAAGTTTTATAAAGTCTCAAAATTACATCCATGTTTTTATATCTTAGTCCTCCATAATGAATGTTAATATCAAATTTGCCTTCCTCAGCACAGACTCAACCTGAAAATTAACCACTGTATCCCATCTGCAATTTCTTTGCCCATTCTCCTAATCTGTCTAGGTCCTTCTTTAGCCTCTCTACTTTCTCAAAACCACCTGTCCCTCCACTTACCTTCATATTGTCTGCAAACTGACAACAAAGCCATCAATTCCATCATCAAAATTATTGACATATAACCTAAAAGGAATCAGTCCTAACACATACTCCTCTGGAACACTGCTCATCACTGGCAGCCAGCTGGAAAAAGTTCCCTTTATTCCCACACTTTGCCTCCTACCAATCAGCCACTAATTTATCCATACTAGAATCTGGCCTCATAGTTTGATAAGCAGTGTCATGTGTGGCACCTTGTCAAGGGCCTTCTGAAAATTCAAATAGACATCAACCAATTCTCGTTCGTCTAAACCGTTATCAAAGAATTCCAACAGATTTGTCAGGCAAGAACTTCCCTTAAGAAAACCATGCTGACTATAACCTATTTTATCAAGTGCCTCCAAGTACCCTGAGACTTCATCTTTAATAATCAACTCCAACATCTTCCCAACTACTGAGGTCAGAATAACTGACTTATAGTTTCCTTTCTTTTGCCTCTTACCCTTCTTGAAGAGTGGAATGGCATATGCAATATTCCAGACTTCCAGAACCATTCCAGAATGTAAAGATTCTTGAGAGATCTTTACTAATGACTCCATGATCTCGTCAGCCACCTCTTTCAGAACTCTGGGGTGTATACTATCTGGTCCAGGTGACTTATCTACCTTCAGACCTTTTATATTCCCAGGAACATTCTCTCTAGTTGTGATAACTTCACACACTTCATGACCCCTCTCTATTGGAACTTCCACCATAGGCTCATGTCTTTCATCATGAAGACTGTTAGAAAATTCTTATTCAGTTCATCAGCTATTTCATTATCCCCAATTACCACCTCTCCAGCATAGTTTTCCAGTGGTCCAATATTCACTCTCACCTCTCTTTTATACTTCATGTATCTGAGGAATCTGTTAGTATTTTCTTTAATATTATTGGCTAGCTTAATATCATATTCCATATTTACCTTCTTAATGGCTTTTTAATTGCCTTCTTTTATTTTTAAAAGCTTCCCAATATTCAAACTTCCCACTTATTTTTGCTCTATTATAAGCCCTCTCTTTGGCTTTTATGTTGGCTTTGCCTTCGCTTGTTAACCACGGTTGTGTCATCTTGCCTTGAGAATACTTCTTCTTCTTTGGGATCTATATACCCTGCAACTTCTGAATTGCTCCCAGAAATTTCAACCATTGCTGCTCAGCCATCTTTACTGCCAGTGTTCTTTTCCAATTAATTCTGGCCAACTCCTCTCTCATGCCTCTGTAATTCCCTTTGCTCCACTGCAGTCCTGATACATCTGACTTCAGATTCTCTTTCTCAAATTTCAGGGTGAATTCTATCATATTATGCTCCTAAGGGTTCTTTTAACTTAAGCTCTCTAATTAATTCTAGTTCATTACATAACACTGACTCCAGAATATCTTGAGACATAGACTTGGATGGCACAGGGGCAGGAATGGCTACTTAGACTGCCAAGCTTTAGATGTTTCAGAAAGGACAGGAGGGGAGTAGGAAAGAGGTGGGGGCATGGCACTGCTGATCAGAGATAGTGTCATGGCTGCAGAAAAGGAGGAGGTCATGGCGAGATTGTCTATGGAGTCTCTGTGGGTGGAAGTAAGAAACAGGAAGGAGTCAGTAACTCTACTGGGTGTTTTTTATAGTCCACCCAGTAGTAACAGGGACATCGGGGAGCAGATAGGGAGACAGATTCTGGAATGGTGCAATAATAACAGGGTTGTCATGATGGGAGATTTTAAATTCCCCAATATTGATTGGCATCTCCCTAGAGCAAGGGGTTTAGATGGGGTGGAGTTTGTTAGGTATGTTCAGGAAGGTTTCCTGACACAATGTGTAGATAAGCCTTCAAGAGGAGAGGCTGTACCTGATCTGGTATTGGGAAATGAACCTGGTCAGGTGTCAGGCCTCTCAGTGGGAGAGCATTTTGGAGATAGTGATCACAATTATATCTCCTTTGCCATAGCATTGAAGAAGGACAGGAGAAGACAAATTATGAAAATGTTTAATTGGAGTAAGGGGAAATATGAAGCTATCAGGCAGGAACCTGGAAGTATAAATTGGGAGCAGATGTTCTCAGAGAAATGTACGGCATGTGGCAAATATTCAGGAGATATTTGCGTGGCGTTCTGCATAGGTACATTCCAATGAGACAGGGAAAGGATGGCAGGATACAGGAACCATGGCATACAAAGGCTGTTGAAAGGCTAGTCAAGAAGAACAGAAAAGCTTATGAAAGGTTTAAAAAACTAGATAATGATAGAGATCTAGAAAACTATAAGGTTAGCAGGAGAGCCAAGAGGAGCCATGAGAAGGTTTTGGCGAGCAGGATTAAGGACAACCCCAAGGCATTCTACAAGTACATGAAGAGCAAAAACATAAGATGTAATAGAATAGGTCCAATCAAGTGTGAGAGTGGAAAAGTGTGTATGGAACTGGAAGAGCTAGCGGAGGTACTTAATGAATACTTTGCTTCAGTATTCACTACAGAAAAGGAACTTGGCGATTGTAGGGATGACTTACAGCAGACTGAAAAGTTTGAACGTACAGACATTAAGAAAGAGAATGTGCTGGAGCTTTTGGAAAGCATCCAGTTGGGTAAGTCACCAGGACTGGACAAGATATACCCCAGGATATTGTGAGAGGGGAGGGAGGAGATTGCTGAGCCTCTGGCAATGATCTTTGCATCATCAAGGGGAATGGGAGAGGTTCCAGAGGATTGGAGGGTTACAGATGTTGTTTCCTTATTCAAGAAAGGGAGTAGAGAAAGCCCAGGAAATTACAGACTAGTGAGTCTTACTTCAGTGGTTGGTAGGTTGATGGAGAAGATCCTGAGAGGCAGGATTTATGAATATTTGGAGAAGCATGATATGATTAGGAATAATCAGCATGGCTTTGTCAAAGGCAGGTCGTGCCTTATGAGCCTGATTGAATTTTTTGAGGATGTGACTAAACACATTGATGAAAGTAGAGCAGTAGATGTAGTGTATATGGATTTCAGCAAGGCATTTGATAAGGTTCCCCATACAAGGCTTATTGAGAAAGTAAGGAGGCATGGGATCCAAGGGGACATTGCTTTGTGGAGCCAGAACTGGCTTGCCCACAGAAGGCAAAGAGTGGTTGTAGACGGGTCATATTCTGCATGGAGGTCAGTCACCAGTGCTGTGCCTCAATGATCTGTTTTGGGACCCCTTTTCTTTGTTATTTTTATAAATGACCTGGATAAGGTAGTGGAGGGATGGGTTAGTAAATTTGCTGATGATACAACATTTAGGGGTGTTGTGGATAGTGTGGAGGGCTGTCAGAGGTTTAGCAGGACATTGACAGGATGCAAAACTGGGCTGGGATGTGGCAGATGGAGTTCAACCCAGGTAAGTGCGAGGTGGTTCATTTTGGTAGGTCAAATATAATGGTAGAATATAGTATTAATGGTAAGACTCTTGGCAGTGTGGAGGATCAGAGGGATCTTGGGATCTGAGTCCATAGAACACTCAAAGCTACCGCGCAGGTTGACTGTGTGGTTAAGAAGGCATATGGTGCATTGGCCTTCATCAATTGTGGGAATGAGTTTAAGAGCCAAGAGGTAATGTTACATTTATAGAGGACCCTGGCCAGACCCCACTGGACATATTGTGCTCAGTTCTGGTCACCTCACTTCAGGAAGGATGTGGAAGCCGTAGAAAGGGTGCAGAGAAGATTTACAAGGATGTTGCCTGGATTGGGGAGCATGCTTTATGAGAATAGGTTGAGTGAACTTGGCCTTTTCTCCTTAGAGTGATGAAGGATGAGAGGTGACCTGATAGAGATGTATAAGATGATGAAAGGCATTGATCGTGTGGATAGTCAGAGGCTTTTCCCCAGGGATGAAATGGCTAACGCAAGAACGCACAGTTTTAAGGTGCTTGGAAGTAGGTACAGAAGAGATGTGAGGGGTAAGTTTTTTATGCAGAGTATAGTGAGTACATGGAATGGGCTGCCAGTGATAGTGGTGGAGACGGATACAATAGTGTATTTTAAGAGACTCTTAGATAGGTGCATTGAGCTTAGAAAAATAGAGGGCTATTTGTAACCCTAGGTAATTTCTAAAGTAAGTACATGTTCAGCACAGCATTGTGGGCCAAAGGGCCTGTATTGTGTTGTAGGTTTCTATGTTTCTATGTAATATCTGATCCTCTCGTGGGCTCAACCACAAGCTGCTCTAAAAAGCCATCTCATAGGCACTCTAGAAATTACCCATCCTGGAACCCACCACCAACCTGATTTTCTCAAATCTACCTGCATATTGAACTTCCCCATGACTATTGTAACATTGCCCTTTTGGCATGCATCTTCTATCTCTTCTTGTAATTAGTAGATTACATCCTTACTATTGCTTGGTGTACGTATACAACTCCCATCATTACCCTTGTATTTCCTTAGCTCTATCTGGAATGATTCATCATCTGCCAACCAAATGTCACCTCTTTCTAATAATTCAATTTCACTTTTTATCAACAGAGCATTGTTGACCCCACCCCCCCCCACCCCCGCCTTGCTGCCTGTCCTTTCAATACAATGTGTATCCTTGGACATTAAGATCCCAGCTATAATCTTCTTTCAGCCATGATTTGACTAGTCAAAGTGCCAGGCATGAGTGATCTGCAACCATCAGGTACCATGGTTCCAACTGTTCCCTGCAATTTTTCAACAACAGCTCATTGAAGTTATGACTGATTTTGTCACATCGATAGACATGTTTAGCATCTGTCTCAATGCTTCTAATTTTTTATCAAGCACCATCAGATCCATATCATCTAACATTGAATAGTCACCAGCAGGAATACCCTGCATACAAATAGTTTTTAAAACTCTTGCAACTTTCATGCTTTGTGCTAAAACTTTAATGTAAAACTCCCAATCAGGAATCAATTCTTGATACCCATCCTAGATTTTCCAAACCCCAAGTGAGGTGCCGTAGGAAAAGCTGTTGTAAATCATTTCAAGGGTCCTCAGCAGCTCATGTTTGCAAACTCTGAAAAAAGATCAAGCTTAGTTCAAATCTGGCCTTGAAAACATATTTTTAGGACTCACCAAGCAAATTTAAGTAACTCAACAACTCTCTCGAAGTGCTTTTTACACATTATTTTTAGTAATTTTTGAAGTGTGAATATTAAAAATATAAAAACATGACTCGATTGAAACAAGTAGTACCATTCAGCTGCCTAAAATATTTAAAGATGCATGCATATAGATCTGGCTCTTTAGTCTGGAAATATGCTCAATAAGTTTCAAAGAAAACAAATGTTATATTCAGGCCTCATCTCCATAGTGATACACTAAATCATTCAGATCCTCTAGTCCTTCAATAATTATATGTTTCTCGTAAGAATTAGCACAATTGATTGTTTTGTTGTAGACAAATCAATCACAAAAATTAGACTGGGCATAATTTCAGTATTGATAACTTTATCTAAAATTTGACAGTTTGGTGGATGTCTGCTAATGAGGTTGCTCAACACTTACCAATAATATACAAGATGTTAATTTGGGGAATAGCCCAACTAAAGAAACATACCTACTGACTGGCCCAGTGAAAGATAACCCCACACTCCTTTCTCTGGACTACTGGATACTCAGCAGGTTAGGCTGCACCATATGATAGCATTTCAGGGCAATGGCCTTTCCTCACAAAGCATTAGTTTGACTCTTTTACCAGGGGCTTAAGGAGAGAAGTAAGGTAATTTAGTCTAAGGAACTTTATTTCTTTCCTATGGTGGTTGCAATCTGGAACATGTTGCCTGAAAAGATGGTGGAGATAAAGGCTCCCACAATGTTTAAAAAATATTAGGATGAGGACTTGATTCAATTAAGTATAGATCAAAATTTGATAAATGGGATACTGTTCAGAGTGTACCTGAATTAACTGTACATACATTGCAACTAGACCATAACAGAGTAAGTTCAGGGAAAAGCTAAGTGAAATATTACCACCAAACCTTTCCCTCTGGTATGCTGATTCCACACTGAACTATCTATTTGATTCTTTCCATCCTTTTGACTGACAGTCAGCCGTCACTACCAGCAATAACCAGATCAGATGAACTTTGATGCCGACCGTCAATGCCCCTCTGATCCTTGTGCCTTCCATTACCTGCTCTCCACCTGCCTCACCACTACCTTCCTGAAACATTGAGTGTGTTTCTTCAGGCTCCTGAACCTCCTCCTTAAGTGGTCAAATGGAGAAGAGGGCTTGTCCTGGGCAGTGTGGGGACCCATTGATAAGTGACACTTTTTTGAGGTATCACCTTTGGAAGATGTCCTCGACGGTGGGGAGACAAGTGCTCATGATGGAGCTTGCCAGTTTACAACTCTCTGCAGCTTTTTCCAATCCTGTGCACTGGCCTGGCCATACCAGCTAGAATGCTTATTGAGCCAGATGCAATGCTCCCTACAGTATATCTGTAGAAATTTGCTGGAGTATTTGGCGACATACCGAATCTCTTCAAACGCTTAATGAAATACAATCACTGGTGTGCACTCTTCATAATGGCATCAGTAATGTTATGTTCAAGATAGATCTCCAGAAATGCTTACACCCAGGAATTTGCAATTGCTCACCCTTTGCAATGCTGAGTCCTCGATATGGACTGATGTGTATTCTCTAGACTTAACCTTCTTGAAGTCCACAATCAATTCTTTGGTCTTGCTGACACTGTATGAAAGGTTTTTGCTGTGACACCACTCAACCAGCTGATCTTTCCTACTCCTGTATGCCTTCTCATGCCTTTTCCCTGTAACCTCTGACACCTTTAATAATCAAGAATCAACCTGCACTTTAAATATACCCAATGACTTGGTCTCGTAGCTGTGTATGACAATGAATTCCACGGTTCACCTTCTTCCGGCTAAAGAAATTCTTCCTCATTTCTGTTCTAAAGGAATGTCCTTGTATTCTGAGACTATGCCCTTGACTCAACCATTATTGAAAACATCCTCTTTCATTCAAATTATCTAGACCTTTCAATATTCAGTAGTTTTCAATGAGATCCCTGGTATTCTTCAAAACTCAAGTACAGGGCCAGAACCATCAGGCGTTCCTCATATGTTAACCTTTTCATTTCCAGGATCATTTTTGTAAACCTCTTCTAGTCCTTCTCCAAACCCAGCATATCTTTTCATAAGGAAAGGTCCCAAATTAGCTCCTCACACTCCAATTGTGGTCTAACCAATGCCTTATAAAGTCTTAGCATTACATCCTTGCTTTTATTCCACTTGAAACTATTGCTAACACTGCACTTGCCTTTCTTACCATCAACTCAATCTCTAAGTTAATCTTTAGTGAATCCTGCAGTAGGACTCCCCAATCCCTTTATAACTCTGCCTTTGAATTTGCTCCTCATTTACAAACTGGTCTGCATCTTTATTCCTTCTGCCAAACTGCCTGACCATACATTTTCCTACACTGTATTCCAACTCCTACTTCCTTGCCTGTTCCTTTAATCTGTTCAAGTCCCTTTGCAATCTCTCTACTTCTCCAACACTTCCTGCAGCTCCTGGAAATCCCTCCCTAACAGCATGGGTGGTACAGTTACACCTCAAGGACTGCAGCAGTTCACGAAGACAGCTCACCACCACCTTCTCCAGAGCAATTATAAACACAGGCTTAGTGGGCAAAGCCCACATCTCTTGAATGGGGGGGGGGGGGGGGAGGGGAAATCAAGAAATAAAAGTCCAACATAATTAGTTCTCTTCCAGACAAATGCTAAAATCATTATAATCTGTGAGTACATGACATCAAAGGATGATTTTTAACTTGCAGGCTTGATTGGTACTTAGAAATGCATGATCACTAAGATTCTGGAGCATAATTTGAATGCTTTAGCAATGCCATAGACTTGCTTGATGTAAGTTTTCTATACACTTTTAGGGGAAAGATAGGTGACCCACTTAACACACAGTTATAAAATCATGAACGTAATGCTCAAGTATAAATGACATTACTTATTTATGCAGTTCCAGGTGTTAAGTGTTGAAGGGTCTAAACAGTAATTCTTAAAGTGACCACAGCACAAGACTCAGCTTGAACACAGGGCTAATGAGACAAAGTTTATTGTTCACATATACTGACAGCTTAGGTTTTTGATGTGCATATTATATTGTGAGATATTATTGCAAAACTATTTTATGGATTATTTGCAAAATCCATTTCCAGATATTTTGTCAAAAAACACATTTAACATTGGCAGAATAAGTATAAAAATTTGATCCAAACATGCTGTTCAATAAGAGATATATTTTTATCTGATTAAATATGTTCCATTTCTTAAAATTTCTGCCACAGTACCAATCAGCCTCCCAGCAAACAAGAAGAGGAAGCATCCTACTCCCAAATCTTTGTGAGTCACAGTATGAGCCAGCCATAATGAGATGTACCGAAACACTGTGAGTTAATTACATTTCCCTTTCCTTCTGAACAAGCGCTTCACCTTACAGTGGTATCTTTCCCAGAGTGTCCACCAGAAAATGCTACAATGCATGATTACTGTCTCAGCTGGAGCTCTTCTATGAGAGAAACTAATTTTGTTAGACTTCACCATACAACATCAACTTGATAAACTTGTTTCTAGATTCAACCTTTCTTCCAGCCAGCATTCTGACCCCAAATTCAGAGCCATTATATCAAAGGGACAGAAACTTGGCAAAAATACAATTTCTCTCTCCTTCAGTTGGAAGCACTTGTGTTTGTGAGATGCAGTCTGTGGGTTTAATTATCACTTCAGAGACTTGACCATAAAAACCTATAGCCAAGCTATTGCTTTTCAATATGATTTTAAACTCATGCTACAACTACTTTCCCAGAGAGACATAAACAAGATTTTCTTGTGTTCTGGCTACTGTTTATACCTCGCTCAATAGCAGTAAGATAGAATATTTGTTGGTGTCGTAACGCTGTTTGAGGAGGCTTGGTGTGTAAAACTGTCTGCTGCGTCTCTTATATTCTTTTGGATATTCCAACAGGTCTGTGAATGTCACTAGAACAACATAACAAATGCAAGAGAATTCCGACATCTTTTCTCACTCATTGCTGTTCCTTTTTGTGCCTTGTGGTGCATTGGGTGACTTTTCTTTGTCGTTTCTGTAGCATTTAACTGTTTTTTTTATGAGGCCTGGTCGTTAGCTCGACGCTCGACCCAGCACAGATGGAAAGCATGCAAGGAGCCGGGGACCACTTGCCTCAAAGCCTGATGCTGATGTTACTCCTCCACTGGCCAGCTTTTTTCTCACTCTTATTCTATAAATATTAAAATTAAAAATTAGGAACTTCTAATAGTTGTATACTACATTTTAGAAGATTACAGTAAAAATGATTGATATGAATTTATATTACTAATATTTAAACTGGTCATCAGGTTGTGCCAAGAAGGGGACATAGAGTGAATTGCAAGTGACAAGAATTTGCCAATAAGTTTGCAGATCTCCATGCTTGCTTTATGATATGGCTTGTGTCTTCTTTCCTCCCTTTGAATGCCATGAGGCTACTGTATTTGCACATTTATAACCCATTGAAATCGATATAGACAGCTAAGTCTAGTAATTACTGGCTTACATAACCTTTAAACAACATAATAATTGCTAATGATTAGTAATTAACCTCCCTACCTTGAAAGTCAGCAGTTAAACTGTGGGAACTCATAGCTTCAGGAAATGAATAGTTAGAAATTCTAAAATTACAACTTTTAAAGTTTAAGCACTTGTTACCACCTTTCTTTATTCTGTTTTCCCGTGCTTATTTTCCCCCTTTCGTGGATCTTTCTCTCATTGATTCCTCCACATCCCTCTGCTTATTTTACAATCCTTCATCCCACTAGCTGAGGAGTTAGATGGATAATCTCCCCATTAACTCCAGTCTCAGAAAGCCCGTCTCTGCTACCTTATTATTAGTTCCAGTAACTCTGGACATAAAAAGAAATCTTAGCAGGAAAAAATCCAGCTAACCACTTATGCTCTGAGGTATCCTGTTTTGTTCTGGCACATCCCAACCCATTGTTACCTTATACATTCATGAAAGTACTGTATATTTTAATATCTAAATACCTTTGCATTTCACCTCAAAAAATTCACTGGATTTGTTTCAGAATACTGATAAATTCAACCATCCCCTGTTCCCATGAAGGAATTACGCTTAAGAGTGCAAAGTTAAGACTAAAAAAATTCTAGCAATAACTCTTAACCCATATTCAAATAGAGGACTGATGGGTAATTAGGATCAATTATGTTCTTATAGTTTTCCATCAAATCTTTAGATTAATTTTACATATTGTTTGGCATCCTTCTGTCTTTTTAACCAATTATCTATCGTCACTCCTTCTTCAGAAGTCCTTGGATTTGTTCACCAAAATCCCTTTGATCTTCAATAACCCCCAGGACACTATTCATTGTATATGCCCCAATCATTTTTGTCTTTATCCGCACAAACTGCATCACCTTGTATTTAGCTAGAATTAAATTTAGAATCTGAATCAGATTTAAAATAATTATTTTTGTTTCGTGGCAGCAGTACGATGCAAATACATAAAATTACTATAAATTATAAAAATAAAGAGTGCAAGAAAACGGAATGACAAGGTAATGTTCATAAACCACTCGGATGTCTGATGCCTGTGCAGATTCTACTAATCTACCTTTGCTTTCCCCAGGTTACCTCCTCTTCATTTTCATTCTGTACCCTCCTCACTATTTTCACCATGGACTGTCCTCACAGTTCATCTGAAAGCTCCTGTGGTTACCTACTCCTCATGCTCTGTCTGAGCCTCCATTGCAGATCCTTTTCTAACCGTTGCCTTTGCCAGTTTAAGTCAATCTCTGTTGCAGAATTCTTGTCACTGCTTACTTTCACCAACAATAAGGGGTGAAGTTGGATTTTAAATATTGCAATCTAGATTTAAATACTGCAAGAATCTCACAAGTCAATACTAAGTTTTGCAGCCTGCTGAATTCTGACTCCTTACAGCATTCATACTACACTACAAGAGCATCATGATCTTTGCACGTTATGGGGATCTGTTATACTTGCCCCAGTCCTGCTGAAGGGTCTCAGCCTGAAACATTGACTGTGCTCTTTTCCATAGATGCTGCCTGGCCTGCTGAGATCCTCCATTTTGTGGGTGCTGCTTGGATTTTTAGCATCTACAGATTCTTCTCTTATTTTTGACCCTTATCCTGCTTACTGATTGTGGATATGATTGGTGGAATTGATATATCTCATCATGTCCACTACTTTGTAATTGGTTATCCTGCTTTTCCTTCTGTTCAAATTAAAAGGTATATTAAAAAAAAATCTGCATTCACTGTTGTTGTTCCTGGCCTAGCACATAATTCTGCATATAGTCTGAAAGTTAAGCTGTTAAAATGCCAAATCCGAAGCCATCAATGATTTGTGTAAGGAAATGAATGCAATTAATATTCCTTCACCTCCTATGACAACGACTTTATATTTAAATATTCAGTGGGTGGCCTTGGATTATATTTGCAATTTATAATGAACAGGAGAGATTTACCTCTACTCTCTGGTAATCAATTTACTTCGTCAACAGCTTATGTACCAATTTAGAAAATTAACTGTAGTTGTTCGATCAGCCCTAAATTTAATATTCTCAAAGTACGAATTAAGATCTTAAAAGTATGTGACTAGAGATTAGATTTACTTGTGCATATATTTTCTGTTCAGTTTGTGACTGTTGGGAAGTTGGTCTGGACACTTCCAAGCACAATTCACCCTTCGTGAGTTTGATGTTTGTTTGGCACCAGATGCACACCTTTAGATGTCATCAGCCACATCTGAGTTCACTGTTAGAGTTTTGATCAGTGTTTATCACTCAGAATAAAACAAGGAGCTCACTGTGCAGAAAAGGTTGCTAATTAATGCATCCCCACAGGGAAATCAATCTTCGGCCAAAATCTCTGCCAGACTCAACTTTCTGTGCTCCGTTTGTGTTCACCAATGTCACCGATAATGATCGTAGCATTTCCACGTCATGGAGTTACGTGACTGATCCCATATCGCCAGTGGTTTTGACCATGTGTGGCAGGGGGCCTATTAGGTCGGGTTACTGCATGAGTGGCCAGGCAGCCTCTCACCGCTGCTGATTTCACACTGCTAGAATGCAGCTAACTTGGATACTGCACTTAAGGTTCCCTTTGGCCAGCATGACTCCAATACAGCAGCTACAAACTCCACAGGACACAAGAAAATCTGCAGATTCTTGAAATCCAAAGCAATACACACAAAATGCTGGAGGAAGTCAGCAGGCCAGACAGTATCTATGGAAAAGAATAAACAGTCGATGTTTTGGGATGAGACCCTTCACCAGTCCTGAAATGCTGACTGTTTACTCTTTTATTCATAAACTCCACAGGAGGCACCCATGAAATATTCTGTGCGTGTGGCAGGGTGAAAAGCACTGCCACCTTTGCCCTGAAGCACAACATCACAATTCTGACTTCTCTTTGTTTGTGTTCTCATCCTCTAATGGTCTCATTTCACAGCTTTCATGTTCTGTCTCTCCAAATCTTTAATTCCTAGACTGGGTTACTTCATTTACAATTTATTTCTCCAAAGGAATCCTACCACTAAACGTATCTTTACCTCTCACCCATCTCCACTTTGCACAGAGATTTCTCCTTCCAATAAACAAAGTTCCTCTCCCCCTCTTCCTCTGTTTCCCACTCTGATATTTTACTTCTTCTCATCTGCCAATTACTTCCACCGGGGTCCCCTCCTCCTTCCCTTTCTCCCATGGTCCATTGTCCTCCCCTATCACATTCCTTCTTTTCCAGCCCTTGACCTTTCCCACCCACTTGGCTTCAACCTATGACTTTGCAGCTAACCTCTTTCCCCTCGCCCCACCTTTCTATTCTGGCACCTTCTCCCTTACCTGAAGAAGGGTCTTGGCTGGAAACATTGACTATCTATTCATTTCCAGAGATGCTGTCTGACCTGCTGAATTCCTCCAACATCTTCTGTGTATTGCCCATAATATTTTATCAGTTCAATTTTTATGCATTGAGGTGATAATTTACACTGCAGCTGCATTTAAATATAATATATTTTAGGTCTACTTTCAGACACAGGTACATGTAGGACCGAGTTACTTGTACTGGAAAGCAAGCGTAGCTCTCCTTAATTTTTTGAGACTGTTAGTGAGGCGTATGAATGCTCTCTGTTGTTAAATTATTCTGAACATACTATTGCACTGTCACAGAGATGTCACAGCACTTAGCTTTTTATTGCTCTCTTAATCCAAAACAATTATCTTTCCATCTCCACTTCCATTCATGTTGGCACTTTTCTCCTCCTTATTTACACTTGCATTCTCTGACATTATTCATCCTGAGCAGGAGTGCACATGGGTACGCCCCCCCAATAAACTCCCATGCCAGTCACTGTCCTTGTCTGCAGCCTACGTTGCTGCTTTCTGGGAATGGAAGATTAATTACGAACTATGCATAGGGACTCAAGGAACTCAAGGCGCTTCTCAGGATTTGGAATTAGTGTGAGGGTGATACAGAAGAACATTAATGTAAGATCATGGGCTTTCCATTCAGTTTGGAGCCCCTGGTAAACAGCAATGCCTAGTTCAGGCTGCTGTTTATTGATTACAACTCAGCGTTCAACACCATTATCTTCTTGTACTGATCAACAAGCATCAAAACCTGGCCCTGTCTACTTCCCTCTGCAAATAGCGACCCTCGCCTTCTAGGGCGTGCCCCTTCAAGGAGGAATGACAGAAGCAAAGACATACACTCAATATTTTAGGAACAGCATCTTCCCCTCCACCATCCGGTTTCTGGATAGTCCGTGAATCCCTGGACACCACCTCACTGTTCCACTTCATCACTATTTATTTATCTATCTATCTATCTATCTATCTGTCTGTCAATCTATCTATCGTAACTTATTGTGATTTTTATGCCTTGCACTGTTCTGCCGCCGGAGATCAACAGATTTCATGACATAGTGTAAGTGATAATAAACCTGATTCCGGTTCTGACGTTTGTCCACAAGCGTGAATAAATGTATGCTTCGGAAGAAGCACATAAGGAGGAGTGGGTGGGAAGAAAGACTTTGAATGAAATGTTGCAAATTTCAGACAATTCCTTCAGTGTGTGCAGAGCGTACACACAATTCATTTACAGAGAATGCCCAACTTCAGGTGCAAATACGTAGCTCCTTGGGGTTGTGGGTGATTTGCTTCCACTCTAGATCTGTGGGACTGGAGGTGGCCAATGAAACCAATGTGGCATCTATAGATTCTGCTAGAGCTAGAACGTTGGAAAGTAAGAGATGTTTATGAACAGTTAGAAAACAAATACATAATTTAATATAATTAACATTTAAAATGAACGTTAATGAATTCACTTACAGCAAGAGTGTAGGAGTGTACTGAAAAAAGAATTTAGGAAAGTATCAAGAGAAGGAACTGCCAGGCAAGGTGAGGCAAAATCCCAAGAGACTTAGATACGGGTGAGATTTTTAATAGATATTTCTCTTTTTTTTACTGTGGAGAAAGTAATGTCAGCTAAGCAAAATAGGGTAATGAGTGGTGTTATCTTGCACTATGTACAATTTAGCAGGGAGAAGATATTGGAATCATAAAGTGCATGAAAGTGGACAAATTTCCTGGCCTGATGCATTCTCACACCTTGTGGCAAACCAGAGAAGCAATTGCAGAGGCCCTTGCAGAGAATTTTGCTTTATCTCTGGCCGTAGGTGAGGGTAGCAAAAACAAGCCAGGAAGTCACCGGGCAGAGGTGGAGGGGATTCTTCAGGACAGGATCTACCAATATTTGAGGGGACAGGATCTGATTCAGCACAGTCAGCAGGGTTTTTTTGTATTGGAATTCATATCAGACCAGTCTCTTAGAGTACTTCAAAGAGATCGCCAAGAACAGATGACAGTAGGACAGTGGATATTGTCTGTACAGACCTTAGCAAGGAGTTTGACAAGGTCCCTCATGGCAGGCTAGTCTGGATAGTAGGAAGCAGAGGATAATGGTCACGGGTTCTTTCTCAGACTGGAGACGTGGTCCACACACCTAGTTGGAGCCATTGTGTTTATAATTTATATAAACAATTTGGATGTGAATGTCCAAGACATATTTGGTAAGCCTGTGGATAATAGCCCATTTTCACAGCAAGCGGGACACATAACAACAACCCACTGGCTTATGATGTTAAAAAGTCTGTTTCGTCGCTTTTTATGAGTTCTGTGCCTGAAAATCGCAAAGATCTCGGGTCTCCAGGCCCACAGCGAAAGATTTGCCGGACTCCCCGACAATACATGAGTCTCCTGCCATGACACCGACCCTCGATCCGCCCATCTGCAGAGCCCTGAGATCTTAGGCTTTCGAATTCGAGCCGGACTCTCAGGCCAATCCTTCTGGCAAGCCGAACAACAACGGCCGGTCCTGAAATACTGAGAACGGGTCCCATGCCCGCAAAGAACCGAAGCCTGCGTGTAACTCCAGGTCAGGGCCTTCAAAAGACCCCCCAAAGGGAAAAATAAAGATAGTAAAGATGAAAATAGAGCTGTCTCCGAAGATACAAGTACAGGAGTCGCCTTTTAGTGCCATCTTAACTCCGCCTCGAACTTGGAATATCATGCACAGTTTTGGTTACCCTGTTATAGGAAAAATGTTATTGAATGAGAAAGATTTTCCAGGATTATAGCTGGGTTTGTTTAATTTTTTAGTGAGATACAGTGGAGAATCACCCCTTCTGGGCCTTCAAGCTGCACCACCCAGCAAACCCCAGTTTAACTCCAGCCTAAACGGGACAGTTTAAAATGACCAATTAACATACCAATCAGTAAGTCTTTGGACTGTGCAAGGAAACACACCCATCCTGTGGAGAACATGCAATCTCCTTACAGACAGAGGCTGACATTGAACCCAGGTTATGGGTACTGTAAAGCATTGTGCCAACCACTACACTGCCATGCCATCTGACAGGTGGTGTACACTAGGGCCCTATTCCCTAGGACAGAGGAGATTGATAGAGGTTTAGAAGATCATGAGGGGCATAGATAGGGTGAAGAATATTGTCATTTTCCTCAGGGAAGGTCCATTAAAAACAAGAGGGCATAAATTTAAGATCAGAGGTGAGAGATTTAAAAGAGATAAAAGGGAAAGTTTCTTCAAGAAAAGGCTGATGCTTATTTGGCATCTGATACCAGAAATAGTGGTTCAAGTGGATACATTGAAAAGCCATCCAGATAAGTCAATGGATTGGAGAGGGTTGGAGGACTGTAGGCTAAACCCAGACAACTGGGCTGGCTTACTGAATAACACAGTCAGGGGACTCTATTAGGCCAAGGGACCTATTTCCATGCTGTATAACTCTATGGCTATATATCATATTTAACGGATAAACTGTAAATTAATTAGACCAGTAGTGTGCCTCAGGATCTGTTCTGAGACCCCTTCTCTTTGTGATTTTTATAAAAGACCTGGATGAAGAAGTGGAGGGATGGGTTAGAAAATTTGCTGATGACACAAAGGTTGGAGATGTTGTGGATAGTGTGGAGGGCTGTCAGAGGTTACAGCGGGACATTGATAGGATACAAAACTGGGCTGAGAAGTGGCAATTGGAGTTCAACCCAGATAAGTGTGAGGTTGTTCATTTTGATAGGTCAAATATGATGGCAGAATATAGCATTAATGGCAAGACTCTTGGCAGTGCGGAGGATCAGAGGGATCTTGGGATCTGAGTCCATAGGACACTCAAAGATGCTGCGCAGGTTGACTGTGTGGTTAAGAAGACATACCGTGCATTTGCCTTCATCAATTGTGGGATTGAGTTTAAGAGCTGAGAGGTAATGTTACAGCTATATAGGACCCTGGTCAGACCCTACTTGGAGTATTGTGGAGAGTTCTGGTCACATCACTACAGGAAGGATGTGGAAACCACAGAAAGGGTGCAGAGGAGATTTACATGGACGTTTCCTGGATTGGAGAGCATGCCTTATGAGAATAGGTTGAGTGAACTCGGCCTTTTTACCTTGGAGCGACGAATGATGAGAGGTGACCTGATAGAGGTGTATAAGATGATGAGAGGCATTGATCATGTGGCTAGTCAGAGGCTTTTTCCCAGAGCTGAAATAGCTAACACTAGAGGGCACAAAGGAGATGTCAGGGATAAGTTTTTTACGCAGAGAATGGTGAGTGCGTGAAATGGGCTGTCGGCGACGGTGGTGTGCCAGCAATTCTCTCAGACCTATCACCTACTGTAAGTGTGATGCAGCCTGATATTCTTAAATTCTCATGCTGTTGCCTAATAAGCAGCATTATTATCTAACCTCATTATATGAACAATCCGCTTTAGCTCCAGAACCACATTCCGTTTTCTTGCCAAGGAATCCATAACTTCTCTGGTCACTACTTGAACGAGAACATGTGTGCATGTGGGCATGTTTGTGCATGTGTCTGTGTGCATGTTTGTGTATGTGCACATATGCATGTGTGTTCTGAATATTTCTGTGCACATATTTGCGTGTGTGTGCATGTTTTATGTATGCTTGTGAATGTGTGTGCATGTTCATGCATGTGCACATGTGTATATGTGTGTGTGCATGTTTCTGTATGTCCATGTTTGTGTGTGTATGTGTGTGCTTGAATTCACCTATGCAACAGCTACTCCTGGTCTCCGTTGCTCAATGAAGCCCATGAAAGGGTTAATGTTCAGTGACCAGCCCAAATGAAAAGAAGCCACACACAGTCAGCTTTACAGCACAAATTTCAAGATCTGAACTCTAGAACTGCCATGGATAATCCTGACAGCAACAGGCCTGAACACCATTCTGCTATCACAGTTTGACAACTCGGTCTCTGTCGATACTCCCTGAGTATCGTCAGAGACTGAAAATTGCAGCACCAGTAGAGAGGACCAAGAAGGTATGGACAATGGAAGCACAGGAGCGCCTAGAGGACTGCTTTGAATCGGTGGACTGGACTGTATTCAGCGATTCATCTTCGAGCCTGGATGAGTATGTTGCAACACACACAAAATGCTGGTGGAACGCATCTATAGGGAGAAGCATTGTCGACGTTTCGGGCTGGACCTTCGTCAGGACTAACTGAAAGGAAAGAGATTTGAAAGTAGGAGGGGGAGCGGAAAATGTGAAATGATAGGAGAAGTCCGGAGGGGGTGGAGTGAAGCTGAGAGCCAGACAGGTGATTGGCAAAAGGGATACAGAGCTAGAGAAGGGAAAGGATCATGGGACAGGAGGCCTAGGGAGAAAGAAAGGGGGAGGGGAGCACCAGAGGGAGATGGAGAACAGGCAGAGTGATGGGCAGAGAGAAAAAAAAGAGGGGAAAAAAACTAAATATATCAGGGATGGGGTAAGAAGGGGAGGAGGGGCATTAACAGAAGTTAGTATGTTGCAGTTGTTTCATTAAAACCTGAGTGGATGAATGTGTGCCCACAAAGACTTACTGTACATTCCCAAACCAAAACCTGTGGATGAACCAGGAAGTACATCATCTGCTGAAGGCTACATCTGTGCATTCAAGTCTGGCAACCCAGGCCAGTAGCAGAAAATCAGGTATGATTTGCAGAGGGCTATTTCAAGGACTGTCATGACATCTTTAAGGAGTGGTGTCTCAGAAAGGCAGCATCCATTATTAAGGACCTCCAGCACCCAGGGCATGCCCTTTTCTTACTGTTACCATCAGGTAGTGTCCAGCTTTGTAGTGCAATAATATCAGCACCGGACTCTGGAGCGAAGGTTCCCAAGTTCAAATCCAAGTCCGGCTGAGTGTGGAGCTAGCAACTTGGTCTCATAAAAACAAGAATAGCTTGCTATGGAAACACTGTCATGACGTGCCCCAGTAACTCCACTGCTGAGTTAAGGGCTATTCTTCTTCTTCTTCTTCTACCATCAGGTAGGAGGTACAGAAGCCTGAAGAGTCACATTCAGCAATTCAGGAACAGCTTCTTCCCCTCTGTCATCCGATTCCTGAGGTTTTTTAAATATGCAGTATTTCTGTTTTTGCATGTTTTTTAAAATCTATTAAATATATGTAATTGATTTACTTGTTTATTTATTATTATTATTTTATGTTTTGCTCTCTGCTAGATTATGTATTGCATTGAACTGCTGCTGCTAAGTTAACAAATTTCACGTCACATGCCGGTGATAATAAACCTGATTCTGATTCTGACATTTCAACATCTGCCACACGAACTGAGGCACAATGGGCAGAACGTGACCAGCTTAAAGAATAAATTCCTTTAACAAAGCAGAATGAAAGAAGAATGATGCCTTTACACAGTAAATTTACCCATCAAAAATGAGCTAATCTAATACTTGAACAAAAATAACAAGGCTGGAGGATTTCACACAGGTAGAATCATCTTCACAGATGGTTGAGTTCCTTTGGTTTCACTTTAAGGTTAAACTTCAATGCAACACATGGGAACACTTGCAAAGTTAATGTCTCCAAGAGTTTTTAAATGATTCCAAAGAAAAAAACCACATGTACAGTAACTGGAAGCAATTGTTTATGTGGCTGTTTCACGTTTTTTTCCCTCTCAGGGTGTACTGGCTTGCCTTCTTGAAAGTGCTCTCAATTTTGTAGATAGACAGCATTTACCAAACCTAATAATTGGAAAGTTGCTGATAAGCAAATAATAGTTCATAATTTAGCAAAATTCCCACAAAATAAATCATGCAATGTCTGGTGAATTGCTTCCCTTTTTTGGCTTTCTCAAGTGAAGAATGGTGGACTCCGTGGAGTAGAGCAATTGTGGAATATGGGAGAAGCCACTGGACATTCAGGCCCTTGATCCTGTATCAAATTTCAATTTGAGTGTATCTGCTGTAACAATACTCCCTTGATGAAGGTAGAGCCATAGATGTAGTGTATATGGATTTCAGCAAGGCATTTGACAAGATGCCCCAAGCAAGGCTTATTGAGAAAGTAAGGAGGCGTGGGATCCAAGGGGACATTGCTTTGTGGATCCAGAACTGGCTTGCCCACAGAAGGCAAAGAGTGGTTGTAGACTGGTCACATTCTGCATGGAGGTTAGTCACCAGTGGAGTGCCTCAGGGATCAGTTCTGGGATCCCTGCTCTTCGTGATTTTTATAAATGACCTGGAAAAAGAAGCGGAGGGATGGGTTAGTAAGTTTGCTGATGACACAAAGGTTGGGGATGTTGTGGATAGTGTGGAGGGCTGTCAGAGGTTACAGCAGGACATTGATAGGATGCAAAACTGGGCTGAGAAATGGCAGATGGAGCTCAACCCAGGTAAGTGTGAGGTGGTTCACTTTGGTAGGTCAAATATGATGACAGAATATAGTATTAATGGTAAGATTCTTGGCAGTGTGGAAGATCAGATAGATCTTGGGGTCCGAGTCCATAGGACACTCAAAGATGCTGTGCAGGTTGACTCTGTGGTCAAGAAAGCATACAGTGCATTGGCCTTCATCAATCGTGGGATTGAGTTTAGGGGCCGAGAGAATATGTTGCAGCTATATAGGAACCTGGTCAGTACTGTGCTCAGTTCTGGTTGCCTCACTGTAGGAAGGATGTGAAAACCATAGAAAAGATGCAGAGGAGATTTACAAGGACATTTCCTGGATTGGAGAGTATGCCTTATGAGAATAGGCTGCGTGAACTCGGCCTTTTCTCCTTGGAGCAATGGAGGATGAGAGGTGACCTGATAGATGTGTATAAGATGGTGAAAGGCATTGATTGTGTGGAAAGTCAGAGGCTTTTTCCCAGGGCTGGAATGGCTAGCACAAGAGGGCACAGTTTTTAGGTGCTTGGAAGTAGATACAGAGAAGTTGTCAGGAGTAAGTTTTTTACTCAGTGAGTGATGAGTTTGTAGAATGGGCTGCCGGCGACGGTGGTGGAGTCTGATACAATAGGGCCTTTTAAGAGACTCCTGGACAGGTACATGGAGCTCAGAAAAATAGAGGGCTATGGGTAACCCTAGGTAATTTCTAAGGTAAGGACATGTTTGGCACAGCTTTGTGGGCCGAAGGGTCTGTATTGTGCTGAAGGTTTTCTATGTTCTATTTATCCACCTTGATTCTGTTGTTCTTAATATCTATGCATTTTATCATTGTGAACAAAATTTAGATATGACATTTATGTTGTTTCCCTTACTTCAGCATAAAATAAAAAATAGAACTGAGGATTCGTGTTGTAATGTGTTATTTCACTCACACTATGCTACTAATTCTGGCTTGTCTTTAGTACCTTTTAAGATACTGTGGCATTGCTATTTGTGATGTTGAATAACGTTGACAGATTTGATTTGTGCTGGAAATCAGGCAATGGGATTGTGATTTACAGCTTACTGGCATTTTTATAGTCCGGTGCAGGGGCAAACAAATTTGCACAGGAAGCAGTGCTATCTTACAGTTAACATAAGAGTACCTCCTGGACCTAATTGCATGAATTAGCTCCTTCAATTCTAGCTACCCAATGCTGACTGAGTACCTTTTGAAAGAGAGGTCCTTTGTTGTTGCATTCAACAATGGAACAATGACTTTGTGTTTGTGATTTTCTAGAAATCGTGTCTAAATATGGTTGAGGACAGATCTAATCTGTTATCTACCCACAGTAGTCCAGACAAAGAGCTGAATGACAGCAGAATGAAGATGCAACAGGAATAATCAAACCAAGGACATGAGCAGTGTGCCATAGGAGTATTAATTATCTCAGGGGTGCAGTCAATGTCAGTGAATACATCAAACCACACCTTGCAGCCACTGTGCCACTGATAAATCACATTGCTCAATGTTCCATAACATCGCTGCTGACCTATCACCGTGGCTAACTATCAGAACTCATAACTCTCTTTCAAGTGTCGTACCATATCTTTTTTTTATTCCAATCCTCAAACCTTCTTCTTACTTCGACATATTGCCAGTTGTTCGGCCATGGCAGAGACACCACTGTCATTGTACTGCAATTTTTAATTCTAAAACACCGGCATCATCATAAATCCTGCCACTGTGTCTATCTCCAATTTGATAGTCAAGAACTCCGATCTAACCAGACAACAGCGGGTGCAGAGAATGGTAGTAATGGAGAAGGCATAATCTAAAGCATGCAGTCACCACGTCAAATCTCAATTCATTATATAGTGGTGAGCTGAAAGATCTGTTCATGGCAGATTATGGGATGATCATGGTCTTTTTCCAGGATAGGGAGAGAGGGTAGCCCTAGTGCCACATTTTTTCAGAAGGCAAAGTTGCATAAGCTTTCCTGTTGAAGATGTGGATGAGGGGGCAAAGGGAAGACAACTGCACAATAAAATGGTAAGTGCTCTGCTGCCAGCTTGCTTCTGTGCTCAAAGCAAGTCTGAGAGTATCCTGCTACACCAGGCATCTGATCCACAACACAGTGAAGGTGCGATTCCAGAGATATTACAGTAGTTCCATGGAGCATGCTGTAGCCTGTGGTGAGTCTGTGCTGTACAATACCATGACCTGTCGATTCAAGGCTACCAATGTTCTTCTCTGGTCATCAGCAAACTTCTCCACCACAAGTAAACGGTATTCCGTGATCTCACTGAAGCTACTAGGGCTGTGGTGCTCATGTCACATGTACTTATCTGTCCTGATAACATCAATCTATGCTCTCTTTAAATTACCGATCCATATAAGCACATACAAATACACCAGTTTAAATGTCTGGGGAGATTGACTATCTCAAGATGAGATGATCTGTATTAAGAATACTACGTTCCATTCCTCTGTAAAGCCTACATGTTGTCTATGTCATATTATATGTCATGAACAACTTTGTTTTCTAAAGATTGGAGGAAAGCTATTGCTTGAAAATGCAAATTTGTCACCTGCCCCCTACCTGCCTGGCCGGAAGGGGCCTCCAAACAAGTCCTCGTCCCTTCCTTGTCTTTCTCCAGTTCATCCTCCTCCATATTATTTATTGCTTCCTCTCTGTGGGCAAAGGTTGAGCCCAATAACTATCAGGTAGTAATGAATGCAACATATGAAAGCAAACTGGCTCTGGCCTGCACTTTCAATGGAAGCAGAACCTGAGGATATTGGCATTCTAGGTAACTCTGAAGGCTACTGTACTGCATTCACATGTAATTATCCTCTGTGTGCAGGATTCAGTTGGCTGTGCAAGCCATCCAGATGACATGGAGCTCGGGAACCTTCACTTGGCCCAAGGACCCAAGATTTCATCTGAAGTAGGGTCAATAGACTGGTAATACAAAGGAAAACTGTCTTCTCTCTTGTTATCAGGCATTCACTATTATCCCTTTCTGGATAAAGCCAGAGAGCAGCTGGACATTAATGGAGTAATTTCAATTCTGGTACATCTCAGGATTTAGATGTGGAAGCCTGAAGTTGTCAATGGGTACTTACACCATTGGGAAGTTTGTTACTCTAATGTCCTTGTTTTCCTGTTTCTGTCTCTCCAAGGAGGTAATACACCTAGCTCTCTCTGTGTAGAGAGTTTCTGTAACCTCTCTGGGAAAAAAAGCTAGACGGGTAAGAATTCAAAGCAAAAGTGACAGGTAAGCCCGTGGTGAAGTTACAGCTTGCGAGTGGTTTCTTTGAAGACCTTTTCAATGAAGTAATCACCTTAGGAATTGCTCCTGTCTCAAGTCAATGCAAGTGAAATTCTCCCCAGGAGGCACTTTGTGCATATTCCTCCTTGATGAGAGTACTTTTTTACTGTTCCATTTCTCTTTTTTCTAGCACGTAGCTCTGTTTCGTGCTTCTCTTCAATTCCCATGTCACACTGAAGGTCCAAGTTACAGTTATCCTTTTAATCATTGATAAACATATCTGTAATAATCTCTTTAACTAACTCACATTGATTGTCTGAGGTGGCGAGAGGAGGGGGTTCTCTGTTAGCTCGCTCTGTATCCTTAACAAGAAGGTTAATGTTAGACAGGAATAGATATCACAGTCTCTCGACTTCCAATGCACATGCCAGTACTCAAATTTAACACGGGGTAATGCTGAAAATATGCACTCAAGAAATTTGAAACAAATAGTGTAGAAACAATGTGTGATATGGATATGAATTTCATGGCCTAAGTACTTCATTCTCATCTGACCTCTCTACTTGTTAAATAACATGACCCATGAATGTAGCAATAGCATCCCCTTGTGATCTGGACAGGATATTTGTATCTTTCTCGATTTCTCATTCTTCCTATAGCTCCGTTTGAAATGTATTTCTGTTTAGTGTAAAGACAATTTTGTGTTTACATTAATAATGAATAAAAAATGGAGGTTTATCAAAGGTTAAGTAAATTGGCATATATGTTACCTAGTCTGAGATCATTTGATGCTCCATCAGAGAAGGGGTCACTTCAGCTAAATGAAACTAAATTGCTTCCTCTGTTTTCTGCCCACAATGGTTAACATTAAACATCACTTTATTTTCTATTTCTACTGTTCTAGAGACCTCTGCACGTATGCACCGTAATCCATATTTCCAATAGATTCTGTCTCCATTTCTCTTTTTGCATTACTTACTGAGTTTAACATTTTAATATCTATATGCTTCTTACTGTAATTTATAGATTTTATTGTGATGTATTGCATGTACTGATACTGTGAACATCACATTTCATGACGCTTGCCAGTGATATTAAACCTGATTCTGATTCTAATTCAAAATAAAGTAGTTCCATAAAATACATATTTTTATCCAAGGGTTTTGAGGCTTTTTTGTTACAACAGTATTTAATTTAGTTTGGCGATACAACACAGAAACAGGCCAGTTCAGCCCAACAAGTCCACACTGCCCAATTACACCAATGTGACCAATTAACCTACTAACACGCATCACATTGAAATGTGGGAGGAAACCAGAGGGCCCAGAGGAAACCAATGCAGTCATGTGGGAAACATACAAACTCCTTACAGCCAGTGTCAGGAATTGAACTCCAGTCGGTGGTACTGTAAAGCAACGTGTTAACTGCTACATACCATGCTGCCCAAATATCAATACCTTAAAAGAACTGTGCTGTCAAAACTATACCAAAGCTAAGCACACAAAATGCTGCAGGAACTCAGCAGGCCAGGCAGCATCTGTGGAAAAGAGTAAACAGTCGACGTTTTAGGACTGATGAAGAATCATGGCCTGAAACGTTGACTGTTTACTTTTTTCCAAAGATGCTGCCTGGTCTGCTGAGTTCCTCCAGCATCCTCCAGTAGTCCATACCTGACACCAATATCCAGGTATGGACTACCAGCCTCTTCAGATTTTCTTGTATTTGCAGTATACCAAAGCTTCTGTTTGGAGATATAGAATGGATCTAAGTTAAAATGCTGGCATTGAAAGAACCTCGATACTTTGTTAGCTGCTTTTCAAAATATAAGCTAATGATCAGTATAAAATGGATCTGTTTGCTACCTGGCTTTGATGGCCAATATGAAGATTGATATGAAGTTAATAAGTTGAATTTATGTTTAAGTTCACTTTTTGCAATTGTCATAATTCATCTTCCCATGATTACACAAAATAGAAAGGGTACATAATATATTCTAAAACTAAGCTTTTGCTTTATTAATTCATAAAATATGGATGATATTATATGGGTTGAAGTTTATTTCCTACTTCTAATTGCACTGAATCAATAAGACAGATAAGAATCACGGCACTGGAGACACATAAACCACGGTAAGGATGCCAAAATGTCTCTGGAGGAAACATTGAATTGGATGAGTTATAACAATGATCTTGTAGTTTCCCAGCTAACACTGCTGATCCTACGTAAATATTATATTTATATATTTAGCTGAAGATTTCTTCCAATTATAGTCTCCAGTACCATGGTGGGAGTTTACTGTATTTATTTATTTAGCTGAAGATTCCTTCCAACTATATTCCCCAGTACCATGGTGGGGGTTTATCTCAGATCTTCCATAGTTCAGATGCTAGCTCAGTAAGTTAACACTATGCTCCATTCCCGCAACTTACTATGCTAACTTTGAATAAGTTTTCAACATTCTTTCTGGAATTCTAACTACTTTCCTAAAACAAAAGCTCTCTTGGCTTCTGCCTTAATAAAGGTGGTCTTTTGTCATTTTCATCCTATTTGTGGCCCAACTTCCTCTTCAAAGCTTGGGAATTTTCACTTCAGTATTCATCGTGATATACTTCATTTTCATAGAAAACATAGAAGCATAGAAAACCTACAGCACAATACAGGCCCTTCAGCCCATAATGCTGTGCCAGAAGTACTTATTTTAGAAATTACCTAGGATTACCCATAGCCCTCTATTGTTCTAAGCTCCATGTACCTATCCAGGAGTCTCTTAAAAGACCCTAACATATCCGCCTCCACCACTGTCGCCAGCAGCGTATTTCACGCCCTCACCACCCTCTGCATAAAAAACTTGCCCCTGACATCTCCTCTCTATCTACTTCCAAGCACTTTAAAACTGTGCCCGCTGATGTTAGCCATTTCAGGCCTGGGAAAAAGTCTCTGACTATCCACACAATCAATGCCTCTCATCCCTTATTATCCCAGGATAATAAGGGATGAGAGGATAATAATTTTCCCTTATTATCTGCCTTGGAGTTTGTCCTTCCAAAGTGTACCACCTCACACTTCTCCGGGTTGAACTCCATCTGCCACTTCTCAGCCCACTTCTGCATCCTATCAATGTCTCTCTGCAATCTTCGACAATCCTCTACACTATCTACAACACCACCAACCTTTGTGTCGTCTGCAAACTTGCCAACCCACCCTTCTACCCCCAGATCCAGGTCGTTAATAAAAATCACGAGAAGTAGAGGTCCCAGAACAGATCCTTGTGGGACACCACTAGTCACAACCCTCCAATCTGAATGTACTCCCTCCACCACAACCCTCTGCCTTCTGCAGGCAAGCCAATTCTGAATTCACCTAGCCAGACTCCCCTGGATCCCATGCTTCTGACTTTCTGAATAAGCCTACCGTGTGGAACCTTGTCAAATGCCTTACTAAAATCCATGTAGATCACACCCACTGCACTACCCTCATCTATATGCCTGGTCACCTCCTCAAAGAACTCTATCAGGCTTGTTAGACACAATCTGCCCTTCACAAAGCCATGCTGACTGTCCCTGATCAGACCATGATTCTCTAAATGCCCATAGATCCTATCTCTAAGAATCTTTTCCAACAGCTTTCCCACCCCAGACATAAGGCTCACTGGTCTATAATTACCCAGACTATCCCTAATACCTTTTTTGAACAAGGGGACAACATTCGCCTCCCTCCAATCCTCCGGTACCATTCCCGTGGACAATGAGGACATAAAGATCCTAGCCAGAGGCTCAGCAATCTCTTCCCTCGCCTCATGGAGCAGCCTGGGGAATATTCTGTCAGGCCCCGGGGACTTATCAGTCCTAATGTATTTTAACAACTCCAACACCTCCTCTCCCTTAATATCAACATACTCCAGAACATCAATCTCACTCATATTGTCCTCACCGTCATCAAGTTCCCTCTCAGTGGTGAATACCGAAGAGAAGTATTCATTGAGGACCTCGCTCACTTCCACAGCCTCCAGGCACATCTTCTCAGCTTTATCTCTAATCAGTCCTACCTTCACTCCTGTCATCCTTCTGTTCTTCACATAATTGAAGAATGCCTTGTGGTTTTCCTTTACCCAAGGCCTTCTCATGCCCCCTTCTTGCTCTTCTCAGCCCCTTCTTAAGCTCCTTTCTTGCTACCCTATATTCCTCCATAGACCCATATGATACTTGCTTCCTAAACCTCATGTAATTTGCCTTCTTCCAGCTGACTAGATTTTCCACTTCACTTGTCACCCATGGTTCCTTCACCCTACCATTCTTTATCTTCCTCACTGGGACAAATTTATCCCTAACATCCTGCAAGAGATCCTTAAACATCGACCACATGTCCATAGTACATTTCCCTGCAAAAACATCATCCCAATTCACACCCGCAAGTTCTAGCCTTATAGCCTCATAATTTGCCCTTCCCCAATTAAAAATTTTCCTGTCCTCTCTGATTCTATCCTTTTCCATGACAATACTAAAGGCCAGGGAGCGGTGATCACTGTCCCCCAGATGCTCACCCACTGACAGATCTGTGACCTGACCCAGTTTGTTACCTAATACTAGATCTAGTATGGCATTCCCCCAGTTGGCCTGTCAACATACTGTGACAGGAATCCATCCTGGACACACTTAACAAACTCTTCCCGGTCTAAACCATTGGAACTAATTAGGTGCCAATCAATATTAGGGAAGTTAAAGTCACCCATGATAACAACCCTGTTATTTTTGCACCTTTCCAAAATCTACCTCCCAATCTGCTCCTCGGTATCTCTGCTGCTACCAGGAGGCCTATAGAATACTCCCAAAAGAGTAACTGTTCCCTTCCTGTTTCTGACTTCCACCCATACTGACTCAAAAGAGGATCATGCTACATTTCAACAGGAGTTGTCTTTTTAGCTCTTTGGGCCTGCTCTTCCAGTCAACATATTCACAGCTGATTATCCATTTCAATATCTTATTCCTGCCTTCCCTCTAAAACCCCAGATACATTAAGCATTAAGAAATGTATCTACTTCCCTTTAGATTATGTTCTGTGACTTGGTCTATACTGCTTTCTGTGGCAGACAGTTCCAGTGGAATTTGCTACCCTCTGAATGAACAAATTTCTTCTGATCTTGGTTCTAAATGAAAAAGCCCATATCCTTAGATTTCTCTATGGTTTTGTACTCTCCAGCCATCAACAACATCCTCCTTAGTCTGTCTAGAACTATTAGAATTTTCCAGCTTTCGATGAGATCCCTACTCATTTTTCTCTATGCCTTTTAATTAAGGTCCAGCCAATCCAATTTGCATTAAGTCATCAGTCATTTCATCCCAGGAATCAGTCTAGAAAATCTTGCACTCCACCAAATGCAAGAGCATTCTTCCTCAGATAAGGTTTATGAGCATTAGGGCCTGAGTTCCGGGAGGTGGCCGGTCAGGGTAGGGTTTCTTTCTTTGAATGTAGGAAATTGAGAAGTGATTTTATAGAGCTGTATAAAACCATGAGAGGCATAGATAGAGAGAGTCCAGGGTAAAGGAGCCAAAAACCAGAGGGCTTAGGTTTAAGGTGAGAGAGAAAAAAGTTAGAAGATGATGTGTATATGGAACAAGCTACCAGAAAAATAATTGTGGCAGGTACAATAACTACATTTAAAAGACATTTGAATAAATGCATGATAGGAAAGGATTAGAGGGATTTGGGCCAAATGTCGACAAACATGACAAGATCAGCTGGATGTTGTATATTTAATATTTCTATAATATTTAGGTAAATCTATTGTTTTATTAAGCATTCTTTTTTATTTACATAACTCATCATGGGTTATATGCTAGAAGTATGCAAATGGCATACACCATTACGACACCATTTCATAAATGCGTGCCTCACTAAAGTAAATCTAAGTAGACCCGTTCCCTACTCCCATGTTTTTGTTTTGATTCATTTTTGGAGTTACAAAATGTAACAGTGATGAGAATTAAGTTTTAAGATGACCCCCTACTGTTGAAGTGCAGCGTGTTTTTCTTCACAAAGGGGGAGTGAGACAACCGAGTTTAAAAAAAGCACAGCATGTGTTTCTACAAAAAGGAGAGAGAGGTGTTCATGTTAAACAAAGGCAGAAAATGGATGACATTCATGGGTTCATAGATAATGAGCATGGCGATAATAATAAAAAAGCAGAAGTGGCTGGCTACATCAGAAAGATAGACAGTTTCGATTGCACAATAGATAACTGGATGATGTATACTGTATGAATTGGGCAGTATTCTGAAGCACATAAAATAGCCAATGAATAGCAAGTGCCAGTGTAACTGACTGCAATAGTTAGAAAAACATACACTTTACTTAGAAGTTTAAGTCAAACCAAACTAGCTGAAATAAGCTTTGCTAATATCATGAATGTAATGCAGGGACTTTAAGAACATTGTTGATAGCAGAACACTTTAGGGCTCATAAGTGGAATCAAAAGGAAGGGGAGTCCATTTCAGCTTAAGTGGTTGAATTGAGGAGATTGTCCAAGCATTGTCACTTCAGTGATGGGCATAATGATGCACTGAGAGATTATTTAGCTTGTGGAATCTTACAAGAAACCATTCAAAAATGGCTCCTAACTGAAGCACAACTCACATTTAAAAGAGCAGTTGAAATTGCTGTATCAATGAAAACAGTAGCCAGAGACATAATTGAGTTGCAGTCAGGAATGAAAGTGAGAGTGAACAAAATTGCAACGTCTACACAGAAGTCTGTCTGGCCAAATAAATTGTGCTACTGTTGTGGTAGGGAGCTACGTACACCAGACCAATGCATGTTTAAAGGTGAAACTTGCAGAATCTGCAACAAAGTAGGACACATACAAAGAGCTTGCCAGGCAGACACAAATAAATGGACTGCAGAGGGAAGAGAAAAAGATAAAAAGTCAAATTGCAGTTTCAAAAACAGCACTAATTTGTATGTTGTTGATGACAAAGCTGATAATGATGTGAGTGACTCAAGACTGAGTAGCTTTGAGATTTACAATGTGAAAACTAATGGGCTTGGCTGTTTCATTCATTCCACAAAATAAGTTTGAATAGCATGTTAAAGATACTGAACTGCAGACTAAGAAAAAGGAACTCCTCAAGAAAATTAATTTCAGGGTTGTGTATGGTGACATATATGTACTTTGATAATAAATTTACTTCAAACTTTGAAATAACTGTCTACTGGGCAAAATATAACCCATGTGGGAATGATATTCATAACAGTGAAATACAACAACCAACAAGCTATTTTGTGCTTGGATGTGGTAAAAATAGGAGGGCCAACTTCATGGGGCTGTGATTAGCTTAGACAACTGCAACTTGATTGGAGATCCATCCACCATTTTCATGCTACATCCCTGCAATATAGTCAATTGAAAGCAAATTAAGAAACATACTCTTTGATGCCACAGAAATGTTCAAGGATTGCATTGAAAACTCAAACATAACAAGGGTAGAATAGTGTTAAATGAAAATGCCACACCCAAGTTTTGCAAAACCCATCTGGTTCCTTTTATCACCTGTGATAAAATAGCCAGTGAGCTAGTTCACATAGAGGCTGAAGGAATTCTTTTCAAGGTTGTGTGGACTTCATGGACAACACCAGTGTAAAGATCTATGGTGATTTAAGGTCACCATCAACCCAATATTGAAAGCCCTCTGCCTAGACAAGAAGATATCTTTAGAATTGAATTGAATTGACTTTATTTCTTACATCCTTCACATACATGAGTAAAAATCTTTACATTATATCTCCGTCTAAATGTGCAATCATAGTAATTTATAATAAATAGAACAGTTGCTGTAACATAGAAATACACTCAAATCAGCGTGAGTTACTCAGTCTGATGGCCTGGTGTAAGAAGCTGTCCCAAAACCTATTGGTCCTGGCTTTTATGCTGCGGTACCATTTCCTGGAAGGTAGCAGCTGGAATAGATTGTGGTTGGGGTGACTCAGGTCCCCAATGATCCCTTGGGCCCTTTTCTCACACCTGTCTTTGTAAATGTCCTGAATCATGGGAAGTTCACAACTGCAGATGTGCTGGGCTGTCTGCACCACTCTGCAGTTTCCTGCGATTAAGGGAAGTACAGTCCCAGACCAGGCAGTGATGCAGCCAGTCAGTATGCTCTCAATAGAATGTTCATAGGATTTGGGGGCCCATACCAAACCTCCTCAACCATCTGAGGTGAAAGAGGCGCAGTTGTGCCTTTTTCACCACACAGCTGGTGTGTACAAACCACATGAGGTCCTCGGTGATGTGGATACCAAGGAACTTAAAACTGTTTACCCTCTCAACCCCAGATCTATTGATGTCAATAGGGGTTAGCCTGTCTTCATTCCTCCTGTAATCCACTACTAGCTCCTTTGGTTCAGTGACATTGAGGAAGAGGTTGTATCCTTGACACCACCGTGTCAGAGAGGTTGCTTCTTCCTTGTAAGCCACGTCGTTATTGTTTGCGATTACGCCAATCAATGTAGTGTTGTCGGCAAACCTTTCTGAAAGGAAGCACTTCTGCAAAGCGACTTTGAAGTGGCCTTCCTACAGATGGACACAGGAAAAGAGTCCAAAGTGTTTCTCACCATAAACACTCATTTAGAGCTTTATCGCTATAATAAGCTTATTTTTGGAATAGCATCAGCACCTGCAATTATCAGGTTGACACTGGTGAAGATGACAAAGAACATTTCCAAAATCTCAGGACAGTCTTCAAAACATTTGAAGATTATGGGCTCAGAGCACAATACAAGAAGTGTGAATTATTTTAACCAAGCATCATTTGCTGTGGTCACAGTACTGATGCACAAGGATTACACAAGTGTGCTGAGAAAATTCAAGTAGTGGTGGATGCCCCAAGGCCAAAGGATGTGTCACTATTGTGGTCCTTTCTAGAATGTGTCTGTTACTTTAACATGTTCCTGCCAAACATGCTGCTGTGCTCCACTCCTTGAACACGTTACTAAATTTCGGGAAGAAATTGTAATGGACAAACCAGAGTGAAGTGGCTTTCGAAAAGACAAAGGAAATAGTAACACACACAAAATGCTGGTAGAACGCAGCAGGCCAGGCAGCATCTATAGGAAGAAGCACAGACGACGTTTGGGCCGAGACCCTTCATCAGGACTAACTGAAAGAAGAGATAGTAAGAGATTTGAAAGTGGGAAGGGCAGGGGGAAATCCAAAATGATAGGAGAAGACAGGAGGGGGAGGGGTGAAGCTAAGAACTGGAAAGGTGATTGGCAAAAGGGATACAGAGCTGGAGAAAGGAAAGGATCGTAGGATGGGAGGACTAGCGAGAAAGAAAGGGGGAGGGGAGCAATAGAGGGAGATGGAGAGCAGGCAAGGAGTGATTGTGAGAGGGATAGAGAGAGATAAAAGAGAGAGAGGGGAAAAAAGGGAGATAACAAATAAATAAACAAACAAACAAATAAATAAATAGATAGATAAATAAATAAATAGATGCTTTTATATATATATATATTGTTATGATAACAGCCCCCTCCTTTGTGAGAATTGCAAGAGCCCTAGTGAAAGGGGGGTCAATGACCCGAGAGAGAGAGCAAGAGAGAGAGAGACAGGCCGAATGGACACAGGAAATGGAAAGACAGCGACGTGCTGGATACCGCATTCCACTGGGACAAAAGCTGGCGACTGTGGCATTGTTCTCAGGAGACACCTGGGAACTGCAGACGTGCCAACTCGCAGGGACATTGTAAAGCCCTCGGGCAAAGTGGGCTGGTTGAGAGAGAGATTGCATCACCTGCAACCTGATTGACACCTGAGATCCCGTGAGGCAGTATAAAGAAGGGTCTGAAAGAGGACGACCCTCAGACGCACCAAGGAGACACCAAGAAGCACGATACCGCTTCCCGTGGGAACGGGAAGCCATTTTGAAGGAAGCCACGTGCGTTAAATTCCGAATGCGGGGTTTGTGGCTAGAACCAACGGAAGATCGCTTTTAACTAACAACGGGGAAGATCGCTCCCCTGATTCCACGGATGTTTTGGGCAAGTTTTTCCGTTTATCTCTCTCTCTCTCCAACACGTGAAACCAAAAGGGAAAAGCCTGCAGACTTCAGAGTGACTCTTTATATTTCCAATTGGACTCAGTATTATACCCTAGACAACGAAAGAGCTTATTTCTGAGTGATTATTAATGTACCTGCGTTTTAGATTGAGTATTGACGCATGTTATCTGAATGTTTGTATTAACCTTAATTTTTGTGCCCCTTTATTAATAAAACTTTTGAAAATAGTACCATTGGACTTCAACTGACATATCTATCTTTGCTGGTAAGTGAAACCAGTTACTGGTTTCATAACAAGTGGGGTTCTCGTCTCGGGATTTGACACCAAAAAGGGGGAGGTCAGTCAATCGGGATTGTAAGTCAAAAAAAAATAATTTGGATCTGGTACGCAGGTAGCCAGACAGAAAAACCAGCAAAGATGGACGTGTGTGAATTTATGAAAAACGCGACTGTGGCGGCGCTAGAGGTGAGCACCAAATCAGACTTGTTAAATTTGGCGAAGGGGGTTAGAGGTGGAAAACGAGCAGGATCAAGCTGAGAGGCAAAGACAGCATGAAATTCGGATCAGAGAGTTAGCAGCAGCCGAGAGAGCGGCAGCGGGGAGAGAAAGAGAGAGGGAGGAGCTAAGGAGAGAGCGGTTTAATGTTAGTCGGGAGCTGAGAGTAGTACCTCCGTTCGAAGAGACGGATGTTGATAGTTATTTCTTGTTTTTTGAAACGGTGACAGCTATGATGCCGACCCGCAGACTGGCGAGTGCGGTGGCCCCGCCCCTAGAGTCCCAAAGCTATCGCGCATGCGCGGTCACACGCAGCCTGTCCAGAAAAGCAGTGAGCAGTTTAAATCGGGCCAGCAGTAATCTGGCCAAGATGTTTTTACCGACCCTGTACCATGAGGGTTCCGAGGGTGGTAAAACAGAAAGCAGTAAAGTAAAAGGGGGTAAGGGAGAGGAAATAGCCCTGCCCTTAGTGAAGAGAAAGGTCCTAGAGGTAGGAACTAAAGTTGAGAAACGGATAAAGTTGTTAAAATGTCCAGAGTTGGACATGGTTAATCTGTCTGGTTTGGCAGAATTGTTTGAAGAAGTTCAGAGTTCTAAAGGTGTTCTCGATGGTCCCGAGAGTGAAATGAGGGCAGTCTTAGAGAGGAAGGGTATCCTTGCTGTGGAGAAGTCAGCTGAAATGGCCGAGGAGGTTGTTTCAGCTCGCAGGGTTGCGCCTTCCCCAACGGGGGGCTGCCTAGAGAGTAACTGGAAGGATCGGGGGACGTTAGAATTTGAAAAAGGTACGGGTATTGAAAGCCTGGAAGGGGCCAATGTCCCGTTTGAGTGTGTCCAAGATGGGGGCGCACGTGGTGCTGAACCTGGTAACAGAGCTCAGGGGAAGTCTGAGGTGTTTGATTCAGGGGAACGGGGCGGCCGTCTTTGTGGATCAGATAGGGTTGGTTCAGTAGGAAAAGGGTTAACCTTGGTAACCGTGGGAAGTGTGAGTTCCACGGTGTTTGTATTCGAGAGTGGGGCCAAGGTTAACGCCGAATTTAAGGGGGGAATGAGGATCGTTATTGAAGGAAACGGAAAGTCTGTAGTTCCCAAGTCGAAGGAAGAAATTTTAAACCTGGCAGATCGCTCACAGAGTGAGTCGGGAAATAGCGGGGCCCCCCACTCTATTGTTACGCCAGGGTGGGGTGTGAAGAGGTTGCATTCGAAATGCTACCTGAAAGAGGAGTTGGAATTAAAATCAAATAGCCTGAAGGGTCTTGACAGTTTGGGGCATGGTGTTGAAAAAATAGCCCCGATGAACGAGGCGGGCGGGAGTTCACCACGCCAAATTACTCAAAGTCCCAACGGGGGGACTCGCCAGAAAAGAGGTGACGGTTAATGGGGATGCCATTTTTTTTAAACAGCAAAGCAGGTTTTACGGGTTGCGCCAAAGCCTGTGAATAATAAAGACAGACCTTTGGAGACCTGCCGGCGAAGTAAACCGACCGAAACGATTAGTATTCGCATAAACTTTTGTAGATGCACCTAAGCTAAGATCACACCTCCTTAGTTATGTTGCTGAAGAAAGTAAATAAATAGGTGGTTATTGAATTGAAGTCTGATGTTACAAGACTTTAGTACGGTACGCAATGTTAAGATATTAATTAAAGGGACACTGTATTTGTTAACTGTTTAGATGCTGACTTGAATGTATAACTGTATTACTCTGTAGTGAAAAGAAAAGCTTCTGTATTGTGTTAGATTCAAAATTTCTGTAAGACTCTGTACCACTCTGTGTTTTTTACCGCTGGTAAAAAAACCTTTAAGAGGGGAGGTGTTATGATAACAGCCCCCTCCTTTGTGAGAATTGCAAGAGCCCTAGTGAAAGGGGGGTCAATGACCCGAGAGAGAGAGCAAGAGAGAGAGAGACAGGCCGAATGGACACAGGAAATGGAAAGACAGCGACGTGCTGGATACCGCATTCCACTGGGACAAAAGCTGGCGACTGTGGCATTGTTCTCAGGAGACACCTGGGAACTGCAGACGTGCCAACTCGCAGGGACATTGTAAAGCCCTCGGGCAAAGTGGGCTGGTTGAGAGAGAGATTGCATCACCTGCAACCTGATTGACACCTGAGATCCCGTGAGGCAGTATAAAGAAGGGTCTGAAAGAGGACGACCCTCAGACGCACCAAGGAGACACCAAGAAGCACGATACCGCTTCCCGTGGGAACGGGAAGCCATTTTGAAGGAAGCCACGTGCGTTAAATTCCGAATGCGGGGTTTGTGGCTAGAACCAACGGAAGATCGCTTTTAACTAACAACGGGGAAGATCGCTCCCCTGATTCCACGGATGTTTTGGGCAAGTTTTTCCGTTTATCTCTCTCTCTCTCCAACACGTGAAACCAAAAGGGAAAAGCCTGCAGACTTCAGAGTGACTCTTTATATTTCCAATTGGACTCAGTATTATACCCTAGACAACGAAAGAGCTTATTTCTGAGTGATTATTAATGTACCTGCGTTTTAGATTGAGTATTGACGCATGTTATCTGAATGTTTGTATTAACCTTAATTTTTGTGCCCCTTTATTAATAAAACTTTTGAAAATAGTACCATTGGACTTCAACTGACATATCTATCTTTGCTGGTAAGTGAAACCAGTTACTGGTTTCATAACAAGATATATATATATATATATATATATATATATATATATATATATATATATAAGGGATGGGTTAGAGGAGGAGGTGCATTAACGGAAGTTAGAGAAGTCAATGTTCATGCCATCAGGTTGGAGGCTACCCAGACGGAATATAAGGTGTTGTTCCTCCAACCTGAGCGGGGATTCATCTTGTCAGTAGAGGAGGCCATGGATAGATATATCAGAATGGGAAGTGAAATTAAAACGTGTGGCCACTGGGAGATACTGCTTTTTCTGGCGGACAGAGCGTAGGTATTCAACAAAACGGTCTCCCAGTCTGCGTCGGGTCTCACCAATATGTAGGCCACACCGGGAGTACCAGATGCAGTATACCACACCAGCCGACTCACAGGTGAAGTGTCGCCTCACCTGGAAGGACTGTCTGGGGCCCTGAATGGTGGTGAGGGAGGAAGTGTAAAGCCAGGTGTAGAACTTGTTACACTTACAAGGATAAGTGCCGGAGGGAGATCGGTGGGAAGGGATGGGGGGGACGGATGGACAAGGGAGTTGCGTAGGGGGCAATCCCTGTGGAAAGCAGAAGGAGGGGGAGAAGGAAAGATGTGCTTGGTGGTGGGATCCCATTGGAGGTGGCGGAAGTTACGGAGAATTATATGTTGGACCCGGAGGCTGGTGTACGGAGAATTATGTGATAAATAATAATCATAAGGAAATAGTAATGTCAGACACTGTACTCACACATTATGATCCACATCACCCAGTGAAGCTTGCTTGTGATGCCTTGTCTAATGATATTGTTGCAATCTTGTCACATACTGAGTGATGGAAGTGAACGCCCATAGCCTTTGCATCACATTGCCTTACTGCTGCAGAGTAAAATTACACACTGATTGCTTGGTAGTAGTAGATGCAGTTACAAAGTGGCCAAAAGTGTTCCCAATAACTTTCACTACAGCTTTGCACACAGCTGATGTGTTGAGAAGCCTTTTCTCAAGGACTGGTGTCGTAGTCAATGACAATGGACCTCTGTTTCTTGCGGAACAGTTTTAGTCATTCCTGAAAATGAATGGAATAAGACAGAGTACGTCTGCATCATACCGCCCAGATACAAATGTCCAGAGTCTAAAGAACACATTGCCAGCAATGTCAATGGAACACACTACTCTGACAGTAAATCAGAGGCTTGCTAATTTCCTCCTTGCATATCACAATGCAGAAAACTCAACAACCAACAACTTACCAGCTATGTTGTTCCTGAGTCATTCCTTGCACCCACATTTGGATCTGCACAAACCCAATCTCAGAAGCAGTATGCAGGCCAAACAGCTGAGACAAACCGAGGGCTCCTCAAACAAGGATTTTCTATGTTTCACCCCTGGACAAGCAGTCTTGGCGAGACATTACAGAGGTAGCCTAAAGTGGGTACTTGGGAAGATTAAGGACAGAACTGGACCACTCTCCTACACTGTGGAGATGTCATATAGAGACAACACATCGATCATTGAGGAAAGTAAAGTCAATTGTTGGAGAAGAAAGGTGCCCAGAGTTGTCAGAACCACTTCCTGCGGTCCCAGAGTGAACCTACAAACACCGCGGAGAAGCCCCCAGAAACAAATTGCTTCACAGCCTCAAGTCTTTACTGCCGAACAGCATGACCAAACGCCCACCACACCACACCAACTGTCAGACAAGAGTAAGAAATCCTCCACAACGATTAAATCTTTAGGTCTGAACAAGACAATTTAAAATTTACCATGCTGTGGATGTTTATATAGTAGTTGTATATTATACCATGTGTGAATGTATATTTTCTGTTTACTGCCCTTCATGGTAAATTTTTTGATATTTAGAAACCTTTCATTTCATTATTTTTGAAAGCATCTTTGCTTTACAGAATTTCTTACATGCATACCGGAGAGCAATGCTTCACATATTTGAGTTGAAATACATTCTATATCGATTTGGAGTTATATTCCTTATATTCTGTTTGGTTAGCCTCCAACCTGATGGCATGAACATCGATTTCTCAAACTTCTGGTAATGTCCCACCTCTGCTTCACCATTCCCCAAACTCTTTTCCCTCTCTCACTTTATCTACTTGCCCGCCCATCTCCTCCCTCTCTTGCTCCTCCACCCTCTTCTTTCTTCCATAGCCTGAAGCATCAACTGTACTTTTTTCCAGAGATGCTGGCTGGCGTGCAGAGTTCCTCCAGCATTTTGTGTGTGTTGCTCGGATTTCCAGCATTTGCAGATTTTGATCAAGCATTCTAAGTTTGTTTAAAAGTTCAAAGGTTCATTTTATTATTAAAGTACACAACTAAAATTCTTCAATTCTCTAGGAAGCCATGAAACAAAGAAAGAAAAGAAAAGCAGCATGATTATCAACTCCCAAATACCACCTCCCCATAAAGAAACGAACAAAAATGGGACAGGCACATCAATCCCCAAATCCCACTTCTTGCACAAAAAAAACAAACAAAATGGATCAAGCACATCGACCCCTCCCCCATGCACAAAAACAAAAGAGAAAATAGAGCGAAAATCACAGAATATAAAATCCATAAGATGGAAATAAAGATTTTATACTCCAAATCAACATCCAAAACGCAGAAAAGAAACCTGAGCAACACTCCCCACAGGGGCAGGCACTCCCCTTTCTGGTAGCATAGCAGCGCGATCAAAAGAGAGGCCATCAGTGCTCAACCTCCACACTTGCTTTGATACTTCAATCGCCCTCATTGCTTTAGTTGGTGAACAATAGAAGCTTTAATCAGTGAAATGGAGCCAGATATCAGCTGCCCTATCCAGCAGCCTGCCCACTATGAGGTTCACGCATGCTGCCTTGGCTTCGCGGAATCCTCCCAGAGACTGCAGAGCACTGGAACACCAAACGATCTCCAAAATTCCACTCTCATCTTGATGTTTCAGTCACCCTTGTCACTTTAATTGGTGAATTGGTGTCAAGCATCGGCACACGTGCCATCCTGCAGGCTTCTCGCCACAAGGTTCACTCACGTTGCCTGTCCCTCCTTGAATCTCGGAGACTGCAGAGTGCTAAAGCACACAAATGTTCCCCAAACAGTAAAACACAGTCTCCAACAGTTCCAGAATCACATTCAAAATGGGAGACAGACATAAGAGACTTAAAATAAGTGAAAAAGATCGTTCCATGGCCTATCCAGAAGATGTCGACCAAAGTAGCATTGCATGCAAGCACCATCTTGACTGGAAATGTTTGCGTAATTCATTATGCAAATCATAATTCATATCACTAGTGTGCGCCTCACAAAGTAAAATGAAGTAGACATATTTCCTGACACTCATGTTTTTCTTTCGATTGGTTTTTGGAGATAGAAAACGTAACAGTATGTACCTTGACTGACAGGGACAAAATAGGTCAAAAGATCCTTTCCTATTTTGTGTTGCTCTGTGACTCTGTAGATCAGAACCAAACACAATCCTCCAGGAGCAGCCTCAGCATGGCCCTGTGTAATTGCAGTAAGACATGCTTGTTCTTGTGCTCAGGTTCTTTTGCAATGAAGGCCATTTGTCTTCATAATTTCTTGCCATGCTTGAATCCTGATACTTATTCATTGACTGATGGAACAGTCAGATCTTCTGGACATCCCTTATTGATACGTTGAATTCTAGTAATCATCTTGTAGTGTGCTGACATCGTCAAAAAATGTGCAAGGGGGAATGGATCACAAAACTGGGCATCTCTCTGATCAAATTAATTATCATTGAGAGATTTGAATACAAATTTGCATGGAGCAGTTTCTTAAAATTAATCTGGCTCATTTGGGTATGACACTATGTATAAGCATGGTTCAAAAACCACTAAGTATAATCTTTCTTAATTTGTCAAGAAACTCACTATTCCACATGGGTCTCTACAGCAAAGGTGATGAACTGGATGTCCTGCTAAAAACCTGCATTCATTAAAAGGAAATCCATTTCAAATAATTTGGCCAACAAAAGGCAAACACCTAACATTCATAATGTTGAAAGAAAGAAGCTCTAAACTGCTGCTTGAATGTAATAAGGGACAAGTTTTATGTTCTGAGATATGAAAATAGACCTGAGTTGACATTTGAGAGGCAAAATTTTTTTAAATACTTCTGGAAGTTCTGTTAGCTTTGGATGCTCTTTACACCAGATAGCATTCAAAGCAGAATCTGTACCCATAATCCTAAGGGGATTTTTATCTGACCCTTAATGATGGTGAGTAATTAATCTATTTCTCTCTCCATAGATTCTGCCTGGCCTGCTGAATATTTCCAGTGTTTCCTATTTGTATTTTTGTATTCTTTTAAATTCCATTGCTCTGCAGTTTCCGAGAGGGTTCCGTGAGGCAGAGGCAGCATGTGTGAGTAGTCAGCAGGCCGCAGGATGGGGTGCAAGACCATATTTGGCTCTGTTTCACCGATTATACCTTCCATTTTCCAAGACAAACAAAAATGCAATAGGCATATCAACCCCCAAATCCCTCCTCCTACACAAATACTGAGCAAGATGGATCAGAAACATCGACAACCCCCCCCCCCCCCCCCACACCCCACATTCTCCTTCCTGCACAAAAAAATGAACAAAACAGATCAGGCACATCGATCCCAAATCCCTCTCACCCGTGCACAAAATAAGTGAGAAGACTGGGCGAAAAAACACGGAATATAAAATCCATAAGACTGAAAAAAGTCTATAGTCCAAATACACATCCAAAACGCAGAAAAAACCTGGGCACACTCCCTGGGAGCAGCGGCAGGCTCTCCCCTCTTCAGTACAGAGCATCTGATCAAAAGGCAAGCAGCCAGCGCTCACCCTTCACACTTGCTTTGATGCTTCAATCTCCATCGTTGCTTTAGACGGCAAAAATTGTGGGGGGGTTGCGGGTCAGGAAACATTTTGCTCAGTATTTGTGTAGGAGGAAGGATTTGGGGGTTGATATGCTGTTGCATTTTTGTTTGTCTTTGTTGTGGGGAGGTGGGACTGATGATTGTGCTGCCTTTCTTTTCTTTCTTGGTTTCTTGTCTTACCGGAGAATTGAAGGAATTCAGAGTTGTACACTTTGATAATAAATGAACCTTTGAATTCCTTTCATTTTATGCTAGGATGTTATCTTTTTTTGAAAATGAATTTGAAGCACTTTTGTTTGGTGAACTTTCATCATTTTTAAAAACATATATTAAATCATGCAAGTGTTCCTCATTATGTATCCTGACTAAATCTGCAGTGCATTCAACTGACAAGGCAGGCTCAAAAGTATTTGTGCACTATGAATTTGTGGAATTCATTACAACGTAAATCACATGTAAATAGAAAGAAACTCAGCTGGAGTTCCTGCAGTTTCAGTTTGCCTATGTAAAAGAGGAAGGCAATTCCGGCATTTCAATAACTGATGCATTCCCCTTGACAAATGGCAATGCCTTCCCTAAGACACAGAGATTCTGCAGGTCAGGCAGCATCTATGGGAATTAATAAGTGGTCAGCGTTTCAGGCTGAGACCCTTCTTCAGGACAGGGAAGGAAGGGGCAAGATGCCAGAATGAAATGGTGGGGAGAGGGAAAAGACAACTAGGCAACAGATGAAAAGTGAAGCCAAGTGGGTGGGAAAGATAAAGTGCTAGAGAAGAAGGCATCTGAGAGTGTATTATGGAAGAAAGGAAAGAAGGAAGGGCACCAGGGGGAGATGGTAGCTAGGTGAGGCGAGTAAGAGGCCAGAGTGGGGAATAGAAGAAGGAAGGGGGAGGGCTTTTTTTTTAAACTGGAAGGAGAAACCAATGTTTATGCCAGACAAAATATGAGGTGTTACTCCTCTACCCTGAGAGTGAGCTCATTGTGGCAAAAGTGGAAGCCATAGACTGACATGTCAGAAAAGGATAGGGCATAGAAATTAAAATGGTTGGCCACCAGGAAATTCCACTCTTTGCGAGTGGTGTGGAGATGCTCATCAAACCAGTCACCCAATTTATGTCAGGTTTCACCAATGTAGAGGAGGCCGCATTGAGAGCGCTGGCAGTCGATGACCCCAACAGATCCGTAGGTGAAGTGTCTGGGACCCTGAATGGAGGCAGATGTAGCATTTTGGTTGCTGGCAAGGCTATGTGGCAGCAGGGAGATTAGTGGGGAGGGACAAACGGACAAGGAAATCACAGAGGGAGCAATCCCAATGAAAAGCGGAGAGTTTGGGGGGGGGGGAGGTAAAGATGTGTTTGGTGGTAGGATCCTTTTGAAGATGGTGGACATTGCGGAGAATGATGAGGTGAAAGCAAAGGTTCATGGGGTGGTAGATGAAGACAAGAGGAATTCTCTCCCTGCTAAGGTGGCGGGAAGATGGGATGAGTGCAGATGTCAGGGAAATTGAGGAGATGTGGGTGAAGGGTGGCTTTGATGGTGGAGGAAGGGAAACCTCATCTTTGAAGGGAGAGGACATCTCTAACCTTATAGAAAAGAAAACCTTATCATGGGAACAGATACAGGGGAGACAGAGGAACTGAGAAAAGGAATAGCATTTTCATAAGAGGCAGGATGGGAAGCCAAGATAGCCATGGGAATTGGTAGGTTTATAAAAGATGTAAGTGAACAGGTTGTCTGCAGAGATGGAGACAGAAAGATAGAGAAAGGGGATGGAGGTGTCAGAAATGGACCAATTAAATTTAAGGTCAGAGTGGAAATTGGAGGCAAAATTGCTGAAATTGATGAGTTCAGCATGGATTCATGAAGCAGCAACAATTCAATTGACAGTGTAGCACAGAAAGAGTTGGGGACCATTTCCATGGAAGGCTTGCAACGTGGTCTGTTCTACATAGCCAATGAACAGGCAGACATAGCTGGGGCTCATGTGGCTGCCCATGTCTACCCCTTGAGTTTGGAGAATGAGAGAGGAGCCAAAGGAGAAATTGTTGAGGGTGAGAACCAGTTCTGCCAAAGGGATGAGTGTGGTGGTGGAGGAGAACTGCTTGGATCTTTTTTTGAGAAAGAAGCAGAGAGTTTTAAGACCTTCTTGATGGGAATAGAAGTGTATAGGGACTAGATATCCATCTTGAAAATGAGGCGGTTAGGGCCAGGTAATTTGAAGTTGTTGAGCAGATCAGGGGTTTTCTGTAAGATACTACCTATTGATTGGTTGCAGTCTTATAGCCATCTGGTCCCATGATATTCCTGAGCTGCAGTAGTTTCAATTCCATCCATGTCCAGCAGTCAAAGGGCAACACCACAGGAGGTGAAAGTTGAACACTGTTTCAAGACTAATACCTGTTTCTTTCAAGGCACTCCACTTCATCTGAAGGAAAAGACAAAATAGCAGGATGCCTTCTTTAACTTAATTGAATGCTAACGCAAGGGAGCATAACTTTAAGGTGATTGGAGGGAAGTATAGGGGGAAATCAAAGGAAAGGTTTTTTTTACACAGAGGGTGGTGGGTGCATGAAATGTGCTATCAAGGGTAATAGCTGAAGCAGATACATTAGAGGCAAGTAAGAGACTCCTAGATAGGCATTTGGATGAAAGAAAAATGGAGGGCTGTGTGGGAGAGAAATGTCAGATTGATCTTAGATGATGTTAAAAGGATATTACAATATCATGCTGTAGAGTTCTGCGTTATTCTATGTTAAACAAGGCTAAAGAATAGAATAGCCAAATATTCTAATGTTCCATAAAAGTGAATTCATCAAAAACTCTGCCATTCATAACTTAACTTGATGAAGCTCCGTTCCCCTTTCTCTTAACTCTCATGAATCAACATTGGCACCCAGCTATTATTTCTCAACCTCCCTATTTTAATGCTCCTCCCCACAGTGCAACTTCCTCCCGGGATATCTGTACTCTTTCAAAACTAACCTCTTACCTATTCCAGTTTTTATTTCACCAATCATCTGAAATGGAAAATATTAGAGGTAGATGAAGAATTCAGATGCAGGGAGATTCTTCAACCATCTTTTCTGTGAAAGTGAATTAAATTAATTAAGTAAAAGAAATGGATGGAAATTTCTGTTGGACTGGGGAGCAGATCAACATGGTGGGAACTCCTAGGGGAAAAGCAACAGCAAAGTTAACAATATCTAATCGCAAAATAATGCAAACACTGAAAACCTGATGTAAAACTAAATGTCCAGTAACTCTTTGGCAGGTCAGACAGCAGCTTGAGATATATTCCAATGAAGAATATTAAGGTTGTTATGTTGCACTGTTCATTGTCCAAGATTCTGGAATACCATAGAATGCCACATACCATCTGTCCATCAGAATGCTTTCATTACTATGTCATCAACACTATCTGGGGACCAAACATTCTTGGAATGCAACAAGATTTTGTAATAAGCATCTGCATCAGAAGCACATAAGTTATAACCTCGTCAATTATCATGGATAAAATGCTATTGAAGCTTTTCAACAGCCTCACACTCTTCAACTCCACAATCACTCACCAACTGTCACTTCATGCAGAAATCAACAAGTGCATTACAAAAGTTGAATCTATAATGGCCAGCCTGAGTAAGAGAGTATGGGCCTAGAGCAGTATAATGGAGAAAACCAAAACAATGAGAATTCAAAATCTGTGTCCTCAATGCACTTTTTTTTTACAGTAGAAAGGCTGAGACAATACATGCAAGTCAAGGGAAAAAACTTAATGGTTTCCCCCTTTGTTGTCTTGGGTAAGTCAAGGTTACCAAGACAGAGGATCTGGAGCATGCTAAGTCTGTCAGTATATTTTCATTACTAAGTCATCAACACTTCCAATGATTCATTAAATTATTACAACCATATTCCCAAGGACATCCTGTAAGGTGAGCTGGCGATAGGTCATGACTTCCTGGCAGCCCAATCTCTGCTACAAGGGCAACTACTGAATAATTGAAACCTGAAGATGGAGATGGGTACCACTGATGGCAACCTACAGAGGCAGGAAGAGATAGGAATCCCAGCCGGCTGAGAAGCTGCTTCCATTTCCTTTGATCTGCAGTAAGTGCAGCAAAGCTTGGCATTGCAGAGTGAGGTTCTGGAGCTCAATGCAGCACTCACTTCCAAACACCAGGGCATCATATCATCCTACTGGAAACAGGCCGTCACAATCGTTGTCCAGGTCCTGGCTTTAAAACTCACAATGCTTTTTGACGTACTAGTTCACAAAGGAGGCGGTCGCTCACCTTACCACCTGCAGAGTGCATTTAGAACATACTGTAGAGGGAGCTTTCCATTATTGTGGAAGTTGCCACAGCATTAGGCTGTTGTGCCATTGAATCTTTCCCAACCACCACAGATGGCATCAATCAAATGAGCCGGAGCTGATCATGTTTCAGCCACATTGCTAACAAAGGACATCACTTTCTAGTTTGGAATGGAATCAACAGGTCAGAAAGCTTTCAACAAGTGGCAGGATTCCAATTATAACAAAGCGTGGTAGCTGCTGCAACTTTAAATTAATCCTATTAGGCACATTAAGAAAAATCCTTCCATTCAGTACATGTTCAGGTGGTATTTGATCACAGGGATATTAAATGGGGCACTATTTGCTCTTTTGCAGTTTGGTTTTAAATAATAGCACACACTAGAAAACCTAGAGGGAAGAATTATAAACCCATAATGGATTCTATCCAACAGTTCACTCATTTTCCCAAGGCAGAAAGAAAGAGAAAATGATACACAGCTTGATTTAACCATAACTTCTGAAATATTAGCTCTGTTTATTACTCCACTTAAGTTTCTTTTTAATTTAATAAACTATCTTTAATATTATATATAATTCCTCATTCAGTTGTTATCACCCATTGTGTATTTCTCATGCAGCTGCCTCTGATGTCTTTAGTGTTTGAATGTCAGAGTAAAGCTATCACCTGCTGATAAAACTGATGCCTGGATTGTGCCTGAGAATAAGATCAACATTACTATTTGCTTCCAAAAGAGTTGCCAGAAAGAAATTCACCGATAATAAAATGTTTTATCTGATAAGCTGCAATTTCACTGAAAATCTGCAGCCCATAACACCCCACCAATAGAGGGCTCAGAATGAATCTGTAATGGAAAAGAGAGAGACGTTTGTATAAGATGATGAGAGGCATTGATCATGTGGATAGTCAGAGGCTTTTTCCCAGGGCTGAAATGGCTAGCACAAGAGGGCACAGTTTTAATGTGCTTGGAAGTAGGTACAGAGGAGATGTGGTGAGTGCGTGGAACGGGCTGCCGGCGACAGTGATGGAGGCGGATACAATAGGGTCTTTTAAGAGACTCCTGGACAGGTACATAGAGCTCAGAAAAATAGAAGGCTATGTGTAACCCTAGGTAATTTCTAACATAAAGACATGTTTGGCACAGCTTTGTGGGCTGAAGAGCCTGTATTGTGCTGTAGATTTTCTATGTTTCTATTTCCAAGCTAATCCAAAGTTCTTCAGAATAGTTGTTTTCAGGTTAAAAAAAAGTGCAGATTAACTTACAGTCATAGGACACTATACCATAGAAACAGACCCTTTAGCCCATCTAGTTCATGCTGAACTATTAATTTGCCAAGTCTCATTGACTTTCACAACTGAATCATAGCCCTCCATACCCTATAATCCATGTACCTATGCATATTTCTCTGAAATGTTGAAAACAAACCTGCATCCACCACTTCCACACTCTCAGTCTCCAGCATATCCTGCCTAAGCACTGCCACGACATTTTCCCTGTGTCGTAACACCCCCCTCCCACTTTAACCCCTCCAACTCTGTCACATCTAAAACAATGGAACCAGAGAACATTGAGCTGCTAGTCCTACCCCTCCTGCAACCAGCTCTCACTAGCAATGACAACAATGTCATCATTCTACATGTGGATCCATGGGCTGAGCTCATCTACAAGGCCTAAGCCTTTCCTACAATACTCCTTGCATTGAAATATACACAATTCAGAATGTTTGTCGCACCATGCGCAACTTTTTGATCCCTGACTTTGTATGTGGGCTGAGCAAACATTTTCCCCACAGCTACTCCACTATGTTCTAGCACTCTAGTTCCCATCCCCCTGCAACTCTAGTTAAAACCCCCTCCAGTTCAGGTGCAAACTGTTGCTCTGTACAGGTTCCTCCTTCCCTGGAAAAGAAGCAAATGATCCAAAAATCTAATGGCACTGTGGTGAACTAGATATACCTGTCTGACTGCTCCTGTGGCTCCTCCCAAGACCCTGCTGACTGCCCCTGTGGCTCCTCCCACAGACCCCTGTATAAAGGCGACTGTGGCCTGCTGCTCTCCCTCATTTTCCCCAGGATGTAGTGTTGTTCTTCAGTCAATAAAAGCCGATATCTCACTTCCTAAGTCTCGGCGTGAGTTATTGATGGTGCATCAGGCACATACAGCAATCCTGAGATCACACTCCTGGTGGTCATGTCCTTTAACTTAGCACCTAACTACCTGAACTCACCTTGCAGTACCTCATCAGCCTACCTAGGTCATTGGTACCAACCTCGACCACAACCTCTGGCTACTTACCCTCCCATTTAAGAATGCTGTGGACTCAATTCAAGGTATCCCTGACTGGGAGGTAACATCCCATTGTGAAATCCCATTCTCATCCATGGAACCTCCTTCCTGTGTGTTCCCTAACCATCGAATCCCAACTCATTACAGCTCGCCTCTTCTCCCCCCTTTCATTCTGAGCCACAGTTCTAGATTCAGTGCCAAAAACCTGACTACTGTTACTTTCCTATACTAGGTCATCATCCCCAACAGCACCCAAAGTGGTATGCCTGTTATAGAGGGGAATGGCCATAAAGGTACTCTGAACTGACTGCCTATCCCCTTTCCCCCTCCTGACAGCTATTCAGTTATCTGTGTCCATACCTTGAGTGTAACTACCTCATTGTGTGTCCTGTCAATCAACCCCTCAGCCTCCTGAATATTCCGGAGTTCATCCAGTTCCAGCTCCAATTCCTTAACATGGTCTGAAAAAAGCTGCAGCTGGAGGCACTTCTTGCAGATATAGTCGTCAGGGATACTGGAGGTCTCCCTGCCTTCCCACATTCTGTAAGAGGAGCATTCCACTATCCTGCCTGGCATCCCCACTGCTCTAATTGTGCAATAAAAAGAAGAAAGAAAAATTGAACAAAAAAATTTGCCCTAGAGCCTCTGCTTCTCCTCATCAAAGCCTCTATGAGCCAAAGCCTGAACTCCTCACTCTAACACTGTCCCAGTCATACCATGATTGCTCCATTTAAACCTAACTTCTTTTTATTGGCTCTTTCCAAGTGTCTAATTATGCACAAACCAATGTCTCCAGCTGCTCTTGCTTGCTTCTTTTGAAATCACTTTCCCGCTGCACACACTCCATCATCCCCTCAGGAACCATGGCACTCTAAATTCGGGCACACTGAACACTCATACTCACAAATCAATTAAATGACTTGATCATCTGTTTTCTTAAGGATGTAACATGCTCCACTAATAGTTTTGTCTTGCACTACCTTTGTATTGAAAGGGGTAGCATTTGCTTTTCATTCATAAGATCTCCCTTGCAGGGACTTAACAAGTTGCTTTTAGGCTTATCTTCTCAGTAGTTATATGTGATTCCATGTCTTATTCAGAGAAACCATATGGATGAAAGAAACCTGACTGCTGTTGTTAAAAGCAAGGTTGAAAAGAATAATTGTTTTTACCAGTAGTTCATTTAATCACAATTTATTTTGATACAGAAAATAATACCCAGTCAAATGTATAATCACAGAATATATATGTAATACTTGTCTATTTTAATCATTTAGGTTCCAGAAATATTAAATAATAACTGTTTTCTAACAATTGCTATGTCACTATCCCCTAATTTACTTTATCAGAAATTATAATCAAATTAGAATTAAATGTAAAAAAACCCTTACAAATAAAATTAATATTAAACAGGACCATAAAACTGAATAGACAGCTTTGTCTTCAAGTTTGAAACGTGTTTGGTTGATTGCAAATTTAAAGAATGAATAAGGAATTACAGTTGCATTTTCAAAAGGCTTTTGAGAAGGCGTCAAATTTGCAGACAGCAGATAAGTATCAAAATGTGAAGTAAACTATTTACAAAGCTGAAAACAAGCAGTAAGTAACAAAGCAGGTATCTCAACAAGCAAGTGGTGAACAGTGTTGTTCAGAGAGATTGGTACTCGAGCTGATGGTCATAATTTATAATAATTACTTTGACTGTTTCAATAAGTACCGTTTCAAACATGTGGTTAATGCTAAAGAATAATATAATAAATACAGATGACATCAAGTTGACAATTGTTGGGGAGTAATTATATTAAGCATGTAAAAACACGACTAGGCCACACATAAAAATACTGTACACAGATTTTGTCTCCATATTATAAGATATATTTAGATACATGCATGTCAAAATGATTATACTAGAAAAAGATCAAAGCGATTAGGATAAAAGTTTTGGAGTGAATTGATATAGATCTTTCAAATGATGAATGAAGTTCATAGGACAGATGCAGAGATAATGTCACAAGTTCTGGATGATTTCCATACTACAAGTCCTCAAAAAGTAAATTGTCATTAATAAATCCAATAAGGAGTTCAATAGAATCTTACTTAATTAAAAAAAAAGATTAAAGAGATGAGAACACAAGAGTTTCTGCAGATGCTGTAAATCTGGAGTAACACATACAAAATGCTGGAGGAACTCAGCAGGTTAGGCAGCATCCATTCTGCCATTATTAGTTATGTTTGTTACGTACCCCGTAACTGGATGTCTAACCAGCAGAGAAAGAAGAATCAGTTGGAGTCTGGTGGTACCAAACTAAAGGAGTTTATTAATAAAAATAAGCAAAACCATATCAATAATGCAAATATACATATAAAACAAGTTAACAGTAATAAACCCAAAAGTGTATGCATAATAATAAGCAATAATAAACAAGCTCTATCGATGTCTAGGGGTAAATAAATTGTCATAGAATATAAAGTTCAGTTCAGTTCATGAGTGCTGATGTAGTTATGGTTGTTGTATTGTAATCATTGGAGAGAGAGAGAGCGAGTGAGCGAGAGGTAACAGCCACAGCAGCCAAACCTTCCTTTGCTTTCTTAATCTGTCGTATCGTTGTGGTCATTCAGTTATGACCCCTTTGGTCTTCAGCCAGACCGTTCTTCTGTGGTGGACTCATCACTCTGGCATGAGTGGACATGCACACAAGCCCCCACCGGCCCTGCTTTTACACTGATAGCCTTAATGACCGACCTCCTGGTTCGGTCTTCGAAGCCCCCACCTTTCTTGTGGGTTCCAACACTCAATCAGTGTCCACTGGCGTGTCTGGAGGGTGTCTCTCCAGACCTGTCTTTTTATCCCTACCAACGGGGACTCAGCTATCCATCAATCCTGAATGACTGTGTCCATCAAATAAGGCCACTCCTTCAGTCCACTGAGGAATGTTTATGAGCAAACTATTGTCCTTGCAGCGAAACAGTAAATAATTCAAAAAGGAGTCACAATACAGTTAATCAGCAATTTCCCCCTCTCTCTTATCTGTCGCAGATGTTCTTGCCTGTTTTTCGTCTCTTTCTCATGGTCAGCATAACAACAGGAATAGTTTGTGGTTCTCGGGGGGGGGGGGGGTAATGGTTAACTCTGTACCCCATTGTCCATCAGGTCTGTTCATCACTCATAACATATTGAAAGTTTAGTTTCAATAATGCAGACTTGATGTAAATTCAATACAACAAAATGATAGATTTAAAGCGAAATATAATTCTTGTATCAGTTATTGGTCTGATTAGTTTATTAGCACAATATTGGCTGTAGGAACATAGAAACATAGAAAACCTACAGCACAATACAGGCCCTTCAGCCCACAAAGCTGTGCCAAACATGTCCTTACCTTAGAAATTACCTAGCGTTATCGCATAGCCCTCTATTTTTCTAAGCTCCATGTACCATAGTTTTACTGTACTTATACATCATTTCATAAAAAGTAAAGCTTATTAAAAACCTTCATGTTTATGTCAGTCATTCAGTTTAATTACTTTGATAACTAAGATTGTCTGTATTATTAGGCCAATTGAAGATGATTTAAAGTAAACTTAGGAACCCCAAATTTGATTCTAATTTCACTGCTGGCCCCTACTGAATTGACTGGAAAAGAATTAGTTTTAATGGATACCTAGAAGTCTTTCCTTCATCAAAAATTCAGATCAGCAGATTTCAAATGTTATTGCTTCCTCTAAAGGTATTGCTGATGACCCCATATGCAAGGCCGGCCATCCCTTTGCCGCCTAAGCTCTCTGACGGTGGATAATTTAGTGTTCATGTCACTCACATTAGTGACAAAAAAAGGGAAGCGCAACAGATGTTGGGAACCTATTATATACTTTAACAGCCTTTTTAAAGATGAAAGCATCTGGGGGAACTGGAGGCACATGGAAGACTCTGGGTGCTAGCTGAACAAAGTATACACAACTTTTGCAGGTTGGGAATATATTATTTTTATTTGATGTTCTTCACATACCAATTCTTTAATTCACGGAAAATAAATACACCAGACAGATTATGCTGAAAAAGGAAATCTGGCAGCTAACAATTAATGGTGCAAGTATTTGTCATTTATTAAATATTAAATTTCCATTAATAATTTGTTTTTCTCACACTGATATAGTACTATTGTACATTCTCAACCCAGCATTAAAAATTATATGTGATCTTGGTGTAATCTTGCATTTTTGTACTGTAATTAAACAGATATCAAATGCTTTTACTCACCCTCTTCTGTGGGTGTTGGTTTGCCAACAACTGCTTTTCAAGTCAGCAAGTTGCTAAGAGTTACCAGCCTTCAACGAAAGATGAGACCTTGCTGTCAACTCTCTACTTGGGGGGAAAAAAAGCATTAAAGAAATGCACAAGAAACTTGGTAACATCAAGCAAGGTAAATGATTGTTGTATTAAAAAGATTGGTAAAATGCTTAATCTTTTAGATAACATTGTTGCTGTATGATGTTGCGAGAAGATGATGTGCAAGGAATTTAATTCCCTGTAGTCTTTATCCTCCTGCTGACAGCCTTTGTGAGAGCATCACTTCAATGGACACATGGAAACATGGAATCACACCAATTATTTGAACATTGTAGGAGAACCATTTCTGTTTTAGTAAGATAATCCAGAAGTGGCAAAACCTGATTTATTGTGAAGCTGTTAATATTAAAATAGCTTTCCATTTGCACCTCTGCGGCAGGAAGTACAACCACGGGGTTTACAATACTTGGTTTCATTATTGCATCTGCTTCTTAAATTCTTTGTGAAGATTTGAAAGCAACATGAAAAATATAACTTCAGGTAACAATTGCATATTTATCCAGTAGCCACCTCCCTGAGAAATGCAAGCAATGAGGAGAGGTAGATGCTTTCATAAGCATTTTCATGTCACTATCCTCTGCACGCAGGTACTAAATACAAAGACTAACAATAATGGGTAATATTCACACACAACAATTACTTCCACTCCTGTTACTTAGACTTCCAACTAAAGGCAAAGGGAAACATTAACTAGATGTTTAAGTAGAAATTAGCCTGGGGAGCACAAATGGAATGAATATTACAACAGACAGTCTGCAATTTGCATTATCAAATTAGGAAAGAATCCCAATATAAATTTCTATCCAAATCTTAATTACTGTTTGAATCCGACTGAGAAAATGAACATCCATCTGCAGCAATGATTCCACAGCCTCCTTGATTTCTGATTTTGTCCCTTTGGGCTTCTGTCAACTGCAGCATGTGTTTGGAGTGGACCCATGTGGAGAAGTGAGCTACTACATAACACATTTACAAGAAAAAAAGGAAAAAACCCATATTGGAAATTTGAAATGAAGCAGTAAATGCTAGAAGTACACAAGAGTTCTATCAGTCTTGTAGGAATGGGGAGGCTAGTTACCTGGAAATCAGATTTGGTAGCACTGTGTTTGTAAACTCTACATAGGTTCAATGTGAATGTTCTGTGAGTGAACAGTAAAAAAACGGGGTTAATCTGTGATATGTGCCAACACACAGTGAACAATGAGAGCTATCCTTCAATGCTTTTTTGGAGCTTTGCCGGCTGAAATTGGGTCACATGTTCCTGATTTTTAAAAAAAACATTAATTACTCACAGCATAACATGTTTTCCAAGTGATCCACTCACTGCAGCTGTGTGATTTAAAGAGTTACTCACCCACTTGGCACATACTACTGCAGTCTGCTGCAGAACAGAACACCCTGGAGATTGCCTGGTGACTGAGGAGGCTGTTGCAAGGTCACACTGCTGCTACTGAGGCCCACTGACACCTCACACTTGGTGCTCTTTGCCTACTGCTGCCAGAACAGGAGCTTGTGTACAGGTCCAGAGAGCAAGGCAGAATTCTCAGAATCACTCACATGCCTATACCTTATTGAGAAATATGTATTGATCAATATGTAGCCTGTAGGAAGGAGAGAGTGATATCCATGCACTCTCTCTGATTTTGGTAAGTAGCACACTCTTACACACATTGTAGAAATAACGTACAATATAATAATACAACAAAAAGTATCTCTTGCATGCTGTTCATACAGATCAAGTCCTTACACAGCATTGAGCTAGAATAAGGTAAAACAATAATGGATAAAAAGTGTAAAAGTGATCAAAAAGCTGCACTGGAGGAAAACAATAAGGTGAAACATCATAATGAGGCAGATTATGAGGTCAGGAGTTTATTTTATTTTACTACGGAACTATTCAATAGTCTTGAAGCAGTAGTAGAAGCTGTCCTTCAGCCTGGTGGTACATTCTTTCAGGCCTTTGTGTCTTCTGCCTGATGGAAGACAAGAGAACAGAGAGTGTCTCAGGTGGGTCAGTCTTTGACTATGCTGGCTGCTGTACTGAGGAAGCAAGAAGTATAGGAAGAATCCATGGAGGGAGTGCTGAGTGGTGGCCACAACTCTACAGTCTCTTGCAGAGAAGATACCATACCAGACCGTGATGCATTCAGATTGGATGCTTTCTATGGGGTATTGATAAAAATAGGTGACCATCAACAGGGACATCAAATTTCTTTAGCCTGTTGTGGAAATACAGTAGAGTTGCTGGTAACATTTCATGGCTATGTGTGGTTGGAGCAGGACTAGATATTGGTGATGTTCATACCCTGAGAAGGAGCTTCTGGCTCTGTATAAAACCTTGCAACAGGATAGGAATGAGCTCTGATTTCTGATTTCTCCGTGGCTATTCCTCTGCCCAGCCTATCGACAGCTATGAGAGCCAAGTGTCTCTCCATACCCTTTCTTCTTCCAGCATAGCCTTTCAACCATTGGTCAGTGGAAACCACCTGATATTTTCTTTTATCTCTATCATTTGGTGCTGCTGGATTGGGTGAGGTGTTCTGTCTGAGACTATAATGATGAAGGACAAAAGAAGAACCTTGTGATGGTACTTTTAGGAGAGCCAAACAGACACATAGATACATATTGGAAGAACAATCATTGTTATGAGGGAAGCAAGCAGTTACAGGCCTTCTATGGCTAATATATCCTCAGCTGCATGGTAACACCAATGCTGATAGGAAGGAGCAATCCCTTTACCACACTGGAGAGGTGCTGTGGACCTCCTCCAATTTGTTATGGCAAATGTCTGTTCCAGGCAATTATATGAGGAGAGACAATGGGAGAGGAATGATATGGTTGTCAAAGGTTGATCCTTGCGACTGTGTTCATGAGCTGTGTGCATTCAGCTCTGTAAACCGATGATCAGGATACAGGCAGTGAGAAACGTAACAATGCCATATTACAATACTCTCTGGAGAAATATCTATCGAAGTATGACAGATAATTTTCTGTGTGAGCTAAGATTCCAGGGGTGTGGGTGCTGCAGTTGCATGAGTTAAGTAGAGTCCAAAGTGCCTGGGAAGTGCACTGTAAGATGCAATGTGTCATGAAGAGAGGTTGTTTTTTGTTTTTTTTTTCTTTCTTTCTTTCTTATTTTTTTTAATGAGGAGAGGTTGTTGATAGCACAAAATTGCAGTCAACAGAATGAGTTGTAACGTAAAAGGCAGACAAAATTGAAAACCGTGAATACAGGACTGAAGGCGTTATGTTTGTAGTATATGGAATAAGGTAGATAATCTTGTAGCACAGTTACAGAATGGCATGTATGATGTTGTAGGCATCACTGAATCATGGCTGAAAGCAGATTATAAGTAGGAGCTTAATATCCAAGGTTACGCATTTTATCAAAAGGACAGGCAGGAAGGCAGAGGGAACGGCATTGCTCTGTAGGTAAAATATGAAATCAAATAATTAGAAATAGGGTCGGAAGATGGTGAATTATTGTGGATTGAGACAAGGAACTGCAAGGCTAAAAAGACCCTAATGGGAGTTTTATACAGACCCCAACAGTAGTAAGAATGTGGTCTACAAATTACAACAGGAGATAGAAAATGCATGCCAAAGGGGCAAGTGTTATGATAGTCCTGGGGGATTCCAGTATGCAGGTAGATTGGGAAAATCAGGTTGGTGCTAGGTTCCATGAGGGGAAATTTCTAGAATGCTTATGAGATGGAGTTGTAAAGCAGCTCATGGTTGAGCCCACTAGGGGATCAGCTATTCTGAATTGGGTGTTGTTCAATGAACCAGAATTGATTAGAGAGCTTAAGGTTAAATAACCCTTAGTGATCATAATATGATCAAATTCACCCTAAAATTTGAAAAGGAGAAAGTAAAGTCACATGTATTAGTATTACAGTGATAAAGGGACATGCAGAGGCACAAGAGAGGAGCTGCCAGAATTGGCTGGAAAAGAACACTGGCAGGGATGATGGGAGAGCAGCAATGTTTGGAACTGGATGCATTGCTCATGCTCTTTCAAGAATCAACTGATTCTGGCATGGTCCCAAAAGAATGAAAGATTGTAAACATAACTCCACTTTTTAAGAAAGGAAGAAGGTAAAGGAAAGGAAATTATAGGCCAGTTAGTCTAACCTCAGTGGTTGGGAAAGTGTTGGAGCGTATTATTAAGGATAAGGCATTGAGGTACTTCGAGCTTGGAGACTTAATGATAAAATAAGTCAACGTCAGCATGGTTTCTGTAAAGAGAAATCTTGCCTGATAAATCTGTTAGAGTTCTTCGAGGAAGAGGCAGTGGATGTCATTCACTTGGATTTTCAGAAGGTGTTTGATAAGGTGCTGCATATGAGGCTGGTTAACAAGGTAAAAACCTATGGCATTACAGGAAACATATTGGTATGGACAGCAGAATGGCTGACAGACAGGAAGCAGTGAGTGGGAATAAAAGGGGCCTTTTCGGGTTGGCTGCTAGTGGCTAGTGATGTTCCTCAGGGGTTAATATCAGCACTGCTACTTTTCACATTGTTTGTCAATGATTTAGATTCATTTTAAAATCTTTTATATTAATTATTATTGAAGATTAACAAAAAAGATACATTAAGTCAATGTCATTATGTACAATAAGGAATTAAATTAGCAAATAACTGATTAACAAAGCTAAGCAATATATCAATAATAAGAAGAAAAAATAAAGTGTTAAGAACATTTTTATTGTCAATGAATATATATATTGTCAATGATTTAGATAATGGAATTGATGGCTTTGTGGCAAAGTTTGCAGGTGATACAAAGATAGGTGGAGGGGTAGGTAGTGCTGAGGAAGCAATACGATTGCAGCAGGACTTATACAACTTGGAAGGATGGACAAAAAAGTGGCAGATAGTATACAATGTTGGAAAAGGTAATATACTGCATTCTGGTAAAAGGAACAATAGTGCAGACTTTTATCTAAATGGGGAGAAGATTCAAACATCAAAGGTGCAGAGGAATTTAGTGGTCCTCAAGCAAGACTCCTAGAAGGTTAATTTACAGGTTGAGTCTGTAGTAAAGAAGGTAAATGCAATGTTGGTATTTATTTCAAGGAGAATAGAATATAAAAGCAAGGAGATAATGCTGAGCATTTATAAGACACTTGGAGTATTGTCCCCATATCTCAAAAAGGATGTGTTGTCATTGGAGATAGTCCAGAGGAGGTTCACAAGGATGATTGCAGGAATTAAGAGGTTAATATATGAGGAGCACTTGGCAGCTTTGGGCCTGTACACACTGGAATTTAGAAGAATGCGAGGAGATCTCATTGAAACCTACCGAATGTTGAAAGGACTAGATAGGATGGAGAGTATGTTTCCAATGGGGGGGGGGAGTATCCAGAACTAGAGGTCACAGATCAAAATTGAGGGGCAACCTTTTAGAATGGAGGTAAGGAGAATTTTTTTTTTAGCCAGAGTAGTGATCTGTGGAACGCTCTGCCACAGACTGCAGTGGAGGCCAAGTCTGTGCAGATATTTAAGGTGAAAGTTGTTCGCTTCCTGATCGGTCAGGGCATCAAAGGATATTGTGAGAAGGCATTGTACAGGGTTGAGTAGGATCCAGGATCAGCCATGATGGACTGGTGGTGCAGACTCAATGGGCTGAATGGCCTAATTCTGTTCTTATGTCTTTTGGTCTTAATTCGGAAGGCAGGAGATAGATACATCCCAAAGAGGAAGAAGTATTCTAAAGGCAAGGTGCACAACCAAGGCTAACAACAGAAGTTAAAGCCACCATAAAATCCAAAGAGAGGGCATATAATAAAACAAAACATAGTAGAAAATTAGAGGATTGGGAAGCTTTTAAAATCCAACAGAAGTTTAAAAAGGTAAAAATGGAATACAAAAGTAAGCTAGCAAATAATATTAAAGAGGATACCAAAAGTTTCTTCAGGTACATATGGTGTAAAAAAGAGATGAGAATGGATATTGGACCACTGGAAAACAATGCTGGAGAGGCATGAAGTGTGTAAAGGTACCATTATGAGAGAGAAGGTTCTTGGGAAACTGAAAAGTCTGAAGTTAGATGTCACCTGGACCGGATGGTGTAATCCCCAGGATTCCAAAAGAGGTGACTGAGAAGATTGTGGAGCCAATGGTAATGATCTTTCAAGAACCACTATTTTCTGGAATGGTTCCAGAAGATTGAAAAAATTGCAAATGTCACTCCACTCTTCAAGAAAGAAGAAAGGCGGAAGAGAGGAACCTATAGGCTAGTTTGTTACACCTCAGTGATTGGGTATATGTCGGAGTCGATTATTCAGGATACTTGGAGGCACATAGTAAAATAGGCCGTTGTCAGCATGGTTCCCTCAAGGGGAAATCTTGACTGACAAATCTGTTGGAATTATTTGAAGAAATAACAAGGAGGATAGACAAAGACTTGGATTTTCAGAAGTCCTTCAACAAGGTGCCACACATGACACTGCTTAACAAACTACAAGCCCATGGTATTACAGGAAAGATTCTAGCCTGGATAAAGCACTGGCTGATTGGCAGGAGACAAAGAGTGGGAATAAAGAGAGCCTTTTCTGGTTGGCTGCCATTGACTCCTGGTGTTCCACAGGGGTCTGTGTTGGGACCCATACTTTTAAAGTATCTCAATGATTTGGATGATGGAATTAATGGCTTTGTTGCAAATTCTGCAGATGATATGAAGATAGATGGAGGGGCGGGTAGTTCTGAGGAAGTAGAGAGGCTACAGAAGGACTTAGACAGATTAGGAGAATGGGCAAAGAAATGGCAGATGGAATATAGTGTTGGGAAGTGTATGGTCATGCACTTTGGTTGAAGAAATGAAAAGGTTGACTATTTTCTAAATGGAGTGAAAATGCAAAAAAAAACTTAAGGCACAAAGGGACTTGCAGTCCTTATGCAGAATTCCCTAAAGATTAATTTTCTGGTTGTGTCTGTGCTGAGTAAGGCAAATTCGATTATAGCATTCATTTCAAGAGGACTAGAGTATAGAAGCAAGGATATAATGTTGAGACTGCATAAAGCACTGCTGAACCTCACTTGGAGAATACTGAGCATATTTGGACTTCTTATTTTAGAAAGGATGTGCTGAAACTGGAGAGGGTTCAAAGGAAGTTCACAAAAAAATAATTCCAGGATTGAATGGCTTATCACATGAAGAGCATTTGATGGCTCTGGGGCCGTGTTCACTGGAATTCAGAAGAATTAGGGGTAACCTCACTGAAACCTATCGAATATCGAAACACCTTAATAGAGTGGATGTAGAGAGGATGCTTGTGATGGTGAGAAAGTCTAAGACTAAAGGAAACAGCCTCAGAAAAGAGGGGCATCCTTTTAGAACAGAGTTGAGGAGAAATTTCTTTAGCCAGTGAGTGATGTATCTGTGGAATTCTTTGCCTTGGGCAGCTGTGGAGGCCAAGTTTTTATGTATATCTAAGGCAGAGATTCTTAATTAGTCAGGGCATGAAGAGATATGGGGAGAAGGCAGGAGAGTGGGGCTGAGAAGAAATTTGAATTAGCCATGATGAAATGGAAGAACAGACTTGATGTGACAAATGGTCTAATTCTGCTCCTATATCTTATGGTCTTGTGGAAGGTAATTTATTTTCCCTGCGCTCTTTAATGGAGCACATCAATTTACTGTGGGAAATGATCACTGCACTCACTTCCTTCTTGTCAGGAAATGAAGAGAAGGCTTGACACAAAAGCAGAGCAGTGGAGACGATTTAGCAGTGAATGATACTTTAATAATAGACCACCAAATAACAAGCTGTAAGGGGCCACAAAACAAGAGAGACAGAAGCTAAGCATAACAGGCAACAAGGTAACAGGGAGAGTGAAAGCTGGGAGCGACTGGTTGCAGCCAGCTGGTTGGATGAGGAACAAGTATGTGGATGAGAACTGGGGTAAAGATAGACTACAGGTGATGAGTGGTAGGTGAATCCTATTAGTTGGGTGGAGACTGGGTAGTGCATGCGTGTGCAGGTTGGGAGGTGTCAGCGGGAGCAGGCCTGACACCTATAGGACATGGATCTTGACCTCCACTGAGGGACTTCAGATCTGGCCAGTAAAGCACGGAACATTGTTTCACTGCTCTACCCCTGATGCTCCAACCGGCCTCAACACCACTCACTCCTCACCAGCCACTCCTCTCCAGCAACCTGCCCTGTGGATCTTCTTTGCAGCTCTTCCACGACCACACGTGTAGCGGAGCTGTGGCTCTGTAGAGGTGCCTGGAACTGATTGCTTTCTATCTCTACCAACATGAATATATATGGGTTAACTGTGTTAGGCTTCGTTTTGTGCTATTGTTAGGAATAATCAAGTTTCTACTGGCAGTCACCAGGTGATATATTCACCTGTTTCTACCATTCAGGTACTTTTGTAAACTGATTGGTAAATTCCACCATTTTCCACTTTTGTTTTAACTTTCATAATCAATCAAATATTAAATTTAACAAATCCATAATATGTGTGCACATTTCAAAATGGCCAGGAAGTTAGCATTCAGCTTTATTATTTAACAAAGCCTAAAACATATAAAATACTGCCCTTCATAATTAGAGTTGGGTGGATACAGTATCAATCCACACATCAAAGATTATTTGACACTACACTAATTGGTATGAACTCATTTAAATATTCTAATTACCATGTGATTTACTGTGGAAAATCATCTCTGTATTTTCCACGTTCAGTTCAATAAATCAAACTATTCACCACTTTTTATACAACATTTTGATTTACATTTCCTTAAATTTGATTCTGAGAGATAAAAGAAAAAGTGGTATTTTTTACTCCTACTAGAACACATCTTTATGCATATTTGACAATTTTCTGTTTTATGTAAAAGATTTTCTATTTACTTAGCATGTGCTCTTGCTGGGGGAAATTGTTGATGTTGTTTTCATGTTGCCTGTAAGTATTCATAAAAATAAAATTGCCCTTTAAAAATAAATGTTGTCAGTAAAATCAATCTGAAATCTTGTGAAATATGCTTGCAATGAAGCTCATGAAAAGTAGCTGGCGGCTGACATTTTCTTCACCTTCCCACATACTGTGCCTATTGTTATATCAGAGGAGTACTAATGTCTCACACAAAGCAAATACAATTTTCTATAATGAAACTTAATTAAAGATCTGCATTTATAGATGTTAAACATGATAGATTTGTATCCTGTAATATGCTTTTCTGCACAATGTCCTGTTTTATTCTTCTGTGAGTACAGAAGATGGATGTATTCTGAATGTAAGAATGTGATTTAAATGCACATTTCTACAATTTTTAAAATATCTGAATAGTAATTGTGTGCATTAGATCAAAACTAAATTTTGTAGACGATGTGATTAAGAAAAGATAAAAATGCTGATATTCTGAACAATGCAGATTCCTTGCTGTCAGGAAGGTAGAATTAATATTTTGTTAACTACCTTTCATAATCATTTATAATGCTGAACGTATTTGAAGGGTAAGGCTCCCTCCAAACAGCAGCAAAATTTAATTCCTGCTTGTTTATTATATATAAAGGATTGACTCCACAAGCTGATGCTACTGACATTTGACCTCACTTTCTGAAAGTGTCTCTTGTGATGTAGTGGATGCACTTGTCATGCTTCTTCAGTCACTGAATGGGAAATAGTGTTAAACACAGAATTATAGAGTGGCTTCATATAGGTTCCAGGATGAACGAGTAAGTGAAGAAGTTTGATCATGGCCATTTTCACATATTGATATCTATATTGCAGTAGATCATAAACACAAAAGATTCTGCAAATGCTGGAAATCCAAAGTAACACACACAAAATGCTGGAGCAACTCAGCTGGTCAGGCAACATCTGTGCAAAAGAATAGATCGGGCTCTGGTGAAGGGTCTCAGGCTCAACCGTCGAGAGAGAGATAGAGACATGTACCACTGACCTGTGCCCGTTGGAAGTCTCAGATGAGCGATTTGTCCAGGATATCATCAGCCAGATCTCAAGAACGTTCCTCGGGACCATACTCCTCCCAAGCGACGAGGTGCTGGGCCTTGCCGCACACTCAGTGAGATGCCACAAGGCACACGCGGTGTAGATCAGGGAACCATGCACCACGCGGGGAGGGGGGAGGAGCCAGGGGAGGCAGTAACCGGCTGGGTAACACGGAACACCAGGTGGATCTTCACTGATTATGGCAATCCAAACGAAACCTTATTGATAGCCTTCTCCACTACAAATGGCCCCGTGTAGTGTGCGGCCATTCTGTGGCTCTTGACTGTCCGTGGAAGACCTCTACGTGTTAGCTAAGCTTCTTCTCTGGCTTGAGAGGCCTTTCCTGTTGTTGGAGCTGATGAGACTGCCTAGCATGTTGTTTCTGAGAGCACAGCAGAGAAGCCCTGGACCATCTCCATGTGCATTTGTAGCGTTGGACCAATTGTTCAACAGCAGGAACTCCCACATCAATCTCCTGGTGAAGAAAGAGCAGCGGCTGGAATTTCTTCTGGCATTCAAGGGAGGAAATGCCAATGGCAGATGTCTGGAGGAGGTGAACTCTGTCCAAAGCAATTGAGGGGTCCAGGATGTGGGTTTGCAATAGGCAAGGCAGTGCAGAGTTATCTCCAGCTCCTGATTCACTCTCCATCAGGCCCTTAGAATGGGGGTGGAAACCAGATGAGAGGTGGGCTGTGGCTCCCAAAAGAGAACAGAGGACCATCCAGAAATGGGATGCGAACAGTGATCCTCGATCAGACACAATATCCTGATGGGAGCCATACAGCATGAATAAATGCTGAACCATGGGGGTGGCACTCATGAGCTGATGGGAGAACAATGAAGTGAGCAGCCTTAGAGAATCAATCCACAATGACCAGAATGGTAATGTTTCCATTAGAAGAGGGCAGAACAGTGATGAAATCCACCAAGAGGTGAGACCAGGGGCAGTGAGGCACAGGCAGCAGATATAACAGACATACTGGACAGTAACAAGATGTCTTGTTTCAGCATAAGTGAGTGGGACAGGCAAAGAAGAAGGCATGGATGTCCTGGGACATAGACGGCCACCAAAATTGCCTTTTGAGGAGCAACCCAATTCCAACACTTTAGGGTACAACACGGTGGGGACAAACAGTAGGCTGTGAGGTTCCCAACCTGGACCTGGATCCGACTGCTGGGTAGTCCTCACCTCTGCCTCTATTCTCCAAATTACCGGAGCTGCAATGCACGAGCAAGGTAGGATTGGCTCCTGTTATGAATGTACCACAGCTCTGAGGGGCCGAAGGGTGCGGGACCAGCCCCCTCCTTCCGGAGAATCACAAGATCGCTATTAATTCGGGTCTTGGACCCAGGAAATGAGAGACAATGCAACGGATTTGACCCGTGTTCTTAGAGACACCTGTGTGAATTGCGACTCTATACTACGTGCCAGCTATCAGGGACATGGACACCCTCCGGCAATGTGGGGTGGGGATTGTATCACCCTACCTTGATTGATATCTACAAATCTGCCAGTCACGATAAAAAGGAGACTGCAGGAGGCAGTACCCCAGCGACGCACCAGAAGGAGACCATCGCTCATCGCTCCCGTGAGGACGGGAAGCTGTTCAGGAGCCACGTGTGGTTCGTTTCCCCTAGCTTGGGGAATGAGTGGCTGATAACACCGAAAAGGACTTCGAACTGACAACGGGGAACCCACATTCCCGATTCAACGAGTTGAGTCCAAAAGGCTGGCAAGTTTATTTTCTCTCTCCAACACGTGAGACCCCAGCGGTCCCCGAAAGGCTAAAAGCCTGCATGAACTTCAGAGACTTTGATATTTCCATCGGACAATAGTTTTACCCCTAGACAAATGATAGAGCTACTTCTTATTGTTGATTATTACTATACCCGCGCTTTAGATTGAGTATTGACGACGTATATTATCTGAATGTTTGTATTAACCTTACTTTTGTGCCCCTTTATAAATAAAAACGTTTAAAAATAGTACCATCAGACTTCAGCGGACCTCTCTATCTTTGCTGGTAAGTGACCCAGTTACGGGGTTCGTAACACTCCGGACTGACGTTGCCCTCAGACACGTCAAACTGCTGGCAGGGAGCATTGGCCGTGATACTCTTGCTGTTGGCATGGTTGGTGAGGATGAAATTAAACCAGGTGAAGAAGAGAGCCCAACAGGCTTGACAGGAGTTAAGTCTCTTAGTTTCACAAATATAGGAGAGCCTCTTGTGATCTGTCCATCCTAAAAAAGGGTGCTCTTCCCCCTCCAGCCTGTGTTGTCATTCATCCAGGGCCTCCTTGACAAAAGTTCTCAGTTTCCGACGTCATAGTTATTCTCGGTTGGAGTCAAGTGGCAGGAAAGAAAGGCACAGTAGTGCATCTGGCTATCTGCTGAAGAGCGCTGGGAGAGTACAGCTCCAAAGCTGACATATCTGATGCATGCAGCTCAACAATGAATGGCCGGACGGTTCTGGGTGCTGCAGCACGGGGCAGTGGTGAATCATCGTTTCAGTTCCAAGAATGCTTGGTCTGCTTTGTTTGTCCAGTGGAATCCTGAAGAGGTTGTTTTGGTGAGTGCATTCATGGGATCGTGAAAGAACTGAAGATTCTGATGAAGCTGTGATAAGTGTTTGCAAATCCCATGAAGTGCTGCACTTGTTTGATCACAGATGGCTTGGGCCACTCTGTGACTGCCTGAACTTTAAACACTGGAAGGGGTTAGTATATATCCCTAAAACAACACCTGCTCTTTGAGAAACTTGCGCCTCTCTGGCATGGCATAAAGGTTATTCTCTAGGAACTGTCTGAGAACCCGCTGGACATACAGGATGTATTCCTGGTGAGAATGGGAATAGAAACAAAGACTAACACCTCTCTATTGGCAATCAAAATCATTTGAAGAGTATGCTGGCAGGGGAAACTCTTGCAATGCTGTTTTTTCTGGCCACACTCTATTCTGAGCTTTTCCAATGGTGACCCAAAGAAGAACAGACTACACGTAACTTGTGAACAGACAATTACTCTTTGGTTGACGTCATCAGATCCTCAAGTCAGTTACAGAAAAGCGGCTTTATCTAGAGATAAGCAGCATCAAAGAACTTGTCCAAAAACAGAAAATTCACACGTGCTATGGTCAACATCAAAGGAACAACAAGCTGACTGTCTCACAAAGAAGGGAACATCAGCTCTTGTGCAGTTAAAGGCACTTAGTGAAGCCACTAAGGAAAAAAGAGAATTGTGAAATAAAACGGGGTATTAAACAGAGATGTTGAATGTAAAGTTGCTTAAACAGAAGTTGTCTGGGCATTAACAAATTGAGCAGGCTGAGGGGGAGTCAGACTAGGTAGTTCACCATGTACACCAGTCTATGTGCATCATCACCAAGCTGACCAGGCTGGGATTGAAAAGTCAGCTCACACCGGGTAATGAAACTCCTGCAGCCATCGGTATCACTCGAAGATCGACCTGGTGGTGGAACACTCGGTTCTGGTAGGGATGTGGGAGTCGGGAGTTGGGGCACTAATGACCGAGTTTGATTGGGCAGCAGGAGAGGAGGATCTGGGAGGTGCTGGGAGTGGAACTCAAGAGGCCAAAGCTTGCTGAATTGCATTTGTGAGAATGGTAATGGCTATCCCCTGATGCTGGCTAACAGCAGTAAGCTTCTGGACAGTGACTGTGAGAGCAGAGATCACTGCCACCTGATTCTGGTTGTATGGAGTGAGATGTTGAACTGCCACTGTGTGGGATGGTATCCACTCCTCTAGCCGAGACTGGGCTTATCAGACTGAGATATCTGTCATATTGGTTCGGTCACTTCTCCCAACACTGATTGGACTGCCATAACTTCTCTCCATTCTGGCCAATGAATGTCAGGGCCAAGGTCAGCAGTTCTCTCCCTACTGTGTCCATTTTTGTGAATATGACTTGCTGTCAAGTTGTGTGTCTAGTGAGGAGAGAGAAAAACACTGAACCAGGTCAACAGTTCACTGACTTTAATGTGAACTGTTACAGAATTTGAAGTAAAAGAAAAGGAATAAACTCTAGCCCAACTGGGCTGTAAATTGAAAGTTAATGCCAACACTGCAGCTGGAAGCAATAACTAAATACTAAATGAATACTGCTCCTTTACAGCATCGGCCCAGATTGTGGTCCTCTTTCTTGGACAAGAAAAAGGTAAGCAGGGAGTGTAAACATTGGTGTGCTTTTGCCCAAGTCTTGACAAGACTGGAAGGAGAGGAAGGGAGCTAAATACCACCACAATGAAACACTAATTAGTTGGAATGTGCATACTTATGAGCACGATTGCTAAACTTGTTCTGTAGCCAGCCTGTGCAAGTGTGTAAACCCCACGGCAGAGATACACATCCTTCCACCACTCTAGCAGGGATAGGCTCCTCTTGTCCTCACCTACCACCCTACCAGCCTCCGCATCCAGCACAAAATTCTCCGAAACTTTGCCATCTCCAACAGGATCCCACCACTAAGCATATCTTCCCCTCCCCCCCCCCCCAACTTTCTGCTTTCTGCAGGGATCGCTCCCTATGCGAATCCCTTGTCCATTTGTCCCTCTCCACTGATCTCCCTATCTCCCTCTTTCGCATATCCTTGCAAACGAAACAAGTGCTACACCTGCTCCTACACCTCCTCCCTCACTTCCATTCAGGGCCCTAAACAGTCCTTTCAGGTGAGGCGACACTTCACCTGAGAGCCTGTTGGGGTCATATACTGTGTCTGGTGTTCCCAGTGTGGCCTCCTGTATATCTGTCAGGCCAAACATAGATTGGGAGACTGCTTCACCGAGCCCTTAGGTCCCATCCACCTGAAAAAGCAGGATCTCCTGGTGGACATACATTTTAATTTCACTTCCCATTCCCATTCTGATATGTCTATCCATGGCCTCCTCCACTGTCATGATAAGGCCACACTTAGGCTGGAGGAACAACACCTTATATTCCGTTTGGGTAGCTTCCAACCTGATAGCATGAACATTGATTTCTCAAACTTCCAGTAATTCTCCCACCCACCTCTTCTTCACCATATCCCATCCCCTTTTCCCTCTCTCACCTTGTCTCCTTGCCCGCCCATCGCCTCCCTCTGGTACTCCTCTCCCCTTTTCTTTCTTCCATGGCCTTCTGTCTCTTTTACCAATTTACTTCCCAGCTCTCTACTTCATCCCCTCCCCCTTCAGGCTGCACCTATCACCTTGTGTTTCTCTCTCCCCTCCCCCTACCTTTTAAGTCTACTCCTCAGCTATTTTTCTCCAGTCCTGCCAAAGGGTCTTGGCCCAAAATGTCAACTGTACTCTTTTCCATAGATGCTGCCTAGCCTACTGAGTTCCTCCAGCATTTTGTGTCTGTTCCTCTGCACCAATTCTTCAGTCATCTGCCAAATCATCCTATTCTTTCTGGTGTGTGATTGGTTACAATAAGAGAAAAACTGTAACACTGAAATGATGTAAATTAAGATAATTACAAAATGAATGTAAGAATAGTTTAGTATAAATTACATTGACGTTGCTATTTTTCATCCTTCAAAATGTGTATTTCCAAACTTACAAAGAGAGTGTGGAGATAATTGGTTTCTACTACCTGCACACCGCTGCAGTGTTTGCTGTGTCCAGCCTGAATTCCAAACTGACCAGAGCTGCATCTAAAACAGGTTCAAGTCAGTGATTTTTGTAGCATAGACTTAAAGTACTGAATTTTCATCCTGAGATCAAGATGCTTGATAGATTTTATGAACTTAAATCCCAAGATGACAGCTAAGGAACTTAAATTCAAATAATCAAAGAAAAACTCAGACAAAAAGCTAGTGACACTAATAGTGACCATAAAACTAGGATTGTTTTAACAATTCATTTGGTTCAGTAATGTGATTAAAGAAAGTTATTTGCCAGTCTGCTGTGCTCTGGCCCATATGTGATCCACACAGAATAATGTGATTGACTATTAAGATCCCTCTGAGTGTCTTTAAAAGCTACTCAATTCAAGGAAAATTAGAATTCGGAATTAAACAGTGGCATACAAATGATGCGCATGATCATGACTTTAAACCAGGACAGGTACAGCACTGTCCTATTCCTATACCCTCCACCTGTTTTCTGTACTTTGTGATATTCAGTACAGTATTCAGATCAGAGCAAGGGAGCTTTCTGATACGGTTCCACTGCAGCTTCTTTGGGAAGCTGATCATTGAGATGGATTCCCTCCAGCTCTTGCTCTACAGCAGAAGATAAGTAGTCCCTCAGTTGCTGCTCTCCTGGATTCTGCTTTGGCAAGGTCAATTATAGCCTGATCCATCTGGCCCTCCAGATTCCAACATTCTGATGCCTAGGCAAAAGGAGAGAGAACTGCACTACTCCTATGTAGAGAAAAATCAAAGTGGAACCTGGAGGGGAAGACTGATGTTTCTTCAAACATTTCATGATCCCCTACATAATGAATTGCTTATTCCATTTCTTTATATGAGAGAATTAGGAGGCACATCAATCCATTTTGATTTCTGGCAACATGTACTGTAAAAGGTCCTTTATCACACCCATTCTAACTGGATAAAGAGGTCCAAGGGTAGGTGCAATTAATAAATGTTTTGTATTTTTTTTAGTGAGAGGGCTTTGTGCTAGGGAAACTCCAGGCAGTTTCTAGAGAAGGTTACATGGTTGGCACAACAATGTGGGCCGAAGGGCCTGTAATGTGCTGCAATTTTCTATGTTCTATGTTCTATTTTCTATATTCTATGATATATTCTGCTGCTGCTAATGATGTGTCCATTTTAGTCGTACTACAAATTAGCAGTTACTTTAAAATGCTCACTGCCCTTTCTTCAGATATTGTTCTTTGCTTTCCTCAGTGATGCCTAAGTCTTTTCTTATGTTTGACTTCCAGCTCTTCAAACTTTTCCTCTGGGTTACAGAACAGGGATCAATTTCTATTTGTCTTTCAGTTACTCATTTTTAACACTCAGTCAATGCCACACTCTCAGTTGAGCTCTGACCTCCTACTTAAGCTGATAGTTGTCAGCTTCAGCTGCAGGCTGGTATTTTCTGTTCTGGGCTGAAGTGCATTAGAGGACATTTCATACACACTTCACACTATCGTGTGCATAGGTAGAGGCTTTTTCTCAGTGCTGAAATAGCTAACATGAGGGGGCATAATTTTAAGATGCTTGGAAGTAGGTACAAAGGGGATGTCAGAGGTAAGCTTTTCACACAGAGAGTGGTGAGTACGTAGAATGCACTGCCAGTGACGGTGGTGGAGGTGGATACAGTAGGGACTTTTAAGAGACTCTTAGATAGGTAAATGGAGCTTAGAAAAATAGAAGGCTTTCTGGTAGGGAAATTCTAGGACTCTTCTAGAGTAGGCTATATGGTCGGCACAACATTGTGGGCTGAGGGGCCTGTAATGTGCTGTAGACTTCTATGTTCTCTGTGCTAACATAGAACAGCATAGGACAGTACAGGCCTTCAGCCCACAATGTTGTGGTGGCCTTTAATCAATCTAACCATTCTCTCCCAGATAGCTCTCCATTTTTCTTTTTATTCATGTGCCTACATAAGTTTAAATGTCTGTATTGTATCTGTCTCTACCACCATCCTTGCAGTTTGATTTGCACACCTATCACTCTGCATACAAAACATACCTCTGACATCTCCCTATACTTTCCTCCAATTACCTTAAAATTATGCCCCCTCACTTAACCATTTCCACTCTTGGAAAGAATCTCTAGCTGTCCACTTTATTTATACCCCTTATCATCAAGCACACTTCTATCAAGTCACTTCTCATTCTCCTTCCACCCAAAAGGAATAGCACTAGCTCACTCAATTTATCCTCATAAAACATGATCTTGAATTCAGGCCACATCCTCATCAATCTCCTCTGAACCCTCTTTACAGCTTCTACATTCTTCCTATTATGAAGCAACTAGGATTGAACGCTATGCTCCAAGTGTGGTCTAATCAGAGTATTATAGATCTGCAACATTACCTCATGGCTCTTGAAATCAATCCCCAGATTAATGAAGGCCATCACTCCATATAGCTTCTTAACCATCCTAACAACTTATGCAGCAATTTTGAGGGATCTATGCATGTGTTCCCCAGATTTCCCTGTTCTTACACACTAATAACAATCCTACCTTTAATCCTGTACTCTGCCTTCAAGTTCAACCTTTCAAAGTAAACCACTTCAGTCTTTTCCAGATTAAACTGCATCTATCACTTCTCAGCCCAGCTCTGCACCCTGTTATTGTACCTTCCGTACTGTCCACAACACAGCCAATCATTGTGTCATCTTCAAACTTACTAACTCACTCTTCCACTTCCTCATCCAAGTCACTAACAAAAATCACAAAGAGCAGATATACCAGAGCAGATCCCTGTGGAACACCTTTGGTCATTGATCATTCAAGGAATTCTTGTGTATACCTTCTTTTATTTCACTCACTCACCTTGCTCAGTTGACATTCGCACCTAGCTTGTTGTTAGGGTTAAAATGCACCCACTATCAGCACCAGCAAAATGTAACCAGAAGAGTTACTGAATAATGAGACTTCTCCTGCCAGGTTCCACTTTCACCTTGTTCTATGCGAGAGAAGCGGAAGAGCTGCAGTGCAATTCACACGCTTCATCTTTGTTTTCAAATCCCTCTGGAATTTGAAAACCTTTCTGCAATTTCCTCCAATCTTACTGCAAGATATCTACATCCCACCTTTTACAGCTTCTTGAAAGTTCCCAGTTTTGATCCATTGTTGACAGCTGTACCTTAAGCTATGAAAGCGACTCTCTGAACCACATTTCCTCTCTACCTCTCCCATCTCCTCCTTTCTCCATGGTCCTTGAGACTGATTACTTCAACAGGCTATTCTAGAAGCACTGGACATTGCAAGATAATGATATGAAACTTTTAGTAATTGTCATTATTATCATTCATAATGGTTAACAACTTGGATTTGCCATATGCATGCAAAGATGAATCCTATTTGGGCATTACTGCCAAACGTCTTCCCACAGTTTCTACAATTCCCCAATAGAAAAATCACCTCAGTAAAATCTCAAATTTTTACATGCCCTAAGAAAGCTAACAATACTCACCACCAACTTTAACATTTTCCCCAATGTTTCCTTACAATGCATGGAGTCAAATTTTGTTTAATTACTGTCCTGAATTTTGATTTGTTTCACAGTGTTAAATGCCATGTTATTGTATGTTCTTATTTCAGCTCATCCTTTAGCTCAACAAGTGTTCACATTTTGCTGTTAGCAGAGAAGTATCTAGGAATTTGCTAAACAATTAGGCCTGCTCAGTATCTCTTTAAGCAACAAGAATTCAGAAGGATAATAGGTTAATTACAGTTAAATCAGGTATTGAAAGAAAATTAAAAATCGAAAGAAAAGAAAATTGAATTAAGTAACAGCAAGAATGGAAACAATAAGGAAAGGACGAATGTGAAAACATTGTTAAACTCCCTTCCTTTGCTGAGTTTAATTTGTAATTAATGTGCAAGTGCTGTCATATTTTAACCTCCGTGATAAATTGATGTGAGCTGCTGTTTATATGAGGGGAGTATTATCTAGCAATCAGTAACAATTGACAATTACACTTCCTACCCCTCTCCCACCCACCTACCCTCCCCCTTACCTGATTTCACGTATCATCAGCTTGTATTCTTTTCCTTACTCCCATCATTTTTCCCTTTTCCTTTCCAGGCCTGATGAAGGGTCTCAGGCCGAAATGTTGACTATTTATTCCTGTCTGTTGATGCTGCACAAGCTGATGAGTTCCTTTGGGGGGGGGGGGGGGGGGGAGTGTGTGTGTGTGTGTGTGTGTGTGTGTGTGTGTGTGTGTGTGTGTGTGTGTGTGTGTGTGTGTGTGTGTGTGTGTGTGTGTGTGTGTGTGTGTGTGTGTGTGTGTGTGTGTGTGTGTGAGAGAGATTTTGGATTTTCAGAATCTCCAGTGTTTATGTTTCTCCTTTGCCAAGTTATGACAGTAAATTCACACTTTTCACCTCTCTAACTCTGGGTTAAATTCAATTCAGACTTTTACTGTGATAGTCTAGAACAATACTACATGAAATGAGTTTGAATTGACTCATTCTATTAAGCATAATTGCCAGGAAATAAATCTGTTTCTGGTGTGGTAAAACATTGTGTATTACAGCAGCATCAAAAGTCAGAAAATTGGTCAAAGACAAGCACGCAACAACATTAGAGTGTTCTACAACATGTTCTGCTCAAATTCTTATAGTTTAGGGTTAAATTCAGTGCAACTGCAGAGAATTTCCAGTAAGTTGGTAATGCATTCCAAACAATGACCTCTCAGGGGCCAACCAAAGGTGTTTTTGTCTTTTTAAAACACTTTTTTTAATGACCGCAAGACAATTCTGGACAATAAGAACTTCGAGTACTGCAAGTCTACCCAATAAGTGAGCTTCTCATTGGTGGAAGAGCAGATGCTACTCCAGAAATTAGCCTATTTCAGTGATGAAGCCCTTTGTGAGTGTTTATGATGAGAAACACTTTGGACTCTTCTTCCATCTCCATCTGTTGGTAGGCCTCGGCTAAGACCACTTTGTTGAAGAGTTTCCTTCAGAATGGTTTGCAAAGATATCCTCTGTCTTGTGCAGATCTGCTTACACTACTGTATTGACCCTGACAGATCCATTCTTCTTGGCTACTGGGACCACTGGCATTGCCTTGGGCTCCTCTCAATCTTGGAAAGAACTCCTGCAGCCTCCAAACAATCCAGCTCACTGGCTACTTATCACGGATATTATAAGGAACTGGACAAGCTTTGTAAAACTTGGGTGTGGCATTTTCATTTAACACTGTCCATGAAACCAACCAGCCTTGCCTTTTTGATCGAACAGCAACATCCAAACTGTGTACTCTCAATATTTCCAGCCCTAACCAATTCCCCTCTACCACCACTCTTCTCCGTCTAGCGGAATTAGTTCTTACTCTCAATAATTTCTACTTTGGCTCCTCCCACTTCCAAAGGTGTAACCATGGGCACCCGCATGGGTCCCAGTTATGCCTGCCTTTTTGTTGGCTTTGTGGAACAGTCCATGTTCCAAGTCTATACAGGTATCCGTTCCCTTCTTTTCCTTCGCTACATCGACGACTGCATTGGCGCTGCCTCCTGCACGCATGCTGAGCTCGTCGACTTCATTAACTTTGTCTCCAACTTTCACCCTGCCCTCAAATTTACCTGATCCATTTCCGGCACCTCCCTCCCCTTTCTTGATCTTTCTGTCTCCATCTCTGGAGACGGCCTATCTACTGATATCTACTATAAGCCTACAGACTCTCACAGCTACCTGGACTATTCCTCTTCCCACCCTGTCTCTTGCAAAAATGCTACCCCCTTCTCGCAATCCCTCTGCCTCCGCCACATCTGCTCTCAGGATGAGGCTTTTCATTACAGGATGAAGGAGATGTCTTCCTTTTTTAAACAAGGGGGCTTCCCTTCTTCCGCCATCAACTCTGCTCTCAAACGCATCTCTCCCATTTCCTGCACATCTGCCCTCACCCCATCTGCCCACCACCCCACTCGGGATAGGGTTCCCCTTGTCCTCACCTACCACCCCACCAGCCTTCGGGTCCAATGTATAATTTTCCGTAACTTCCGCCACCTCCAACGGGATCCCACTACCAAGCACATCTTTCTCTCCCCCCCTTTCTGCTTTCCACAGGGATCACTCCCTACGCGACTCCCTTGTCCACTCTTCCCCCCCATCCCTTCCCACCGATCTCCCTCCTGGCACTTATCCTTGTAAGTGGAACAGGTGCTACACCTGCCCTTACACTTCCTCCCTCACCACCATTCAGGGCCCCAGACAGTCCTTCCAGGTAAGGCGACACTTCACCTGTGAGTCGGCTGGTGTGATATACTGCGTCTGGTGCTCCCGGTGTGGCCTTTTATATATTGGTGAGACCCAACGCAGACTGGGAGACCATTTCGCTGAACACCTACGCTCTGTCTGCCAGAAAAAGCAGGATCTCCCAGTGGCCACACATTTTAATTCCACGTCCCATTCCCATTCTGATATGTCTATCCATGGCCTCCTCTACTGTCAAGATGAAGCCACACTCAGGTTGGAGGAACAACACCTTATATACCGGCTGGGTAGCCTCCAACCTGATGGCATGAACATTGACTTATCTAACTTCCGTTAATGCCCCTCCTCCTCTTCTTACCCCCTCCCTGATGTATTTAGTTTTATCCCCCCTCCTCTTTTTTTCTCTCTCTCTGCCCATCACTCTGCCTGTTCTCCATCTCCCTCTGGTGCTCCCCTCCCCCTTTCTTTCTCCCTAGACCTCCCGTCCCATGATCCTTTCCCTTTTCCAGCTCTGTATCACTTTCGCCAATCACCTTTCCAGCTCTCAGCTTCACCCCACCCCCTCCAGTCTTCTCCTATCATTTTGCATTTCCCCCTCCCCTCCTACTTTCAAATCTCTTAACTATCTTTCCTTTCAGTTAGTCCTGACGAAGGGTCTCAGCCCGAAACGTCGACAGTGCTTCTCCCTATAGATGCTGCCTGGCCTGCTGTGTTCCACCAGCATTTTGTGTGTGTTGTTTTAATTAATTTACCGTTCACTTCAGGTGTAAGCCATGTTTGTCTGCTGTTAGTTTTCACATTGTAAATCTCAACGGTACACAGTCCTACGTCACTCCCATTATTATCATTTTTTAAAACCAATAGCATGCAGATTAATGTTCTTTTTGAAACTTTAACTTGGCTTTTTAACTTATTCTCTTCCTTGTGCAGTCCATTTTCCTGTGTCTGTTCAACATGCTTTTTGTATGTGTCCACACAGTAGGCTTATTCAGAAAGTCAGAAGGTATGGGATCCAGGGAAGTTTGACCAGGTGGATTCAGAATTGGCTTGCCTGCAGAAGGCAGAGGGTCATGGTGTGGGGAGTACATTCAGATTGGAGGGTTGTGACTAGTGGTGTCCTACAAGGTTCCATTCTGGGACCTCTACTTCTCATGATTTTTATTAATGACCTGGGTGTGGGGGTAGAAGGGTGGGTTGGCAAGTTTGCAGACGACACAAAGTTTGGTGGTGTTGTAGATAGTGTAGAGGATTGTTGAAGATTGCAGAGAGACATTGATAGGATGCAGAAGTGGGCTGAGAAGTGGCAGATGGAGTTCAACCCAGAGAAGTGGTACACTTTGGAAGGACAAACTCCAAGGCAGAGTACAAAGTAAATGGCAGGATACTTGGTAGTGTGGAGGAGCAGAGGGATCTGGGGGTACATGTCCACAGATCCCTGAAAGTTGCCTCACAGGTAGATAGGGTAGTTAAGAAAGCTTAACTAAGCTTAAGTTAGCTTTCTTAAGTTGAAGAATAGAGTTTAAGAGACGCAATGTAATGATGCAGCTCTATAAAATTCAAGATAGGCCACACTTGGAGTACTGTGTCCAATTCTGGTCACCTCACTATAGGAAGGATGTGGAAGCATTGGAAAGGGTACAGAGGAGATTTACCAGGATGTTGCCTGGTTTAGAGAGGATGGATTATGATTAGAGATTAAGGGAGCTAGGGCTTTACTCTTTGGAGAGAAGGAGGATTAGAGGAGACATGATAGAGGTGTACAAGATATTAAGAGGAATAGATAGAGTGGACAGCCAGCGCCTCGTCCCCAGGGCACCACTGCTCAATACAAGAGGACATGGCTTTAAGGTAAGGGGAGGGAAGTTCAAGGGGGATATTAGAGGAAGGTTTTTTACTCAGAGAGTGGTTGGTGCGTGGAATGCACTGCCTGAGTCAGTGGTGGAGGCAGATACACTAGTGAAGTTTAAGAGACTACTAGACAGTATATGGAGGGATTTAAGGTGGGGGGTTAAAAAGGAGAATAATAAATAAATAAATAAATTAGGGTGGGGTAAGAAGGGGAGGAGGGGCATTAACAGAAGTTAGAGAAGTCAATGTTCACCGTTGTGCACTGTTGTAACTGTATGTTATAATTATGTGGTTTTTGTCAGTTAGTCTTGGTCTGCCTTGTGTTTCTGTGATATCATACTGGAGGAACATTGCATCATTTCTTAATGCATGCATTACTAAATGACAATAAACGAGGACTGAGTGTCCTCATAATCTAAGTTTAAGAGACTACTAAGCAAAACTGCAGCCCTTTAAATGCAATGTACTCAGCAAAATTGGCACTCACTTCTCATTGGCTATTTTATTCGCTGCAAAATATTGCTCAACTTGCTCAGTATATACAATCCAGTTAGCTCTCATGTAATCAAACATGTCAATCTTTCAGATATAGCTCTCTTTTTTATGATTGTTATCACCTGGTACTCACTGTTTATGAACCCGTATATTCTTCCGTTTTCTTCCTTTTTTTACTTGATTGTCTCTGACTCCTCTTCTCAAGAGACACATACTATGCTGTTATTTTTACTCGACCATTTTGCTGTGCTTTTTTTTTATCTTGAGCATATTGCTGCTCTTCAACAGGTAGGTAATCATCTCAGGTTTGTTTTGAAAATACATTGTCACCATATTTATGTTTTGTAACTCAAAAACATAAAAATTGATTGAAAGGGAAACAAGGGAGCCAGGAAATGTGTGTCTAAACTTGTTTTCACTTTAAGCAAGATGCGCACTTATGACTTGTCGTGATGACGTATGCCATTCATGTACTTTGTACATATAACCCATAATGAATTATTTAAACAAAGTATGCTTAATCAAACAATATATTTACAATATTCCTCAAATATTACTGAAATATTAAATACACAACAGTGGACTGCTAAGAACTCCTCATTCCGACTGACGCCAGGCTGTCTTTCAGGAGGGTGAACCCTCACAAGGTGATAGGCCCCAAAGGAGTATCTGGTAAGGCTCTGAAAACTTGTGCTAAACAACTGGTGGGTGTAGTCAAAGACATTTTCAATCTCTCACTGCTATAGTCAAAAGCTCCCCCCTGCTTCAAAAGGGCCACAATTATACCAGTGCCCAGAAAGAGTAGAATGAGCTGCCTTAATGACTATCGCCCAGTAGCACTCACATCTGCAATGATGAAATGTTTTGAGAAGTTGGTCATGACTAGAATGAACTCCTGCCTCAGCAATGACTTGGACTCATTGCAATTTGCCTTTCGCCACAACAGGTCAATGGCAGATGCAATCTCAATGGCTCTTCACATGGCCTAAGATCACTTAAACAATACAAGCTCCTATGTCAGGATGCTGTTAATTGAAAATAGCTCAGCGTTTAACACCATCATTCCCACAGTGTCCTGACTGATAAACTACAGAACCTGCTCCTCTGTGCCTCCCTCTGCAACTGGATCCTCGATTACCTAACCAGAAGACCGCAATCTGTGTGAATTGGTAATAACATCTCCTCCTTAATGACGATTAACAGTGATGCACCTCAGGGATGTGTGCTTAGCCCACTGCCCTACCCTCTCTATACCAATGATTGTGTGGCCAGGCATAGCTCTAATGCCATTTATAAACTTGCTGATGATACAACCACTGTTGGCAGAATTTCAGTTGGAGATGAGAGAGTGTACAGGAGTGAGATATATCAGCTAGTTGAGTGATGTCACAGCAACACCCTTACAGTCAATGTCAGTAAGACCAAAGAGCTGATTGAGACTTCAGAGTGGATAAGACAAAGGAACAAGAACCATTCTTCGTAGAGAGAGTGGAGAATGAGCAAGTTCCCATGGTGTCAACACAAAGTAAACTGCAGATGCTGTGGTTAAATCAACACGTACAAACAAGCTGGATGAACTCAGCAGGTCGGGCAGCATCCGTTGACTGCTCATTTCAGTGGATGCTGCCTGACTTGCTGAGTTTCCCATGATGTCAATATCTTTGAGGATCTAACCTGGTCCCAACATATCGATGCAGCCATAAAGAAGGCAAGATAGCAGCTTTACTTCTTTAGGAGTTTGAGGAGATTTTGTTTGTCACATAAAACACTTGAAAACTTCTACAGGTGTACCATGGAGAGCATTCTAACAGGTTGCATGACAGTCTGGTATGGTGGAGGTGTACTGGTGCTACTGTATAGGATCAAAAGAAGCTACAGAAAGTTCTAAAATTAGTCAGCTCCATCTTGGGTACTAGAGTCTGTAGTATCCGAGACCTCTTCAAGGATCAGTGCCTCAGAAAGGCAGTGTCCATTATCAAGGATGCCCTCTTCGTATTATTACTCTCAGGAAGGAGGTACAGAAGCCTAAAAGCACACACTCAGTGATTCAGGGGCATTCAATTTCTAAATAGACATTGAACCCATGAGCAATACCTCAGTTCTTTTTTATTATTTCTGTTTTCGTACTACCATTTTTAATTTAACTATTTAATATACTTAACTTTATTTATTTGTTTGTTTGTTGCGAGACACTGGGCACTACCAAGACTGTGGCTCTGTCCAGGCCTCTTTTATAGGAACTGATCTTCAGGTGTCTCTTAATGGCCTCTTCAGAAATGAGTATTGCAGTGAGAATGTTTGAGCTCTAGTGTATGTTGGTAGAGGTTGAATTTTCCATTACACAGCAACTGACATCAGTCAGAGTGCATCTGATGTAGGGAATATGTCATCTGAACAACATGGTTCACCATTCGATGTCCTGAGGTCAATTTTGAGCTTGGCATATTTTCACCCAGAAATGATGGTTCACACAATCTGCTTTGTTTAGAATGTATTTTTGATTGGTACAACAGCTGAAAAAGTGGTGTTATACAATCCAATTGGCATATAAATATAATCAGGATGGCTATATTAGCCACAATGCAATAATTGCATGCTGGTTTTAAATATGTGGAATTGAAATGCGGCCATTCTAAGACTTTGCCATTAATGTTACAGCTTAAAACTATTTGAAATAGAGTGTTTTGAGTTTCTATATATTTCTAAGAAATATTTAGAAATGACAAAATCAATAAGTATTCTGAACCAGAGGCTGAATACATTGCTTCTCTTGTGATACAAGTTATACCTTTGCAACCTGCTCACTAAAATATATGGAATCCCTTCTACCACAAAAACAATATTTTTTTTGTAAACCAGCAGAAGTGAGAAGGGAAAAAAGTTCTTTGTTCCTTCTTTTTGTAGCCTTTCTCTCTACTGATAAACCATATTTCTTGTCATTCTTTGTATACAGAATAGTAACCATGATGTTTTCTCAGCAAGACATAATGACTGGACCTGGAGTTCTACCAGGAAATGTCAGATCTCGAACACAGCAACCTTCCTTTACAAGTTACCTAATAAACAGTTTCTGGTAAAGCTAAGATGGATTTGAACTCTCCAACTGCTCTTTAGGGAATCTGATCCTGAAAAGACAAATAAGTAATTTCTTAGAAAAAATATTGTTTAAAAACGCTCTAGTTCCAAATTCTGATTATTGTCTGGTGATTAATGCCAGGGAATATTTGCGGGGGCATTAGATGAAGGTAAGATCAGGTTCCTTGGTACATTCTTCCATTGTTCATTAGCTATCAATTAGCCATGGGCAAATTGCCCTGCCAGAAGTAAAATGCCTAGGCTCCCACATAAAGGACAAATGCAGAAAGGTGGCTGACGCTCAGCAAACTGTGCCTCAGTTTGCATTAGTGTCTTGCAGGAAAGATTTGGAAATCATAAGTAAGTACAATTGTAAAAACATAAATCTGGATTGAGTAAAGAACACCTAGTACTCCCTGTCCGCAGCTGTTACATCCAATTCAAATAAATGGTGAATTTATTTACTATTATATCAGAATTAATGTGTGCGTTTGCATCAATCCCGTGTAGCAGTTCGCATACTTTATCAGTAATCAATCACAGATCATTTTTTATTGTAAACCAAGAATAATCCATCATGCTGTGTAATCAGCATCGCACTTCAAGGGCATAGTGCACACGGATGCTGGCCTCCCTGCTAACATTTGGCATTTGCGTTGACAGCCTTTGCCAGCACAAAAGCTGACCTATAAAGTGTGCATGCCCCACAGAAAACAGAAGCAGGACAGACACCAGCAAACAATTTCAGTGCTATTATCTAATCATTGGCAGTTGCTAAAGATCAATCTTTACTCCTGGGGTTTATGACATCATCTGAACTCAGCTAAATTACTGCTTGTAGTCATTCTCACACCACCTCCGCAACCTCCCCCCATTATCCATGTATTTATTATTCAGCAGTCGGCTGAGAGCAGCTCATAGGAAGGGAGCCCAGAATTATTTTTAAAAAGAGTGAATTGCACAAAGTCTATGGAAAGCACGAGTGCAAAGATATTTGTGAAATTTGAGGCTGTTAGTATTCCATGGTGATATTTTTCACTCTCTGTCCATTTATGCATTTGTAGAACAAACCTGGAACATAGAGGAAACAAGACAAACCTTTCAGAGCTGCTAAATACACCACCCAGTGTACAACTGTTCTCCACAGACCTGGCAGATAATCCTCATTATTCTGTGCCTTAGTACGATTCATCTCAATTTTCTTGCATTAGTAAAAGGAGAGAATAGCTATAATTTGCATCACTGACCAAGGCCGGAAAAATCCATATCCATAGATAGAAAAGTATTGAATTAATTATGATGCTTTTGCAGTAAAATAGCTTGCTGGTATTTTTATCTAGGATCACAATTGAAATATGGGGTAAGAGAACCATATCGTAAACCACCTTATACTAGTCTGGACCACAGCTGCCCTCTGGTTCAAGAAGCTCAACATCTTCCAGGACTAAAAGCCCATTTGTTTAGCATCACATCCACCATCCTAAATATTCATCCCCTCTGCTTTTGGCACACAATGCCTGCAGTGCACGTCATCTACATGGTAAACTGCAGGTCCTCACCTCACAAACACAGCAACTCTGACCACCAAGAAGGATAAGGGAATCAAAGCAGCACCAACTGCAGGCTCCCGTCCAGTTCACACACTATCCTGAGCTGGAAATGTTTTACTGTACCTTTACCAACACATCACCTGTAACTCTTCACCAAACAACACCATGGGAGTCACTTCACCAGAAAGACAGCAGTGGTTCAAAAAGCTGTTTATCATCACTTTCACGTTGACTGCGGTGACTAGTTCTGTTCCGCAGGAGTTGATGTTGGGCCCACTTTTATTCACATCATATGTCAATGATCTGGATGATTGAATTGATGGACTTGTGCTCAAGTAGGCAGATGATACCAATATAGGTGGAGGGGCAGAGAGTTTGCAGAAGGACTTAGATTAGAAGAATGGGCAAAGAAGTGGCAGATGGAATGCAGCGTGGGGAAGAGTGCAGTTTGGTAGAAGGAATTAAGGCATAGACTATTTTCTGAGCTGGGAGAGAAATCAGCAAATTGACATGAGAGTCCTAATGAGGATTCCTCAAAGGTTAACTTGTGTGCTGAGTTGGTTTTAAGGAAGGCAAATGCAATGTTAGCATTCATTTAGAGAGGACAAGAATATAAAACAACACACACAAAATGCTAGATTTCTAGCACCTGCAGATTTTCTTTTGCTTACAAGAATATAAAAGCAAGGGTGTAGTACCAAGGCTTTCTAAGGCATTGGTCAGACTGTGTTTGGAGTATTGTGAGCAGTTTTAGTCCTCTTATCTAAGAAAGGATGTGCTGGTATTGAAGAGTGTCTAGAAGAGGGTTGCGAAAATGATCATGGAAGTCTGTGGAATTTGGGAGAAATGAGGAGGGATCGCATTGAAACCTATTGAATATTGAAAGGCCTAGACAGAGTGGACATGGAGAGGATATTTCCAATGGTGGGAGAATATGGAAATAGAGCTCACAGCCTCAGAATAGAATGGTGCCCCTTCAGAACAGAGATGAGGAGGAATTTCTTTAACCAGAGCGTAGTGACTCTGTGGAATTCATTGCCACAGATGGCTATAGAGGCCAAGTCACTGGATACGCAGTACTTAAAGTGGAGGTTGATGGGTTCTGTGAAGGGCATCAAAAGGTACAGAGTGAAGGTGTAGAGTTCTGCAAACAAAAGTAAAGCATTTTATGCTTAACAAAACCCATAACGCATTTTAATGAACTCCAAAACCTACACCACAAAAGTGTCCTAAAAACCTTTTACGTAATAATGTCATCATGTCAGACCAGCCTCTTAAAGTAAAACTCCAACTCAATGTCGGTTGTTGTGAATTATGTACTTTTTCCCCAATTACGTTACCCTACACAGGCCCACACCCCCAGAATTCACTAAAACCACCATTGGTAGCCTGTCTGGAGCTCAGTGTTCCATTGGTGGAGCAACTGCAGGTGCCTCTGGCTTGTCCGGAGGTGTGCTGACACGCTTACGGTTATGTTGTGACACCAGCGACATGCAGCGGAAAACTCCAAATTTTCGTGAGGTGGTTTAAGGCAATCTACTGAAATACATTCAGGTTTACCCCTCTTATCTATAATAAATGTCTTTTCTCCCCGTTCCAAAATGCAGAGTGGGCCTTCGCAAGGGTTAGTTTGCTTCATGGTGAACAAAAACATATGAGGCAGACTGAAGGTCAAGAGTGCTGTACACCATGATGGGAGGTAGGAACAGGTGAAAAGGATTTGAATTTACTGAGGAGGGTGGAATGCTCTTGAGAGGCCAACCAGGTGGTCATGACATTAGGAATGAAATTACCTGGCGTTCAAACTGCTGCCCGTATACCAACTCAGCCATGGATGACTGCAGGTCCTCCCTTGGAGCATTTCTGAGCACCAGCAGGACTGATGGGAGCTGATCATGCCAACACACTGGTCAGGGAAGACTTCAGAGCAGGCTTTAAGGGATGAAACTGCTCACAAAGGCCATTGGACTGTGGCGTGATGTATCTTAACACCAAGATTCTGGGTCATTGGAGCCCAGAGGTCTGAAATGAATTGCAGACCGTGATCAGAGGAAATATCAGATGTGGTGCCGAACTGACCACAGCCAGGGGCTGATGAACGCCTAAGCCACGTCTGTGACCATCGTCGATGCTGTTGGGACAGCCTCTGGCCACCTGGTGGTACGGTCCACAATGGTAAGGAGATGCATGAAACTGTGGTGGGGGTGGGTGAAGAGGACCAACAAGGTCCACATTGACATGGTCAAACCATCACTCAAGGACCTCAAAAGATGCCGATGGTGCCTGAACATGACGGTTAATTTTTGCCGGCTAACACTCCACACAAGCTACAGTCCAATCAGTCACATCCTTTCTGAGGCCATGCCAAACAAACTTTGTGCAACCAGTTTCTGTGAGGCCACGTATGCAGTCGAAAACAGTCCATCTCCAGTTTGCGGACATGATGGGATGAGCAGTTGAGACGTCGCACAGGAGAGAAACCCCAGCTTCCCTGAATTTAACGTCAGCCTGCCACAGGCCCGTGACTGCTATTGATAAATGTGTATTTCTGGTTCAATAACTTGGTCAGCCAGCATCATCAACCCCTATGTGTAAGGCCTCGATGGATGGCCATGACAAGCAATCAGCCACAGCATTATTTTTCCCCTTGTTTTTTTTGTATATCCGTTGTGAACTCAGACATGTAGGCTGGGTGACATTACTGCCGTGGAGACCAAGGGTTTGATAGTTTGGCTAACATATGCACAAGGTGTTTGTCATCAATGAACACTGTGAAATGGCGACCGTCTGGAAGAAAACAAAAATAGCAGACAGCCGAATAGAGACGTAGGTGCAGCACTGCTGAACAATTACAAGACTGGTGCCCCTTTCTCCAGCCCACCTTTATAGCACCTTTCGGTGTCAACACAGTCATCCCAGGATACTGCTTCCACTCAAACTCGCTGTGCACCACTGACTGGTTGGACCTGTGCACATCATACAGCCTGCACCAACACTTCTTCCCCTTCCTGTTGGCAGGGGAAGGGGGGATACTCTCCAAGTTGGGACCTTGGGATTAGACAAATCATAAGTAGGGAAATGAATTGAATGTGCAGATAGTTATTAATGAATATGATATAGTTGGGATCACAGAGACATGGCTCCAAGGTGACCAAGGATGGGAGCTCAACATCCAGGGATATTCAATATTCAGGAGCGATAGACAGGAAAGAAAAGGAGGTGGGGTAGCATTGCTGGTCAGAGAGGAGATTAACACAATAGAAAGGAAGGACATTAGCCTGGAGGATGTGGAATCGATATGAGTAGAGCTACATAACACTAAGGGGCAGAAAACGCTAGTGGGAGTTGTGTACAGGCCACCTATCAGTAGTAGTGAGGTTGGGGATGGCATTAAACAGGAAATTAGAAATGTGTGCAATAAAGGAACAGTAGTTATAATGGGTGACTTCAATCTACATATAGATTGGGTGAACCAAATTGGTAAGGGTGCTGAGGAAGAGGATTTCTTGGAATGTATGTGGGATGGTTTTCTGAACCAACATGCCGAGGAACCAACTAGAGAGCAGGCCATTCTAGATTGGGTATTGAGTAATGAGGAGGGGTTAGTTAGCAATCTTGTCGTGCGAGGCCCCTTGGGTAAGAGTGACCATAATATGGTGGAATTCTTCATTAAGATGGAAAGTGACATAGTTAATTCAGAAACAAAGGTTCTGAACTTAAAGAAGGGTAACTTTGAAGGTATGAGACGTGAATTAGCTAAAATAGACTGGCAAATGATACTTAAAGGGTTGACGGTGGATATGCAATGGCAAGCACTTAAAGATCACATGGATGAACTACAACAATTGTTCATCCCAGTTTGGCAAAAGAATAAACCAGGGAAGGTAGTGCACCCATGGCTGACAAGGGAAATTAGGGATAATATCAAGTCCAAAGAAGAAACATATAAATTAGCAAAAAAAAGCGGCACACCTGAGGACTGGGAGAAAGTCCAGCAGAGGAGGACAAAGAGCTTAATTAGGAAAGGGAAAAAAGATTATGAGAGAAAGCTGGCAGGGAACATAAAAACTGACTGTAAAAGCTTTTATAGATACGTGAAAAGAAAAAGATTGGTCAAGACAAATGTAGGTCCTTTACAGTCAGAAACAGGTGAATTGATCATAGGGAACAAAGACATGGCATGACATGGTGTCATTGTACACCAGTCATTGAAGGTGGGCATGCAGGTACAGCAGGCGGTGAAAAAGGCAAATGGTATGTTGGCATTCATAGCAAAAGGATTTGAGTACAGGAGCAGGGAGGTTCTACTGCAGTTGTACAAGGCCTTGGTGAGACCGCACCTAGAATATTGTGTGCAGTTTTGGTCCCCTAATCTGAGGAAAGACATTCTTGCCATAGAGGGAGTACAGAGAAGGTTCACCAGATTGATTCCTGGGATGGCAGGACTTTCATATGAAGAAAGACTGGATCGACTAGGCTTATACTCACTGGAATTTAGAAGATTGAGGGGGGATCTTATTGAAACGTATAAAATTCTAAAGGGATTGGACAGGCTAGATGCAGGAAGATTGTTTCCGATGTTGGGGAAGTCCAGAATGAGGGGTCACAGTTTAAGGATAAAGGGGAAGCCTTTTAGGACCGAGATGAGGAAAAACTTCTTCACACAGAGAGTGGTGAATCTGCGGAATTCTCTGCCTCAGGAAACAGTTGAGGCCGGTTCATTGGCTATATTTAAGAGGAAGTTAGATCTGGCCCTTGTGGCTAAAGGGATCAGGGGGTATGGAGAGAAGCAGGTACAGGGTTCTGAGTTGGATGATTAGCCATGATCATACTGAATGCTGGTGCAGGCTCGAAGGGCCGAATGGTCTACTCCTGCACCTATTTTCTATGTTTCTATGTTTAAATACCAGCCTTTAAAACACTTACAGTGGCACCCCTTCTGACCTTACAAAGAGCCAACGCTCCTCCAGGTGTGGTTCTACAGGAAGGCGTTAGGGATCTCATACCAACCACCATCATCGCCACTTCTGTCAGCATCTACCACTTTGCCATTCTGTAATGCAGAGTGACACATATTCGCTTCCTCCTGGACTATCTGCTTTTCCTTCAGCAATGCCACACAACACATATCCCCCCCACCACCCTGTGGTGGCCCCTGTGGGTGCTGCACCCAGACCTTCCCTGATTCCTCCTCCAACTCCACGTTTGGAAGATTTGACTCTGCAGAATGCCGGGGTCACTCCTGGGCCCGCCAAATGAGAGTTCAGGTTGTCCACCATCTGCTAAAGCACACTCAGCACCCCTGAACGGTACAAAATGGGAATCAACATATTAATTTGCTGTTCCAACAGCCTATTCATACATTTGATCAGCCCTGCCGCCCACGGGTAATATGGGGCGTGAAACACCCACAAAGTGCTGGACTCCACAGCCCACTCCTGCAAAATGTGAGCCACTGTCTGACTGGATCTCCCAGAGGATCTCCTACATGCATAGCAAGTGCTGCAGAGCCCAGAATATGCATCCACCATTCAGAGCAAGTATCGTTTCATGCTTTGTTTGGCAGAGGCCCCACATAATCTACTTGCTATACCTGAGCAGTCCCCGTGCTCTTTTGGATGTGTCCCAAGGGACCTGCTGGCCACCCCCTGGGCTTAATCATCTGGCAGATGGAGCAACTGAATCATCAACACCACCCCTCAGGTTTCTGCCCATTCTCTTGCTTCTTCCCCCCACCCCCCCACCGCCTAGATGCCCGATCTTCTGGTGTGCCCATATTGCCAGGCAGCTGTGTCCTCCTTGGAAGACACCATGGTCGCCATGCCCTGCAGCGTTCTGTGAAGTGTGGGCAGGGTCACATCCACCATCTCAGCCAGATGGGTAGGTCCCTCCCTCGCGTGGTTAACGACCCTCCCTGGCGCAGGGTAGAGAGCAGCAGCCTTCCACCACCGTTTACTGCTCCGCCAGCATCACTAAACTAGACTTCCGGCTTCTGCTCAGTGGTCAGGTCATCACAGGGAAGTGTGGCTGCAGCACGACTAATTCAGAGGTGGTCCGATGTTCCTGTGAACAAGAGAGCCCAGTAGTGGGCCAGTGGCTGCCTTTTGAAGGGGGTGAATTGGGCTGCCACCTCGAGAAGAGTTTTTCTCCAAAGCTCCAAAAGAATGCGATGCCCCTTCCATAGGCTCCACTCAGCAACCCAGCAGCTCCAATGGCCCCCCACTCTGTCTGGGGCCAAGGGGTCAGCCTGCTCTACTGCCTGCTTGATGGTTTCAAAGGTCACCTGCTGCTTGCAATCTCATTGGAATGTAGTCTTTTTCTGGGAGGGGGACATGCAGCATCATTGTCAGGTGGAAGATGTTCTGATGCCAAAAGCCCAGGAGACCCACAAAGTGCTGTGTCTCCTCTTTGGAGGTGGGGACCCAAAATGTTGCATTTGGCCCAGTCGAGTATCACCCATTATCAGGAAGCCATTGTATGCCCAGGAATTTGACATTCTGGTTGTGGCCCTGTATCTTATTGGGATTGATGGGCAAACTCTGTTCCTGCAGAGAGATAACTATCTTATCCAGGGCCTGCCTCACTACCTCCTGCAGGACTTCATCTACTATCTGTAGTGGGATATGGAGATGATGAGGTCTAACTGCATCCCCTGCAGATTTCCGGCAATCACGCTATGCTACAAGGAAGGACTGGGGACGTACCCCTGTGGGAGGCAGCAAAAGGTGTACTGCATACCTTCCCAGGCAAAAGCAAACTGGTCCTGTGACTCCAGTCTCAGGGGTTTGGAGAAGTCACTGACCAGGTTCACTACTGCGGACCAATGCTTCCTGCACCCTACGTCCTCAATAAGGGTCATTACGTCAGAGACAGGTTTTGTGAGGAGCATGTGAGAACAGTTATTCAACTGTCTATAGCCAAATATCACGCACCATATGCTATCCCCTTTCTGCACCTGTCACACGGGCTATTATAAGGGGAATTTTCAGGGTGGATGATCTCCTCTTGCACCAGGGCCTCCGGTATCCCCAGTCTCCTTGGTGCCTCCCAGGATTGTGTACTGCTTGGTGTCTACCTATCTACCTTGGCAGATGAGGGGGGTTGGTGTTGGGCAAGACCACCGAAGATTCTTAGCTGGCCAATCCAACTGGTACCCAAGTTTGAAACGACCCTTACTTCTCTGCGGGGATCTACCCCCAAGAATGCACTCAGCAGATGCCGCCACCAAGATAGTCATGCTTTTGGTTTTGGGCTGTCCTGGTCTAATGACCACCTGCAAGGTAGCCTCCTGGGCTCACTCACTCACTCACCTCTCTGCAACCCGGATCCTCAGCAATCACATGGGCAGAGGCTCCCCAGGCTCCTGCCTGTATCGGTCTCCCAACTTCGCCAGTTCCTTAGCGGACAATTCTCTGATGGTAGCATCACGGTGAGACACACTACGTGTCCTCCCCAGCATGCAGCTCTTCCTCACCTTGTTCCACCGAGGCAGTGGAGTCTATAGGCCAGTGGCCCCCTTGCCAGATTTGGGACAGTGTGGCCACCAACCTGGCCTGTACAGGTGCGGCTGCATAAGGGGAAAGGCATTCACTTAGAAGTGGAACCCCAAGGCTTGCTTCCCCATCCTCACTATCCAACCAAATATCCCTATTTCCCATCAATGTGTCAGGGTCACCTTCCTGCAGAATCAGGGCTCGGATCTTAATAGAGGCCGGTCGCCGGGCAGCCTGAAACTACTGCACCTTTTCTAGCCGACACTCTGTACTCATATCCTCTTTGTAGCTTATGTCTGCACTGACGGGGCAACCTCCACTGTAATAATATATGGTAATACATTACTGGTTTAGCACTTCCACTTTATTTCTTAACCCCCTTCCTCCTGATGTGACATTATCTCTTACTGCAGATTTACAATGACTGCCAGCAGCTTTAAAGCACCCCTCTGGCTCCCCTTCCTCTAGGGGAACCCTACCTTATTACATGATATGGTGTCCCATTTTCACACTGCGGGAGTTCACTTATCTGACTGACCTGCTGGTATACCAGGGCCTACCAGTATGTCGGCAAGAATCTCAATGACTGCACTGCTGTTGGTCCACCCCTGGACTCGGTACCGCTCACACGGCGGGCGAGGGTCAGGTTCTCTCTCTTATTCTTGCCTTTAAACATATTAATTTTTGGTTTGATCACCAAACCCTGCTCACAGTGCCAATTGCTGAGTGAAATCAGATTTGCATATTCGGTGATGTTGGAACAGAAGACACTCACTACTGGTAAATATGTTAACTATTTATTCACAGCACAAGACAGACACTAAATACTCAGCTACAAATAGTAGCCTGAAGTGTGTGCTAAGGCCCTCTCCCACTGTAGCACACCTCCACTGTACCCACAGCACCAGTTGCGGCCCGGTCTGTTGGGAACCCAGACAGCAAAAAGACCAGGTACTTTCAGCACGCGAGATTATACTCTATGGCGCCGTGACATCATCAGGTGGCACTATGGCACCAAGTGGCAGCCTGTGGAAGAGTTGCAATGCTTTTTAAACAAGCCATTCCCAGCTGAGCACAGGGGAGCGGCTTTCATTGAACAGGTAAGATTGACACTTGCTACAACTTTCCAGCCCTCAAGGATGTATCACCATGACACTCAGCCCGCAGGCTAGTATTGACACTTTACAGGTAAGATTGATACTTATTAAAACACCATCGGATTTTTAAACAGTCCACGCACCCATGAGTACAACCACACTACTTTGTTCTCTTTTTGGACTACTAATTTTTAATTTTTTTTATTGTAACTTATTGTATTTTTAAAGTATTGCACTGCTGCCTCAAAAACAAAAAATAATTCATGACATGTCAGTGATAATAAACCTGATTCAGAATCAATGGTTGTGTATGAGATGATGAGAGGCATTGATCATGTGGATAGTCAGAGGCTCTTTCCTAGGGTTGAAATGGCTAACGCGAGAGGGCACAGTTTTAAGGTACTGAGGGGATGTCAGGGGTACATTTTTTATGCAGAGAGTGGTGAGCGCGTGGAATGGGCTGCCGGAGACGGTGGTGGAGGCGGATACAATAGGGTCTTTTAAAAGACTCCTGGATAGGTACATCCAGGATAGGATAGGAGCTTAGAAAAACAGAGGGTTGATCACTCCCTACTTGTACATAGTTCTTCCCTTTTGCTTGTTTTTCCTCTCCACTCTTTTCTATAAGTGTATACCCCAGATAAATACTTTGTGGCGATTTTGTGATATATATGATTATATGATGTTTATGTACAATGTCTGAAATACATCTTATGGAAATGTTTGTTTGATGAACTTCAATAAAAAAATAAATTACAAAAAAAAGAAAAACAGAGGGTTATGGGTGACCCTAGGTAATACCTAAAATAACTACATGATCGGCACAGCATTGTGGGCCGAAGGGCCTGTATTATGCTGTAGATTTTCTATGTTTCAATGAAATGCTTAAAGCATTATTTTATTAAATGTTCTTAGCTGTTTCATAGTTATTATTGGTGATGCCGTTGCACTACCACCATGAAAATAAACAACTAAATTTAAAACAAGATTTGAGTTAAGAAAAATATACTTGCTACCGATCAAAACTTTACTAAAATGAAACATCCTAGCACAATTGGAGAAGGTGCAATGCTTCCTAAGCATAAAACAGTGAAAACCCCAATTATAAACACAACAAAAGACTAATTACAATCCCAGCTAGAAAAGGTTAAGCCTTTCAAAATTCTCCACTATTTATTGGAGGATTGTCTCCTGTTATGCAGGTCAAACTGATTACACTCCTTTGACCAGAGAGCTGAGATTTATCTGCCAGTTAGAGATCTAAGTGTATTAACTTTTGCTGATGGACACATGGGAATTATGCACTTGGATTAGGTGTGCACTTATTCTTACTTTCTAGTTAATCAGATTAGGCTCCCTTCTGTTCTCAAACCGAGTGCATAGGCTTTGTGAGCTGTCCAGGCTAATAAAATGCAGTAAGTGGTTAAATTCAAATGCATTACAAGCATTATAATCTAAAAGTCACTCTCCAGCATTGAAACAGTATGGTGCAAAAAGCAGAGGTATCCAGATTAAAAGATATATCCACAGTCCAAGCAAGGAGGGCAAGAACAAGCATGACATTAAAAAATGACCCAGCTTCTCTGCAAACATTGATGGTCTGAAGATTTAAAAAAATTGAGGCCAGTGTCAGTCACACAAGTCCAAATCGATGTGGTGATTGAGCTTCTCCAACCTTTGCTCAGCATGCATGTGAACAGCTACAACTAGGTATGGTGCACGTACTACCCGAACGTCTCTGCTGCCAAGTTAAAGGTAACAAATCAAAGTAAACTGTAACTGGATTTTCCTCGCAGAAGCTGCTTCCGTGTAGTCTGAAGTCAGTCTGGCAACTATAATGGGGTGGTGTATCACTTTGCTGAAATTCTGTCACATAAAAACTGTTGCCATTATTTCTTTCCATCTGTTAAGTCCCCGTGAGATTTATGCTGATGCAGGCAGGCTGTGACTTAATGATCCCTTGGATTTCCCAGAAGTTTTGCCCAATTTTAGCTGCTCTAGTAAACTATCATGATAAAGGTGGTGATATTAGATATAGCACTTGGTCAGGAGGCTTATGGTGAGTGGAGCAAAGAACACTATTGTGGCTCAAGTAACTTCCAATATTAATAAATCTTTATTCAGAACTGTTGTATCTTTTTAATTTTGCTTGCAATTTAAGAAGAGATTTTCTTTCTAATTTCCCATTGTTCCTGTAGGTTTGAGAGGAAGAGTGACGGATAAAGAAGTGGAAAGATTTGGTAATGAGCATAGGTTCAGCAAAATCAGATCCAACCTGCCACAGATTCTTCAGATCTAAACAATAGGAGCACTTGGACAGGCTTATCCCAGAAATATATAATTAAAGGAATTTGCAAATGTGATTAGTTAATGCTGCAAGCTTTAATATACAAGTTTGGTTTAGAAGGGTGTGTTGTATTAACTTTTAATCCTCTTCTAAATGTACCTCCTTGCCCTGCTGCCCAGCTAATAACCATGTATCTCAGGACAAGACCTTCGCACACAGGAAATCCCTACACATTTTGGGACGTGTTGCCAACTATTACAGGGCTCTTCCAGACTGGTGTCAGCAGTGGAATCAAAGCCTGAGCATACCAGTGGTCTACTCCATCACATTTCATGAGATACATGACCATCAGTGTGTGAAAGTCATGCATGCAAATGTGAACTGCACACTAGGATGAAGAGTCAAGCTGTCAGCTTTGTTGTGATGGTTGAAATGCACCTGCTGAAGCAGACTTTAAACAATAAAGCACAGTCATACACCAGACGGACCTTGAGGCTGTGAGATCCCCTTCCTCAACTCTGAGATGATGTGCCAAGCCCACAAATTTTGTTCATGCAGCGGGGGAGCATTGTAGCATTAGGAAGCCTGCCACCCATGCATGCACATAAATTTATTTTGCTGACTGCTCTCTTCTTAAACAGAAAGAACCAGTTAACTCCATTTTACAAAAGAACACAGAAAACAGATATTGTAAATATTTCCATCTCCAACCTGGATTAATCCTAATACAAGAGTCGTGGCCTCTGTGAACTTGATAGGCAAATTGTAACTGGATTAGACATAATATTTCACAAATTATATTCATTCCATTTAAGCTATCTTATACCCTGTTGTACAATGAACCCCCTGCATGACTTCTGTCTCCTGCTAGAACTATTCTCCCCCCTCTATTGTTTTGGTGTTCCAGCAATGTGTCTTCTGCTCAGTCATCGTCATACAGGAAATGTTGAATGCCTGCTAAAACACTCATACAGTATCTGGGAGCACCTGGGCTTAGAGGAAGCCGTGAAGTCAAGAAAAAGACTTTCAGCATCTTTCTGTCCAATCTCTTAAAGACCCCTCCAAGATGCATTAAATATTTGTAGAATCTTTATAGTTGGAAGAAATGCTCAAGTAAGTAAATTGTAAGTAGTGGGTCACTTTTTCAATAGAGATGTTGGAGCTGCAGCTGCCAAATGTGTTACATTGAATAAGGCAGAAAAAGGATTATATTGAAATCTTCCAATTCCTATGTGGCAATATTGATACCAAGTTAGCATAGAACATAGAACGGTACAGAAGAAGTACATATACGTCTGCCTATGATGTCTGTGCTACTGATGGTGTCAGCTGGCATCATGACCACCCAGTTCTGCATATTAAAGAACAACCAATTTGCTTTGTATTATAAACCTGCTCCTGTACTCGTTGGTCATCATATTGTTCATATGTTCAGAAACTGTGCAACCCAAACACCATTGTGATCAACAAGTGATGTACCAATAATGTTCCTATCAATGCACATCGTTTGTGCAGTAAACTGCAATAATCAGTCTACTCTTGGCAATCCAGGATACCTGAGCAAGTGAGCAGAGTAATATGTTAGAACAACCAATGTCTTATTTCGGTCATTTGTTAACAGAGGTCAGCACAAAGCAGCAAGCACTAAAAGCACATCACGACTGATAGGTTTAGGGTGAGATGTTGCTACCACAAAAGTTAGGTAGTGAAAGTTATCGTAATTTGACTCAGGACCTGTAAGTTGGCCATTGGTGAGAACAACAAAATGGCTGAGAATTAAAACTATCCATTAATCAATTCCTTATACCACTAACAAATCAGAAAACAACCATTGTTACCTTGCTGGAATAACTTTCAGGCTTGGATGAATTAGTGGGATATAGAAGCTGGTGAATCAAATGTTCATAGCTCTCAGCGAAATTAACCTGCAATATTGTTTTAGAAATCTATTTACAAACTTTGAAATGATACATGGTTCAATTTCCAGCGCCTTCACATTGACAAAGCATAAAATACAACCTTCCTGGTATTTGCTACTAACACCAACAAAAATGTTTTCAATATAATTTTTACAATGAAAATCATAGCTGTAATGTTGAAATCAGCAAGAAGAAAACATTTTAAAGATTATTTTAAAGCTTTAATGAAGCTGAAGTTTCATTTTAAATTGAAATCTGTCTGCTCACAAAACAATCCAGTTTAAAGATGTATAGAGAGAAAGTAAAAACCACATAGCATGAAAAACTGTTTTGGAAAAATCAATTCCATTCTGCTTGAAGCTTTTTCTGGTGAGTTCATCTCATATGTCGATTTGACATTTCAGATAAGTTTAATCTATCATTTCTTATTAATTTTGATGTGTGTGATATATGTACAATGGATATCCAAAGTCTGATAAGCAGAGTGGTTGTGACTAAGCTCAGAAGGGTCAGCAGTTATGGAATTGTCTGCAATTATGAGAGTGCTTATTTTCCATTTTGACTGAAATAACTGCAGGAAGAGCAAAAGGGCATTCTGGTAACTGTATGTTAACAAAGTGGTAAGATTTTTAAGCATACAAAGAATGGAATGGCTGGAAAGGGTTGGGGGTGATACTCATTGGAAGCAAAATTTAAAAAGGTAGATTGTTTCTGATGGCCCATTTTAGCCTTGTTGCAATTTTAAACTAAGAGCAAGCAAGAGTGCATATGCCAGAAATGTATGTGCATGCATCATGTGCCCCACTTCCTTTCTCTCTCTCTCACACACACACACCCACTTTCTTTCTCTCTCTGTCACACACACACACACACACACACACACACACACACACACACACACACACACACACACACACACACACACACACACACACACACACACACACACACACACACACACACACACACACACACACACACCTGACCTCCAAACCCCCATGCTCCCCATTGATTTCCCGTAACAAGACCTTGCTAGCAAAATCTTTATTCATTTAGCCAGCTCTGGGTACAAGAAAAACAAAGCCAGCATTCAAATATTCCAGCACCCATACCACTAAGCCTTTCTGATATTGCCCCTGTCCACAAATACTCCTGGAAATTCTGATGGCAATGTTTTGCTGAATAAGATGAGAGTAGTGCATCCTATGCTATAGTATAGTACATAGGATGCTACAGTGTACATAGTACATGCTAGTAACTGCAGAATTTTGTGGCAAAGTCACAAGTTGGTCTCATGAATCTCATTACCTGTGTGAGAGAAATCTCAAGTGAATTTACTTATTTATTTAATTAGAGGTACAGTGCAGAGCAGGCCCTTCCAGCCCAACAAGCCAAACCACCCTGAAAACCACCTATTTAACACATGACAATTTACAATGACCAATTAACTTACAAACCGGAATGTCTTTTGACTGTGAGAGGAAACCAGAGCACCCAGAGGAAACCCGTGGGATTCGCAGGGAGAATGCACAACCTCCTTTCAGACAGTGCTGGAGTTGAACTCAAACTCTGGAACACCCCAAGCTGTAATGGTGTGGTGAACTACATATACCTGTCTGGACTGCTCCTGTGGCTCCTCCCACAGACCCCTGTATAAAGGCGATTGAGGCCTGAGCCCGGCCTCATTCTCCAGGATGTAGTGTTGTTCATTCTTCCAGTCAATAAAAGCCGATATCTCGCTTCTTATGTCTCAGAGTGAGTTATTGATGGTGCATCAAATGGCTACCGTGGCACGTATTTACTGCACAAGCTTAATTTGATTATGACAGGCAGGCTTCTAGAAAAGGAGCTCTCTCAAAGTGGCAACTCAGTGAGACATCAAGCCATACTGCAGATTTAAAGTATTCCTAGAAGAAGAGATGCTGTTAATAACATGGGCAGAGCATTTGCGTCCTTAAAAATAAACTATCATTCAATAAGCTTGTGGCTGTTCATCACTTTAACCACTTTAACACCCTTAACAAGCTGCCTTACTTCCATATAATCGAGACAGGGTCATTCTTCCATCCATTATAACTCCACGGTAACATGATACAATCAAAGGGCTCAATGCCTAAAGCATAGCTTAGTTGTAATGCTGGTAACAGTTTAATAACCTGCTCTGAATGACTAGGTTGGCAAATTTTTATGGTTTTGTTTTAGTAACATGTATTAACATGTGAAGTTGATGTTTATTTTCAGGTACAGTATTTAGTTTGATTTTGATCTAATTTGGCTTTCAAAATTACACAAGATTTAGGGAGTTCAGGCAGAAAACATACCAATGATAGAATACTTTCAAAAGTTACATGTAAAGTCACCCATCAAGATATAAGAAGTAAATATGTATAATTCAATGATATAAATATAACCTGTTTCTAAATCTCAGTATATATTTGGCAAATACATTATACATATAAGAAAAATGATTAAAAAGACACACAACTATGTCACCAAATCATCTTCAATTTAAGAGATTTCTCATTTTCTGTTATATATGATGAAATAAATATATACGTTTATCATTCTGTATTGTGAATTGAAATCAAGTTACATCAAAGTTTACTCTGAAATTATAGTTATCAGTTTGGTGGCCGAGAGAGGGAGGAACTGAAATAATCTCTGTCACTAGAAAAGCAAAGCATGAGTCAAACTAACGGGATGAAGGAAATCAAATCCCTCACTCTGATGTTTTCAAAGAAGTTGCTACAGTGATGTTGGATGCATTGGTTGTAATCTACAAAAATTCTCTGGATTCTGGTGAGGTCTAAAAAAGACCATAATCCCCCTTATACCTAAGAAAAATAAAGTAACATGCCTTAATAACTACTGACAGCCTCAGTGGCTCTGACATCCTGCTTCAAGAGGCTGGTCATGGCACACATCAACTCCAGCCTCCTAAACAACCTCAACCAACTGAAATTCACCCACCATCAAAACAGGTCCATGATAGGCACCATTGCCTTAGATCGTCTCTGAAGCATCTGGACAGTAAAGACACCTTTTCTCAACTTCTGTTTATAGACTACAGCTTCATTACCACAATTCGAAACAGACTCATCTCCAAACTCTTAGGCTGGGACATAACACCTCCCTCTGCAACTGGAACCTTGACTTCCTGACCAGCAGACCAATCAGTAGGAATAAGCAGCAACACCTCCATCCTGATTATTCTCAATATTAGTGCCTGACAAAACTGTATCCTCCATTCCCTACTCTATTCCCTATACACTCACAAACAAGTGGCCAAATTCTGCTCTAACTCCACCTACAAAGACACCACTGCTGTGGGCCATGTCTCAACTAACAGTGACTCAAAGTACGGGGAAGAGATAGGAAGCCTTTCATCATGAATGCTGTCATGACAACCACCTTTCCCTCAAGGTTAGCAAAACAAGAGAGCCGGGCATTGACTTCAAGACAGAAGGCGGTGCACGTGCTCCTGTTTATATCAATGGTGCTGAAGTCAAGTGAATTGATAACTCCTTGTCATGATCCTAGCAGTGAGCATCACCAACAGCCTTTGCTGGTCCAACCAGCTTGATGCCATATAAAAGCCAAGACAATACAACATCTCTACTTTCTCAGGATGGTAAAGTACTCTGGCATGTTCCCTTTGACCCTTGACAATGTTTATTAAAGCACCATAGAAAGCATCCTATCCTAATACATCAAGGATTGGAAAAGAAACTGCCCTACCCGTGACCACAAGAAAAACAAGTCGTTTGTGGATGAAGCACAGCACATTATTGAAACCAACCTCCCCTCCATGGATTCTATCAACATTTCTCCCTGCCTTGGTAAGGCTGCCAACAAAATCAAAGACTCCATCCATCCAGACATTCTCTCTTTCTTCCCTTGTCATCAGGAAGAAGAGTGAATAGACTGATAGCACATACCACCAGGCTCAAGGATAGTTGGCACCCACAATTACATTTGTCAGCCCCTGGTGCACTTTTGATCTGACAATTTATCTCTTTATGGCTTTGCATGTTATTGCCTGCCGGCATTGCACACTCTCTGTAATTGAAACGCAATTGAACTCTGTGATCGGTTTCCCTTGTGCAACCTCAATGCACTGTTGCAATGCTTTGTGTGCAAGACAAATCTTCTACTGTACTTTGGTACATGGGAAAATAATAAACCAGTTTACCAAAGCACAAATGTTCAAGAAGAGAGAGAGTAAACAGTGTAGGTGTAGATCAGGTAGCCCAACAACTGTTATTAGGAAAACACTGGAATCCATTAGGTGTTTAATGTTGGGACATTAGTTAAACTACAAGATAATCAAGCAGAATCAGCAGGGATTTATGACAAGTTTGTGGGAGCTCTTTGCAGATAACAGAGACAGGACAGATAAAAGCCAACTAGTATTTGAGCTTCCAGAACACATTTGATAAGGTGCCAGATAAAAGGTTACTGCACAAAATAAGAATGGATAGTGGTGTTGCTAGCAAGTAGAAAACAGGGAGTGGGATAACCATGGCATTGTCAGACTGGCATTCAGTAACTAGTGCGATACCACAGCAATCAATATTAGAACCACAATCTATATTAATGGCAAATGAACTAGCCAAGTGCACCCGTTTCTTGAAGATGGTTAGAGACTATCTTTAAAAAGGAAGCTTTGGAGCACCTAGACAACTGCATTACCTATGTCAGGCTGCTGGATATTGATTACAGTTCAGCTTTTAACACCACCATCCCTTCACTACTAATCAATCAGCTTCAGAACCTCCCTCTGCAACTGGATCATCGACCTCCTATTCAGCAGACCACAGTCAATGCAATAATATCTCTCTCCACTGACAATCAACACAGCGTACTTCGAGATGAGTCCATAGTTCTGCTCTCTCTACACTCATGACTGTGTGGCTAGGCACAGCTTAAGTAACATCTACAGTCAGTGGTCACTTCTTTAGGTACCTAATAAAGTTGCCACTGAGCTTATGTCTATGGTTTTCTGCTGTTGTAGTCCATCCACTTCAAGGTTGAACACATTGTGCATTCAGAGATGCACTTTTGTACACCATTGTCATAACACATAGTTTTTAGAGTTACTTTCTCCTTCCTGTCAGCTTGAAACTGTCTATTCTCCCCTGACTACCCTAATTAACAATGCATTTTCACCTACAGAACTGCCACCCACTGGATGTTTTGTTCTGCAAACTCTGGAAGCTGGTGTGTCTAAAAATCCCAGGGGATCATCAGTCCCCGAGATACTCATACCACCCCCTCTGGCACCAACAATCATTCCATGGCTAAAATCACCTAGATCATAATTCTTCCCCATTCTGGTGTCTGAACAACAACTGAAACTTATTGACTGTGTCTGCATGCATTAATGCATCATGTTGCTGCCAAATGATTGGCTGATTAGACATTTGCACTACTGAGCAAGTGTACAGGAGCTGCCAAGGGATAGGTAGAACCAGGTGAGGAAGGAGATGATGGAGCAAGTTAGGGGTAGGTGTAGGTGTAGGTGTAGGCGGAGGTGGAGGTAGGGGCTGGAAGATGATAACTGAAGACTGGGGATTACCTGAAATTGAAAAATTTATTTTCATATCACAAAGCTCACTATTTTGTTTTTTGAGGTGGGCTTGACACATTAAGAGAAGTTGAATTGGTTGGGTTTATATTGATTGGAGCTTAGGAAAGTGAGGGTTGATCTTATTGAAATCTATAAAATTCTGAGAGGAATTAGCAGGATGGTATGAAGAGTGTTTACCTATTTTGCCAAATAAAATGGAATTTCTTTAAGGTTCAAGAATTTTTGGTGTTCTCTAGTTGAGAGAGCTTTGAGGCTGAGGTATTAAATATTTTCAAGGCAGACTTTGACAGATACTTAAACTATGAGCAAGTAATGGGGCCTGCGGAGAATGTAGAAGTGGTGTTGAGGACCAGATCGCATCAATCATGATCATTATTGAATGGTGTAGTAGGCTCGGGGGTGGATTTGCTCCTATTTTTGACGTCGTTATGTTCTGAACATTGCTTCCTCCAAAGCCCAGGATAATCAAGATCAGTGAACAGAGAAGCAAATCTCGTCACCAGCGAGTGCATCACCGCCCTGACAGACAGCTCTCAGCTGCACACTTCATCATACTCCTAACAATCGCCATCAATCACAATGCTGACCTGACAGTTTAAAAAAATTCTTATTGACCTCTTTATTAGAGAGTAATCAAACTGAATTGGGGTATCTTCATAAATAAAAATAAACATGATTGAAACAGTTGCAAATGTTGCAAAATGACATTTACCCTCATTTTAAAGCCCTTTCGAAGCCCTACAAATGGTCGCAATTAACGGTGGCATTAAACTTATTCTGAGAGTATGGATTGTTCTGCGGCTGAGACTAAAATCCAGTGCAATGATCTCAAATCCAATGCTGAAAGCCTGAATATGGGTGAAGAGAATCTTATTTCCTGTTTCTTTTGCACAGTTTTAGCCTAGATCTGGAAAACTGCAGAACAAAGGGCTAACACCATACAGAAGCATCATACCAGTTGCTTGTGCTAGAAGCTTCTGTTGGCTGTATTGAAGTGGATGTTGATGGTGCAAGACAGCAGGTGCTGGCTCCCTGTCGGTACAGCTCAGAAGAGACTGTTCTTCAATCTTAGTCCTAATTATTTAGAGTCGGCAAATTATTTGATTAAATTGCTCATGGGGCAAGCAAATTGATCCTGCCATCACCCTTTTACCAAAAAATGTGCTATGCAACAGTGTCTGGATAATTATTTGTTTCTGCTTTTGTCCCTCATTAAGGGATCCATTGTCAAGCTTGAAGAAATAAATTAACTCAGCAAATTCTGGTGGCAGAAATTCTAGTATGTAGCTGGAATTCTCTGCCCTGATTAGCAAGGACTCCTGACACTCAAGAGACATTGGAGATTGGTGGTTAACAGCCAGAGGGTTAGGAGGGATGCTGACAGAAATGTTTCCCTATTTGTTATCCACAGATGAGGTACCAAAAGACTAGAAATAGCTAATGTTATTCATTTATTTAAGAGACCAGCAGGGATAAGCCAAGTAATTACAATTGAGGCTTACGTTAGTGGTAGGGTAATTGGTGGAGAAAATTCTAAGGGACAGGATTTCTGTAAATTTGGAAAGGCAAGAACCGATTAGAGATAGTCAGCATGCTTTTCAAAGGGAGAGATAATATCTTATTAAGGTTTTTGAGGAGTCAACATGGGCAATTGGTAAAAACAGAAAAACTGATGTCTATGTGGACATTAGGATAAACTATTTGATGAAGTTCCACATGGTAAGCTAGTCCAGAAGATTAGGACAAGCTGGCTAAGTGGATCCAAAATCGGTTTAGTGATAGGAGGAGGAGAAAGTGATGGACTAATGTTTTGCTGATCGGATATCTGTGACCATAGGGATCAGTTCTGACAATCTTTTTGTTTGTGACCTGAATCCAAATATATAAGGTGTGCTCCACAATATTGCAGATGACGTGATGACTAGTGGCACTGTGGATATAGAAACAAATTTCACCAGGTATGCCAGTGATATTAATTCTGATCCTAAAGCTTGTCTAAGGCTACAGCAGGATGTAGCCCAGATGGTGGAGTGTTCACAGATGAAATTTAATCTCTATAAATTGGAAGTAATGTATCTTATGAAGGCAGATAGGAGTAGAGGGTACACAATAAATTGACAAAGTGTAATTGAATCTTGATGAACAAGGAGACTGAGGAGTCCAAGTTCATACTTTCCTGAAAATCACAACCTATGTTAATAGGGGAAAGAAGGAAGCATTTCACATGTTTCCATTCACAGGTGAAGGTATAGCATATAAGAAATTGGAGCATTGTATTGCAACGTTTCACAACACGTGGAGCATATTGAGCAATACTAGTCATCACCCTGAGAAAGAATGTGATTGTTTGGGAGGAGGTTCAGCATGTTGTTTCCTGGACTCAAAGCTCAGTTATAAGGAGAAATTGGAAAGTTTCAGCTTGTTTTCCCTGGAGCAACCTGGAGGCTGAGGAGTAACCTGGTAGAAGTGTTTAATAATATAGGAGGCATGGATAAGGTAGAGGGTCAAAATAGTTTTCCCATGATAGAAGGCATATGGCGAGGGTGAGGAAAAGAAGTTTAAAAGGGGTTAAAAGCTGAAAATGCTACTAATACTCAACTGGTCAGTCTCTATTTGTGGGAAGAGAAACAGAGCAAATGTATCAGATTGAAGACTCTTTATCAGAACTGCGAAGAAATCAAAAGAAGTTTGTTACACTGCAGAGAAGGTAAGCAAGAAGGATAGGCTATAATCGATGTGACCATGAGATGAACAGTAAACAGTTTAACAACGAGTGAATGAAAGCAGTTAGGGAACATAGGCAAAAGATGATAGACCAGAGATCATAACAACACAAAATTCAGAGCAGGAAGGCTTATCTGGCAGGTCAGGCTGGGCATTTCCTTCACTCTAGAGAAAACAAGTGAGAAGAAAGAAAGAAGGGGGGGGAAAGCACACCGAGCTGTTATCATGGACAGATGACTAATACAGACCTTGTTACCTGAAGTGAACAGAAATAAGTAACTGTGAAACATTGTAAAACAGACTCGCATCAAGAGGAACAATTTGCTTAAGATGGGAAATTATGGCGCTAAGCCATTCCTTGAGACACCTTTTACCAGCTGAGAAAAAAACACACTGAAAAGATTCCTAATCTAGGCCATTTGGGATCTTCCATCCAATTTGCAGACACTCATTTCCAAAATACTAGGTTTCATCAGTCATCAAAGAACTTGTTGCACAAAGCTGATATCCTGACTGTCTTCTTTGATATTAAGGGATGAGCAACAGCAGTTCTCACTTAAGCCATATCACAAAACCACATCACTCCTTCCACTGAAAGTGACATGTGAGCTTTGATCAGAGAAAATTATTCACGCTTTGCCTGTTTGCCACCTGTTTCAAAAAGCATAAGCCGCACTGTATCATGTTTAGCTGCACCATCTCACTCCTAAGTATCGCCTGAGATGCTCTTCTAAAGTAGAAGCAGGTACATGCATGAAGCATGATGAGCAGGAGGTAAAAATCGAGTATGAACACAAAGGAATTTGTGACCAGAAGATGAGAATTAAAAGGGCAAATTTTGTAGGAATAATTAGGGCCAACTACAGGTGTTAGTTTAACTCATAATTTTGATCCTTTAAATCTAGAAATTAGGGCTCCTGCACTACCCATTTTCCAATGCTGCATTTTTCAATGGAATGAATGGAAACAACTTGAATTGAAAAGTAAACACGAGGAAATCTGCAGATGCTGGAAATTCAAACAACAACACACACAAAATGCTGGTGGAACACAGCAGGCCAGGCAGCATCTATAGGGAGAAGCGCTGTTGACGTTTCGGGCCGAGACCCTTTATCAGGACGTCCTAACGTTGACAGCGCTTCTCCCTATAGATGCTGCCTGGCCTGCTGTGTTCCACCAGCATTTTGTGTGTGTTGTTGAATTGAAAAGTACTTGCATACAAATTAGTCCTGCTGTAAAATACACTGGAAATCTTATGCTTTGTTACCAGATTTAATGAAGTTTTATATAGTACACTGAACCTTAATTATTCCTTAGCAAATTCTCTAACCCTAAAATAATTTTGGCCTTGAATTTTAATTCTGTCATACAAATATTTCTGGTATAATAATGGTTTTAAATTTTATTCGTGTTAATTTGGCCTTCACTTTAACCGTGCATGTATGCTTCAATCTTTAGTTTTTAACTCCATAATATGATTAAAGTAGCTAATTAAAAAGAGTGTAATTTTCATCTTGGTTTGCTGCCTCTGGGAATTCTTTATTGCAATTGGCTGCTCAGCCAGCTTGATGAAAGTTGGCTCAATGCCATATGTTCCATAGTGTTGATGTCAAGCAGTAACACACACAAAACGCTGGAGGAACTCAGCAGATCTGGCAGCACCTATGGAAGAAAATAAACAGTAGACCTTTTTGGCCAAATCTCTTCGTCGCGACTCATAAAGGGTCCCAGCCCATAACGTAAATTGTTTATTTCTCTCCATAGATGCTGCCTGACCCGCTGAGTTCTTCCAGCACTCTGTGTGAGTTGCTGAAGATTTCCAGCATCAGCAGAATCTTCTGTGGTTCTGATGTCAGGCACAACTGCAAATGGAAAAGGAAAGTTCTGACCACAGACACTGCTAGATGATGTGGCCAGCTTTATTGTAGACTGGTGAAGCACAGCACGGCTTGCGTTCAGAGCATATATCACTTTGTTTCCTTCCATACAGCATCCTAGAGACAGCCAAAGGATAGTGATTCAATACAATTTAAATAGTCAAGAATACAGCATTTGAAGGATGATTGCAAAATAGATAGCATCCATTGCCTCATACATGTCAAGATAGTCATTTTTTAAAAAAGGATTTAACAGTCACTGATGGAAGAATTCAGCAATGCAATGCAGGAAATGTCAGAGTTAATGGAGAATGGATTTGCAGCATTGCAATCTAATTTGGAGAAGCCACCAAATCCAGTGACTTCTGCAGGAACGCTCCATAACAGAAGCTGCTAGTATAGGTTGCTGCCAGAGAAGCCTAAGGTGCCAGTTTTGGAAGATCTGCTCTTTTGTTTGCCAACTAATTTGGGATTGGGATTCAGACAGGAGCCAAATAATTTGCAAAGAATTGCACCTTAGGAGTCACTGCCAAGAAAATGCCTTATGACATTCTGCTTGCTGACCCAAGCAGGTGGGTGTTACTTCAGGCTGGGGTTTGGGTTAATATAGGGATAGTCTTTATAGCAATTATTGCCTATAAAGGGGTACCCATAGAAGCTAAAAGGTTTAGCAAAGGAATGTTGAGCTGGCAGCTTGTCAAGATATCACTCACTGCCTTTGTCAGCCTTTTTGCTAAAGTGGCTCAGTTCATGTGATTTTTTTTTAATTTTGGCATTACTTTGAGGCGGTAGACTGTGACTGTGAACCAAATCCGATGTGTTTTCCATCTGTGCAACACTTCATCTCATTAAACCTACCAGCACTGAAGCAACAGTCGGTCCTCTTAGGGACTGTAAATTAGGGCCTTTTATTATCGGGCTAGTCTGTACAATGTCTGCGCAAAGCTTGTAGGATGTAAAGTCTCTCAAGACCAAATGGCTCAGCTTTAATCCCAGGAACACAGAACATGGAACAGTGAAACACAGATGCAGGGCCTTTGGCCCATGATGTATACATTGACCATGACTCACATCAAAACTAATACTATCTCCCCACAAACCAGACAAAACCTGCAGAGGTTGGAAATAGAAGCAATGCATACACATTGCTGGGGGAACTCAGCAAGCCAGGCAGCATCTATGGAAAAAAGTACAGTTGACAATTAGTTAGTATATACAATTGGTATATACAGTTAGTATAAACAATTAGTATATACAGTTGACAAAAAGTATAGTTGACCTATCGGCAGGACTGGACTGCCTCCCCACAGTAAGTCCATTTCCCTCTATCCCATGGTCGGTCATGGATTTGTTTAAATGCTTCTTAAACATTGCTATTGCACATGCTTCTATTACGTCCTTTGCCAGTGCTTTCCAGTTTACTTGCATGTTGTGTTTAACAAAAAACTGGCCTTGGCAAATCTACTTCAAATTGCCCACTCACCAAAACCTGTGCCCTGCAGTATTTGACATTACAAACTTAGAGAAAAGAGCTACCTACCTTATAATTTCCATAGATGCTGCCTGACCTGCTGAGCTCCCCCAGCATTTTGTGTGCATGCTGCTTTGGGTTTCCAGCATCTACAGGCATTCTTAAGTTTACCTGCCTTATCAATGCCTCTCATGATTTTGTTTCAGCACTCTAAGCTCGATATCAAACAATCCAGATTTGTCCAACCTCCTCTCATAGCTAATAGTCTCCAATCCAGGCAACGCGATACAGAGTTTCGAATTAAAACATCAACAATTCCCTTCCTCTCGCTTACTGAGTTCCTCCAGCAGTTTGTTTTTTAACTCCAGATTCCAGCATCTGCACTTTCATGTGTCTCAACTTCCTCGTGAACCTCTTCTACACCCTCTCCAAAGACTTCCAAGATTCCACATCCTTCCTCCAGTGTGACAGCTGCACCAGTACCCCAGACGTGGCCTAACTGAAGCTTATGCAGCACAATACGATTCACCGCCTTTATATTCAATGCCTCAATGGATGAAGGCAAACAAGCCATACACCTTCTTTACCACACAATCCACTCGGGTCACCACTTTCAATGAGCTATGGACTTATGCCCCAAGATCGGCCTGATTATCAATGGTCTGATCTGCAGTTATTTTTAAATTAACTTTCTTTTCCACAAAGGATAGTAGAGAATTTTTCTAAGTTTTCAGACAAAAGTAAATCAGTGGTTGAATGTTCTTGGAGCCATTTCTAATGGAGCACACTGGGCATAGTTTTAAAGAAAGGTTGTTATTGCTGTCAGAATTATGAATCAATCTAACCAAACAAAACTGGTTGACCTGATCGGTAGAGGAATGTTGCTACTCTGCCATGCTCACTGGGCAGAACAGGTGGATTTCACCTGGAGTTTTGAGCCACCTGTTGCATGCCCCTGTTTCAAAGGCTGCAGTCGATGTGATGGGCTCAGTGTTGACCCTCATTGAAGTTGGAGCAAAGAGAGGGGTGACCTCACATGAACTATGTGAAACCTTCCAATGCACTTGCAATTGTTTTCCGAAAATATTGTAATCTTAAGATGTTTAACTGGGGAATTAAATCTATAGTTCTTCAGATCGATCCTTTTTGTAATTTTCATTTCAATAAATTATTTATGTACCAAATCCTTTACCCTGGGTTAGGAACTAAATGCTGCTGTGCTGCACGAAATTCCAACTTGTAACATTGCTCTGGGGCAATACCACCCCTCCCACTGCACCTCCATATAGATGCAATTGCTTATCATTGCCAGTGTTTACAAAAATTGAAGCATAATGAAAATACCTTCCTTTTCTTTGTAACAGAAGGACATGCAATTACATTTATGAATGAATAACGCATGGATAACAATATCATGGGATTTTACCCCTAAAAACTAAATGGTATTTTCAAAGGGAAGATGAATTGCATGATGAGGCTCAGCCAGCCTTAAAGAAGAAAGATATATTAATGTCAAAATTGGGCCATTTTCTTCCCATTGAATTTCTTTATTTCTTCCAATCATCTCCCAAGCAATGTACAGTAGTTTCTGTTCCATTTGATCTGGTTTCCTTTCCTGGCTTAAAACATAATCCATTTCTTGGCTGTTCTATGCAGATATTAATTTTACTGCAGTAAACAAGTATTCCCCTGGAAATGGAATGCACCATGAATATAAGTGAGGTTCTGAGCTTGTCTGAACTAAGGAAACTACAAACTGGCAATAAAGTGGCTTCATCCACACAAAAATAGTTGCTGTAATTCTTATAAACTCTTCTGCTGTTAACTTTTGTGACCATTCCATCAGGTGATCCATGCAGAGTGAATGTGATAGTCCATGAAAATAAGTGGAATGACCGTGAGAAATATTTAACTACCTGGTTCTCTTTAGATAACAATGCAGTTGGCATTGGCTGGATGTGGGCATCAGAAGGGCACCAATAGTAGGGCACAATAAGTTAAAATTTAAGCATCTCATGAAAGGGCAGCATATTATTGCAGGCACCTCGGTGGAGAACATGAGAAGGAGGAGGAAGGTTATAGATCCCCAGTATCATCCTGACATGGAGATCAATGCCACAAGGGATACAGTGTAGGAAGGAGTTCAATGATTTGCATAGATTTTTTAAGGTCAGCAAATGCACCTTTAGATGCTAAACCTCATCAAATGTTCCCTCAAGCTTGGGCACCCTTTGTTTTCTCTCTCCCTTACCTCGTCACTCACAAACCAACAATCTATCCATTTGGAATGACTCTGTAGCTTTCTTCATTGGAATGTTCAAAACCTGTAAGCTGACTCGAACAGCAAAAAGGCAGTGGAAATGAAGTTGCATGCAGCCACTTGACATGAGAATTCATTTAATATAGAAGTTAGCACTGGGTGGATTTCATACATGGCTGAGAATGAAATGTATGGAGAACCTTAGCAATCTCTGTTTTACAACAGTGGATAGCAAAGTATGCAGTGTTATAAATATGGAAAGCACACTGCAACAACCTCCAAATAACCAACACCGTCCCTGAAGGAACCAGATCCGAGAATAGCCATTGTTGCATTTACCTTGATATTCACTTACAATCTACTCTTCATCTTTCTCTGAGGTTGTATTTGTGGCTGCACAAATGCAGAAAGCAGGTTTCAGGAACAACATTTTTATCAAGCATTTTGCACATTGTCCTCCATGGAGATAGAAGTAGATTCTTTAACTTCGCAGGCAGGTATGACTTTCTGCTGTGATTCTTCCTCCTGTTCCTGAAACAAAGGTTCTGAACTTAAAGAAGGGGAACTTTAAAGGTATGAGACGTGAATTAGCTAAGATAGACTGGCAAATGATACTTCAAGGGTTGACGGTGGATATGCAATGGCAAACATTTAAAAATCGCATGGATGAACTACAACAATTGTTCATCCCAGTTTGGCAAAAGAATAAACCAGGGAAGGTAGTGCACCCGTGGCTGACAAGGGAAATTAGGGATAGTATCAAGTCCAAAGAAGAAACATACAAATTAGCCAGAAAAAGCAGCACACCTGAGGACTGGGAGAAATTCAGAGACCAGCAGAGGAGGACAAAGGGCTTAAATAGGAAAGGGAAAAAAGATTATGAGAGAAAGGTGGCAGGGAACATAAAAACTGACTGTAAAAGCTTTTATAGATATGTGAAAAGAAAAAGATTGGTTAAGACAAATGTAGGTCCCTTACAGTCAGAAACAGGTGAATTGATCATGGGGAACAATGACATGGCAGACCAATTGAATAACTACTTTGGTTCTGTCTTCACTAAGGAGGACATAAATAATCTTCCAGAAATAGTAGGGGACTAAGGGTCTAGTGAGATGGAGGAACTGAGGGAAATACATGTTAGTAGGGAAGTGGTGTTAGGTAAATTGAAGGGATTAAAGGCAGATAAATCCCCAGGGCCAGATGGTCTGCATCCCAGAGTGTTTAAGGAAGTAGCCCAAGAAATAGTGGATGCATTATTGATAATTTTTCAAAACTCCTTAGATTCTGGATTAGTTCCTGAGGATTGGAGGGTGGCTAATGTAACCCCTCTTTTTAAAAAAGGAGGGAGAGAGAAACTGGGGAATTATAGACCAGTTAGTCTGACATCGGTGGTGGGGAAAATGCTAGAGTCAATTATCAAAGATGTGATAACAGCACATTTGGAAAGCGGTGAAATCATCGGACAAAGTCAGCATGGATTTGTGAAAGGAAAATCATTTCTGACGAGTCTTATAGAATTTTTTGAGGATGTAACTAGTAGAGTGGATAGGGGAGAACCAGTGGATGTGGTATATTTGGATTTTCAAAAGGCTTTTGACAAGGTCCCACACAGGAGATTAGTGTGCAAACTTAAAGCACACGGTATTGGGGGTATGGTATTGATGTGGATAGAGAATTGGTTGGCAGACAGGAAGCAAAGAGTGGGAATAAACGGGACCTTTTCAGAATGGCAGGCAGTGACTAGTGGGGTACTGCAAGGCTCAGTGCTGGGACCCCAGTTGTTTACAATATATATTAATGATTTAGACGAGGGAATTAAATGCAGCATCTCCAAGTTTGCAGATGACACGAAGCTGGGCGGCAGTGTTAGCAGTGTGAAGGATGCTAAGAGGATTCAGGGTGACTTGGATAGGTTAGGTGAGTGGGCAAATTCATGGCAGATGCAATTTAATGTGGATAAATGTGAGGTTATCCACTTTGGCGGCAAGAACAGGAAAACAGATTCTCTGAATGGTGGCTGATTAGGAAAAGGGGAGGTGCAACAAGACCTGGGTGTCATTGTACACTAGTCATTGAATGTGGGCATGCAGGTACAGCAGGCGGTGAAAAAGGTGAATGTTCTGTTGGCATTCATAGCAAAAGGATTCAAGTACAGGAGCAGGGAGGTTCTACTGCAGTTGTACAAGGCCTTAGTGAGACCACACCTGGAGTATTGTGTGCAGTTTTGGTCCCCTAATCTGAGGAAAGACATTCTTGCCATAGAGGGAGTACAACGAAGGTTCACCAAATTGATTCCTGGGATGGCAGGACTTTCATATGAAGAAAGACTGGATCGACTAGGCTTATATTCACTGGAATTTAGAAGACTGGGGGGGGGATCTTATTGAAACATATAAAATTCTAAAGGGATTGGACAGACTAGATGCAGGAAGATTGTTCCTGATGTTGGGGAAGTCCAGAATGAGGGGTCACAGTTTAAGAATAAAGAGGAAGCCTTTTAGGACCGAGATGAGGAAAAACTTCTTCACACAGAGAGTGGTGAATCTGTGTAATTCTCTGCCACAGGAAACAGTTGAGGCCAGTTCATTGGCTACTTTTAAGAGGGAGTTAGATATGGCCCTTGTGGCTAAAGGGATTGGGGGGTATGGAGAGAAAGCAGGTACAGGGTTCTGAGTTGGATGATCAGCCATGATCATACTGAATGGTGGTGCAGGCTCGAAGGACCGAATGGCCTACTCCTGCACCTATTTTCCATGTTTCTACGTTTCCTCATTTATCTTGCACTAGCACCTCGACCTGCTTTGCATAGACTGTTGCTCGCACTCTTATTTGTTGTTGGCTATTATGCAGTTATGCTATTCAGCAAGGAGAATAGATACTAACATGTTGATCTCTAAGGACAATTGATTCATGGAGAAGTCTCTAATTCAGCAGGGAGTTCTTGCCACACCTCCCCATAAATATTCTGAAACTGGCAACAATAAAACAAAAGAAGAACATTTCTAAAATCACAAGAACTCAATCAGTAATTGTCCTAAAAATAGTTGATAATCCCTTTTAATAGCACTAGTGGGATATGGATATAAATGTGAATATGTGACTGAATGTATGATCCACATCTGTTGAGAGAGAATACAGAGTTTATCATTGTACTCCAGTGTTGCACTACTGACATCAAATCAGCAATGCTACATTCAGTCACTTTTGCAAGCTTGCCACAGCAATTCACTGTACTAAGCTAATGGACTTATCAATACTGTATAGAAGCTGACGTTGTTCATATCTAAAAGTACACATCTTTTTGGAGCTCTTTTGGTTCTTATAGTGTATCAAGGACAGACACAAATTTCTCACCAATGATATTCACCAACAAACCAGTCTTTTAAGGAAGCTGCAGCACTCCTGCCCCCCATCACATAAACCTGCCTAACTAGATACTCTGAATTTAACCAGTAGTCTTTTGGTTCTGAGTGAAGACTGGCATGGACAGTAACAAAATTAACTGCTTGATAACTTTGAAATATTAAGGGTACTGTTCTGAATTGAGCAAGTATGCTGGGAGCAGGTTGCGAAATCAGACACAGTCCCGGGCTTTAACAATAGAGTACAAAATCAGGAATATTATACTGAATTGTGATAAAACACTAGTCTAGTCGCAGCTCTAATTTCAGTTCTAATTGGCAGATTATTGGAAGGACGTGAACGCATTAGTGATGATCTCAACAAGATTTACACAAATTAGTCCTAGCTAAGGACCTACAAGGTAAGTTGGGGACCTTCCACCTGATCTGAGGGGACACGATAAAAATATATAAAATAAGAGAGATCCAGATAGTGGAGAGTGGGAGATATTTCTGTTTTTAGGGATCAAGGATTAGAGGACACCGAAAAGAATTAAGAGTGATAGGAGGAAAAATCTTCATATGCTGCAGCTGTATGCAACCTAGAATGCTCTGCCTACTTGCAGGAGGTAGGTTCTATTATGGACTTCAAGAAGGAATTGGATAAGTATTTGATGGGTAGGCATGTAGAACCAGAGGGCTGATCTATAGAGAGATAGCACAGACCAGTTAACCTGACCTCAGTGGCTAGGAAGATGTTAGAGTCAATTGTTAAGGATGAGGTGATGGACTACTTGGCAACATAGGACAAGATAGAACAAAGTCGGCATGGTTTCCTTCAGGGAACATCCTGCCTGATGAACCTGTTGGAATTCTTTGAGGAGATTACAAGTAGGATAGATAAAGGGGATGCAATGGATGTTGTATATTTGGACTTTCAGAAGGCCTTTGACAAGGTGCCACACATGAGGCTGCTTACCAAGTTAACAGCCCATGGTATTACAGGGAAGTTACTAACATAGTTATAACATTGGATGATTGGTAGGAGGCAGCAAGTGGGAATAAAAGGATCCTTTTCTGGTTGGCTGCCAGTGAGTAGTGGTGTTCCGCAGGGGTTGGTGTTGGAACCACTTCTTTTTATGCTGTATATTAACGATTTAGATGATGGAATAGATGGCTTTGTTGTCAAGTTTGCAGATGATACACAGATTGATAAAGAGGCAGTTAGTCTTGTGGAAACAGGTAGGATGCAAAAGACTTAGACAGATTAGGACAATGGGCAACAAAGTGGCAAATGAATTACAATGTTGGAAATGTATGGTCATGCACTTTGGTAGTAGAAATAAATGTGCAGACTATTTTCTAAACAGGGAGAAAATACAGGAATCTGAGATGCAGATGGACTCGTGAGTCCTTGTGCAGAACACCTTGATGGTTAACTTTTAGGTTGAGTTGGTGGTGAGGAAGGCAAGTGCCATGTTAGCATTCATTTCAAGAGGTCTAGAATACAAGAGCAAGGAGGAGGTGATGTTGAGGCTTTACAAGACACTGGTGAGGCCTCACCTTGAGTATTGTGAACAGTTTTGGGCCCCTCATCTTGGAAAAGATGTGTTGGCATTGGAGAAGGTCTGGAAGAGGTTCACAAGGATGATTCCAGGAATGAAAGGGTTATCATACAAGGAACATTTGATGGCTTTGGGTCTGTACTCACTGGAATTCAGAGGGATGGGGGGTGGTGGTCTCATTGTAACCTTTTGAATCTTGAAAGGCCTAGACAGAGTAGATGTGGAAAGGATGTTTCCCGTGGTGGGAGAGTCTAGGACAAGAGACCACAGCCTTTAGGATAGAGGGGTGCCCTTTCAAAACGGAGATGCAGAGGGTGGTGAATTTGTGGAATTTGTTACCACATGCAGCTGTCGTTGGGTGCATTTAAGGCAGGGAGTGATAGTTTCTTGATTAGACACAGCGTCAAAGGTTACAGAGAGAAGACCGGGAACTGGGGTTGAGGAGGAGATTTTTTTTAAAAGGGATCAGCCATGATTAAATGGCAGAGCAGAGCTGATGGGCCAAATGGCCTGATTCAGCTCCTATGTCTTATTGTCATCGTCTTATGATAGGCAGAATAGTCTCCTTCTGCACAACAATTATTCTGTGATTATGTAATCCATCTTTGAACAGATATTTAATAGAAGAAAAGTTTAGTGAATGTACTGAAAACACATTTTAAACTGTTTTATGTTGATGCAATCATTTTTTTTAAATAGTAACATATTTTGGATAAGGACATTAAAAACAAAGTACTAGAGGTCAATTATTCAACAAATAAAGGTGCTCTGAGGAAATATAATTATTCCTTATAGTAATTACAAAGAAATAAATACTGTATGCAAATACCACACACAAAATGCTGGTGGAACGCAGCAAGCCAGGCAGCATCTATAGGAAGAAGGCAAATATTTAGTGCCGGCAGTATCAGCAATATCAAAATAAGAAATACAAAAGCAAAAAGTTTCACAGCAGTTAAGTTACAAAGCTCTACGTAGCATGATATAGTAAAAGTTTAAAGAATTATTATATTTATATTTAATGAAATTATTCTCCAGGAAGCAACGTTTGACAAGTTGTCTGGGATATATCATGAAATAACCCAGAGACATTGAGCTAATAGAGGTGTTCATTTTCATTGCCAAATACGCAATTAGTTAGCCTTCTGATAATTCGATGGTTTTGGTTACATGCAATGTAAATCTTGCCAAAGAGAAGCCCCGGACTCAGATCCAGATCAGCTTTTAACCAAGCTGATTCTACTTCACTTTTCTATTTGCAGATCTTTGTACTGGAAAAATCTAAACACAGCCAAAGAACATTCTTTACCCAAAGGAATCCTTTGATCCTGAAAACTGCAGATACCCTCAACTTGCTTTCAACAAAGTCTCAATAGAAGTCATTATTCCTTCCAAACTGTTGGTTAAGAATACGACACAATATTTCAACCTCTAAGCAATCTCTGCTTTCAGCTCATTATCCAAAAAAATCTTATTTAGTTTAATTTATGTCGAACATATTCAGCAGGACTTTAATCAAATGTAGAACTCAAAGAATGAACTAGGAAATATATCAGCAAAATTTATGATGCTAGATTTGGCATTGTAATCCAACTTTTATGTTCATTGAGTATTGTCATTTCATGTTCCAGATGATCTGCTTAGAATCAAATGGTTAGCAGATGTAAATTTGCATTTGGTCTATTGCTCCCATAATATTAGTGAATCCTTCGAGAGTGCAGAATTTCTATTTAATATGACTTAGTTCCATATGGTACAGAAGGAAACTGATGTACCTGGTAGCTTTCCTAAACAAAAACCTAATTTATCATCTTTAATATTAAATAAGAGCCATATTCCAGTTCACATTGACTTTTTTATGCATATCAACAAGCTACAGGTATGATCATGTCTAGCAGCTTAGTATGAATTAGAAATTCATCAATAGCATTGATTCTTTACAGAATTCCTGACAGAGTCAACATTGATGATATAACATTCATAGTGTACATGGACTGTCCATGGGTGCCACTCTGAATTTGTCGAGATGCTCACCACTGGAGAACTTTTACAAATTGATTGTACTACTTTATTTCCAAAATATCCAAAAAAGCTAAGAACTGGCAATGCCTTTATCCCTGATGTTTTTCTCTCTCTCTAACGTGCTCTCTGCTTTCACTGACATTCACTGACAGTTTTGATCGTTACTGAAAAATGCAATTTATTTGCCCTATTTGGACTGCAAAAGGAAATAGAAGCCCTGGAATCGAGATTTAGGAATCCATATAAAAAAACAATCTGCGTATGTTTTTATCACTATGTAAAACAATATTGTATACTGTATATTTCAGGATTAAAAGTAAAATGTGAAAATATACAAGTAAGTATATTATGTGAGATCTGGCCGATCTCACAAATGAAAGCTGAAGTGTGTTTGCATTAACGCAAATCCAGACTATGCCTTGTCTGTTCTAAGCCTTCAGTTAAACAAAAAGGGGTTTTATATTTCTAGGTATTTTATTGAGTGACCAGTTTAGATTTTATGTAAATTGCAAGAATATGGTTCTTCGCTCTCACAGCAAACTTTCAACCCAGTTATTGCTCATTTAACTCTTGCATATCATGTTCATTCATAAGTCTATTACTCTCAGTTTCCTGGTGCATTGAAATGAGGAAGCCATGGCATTTCTATTAGGGATTGCCTCTTTTGTGAGTTATTTCAGATGAAAACCAGGAGAATTTGTAGTCCACAACTATAGGATGTTCTAAAGGCGATGATGCACTTTACTAAAATATAGTTACTTTTGTAGAGTAGCAGTTATTTGGTGTACATGCTGCCACATGATAATTGAGGGTCAAGTTTTGGTCAGATCACCAGAAAGTAACCTGCTTTACTTCACTACAAGTGTTTGGGATTGTTACATCTACTGAGAGAACAGCAAGGCATCACGTTGTATCTCATCTGAAAGATGGCACTGCTGACACTGCACCTTCTGAAGAGTTAGCCTTGATTTTTGTGTTCGGCCTTCTGACTCTCAAACAACGGTATTACCAACTGCACCACAGCTGGAGAAGGGAAGGAGGAAGTGGGAGAATCCAATGACACCTGGATAATCAGATAGCAGAATCAGTGTTTTAATGAAATACACTGCAACACCAGTACCTAGGTGTCTCCATGAGAACCGGAATTCCCTCCTTGATAGTGATTGAGGAATGTGACCACTTTCAGTTCCTGAGGAAGGAGAACAGCTTTACCTTCCAACTCATCCTCAATGTGGAGTTCAATAATTATAAAGGCCTGCAAGGCAAGCACTCAGAAACTGTTCCTGGACTGCTTGAACAAAGTACATATTTGGCACCTTGTGCTTTGATTCCTAATTTAAGTTCTATTGATGTAATGGAGCCAAATTTTAAATTTAAAAAATAGAGTAATGTGCTGCTGTTACTCTGTGCCCCAGGACAAAGTTCTACTCCAATGTTTTTCAGGTATTTGATTAGCAATGCTGCATTAACAACTCATTTAAGGTCGTTGGTAGCCACCTTCTGGCCAGAGAAATCGTGCCAAGAAGCCAGCACACTTACCCTCAGCCCAAAGTAAAATATCAAGTTTAGGGGTGAGTCAAAAGATGATATTGGGGGCTGGAATGATGAGACCAGCCACAGGACTTTCCTAATGATCTATAAAGGGAAAAAATGCAAAGTCCCAATTTAGCTTTTCCAATAAAGGATGGTAATTTAACAAAACAATGATTCTTCCAGACTATTGTTAACTGAATTGATGCACTGAAGATAAAATATAGGCTAAACAAATTTAAAAAAAGAAAAATATTGCTAATCTAAGTAAATGTAATTCTTAATTAGCATTCTATACTGTATATATAATTTATATCTAACCCATAAAGGCTCTGTGTTGACATGAGATATAAAACTGTAAAAATATCCTATCTTTATTACAATGTTACAATAGTCAATGAGGATTTCAATATGCAGTTATTTTGGGAAATTCAGGTTGGTGCTGGATCTCAAGAGGGAATTTGTAGAAAGCCTATGAGATGGGAATTTTGAGTAGCTTGTGGTTGAACCTTCCAGAGAAGGGATGCCCAAACTTTTTTATGCCAAGGATGTCTATCATTAACCAAGGGGTCTGTGGACCATAGGCTGGGAATCCCTACTCCAGGGAATGGATTAGGATTTATGTAATGAACCAGATTTGATTAGGGAGCTTAAGGTAAAAGATCCTTCAGGAGATGATGATCATAATAAGATAGAATTCACCCTGCAGGTTGAGGAGAAGCTGAAATCAGATGTATCAGAATTACAGTGGAGTAAAATGGAATTACAGACGCATGAAAGAGAAGCTGGCCAAAGTTGACTGAAAGGGGCCACTCTCAGGAATGACTCTGAACAGCAATGGCCGGAGTTTCTGGGAGCAATTTGGAAGGTGCAGGATAGATACATCCCAAAGACGAAGTATTCTAAAGGGAGAATAAGGCAACTGTGATTGACGAGGGAAGTCAAAGCAACAAAGCAAAAGAGACAGCATGTAATATAGCAAATAATAGTGGGAAGCTAGAGGTTTGGAAGGCTTTTAAAAACCAACAAAAGGCAACTAAAAAATCAACAAGGTGAGAAAAAAAGCTAGCTACTAATATAAAGGAAGATACCAAAATATGTTTTTTTTCCAGATATATAAGGTGTAAAAGGGAGGTGAGAATGATATCAGACCACTGGAAAAAGATTCTAGAGCAGGAGTAATGGAGGACAAAGACATAGCAGATGAACAATATCACCAATATCACCAATATCTCAATATCACCAAGACCAAGGAGATGGTGGTGGACTTTAGGAGATCTAGGCCCCATATGGAGCCAGTGATCATTAATGGAGAATGTGTGGAGCAGGTTAAGACCTACAAGTATCTGGGAGTACAGTTAGATGAGAAGCTTGACTGGACGGCCAACACAGATGCCTTGTGCAGGAAGGCACAGAGTCGAATGTACTTCCTAAGAAGGTTGGCGTCATTCAATGTCTGTAGTGAGATGCTGAAGATGTTCTATAGGTCAGTTGTGGAGAGCGCCCTCTTCTTTGTGGTGGCGTGTTGGGGAGGAAGCATTAAGAAGAGGGACGCCTCACGTCTTAATAAGCTGGTAAGGAAGGCGGGCTCTGTCGTGGGCAAAGTACTGGAGAGTTTAACATCGGTAGCTGAGCGAAGGGCGCTGAGTAGGCTACGGTCAATTATGGATAACTCTGAACATCCTCTACATAGCACCATCCAGAGACAGAGAAGCAGTTTCAGTGACAGGTTACTATCGATGCAATGCTCCTCAGACAGGATGAAGAGGTCAATACTCCCCAATGCCATTAGGCTTTACAATTCTACCGCCAGGACTTAAGAACTTTTTAAAAGCTATTAATACTTTTTGAGACGGTGATTTAGATGCATATCATATTTTTTTTACTGAGTTAAGTATTGTATGTAATTAGTTTTGCTACAACAAGTGTATGGGACATTGGAAAAAAAAATTGAATTTCCCCATGGGGATGAATAAAGTATCTATCTATCTATCTATCTATCTAACATATTATGTACTTTGCGTCAGTCTTCACTGGGGTAGACACCAGCAGTATACCAGAAATTCAAATCTGTCAAGGAGCAGAAGTATTTGTAGTTTCTTTTACTAAGGAAAAGGTGCTTGGGAAGTTGAAAAGTCTGAAGGTAGATAAGTCACCTGGACCAGATGGACTACACCCCAAGGTTCTGAAAGAGATAGCTGAAGAGATTGTGGAGGCATTAGTATTCGATTTTTCAAGAATCATTAGATCCTGGAATGGCTCTGGAGGACAGGAAAATTTCAGATGTCATTCCACTCTTTAAGAAGGGAAGGAAGCAAAAGAAAGGATATTATAGTCCAGATAGTTTGACTACAGTGCTTGGGAAGATGTTGGAGTCAATTATTAAGGATGAGGTTTCAAAGTACTCAGAGGCACATGAGAAAAAAGGACAAAATCAGCGTGGTTTCCTTAAGGGGAAATCTTGCCTGACAAATCTGTTAGAATCCTTTGAGGAAATAACAGGCAGGATAGACAAAAGAAAGTCAGTGGATACAAAGTGCACTGCAGATGCTGCGGTCAAATCAAGACATACAAAAAAGGTGGATGAACTCAGCAGGTCGTGCAGCATCCGTTAGAAGAAGCAGTCAACGTTTCGGGTCGAAACCCTTCATCAGGATGCCGTTTACTTGGATTTTCAGAAGGCCTTTGACAAAGTGCCGCACATGAGGTTGTTAAACACAAGAGCCTGCGCTATTAAAGAAAAAATACCAGCATAGATAGAAGATTGGCTGACTGGCAGGAAGAAACTGGTGTAAATATAGGGGCCTTTTCTGGTTGCATACCAGTGACAAGTGGTGTTCCGCAGGGGTCAGCGTTGGGACCACTTCTTTTCATGTTATATGTGAATGATTTGGATAATGGATATTATGGTTTTGTGGCCAAGTTTGCTGATGATACAAAGATAGGTAGATGGGTAGGTATAGTCAAGAAAGTAGGGAATCTCCATAATGCTTAGACAGACTAGGGGATTGGACAAAGAAGTGGCAAATGAAATATAATATAGGTAAGTGCATGGCCACCAACTTTGATAGAAGGAATAAAAATGTCAACTATTTTCTAAATGGGGAGAAAATTCAGAAATCAAAGGTGCAAAGTGATATGGAAATCCTCGTGCACGATTCCCTATAGGTTAACTTGCAAGTTGAGTCAGCGGTAAGGAAGGAAAATATAATGTCAGCATCCTTTTCAAAAGGACTAGAATATAAAAGTAAGGATGTCATGCAGAGATTTTGTAAGGCATTAGTCAGATCACACTTGGAGTATTGTGAGCAGTTTTTAGACCCTTTATCGAAGAAAACATACTGCATTGGAGAGTGTCGAGAGGAGATTCTCGCCACAAATGGCTGTGGAGGCCAAGGCACTGAGTATATTTAAAGAGGAGGTTGATAGGTTCTTGATTAGTCAGGTCATCAAAGGTTACAGGGAAGGAAGGGCAGGAAGGTGGGGTTGAGAGGGATAATAAATTAACCTTGATGGAATGGTGGAACAGGCTCAATGGGTTGGATGGCCTAATTCTGCTCCTATAAGTTATGGTCTAATTTCTTTGTATTATGAGAGAAAATTTTAAGATTCTGTCAGGGAGGAACTAGAAAAGAGATGGATATGAAATCCACTTGCAACAGTTTTCAGTCCAGCTTTTATACACTAAGATTTCTTGAAGGTTAATTGACAGGTAAGTTTTATACTTAGACCTTGCTTCCCCTCTCTGACGACCCTTGAATTCTGAAGTCACCCATGGAATTGAATGCGGCGATATAAAATCATTGGACAGAATTCTAATGGCCTCCTCCCTTCCAGCTCAAAACGTCATGGAACAAGTTTGTTCATCATGTGCTGTGCATATGATGAGGGCAATCATAGTCTTTCCATGACCATGATCGTTCTTGGCAAATTTTAGTACAGAATTGGTTTGCTGTTGCCTTCTTCTTTACAAGATGGATGACCCCAGCCATTATCAATACTCTTCAGAGATCGTCTGCTTGATGTCAGTGGTCATATAACTAGAACTTGTGATAGGCACCAGCTGCTCATACGACCATCCGCCACCTGCTTTGATGGCTTCACATGACTATGATTGGAGGCTAAACAGGTGCTACACTTTTAGGCTAGTGGAGGAAACAAATACCTTACACCTCCTTCAGTACACATGTATCACCATCCCGCCACTCTATTAACAAGAAGAATGCAAAAAAAAACTTCACTGTGACAAATGTCAAGCATCAATGTGAGAAAGACTATCTTAAATCCTGTAAACTTGGGCTTTGGAAAAGATTTACATCCACAGGGCAAACCAGGCTGAAGATAACTTGCTACAGTTTTTGTATATTTCCATCTCTTGCCTGGCCTGGTAGAAATAGAGCCAACCAATTGTTGAAATTCATTTATCCATCCACTCCCCTTCCTCAGAGTTCCTTTCCTGCATTTTCACTGGAGAAAACATACAACTACAAACTTTGTACTAAATGTTATTTTTATGATAGAAGTATTTCTGCTAAGGTCAGGCAAAATTGTCACCCAGCTCTGCCCATTTAGGATGGTAGAGTGGCATCATGTGATTTCAGGACAAATAGACACCAACAGAGGTCAGCATTAATTGAATTGCAATTGTTTGAGCTGCCCATTAATTTTTAATTGGCAGGTTTCTATTTTTTTGCTTGAGTCAGGAATAGCATACTGTTAGGTCAAAAAAAATTGTTGTTTAAAAAACTATTTGCAGTGTCAAGGACATTTTGTCCATATTTTGCTTCATATAGTCTAAAATAATTTTACCCTAAGCACCAATGATTTCACATTGATTTTTCTGCTGTGTGCCCAACAATATTGATGTTATCTGACTCATCCAACATTTAAGCAGCATCCACTATTACTGCAAATGCAAACCCCTTGGATATTTTGAGGCATCTCTTCCCTGATATTAATGTGACATTATCACTGAGGTTTATCACTTGCTAGAATAATTCCAAAAACTGATGCCCACAAATTCAATCAATATTTTGCACAGGTTGTGAAAGTTTTACAGAAGTCTTCAGCACTTTCTAGATTGACAATATTTCACATATGCTGAACTTCACTTTATCCGAAGGTTGAATAATAAGGTGCATATTATTAGCAAGATTTAATTTCCATTATAAATAATTAAAAGAGCTATTGATGAAATAATTCAATAATAAATAAGTAAATGGTTTACATATTTCAGAGGAGACTTAAACATCTCAGGTATACTTAAAGTCCCAGTTGAAGTAGAACACAGAAAATTTCTTAAAATTTATTTGTCAATCAAACGGTATCAGAAATACAATACATTGTCAATTATTATTCTCCTAATCACAAACTGGCCCATCATAACCACAAAATTAAACATTTGACCTGCTTCATTGGCTGTATGTTGGGGTACCCTGAGACCTAGAAAGATATTATATAAGGAAAAAATTGCTTTCTTTCACAAATTTCTTGTACTAGGAGCAAGAAACAATGCAGTTAATTTAAATAAACCAAGATGTTCACATTCTTGATATGATTTGCCTGAAGCATCTCTTTTTTTCTATTCATTTTTTGTTGAATTTTAAGTAGTTCATTTGACATTAGCAGCACAGGTTGAATTGATATTCTAAGAAATTTTAAGTGTGGGTATGTCTAACTGAATAAAATCAATGTCATGTTTTTGTGATTTTGCTAATAAGGAAATCGTAGGAATTCCTCACTACCTCGCTGCCAGCCTTTCCTACTCTTGTGGTGATGGAGAGAAAATATTTCATCTCGTTGAAGGATGTCCTCTCTCCAAACTCAGGGGCAGTCAAACTAATCTAAAGTCACCCATTGAGGAGGGTGGCTCTTGATTCAGTGGAAATGCATTTTCTGAATATTTCCTCCATCAGCACTGAAAAAACTTACTTATTTAAAAGTAACATCTAAAAACTGAAGAATTCATAATCAGTGTAGACTTTCAACTTTCAAACCTCCTTCACTGGGTTTTAAAGTGGACTTTTGTACTTGACTTTGTCCTGACATGCACACAGACTTGCTTTCTGCCAAGGGAATTATCTGTATATGACTACTAATTAACAAATTAAAAATGAAACATAACAAGACCTGATGATACATTTATAACTAGTGATGAAGGCTGTGGAAGCTTTATATGTTTCTTGTTGATTCACCAAACTGACTGCCATTGAGAAAACTAGCAATTAATTAGCTGCTATTATATTTATATTTCCTTATTTAATGATACATACATTTTGTTCATGGTTCCATTTGGCAAGAATATACACTACTGTGCTAAAGTCTTAGGTATAATATATATAAGACTTTAGATATATAAATATATATATATCTCGAGGGTTCCTAAGACTTTTGCACAGTACTACTTTATCAACGTGGAGCCGAAAGCAAGTTTGTAAACAAAGGATGTTGGGAATGGTAAGGGTGGAGTGCTGTGAGACTGTTGTGGCAGAGGAGTGTCAGAGGTGGCAGGTGGTGGGGGTACAGACACACCCAGCCCTGAGACACCAGTCAAGGTCACTTGATTCCAAACAATTGGCTTATTAATCATTACGAAGTGTCTCTCTGGTGCTTCCCTCTCCATCCCCTCTCCTTTCCTCTTTTTCCCAACCATGATTCCCTCTCCCTGTCTCCTTCCCACTCTCAATCCACCATAAAGACCCACTTCAGAATCAGGTTTATCGTCTCATATATATCATGATCTTTTTTTGCGGCAGCAGTACAGCGCAATACATAAATTATTACAGTACTGTGTAAGAGTCTTAGGCACCTAGCTCTATATATGTGTCTAAGACTTTTGCGCAGTACTGTACATATGATTGTTCATGTCTGGTTCAATGGTCAGTGGGTTACTTAATTATTTCTGTCCTTCATTGCAGTTTAATGTAGCTTATCCTGTTTGCTAAGCAGATCTTATACCAAACCAATATTTGTCCTTGGTTATCAGCGGCATTTGCCTGACGAATAAAATCCATCAATGTTCCATTTTTCTCAAATTGCAACGTTCAATTTTGTCTCTAATACATTATTCAGATGTTAAGTTTCCACAGTACTTTGCTTCTGTATAAAAATCCCTATTGTCTGGCATATCTAAAGAAGAATATTTCTTGAAAAAGATAAGAAATTTCAATAAACCTTCAAAAGTGTTTTATATTTGAGGGAGTAAGATGTTGTCTTTGATCTTGTGTAACAAATACATTAGAGAGAACCAGATGCCCATTCTCCTCCTCTCTCAGCTTTGTGTTCCATTAATGTCAACATAAAAATGCCAAAAGGGAAATCAAAGGTGGCCTGGTGCACCTACTTAGTGCATGCAAAGAAAGATGAATAACTGTGCTGGTTTGTTGTATAACAGCTGTTGATGAAATATTGTATGAGCTATTAAGCAAATTAAAGTACATGAATCAGTTGTGCATACAGAATTGGCACCCACCTTTGGTTGTCATGGTTGATGCTGCTGCCTATGCTCTCACTTCATTCCAGAAGTTATTTCAGTTCATGTTATTTGGTACCAAATCAGTGAAACCAAAGTGGAACTTATCTTCTGAGTCCCATGTGTTTTCCATCTCTGGCATCTGACTTCCAAGTAAACTTTGATAATAATAGTCATATCCAACAAAGCCACCTGTACTCATAAAGCTTACATATCTATTTTGACATTCCACACAAATATCTCCAAGTACCTGAATTCACTTCTCTAAACCTTTTTACTAGGTAACTTCCAGCTCCTTGTGTTAGCTGGTGAATAACTTGCTGTGACTACCATTCTATTTCCTTTGAATTTCACTGAAGCTGTTAAAGTTCTTTGAACCTTGCAAAACAAAAATTTATGAATGTTAGAAGCCTGAACTATAAACAGAGAACAATGGAGATACTCATAAGATCACGTACCATTTGAGGAGTAAAACTTTGAGTAATGTTTTAAATCAATAATCCTCCACCTCAGTGGGAAAACAGGATGGTTTCAGTTGCAAAGTGTAACAGGGATGTAGACCCCAAACTGAATCCCTAATTGGACAGATCCAATGTTATCAAAAATTGCTTTTAAGACTATTTTTTTCATCAAAGCCATTATGTTTGATAGAGAGAGATCGATGAAGGAGTTAGACGGAGACAGACATCAAAGGCATGCAGAAGCTGTGAGGTTCAGAACATAATAGATGCCGAACACTTGAAATAGTGGTGACTGCTGGAAATATTCAACATACCAGGTCACCTCTGTGGAAGTATTGTTACAGGTGATGATCTTACATCAGAACTGGACAATTTTGATACAAACAACACAGGCTGCTTGTATGAAATTGTTTAATTAAATATTGAATACTGAGGACAACAACATGTCTACACTGGAGATAAATGCAGTTCCTTTAACTTATGCTGGGTTTTATTAGATTAATGTGAAAAGCCAAATATTGAAATCAGAGTGAGAGAAGGATAAGGAATTAAACTGACCTGCAACTGGAAATTCAGAGTCCTCTGTTCAGTGCACAGAAGAAATCATGAACCAGCAAATTGTTCATTAAAGATGTACACCGTTAGCTCACTGTATCTCTGTCCCTATACTAAAGTGAGATCTACTTAAGGAACTAGAAAGGTAATATCTTGTCTTTCAGCTATGGAACAGTGTTTAGCAGATTAAGCTATTTTCATCTCTCGTAATAGACCAGCAGATAAACCTTAACCATACCAAGATTCATCTCTATTGGGACAGTTTGCTGGATTACATAAATATTAATAAAAGATAAACTTTGGATTTTTAAGATGTTGGAAAAGATTTGTAGCTCGGGTTGAGGATGTTGCTGTTGTGTAGCTGCCGAGCTGACTTGTTAGCTTGCAGACATTTCGTTACCCGGCTAGGCAACATTATCAGCACAACTTCCAATGAAGTGTTAGCGATCCACATTGTTCGTCGTGTGTGTGTGTGTGTGTGTGTGTGTGTGTGTGTGTGTGTGTGTGTGTGTGTGTGTGTGTGTGTGTGTGTGTGTGTGTGTGTGTGTGTGTGTGTGTATAGGATTAAAGTTGTCCTCATTGATTGACGCGTGTAATCAGGTGTGAATTGGCTCTTTGCTCTGGACTGACGACTTGATGCTAAAGTGGGATGTAAACTGGGTTCATTTCGACGTGCTTGTTGAGAAATTTCTGTGTGGAGAACAAAGCCCCTAAGGATTCTTGGACTTGTCATTGATGAGCTTGGCCTAGGATTGTCAAGAGGGGCCGGATGGACCCAAACGCAGGACGCAGGCACTGAAGTACTAGGGGGAGGACAGGATAGGGATGCCATGGCACTTAAGGGTAGCTGGGGTTCAGGCAGATAGAGTTCTGGCAGGCGGAGTGGAGCGGCTCCCAAAGTCCAGGTTAAGGTAGACAGGCTCCCGGGGTTCAGGCAGACAGGTCCTCGAGGTTCAGGCGGGCAGGTCCTCGAGGTTCAGGCGGGCAGACAGGCAGATAGGTGGCGATAGGCTAGCGGAGAGAGCCCTCCCTGGGCGGGCCGCATGTATCCCGGGTAGGGGCATCTCCCAGGTGGAAACACCGGAGGCCTGGGCACCCACCCTAGGTGGGTGCAGGCACTATCCCAGAGTTCGGGCGGAAGAGAAGGAGGGGGCAGAACCCCCGCCGGGCCACGGCCCATCGGCCAGAGCCACCCGACAGAGACAAGAGATAGGAACAGGCAGAACCCCCACCGGGCAACGGCCCATCTGCCGGAACCACCCGACAGAGACAAGGGATCGGAACAGGCAGAACCCCCGCCGGGCCACGGCCCATCGGCCGGATCCGCCCAACGGAGGCAAGGGATAGGAACAGGCAGAACCCCCGCCGGGCCGAGGCAGGTCGGCCAGACGTGCCCGACAGGGGCAAGGGGTAGGAACGGGCATAGGTCCAGGTCAACCAACACATCAGCCATGACAACGGGAAATTCGGAAACGGCCGGCAGACAGCGCGACCGCGCGAAACACAAAACCAAGCAGAGAAGCGGGACCAGCACATGAGAAGAAAGGTGGGAGAGTGGACCAACCTGGCAGTACTGGTACGGGCAGAGAAGCACGATGAAGAATAGGTCTGAGCCCGGGCAGGATAACAGAATGCAGAGATGAGTTCAGAGCCGGCAAGGAAACAGAACAAAACGACCACCTGTCTGGTCCCAGTCCCAAGGCCCCTAATAAACACCTGCAGCTCAATGAGTTACAGGTGTGTCTCCTTGAACCAGGAGGGTCCTAACTAGATCACGGGTGACGGGAGGGACAACTGCAAAACCCGGAGTCCGGAGCCCCCGGACCGGATCAAAACCCAGAACACGGTTCCGGATTGGACCCTGACAAGGATAGTGACATTGGTCCATTTGACTTGATGTGCTTTGCTGTTACAATGTATAGATATAAGGGAAAATTGATCATGACCGTTTACAGCCAGTTGGTGTTCATGTACCCTTGTTGATAGCTTCCTACCAGTCTGTCCAATATAATGCAAATCTCCAGCCACACTACGCCAATGTCTATCAAGAATAAAAGATCACCTACCTATGACACACAGAACAAGCACTATATACAAAATTCCATGCGCCAACTGCGACAAGCATTATATCGAACAGACTGGTAGGATGCTATCAACAAGGATACATGAACACCAGCTGGCTGTAAATTGTCATAATCAACTTTCCCTTATATTTATACATTGTGATAGAGAAGCACATCAATTCGACTGGACCAATGTCACTATCTTAGGCCAAGCCCGTAAACAACAAGCACCGATGATGTTGCCTAGCTGGGTAACAAAACATCTGCAAGCTAACAAGCCAACTCGGCGAGCGACTCAACAACAAGGTAAACTTTGGATTTTTGATACCACATGTAAGCAGGTTTTTTAAAAGTGAATTCAAATTTTGAAATACTCTCTGCTTTGCTCCAGAATGATCTTTAAAACCAAATGTCATTTATCATTGCATATCATTCCTAGAATAACATTGATCACTTAATATACTGGATAATAATTACATCTTCTTTATTCTTATCCACTCAAAAATGTCCATATATCATGTGCATTTTGTTATCTCTTTTTGTATATTGCATTGCTAAATCATGCTTAGTAGCTTTAAAATAGTAAATAATAAAGGGAGAGCCAAATACTTGGTCCTGTTTTACCTCTGTATTCTCATCTAGTAGTGATCGGCTTACCAGTATCTAATGCCACCTTGAATTTTGCATTCCTATCTTCAGAATAACTTCATTTTTATTTATACTATTCTGCCTTTAAAATAATCAGGATCTTAGAAGTGACCGCGAGACAGTAATTGGAATCAGGGGTTGGCATAATATCTTTTCAGAACAGAGCTTAACAGCTTCTTAAGTACTATATGAACCTCAAAATTAGGTTATAGCTCAGCAATTGTTCCCAAAGCTCTGTACATACCTTAATTTTATGAGATATCATGATAAACTGCACGTATATACTTTTTTAACTTCATCCTTTAGTGATTCATATGGTGTGTGTAAGTGAGTAATTATGAGAGCTAGTCTATCAAGTTTATATAGAAATGAAACTCTGTTTTGTATGAGAAACTAAGGTTAATTACTAATTCAGACTTGATACAGATATAATTCAATTTCTGTTAGAGTTAGAAACAGTATATTAGACCATTGCTCTGCTGACATATCATCGACTGTCTGCTTAACTGCTATACTGTATGTCACAACTAATTAAAATAGAAGCAGATTAATTACATTATTAGCAATGCCTAATTTCAGCAGATGTACTGGTGCTCTTATACAACAATGAAGCAGACAGGGATATTTCTACACAATAAAAAGAGTCTGTAAATGGTATTTAATCTCAAAAAAGTATAGGAAAAGCTGACATAACATTGATGGAAACTGTCTGTTTCTGTGGAACCCCAGTTGTGAAAGGAACCAAAAACAAGGTGGAACCAATTCTCAAATACCTGTTCTCAGCCCTAAAGTTGCTTTCCTGAAATTACTTTCGCCACCATCGATTGAGCCAAAGGTGGAATATGATTATTGATGTGAAAAGCCATATCCAACCTTATAAAAGAAACAGTTACCGTAATTTAGTTTCCTTCACTATTTGATAACCATAAGAAGCAGGAGCAGAATTAAGCCTTTCAGCTCATCGACTCTGATCCACCATTTCATCACGGCTGATCCATTTTCTCTCTCAACCTTATTCTCCTGTCTTGTTCCCATAACCTTTCACACTCTGACTAATCAAAAATCTGTCAACCTCTGTCTTAAATACATCCTGTGACCTAGCCTCCACAGCCATCTCTGGCAATGAATTCCACACATTCACCACCCTCTGGCTAAAGAAATGCCTCCTCACCTCTGTTCTAAATGGACGTCACTCTACTATGAGGCTGTGCTTTACTCTAGACTCCCCCACTATTGGAAACATCCTCTCCACATCCACTCTACCCTGGTCCTTCAACATTTGATAAGTTTCAATAGGATGACGTCATTCTTCTAAATTCTAAAATTTTCTTCGGTATTCACTAAGGAGAAGGGTATTGAATTGTGTAAGGTAAGGGAAACAAGTGGGGTAGTTATGGAAACTATGATGATTAAAGTAAAGGAAGTACTGGTGCTTTTAAGGAATATAAAAGTGGATAAATCTCTGGATCCTGATAGTATATTCCCTAGGACCTTGAGGGAAGTTAGTGTAGAAATAGCAGGGTCTCTGACAGAAATATTGCAAATGTCATTAGAGACGGGGATGGTGCTGGAGGATTGGTGTATTGCTCATGTGGTTCCATTGTTTAAAAAGGGTTCTAAGAGTAAACATAGCAATTATCAGCCTGTAAGTTTGACGTCAGTGGTGGGTAAATTAATGGAAACTATTCTTAGAGATGGTATATATAATTATCTGGATAGACAAGGTCTGATTAAGTACAGTCAACATGGATTTGTGCGTGGAAGGTCATGTTTGACAAATCTTATTGAATATTTTGAAGAGGTTACGAGGAAAGTTGACGAGGGTAAAGCAGTAGATGTTGTCTAAATGGACTTCAGTAAGGCCTTTGACAAGGTTCCACACGGAAGGTTAGTTAGGAAGGTTCAATCGTTAGGTATTAATATTGAAGTAGTAAAATGGATTCAACAGTGGCTGGAAGGGAGATGCCAGAGAGTAGTGGTGGATAACTGTTTGTCAGATTAGAGGCCGGTGACTAGTGGTGTGCCTCAGAGATGTTGTTTGTCATATACATTAATGGTCTGGATGATGGGGTGGTAAATTGGATTAGTAAGTATGCAGATGATACTAAGACAGGTGGCGTTGTGGATAATGAAGTAGGTTTTCAAAGTTGCAGAGAGATTTAGGCCAGTTAGAAGAGTGGGCTGAAAGATGGTAGATGGAGTTTAATGCTGATAAGTGTGAGGTGCTACATTTTGGCAGGATTAATCAAAATAGGACATGCATGGTAAATGGTAGGGCATTGAGGAATGCGGTAGAACAGAGTGATCTAGAAATAATGGTGCATAGTTCCCTGAAGGTGGAATCTCATGTGGATAGGGTGGTGAAGAAAGCTTTTGGTATTCTGGCCTTTATAAATCAGAGTATTGAGTTTAGCAGTTTGGATGTAATGTTAAAATTTTACAAGGCATTGGTGAGGCCAAATTTGGAGTATTGTGTACAGTTCTGGTCACCAAATTATAGGAAAAATGTCAACAAAATAGAAAGAGTACAGACGAGATTTACTAAAATGTTACCTGGGTTTCAACACCTAATTTACAGAGAAAGGTTGAACAAGTTAGGTCTCTATTCTTTGGAGCGTAGGAGGTTGAGGGTGGACTTGATAGAGGTATTTAAAATTATGAGGGGGATACATAGAGTTGACGTGGATAGGTTTTTTCCATTGAGAGTAGGGAAGATTCAAACAAGAGGTAATGAGTTCAGAGTTGGGGGCAAAAGTTTAGGGGTAACACGAGGGGGAATTTCTTTACTCAGAGAGTGGTAGTTGTGTGGAATGAGCTTCCAGTAGAAGTGGTAGAGGCAGGTTTGATATTGTCATATTAAAAAAATTGGATAGGTATATGGACAAGAAAGGAATGGAGGGTTATGGGCTAAGTGCAGGTAGGTGGGACTAGGTGAGTGTAAGCATCGGCACAAACTAGAAGGGCCGAGATGGCCTGTTTCCGTGCTGTAATTGTTATATGGTTGTATGTGGTTAAAGAGTACAGGTCCAGAGTCATCAAATGCTCCTCATACAATAATGCTTTCATTCCACAATAATTCTCTTGAACCTCCTTTGAACTCTTTCCAACATCAGCTCATCCTTACTTTAATAATGGGCCCAAAGCTGCTTATAATACTCAAGTGAGGCCTCACTAGTGCCTTATAAAGCCTCAGAATTACAACCTTGCTTTTATATTCCAGTCCTTGCAAAATGAAGGCTAACATTGCATTTGCCCTCCTCACCACCAACTCTACCTGCAAGTTAACCTTTAGGGAATCCTCTATAATGACTCCCAAGCCCCTATACACCTTGAATTTTTGAATTATCTGCCCATTTAGAATATAGTCTACGTTTTTGTTCCTTCTACCAAAATGCAAGACAGTACACTTCCCGACACCGTATTCCATTTGCCACTTCTTTCTCCATTTACTTATTCCACTTTCATTTTCTTATTCCATTTACGTAATCTTCTAATCTGTCTAAATCCTTCTGCAACTGCCCTGCTTCCTCAAAACTAGCTGTCCCTCCACCTATCTTCATATTGTCCGCAAACTTGGCCACAAAGCCATCAATTTTATCATCCAAGTCACTGAGATATTACATAAAATGAAGCAACCCAACACTGACTCCTGTAGAACATCACTAGTCACGGGCGGTCAATCAGAAAAGCCTCCAGAAACCAGAAGAAAAAACAGTAATCTAACTAATACATGACCAAAAATAGTATATATTAATAATATATGACCAAAAAAAAGTTTCAAAACATTTAATAAACTTAGGAAGTACATATTATTTAAACGTAGGTTTTTGCAGTTATGCAGATCTAAACATCTTATAGCTTGTAATGTATGTATCAAAAGCTGCTAAATTATACAATAGACTAAAGAATACATTTTCAAATGTGTCTATATGTTGATATTAATTTTCTTGATTAATTTAATGTGTACTGGTGCATAATACATTGATGCATTAAACCCACTGGGAAATAAGAATCTCTCCTGAAGAAGCAAGTCACTGGCTTTTACAAGACTTTGACAAAAGCAAATTAGTTCTGCATTACTGTGCTCTGTAGTATTTTCCCTAGTTAGGAACGTGGTGTAGGCAATGGCCTGCTTGATACCAGCTGCTGAAATGAAATGAACAATGAAGAAAATCTCTAATAAATTCCTTTCTAACCAGATCATTTTGGTCAATTGTGTGCAAAGAATTGGGAGAATATCAAAGACTTAGTGTAAATTTAGGAGAAATTTACCAAAATGATACCGGGGGATGAAAACATTCAGTTGTATTGTGATTAGAGAAACTGTGTTTTTCCATAAACAATACTAAAAATTGATCAAATAAAACAATTAAGGGGGATGTTGAATATTATAACAATACATCAGCATGGATTGACTAATATGTACATTGCTAATGTAAGGAGAACTTTGAGTTTCACTAGGGTAAAATATCAGAAAGTATGACATATTGAGAACAAAAAGAGTGAAATCAGAAATGAATGTGTGATTGGCCTGAGAATCTTTGAAGTGCAGAAGAGATTCATAATTGACAGATTTGAACAATGTTCACATAAAAAAAAACAAAAGAATAAGATCAAAGGATGGTTCTATAAATATATGAAAATAAAAAGGTTAGTGAAGAGAAACATAGTTGCTAATATCTGAAACTGGGGAAATTATATTTGGGAACAAATCAATAGCAAAATACTTGAATGTGTAGTTTGGTTTGATTCTTCACCAAGGAGAAAAAACTGCTAGGGAAGTTAGTGAGGCTAAAGTATAAAGTTAACAAATTTCACAACACATGCCGGTGATAATAAACCTGATTCTGATTCAGATCATCCTCAGGACATGATACTCTACATCCCATAATACAAAAGAAAGTTGCCCTAGAAATAATCAAAGCCTTGATGGTCATCATCCAAAATTCTCCAATCTCCAGAGCAGTTCTGAAACATTAAGACTGGCAAATATAACCCAACTATTTAAAGAACAAGAAAATATACAGGTAATTACCAGCCAGAAAGCTTAACATCAAAGATGGAACAATGCCAGAATATATTAAAAAAAAAGATGCAATACACAATACTTTTAAAGCACTAACTGAACTTGACAATGTCATTATAAGCTTATGAAAGGGACAATAACAAAGCTATTCAGTTTTTTGAGGATTTAATTTGAAGAATAATTATAAGAGAACTAGTGGATTTGGGTGACTTTGTAGTTTTAGATGGCTTTTGATTAGATGCCACTTAAGAAGTGAATATGCAAAATTAAACCACAAGGGATTAGAGGTAATATACTGGCATGGATTGAGAATTACTTAACAGGCAGGAAACAGAGTGCAGAAATAAATGGACCTCTTTGTACATGGTACATAGTGATTACAGTGTCACAGAGATCAGTGCTTGGGCTCCAACTACTCATAATTTATATTAATGAATGGAAAGAGGAATCAAACACAACACCTCCAAGTATGTCGATGAAAATAGTCAAGTGGGTTGTGGAGAGGATGATAAAAAGGCTCCAATATGATTTAAACAATTTTGGTGATTAAGCAAATGCATTACAGATGCAGTTCATTGAGGATTATTGTGATGAATCCCACTTTGATTGAGAAAGAGAAAGACAGAATCTGATCTGAATGATGACAGACTGGTCACTGAAAGCAGGCATGCAGGTGCAGTAACTGGTTCATAGAGCTCTCAGAGTTATACAAAGAACAATACAGCACAGTACAGGCCATTCAGCCCACAATGTTGTGCCAACCCTTAAACCCTGCCTCCCATATAACCCTCCACCTTAAATTCCTCCATATACCTGTCTAGTAGTCTCTTAAATTTCACTAGTGTATCTGTCTCCACCACTGACTCAGGCAGTGCATTCCACGCACCAACCACTCTCTGAGTGAAAAACCTTCCTCTAATATCCCCCTTGAACTTTCCTTCCCTTACCTTAAAGCCATGTCCTCTTGTACTGAGCAGTGGTGCCCTGGGGAAGAGGCACTGGCTGTCCACTCTGTCTATTCCTCTTAATATCTTGTACACCTCTATCATGTCTCCTCTCATCCTCCTTCTCTCCAGAGAGTAAAGCCCTAGCTCCCTTCATCTCTGATCATAATGCATACTCTCAAAACCAGGCAGCATCCTGGTAAATCTCCTCTGTACCCACATCCTTCCTATAGTGAGGCGACCAGAACCAGACACATTTTTCCAAGTGTGGCCTAACCAGAGTTTTATAGAGCTGCATCATTACCCCGCAACTCTTAAACTCTATCCCTCGACTTATAAAAGCTAACACTCCATAAGCTTTCTTAACTACCCTATCTACCTGTGAGGCAACTTATACATCATAGAAACAGACACATCAGTCCAATGAGTTTTCCCAAGTGTCAAAACACATTTACTTTAACCCAATACAATTCATATTGTATTCTTTCCACATCCCCATTCATTCCCTCCCCCCACCTTGGTTCTACCACACTTCTACACACTAAGAGCAATTTACTATGGTCAATTACCAACCTGTCTCTCATTGGAATGTGGGAGCTTTCTGAAATAGCATGAAACCCACATGGAAACAGGGAGAATATACAAAATTTCCACAGAAAGCACCAGAGGTTGGGAGTGAAATTACCTTGGAACAATGAGGCAGTAGCTGTTTAGTAGTTAAAGCTGAGAAAATGTGCTACCTCAGCTACAAAGGCAAATGATATAAGACCATAAAACCATAAGACATAGGAGCAGAAATAGGCCATTTGGCCCATCGATTCTGCTCTGCTATTCGGACATTGCTGATCCTTTTTCCCCTCCTCAGCCCCACTCCCTGGCCTTCTCCCATAACCTTTGATGCCATATCCAATCAAGAACCAATGAATCCCTGCCTTAAATACACACAATACACACAAATACTCCACAGCTACCTGTGGTAACAAATTCCTCATTTCACCAAACTCTGGCTAAAGAAATTTCTCCGCATCTCTGTTTTAAATAGATGCCCCTCTATCCTGAGGCTGTGCCCTCTTGTCCTAGACTCTCTGATTGTGGGAAACATCCTTTCCACATCTACTCTGTCTAGGCCTTTCAATATTTAAAATGTTTCAATAAGATCCGCCCCCCCATCCTTCTAAGTTCCAGCGAGTACAGACCCAGAGCCATCAAATATTCCTCATATGATAACCCTTTCATTCCCGAAATAATCCTTGTGAACCTCCTCTGAACTCTCTCCAATGCCAGCACATCTTTTCTTAGATGAGGGGCCCAAAACTGTTCTCAATACTCAGGGTGAGTCCACACCAGTGTGTTATAAAACATCAGCATCACGTCCCTGCTCTTGTATACATGATCTCTAGAAATGAATGCTAACATTGCATTTGCCTTCCTCACCACTGTCTCAACCTGCAAGTTAACCTTTAAGGTGTTCTGCACGAGTCACTTTGCATCCCTGATTTTTGGATTTTCCCCCGTTTAGAAGATAGTATGTATATTTATTTATACTACTAAGGTGCATGACCATGCATTTTCCAACATTGTATTTCATTTGCGCATTCCCTTAATCTGTCTAAGTCCTTCTGCAGCCTACCTGTTTCCTCAACACTAACTACCCCACCACCAATCTCCATATTATCTGCAAACTTGGCAACAAAGCCATCTATTCCATCATCTAAATCATTTATATACAGTATAAGAAGAAGCAGTCCCAACACCGACCCCTGCAGAACACTACTACTCACTGTCAAACAACCAGAAAAGGATCCTTTTTATTCCCACTCACTGCCTCCTACCAATCAGTCAATGCTCTAACCATGCCAGTAAACTTCTTGTAATACCATGGACTCTTAACTTGGTAAGCAGCCTCATGTGTGGCACCTTGTCAAAGGACTCTGAAAATCCAAATATACAACATCCATTGCATCCTCTTTGTCTATCCTACGTGTAATCTCCTGAAAGAATTCCAACAGATTTGTCAGGCAGGATTTTCCCTTAAGGGTTTCCCTTTTCCCTTTTCTCCTATCTTGTCCTTTGTCACCAAGTACTCCATTACCTCATCCTTGACAATTGACTCCAACATCTTCCTAATCACAGAGGTCAGGCTAACTGGTTTATAATTTCCTTTCTGTTGCCTTCCTCCTTTCTTAAAGAGTGGAGTGACATTTGCAATTCTCTGGTCCTCCAGAGACATGCCAGAGTCCAATGGTTCTTGAAAGATCATTTCTAATGCCTCCACATTCTCTACTGCTACCCCTTTCAGAACCCTAGGGTGACTTATGTACTTTTAGGTCTTTCAGCTTTTGAGCACATTCTCTCTTGTAATAGTAACTGCACCCACTTCTCTTCCTTCACACACTACAACATCTGGCACACTGCTGGTGTCTTTCACCGTGAAGACTGATGCAAAATACACATTTGGTTCATCTACCATCTCCTCATCCTCCATTATTATTTCTTTGGCCTCATTTTCAAGCAGTCATATATCCACTCTCATCTCTCTTATTTTTTACATATTTGAAAAAAGCTTTTACTATCCACTTTTATATTGTTTGCTAGCTTGCTTTTATATTTCATCTTTCCCTCCTGATGATTTTTTTAGTGATCTCTGTAGGTTTTTAAAAGCTTCCCAATCCTCTATCTTTCCACTAATTTTTGCTTCGTTGTATGCCCTCTCTTTTGCTTTTACATTAGCTTTGACTTCCCTTGTCAGCCATGGTAGCACTATTTTGCTATTTGAGTACTTCTTTGTTTGAGTATTTCTATCCAGCTCCTTCCTCATTTTTCCCAGAAACTCACACCATTGCTGCTCTGCTGTCATCCCTGCCAGCAGCTCCTTCCAATTTACTTTGGCCCATTCCTCTCTCATACCGCTACCATTTCCTTACTCCACTGAAATACTGCTACGTCAGACTTTACTTTCTCCCTGTCAAATTTCAAGTTGAACTCAAAAATATTGTGATCACTGCCTCCTAAGGTTTCTTTTACTTTAAGCTCCCTAATCACCTCCGGTTCATTACACAATACCAAGACCAGCATAGCTGAACCCCAGAGACAAACTGATATAATGACCTTCATTACATGAGGATATGCTGGTGAACTGCTAACTTGGTTTATTATTGTGGCATGTATCGGGGTTCAGTGAAAATCTTGTCTTGCCCACTGTTCATACAGATCAATTCAACACAACAGTGCTGAATAAAACAATAACAATATACAAAATAAAGTGTTACAATTACAAATGAAGTACAGTGCAAATAGACAATTTGCAAGTTCTTAACATGAGGACAATAATGTTAAGTCGCTAGGTAATCATTGAGGAAGTTGCAACTAGGCAATGGTTAAAAATGCTGTGCAGATTTGTATAGTTACCCCAGCTGAATAAGGTACCATGCAAAACTTGAACCTTGAGAACCTAGCTCCTAGCTCATTACACAGTTCTTTGTTCAAAGCCTGGGAACCAAGGCTACTAGACATATTCAGGCAAGGAACAATGTTGATTACACTTACTAACTCTTCGATAGTTATTTTACTAATTCTAAAGTATTGTTGACTTTTAACACATAATTCAAATTGGCTGTTAACTCTTGAAATGGGTATTATGTTTGGTCCTTACAGTATCTATGCAAATGATAGAATTAGAAGTAGAACAAAGATTAATAACTGTATAAGGATTGCTAAGTGCAACTTCAGAACACTTCAGTGACAAGAGCTGAGCTGCTCTGCCTGTATACAGGAGTAACGTGATTGATGAACGAGTGCCAATTTCATAGTCCAGTAAATCGGTATTAATACCATTCAATGGTCTTACAATAGTTTTCCTTGAGCCTGGTGGTATGTGCTTTCAGGGTTCTGTATTTCTGCCCAATGGAAAGTGAGGAGAAGCGAGAATGCCTGTTGTGGGTGCAGGAGCAAGGATACGTTGGTACAGCTGTACACAGCCTTGGACTGCCTGGTGTGCAGCTTCCTGTGCAGTTATATTCTTTGCATTTGAGGAAGGATGCTCTTGCCAATGGAGAGAGTATAACAAAGATTTACTTGACTAACTCTTGAGATGGCCAGACTGCTGTATGAGAGATTAGGTTGGTTAGATCTATATTCACTATGGTTTAGAAGAATAAACATGAATTTCATAGAAACCCTTTTAACTCTATTATGCAGACGAGATAGAGGTGTTTGACATCAATCAGTGAGGATTTTGAGTGTTACAGCCCAGGATGAAGCTCAGAGGGATTGGTCGAGCTTCTGTTTCACAGCTCGATGTCCCAGGTTTATTCCTGCTGTCAAATGTCATTTGCACATTCTCCCTGAATATTTTCTCTTGCTGCTTTCTTTTCCTCCTGCCTTTCAAAGATGTACAGAATGCTAGGAGGATAATTTTCTACTGTAAAATACTCTTAGTATATAGTCAGGTGATAGAAACTTGTGAGAGGTGATGGGAGTTAAGGAAGAACAAAACAGGAATTAATATAATTTAGGATTAATGTAAAAGGGTGTTTGATGGTCAGCTCTTGCCTTTTCAATGAAGGGCCTGTTCATTGTTATTTAACCCTCTGACTCCATAAGGAAAAATTTCTTCACCCAGAGAAAAGTATGACTGTGGCATTCTCTGCCACAGAAACCAGTGGATGTTATGATATTAAATATATTCAACTGTTATGCAAGCGAGGCGGCAGACAAACCTAAGTGCAGAACACATGTGCGGAGGCAGAGTCGGGAGGCATTCTTGACATAGCGAGCATAGAATCAGTATCCAGGAGCGATGCTAGACTTAGAACTGGCAGTCTTAAGAACCATGAAACAAGTTTACTCACATCAGAGTCAACCAACAAACTAGCAGCTCCTTGTTGTGATCACAGGGTTTTTATACTGCATTTGCTGATGGAAAGCAGGTGTGTGTAATTAGTGGAACCTGGGAATGATTGGAAACTAAATGAGGGGATTGAGGCCCAATTCCTGAGGTAAATAGCAAGGTGGGGGATTGCCAGAAGGGACCATGATATTAACAAAGATACAGATATTTTCATAAAGCCAAAGAAAGCAAGGGATATGGAGAGAAGGCAGAATTAGGATAAGGAACATCAGCTATAATCATGTTGAATGATGGCATTGAACCAAAGAGCCAAATGATTGCTCCATTTTTCTGTTTCCCTTTTTCTATCAAGCTACAGCTCGTCATGAACTGAGATTGTGGTTCTTTGGGTGACAACAAACAGGGGAAACAAGACCAGGAATCAAGATACAGACAAAGGATATGGATCTAGAATGTCAAATACAGATACATTTGGGAAAACCTCCAGATATGAAATGAACTGCACCTTGCAGAATTGTTTTTGTTAATGATATTAATTGTTTCCTTGTCATTCCCACTTCAGAAATTTAAGTGCTGGATGACGTGGTAGGTTCTTTGTTTGTTTCAGAACAATGACAGGGTTGATTGTATTCAGCTGCTGAATGTAACATTAGGTTGGCTTTGTCTCTGGAGGTAGACTATCTTCTAATAAATTTTATAAGCCTACTGACTCTCACAGCTATCTTCCCATCCTCTCACTTGTAAACAAATTCTATTCCCTTTTCTCAGTCCCTCAGTCTCCACCATATCCATTCTCAGGATGAGGATTTCCAAACTAATCTGAGATGCCTTTCTTCAAAGAAGAGGATTTCCCTTCCACCACCATCAATGCTGCCTTCACCCGCATCTACCCCATTTCCCTCGTGTCAGCTCTCACCCCATCTTCCCGCAATCATAAGTGGGATAGGGTTCTTTTTGACTTTACCTACCAGCCTGCAAACTTCCATATCCAGTACTTCTTTCTCAGTGTCCTCTGCCATCTACAATGGGATCCCAGCACAAAGCTCATCTTTCCCTTCCACCATGCTCTGTTTCTTGTAGGGATCACAGTATGTGATTCCCTTGACAACACACCCTTCTTTCTATTTCCCTCCTACCAGTTACCCCTACAAGCAGGACAAGTGCTAAACCTGCCCCTACACTTCCTCCCTCATCACCATTCAGGATCATAACAGTCATTCCAGGTGAGGCGACAGTTCGTCTATGTGTCTATCAGTGTCATCTCCTGTGTCTGGTGCTCCCAGTGCGACCTTCTCTACATCAGTGAGGTTCAATGTGAATTGGGGGATCCCTTTGTCAAGCACTTTCGCTCCAGCCAATAGAAAAGGCAGGATTTTCCGGTGGCCAACCAATTTTAATTTGACTGCTCGTTCACCCTCTGACATGTGAATCCATGGCCTCCTCTACTGTTATGATGAGGACACACTCTGGTTGCAGGAGCAACACCCGTTTTATCTCTTTCCATAGAAACTGCCAGACCTGCATGTGTAGATGATTGGCTGCTCCAATATGAAGTGTCTTCAAGGTTTGCCTATGCTGGAGAACAGAAATCCACAATACATTACAGGCCCTTCGGCCCACAATGTTGTGCCGACCATGTAATCTACTCTAGACACTGCCTAGAATTTCCCTACCACATAGCCCTCTATTTTTCAAAGCTACATGCACCTATCTAAGAGTCTCTTAAAAGACCCTATTGGATCCACTCCACCACCCTTGCTGGCAGTGCATTCCATGCACCACCACTCTCTGTGTGAAAAACCTACCTCTGACAACCCCCTTGTACCTGCTTCCAACCACCTTAAAACTATGCCCCCTCATGTTAGCCACTTCAGCCCTGAGAAAAAGCCTCTGGCTATCCACATGATCAATGCCTCTCATCATCTTATACACCTCTATCAGGTTCCTCTCATCCTCTATCTATCCAAAAAGAAAAGGCCAAGTTCACTTAATCTATTCTCATAAGGCACGCTCTCCAACCCAGGCAACATCCTTGTAAATCTCATCCGCACGCTCCCTGTAGTATCCATATCCTTCCAGTAATGAGGTGACCAGAACTGAACACAATACTCCAGATGGGGTCTAACTAAGGTCTTATATAGCTGTAACATCACCTCACAGCTCTTGAACTCAGTCCCATGGTTGATGAAAACCGACACACCATAAGCCTTCTAAACAACACTATCAACCTGCACATCAGCTTTGAGTGCGCTATGGACACGGACTCCAAGATCTTGCTGATCCTTTACAAGGCCAAGAGTCTTATCATTATTATATTTCACCTTTAAATTTGACCTATTGAAATGAACCATTTCACACTTATCTGGGTTGAACTCCTTATGCCAAATCTCAGCCATTTCTGCATCCTATCACTGTCAAGCAGTAACTTCTGACAGCCCTTCAGACTATCCACAACACTCCCAACTTTTGTGTAATTGGCAAACATACTAAATCACCCTTCCATTTCCTCATACAGGTATTTCATAAAAATCACCAAGAAGAGGGGTCCCAGAACAGATCCCTGTGGAACGCCACTGGTCACCTTCCTCCATGCAAAATATGAACCATCCACAGCCACCCAGGCCTTCTGTGGACAAAGTAAGACTCACTAGTCTATAACTTCCTGGGTTATCTCTACTCCCTTCTTGAACAAGGGAATAGTATTTGCAACTCTTCAATCCTCTGGTACTTTTCCTATCCCTACTGATGATCCCAAAGATCATCAACCAGAGGCTCAGCACTCTCCTCTAATGCTTCTCACAGTAGCCTGGGATATATCTCATCCAATCCTGGTGACTTATCCAACTTAATACCTTTCAAAAGCTCCAGCACATCCTCTTTCTTTATGTCTATACACTCAAGCATTTCCGTCCACTGTAAGTCATCCCCACAATTGTCAAGATCCTTTTCACTGGTGAATATTGAAGTAAAATATCCATTAAGTGCCTCCGCTACCACCTCCAGCAGCATGCTCGTTTCCACTCTCACTTTTGATTGGTCCTCTTCTCACACGGCTCATCCTTTTGCTCTTCACATACTTGTAGAATGCCTTGGAGTTTTCCTTGATCCTGCCCACCAAGGCCTTCTCACGGCCCCTTCTATCTCTCCTAATTACATTCTTGGACTCCTTGCTGACACCCTTGTAATTTTCTAGAGTTAGATAGATAGATAGATACTTTATTCATCCCCATGGGGAAATTCAACTTTTTTCCAATGTCCCATACACTTGTTGTAGCAAAACTAATTACAAACAATACTTAACTCAGTAAAAAATATGATATGCATCTAAATCACTATCTCAAAAAGCAGTAATAATAGCTTTTTAAAAAGTTCTTAAGTCCTGGCGGTAGAATTGTAAAGCCTAATGGCATTAGGGAGTATTGACCTCTTCATCCTGTCTGAGGAGCATTGCATCGATAGCAACCTGTCGCTGAAACTGCTTCTCTGTCTCTGGATGGTGCTATGTAGAGGATGTTCAGAGTTATCCATAATTGACCGTAGCCTACTCAGCGCCCTTCGCTCAGCTACCGATGTTAAACTCTCCAGTACTTTGCCCACGACAGAGCCCGCCTTCCTTACCAGCTTATTAAGACATGAGGCGTCCCTCTTCTTAATGCTTCCTCCCCAACACGCCACCACAAAGAAGAGGGCGCTCTCCACAACTGACCTATAGAACATCTTCAGCATCTCACTACAGACATTGAATGACGCCAACCTTCTTAGGAAGTACAGTCGACTCTGTGCCTTCCTGCACAAGGCATCTGTGTTGGCAGTCCAGTCTAGCTTCTCGTCTAACTGTACTCCCAGGTACTTGTAGGTCTTAACCTGCTCCACACATTCTCCATTAATGATCACTGGCTCCATATGAGGCCTAGATCTCCTAAAGTCCACCACCATCTCCTTGGTCTTGGTGATATTGAGACGCAGGTAGTTTGAGTTGCACCATATCACAAAGTCCTGTATCAGTTTCCTATACTCCTCCTCCTGTCCATTCCTGACACACCCCACTATGGCCGTGTTCTAACTGTTCTAACTGTACCTAGTTTCTTAAACCTTTCATAAGCTTTTCTTTTCTTCTTAACTAGATTTTCCACATCCTCTGTACACCATGGTTCTTTTACCCTACCATCCTTTCCCTGCCTCAACGGAACATACCTATGCAGAACCATCGCCATGTAATTACTCCTGAACATTTGCCACATTTCTGCCGTGCATTTCCCTGAGAATTTCTACTACCAATTTTTGTTCCCAAGCTCCTGCCTAATAGCATCATATTTCCCCTTACTCCAATTAAAAGTTTTCCCAGATTGTCTGCTCCTATCCCTCTCCAGCACTATGGTAAAAGAGATAGAATTGTGATCACTACCTCCAAAATGCTCTCCCACTGAGAGATCTGACACCTGACCAGGTTCATTACCAGATCAAGTACAGCCTTTCCTCTAGTTGGCTTATCTACATATTGTGTCAGGAAACCTTTCTGAACACACTTAACAAACTCCACCCCATCTAAACCCTTCGCTCTAATGAGATGGCAGTCAACATTAGGAAAGTTAAAACCTCCCATCATACCAACTCTATTATTATTGTACCATTCCAGAATCTGCCTCCCTCTCTGTTCCTTGATGTCTCTGTTACTATGGGAGGAGGGTCTATAAAAAACACCTTTCCTGTTTCTGATTTCCACCCACAATGACTCCGTAGACAATCCCTCCATGACTTCCTCCTTTTCTGCAGCCGTGAAACTATCCCTGATTAGCAATGCCACTCCCCCACCTCTTTTGCCTCCCTCCCTGTCCTTTTTGAAACATCTAAATCCTGGCACACTCAGCAGCCATTCCTGCCCCTGAGTCATCCAAATCTCTGTAATGACCACACCATCATAGTTCCACGTATTGATCCACGCACTAAGTTCATCCACCTTGTTTATGATACTCCTTATATTAAAATAGACACATCTCAAACCATCTGGCTGAGTGCTTCTTTGCTCTCTCAGGTTCCTTATAAACTCCCTATAAGCTGTCACTACTTGTGAGCCAACTGCCCCATCCTCTGCCTCTTCACTTTGGCTCCCACACCCCTGTAAATCTAGTTTAAACCCTCCCCAATAGCATCAGCAAACCTCCCTCCCAGAATATTGGTTCCCCTCCAGTTCAGGTTTAACCTGTACCTCTTGTACAGGTCACCCCTTCTCCAGAAAAGGTTCCAATGGTCCAAGAACTTAAAACCCTGCCCCCTGCACCATCGCCTCAGCCACTCATTCATCTGTGCTATCTTCCTGAGCAATCCAGAGTTTACCATTTTGGAGGACCTGCCCTTCAGCCTCCTTCCTAACTCCCTAAACTTACTGTGCAGGACCTCTACCCCTCTTCTGCTTATGTCTTTGGCACCAACATGCACCACAACCTCCAGCTGCTCACCCTCCCCTTCAAGAATATTCTGCAACTGCTCAGAGACATCCCAGACCCTAGCACCTGGGAGGCAACACACTATCCCGACGTCTCTTTTGCTGCCACAGAATCTCCTATCGGTCCCCCTAATTTTTGAGTCCCCTGTAACTAATGCTCTGCCTGACTTTGCCCTTCCCTTCTGCTGACCACAGTGCTATTGGTCTGGCTGCTGCTGCATCCCCCTCAGCAGTGTCCAAAGGGGTATGTATACCTGTTGCTGAGGGAAATGGCCACAGGGTGAACCCTGCAATGACTTCCTTCTCCCTTTACCTCTCTTGGTGTTCACCCATCTACTCCCCGAGTTCTGCACTCTGGTGAAACCAGCTGCTCAAAAGTCATATCTAACAATTCCTCATGATCTGTAGTTGGCTGCACTTCGCACAGGTTTAGTCATCAGGGAGACTATCAGGTTCCATGAATTCCCACATCCTATAGGAGGAGCATTCCACTGTCTTAATTGCCATTCTGCCTGTACTGTACAATAGGCAACCAAGACCAATTCTAACCTGTGTCTTTGGCCTCAGCCTCTTCTTGTTGAAGTCTCTGGAATCAAAGCCTGATACTCCTACTGTCACTGCTGGCTTTCAGCCAACAATAATGGCCACTCCACTTGCTCCTTCTGTACTTTAATTTGAAGTGTACTGCTCCTAATGCTAATTGGAACTCTGGAATGTATAACGCCCGTGAAACTCTCCTTTTATACTAGCTTCGCCGACCTGTGAGTAAACTCTTCAAAGTGCTGTGCTCCCAACACTCACTGGAAGTTTAAGTCTTCTAATTTCCACCTTTCCCACCTACATCCCTCCTCCTCACCTGCTTTCACCAATCACAGCAAGCTTGTACTCCTTCCCCACACCACTCACTAATCTTATTATTTTGGTTTCTGCCCCCTTCTTTTCCAATCCCGATGAAGGGCCTTTGTCTAAAAATGTTGACTGTTTATCTCCCATCATAGATGTTGCCTGACTTACTAAGTTTCTCCAGCATTTTGTATGTTTCTCAAGATTTCCAACATCTGCAGTATCTTGTGTCCTTAGTTCAGTTAATTCCTCAATGAAATAAAAATTGTATACCGTATTTTGTTTTTGTTTTAAAACATGAAACTGAAGACTTTCATATCTCTGACTAGAGTCCTCACATTCTCTGGTAGTTTATTGAAACTGAGCTTCACAGACTCAATGAAAAAATCCTACAGAGTTCATTTGACAGTGATGTACAAAGTCATAAAACATTGTAGTCAAGTGAACGAGAAGAAAGGCCAGTAAAAGGAGGTCACAGAAATACGATGATTGGCAAAGGTAACATATAAAAAATTGTAGCAATGTTAGTAATATCCAGAATGCAACGCTGAAAGAGTGGTGGAAGCAGTTTCAAAATTTCAACATGAAATTAGATCAATATCTGAAGAAAGGATTATATTTGATAAGTTTATCTCTCTTAGAATAAGAGAGTTAAACCTATTAAATACTGCTTGAAAGAGCTGGTATTATAGACTGAGTAGTATCCTTCTTTGCTGCCTGATTCTACAGTTGTTAAATTCTCTATCACAATGCAATGTTTATGAGCAGTTCCAATTCTAACCTTGTCAAAATGTTTTGGATAAGATCAGCTCATTTAAATGTACCTGCTCATGATAAGTATATTTCGGACACCAGAAGAGAAGGGAAGGAGAATAATGAAATCAATCAATTCATCACCAAAGCTGCAAAGCTGTGAAATCTTTAATGATTCATTTTATAAAGAGAATGTGTATCAGTGAAAGCAGGATATTTTCCTTGAGTCCCAGTCGCCAAGTTGAGCCCAACAACATGAATGCTTGCTATTGTAATATCCATGATCAATTTATGGGAAAAGGAACAGGTTGAAGTTCAAATGAAGAGGTTACAAACATTTAATTTAAAGTAGAAATACTGTATAGCATATTGGAAGAGCCTATAAGAAACAATAAAAGAGTACATATAATAGAATACAAATTGCTCCGAGGAGGATGCAGTTAAATTGTGCTGTTATTACATTCTTCAACACATGGACTCCCCAACACCTGTGTGAGGATTTTGTTTGTGGAATTTAGTTCCATCTTCAACACTATTGATCCGGAGTTGCTCCATAGCAAGCTAACCCAGTTAGCTGTACCCCACAGTTTCTGTCACTGGATTACAAACTTCCTAACAGGAAGGAAGTAGTATGTAAGGCTGGGCTCCTACTTGTCTGATCCAATGTCTATAAGCGCAGGCTCTCCCCAGGGCTGATTTCTTTCACCGCCTCCTGTTCTCACTTTTTACAAGTGGAGCTACAGTCAACCCAACCATCAACCATCCGACCTACACGTTATCCGAGTTATTTTCAAAAAAAGACTAATAATGAGGTAGCGCTCATAGGTTCAGAATCTGATGGTGGAGAGAAAGAAAGTGCTCTTAAAATATTGAGTGTGGGTCAACCCATCTCCTATGCCTCCTCTCCAGTGGTAGCAATGCAAAGAGAGCATGTTTTGGATGGTGAAGATCTTTAATGATGGATGCTGCTTTCTTCAGGCAATGCCTCTTAAAGATGTCCTTGATGCTGGTGAGTGTTGCATCTGTAATGCAACTGGTTAAATCTACAACCATCTGCAGTCCTTTATGATCCTGTGCATTGGAGGCTCCATGCCACGATGAGATAGAACCAGTCAGAATGCTCTCCAACATACATCTATAGAAATTTTCAAAAGATGTGTATCTACACCCCTAAAAAAAACTGAGTCCATTATCACTATTTCTCATCTGGACTTTGACCTGCACTTTGGGGTGCCACTGCTGATGCTGTTATTTCCTCCTGACAGATTGTACCCCTTCTAATCCACAAAGTATAACAGGGCGTGTAAAAGGGGAAATGTGAAAAAACACTGAAATTCAAAGCTGATAGAAAATATTTATGCTGAAATATGGACAGAGAAAGACCACTAAAGGGGAATATGGAGCTATTAAAGCTGAGACAAGGTAAGACAGTGATAAATAAAATGGAAGTGGCCTATGTGTCAAAGGAGTGCTATTTTCAAAGTAAATGTGAGTCGCCAAGTGAAGACCTTAGTGGGTTTAGCATAAACATAAACATGGTCACAAAGAAACTAATGGCAAGGTATAGCAAGCAGACAAATCTCTGGAACCCAATAATTTTCTTGAAGAAAGAAGTGTTATGTTTTTCAGGATGTGGTGAAAGTAGCATTTATCCCTCACATCAGTTCCAAGGAATCTGCTGAAATCTATCACAAGAGTCTGAGCACCTCAGGTTCCATTAGGGTTCAAGTTGCACTGCACTTTATAAGCTGAGTACTTATAAATACGATTAGGTCCTCTTCCATTGATATTTAATAAAGATTTATTCAATTATTTCAGTCTCATGGGGACAATTCATAAACACATTTTATGTTTACAATGAATGAGTAGACAGTATATGGTATGACTTGATCCAATGCATAATAGATAGATTAAGTGAAGACTGACAGGGTTCCATTCTCATCCCTATAAGTACCATTATAAATAAATACAGCCGTCTATAGTAACCAGATTATTCCATCTAGCATGACTGCTGCATCTGAGTTATGGCAGCAATATGAAATTATACCTTTTCATGAGCTGTGCCACTCAGAGGCAGAATCAGAATCAAATTTGTTATCACTGAAATAAGTAACAGAATTTGTTGTTTTGCTATTTTTGCATCAAAATTATCTTATTGTGCTTTTTCCAAAGTACACACCCTGTACTTATTTATAAAATCCACAACACATTTTCAGACAATAATCTGCTCTGAGAAAAACACATATCCTGCACTGTACTTTTTGTAGGAGACAAAATGAAGGCCTTAAAATTTTAGCAACAACATCAAAGCATTAGTTTATGTATCAAGTGGTGATATTAAAGCAAAGTACACAGACAAATATCAAGGGAAATATGACTATAGTGTATCTATAGGAATTGGTATATTGTATTCTATCTGTCTACAAATGTGAGCATCATGTAATCCTGTTGCACAGGAGAGTCATGTGGCTCTCTGAAAGTGTTAGAATGGCTGGAACACTGAGAAGAGATGGAAGACTAGTGATATACTGTGAACTCTATAGGTTGAATGTTTTGCTTTGAAAATGCACTACTACTTTTTTGATGTATCTTGCACTGTAGTGAAATTGTGGAGACACTAAAACTTCTGAAAGCTTGGTTTTAAAATGCAATTCAAAAGAGAAGAGAGTAGTAGAGAAATTTCAAAAAATCAGGCTGTTAACATTAATAGGGATGGATTCCTTGTTTCACGACGGGTGGTGCAAGGTTTATATCAGCTACGCATTTTAAATCAAAAATTTGTATTAGCTTTGCAAATATCCTGTGTATATTGTCAGTGGCATTGCATGTGTTGGAAATCATTTTCATAATAAATTTCATAAATAGCATTCATTTCACTTTTGTTACCTCATATTCCAATTACAGTTAAGTTAGCTTATTTCCAGTAATTGACTCCTCGTGGCACAATGTTTTAGTGACCTCTGGCTCCAATATGCTTAATGAGCTGACATCAACATCCCTACTGGCGTTTAAAATCTTCCCTGGCCACTAATGAGGCTGTTGGTAGTCTTAGGCATTTCTGTAACATTGGTTAAAATTTTCAAACAATTTGCATTCTCTGAGATAATAACATCTACTTATAAGATTACCTAGCTAATAAGGAAAGATACAGAAATAAAGAATAGTACTGGCAGCTGAAGAGATGATATTCAGCTCAGCACCACAGCACAAAAGTATCTGTGTTCTGAGATATTTATCAGAGAATGAGACACATTTTGATCTGGACATTTTTCCAAACAAAACACAATGTCTAACTGATTGGACAGGAACCGGTTTATTATTTTCAGCCATCATAGAGTTTTAATCATTGGCAAATTTATTTGACATTTCTTTTCCTAAATAAAGAATAGTCAGCTGAAAATTATAGAGTGCTATTGTTACTTGAAGCAATTGGGATAATTATAATATTTGAGCTGAATATTCTTTTAAGGAGAATTTGGAAGTGATTCTATATTAGCACACCTTACACAGGCTTTCTATTGTCAGGGAAATCTCATCAATGAAATGGTGAGATTGTGTAGTGCTACAGGGCATGTTTGAAGGTTATGGGGTCCTGCATTTAAAAAAGCCTCCTTTTTCATAAGTGTCCACTCCATTCTATCTGGGACTCTGAGGAATGGATTATTGACAGTGCATTTTGGAAAATTGCTATTTGTACAGTTTTAGATGTTTATATAGAGGAAATCAAGATGGCTTTTTAAATAAGATAGGCAATTATTAGCCTGAACAGAGAATGTTTAGGATGGAATGCAGATGACACATAGGAAACAAACACTGAGAGAATGACGATTGTTGTGTCTGTGCAACTATATATCAATTAAATAAAAGCACACACACGGGAGATGGGTTTAACTGGTGCATTCACATTGCAGCAAGAGAGAGGAAGTAAAATGCATGCACAGATAATAGATCAATGCACATGCACAGACAACAGATCAATACACATTGTAGACAATAGATCATACGTAGTGCTAAAGGGAGTCATTGCTCTAAAAGCAATAGATCCATATGTTACACTTCCTCCCCCTTTAATGTAATATTAAACTGCATATGTACAAAACATTGCATTTCACAAACCATATTCAAATAAACATGCTTTCACAATAACAGTCCATAACTAACTTCACAGTTCTAAAGGTTCGGTCTTTTGGGTGGCGCTCTGTTACTTTCAGGATAGTGCCTCTGGACCTGTGGAGTGGCATCAGGTTTATCAGGTGTCTTGTCAACAAAAATGTTCTCATAGCATTTCTGGAGCTGCAGATTGGCATCAGGTTTAGTAGGTCTTCTCTAAGATAATGTTCTCAGTTGCCAGTGTCACATTACTATCAGTGACATGATCAGCACAGAGAGGTAAGTCCAATGGCTGTAATGTGTTGTCTTGTTGGATTCAGTCGACTCAGGTGTGTTCTGTGGTTGAGCATCCAGAATCTGGCCCACGAGACATCACCACACCTGATCTCATCAGTGGTCCAGTTCTTGTAGCTATCCTACCAGGTGTCTTCTCAGTAATCCCGCACTAGGACTTCCTGTAGAATCTCGAAGCTCCTTGCTGATTCACTTGGCAACCAATTGAACTGTTTATTCTGCACTTCTTTCCCCACCCCCTACGCAGATCTGGTTTCAGGAGGATTTCAGGAATCTGAAATGCGAGATTTCAGATTCCTACACATGAACAGCCTTTGCAGCTGTTAGATTTGTCATCACATGAACAGTGTCCTGATACACAAAAATGAAGTTGTCCACCTTGTGCTGTAGAAAATTGTTTTCCTTGTCCATCACTTTAATGGACTTCTTGAATGTTTGGATAAACCTTTCAACTAACCTATTCGGAGCTGACTTGAAATGTCTGATGCATTTTTTTCCATGAACAATCTGAATTCTTCTGACATGTATTGTGGACCATTGTCACTCCCGATTTAAAAAGCAAACACAAGGAAATCTGCAGATGCTGGAAATTCAAGCAACACACGCAAAATGCTGGTGGAACACAACAGGCCAGGCAGCATCTATAGGAAGAGGCACTGTCAACGTGTCGGGCCGAGACCCTTCATCAGGGCTCTTTTGTCAGGCCCGAAACGTCGACAGTGCCTCTTCCTATAGATGCTGCCTGACCTGTTGTGTTCCACCAGCATTTTGTGTGTGTCACTCACAATTTGTTCTGGTAAGCTGTTTCTGGCAAAGATAGTCCTCAGAGCAGAGACACTCTTTGTTGAGGTGGTTGACTTCATTTTTATAATCTCCCGCCATTTCAAATGAGCATCCACTGTAATCAGAAACATGGTCCATGAATGGCCTAGCAAAGTCAATATATACAGCTTGCCATGGCCACTCCCACTGGTGTAACAGTGCCTGTGGTGGTGCATTTTGAACTTTTTGTCATCCTGAACAGTTTTTGGTGAAGTCTTCAATCTGTTTATCTATTCCCGGCCTCCACACATGGCTCTGGATGAGACTCTTCATCTTGACAGTACCCAGGTGTCCTTCAAGCAGATTTTCTAACACTCTGGTGCATAGTTTAGAGGAAACCACAACACAAGATCCACTCATCAGGGTTCTTTGACATACTGACAGTTGGTCTCATGTCACTGAGAACTCTGGAAGCATAAAGGTACCATGAGCTGGCCAACCTTGCATGGTGATTTCACAGACTTTTGTCAATGTCGGGTCATTCCTTGTTTCCCTTTGTATTTCGGAATTTGTTACCAGCAACTGTTCCACCAATGCGGTGTGGAACATTTCTGCTGAGTCACAGTATGAAGACTTTTCTTCTTCAGTTGCCAACAGTGAAAGAAGTGACAAGCCATCAGTGTTGCTGTGTTGTTTGGTGCCCTTGAATTCTATGTCATGAGAGTGGGATCCTAGGAAAAGTGCCCAACGTTGCAACTGGGTAGCAGTCATCACTGGTATTCCCTTCCTGTGATTGAAAGTAGACACAAACGGCTGTAATCTGTCATTAGTATAAACTTTTTTTCTTAGATATACTGGTGGAACTTCTTTATTCCCTATACTAAACTGAGGGTCTCTCAGTTGATCTGTGTGTAGTTGCATTCTCCACTCATCATTTTCCCAGTCCCCTTGCATGTTAAAGTCCCCAATACAATTGTGTCCTTACACATATTCCATGCCATTTCCAGCTCCCTTTGCAATCTCAACCCCATATCTTGGCTACTATTTGGAGACCTATATATGATTCCCATAATGGTTATTTTTACTCTTGCAATTTCTTAACTCCATCCATAAAGATTCAACATTCACTGCCCTTATGTCACCTCTTTCTAAAGATGTAATTCCATCTCTTACCGACAGAGCCACACCACTGTCTATGCCTTCCTGCCTGTCCTTTCAATACAAAGTATATCTTTTGATGTTAAGCTCCCAACCTTTGCATTCTTTCACCCACAACTCAGCGATGCCCACAGTGTCATACCAACCAATCTCCAATTGTGCCACAAGTTCGTCCACCTTAATCTGAAAGCTACATGCATTTAAATGCAGCACTTTCAGCCTTGCATTCTTCGCCCTTTTGAATTATTCCTCTGTGGTACAATTTAACTCTTTGCTCTGTCTGCATTTATACCCAATCATTGGCTTCTCTTTCCTTACATTCATATTACACCCATCATCTACTTGTAAATCACTCTTGGAACAGTTTTTCACCTGTGTAGGTCTTTAGAATCACTGAGGGCTTCTCTAATGGTATCTTAGAAAACAGTGTTGTTAGCCTCTGAAATTACAGACAAAGCTGACCCTGTATCCAGCTCCATTTTCATTTTTACACCAGGCACATCTATTGTGATCCATATGATTTTGTGATCTGTTTCAGTAATACTATGTAGTTCTAAGCATGACAGCTCACCTTTGTCAGACACTATGCTGACTGATTCTGTTTCAACTTCAATAACTTTATACATTTGCTTTATTTTGTGTTTGAACCATTTCACTCAGTGTTTTTTTTGTTGCTTTGGTTGTGCTTTTTGTCTGTCTTGCACACTTCCTCTATCACTTTCTGCAAACTTTTTCTTTGAACCAATAGTCATTTGCATCATGGGAGGATTTGCCACATTGATAACATTTTTGGCTATTTGCACCATTCAGGGACATTTTGTGCATTTCATGTTCTAGCCTCTTTTTCTGTAGCTCTGCCTCATACTTTGTAACAATATTGCAATGGTCAATGCCCGTTCTAAGGTTAGGCCTCTTTCTAACAGTAGCCTCATTTGAGTCCTTTGACTATGCATGCCACATACAGTCCTGTCCCTTCATACATCAGAAAGTTCATCTCTAAAGTTACAGTACTGGGAAAGTCTGCACAGTTCTGCAATGTATCCAGAAATGCTTTCATCCTTTGACTGGTTCCTTCTGTAAAATCTAAATCTCCCAGCTATTACCAGCAGTTTAGGACTCAAGTGATTTAGTAAATTTGTAACAATTTCATCAAAAGTCTTGCTTGCTGGCTTTTCAGAGGTTACAAAGTTGCATAAGAGACTGTACATTCTAGGATACGTTAAGCTAAGAAGCGTGGGGGCTTTCCTCCTCCACGTTGTTCGCATTACAATACCGTTTCACACTCCCGATATACAACTCCCTGTCTTCATTAGCACTATCAAATTTATCAGCTTTCCCGATTAAAGCCATCACCATGTTATTTGCTTATTGTGTCTTTCACGATGCACTATGCAGGCAGTTTTGCATGCATCCCTTTGTTATCATTCATGATGGCCTTCATACTGTTTATTCTTTCCTCTTGCTGTTTCATCCCATAACTGTCGGTGCACTTCTTGATATTTTCTGACATTCAGGTTCATTCCGTTGCCAATTTATTGTGTCTGTGCAACTACATGTCAATTAAATAACAGCATGCACACAGGTAATGGCATTAACTGGTGTATTCACATTGCAGCGAGAGGGAGAGAGAGAGAGAGAGAGAGCAATATGCATGTGTAGACAACAGATCAATGTGCATGAGTAGACAATAGGTCATACATAGTGCAAATGTGAGTCATTGCTGTAAAAGAAACAAAGTCATATGTTACAACGATAGTAAGTAGTTCACATCTGGGAATCAACAGTTAGAAAATTTGCTTTAGAATGTTAGTTTTGGCTATGTTCCAGACAGTGGAATTATTATTTGAGCACAAACATAGTAAATCGATGTGATCATGGACATTCATTATATCTGCATATCCCATGTTTATGCAGCAAGCACATCTGTATCAAGGGCCCTGTGGTTAGCAACATCCCCATGTGCTTCCCTATCAGAGCCCAATTTTAGATGGTACAGAATTCTTTTGTAAAGTATCATTATGACTGCCTGGTCATTCGCCTTGTTCTCTTTATGATCAGCCAGCAGATAGACATTGAGGGAATGCAATCACATCTGGCTATGATATACGTCTGATTTGGCAGGTGACACATACAAGGTGGCATGTGTAGTCAGTGACTCCCTACACCATGGACCAAGGCATATGCTTACTTTGCAACAAGGGAGAACATATTCAACTGCCTTGGAAAGGGGAACATCTGTGACCAGCCTAAAGCAACAAAAAGCTCTGACGTGCAGCAGAAATCTTCAGATCCAGCCTAAGGACCACAGATATGAATATTTGTTGCCACGGCGACCTTAGTAGCTTTAGGAAACATCATTTTCACATATTCTGACATTACAATTGTGGCTAAAGCTGGTGATGTTCTTGCTGAAGTACATAACATCATGCAGAGATTGGCATAAAAGAATTTCTCCCTGAAGACCCTGGATGATATGGCCTCCAGTTAACAGACCTTCTGTCATTCTACAGTCTCCATCTTATACCAGCTTGTTCTGCTCTGTGTGCCATCTGCTCATTCTCTCTGTACAATAGGAATGCCTACTAATGCTCCAGAGACAGGAGCAAATTATTATTGCAGAAACCTTGAAGTAAGGCAAACCATTTCATATCATTTTACTCGATTCCCTGTAGGTTGTAGTTTTATAGATAAGCCAAAGATTATTTGAATCAAAATAACAACTCGTAAATCAATCAGTAACCATTTGGCAAGCAGTTACTTAGCACCCTTAAGCAACACTAGATGGAATGTCCTTCCTGTTGCCGATTGTGTTTTCAGTTATACCAGGTTACACATGATCCCAGCTACAAATGTGAGCTCTAATTTGGCATCATTGGCATTATATCACAACTTGCCTACCTGCATACTACCTGCATTCTTTGTACTGATGCCCTTTCAATATTGCAGTTGTGACTCGAACTATGAAAGTGCATTGGTGTCATTTTGAACCTCCTTTACTGCCCACAGGACTCAAGCAAAATATAAATACCTAGTTATATCCATATTAACAGGGCTGGGCAGCTGCACAGCTGGCTGTACAGTGAAAACAATTTCTGATGCACAAACACAGGAATTGACAAAACATTTACTACTTCTGCATGCCCTAAGGGAACAAAGACTCTACAAGCTGCGAGAACAAAGAAAAAGAATGGAATGCCCCCTATGGTTTTCGTCTGTGCCCAACGAACTATATTACTTAAATTGCAATAAAAAACAGGCTTCAAGCAATTAGCAACCATTAATACAGTAACTTTGAAAACTAGCCCACAGTAAAAGCACTTCAATTATGCATGCCACTGCTGTGTTGAAGTTTTGTATGTATTAACAGAGAGCAGGTGCCAGGGAGATCTTAAAGATTTTACCTCCCACATTTATAATTCTATAGAAGTTGTTTTCCCACTTGAAATTGAAATCAAAAGTGTAATCTCAATGTACATCATGAAATTACGTCTGATTGGTTGGAATGTAATTCAGAATTATAACTTTGTAATTTTAAAATGTACCTTAAGCAGTTGACACAGATATCTGACAGAACTAAAGGAGCTAAGCATGTGGAGGGCTGTGCAAAATTTTATCTTAACCAAAAGGAAACCTTTAATTAAAATTGTGTATGTGAAGATAAGGTTTCTCTTAATAATAATTCCTCGCAGCTACCAGAAGGAGTGCACTCAGGGAAGGATAGCCTGGTGAATCACTAGAATGTATACCTTAAGTGCATCAATTGTTAAACTGGTAAATTAATAAATCAGTTCACTACTGCCAGATGTACCAAGTTACAGTAAATAAAATTGTTCTGCATACCATTCGTACAGATCAATACATTACAACAGTACATTGAGGTAGTAAAAGTTAAAACGATTCGAGAATGCAGAGTAAAATGCTCTACTTAAAGAGAAAGTTCAGTGCAGGTAGCTTGTGCCATGAATACATCTTATCATACTAACGAAACATTCAGTACTCTTATTAACAGAAGGATAGAAGCTGGCCCTGAGCTTAGAGACCCAAAACATTGATGTAATCAAGAAGAAGCTGCACCTGTGGCTCTAATTCATTTGGAACTTAAGATTTGCTATGTTGCTAAAGACTCGTAAATTTCTATAGATTTATGGTGGAGGGTATTCTGACTGATTGCATCACAGCTTGGTATGGAGGCTCCCATGCACAGGATCACAGAAGGCTACAGAGACTCAGCCAGCCCCATCATGGGCACAATCCTCCCATCCTTTGAGGACATTCTCAAGAGGAGATGCTTCAAGAAGGTGACCTCCATCATTTAGGACTCTCACCATCCATGACATGCCCTATTTTTGTTACTACCATCAGGGAAGAGATACACAAGCCTGCAGACCCACGCTCAATGATTTAAAAACAGCTTCTTCCTGTAAGCTATCAGATTCCTGAATGGTCTATAACATTACCTCATTATCCATTTTTTGCACTGTATATATATTTTGTATTTTATCATAATTTTTATGTATTTGCTTGTATTGCTGCTGTAAAATAACTTTTCAGAATCAAAATCAGGTTTAATATCACTGGTATATATTGTGAAATTTATTGTTTTCTGGCAGCTGTACATTGCAATACATAATAATAAGAAAACTATAAATTACAATAAGAAATATACTGTACATATACTGTATATTAATTACATTATAATGAGCAAAAAGAGAGCAAAAACACTTTCATGTAGTATAAAAAGATAGAATATAAAACCTGCAACATAGAATATCGCACACTGCCGCCCTTCGGCCCATGATGTTTTTCCAACATTTCAACATTTTAAGTTCAATCTAAAGATTCCTTCCTATATAACCCTCCATTTTTATATCATCCATGTGCCTTGAATGCCCCTGATATATCTGCCTCTACCTGACAGTGCATTCTAAGCTCTCAGCACTCTCTGTGTAAAGAACTTACATCTGAACGACCCCCCCCCCCACCCCCACCGTTATCCTCCAATCACCTTAAAATTATGCCACATTTCTGCCCAGCAGAAACAAAGTCTCTGGCTATCCACTCTACCTATGTGTCTTATCATCTTGTAGACCTCTATTAAGTCACCTCTCATCCTCCTTCAATCAACGGGAGAAACCCTAGCTCACTCAACCTATTTTAAATAAGGCAAGCCCACTAGTCCAGGCAGAATCCTGGTAAATCTCCTGAAGTTTTCACATCCTTCCTATAATGAGGTGTCCATAACTGAACACAGCATTCTTAGTGTGGTCTAACCACGGCTTTATAGAGCTACAACATTACCTCACGGCTGAAGAAAGGCTGCTGAAGAGATAAGAGATGCATTGGTCATGATCTTTCAGGAATCACTTGATGATGGCATGGTCCTGGAGGACTGGAAGATTGCAGATGTCACTCCACCCTTTAAGAAGGGAGGAAAGCAAAAGAAAGGAAATTATAGGCCAGTTAGTCTAACTTCAGTAGTTGGGAAAGCATTGGTGTCTATTATTAAGGATGAGGTTTTGGGGTACTTGGAGACCAATGATAAAATAAGTCAAAGTCAGTATGGTTTCTGTAGAGAGAAATCTTGCCTGACAAATCTGTTCTTCAAGAAAGTAACTAGTGGGGTGGCCAAAAGAGAGGCAATGAATGTCACTTACTTGGATTTTCAAAAGGCATTTGATAGGGTGCCACATACGAGGCTGCTTAACAAGATAAAATCCTATGGCATTACAGAAAAAACACTGGCATGGATAGCAGAATGGCTGACAGGCAGGAGGCAGCGAGTGGGAACCTTTTCCAGTTGGCTGCCAGTGACTAGTGGTGTTCCTCAGGGGTCAGTATTGGGACGGCTGCTTTTCACATTGTCAGTGATTTAGATAATGAAATTGTTGGCTTTGTGGCAGAGGTTGCGGATGATACAAAGATAGGTGGAGGGGTAGGTAGTGCTTAAGAAGCAATGCAATTGCAGCAGGACTTAGACAAATTGGAAAAATGGGCAAAAAAGTGGCAGATGGAATACAGTGTTGGGAAATGTATGATAATGCATTTTGGTAAAATGAATAATAGTGCGGGCTATTATTTAAATGGGGCACAAATTCAAACATCAGAGGTGCAGAGGGACTTAGGAGTCCTCATGCAAGACACCCAGAGGTTAATTTACAAGTTGAGTCTGTGGTAAAGAAGGCAAATGCAATATTGGCATTTATTTCACGGGGAATAGAATATAAAAGCAAGGAGATAATGCTGAGCCATTATAAGACGTTGGTAAGGGCGCACTTGGAGTATTGTCAACAGGATCCAAGATGGCGGCGTGACACAGCTTGCAGCGGCCACTCCGGAACTGATTATCTGTTATTTGTGAAGTGGGGTGCTGTGCGCAATCATAATCGATTGAAAACGGACGTGGAAGCACGGAGAAACATCAGGAAATTCCAGGAAGACCTTCTTCATTGCTGCTGCTGCTGTGAGGTCCGGGACTCTGCTGGGAAGAACAGGCCCCCAGTCCTCGGGGTCGTGTTGCCGACGGCCGTTGGCAGGGCCGTCTTTATATGTTCGGCAGAGGATGGTGCTCGGAGAAGCTGTGCCGGAGGGGATGGTCGTCGGCTCGGAGGTTCGACGGACTCGGAGTCTTTTCAACGGACTCAGTCGCTTTCGGTGTGTGCTGCGTCTGCGAGGCTGGTTTCGACGGGACTTCCATTGTGTGCTGCGTCTGCGAGGCTGAGTCGGGCGGCGCCTTGGAAGTCCATAGCAGGGGGTACTCCCTTCTGCCACCGGCGTGGGATGGCGAGTCTGTCAGGACCTTGGGGACTTGTGGAAACTGTGGTGATATCTTTTGAACTTACAGTCCTTTAACATCTTGGTCTATTTTTACTGTGCCCATAGTCTGTTTTTTATTAATTATGCTATTGTTTGCACTGTTGTAACTATATGTTGTAATTATGTGGTTTTGTGCAGGTCTTGTAGATTTAGTTTTTGGTCTTGTTTTTGTCTGGTGGATTTGGAGCTCCTTTCCGGGGAACGCGCTAGACGGTAACGCGATATTAATACGCAGCAGCCTCTCTGGACTCTGGATTGGGGATTGCCAAATGTTACGTGGATTTTCTGGTGTAGTCTGTTTTGTCATATGCTTTTGTGATATCATTCTGGGGGAACGTTGTCTCATTTTTTAACTGCATTGCATTTGTGGTTTCTAAATGACAATAAACTGAATCTGAATCTGAGTTTTGGGCCCCTTATCTCAGAATGGATACATTGTCATTAGAGGGAGTCCAGAGGAGGCCCACAAGGATGATTCTGGGAATGAAGGGTTTAACATATGAGGAGCATTTGGCAGCTTTGGGCCTGTACTCACTGGAATTTAAAAGAATGTAGGGAGATCTCATTGAAACCTACCAAACTTTGAAAGGATCAGATAAGGTGGATGTGGAGAGGATGTTTCCTATGGTGAGGGTATCCAGCTCCAGCGGGCACAGTGTCAAATTGAGGGGTGACCCTTTAGAATAGAGGAAAGGAGGAACTTTTTTAGCTAGACAGTAGTGACTGTGCAGAATGCTGTGCCACTGATTGCAGTGGAGGCCAAGTAAATGGGTGTAATTAAAATGGAAGTTGATCGTTTTCTTATCAGTCAGGACATCAAGGGATATGACAAGAAGGCAGATGTATGAATTTCAGTGGATCCGGGATCAGCCATGATGGAATGGCGGCATAGACTCGATGGACTGAATGGCCTAATTCTGCTCCTCTGTCTCATGATCTTGTTACACTTGTTATATTTGCATGGTCATGCAAATGTTACTCCACTACTTAAGAAGGGTGGGACGCAGCAGAAAGGAAACTATAGACCTGTTGGCCTGACATCAGTGGTTGCGAAGTTGTTGGAATCAATTATTAGGGATGAGATTACGTAAGGATTTTCTCTTACAAGAATTTTGCCTGACTAACCTACTTCAATTTTTTGAGGAAATTACAAGCAGGGTAGACAAGGAAGATGCAATAGATGTAGTGTACTTGGATTTTAGAAACATAGAAAATTAGAAAACCTACAGCACAATACAGGCCCTTCAGCCCACAATGCTGTACCGAACATGTACTTACTTTAGAATTTCCCTACGGTTACACATAGCCCTCTATTTTCCTAAGCTTCTATTTTCAGAAGGCCTTTGACAAGGTGCTGCACATGAGGCTGCTTAGCAAGATAAGAGCCCGTGGAATTACAGGGAAGTTACCAGCAAGGGTAGAGCATTAGCTGGTCGGCGAAAACAGAGTGTGGGATTAAGGGGATTCTATTGAAGCTAGCTGCCGGTTACCAGTGGAGTTCCACGGGTCGGTGTTGGGACCGCTGCTTTTTACAATGCATGTAAATGATTTGGACTATGGGATTAATGGATTTGTGGCTAAATTTGATGATGATACAAAGATAGGTGGAGGAATGGGTAGTGTTGAGGAAACAGAGAACCAGCAGAGAGACTTAGATAGTTTAGGGGAATGGGCAAAGAAGTGGCAAATGAAATACAATGTTGGGAAGTGTATGGTCAAGCACTTTGGTGGAAGAAATAAATGAGCAGACTATTATTTAGATAGGGAGAGAATTCAAAATGCAGAGATGCAAAGGGACTTGGGAGTACTTGTGCAGGATACCCTAAAGGTTAACCTCCAGGTTGAGTAAGTGGTGAAGAAGATGAATGCAATGTTGGCATTCATTTCTAGAGGTACAGAATATAAGAGCAGGGATGTGATGTTGAGGCACTCGTGAGACCACACTTGGAGTATTGTGTGCAGTTTTGGGCTCATTTTAGGAAGGATATACTGATATTGGAGAGGGTTTAGAGAAGATTCACTAGAATGATTCCAAGAATGAAAGGGTATGAGGAACATCTGGCTGCTCTTGGGTTGTATTCCCTGGAGTTCAGGAGAATGAGACGGGATCTCATAGAAACATTCCGAATGTAGGAGGTCTGAACAGATTAGATATGGAAAAGTTATTTCCCATGGTATGGGAGTCTAGGACAAGAGGGCACGACTTTAGGATTGAAGGATGTCCATTTAAAACAGAGATGCGGAGAAATTACTTTAGTCAGCGGGTGGTAAATCTGTGGAATTTGTTGCCACAAGCAGCTGTGGCCAAGTCATTGGGTCCATTTAAGGCAGAGATAGACAGGTTCTTGATTAGCCAGGGCATCAAAGGATATGGGGAGAAGGCAGGGGAGTGGGATGACTGGAAGAAGTGGATCAGCCCATGATTGAATGGCAGAGCAGACTTGATGGGCTGAATGGCCTACTTCTGCTCCTATATCTTATGGTCTTATGGCTCTAGAACTCAATCCCCCAAATATTGAAGGCCAACACACCATAAGCCTTCTTAAAAAACCTATCCACTTACGTGACAACTTTAAGGGATCTATGGACATGCACTCCAAGATCCCTCTGTTCCTCCACACTACCAAGAAACCTGCCATTAACCATATACTCTGCCTTCAAATTTGGCCTTCAAAAATTAAACAGTAATAATTACCTGACAGTAATAATAAATCTGATTCTGACACTTTCAGGCTTTTGTATCTTCTGCCTGATAGGAGTGGGGAGAAGAGGGCGGGTGGGGTTTTTGTGTATGCTGGCTGCTTTACTGAGGCAGTCAGAAGGGTATACAGAGTCCATGAAGGGGAGGCTGGTTTCCGTGAAGTGCTGAGCTGTGTCCAAAACTCTCTGCAGTTTCTTACAGTTACATACAAACCAATTGCCATAGGGTGCTTTCTATGGTGCATTGATAAACGCCAATGGGGATGTGCCATATTTCTTTAGACTTTTGAGGAAGTAGAGGCACTGGTGAGTTTTCATGGCCAGGCGTGGTGCCTACATGGTTAGACCAGGACAGGCTATCGACAATGTGATGCTATGTGTTTGTGATGCTGCTACAGGTAAGTTTTCCATTGTACCTGTGCATATGACAATAAATTTCACTTTGACTTTAATGCATGTTTTAGGAATGGCAATCTGTATAGGCAATAACCAAAAGCTGAATATATTCATCATCTACTTGCAGTATTCCTAATTATTTCTAAATATTTGTTTCCTGAGTTCTGATAGTAGAGTGGTGTTCATTCTGTTAGGAGTTGGGATGTAATGTTAAAATTGTACAAGGCATTGGTAAGGCATTGGAGTATTGTGTACAGTTCTGGTCACCGAATTATAGGAAAGATGTCAACAAAATAGAGAGAATACAGAGGAGATTTACTAGAATGTTACCTGGGTTTCAGCACCTAAGTTACAGGGAAAGGTTGAACAAGTTAGGTCTTTATTCTTTGGAGTCTAGAAGGTTGAGGGGGGACTTGATAGAGGTATTTAAAATTATGAGGGGGATAGAGTTGACGTGGATAGGCGTTTTCCATTGAGAGTAGGGGAGATTCAAACAAGAGGACATGAGTTGAGAGTTAGGGGGCAAAAATTTAAGGGTAACATGAGGGGGAATTTCTTTACACAGAGAGTGGTAGCTGTGTGGAACGAGCTTCCAGTAGAAGTGGTAGAGGCAGGTTCGGTATTGTCATTTAAAGTAAAATTGGATAGGTATATGGACAGGAAAGGAATGGAGGGTTATGGGCTGAGTGCGGGTCAGTGGCACTAGGTGAGAGTATGCGTTTGGCATGGACTAGAAGGCCGAGATGGCCTGTTTCCGTGCTGTAATTGTTATATGGTTATATATTATCTACATGAGCCCTGATATTCTAAGCCCCAAACTCATTGTGTTACATGGAAGCTGGTTGAGTGTGTGTGTGTTTTCTTTTACCATGGAATAGCTGTTGCACATCAACTACCAGCATGAGCTTAATAGAGCAAGGAGTCAACCAGTGGGAAGTGGGTCAAAATGACTGAAGATCAGGTGCTACTGCACAGATATTAACATTCACACACGAGGAGCTGCATGTCCAGAGATGGAGTCAGGGTGTGAGGTTAGGTGTGCTAGCAGATATAGGATGACACATTTTGGGTGTACTGTTAGAACAGGGGATCAAGGAGTAGGGTGGTGTGGTGGAAGGAGTCAGGAGACTGAGGATGTGGCCCATATGTGTTGAGGTTCAGGGGCTGGTGATCAGAGAGGTACCAGGAACAAGGACATGAATGAGGTGAGCAGCAGAGAGAGCAAACACGAGGAAATCTGCAGATGCTGGAAATTCAAACAACAACACACACAAAATGCTGGTAGAGAGAGAGGTGGTGGGCAAGAACTCCTGTGTGAAAACCCACATTCATTAGTGGGTATACATATTCACTGCCTCTCAGTTATGCTCCAGAATCCTTTACACCTTACCACAGTGCAAAGTAATTGGCTGCTAATATAGAGCAATGCAATTTTCGCACCCGGCTATTTACACAGCACTTTTCTTCAAGTCAGACTCATTGTATATGTATTGAGACTTGACTGCTTACCTTCCTACTGCTTTAGAATACTGTACTACAGAAAAGGAAGGATATGCATTCTTCTGGCATTTTTATGACCTTGAGGTATCTTAAAACACTTCACAATGACATTAGTGAAGAATAGCCAATGATTACATTGGAGGCAATTTGTACAGAACACAAAGGAATTACATAAATGGCCAAACATAATTCACTGTGATAGAACTCACATCTTTTCCTCCCTGTCTGGATTTTTATAGGTTGGATTATTGAATTACTGTGCGGAAGTACTGACCAGGGAATTTTAATAAATGCTTAAGGACTAGAATTCTTTAATGTGATTGTAAAGTGCCTTCATGACATTGAGAGATGCAACAGTCGATGTCAGATTACCCTTCCCTTTCTTTGTACTTCGTTACAGAGTCACAGATTCATATAGCATGGAAAAGGGCCATTGAGCCCAATTGGCCCATGCCAACCGAATGCCCACCGAAGCTGGTCCCAATTGCACAATTGTCCCATATCCTTCTATATCTTTCCTATCCATGTACAGTACCTGTCAAATGCTTTTTAAATGGTGTTAATTTACCTATATCAATCACTTCCTCCAGCAGCTCATCCATATACAGTTCACCCTCGTATTCCTATTAAAATTCTTCCTTCTTGCCTTATCCAATCCAAGACTGTGTCAACCTAACTGGCTTTCGTAATGTTACGCACCTTTGTAAGATCAATCACTCACTCTGCTACACTTCTGTGATTAAAGTCCTAGATTACTCAAGAAGCAAGATTTGTAGGGGACATGAGGGACAACTTTTTCACACAGATGGTGATGAGTACATAGAGTAAACTGCCAGTGAAAGCAGCTGAGGCGGGTCTGATGGCAACTAAAAGATATTTGGACAAGTTTATGAATAGAAAAGGTTAGAGGGATATGGGTCAAATGCAGGCAATTGGGACTACCTCAGAAAAGCATCCACTTGGAATAAATGAATTAGGCTGAATAAATGTATAACTCTGTGATTCCTGACAACATCCTTATAAACCTTTTCTGCCCCTTTCCATCTCAACTTTTATACTCAGTACCCTGACTGATGAACACCAGAGCATGAAAACACTTCATCATCCTGTCTGTGATGCCACTTTCAGGGAACCATGTACTTCTGTTCCTAGACTGCTCTGTTCTACCACACAACCCAGGGCCCTGTCATTGACTGTGAATATCCTACCCTGATGTGTCTTCACAAACTGTAACACCATGCGTGTATCCAAGTTAAATTCCACTTGACATTCCTTGGCTCATTTATCCAGCTGATCAAGATCCCAATGTAATTTTTCATAGTTATCTTCATTGTCACTGATACTACCCATTTTAGTGTTATTGTTAACTTAGTAACCATACCTTGTATATTCTCATCCAAATCATTGATACATAATATAGCATTGCACAGACTCAATGAGGCATGCCAGTAGTCATAAGCCTCCTGTCTGGAAAATGATTTTCAACCATCATCCTCTGCTTCCTATCATCAAGTCAATTGTGTATCCAAATAGTTAGCTCTCTCTGCATCCCATCTAATCTAACTTTCCATAATAGTCTACTATGCAGAACCTCATCAAAGACCTTACTGAAGTCCATACTGCCCTGCCATTCTCCAACTCCTTGGCTGCTTCTTCTAAAAACTCAGTCAAATTTATGAGACAAGATGACAAAGCCATGCTGATAATCCCCAATCGATTCTTGGCTTTCTAAATGCATGTATATCTGGTCCCTCAGACTCCTCTCCAGTAATATACCTATCACAGATGTTAGACTTACTGCTCTAGAGTTCCCAGGTTTTTCTTTACAGCCCTTCTTAAATGAAGAGACAACATGAGCCATCCTAAATCCCTCTAGCACCTATCCAGTGTCTAATGATGAAGGAAAGGGTCTAGAGGAGGCTCAGAAGAATTACCCTGGGAGAGTTTGATAGTTCTGAGCCTGTACTAGCTGGAGTTTAGAAGAATGAAGGGGAATCTCACTGAAACTTTCCAAATATTGAAAGGCCTAGATGTAGTGGATGTGGAGAGGATGTTTCCTATAGCGGGGGAGTCTAGAACCAGAGGGCACAGCCTCAGAATAGAAGAACAGAGATAAAGAGGATTTCTTTAGCCAGAGGGTGGTGAATCTGTGAAATTCATTGCCACAGGCTATGGAGGCCAATCATTGGGTACACTTAAAGAGGAGGTTATTAGATTATTGAACAGTAGGAATGCTATTATTCAAGGAGAACAAGGTTGAGAGGGATCACTATCGATTATCTCAGGTTTCAAATCATGCCTTTCTCCACAGTAAAACTGGAGAAGTATTCCTAACAAAACATAAATTATACACAATTTTTATAAGAAAACACAATAGGTCCATTTTTATGGAAAACGGTCAAACTGGGTTCAATAGATACATACATTTAATGCCAGAGAAATATATACAATATACATTGAAATTATTTTTCTTCGCTGGTTAAACTGTACTGATTTGGGTTTTTCCAGTTGGTTCAAAAACCATATGGTTGAAAGGAAATAGTTGTTCTTGAACCTGGTGTTGTGCAATTTTAGACTTCTGTACCTCCCTCCCAATGGTAGCTGTGAAAAGCTGGGATCCTTGATGATAGATATTGCCTCCTTGAGGCAACATCGCTTGTAAATCATAAACACAAGACAATCTACAAATGCTGGGTATCTTGAGCAACCCATACAAAATGCTATAGGAACTCAGCAAGTTAAGCAGCATCTATGGAGGGGAATAATAGAACATAGAATAGTACAACACATATGAGGCCCTTCGGCACACAATGTTGTGCCAACCCTCAAACCCTGCGTTCAGTCAATGTTTTGGGCCAAGACCTTTAGATACTACCAATGGTGGGGAGAGTTGTACCATTTGATATATTGGAAAGAGTTCACTACTCTCTGCAGCCTCCTATGTGCTTACACATTCATTTAGTAGTGTCCGGCTAATGCAACCAGTCAGGATATTTTCAACAGTATAAATGTAGAAGTTTGTTAGAGTGTTTGATGACAAGCCAAACCTCCTTAACCTCTGAAGAAAGTAAAGTCACTAGCATCTATGTGCTGGGCCCTGGACAGGTCAACCAATATTTTGAAGCTCAAGAACGTAAAGCTGCTGAGTCTCTCCACTGCTGATCTCCCAATGAAAACTGCCATATGGTTGCATCATTCCCCTTCCTTAAGTCAACAATAAGCTCTTTATTTTTGCTGACATTGAACGAGAGATTGTTTTTGAGGTTGGGTGTCCTATCTCACTCCTGTAAGTTGACTCATCACCACCTGTGATTTGTCAAACAACAGCAGAGCTGTCTGTAAATTTGAAAATGGCATTAAAGCTGTGCTTAGCTATGCAGTCATGTATGTATAGAGAGTATAGCAGGGGCTTAAGCATGCAGCCTTTATGCTCTGACATTCCATGAATGTAATGAATTAAATATCAACATATGTCGATCAACAGTAAAGTGTGAATATTTGGATATAGTCTTCACACCACTACACATCTGACAGCACTTTAGACAACTCATGTTTATTTGCATGCATTTGGGAAATATTGCAGGCAATCTTCCAATTTAATTGGGTTATTTAAAGTCAGGTGTGTTCCTGGAACCATCCCCTTTGAAAATATTGTGGTCTCTGACATTTGAGAAATTGACTTTACAAAGCTAGTTCTTTCTGTGTGATCGACATGCACTGAAACTTGGAGTGTGCACAGAGCATGGAATGGAAAAATGCCTGTCTGATCCAGCGATAGGTTGGACCAATCTCCATGGATTTAAAACAGACATCAACTTTACCAAGAAATAATATAGCATTCTTATCGTACTTTTTAAATTATAGGAGTTATAGACAAAGTACACAGTCAGAATCCTTTTCCCATTGCAGAAATGCCAAGTGCTTGAGGACATACATTTATGGTGAGAAATGGAAAGTTTTTAATGATATGTGGGGTAAGTTTTCTTATATAACAAGTAGTAGATGCCTCCAAGAGTTTTCCGGATGTCATGGTGGAATCAGATATAATAGTGCATATAAGAGGCAGACAGGATATACATGAATATATACTGTACATGTAGATTTATATTCTGCGCACCGCAGTTCCCAAAGATACGGTGGATTGAGTAGTGGGAGAGAAAGTTCAAAAGAAGTGAGCAGGAGCAGTCAGGACACACTGTGCACTACAGTTCCCAGGAACTGCAGTTAGGCAAGGTCTAATACAACGTAATTAGATTTAAGTGGAGTGCTCATTGTGGGAGTGGACCAATGTTACAGTGGAGAGTTTTGGCTCAGTGCTTTGTCAAAACAGGCTGACACTTCCATTGTATCCTGGATAATGGACTACCTGACTGGCAGACTACAGTCTGGGCAGCTTCGTAGCTGTGTGTCAGACATGGCCATAAGCAGCACTGAGGCCCCACTGGGACTGTATTGGCTCCCTTCCCATTTACCTTGTATCTCTCGGACTTTAGATACAACACTGGGTCATGTCATCTCTGATGACTCAGCAATAGTTGGGTGTATAAAGGGAGGACAGGAGGATTAATACATGGCCGTCGTGGAGGACTTTGTCAAACGATGCAAGCTGAATTATCTGTAGATCAACGTCAGCAAGAGAAAGGGGATGGTGATGGACTTTAGGAAGACTAAGCCCACACTGCTCCCTGTTACTATTCATGGCGAGGATGTGGATGTGATGAGGACCTACAAGTAGCTGGGGGTGCACTTGAGTGACAGGCATGAGTGGAGCACTAACACAGAGGCTGTGTACAAGAAGGGCCAGAATCACCTCTACTTCCTGAGGAGACTGGGGTCCTTTGGAGTGTGCAGGCCTCTCCTTCCCATGTTCTACCAGTCTGTTGTCACCACTACAATCTTCTATGCGGTGGTGTGTTGGGGGGCAATGGCACGGGTGATGCCAACAAACTCAATAAACTGATTAGAAAGGCTGTCTCTGTTATAGGAGTCAAAGAGGATACACTTGAGTCTGTGGAGGAACAAAGAACCCCATGGAAAACCCCAACAATTCTGAACAATGTCTCTCACCCTCTGCATGCCATGTTGGTTGAACAGACGAGCACTTTTAGTAATACACACAGACAACTACGCTGCACCAAAGAATGCTGCAGGAGGTCATTAGGCTCTATAATGAGTCAACCTATAGCTGGGGAAGTGAGGATTCCCTCCTGTAAGACTGCTTGAAGTAACTTAATTTTTACTCTTTCTTACTTCTCTTCTACTATTTGTATGTTTGTATATCTGTGCATTTGTATTGCTACTGAGAAACAATAATTTCCTTTGGGATCAATAAAGTAGCTATCTATTTATCTATTCACAGCTTCTGCATAGAGGGACATCCAGTCAGAACAGAAATGAGGAGGAATTTCATTAGCCAGAGTGTAGTGAATCTGTGGAATTCATTGCCACGGTCAGCTGTGGAGGCCAAACAGAGGTTGATAGGTTCTTTATTAATCAAGGTGTCAAATGTTACAGGGAGAGGGCAAGGGAATGAGTTGAGAGGGGTAATTAACAAGCCATGATGGAATGGCAGAGCAGACTCGATGGGCAGAATGGCCTAATTCTGCACCTGAGTCTTACTGTCTTATGAATATGCAGAGAATGTCAGGGTATGGATCTGTCAGGAAACAGAAGCTTGAAACAAAAGCAGAGCAACAGAGATGACTTAGCAGTAATGATAGCTTTAATAACAAACAACAGAATAACAAGCCCTGAGGGGGCCACAAACCAAGAGAGAACAGAAACTAAACACTACAGGCAACAAAGTAAACTTCAGGCAGGAAGAGTGAAAGCTGGGAGCAACTAATTGTATCTGGCTACTTTGAAGAGTGAGCAAGGACTGTAAAAGAGAACTGGAGTTATATAGGCTGCAGCTGATGAGTGGTGGGTGAATCCTGTTAGTGGGTGGAGACTGGGAGGTGCCTGCATATGCATGCTGGGAGCAGACTTGGCTGCACCCCCCCCCCACCCCCCGCACCATGGTCAGCCCCCTGTGGCCCAGAACAATCCTAATGGTTCCAGTGGACCTCATCGATGAGCTATGGATCCAAGTTGCAACTGTTTGGCACCCGAGACCTCTCCTGTGGGCCATATCCTTCCCAGTCAACCAGGTACAGCGGATTCTGTCCACAGCAAACAACGAACCATGTACACTGGATCACCTTCCACCTTGAGGCAGGACACATGGAATGTAGGTGTGATCCTGAGTGGCAGCTGGAGACGGTAAGGGACTGGTTTGACATGATGGTGATCTGGAAGGGACCAATAAAGCAGGGCGGGAGATTGCAGGAGCTGCTGCACAGAGCCCGGTCTCTGGCAGACAGCAAGACACTGTCCTTAGGCTGGAGTGGTCTGGTTCGATGCCAGCAACAGTAGGTGCCTTTGGTATCTAGGATGTCCCTCCGTGCCCTCCTGCAAGCATTCCAGCAGTGGCCAACCAGGAGTCCTCTGCAAGGAACAACAGCAGTTGGTTCCTATGAACCTCTTCAAAGGGTAAAACACCCATGTCAGGGGAGGTGTGCAGATTGTGGGAGAGTTCGGCCCTGAACAAATACTTCTTCCATGTGGAAGGGCCAAGAGGTGGCAAAACATCACAGAAACATCTCCTCTTGCTGACTGACTGGCCGATAGTCTGCAGATGATAGCCAGAGGACAAGTTCACTGAGGTGCAGAGGGTGGAGCAGAAGGCCTGCCTGAAGCAGGAGATGAACTGCAGGACCCGGTCCGACATAATGTCCCGAGGGAAGTATCGGGAGAGCAATGATGATCGGAGCGAGGATGGAAATGATGGGCTGAAGGTTAATCTCCATTTCAGCTGGGGTTAAACTGCAGCTGCAGCTATTTGAGGGTGTGCGGCTGGGGCCAAACAATGGTGCAGTGCCCTTTCTCTGGGTCCATGGTTATCCTTGGGGTGAAAGGACATAACCCAGGAAGGAAATATCTGGGGTGTGGGACTGGTATTTTCCTAACTTGCAAGACATTTGGTTTTTGAGAAGATACTGAAGGACTGAACAGATAAGGTGCAACATAGAACATAGAAATTTACAGCATATTACAGGCCTTTCAGCCCACAATGTTGTGCTGACCATGTAACCTACTCTAGAGACTGCTTAGAGTTTCCCTAGCACATAGCCATCTATTTTTCTAAGCTCCATGTACCAATATAAGAGCTTCTTAAAAAACCCTATTGTATCTTTTGGTCTTGAGGGTTCTTGGAGAAGATGAGGATGTCATCGAGATAAACAAACGCATACCTGTGTAGTCTGTCTCAGAGGATCTCATTAATAAAACCATAAAACATAACAGCAGAATTAGGCCATCCAGCCCATCGAGTCTGCTCCACCATTCCATCATGGCTGGTTTATTATCTCCCTCAACCCCATTCTCCTGCCTTCTCCCTGTAACCTTGCTAATGAAGAACTCATCAATCTCTACTTTAAATACACCCAATGACTTATCCTCTATAGACGTCTTTGATGATGAATTCCACAGATTCACTATCATCTGAAAAAATAAATTCCTTCTCATCTCTGTTCTAAAGGGACGTCCTTCTATTCTGAATCTGTGCCCTTTAGTCCAAGACTCACCCACTATCAGAAACATCCTTTCCATTCCACATCCACTTTGTATAGGCATTTCAATATTTGATAGGTTTCAATGAGATCACCTCTCATTCTTCTGAACTCCCGTGAGTACAGGCCCAGAGCCATCAAATGCTCATGATACATTAACCCTTTCATTCCTGGAATCATTCTTGTAAACCTCTCTGAACCCCTTCCAATGCCAGCACATCTTTTTTCCTGTAAGGGGCCCAAAGCTGCTCACTATATTCTAAGTGTAGCCTGACCAATACATTATAAAGTCTCAACATTACATCCTTGCTCTTATATTATCATCTTCTCAAAGTTAATGCTAACATTGAATTTGACTTCCTTCCCACCAACTCAACCAGCAAGTTGGCCTTTTAGAGAATCCTGCATGAGGACTCCCAAGTCCCTTTGCAATTCTGACTTTTCATAATGAAGGCTTAGAATGCCTTAGATAGTCTGAAAGATATCACCTAGTATTTGTAGTCACTACTGGGTGTTATGTATGCTGTCTTTCATTCATTCCCTGGCAGATGTGGATCAGGCTGTACACACTCTGTGGATCCATTGAAGACTTGGGCCCTGCGGAGTGTTTCAAATGCATTATCCATCACGGGGAGAGGGTAGCAGTTCTTAATGGTGATTTTGTTGAGTCCATGGTAATCATTTCAGGGACAAAGACCGTCATCTTTCCTTTTGACAAAGAAGAATCCTGCACTAGCTAGGGAGTTGGGTGAATGAAGCCATGATATGGTGCTTCAGTGATGTAGTCATTCATGGCTTGTGTCTCAGGAGGAGAGGGGGAGAAGAGAAGGTCCTGAAGATGGATGGTGCCTGAGAGAAGGTCAATCGTGCAATCGTGTCATCTGTGTGAGGCAGCAGAGTACTGACCTCCCTTTTATTGAAGGCGATGGCTTAAGTCTTGATATTCCTGTGGGAGTTTGGTGAGACTGAGGGTTTCCTCTGTCTCCACGATTTATGGAGTGAAGTCAACTGAGGTTGCAGGCAAGTAGTCCGGCAGGTGGGTCTCCAACTCAGCCGCGACCTAGATGATGAAGTGATCTAGGAACATGAGCGGAGATCCAGGAGTAAACCACGATAAGAGGAGTGTTGAATGAGTCACAAGGAATTGGATCGACTCATGGTGCTCTCCAGTGCTCATGTCCACAGGCCGTGTGCACTCTCTGACTATCCCAGACCCCCAAGGGACATCCGCCAATGGCCGTGATATTGAAGGGGTGAGAGAGAGGTTCAGTAGTGAGGCCAAGCTGCACACACAGAGTCCATTCCAGAAAGTTGTCTGCTGCAGCGGAATCTAGCAAAGGCACCTGTGCACGTAGTGCTGACAGAGAACGGAGGAGGACAGAGGGAATGAGACGGGCTATGGTGCTGAAATGAGGGGCCAGGAGGAGCTTGTCAGATAGGTGGCCCCTCCTCTCACCTGAAGATTCCATTTCCCAGAAGCAGTCGGCATTTGATGCATTGGTGACCAGCTGCTTTGCAGTAGGCACATACTGTAAGGTGTTTTTCCACTGACGCTTGCCCTCTTGAGGGGTTAAGGGAGCTGCATGGTCTCTGGAGGCATTGGTGGTGAGGGTCCTACAGCCTGACATTGTTCTGGGAATGGAACTGGGGGCCTGGCTGATAACCTGAAGGGTCATTCCATAAGACACTTGTCAATATGGCGAACCGGAGTGATACGACTTCCAAGGTTGGTGAGCAACTCCAGGGTCAAAAGCTCATCTTTCAAGTGTTCTGAGAAGCAACACATCTGCATTCCAGCTGCACTCCACCATGAAGGTCCTGAATTCCATGGTGTCATCAAGTATAGAGCATGAGCCTTGGTGCGGGCAAAGTATCAGATCCACTGCCCCCCTTCTACTTCCCGGATGGTCAAAAATCCCAGCATATCTCAGCATGAAATCCTCATATTTGTTGGAAATCGTGACTTTACTGTCCCTGTTAGCAGTGGCCTAGGACAGAGTTCATCCAATCAAGAGGAAGATGAGGAAAGTGATCTCAGCCTAGTCCGTGAAGTGGAGATGACCGGAGCTCAAAGTGTAAGACACACTGGGGCACGAAGTTGGGGCCTCAGGTTAGAGACCCATCAAAGTGTCCAGCAGAGAAATCCAGAGCTCAGAGGGAGAAGGTTGACTGGCACAGGGTTGCTGCACTGAGGTGGGAGTTGGATGAGAGTGCTGGACAGGTGATCAGTGGTTCCTTGCTGCCTCTGGATCATGTGCTTGTGTCAGTAGACAGCTTCCTTAGGGTGAGCATACCTCTGCTGGGTCAATCAGCAGTTCACTCATCCTGTCAGGAAATGTAGAGGAGTCTTGACACAAAAGCAGAGCAGCTGAGATGACTTAGTAGCAATGATAATTTTAATAATAGACAGCAAGATAACAAGCCATAAGGGGACACAAACCAAGAAAGAACTGAAAATAAGCACAACAGGCAACAATGTAAACTTTAGGCAAAGGAAGTGAATGCTAGGAGCAACTCGACCGAGGCCAGCTGGTTCAATGAGAGAAGAAGGAGGTGGTGGATGAGAACTAGGGATAAGTAGACTGCAGGTGAATGCTGTTAGCTGGGTGGAAGCTGGGAGGTGCCTACATGTGCCAGTGAAAGCAGGCCTGACAGTATCACATACAGGCAGGAGAAATTTCATTTAATTTGATACCATTGTCAGCATAGATATTATGGCCTGTTCATGTTCTGTACTGCTCTGTGTTCTAAAATCAATTAATTTGACATAACTCTGAGCTCTTCATTTTCAAGAGCACTATTTTAATAATTTGTTACTGAGAGACATGTGGATGATGTTTGGAACACATTTTCTGCAGCTGTGTCTGGGTTTGCATCCTTTATTGGTGAAGAAGCCATCTTTCTGGTAAACACAAAACTAAACTCTATCTGCTTGCTTAAACAGATGTAAAAGATTCCAATGTACCATTCATAAAATGGAGTGGATATGCTATTGGTTTCTAGCCTAACACTTATTTCTTAGCTGAGTAATTCAAACATGAGACCCATTTACGCTGAAGTTCGTAAAATTGGCTGCTGCCTTACCCAACATTACACTCAGAGGCAGTAAACATAAATTCTATTCTTAATTCTTTAAATGTTATGGTATGTTATCCACTGTTCTATAGTGCTGTTTGCTTTTGTTGAGACTATTCAGTCTTTCCTGTAGGATCCTCCTTCAGCTGTCTCACTTGTTTCCTTATCTCTAGATCACCAAACCTCTTCTCACCTCTCTGTAATCAAACTCTAATGAGCATGGCACATTCTCAGGGGTGCAACTTCTTAACCAAAGCCATGGCTACTGTCACAAGGGGATGCAAAAATTCAGTGGTTTTACTTACAGCACAGCTACAAAACTTTCCTGACGTCTGGGCCAATCCTCTCCCCTCAGCCATTATCACTAAAGCAGATTATGTGTTCATGCTTGTCAGACCATGTGACGGAGACAGAGAACAAATGTATTTTTTGGAGAGATTGGAATATACAGCTGTTAAACTGTGCTTCAGACACGAAGATGAAGATGAGAGAGCACTTAGAATACAAAGTATGTAGTAGAGGACTGGAATTTGTGAATGCAGGTGAATGGCTCAATGAAAATACCACATCTCACTCCTACATTAGAACAGTGATTACATTGGAAAAATAATTAATTGATTGTAGAGCACTTGATATCTGAAGTGTGCTTCTTTGCCAAAAAGTTTTCTAGGACAAGGAAATTTAGGGCTACAGATATTGTAAATTGTAACATACAAGGAGTGATTGATAAGTTTGTGGCCTAAGGTAGAAGGAGTCAATTTTAAAAAACCTAGCACGATTATTTGTCCTACATCTACACACTTAGTCCAGCAATCATGGAGCATACGGATCCCTTCTTAGTAGATGTTGGCCTCTTAGATCTCCAGGAGTGGTCCACAGCAGGGCTGTTTGATGAGTTTGTGTCCTAAGGTAAAAGGAAATGAGTTATTAACTTCAAACTTCTGCATTTTCACTCAAAGAGTTGAACTGCACGTGCATGTAATGAGAGCTGTATAACTCATCTCCTTCCACCTCAGGCCATGAACTTATAAATCACCCCTGCTGTGGACCACCTGGAGATCCAAGATGCTCTCGTTACAAGCCACAAGCATCCCTAGTGCAATACAGTGACTAGAATTTTGTGTAATCCCAACAAGAATATATTATATTAATGCTGCTTAAAATCCCACTATCAGCTCCTGGGGATTATGTATTGCCGTTTTGAACAACTGTGACTTTTTTGTCTTATTTACAAGTACTTCATGGTATGCAATATTTTCATTTAACCATCTAGTCATATTCACAAATCCCATTCCTGTATGACATTCTTTAATCCATCATTTACCCCATATTCAGAGTGCTTATTTCATTCAGCTCATTGTATTCAAAGCAAACTTTACTCTCTTTACATTCTAATCTGTCCAAAAACCATTTGTTCTGCTGTTACACCTCTCATCTTCCATTCTGTATCACCAGGAAATGTAACTAGCTTAATTTCTGTATTCATTTACAAATTTAAAGTGTGTAATTAAGGAATGTGGCCCCACTTCCAGTACTGAGTCAGCTGCAAATCATCCTCTATTCCTGGTCAGTTTAAATCCATACCTATTAGTGATATAACGCTCTAAATGAATAATTTCCAAGATAGTTCAATACCACACTGACTATCATCTGTTCTGTGGACTTACTGCCTTTGCATCTTTTCTCATAAACTTACATCTCGATACTAAGGGGATGGATTTTGACAAGAGTTTCCTGTTGTATTTATGCCTTTCTTTGGACCAAGGTCAACTTCTTCTCCAAAGTTACAGTGGGTTATTGACTGAGACCACCTTGCAGCCATCCCACGTATAATGATCAGCCTCAGGGTTGGGGGTAGAGATAAATTCATTCCATCTAACCTATTGGATCTAGTGCACACACTTCTCATAGCATTAGATACTCAGAAAGATAAGTTTTTGCTTTGATTATAACATTGCATGATTAGTAAGTATGAATCAAATCAAACCAAAGTCTTTAGTAAATTCAGTCATATTTATTTATTTACAGTATTTACAGATAAAATGCAGAATATGCCCCTCCAAGCCCTTTGAGCCATACCACCAGCAACCTGTGATTCAACCCTAGCCTGATCACGGGACAATTACAATAACCAATTAACCTACTAACCAGTATGTCTTTGGCTAGTGGGGTAAACTAGAAACCTATGCATTCCACAGGGAGGACATACAAACACTTTACAGAGGATGTCAGGATTGAATGCCAATATCCAACGTCCCAAGGTGTAATAGCATCACGATAACTGCTCACCCCATTTGCAGAAGCTACCAATGAATTCATGGATGAACATTATTATGCTCAAGTTATTTCTCCAGATAAAATAATGAACAATCAATTCTGTCAAAATATATATTTCCTTCATTCCTATAATTACACACAATTACTTCTGTTGGCTCCATCAGGCAACGAGGAAAAAAAACATTAGGAATGTGATTCTAATCAAAATTCATTCCAGTAAGTGTTTCCCCAAGGCTTCTTCCCAAGCCCAAATATGTTTGCACTAACTTGGTGTCTTGGCACTCACGTGTATTGATATAGGCTGATGACATAGCTCTTCTTCACAGTCCATTCTCATTAAATTAAATTTGAAATAGGCCTTCAGAGTAAAATAGAATGTATAGATTCCTCAGGTTTGCTAAACACTTATGTAAATTTACCTTTGTTTGCATTCCCTTAAAATTAGCTGTAGAGTTGAACTTAGCAGTCATGGCAGTCAATTACATATAATGTAACCACTGATAAAATAAAATGGTAATGTTTTAAATTGTAATATAAATGGCTGTGGCCATTGATTTTTAAAATTTTTTTATAATCTTCTTGTCAATACACATTTGTCGTGATTAACAAGTGATTCAAGATGCAATGTACTTCAATAACTATAATGGCAATACAGAAAGAAAAGCGTCCAGTTGTCTGGTAGAGTTGATATGCTTTAATGAGAAACATTTGTCTAGAATTTAGATTTCACCCTTTGGTGTTCTCAACATACTCTAAATTTAGTTATAACATCCAATTGGTTGCAAGATCAGATGAAATTAGGCAAAAATACTTCAAAAACAGCATGTAGAATCATGCGTTAAAGTAAACCTGTGCAGTTACCATTGGGAACAATATGACAAGCCATGACATTGTTGGGTTAACTGCTGGGAGGAGTATCAAATAAAACGTGTTGTCGATTGCAAAAAGACAGTTCTGCTGAGGAGAAAGGTGGGGAGGAAGCACTCAGCAATCTCTTGTTCTCAGTATATCCTGGTTCGAAGATCTGCCCTTTAAGTTTGCATGCTACAAGTAGCCCAATGTCACTAGAAGCTGCACAATGATGGACATGCTACAATTAATCATACATAATTGTATCAAGGATGAATTTCCTGATGGGCAAGAGGTGACCCTGGAATAATTGCTTAGTGATCAACTCTACGTATAACTATACAATTTGTGCAGCATAAGCAGTCATAAACTGATTAATTTCTTAGTGATTTTTCCCAGCTCAACTTTATTTTAGACAAGTGGCACCATCATCTGCTGGAAAAGATTTGCAAATATTTTTTGCAAAGATGATAATACATTAAATATAGGGTATTTTCAGGCGTTTTCCACTGATGTTGGGTGGGACTACATCTAGGAGTGAAGGGTTAAAGGTGAAGGGTGAAAGGTTTAAAGGGAACATGAGGGGAAACTTCTTCACTCAGAAGGTCATGAGAATGTGAAACAAGTTTCCTGCACAAGTGGTGCATGCAAGCTAAATTTCAATGTTTAAGAGAAGTCTGGATATGTAAATGGATCATGGAGGGCAATGGGAGTAGGCAGATTAAATGACTTGGCATAGAATAGATGGGCTTGAAGGGCCTGTATTGGTGCTACACTTTTCTATGACTCTATTATAGTGCAAGTCCAGTAGCTAATTTGGAAATTAAGCAAAATAATGCCTATTAAGAGGAAATTATGAGCACCTACAAACTAAGGTCTGGGATTTCATTTAGTATTGATGTTAAGAGTTGTTCTTATTATACTTTGACCAATATTGAATGGATTTTCAGGTATCAGATTTGGATAATTGTGGAATGTACCATCAATGTATTTCTTGTTTACATTTAATTTTTACTGATTTCTGTGTCTGCGCTTTGCTAAAGGGAACACAGCATATAGATAGATAGATAGATAGATAGATACTTTATTCATCCCCATGGGGAAATTCAACTTTTTTCCAATGTCCCATACACTTGTTGTAGCAAAACTAATTACATACAGTACTTAACTCAGTAAAAAAATATGATATGCATCTAAATCACTATCTCAAAAAGCATTAATAATAGCTTTTAAAAAGTTCTTAAGTCCTGGCGGTAGAATTGTAAAGCCTAATGGCATTGGGGAGTATTGACCTCTTCATCCTGTCTGAGGAGCATTGCATCGATAGTAACCTGTCGCTGAAACTGCTTCTCTGTCTCTGGATGGTGCTATGTAGAGGATGTTCAGAGTTTTCCATAATGGACCGTAGCCTACTCAGTGCCCTTCGCTCAGCTACCGATGTTAAACTCTCCAGTACTTTGCCCACGACAGAGCCCGCCTTCCTTACCAGCTTATTAAGACGTGAGGCGTCCCTCTTCTTAATGCTTCCTCCCCAACACGCCACCACAAAGAAGAGGGCGCTCTCCACAACTGACCTATAGAACATCTTCAGCATCTCACTACAGACATTGAATGACGCCAACCTTCTAAGGAAGTACAGTCGACTCTGTGCCTTCCTGCACAAGGCATCTGTGTTGGCAGTTGTTGCATTGCATCTAATGTAATATGGGTTTGCAAGGGAAGTATTTTCCTTTGCAGCTGTGCTGTTGCTTTCAGGAAGAGTGAAGAGACTGCAATGAGAATTTCGGTAGAAGATTTGAACCAAGATGATGGTATGAATACACTAATAAATATATTTGACTGTTTTTTGAAGGAAGAGAAGTATCAGATTTATGAGGCATATACAGACTTCAACAAAATTTACAGAGATAATTCTAAAAATATGGCTGATTATATTATTTATTTTGAAGATACACAATGGAATACACAATGGAACTTGCTGATGCAGTATTAGCTTTTAAGTTGTTAGATACTACATGTCTAGACATAAAGGACAGACAGCTAGTGTTAACTGCATGTACAGAACTTAAAATTACATCTATGAAATCAGCAATAAGGAGGATTTTTGGAGAAAAGGCCGCTAAGACAACAGTCGGAATTAGTTTGAGCCAGGAAATGGCATACTTCACTGAGCAAAAATGAGGGTATAGCAAGTGTAGATCCTAGAGGGACCAGACAAGGGTACGATTACCTGGCACAAATCCAATAAACAAGAATGGTAGGAGAGATTGAAATGTGCCGTATGTCTTAGTATTTACCACTGGGCAAGAAAATGTCTGCACAGAACTGAACAAGTTAGGCTAACTGAAGAAAACAACAAATCCGAAGATGTAGAAGAGTGCCATATCACATCGTTTGTGAAGGAATCATTTACTAATGCAGAGACATCTGAGGCATTGATGAGTTCACACGTTTCAGTGCTGGTAGCATTGTAGATACAAAGGAACCCCCAGAGATAGTAAAAAAAACTTCTTCTATTCCTGGATAAGTGTGCATGGCCCACCTCATAAAGTATTCAGTGATTATGGTGGTGAATTTTAACAACGATGAATTCAGAGATATAGCAGAGAACCTTAACATTTGAAACAAAGATGATAGCAGCAGACAGTCCCTGGAGTAATGGACTTCTGCAGCGATACAATCAAAAGCTTACTGAAATAATGTTGAAGGTAAAGGAAAACATTGGTTGTGATTGGAACACAGCCCCGAACTGGACCCTTATGGCAAAGAATACCAAGTACAATGTACGTGGCTATAACCCATATCAGAATCCAAACCTTCCCTCACTACTGGTTGACAGACCACCTGCTCGAGAGGGCACTACAAGGAGTGAGTAGGTTGGGGAACATATTTCAGCACTGCATGCATTAAGGAAGACTTTCATTGAAGCAGAGTGTTCAGAGAGAGCTCAAAGTTCTGTTGTACAACAGACACAGGGAAGATAGTGTATTGCAAAAGGGCAGACTGAACAGAATTGGTCAGGATGGAGTCGTAGTATTCGTGAGACATGGAGGTGCATACTGTGTGTGAGAGTGCATCATTCCGGACTACATAAAGCACAAACTGAAGACCATCAGAGTTCCATGGAGAATGACACAAAAACTGAAAAGCACTTACCTGGTACACTGTCACAAAGTACAGACACGGATGAGGAGAGTGCAGTTGGGGGCTCAATAGAGTTACTCCACAGTGGCACAGAAAGCATTGAAGAGAGTGCAGCTGGGGACTCAACAGAATTGCCTGAACAGAAATCATCACAACTACAAAGACAACATGGAAGTTTCAGTTTTAAAACAGGACAACAGTGAGATTTGTAGACCAAGATACTGGTATCTCATACAAAGCAGAAGTTTTAGGACGAGCAGGCAAAGCCACTGGGAGAATCAAAAGTTGGTAGAACTTGAATTACTTAGGATGAGTCACGGTCACTGGTACTGCTGGGTTAGTCGACATGTCATGTGTAGACAGACTTCATAATCAATCAAGTATAGATCAGGCTGGATCATCTGCAAAATGTTAAGATGAAGATGAAGGTGTTATAGTAACTAAAGAGGAGTCATTTGAATCTGCAAAACAGGATGTAATCAGTAGCTGGAGAAATAATGGAGTGTTTGAGGAAGCCAGAGATATTGGCCAGAAGACAGTGTCCAAAAGATGGGTGTACATCATGAAAGAAACCTCAATAGAAATTACACCAAAAGCATGCCTGGTGGCTAGAGGTTTTAAGGAACTGAACATAAGCGAACTCAGGAAAGACTCACTAACATGTGCATCAGAGTCTCTCTAACTACTTCTCTCAATGATATGTCGAAAGCATTGGCAATGCCTTTGCACGGACATAAAATCCGCATTCTTACAAGGGATGGAGCTGTCATGTGACATTTACTTTAACCATTCCCCCCCCCCACCCCGCCTGAAGCCAGCGGTGAAGGAACACTGTGGAAAAAGTGCATGCATGGTCCAGCTGATGCATTACTCTACTGATATAAAAAGGTCAAGGAAGTAATGGTGAAGACAGGTGGAAAGATGTCACAAGTGAATCCGACTGTTTTTTACTGGCAAGATTCAAGATGTCATGTGAGTGGAGTACTTGCTCGTCATGTATGACTTCATATGGGGAGGCTCACAAAACTTTGCCACCTCAGTTATTCTTCAGCTAAAGTCCGCCTATCAGGTTGGGTGTGAGAAACATGAAGGATTCTGCTCTGTAGGGATAGACATCCTTGCTGTTGACAGACAGTACAACTGCACCAAGAAAGCTACATCAGAAATCTTCAGACAATCCGCATGGAATCCTCACGTGTCACACAATGGATACGTTCATAAGTGAAGCTGAAGCTGACAAATTAGGTGAAAGAGAGGTCAGGTTCTATGGATAGCAAGGCAGAGCAGACCTGACATCATGTTTGATGCCTGCAACTTGTCATCCAGCACAAAAAAATACCACAGTGCGAACTTTACATGAGGCAAACTAGATAGTGCACAGAATTCAATCTGAAAAAGTCGTCTTGAAGTTTCAACAGCTTGGAAAAGATTGTGTCTCATTGCTTTCAGTGATGCCTCACTTGGAAATCTTCCTGAAGGAGGTACTTAAGGGGAACATTTTACTGTACTGATGGGAGAAGAGGGAAGATTTTCATCTCTCTACTGGCAATCAGAAAGGATCCAATGAGTTGTACAGAGTATGCTGGCAGGAGAAACCCTTGCAATAACTGAACGTATTGACAATGCTGTTTATCTTTGTCACACTCTATTCTGAGCTTTTCCATGGTGACCCAGTCTACAAATAACTTGTGAACAGACAACTACTCTTTGGTTGATGCCATCAAATCCATCAAGTCAGTTACAGAGAAGAGGCTTCATTTAGAGATAAGCTGCATCAAAGAACTTGTCCAAGCACAGAAAATTTATCACGTGCTATGGTCAACGTCAAAGGAACAACAAGCTGACTGTCTCACAAAGAAGGGAGCACCAGCTCTTGTGCAGTTAAAGGCACTTAGTGAAGACATTTGGTACCTTAAGAATTGTATTAACGTCAAGGGTTAGAACTAATTCTCATATTGTAATGGACATTTGAATTGTCTTTAAATTTAATTTTTATTTAACTTTTTTAATATACATAAAAAAAGAATGGGAGATTGTTGAGTTCTGTTCATTTGTGCTATGTAAGTATTTAGTAAGCATGCGTACTTTCCCTGTTATGCACATGTGTACTGGGGGAGAAAGGAGGAATTGTGGGGTTAAAAGGTATGTATTGAACAGAGATGTTGAAAGTAAAGAATGAGGGGTGACCTCATTGAAACCTATTAAATGGTGAAATGCCTTGTTAGAGTGGATTTGGAGAGGATGTTTCCTACAGTGGGATTGTCTTAGAGCAGTGAACACAGGCTCGGAATTGAGGGGCATCCTTTTAGAACAAAGATGAAGAGGAAGTTCTTTAGCCAAAGAGTGGTGAATCTGTGGAACTCTTTGCCATAGTCAACTGTGAAGACCAAGTCCTTACGTATATTTAAGGCAGAGGTTGATAGATTCTTGTTTGATCAGGGCATGAAGGGATACGGGGGGAAGGCAGGATACTGGAACTGAGAGGAAATTTTGGATTAGCCATGGTGAAATGGAGGAGCAGGCTCAATAGGCCAAATGGCCTAATTTTTCTCCTAAATCTTGTGGACTTATGGTCTAAAGATGTTTAAATGAATGGTGAAGAGAGAGAAGCAACAGCAGAAAAGTGAGCCTGGAGGAGTTAGAGGACTGCTCACAGAAGTTTTCAATCTATCAGTCTACTAACTTAGCTGCAGGTACTTAATAAGACTGAGAAGCATCATAAGAAATGTTTCCATCCTCAAGAACTGCCATCAATGGACTATTGCCCACAACAGGCCCAGTCGCAACATTCCCAAATTATTTCTGTATTAGTCAAATAAAAGCCAGATGCAGGGCTGGATAAAACAACCTTCTGTCACCTGGTTTGCCAATGTTAAAGATTTTGTGGTCGTAGCATTCCTATGGCTTTGCAGTTGAGTTAGTTTCCACTCAATGCTGACACCCAAGGTATTGATGGTAGAGCACCTAGAGATGGTAGTGCCATTGAACATCAGAAATAGATGGTTGGGCATTCTTTTGTTGGAGATGGTCTTTGCCCAGTTGCACAAAGTTTATCAACTCATACCCATACGTGGTCCAGATCTCACTGGAGGCACATGTGGTCTGGCTGATTGCTGAAGAGTAGCAAATAGAACTGAATATCAGGAAACATGCCCACTTCTGACTTAATGGAAGAATGGCAATGGATGGAGCCACTGAAGATGGTTGATCTTAAGCTACTACCCTGAGGTTCTCCTACATTTTGTTCTGGGACTGGGATGATTGATCACTCACACTCACAACCATCCCCATTGACTCCAACTATTGCAATGTTTTCACTTTGATGCCCAGTGACATCAATTCTGTCAGGATGCCATGGTCTTACACTTTGTCAAATGTTGTCTTGATGTCAAGGACGGTCACTCTCACCTCACCTCTCAGCTAATTGATCCATGTTTGGACCAAGGCTGTGTTGAGGTCGGGAGATGTAGTTCGAGCAAAACCCAAACCGGCCTTTAGTGCAAGCAAAAGTGAGTGCAGATGCTGGAAACTGGAGGAACAGCCCGCTGGAGAAACTCAGTGTGTCAAGCTGAATCAGTGGGAGAGAGGAATCTCTGTTGATGCATGTTGAAACCCTGCATCAAGCCCTGTCAACAATTCCTGTCCAGCTGAATTGTCTCCTCAACCCACTGAGGTTCTCAAGCAGATTGTTTGTTGCCCAGATTCCAGAATCAGAAGTCACTTATATCTCCACTATTTCTGAATTTGCTTAGCTTATTCTGTTCTATGCTGTTTTTTCTTGGTGTTTAGCACGTATGCAGTCCTGTACTGAGTATTCACTGGAATGCCATCACATCATTCTGATAATTCCTGGTGCTTTTCCCAGCAAGCTCTTTGTAGCATTTATTCCTGGCTTGATAGTCATAGTTGTTTTTTTTCCATGTCTGGGATCTGGGCTTTGCTGGCAAAGCCAGCGATTATTGTGAGTGATAATGCCATCAGGTTACAGATTGTGTTGTGTATACTTCTGCTGGAGATGATGATCCACAGCACTTTATGGATCCAAGCAGCCAGACTTGTACTGAGTCTGTTAGCATGATTATAGTGCCAGACAGCATGATGAGCAGTGTCCTTAGTGTGAAGATTAATAAGCTAACCTTCTAGACTAAGGTAAGGGCAATTGATTTGGATGTTTGTGTATTATTATCCTCCCCCTTAAAGACAGCCTTGAGGCAGAAAGCCGCTAGTCCCTTGGCTCATCATAGTAGTGCTCCTGTGAAAAGAATCATCAAATGATATAGCACAAAAAGAAAAGCACTATCCTTGTTTAAGTTTTTGCATTTTGCATTTAAAAAAGCAGATTCACATGCAACTATAGAAGAATGCTTGGCTGGAGCCCAGACTCAAAGCCCTTACTGCTGGCATCCCAACCATCCACAGGGTCTGGCTGTGTTCTTTGTTTTCCCTTGCCTCTTGCCCATTTATGTTAGCAGTTAGGAAGAGCTTACCAAATTATTCTGACTGTCCTGTTTTTATCTCCATAGCATTGCATTATTCCTTATTCCAATACTTATTGCCTATTATTAAATATATTTTCATCACCTTTTATCTCAGATACAAATCATAACCAAAATATTTTTTTTCTCATGTTACTTTGTTTCAGAGTTACCTTAATCTGTATCCAATGTTATCTGCCACTGCAAGAACCTCCTATTACTTATACTGTAAAAATCCATTATGTTTTTAACCACCATGACCAAATTTCCTCTTATCTTTCTCTCTTCTCCACAAAAAGTCCCCCATACTCATTCTAGTCTCTGCTTCCATACATATCAAGGAGATTCACAAGGATGTTGCCTGGATTGGGGAGCATGCCTTATGAAGACAGGCTGAGTGAACTCGGCCTTTTCTCCTTGGAGCAACAGAGGATGAGAGGTGACCTGATAGAGGTATATAAGATGATAAGAGGCATTGATCGTGTGGATAGTCAGAGGCTTTTTCCCAGGTCTGAAATGGCTGTCACAAGAGGGCACAGGTTTAAGGTGCTTGGGAGTAGGTACAGAGGAGATGTCAGGGGTAAATTTTTTACACAGAGGGTGGTGAGTGCGTGGAATGGGCTGCCAGCAACAGTGGTGGAGGCAGATACGATAGGGTCTTTTAAGAGACTTTTGGATAGGTACATGGAGCTTAGAAAAATGGAGGGCTATGAGTAATGCTAGTAATTTCTAAGGTAGGGACATGCTCAGCACAACTTTGTGGGCTGAAGGGCCTGTATTGTGCTGTAGGTTTTCTATGTTTCTATATCAGTCTCCTTCTCAATACTCCCCATCACACTCCACACTTGGCTCCATCTATTCATTATTGCCAATATCACTCCCCGCCAACTAGCCCACCCACTCTCTCATCTGGTTCTATCAACAGCCAGCTTCTGTCTCACTCCTGCCCCTCACCGCTTCATAACAGCTATCTTTCCTCTACCTTCACACCTGATGCAGAGTATTAAGGAATAGGACAGGTCAGGAATATCATCACAGACAGACATATTGAGAATCTATAAGTCCTTCTGTATCAGGATGTATGACAGAAAGGTCACAGAGAGCCAGAACTTCCTGTGCTCTATCACAATGGTCTTAAGCAGCAGTGGTTGGGAATGACGAGTTACTGTCCCTCAAGGGGCCGACAGCCATGTGCTGGAGTTCAGTAAAATGATGGTTTACCGACTGAATTGTGTGGGACTGGATAGGCCTATACCTGCAGGAAACCATGCAGCACCATGTTTCCAGCTGGCAACGTGTCAACTTCCACGATGAAGAGCATTATCATCCTGATCCATTCAGCAGAAGGGAGAAAAAATAGACATCAGGAGATGGCAACTCATCTCACTTTTGAATGTGGACTACCAGATCCTGTCGATGGTCACCACCTGTCAGGTCATCACTAGTGAGATCGTCAGCTCCAGGGCAACTCATCCACCCAGACCAACCTGTGCCGTTGTACCCAGCAGGACAATATCAGGCATGCCATCCCTAAGTGCAGGGCACACTGAGGGGTAGGCATGAACACCTCCATGTTCTTCTTGGACCAGTAGAAGGCTTTTGACAGAATATTGTACTTGTCTATGAAGGGTTTTGGTGAGGGAATCAAGAAATTATGCCAATTGCTCTACACAAACATCAATAGTGCAGTCCAAATCAATGAGTGGGAAAAAACATTCCTTCCCCATCAGTTCTGTCATAAGGTCCACTCTTCCCTGTCTTGTTTGTATGTTGCACAAAACCACTTGCAGAAACCACAGAAAGTAGAAGGGCATACGACAAAAGACACTCAGATAAGTGTCTCCCAGAGCATAGATTACTTCACTTCACTGTGTTCTGCTCAGATACAAGTCAGTCTGAAAACGGATCAGACTTGCAACCAGTATGAGCTGGCCCTGATAGCCAGAGTTAACTGCGGCGAGAGCAAGGCCAGTCTCTTTCGCAACTGGCCCACTATTGCCATTCACCATTAAGTCTCAAAGTTTACTATATTTCCATAATTCGTTTCATCTGCATGCTTTGAAAATATGCCCTGCAGACTAAGTGTCAGATTATTAATCAGGTATCTTAAAGAAAATTCATTTTGAGCTACAACACTTGTTTTTCGTGTCTGAAACACAATGGTGCTGTTTTCTTTCCTTTATTTAATGTTTTAGCATCATGGCCACTGGCCCTTTAATCTCATGAGCTTCAGTGGATGTACTGAAGCAGTGCTCAGCAGGGTGGGCATAGCCACAGATGGGTGTGCTGCCACTCAAAACAATGTGACATCTGGCCTATCAAGATTCCTGCTGAGGTGACAATACACGAGCCCAGGATAGAACAGGGTCAGGCTGTCAAAACAGCACCAGATATAGCTGACATGGATACAGAGCCATCCAAGTACATCATTGGAAGATCAAACGTCACAGCAGGCTGCCATGGAAACCTTGCGTCAGACAGCAGCAAAATTCTTCCAATACAGAAACATTTTGTAAAAGTAATGGTCCAAATTTGCAGTTGTAATGATGATAAAAACCATTAGTATTCTTCATCATTAATCACAAAAAACCAGACCATGGTGTTATTGCTTCCACCTTAATCCCATATGCCCTTTTGATTTATTTATTTCAAAATCCACAAAACATTTACATTTTTATAAAAATTAGAGATTTTGACTCCTGATTTGTTGTTTGCTAGAATTCTTAGATCAACTTGATGACACCATTGTTGATGGATGTCACAGATCCTCAGGGCAATAGAGAACAACTCATGTCAAATACGGAAATACACAGTATTAAGCTCACTTAATATTTGTAGGCAACCTCAGAAGCTTTGGGGAGAAGGCTCTCTGTCTAGAGGCTTCCTACCACTAGACGTGTAACATTTCTAATGCTTCACAGATGAATCATTGAAGAAGCAAACTTAGTGTCTTTGATTCATTGTAAGAAAATGCATTTAATTAATGATACAGTGAGTGTAGAGAAAGACATGCCCTGGTAGTATTCTCTGTTTATATTGTGAATAAAGTATATCTTTGGAACAAATAAACTTTCGGGTTAAAGTAATAATTTTTTTAAATGACTGGAATATATAGGCCAATAATTTGAGTACACAATACTTCAAGTTTCCACAGCAGGCAAAGCTCATTCACTAATGATTTGGGTAAATGGTTACTGGATCAAGTATTATTACAATGTAGTGGTAACTTATGTGGTCTTAATGCGAAGAAATAGAAAGTGGTATATGGTATAAACACTGGTTATATTGTGCATGGGAAAAGTATAGCAGCAAATGTTGTTTGTAATGTGTCTTTAGATCTTGGCATTTTGCAAGCTAGGCTGCATTACATATTGCTCTAGTAACTAGTCTTACTGTAAACATTATCCTTCTGTTGTGACTTGCCTTTGAGTTTCTACTTTTTCATGATGCAGAGACAAGTCATACAGTATGCAGCAGATGGCAATGATTCTTAAGGCTCCAGGGGTTGCAATATAATGCATCTCTTCATCTGTGGAGTGATTCCAAGCACCATGTCAAAACTCCCATCTGCATGCCTTTTAATCATCCTTGTTACATCATGAGGGTTTTTTAAAATCTGTTGTCCATACTAAACACAAATTGTGGCTGTACAGATTAGTCTTGATCCCCAAGGAGTCCTCACTTACCATTTAGTTACTTGTAAATGAGCTGAGTATTGATGAAGAGAGTGGTCCAGAACTAGGCACTCATCTACGTAAATCTGTTTCGTAAACATGAAGCAAAGATGGACCAAAATGCTTTCGGTTCATATTGACCAATGTCTACACAGGTGTATGAAAGGTCCAGTGTAAGGAACCTGCCCATTTAGAATTATGCATTTTTGACGTTGCTTTGTCTGTCAATGGCAAATGTGCTGAGTCGGTTAATAATGAACCTGATTTGTATCCATGCGCAGAGAGCAGGTAGGCAGTGCAAATATCCTAAACTCTAGTCTGAAAGAGGAGAAGTGCATAAATAAATAAGTCTGGAGACCACTGACAGTGTCAAATGATGACAATCTTGTCAGAAAGTTGTTCTGAAGAAGATAGCAGAATCTTGTTATCCTCAACCTGCTAGACCTCGGCCTCCTGAGGCAACACTCTTTAGCTATTTTCTGGTGGCTGGTACTTAAACAGGAGATGCAATCACCATGTCAAGAGGGGAACCATATGTACACAATGAAGACTGCCTGACATTGGTGACAGCTGTCATCTGCTCTTTCAACGTTTCTGACGCTAAAAGCTAAGTAGTTGCACTCTGAATTCAGTACACTTTACAGTTAGTGTTCTGTAGTCTGAAAGTTAATGGTTCAGCAGTTTATGTGTCAATGCCAACAGGTAGCATGGTATTATAGTGGTTGATTGATAGAGATGAGAGAATACACTCTGTATTCAATAATGATATTTATGTAATACCATAAATTCACTTGAAGTGTCAATGCTTGCAAGTTAAATTCATCAACCACTCACTTTCCATACAGTGTCACATCAAAACAACTTTCTTTCAACCACTTGCAATAAATTGAAAACTGTTGGGGAACTTAGAAAATAAACAATAATCATGTGCACATACAGTATACAAAATAGGTAGATGATATTGTATGCAGTTGGGCACTGGAAGGAATTATATGGGCTTCACTGAGTTGTGGCTGAAAGAAGATTATATCTGGGAGCTTAACATCCAAGGATACACATTCTATTGAAAGGACAGGAAGGGAGCAAAGGGTTGATTCTGTTGGTAAAAAATGAAATCAAGTACTTAGAAAGAGGTGACATAAGATCAGAAGGAGTAGAATTGTTGTGGGTAGAGCTAAGAAACTGCAAGTGTAAAAAGACCATGGTGAAAATGATCATATATACAGACCTCCGAAAACAGCAAAGATGAGGGCTACAAATTACAATAGAAGATGGAAAATGCATGTCAAAATGGGCAACGTTGCTATAATCATGGGGTTTTCAATGATGACACAACCAGGGAAGTCAAAACCAACATAAAAGCAAAAGAGTGGGGATATAATAGAGCAAAAATTATTGGGAAGTTTTAAAAACCAACAGAAAGGAACTACAAATACCATAAGGAAATAAAAGATTAAATATGAAAATAAGCAAACCAAAAAATACAAAAGAAGACACCAAATGTTTTTTCAGATATATAAAGAGTAAAAGAGAGGTGAGAGCAGATATCGTGCCATTGGAAAATGATGCTGGAGTAATAGTAATGGTGGACAAGAAAATGGCAGATAAACTGAATAAGTACCTTGCATTAGTCTTCACTGTGAAAGATACTAGCAATAAGCTAGAAGCTCAAGAGTATCAATGGGCAGAAGTGAATGATGTTACCACTACTATGGAAAAGGTGACTGGGAAACGGAGAGGTCTGAAGATGGATAAATCACCTGGACCAGATGGTCTACACTCCAGGGTGCTGAAAGAAGTGGCTGAAGAGATTCTGGAAGCATTAGTAATGATCTTTCAAGAAACAACATATTCTGGCATGGTTCCATAGGACTAAAAAATTGTAAATGTCACTCCACTCTTCAATAAGAGAGAGAGGTAGGAATAAAGGAAATTATAGGCCAGTTAGTCTGACGTCAATGCTTGGGAAGATGTTGGAGTCAGTTTTTAAGGATGTAGTTTCATGGTGCTTGGAAGCACGATAATATAGGCCAAAGACAGCATGGTTTCCTTCAGTGAAAAACTTGCCTGACAAATCTGTTGGAATTCTTAGAAGAAATAACAAGTAGGATAGACAAAGGAGAATCGGTGGATGTTGTGTACTTGGATCCTCAGAAGGACTTTGACAAGGTTACCTACAAGAGCCTGTTTAACAAGTTATGAGCCCATGATTTTAACAGAAAAGATTCTAGCATGGATAAAGCAGAGGCTGATTGACAGGAGTCAAAGAGTGGAAATAAAAGGGGCTTTTTCTGGTTGACTTGTGGTGTTCCACAGGCGTCTGTGTTAGAACTGCTTTTTTCACATTATATGCCAATGATTTGGATGATGGAATTGATGGCTTTGTTGCAAAGATTGCCAATGATATGAACATAGATGGAGAGACAGGTATTGTACAAAAGGGCTTAGATGGATTAGCAGAATGGGCAAAGAAGCGGCAGATAGAATACAGTCAGGAAGTATATGGTCATACACTTTGGTAGAAGAAGTAAAAATGTAGAATATTTTTTAACTGCAGAGAAAATTAAAAAATTTGGGCTGCGAAGAAACTTGGGAATCTTCATGCAGCATTCCCCGAAGGTTAATTTGCAGTTTGAGTCAGTGGTGAGGAGGACAAGTGGAATGTTAGCATTCATTTTTAGAGGACTAGAATAGAAAGCAAGGATGTAATGTTAAGGTGGTGATGTGGCCTCACTTGGAATTCTCTGAGAAGTTTTGGACTGCTTATCTAAGAAAGGATGTGCTAACATTGGAAAGGGTTCAAAGGAGGTTCCCAAAAATGATTCCAGGATTGAAAAGCTTATCATATGCGGAGCGTTTGATGGTTCTAGGCCTGACCTCACTGGAATTCTGTAGAATGAGTAGGGATCTCATTGAAACCTATCATATGTTGAAAGGCCTTGACAAAGTGGATATGGAGAGGATGTTTTCCATGTTGGAAGTCTAAGCTCCAAATGAAATATAGCCACTGTCATGTCTTCTTTGTAACTGCATCGATGTTTTGGGCCCAGGAGAGATCCTCAGAAATGTTGACATGCAGGAACTTGAAATTGCTCAACCTTTCCACTTCTGATCCCTCGATGACGACTGGTGTATGTTCCCTTGTCTTATCCTTTCTGAAGTCCACGATCAATTCTTTGGTCTTACTGACGTTGAGTGCAAGGTCGTTGTTGTAACCTCACTCTACCAGCTGATCTATCTCACTCCTGTATGCCTCCTCATCACCATCTGAAATTCTTCCAACAACAGTTGGCAGAATATTAGTTGTCAGCAAATTTATAGATGGCATTTGATTGCTACCACTCATGGGTATACAGAGTAGAGCAGTGCGCTGAACACACATCCTTGAGGTGCCCAGGTGGTGATTATTAATGAGAAGGAGATGTTGTTTCCATGTGGTGGAGAGGTTCTTAAATTACTAGATACAATGGGACATATAGTTTGAAGTGTGTGTATTTTAATGCTACAAATGTTTTGGATAAACGTGATGAACTTAGAGCATGGATCAGTACATGGAACTATGATGTTGTGGCCATTACAGACAGAGAAGGACAGGAATGGGTGCTTAATATCCCAGGCTTTTAGAGAAGATAGAGAGGGAGGTAAAAGAGATGGGGAAGTTGTACTACTGAGTCTATATGGATAGAACTCCAAAATAGGAAGAGTGCAATCACTCTGGGATTGTACTACAGACCCTCCAATAGTCATGAGGACATTGAAGAACAGACGGGTAATCAGATTAAGGAAAGATGTAAAAACAATACTTCAACTTCCCTAATATAAACTGAGATGTGACTGCAAGAGATTTAAATAGCGCAGTGTTTATTAGGTGCATCGAGGAGGGTTTATTAAATCAATAAGTAGATAGCCCATCAAAAGAGGGTCAGTGCTGGACCTGGTGTCAGGTAGTGAGCCTAACCAGGTGACTGAACATTCAGGGGCTGAGCAGTTAGGGAACAGTGACAATAACTCTTTAAATCTTAGAAGGTTCTAATCTTCCTTAGAAGGTTGGCGTCATTCAATGTCTGTAGTGAGATGCTGAAGATGTTCTATAGGTCAGTTGTGGAGAGCGCCCTCTTCTTTGTGGTGGCGTGTTGGGGAGGAAGCATTAAGAAGAGGGACGCCTCACGTCTTAATAAGCTGGTAAGGAAGGCGGGCTCTGTCGTGGGCAAAGTACTGGAGAGTTTAACATCGGTAGCTGAGCGAAGGGCGCTGAGTAGGCTACGGTCAATTATGGATAACTCTGAACATCCTCTACATAGCACCATCCAGAGACAGAGAAGCAGTTTCAGCGACAGGTTACTATCGATGCAATGCTCCTCAGACAGGATGAAGAGGTCAATACTCCCCAATGCCATTAGGCTTTACAATTCTACCGCCAGGACTTAAGAACTTTTTAAAAGCTATTATTAATGCTTTTTGAGATAGTGATTTAGATGCATATCATATTTTTTACTGAGTTAAGTATTGTATCTAATTAGTTTTGCTACAACAAGTGATTGGGACATTGGAAAAAAGTTGAATTTCCCCATGGGGATGAATAAAGTATCTATCTATCTATCTATCTTAAGCAAGCTATAGATAAAGATAAGCATGGACCTTGTGGGAGGGTATTAAATTGGAGCAGGACAAATTATGAGAGCATTAAGCAGGAACGAGGGAGAGTTAATTGGGAACAGTTGTCTTTTGACAAGTCCACATCCAACATGTGAAGCGTGTTTTAAGACCAACTACACAGAGTACAGGACAGGTATGTTCCCGTAGGAAGGGCAAGAATGGCAAGGTAAGAGAACGGTAGAGGTTGAGGGAGGCAATGGACCATGAAAAGTTTGTAATAATGGATGCTGCCTTTCAGAGACACCACTCCCTGAAGTAGGCTAGTACCCAAGATGGAGCTGACTAAATTTACAACTCTCTGCAGCTTCTTTTGGTCAGGTGCAGTAGCACCCCCCCCCCCCCCACCCCCCACCATACCACCCTGTCAGAATGCTCTCCACGGTACATCTATAAAAGTTTCTGAGTGTATTTGTTGACATGCCAAATCTCTTCAAACTCCTAATGAAGTGTAGCCACTGTTTTGCCTTCTTTATAACTACATTGATATGTTGGGACCAGGTTAGATCCTCAGAGATCTTGACACCCAGGAACTTGAAATTGCTCACTCTCTCCACTTCTGATCCCTTTGTCTTACCCTTCCTGAAGTCCACAATTAGCTCTTTCATCTTACTGACATTGAGTGCCTGGTTGTTTCTGTGGCACCAGCCCACTAATTGGCATATCTCACTCCTGTACACCCTCTCATCACCACCTGAAATTCTACCAACAATGGCTGTATTGGCAGAAGAGATTAGTTGAGCTGGTTATTCGATTACTAGTTTAATTAATTCAGCACAATATTGTGTCCTAAATGGCCTGTTTTTGTGCTGTACTGTTCAATGTTCTATGTTGTAAATTGCTATTTCTATCCCAATGTCTATGTATATGACAGCCAGCATCCAATGTACTTTATTTATCACTCAGTTACATTCCCTGCTATCTTCAACAATTTGCACAATAGTTATGTACTCGCATGCTCTCTAAATTGCTGCAAACTACACATTCTATAATTGGTGTCTGACAAAACTACAGATTACTCCTATCAACTCAAAAGTATCATGCAAAGTTGAAGGCTCTTTGGGTATTATTTACAAGGGATAATACTTTTCTTATCCACTGCTGAAGCATTTGATTGATGAGTACTCTTGTGATCAATTGAATCCAGTCTTTAATACAGACATTTAAAGAGCTTTTAATCAGCCCCTAATGTCCCTCCCTTCTATGGTTCTTTGGTTCTCTCCAAGACTTCTTCCTTTTGTTTCTCTTCCCTCATGTCCCTTCTCTCAAAGTTGTCTCTTCTCTTAGTGTTGCTCCTTTTCTTGCACCTGACTCTTCCCTTGATACAATTCCTTCTTGTAATAACCTTCCCTGAAATCCACAGCCTCCTCAACTTTTCCCATCTGTTCCTTAGAGAAGAACGGACCTTGTGTGTATTTTCATGAATAATGCTAGTTCTTTCTCAGGTGGCAATGTGATGTCATACACCCCACCTCCACACTACGCTCTAATGTGCTTTTCAATGAGTTATACAGACAGAAACAGGTCCTCCTGCCCAAATGATCTATGCCAGTCAAGATGTTCATCTAAGCTATTCCCAAGTTAAGTCTATAATCTTCCCTCTCCATATACATGTTGAACTGTCTGCTAAAAGATTGTCTTTTACAGCCTCATCCGCTTCCTTTAATTCCACATACATAATGTCCTCTGTCTAAATAAAATGTTGCCTATCAAGTTCCCACTACAGTCAGCCCTCCTTATCCGAGAGAGATTGGTTCCAGGACCCCTCGCGGATACCAAAAAATGCAGATGCTCAAATCCCTTATTTAACCTGTCTCAGTGCGGTGGACTTTAGGACCCAGCAGAGCTCTGAATCCGCAGTGTTTCGGTTCATGAAAATAATCATGATCACGATTAAAAATAAAGTGGAGATAAAGGTGAAATGCCATCGGTCATTGGAAAGGCTTTAGGCTACAGTTGGTCAATGATTGGAACAATTTTAAAGGATAAAGTGAGAAAGGCCCTGCCCCAATGAAAGCTACAATTATTACTAAGCAATGTACTGGTTTAATTATTGAAATACCTACGTTTTTAAGTGTTTTATATGCATAGAAAGGTAAAATATATACTAAGACAAACGTTTGACTAACTGACTCTAAATAATACCTGATGTACCTGTTCCAACTTACTTAATAAGAGAACTTCGGGGGGACATCACGTGATGACGTAGGATCGAGACGCAGGGACCCAGCCCTCCCGTAAAAAGTTAATAAATTAATGTTTAAATGAAGAAAAGTTAGGCAATACTTTCTAAAAGTTACTTATAAACGACTCCGGACTGTGTCAAGCTATGCCTCAAGGAAGGAAGATGAAGAAAACTAATACCGGGAAGACTACGCAAGTTGGAACAAGAACAAGGCCCACGTCTACCGAGGAACCGCGGTCTCAGGTACATTATATCACCGGCGATACGGAACAGGAGACTGTGGCAACATTGGCCACAGGAAAAGACCACCGTGAGCTCCGCAAACGCGAAGGATGGAGCATGCGCAAACGGGAGCAACAAGAACTACAAAGCCCAGCTACCACTGCAACTGAAAGTGATAGCGAATCGGAGGGAGAGTTAAATCTCTCGGAAGGATCAGCTGAAGGTGGTAAAAGTCCTTCTAGAAATATAGAAAAGACTTTGAGGCAAATAATGCGTAAATTAGACACATTAAAAGTAATTAAAAATAATCAAAAAAGACTCGAAAAAAAAATGACCAAAATGGAGATTATGCTTGATAAAACGACAAAGAGACAGAAAAAAATGGGAAAAAGAATTAAGGACTTGGAAACTACAACGGAAGACATGGTTGAAAGAATGGACAAAATAGAAAAGGAAAATACTGCTTGGACATCAGAAAGAAAACAATTTATGGAAAAAATTGATAAGCTTGAAAATCTCAGTAGACGAAATAATATTAAAATTGTTGGACTTAAAGAAGATATAGAAGGAGAAGATCCAATAAATTTTTTTCAAAACTGGATCCCTAAAAAATTGAAAATGGAAAGAGAAACTCCAATTGAGATTGAAAGGGCGCATAGATCTTTAAGGTCAAGACCTCGAGCTGATCAAAACCCACGATCAATTTTGATAAAATGCTTACGATACCAAGACAAAGAAAAGATCCTGAAGGCCGCTGCCCAATGTGCCAAAAATAGAAACGGGCCACTGATGATAGCAGGGAAACCAGTTCTATTTTATCCTGATATAAGTTACAACCTGTTGAAGAGAAAGAAGGAATTTAACCCAGTGAAAAAAGCCTTATGGGAAAAGGGTTATAAATTTACAATGCGTCATCCAGCAACACTGATAATTTTTTTGGAGGAGGGAAATTTTTCTTTTTCCGATTATCGAAAAGCGGAGGAGTTTGTACAAGAACTTCCATCTATTCGCTAATTACACATAGAGGCTTCCAAACGTAATGGATTAAAGATGAAGATTGACCCAAGGAACAGAAGGAATGGACATTTATGGATATTATAGAAGAGAAAAGCAAAATTTTAGAAATACTAAATGAGAATAGTATTTTTTTTTCTCTTATACATATACTTTTCTATGTTGCGGGGGGGCTGGGAGGCTGTGGATCGGTTACTGCGGGATTCACGTGTGTAATCATGGCGGTTGCCATGACCCGTACAGCAGAGGGGGGTAATGTTGTGATTTTTCTCCACAACATTAGTAGGGGGGTATTTTGTTTTTTTTTCTTTATATTTTAATTTTTTTCTATCTTTTTGCCTGGATGATTGGTGAGGACACACATAGCAACATGGAGATTTTTATAAAGATTTCCCAGGATACCACAAAAGTGGAAAGATTAGGTATTATTATAGATTGGAGTAATATAATAATAAAAAATAATGACTAATCTACTAAATTTTTTAAGTTTTAATGTTAATGGGCTTAATGGGCCAGTAAAAAGAAAAAGGATTTTAACATATATTTTAAAAAAATGAGAACTCCGTGGAGCATGTGGGGATCTTCCAACATCCAGGCATTCCCTTTTATTTTCTTTCTTATTTCTTTAATAGGGATGTTAGGGGGGAGGGGTTAAGGGGAGGGGGGCTGGGTAACACATTTTTTTATACACATTTATTCTGTAACTATTTGAAAACAATAAAAAAAATATTTTAAAATAATAAGAGAACTTCCAGTTTCTTTTGATCCCAATCCACGATAACCTACGCACATCCTCCCCTATACTTTAAATCATCTCTAGATTACTTATAATACCTAATACAATGTAAATACTATGTAAATAGTAGTTATACTGCTTTGTTTAGGGAATAATGACAAGAAAAAAAAGTCTATACATGCCTGAACAAGTGCTGAAAGAGCTCTTCCGGGTTTTCTCGATTCGCAGTTGGTTGAATTTACGCATGCGGAACTCGCAGATAAGGAGGGCCAACTGTAAATGCTTTCACTCTTTCCAATTTAATTACATTTTCCTATAGTAGGGTGACCAAAATGTTACACAATTCTCCAGTGCAGCCTCACTAGCACCTTGTATAAACATAACATAACCTCCCAGCTTCTATCCCTAGACTGGTGTAGGCCAGCTGAACTCCAAAGTCCTTCTATTCTATATCACTCCTCTGGGCCCTACTGTTCACTGAGAAAATGCTACCTGGATTTGACTTTCCAAAATGCAGCACCTCACTCTTACCAGAATTAAACTTTGCCATTCTTCACCCCACTTGCTCAGCTGATCAAGATCCACCCAGTAATTTTTGATGACCTTCATCACTTTTAATGATATCACATATTTTAGTGTCATCTGCAAGCTTACTGACCACACCTTGTACCTTCTCATTCAAATCATCGACTTGGATGACAAACAATAACCCAGCACCCCTTGAGGCACACTACGAGTCCCAGATCTCCAATCCATGAGACAACCTTGTACCACCACCATCTGCTGTCACCATCACTGTCACCCTGAATTTTTGGCATGGAGTTTATTTGTCACTCCTTATTTATGACCTATAATTTCAATGAACTGACTTGAAGCTGATTATATTTCTGCTGCCAGCATGCAGATGTTTTTGTACTTTCCTCCTCATTGTTTATTACTTACAAAGTTTGTGTCATCGGCAAATACCAAAATCACTCTGTAATCCCAAATCTCATTCCTCAAGGTATGCCAAAGTAGCACTGATTCTAGCACTGAGCTTAGGGGAGTTGCATTGCATACTCTCTCCTGTATGATAAACAACACTACACTGCAACTCTCTGTTTTCTATTCCATAGCCATTTTATGTCTCTGTGGGCACTGATTGCCTCTTTTATCTCTTGGGGTTCCAATTTTTCCAGTAAGCCTGTTTATTAACATGTTCAATATCAATGGTACTGCATTCTTCCACCCTGTTAGTTACTTCATCAAATAGCTCAACCAAGCAAAGTAAAATTAAATAATTCATAACTTATCTCTGCTGACTCCACATGATTGTCCATTAATTTTCTTCCAGAATATTGCTTTTAAAAATTTCCCAACACAGATGCTAAAATGACTGGTGTAAAATCATCCAGGAAATCATATAAAAAACGTATAAAATTCTAAAGGGATTGGATAGGCTAGATGCAGGAAGATTGTTTCCGATGTTGGGGAAGTCCAGAACGAGGGGTCACAGTTTAAGGATAAAGGGGAAGCCTTTTAGGACTGAGATGAGGAAAAACTTCTTCACACAGAGAGTGGTGAATCTGTGGAATTCTCTGCCACAGGAAACAATTAATGAAATATAGCCGGTTCATTGGCTATATTTAAGAGGAAGTTAGATATGGCCCTTGTGGCTAAAGGGATCAGGGGGTATGGAGAGAAAGCAGGTACAGGGTTCTGAGTTGGATGATCAAACATGATCATACTGAATGGCGGTGCAGGCTCGAAGGGCCAAATGGCCTACTCCTGCACCTATTTTCTATGTTTCTATATGCACTGTATCCCTTGTATCAAAGGAAGCTTAGGGGCCTGGCCAGCACTCCATTAATTTCTAATGTTGAACTCAGCAAACCAGGACATACCCCATTCAGACTATGAGATACTATATATTAAATACTGTTAGCATTCTTAATAACCAAATTCTTAGAAGCTTGCAAAGTTTTAGCAGGTCATCTAAAACTTTGACAAACTTCTATAAATGCGCAGTGGAGAGTATACTGACTGGTTGCATCACAAATAGGTATGAAACCACTAATGCCCTTGAATGGAAAAGCCTACAGAAATTTTTGCACACAGTTCAGTCCATCACCAGTAAAGCCGTCCCCACCATTGAGCACATATTGGATGAGTTCTGTTGCAGGAAATCCGCATTGATTATCAAGGACACTCACCATCCACGCTATGCTCCTTTCTCACTGCTGCCATCAGGAAGAAGGTACAAGAGCCTCAAGACACGCACCACCAGGTTCAGGAATAGTTACTATCCCTCAAATATCAGGCTCTTGAAGCAGTGAGAGGGGGATAACTTCACTCAACTTCATTCACCCCAACACTGAATTGTTCCCACAAACAATGACTTTTCATTTCATGTTCTCAATGTTTATTATTTGTTTATTTATTATTATTATTCTGTTTGTTTCTCTTTCTTTTTGTATTTGCACAGTTTGTTGTCTTTTGCACATTCTTTGTGTGTTTGCCTTGTTGTGGACATTTATTTATTTTGTGATTCTTTGTACTTACTGTGAATGCCCACAAGAAAATAATTCTCAGGGTAGCATATGAAGACATATATGTACTTTGATAATAAATTTGCCTTGATTTACTTATTATTTGTACACTTTTTGTTCTTTGGTTGGGTTTGGGACATTTGTTGGGTTAATATTTATTACCCAATCCTAACTGCCATTGAAAAGCTGGCGGTGAGCAGACTTCTTCATCCCCTGCAATCTCTGGTCACACAGCACTGCTGGGTAAAGACTATAAAGATTTTGATTTAGTGATGATGAAGGATAGACGATATACAGTATATCCATAATCTGGAGATTATGTCACTCCCTTATATCTGATATTCTATTAGGCATTGAGGAAAATAATTGGGAGATAATGTATTTTCAAAAAATGACTGAGTGCAATTTAGGGGTGGTGGTAGAATCAGAGATGAGGAACACTTGAAAGAAGTGATGTTCTCATGTGCTGGCTGCTTTTGTCTTTCTTGGTGTTAGAGATATTAAGTTTGACTGGAGGAACAGCTACATTTTCTGCAAAAGATAACTTTGTAAACAGATGTTGCCTGGTCTTCTGCTGATTTCCAGCACATTCACTTTTATTTCTGATGTCCAGCATCTGAAATGTTTTCACTCTCTCACTTCCAGCATTATTTTGTTTTCCTTCTTCGTTTAGTTCTGTCCACTTACCTCCCTTCTGGAGGAGAAAACAATAGATACTTCTGTGGCTCAGTCTGTCATGGCCTCTGCCCTAGCACAGACACTCCCTTCGCTCAGCCTCTCTGCTTATTTAAAACAACACGTTTGATCTCTGTCTTTCCGCTTCTGATAAAAGCGATTGATTGTAAGTGTTACCTCTGTTCCTTTCTCCAGCTAACCTGCTGAATACCAACAGCTCCTTTTATTTCAAATTTCCAGCATTTACATTTTATATTTGTTTTTTGATTCCTATTTCTGTCTGACTGATGGAATGTCATTGATGAAACAGCATGGACTAACTCCAGCAACAATGCTCCAGTTGCAGAGGGAGCTACAGAGGCCCAGGTTTGGAAGCTTTTTTTTCCAGAATCAGAATCAGAATCAGGTTTAATATCATTGGCATATGTGGTGAAATTTATTGACTTAGAGGCAGCAGTACAATGCAATACATGATAATGTAGAAAAAAAAACTAAGTCAATTACCGAAACTATATGTACAGTATATTATATTTAGATCTTAGCAATTGTAGGAATGACTTACAGCAGACTGGAAAGCTTGAGAATTTGAATATTAAGAAAGAGGACGTGCTGGAGCTTTTAGAAAGCATCAAGTTGGATAAGTCACCAGGACAGGACAAGATGTACTCCAGGCAACTGTGGGAGGCAAGGAAGGAGATATCTGAGCCTCTGGCGATGAACTTTGCATCATCAACGGGGACAGCAGAGGTTCCGGAGGATTGGAGGGCTGCAGATGTTGTTCCCTTATTCAAGAAAGGGAGTAGAGATAGCCCAGGAAATTATAGACCAGTGAGTCTTACTTCAGTGGTTGGTAAGACATTGGAGAAGATCCTGAGAGGCAGGATTTATAAACATTTGGAGAGGCATAATATGATTAGGAATAGTCAGCATGGCTTTGTAAAAGGCAGTTCATGCCTTACGAGCCTGATTGAATTTTTTGAGGATGTGACTAAACACATTGATGAAGGAAGAGTAGTAGATGTAGTGTATATGGATTTTAGCAGGTACCCCATGCAAGGCTTATTGAGAAAGTAGGGAGGCATGGGATCCAAAGGGACATTGCTTTGTGGAACCAGAACTGGCTTGCCCACAGAAGGCAAAGAGTGGCTGTAGACAGGTCATATTCTGCATGGAGGTCAGTGACCAGTGGTGTTCCTCAGGGATCTGTTCTGGGACCCCTATTCTGTGATTTTTATAAATGACCTGGATGAGGAAGTGGAGGGATGGGTTAGTAAATTTGCTGATGACACAAAGGTTGGAGGTGTTGTGGATAGTGTGGAGGGCTGTCAGAGGTTACAGTGGGACATCAATAGGATGCAAAACTGGGCTGAGAAGTGGCAGATGGAATTCAACCCAAATATGTGTGAGGTGGTTAATTTTGGTAGGTCCAATTTGAAGACAGAATATAGTATTAATGGTAAGACTCTTGGCAGTGTGGAGGATCAGAGGGATCTTGGGGTCTGAGTCCATAGGACACTCAAAGCAGCTACACAGGTTGACTCTGTGATTAAGAAGGCATATGGTGCATTGGTCTTCATCAATCATGAGATTGAGTTTAGGAGCTAAGAGGTAATGTTGCAGCTATATAGGACCCTAGTCAGACACCACTTGGAATACTGAGCTCAGTTCGGGCTGCCTCACTACAGGAAGGATGTGGAAACTATAGAAAGGGTGCAGAGGGGATTTACAAGGATGTTACCTGGATTGGGGAGCATGCCTTATGAGAATAGGTTGAGTAAACTTGGCCTTTTCTCTTTGGAGCGATGGAGGCTGAGAGGTGACCTGATAGAAGTGTAAAAGATGATGAGAGACATTGATCGTGTGGATAGTCAGAGGCTTTTTCCCAGGGCTGAAATCACTAACACTTGAGGATGCATTTTAAGGTGCTTGGAAGTAGGTACAGAGGAGATGTCAGTGGTAAGTCTTTTAGGCAGAGAGCGGTGAGTGTGTGAAATGGGCTGCCAGTGAAGGGCATGGAGGCAGATACGATAGGGTCATTTAAAAAGCTCCTGGATAGATACATGGAGCTTAGAAAAATAGAGGGCTATGGGTAACCCTAGGTACTTTCTAAGGTAAGGATATGTTTGACACAGCTTTGTAGGCTGAAGGTCCTGTATTGTGCTGTAGGTTTTCTATGTTTCTATGTTTCTGTTAAATAGTTAAATTAAAAATAGTACAAAAACAAATAATATTAAAAGGTAGTGATGTCCTGTTCATGGGTTCAATGTCCATTTAGAAATTGGATGGCAGAGGGGAATTGACGAGTGTGTGCCTTCAGGCTCCTGTACCTCCTTTCAATGAGAAGAGGGCATAGGGCATGTCCTGGATGAAGGGGGTCCTTAATAATGGACGCTGCCTTTCTGTGGCACCGCTTCTTGAAGATGGCTTGGATACTAAGGAGTCTAAGTCCAAGCTGCTCTAATTTTATTACTTTCTGTATGAAGCCCAGTTTTACTGGGTGTCTTTGGAATGTGGCTAATTAGCCCCAGTGAACAGTCACTGCGTTCTGTAGCGAGAAACCCACCCTTCTCAGGCTTCATACGTCCAAGGTATATATGACTTCGGTCTCGCCAAATCCGTGAGGTTAGGATGTCTCGTCCACCCAAACCCCGGTTTGTGTGAATGCTACGTGATTTACTGCCCTCGGTAATCACCTATTGGCAAGAAATAACAGACCGTACATTACGTGCAATTAATCCGAAGTACAAGGGGTGATTGATAAGTTCATGGCCTAAGGTTGAAGGAGTCAATTTTAGAAAACCTAGCACATTTATTTTTCAACATAGACCCCTCCTACATTAACACACTTAGTCGAGTGGTTCTGGAGCATATGGACCTTGGACCTCCAGAAAGTGTCCACAGATGGGTGACGGATCACTCTTTGAGTGATTACACAGAAAGTTTGAAGTTATTCATCAGTTAATAATTCATCGAGGTGATTGATAAGTTTGTGGCCTAAGGTAGAAGGAGATGAGTTATTTACTTCAAACTTTCTGAATAATCACTCAGAGTTGACCTGTATGTGCTTGTAACGAGAGCTGTATAACTCATCTACTTCTACCCTAGGTCACCTACTTATCAATCACCCGGGCTGTGGACATTTTCTGGAGATCTAAGATCCATATGCTCCACGACCGCTGGACTAAGTGTGTAAATGTAGGACGGGACTATGTTGAAAAATAAATGTGCTAGGTTTTCTAAAATTGACTCCTTCTACCTTAGGCCACAAACTTATCAATCACCCCTCGTATATTTAAATATGTTAACTTAAGTAAACAGTTATTAAAGGAAAGAAGAAAAAAAACCAAAAAGAGCCCATTATACTTAAACAGTCACATGTGCTTGGTGGCGTTCCAATCTTAGATAGATAGATACTTTATTCATCCCCATGGGGAAATTCAACTTTTTTTTTCCAATGTCCCATACACTTGTTGTAGCAAAACTAATTACATACAATACTTAACTCAGTAAAAAATATGATATGCATCTAAATCACTATCTCAAAAAGCATTAATAATAGCTTTTAAAAAGTTCTTAAGTCCTGGCGGTTGAATTGTAAAGCCTAATGGCATTGGGGAGTATTGACCTCTTCATCCTGTCTGAGGAGCATTGCATCGATAGTAACCTGTCGCTGAAACTGCTTCTCTGTCTCTGGATGGTGCTATGTAGAGGATGTTCAGAGTTATCCATAATTGACCGTAGCCTACTCAGCGCCCTTCGCTCAGCTACCGATGTTAAACTCTCCAGTACTTTGCCCACGACAGAGCCCGCCTTCCTTACCAGCTTATTAAGACGTGAGGCGTCCCTCTTCTTAATGCTTCCTCCCCAACACGCCACCACAAAGAAGAGGGCGCTCTCCACAACTGACCTATAGAACATCTTCAGCATCTCACTACAGACATTGAATGACGCCAACCTTCTAAGGAAGTACAGTCGTCTCTGTGCCTTCCTGCACAAGGCATCTGTGTTGGCAGTCCAGTCTAGCTTCTCGTCTAACTGTACTCCCAGATACTGGTAGGTCTTAACCTGCTCCACACATTCTCCATTAATGATCACTGGCTCCATTTGAGGCCTAGATCTCCTAAAGTCCACCACCATCTCCTTGGTCTTGGTGATATTGAGACGCAGGTAGTTTGAGTTGCACCATATCACAAAGTCCTGTATCAGTTTCCTATACTCCTCCTCCTGTCCATTCCTGACACACCCCACTATGGCCGTGTCATCAGCGAACTTCTGCACATGGCAGGACTCCGAGTTATATTGGAAGTCTGATGTGTACAGGGTGAACAGGACCGGAGAGAGTACAGTTCCCTGCGGCGCTCCTATGCTGCTGACCACCGTGTCAGACCTACAGTCTCCCAACCGCACATACTGAGGTCTATCTGTCAAGTAGACCTCTTGAATCTTGAACTTGTCTGTAGCTCATGCGCTGGACCCTTGGTCTGCATGAAAGCACATCAACCTTCAAAGGTCATTCAAAATGCATCTCGAACAAGCAGGCTCTCCCATGGGTGTATTGGTCCTTCCTCCTTGAACCATTCATCTGCACAAAGCAACTGTTCAACAGGGACAGCATCCTCCACCATCTTCTCTCCTGTCTGCTCCCACCTCCCGTCAACAAAGACCTCTCCATCCAACATTCTCTAGTGCCTTCTCCCAATTCTACCATCATGAGTGGCTGACACCACTTTCCTAAGTTGAACAACAAAGCCTCTCATCTCAGCTCAAACCCAAACAAGCTGAAAGCAGAACAGACTGCTCTTACAGAACTGCTAAAATGAAAAACCTACAGCAAAGCAATAAATATCTTCACCAGGATGTTATATATAACTTCTTTCGAGCCTTTCATTTCCATCTGAGATTCTACCAACAATGGTCCTTTTGTTAGCAAATTTATAGATGGCATTTGAGCTACACCTAACCGCACAGTCACAGGTCTAGAGAGAGTAGAGCAGTGGGCTAACCACACATCCCTGAGGTGTGCCATTGTTGATCATAAGCAAGGAGGAGATATTATTACCAATAACCACAGATTGTGGTCTCCTGGTTAGGAAGTCAAGGATCCAATTGTAGATGGAGGCATGGAGCCCCAGGTTCTGTAGCTTAATTGATCAGGACTGTAGGAATAATGGTATTAGACAATGAACTATAGTCAATGAACAGCATCCTGACATGGGTGTTTGGATTGTACAGGTGATCTAAGGCTTTTTTTGATTGGAACTGTAGGAATGATTATGTTAAACATTGAGCTGTAGTCAATAAACAGCACATGACATAATTATTAGTCTTGTTCAGGAGATCAAAGGCCACATGAAAAGTCAATGAGATCGCATCCTCTGCAGACCTATTGTGGCGATAAGAAGTTGCAGTAATTCCAAGTCCTTGCTGAGGCAGGAGTTGTTTCTAGCCATGACCAACCTCTCAAAGCATTTCATCCCTATAGATGTGGGTACAACTGTGTTAGTCGATAAGACAGCTCATCCTGCTCTTCTTGGGCTCTGGTTTAGTTGTTGACCTTTTGAAGCAGGAGGGAACTTTTGACTGCAGCATTGAGAGATTGAAAATGTCTTTGAATACACCCACCAGCTAGTTGGCACATATTTTCAAAATCTTACCAAGTACTCCATCAGGACCTGTCACCTTGCGATGCTAGACCCTCTTGAAAGACATTCTGATGTTGTCCTCTGATGCAGAGATCACAGGGTCACCAGAAGCTGCAGGTATCTTTGTAGCTGTAGTTTTATTCACCCTTTCAAAATGTGCATAAAAGGCATTGAGCTCATCTGGGAGTGAAGTATCACTGCCATTCATGATGTTAGGTTTTGCTTTGTAGGAAGCAATGATCAGCAATTGATGTGCATCCAATTCCACCTCTAACTTCAGTCGGAATTGTCAGAATTGTTATTATGCTCTTGAGATAGCCCTTCGTAAGTCTTCTTGTATAGCCCTGGATCACCAGACTTGAGTGCCATAGATCTAGCTCTCAGCAGAGTACACACCTCCTGGTTCATCCACAGCTTTTGATTTGCGTATGTATGGTATGTTCTCATAGGCACACTCTCATCCACACAGGTTTTAATGAAGTCAGTGACAACTGTGGTGTATTCATTCGGACTCAAAGGTGAATCGCCGAATACAGTCCAGTTCATCAACTCGAAGCAGTCCTGCAAGTGCTCCTGTACCTCCCTTGTCCATATCTTCTTGATCCTCTCTAATGGTGCTGTGGTCTTCAGTCTCTGCCTATTCTCAGGGAGTAGAATTACAGCCAGCCTATCAGACTTTCCAAAGTGTAGGTGTGCAATGCCACGGTAAATGCTCCTGATGGTAGTGTGTTAGTTCTTCTGGTTCCACAGTGATATGTTGGTGATAATTATTTGGAGCCTGCCTGGTTAGAATTCCCCAAAATTATGGGAAAGGCACCAGGGTACACCGGTCCATGCCTATTGATTATGTCACTCAATTTTAACTACAGAAGGCTGGGAATATATCTCGGGGACATACAGAAGACATGGGAAGATACAGGTCAGGTGAAATTTGGTAGAATTATGTGGAATGAGATTTCAGTAAGAATAATAAAAAGAGGCAATAAAAGATTCAATGCTGCAATTTGAACTGGGGTGTAGGAGCAGAGAAAGCTCTGGGAGTACATAACCCTGGTTAGGTGTCAGCTGCCATACTGGCCTTTAACCAGAGGACGTGCTGCTGGCGAAATTGTCAAAGAAACCAGAAATGACAAAAGATTTTAAAAAATCATATGTTGAATTATTGTGATTCAGAGCGCTCTGTTGAAACATGGTAGCAAATTGAATGGTAACTGGGAAATCAGAATTGTATTTATGCAGTGGAATTACAGGGCAATGGGAAAATAGCAGGGGACGGGACTAACTGGATTACCCCACCAGTAATTGGCAGCAACAAGTTACACAAAATCACCTCCTCTTGTACTCTATTGTACTAAGATTCCAATCCACAAACTGGTTTAAGCTCTGCTGCTGACGGATCCAAAACCCCAATGTACAGCCTTACTACGTTCTGCCTTTGATGCAAATATCCATCTCTAAACATTCTTTTTCTGCATAATACGTGAGATTTCTTGGTGTTCACCTGACGGAGAATCTCACCTGGTCCCTCAACACCAGCTCCATAGCAAAGAAAGCCCAGCAGCGTCTCTACTTTCTGCGAAGGCTGAGGAAAGTCCATCTCCCACCCCCCATCCTCATCACATTCTACAGGGGTTGTATTGAGAGCATCCTGAGCAGCTGCATCACTGCCTGGTTCGGAAATTGCACCATCTCGGATCGCAAGACCCTGCAGCAGATAGTGAGGTCAGCTGAGAAGATCATCGGGGTCTCTCTTCCCGCCATCACGGACATTTACACTACACGCTGCATCCGCAAAGGAAACAGCATTATGAAGGACCCCATGCACTCCTCATACAATCTCTTCTCCCTCCTGCCGTCCGGGAAAAGGCTCCGAAGCATTCGGGCTCTCACGACCAGACTATGTAACAGTTTCTTCCCTCAAGCTATCAGATTCCTCAATACCCGAAGCCTGGACTTACACCTTGCCCTACTGTCCTGTTTATTATTTATTGTAACGCCGGTACTGTTTTTGTGCACTTTATGCAGTCCAGTGTAGGTCTGTAGTATAGCTTTCTCTGTGTTTTTTTTATTACGTAGTTTAGTCTAGTTTTTTGTACTGTGTCATGTAACACCATGGTCCTGAAAAACATTGTCTCATTTTTACTATGCACTGTACCAGCAGTTATGGTCGAAATGACAATAAAAGTTGACTTGACTTGATAAACCATATAATCATATAACAATTACAGCAATTGTTATAAAAACAGCAAAAACACTAGGTACTAAAACCAATCTAAATATATTAGTACCTTTCCATTTTTAAGAAAATGGTAATATGTTGGTTTATCTGGGAAAAAATCATTTACAGAGGAAAATTTTAAAATTGACACTGCTGACTTTATGCTGACTACAGCATTCAACTTCTCCAAAGGTTTCTTTTGTGTACTCAGATGCAAATCTTTGACAGCCATTAACTTCATCCCTGTGAAAGTTCTAAGTAAACTGGCCCCTTATAATGAAATATTCATTCACTGAGAATTGTATTATGCCAGAACACAAATTGTTTATTTGTCTCATATGGAATTTCAAGCTCAAACACGGATCTTAAATACAAGATCGAAGACAAAGGGTCTCCCATTATCTGGTGCTTGATATTGAATCCAGTCAATCATTTGCTGAATTTCTGTCAGATGGTAAATCATTTTTTATAAAAGTACATACATTTTAAGTATTCCTTTGTGAATTGTACTCTGAAATCAATGACTACAACAATCTGCAAATAGTCGACATTAACTTTGTGTTCATTCAAATTCTGATACATGATACAAGCAAATTTTTAAAACACTCCTTGTGCATTCATCAGAATTCAACAACATTGCTATCAGACACTACAGCAAGTCATTGTGCTCTTTCTGCCTGTAATTCAATTGCAGCTTTATTATCTATTCCAAATTGTGAGCCCAGAGCACAAATTGAAGGCAAAGCTGTTTCATCCCAGCAATCAATTCAAATTGCCACTGTAAGTTCAGCACAACTATGGTGAAAGAATAAAGTCACACCATGTACCTCACCCCAAAAAATGCGAACTGACATATGCTGTCCTTACCCTGAAACAAAGCTGCATATGTGGCAAAGCAAGGGGAGCAGAGGAGCACAAAGCTATTACAGCGCCGGTGATCTGGGTTTAATGCCTGCTGCTTTCTGTAAGAATTTTGTACGTGGGTGTCCTCCGGATGCTTGGGCTCCCACCCACATTCCAAAACATTCCGGTTAGTAGGTTAATTGGTGTTATGGGCGCGTGTTCATGGGCTACTAGGGCCTGTTACCTTGTTGTATCTCTAAATCAGTCAAATCAACCTGTGTGGGAGAAGCCTGGTACATCAGTTAGTGCTGTGGACACATTGCTCCAGCAACTCAAGTTCAGTTCCAACCTTGGGTTCAGAAAACATATGCAGTTTTCTGGTGGTGACATGGGTTTTCCCAGCAGTTCTCAATTCCTTCCTCGATGCAAAGATGAGCTTGTAAGTAGTCTGGGCACTTTATGTGGTCTTTGATGTACATAGATGGCAGTATACACTGACATCCCATTTATTTGCATATGCTTTTATGGCATCAAAATATAATGTATTAAAAGGGGAAAAAACTTCCATAATTGAACTTCCTTCAGTATACAGAAATGACTGTATGAAGCCTTTGTACAGTAATTGGACACACCAATCAGATAAAGAGGAAAACATGATTAAAGCAGTTGTACAAGAATAGATTGATAATTACCAGGAAGGGAAACCAAAGGTTTACTGGTGCTTATTAAAGAGGCAAAGAGGTTGGCAGCAGAGCGGTAGGAATAATTAAACAGATCTAACACAGTATATAGAAGGCATGACTGGAGTCACTAACCAACGCTTTCTGTCAGGGTTTACTGTGGAGAATGGCTTTGCCCAGGAGGTTGCTGGGCTCCTGGATCAGATATACTAGATTACAGTCAACTCCAACCTAAGAAAAAGTTTGGTACATCGGATAGAAAAGCTTCAGCACATCTCTGCAGGAAATTTTCAAAACAGTGTCCTAGGCACCTAATGTCAGCTACTTCAACAATGATATTTTCTTCAAGGTTAAAGTAAAATTGTTTACTGCATAACGTACAGTCCACTTGCAACTCCCCGTGTACTCTTCAAAACCTGTACTCAGCAAGTACTGTACGACAGTCAGACTTGGGTTGGATTAGTGAAAGGTTATGCCAGGCCATGGCCATTTTCAACAATAAGGTAACATTGTCACCTCTCCTTAAAATTCAATGAAAATCTCTCATTATTAAGATTGTGAGGATGATGCTTGGGTGGAATATCATGTGTCATGTGTGTTAAGAGTGGTGTCATAACAACAACCTCTTTACTCAATGTCAGCAAGACTAAGAAGCTGATGATAGACTTGAAGAGAAGGAAACCAATCTTCATCGGAGCATCAGGGGGAGAAAGTCAGCAACTTTCAATTCCTAGGTGTTATTATTTTGGAGGACCTGCCTGGGCCCAGCATACACAGTAAGTGCAATTACAAAGAAAGCACAGGTGCACCTTTACTCCCTTAGGAGCTTACAGACATTTAGCATGATATCTGTAATGCCCTGGGAAAGGTTTCACTGATAGTGTAATGGTTTCTCTATAGCAGCAGTGTTTGGGTTATGACTAGAGATAATGGGGGCTTTGGAATGTGCGCTGGCTAATGAGGGGAGTGTTTTCTTTCTTCATGCCTGAGACTGAGGGATTCACGATCTTTTGTTCAGCAGAAGACGGAGAGAGAAGATGTCGGAACAGAGAGGACAGAGACTGCAGGACAGAGTGGACTTGGAATGGGGCTGGGAGTTGACAATGCCCTGGGGGAGATCGATGGAGAACTAGCAGATGGGAAAACCGTGAGCTCCAATGTGCTCAGGGGACTGTTTCATTTAAACTGGGCCCTTTTTCTTTTTGTTTCCTTCACTGACCCTATCGTCAAATGAAGAATTATAAAGCTAAATTGTTTAATTGCATATGGCGTACTGTCTGATATTTCATGGTACTGATTTGTAACAGGGTACCACACCACGCAGCATCCACACAAATGAGATTTCATAAGTTTGGTGGGGACTGGTGGGGACTGTCTTCCCCTAGACTAACCCTGCTGGCCGAATAGAGGGTTACAATTGTGGGTGCTCATCCGGGATTGATTTTGTTGGATGCTGTGTGATTACCCTGAGCATTGAACCAGTGGGTTGTGTGTTTAAGTGTGTACAAGTATGGATGCTGCCGGGGTAGAGCAGTGGTGTGCATCCATGGGGTTACCGGTAACTAATGCATGTATGTTGAGTGGGGTAGGTATTCGAACTCCAGATGAATTGTTAATTCACCTGTTAACTACTGTTAAAGTTGTCAGCGAAGTTATGATTGTGGAGCACAGACCTCCTTTTACTGCAGACTAGCACTGACGTAATGGCAGTGGAACTGCCCAGTACTATCGACGCCCCAGGTGAGGTGGGGCCAAGGCCTATCCATACTGTCAGGGAGGAAGAGAATGTAGTGGAGCGGTCTGAATCATAGTTTGAGCTTCCCGCAGCTGGGCCGGAGACTTCAAAGACATGGTTCTCTTATTTCTGCTTAGCGAGGGGAAGGAGTAGTCTGATTTGGAATGTCTAATGAGTCCCCGTCCCCCAGGGAGGAGTGAGAATTCTGAGTTAGTATCCGCCCTTACCTCTCTGGCGAATAAATGGAAAAATGTTCAGGTGCAAAGTCCCAGCTATGGTAGGCTCCGCCTATTCTCAGCAATGAAGCCCACCCCTGAAGGTGAAGAGGAGTATGAGACTTGGGCGGAGCAGACTTCTCAATTGTTAGATGAATGGCAGTGCTCTGATTCTTTTCTTAGCGTGTCGCACCGGACAGTCAGCCATTCTTGTCTGGCGCATGGTGTCAGGATTGGTCTCCTTTCGCAGTGGTCCCCAACCTCCGGGCCACGGAGCAAGCAGGGGTGTAGCGGTAGCCGGAACGCACCCAGCACATCTTTAAGAAAAAAGCCAAAATAAACAAGCTAATTAATTAGGTGCCGCCCGGCACGTAAATCTCGGCCCAGATCAGAGGCAATCGTGTCCCTGTGAGACAAGCCAGGGAGACACTAATGGAAAAAGGGGGCAAGTTGACCGCTGAGTCATTCAACTTCGAGGACTCCCCGGTACCTGCAGGTTTGAAGAGGAGGTTGGTAGAGAAGACGTTGAAGCTGGAAGACATCTTTTCAACTGACAAGTTTGACGTTGGTTGTTCCAAGAGCACTCGTTAAACTATCTGGGTGACCACTGACACCCTGTTCAGAGAGAGTTCATGGCAACTGGCCCCTGCAGAGGTGGAAGGCATTCAGCAGCATTTGTGTAAGTTGAAGGAAGCTGGGATCATCACCGAGTCCCAAAGCCCCTAAGCATCCCCAGTAGCGGTGGCCAGAAAGAAGAATGGGAAGGTACGGATGTGTGTAGACTACAGGACTCTGAATAGGTGTACCGTCCCCGACCAGTAACAGTCACAAGGATTGAAGATACACTGGCCTGTCTGAGTGGTGTGAAGTGGTTCAGTGTGCTGGACTTTAGGAGTGGATATTACCAGATCCCCATGAGTGAGACTGACAAAGAGAAGACGGCATTTATATTTCCAGTGGGAATCTTCCAGTTCGAAAGGATGCCCCAGGGCATATTGGGAGCCCCTGCAACCTTCCAGTGGGTCATGGAGAAAACGGTGGCTTGTCAGTTTGCCATCACGTTGGAAAGCAAGGGCAGGATTGAGCAGTGGATCAATTGGGAGCTTCTGATGATGCCATTCCACAAGTTTACTGTAACCTGACTGCTCTGAAGACAGACAAGTTACCGAATTGAGTTCTGGGGAAGTGGCAGCTGCTCAGCGAGATGACCTGGGCATTGATACCGTTTGGTCAGTGGTCAAAAAGGGAGACATGGCTCAGGTGGACAAGATGAAACAAGCTTAAGTGCCCCCATTACTGAGAGAATGGCCCAGGTTGGAGTTGAGGAACCAGATCCTATACTGGGTCACGTCACCTCCGGACCGACCTTGGAGTTCCCAGTTGGTGCTGCCTGAGAAGTATTGGAGGATTGTGTTGAAGTCACTTCATGATGATTCTGGATATTTGGAGTTTGAAAAGACCATTGGTTATATTAGAGACTAATTCTACTGGACCTGAATGAAGCTGGAGGTCGAACAATGTACAGAGGAAGACACTGCCCATGCGGGCAGCTCCCTTGTCCCATTTGCAGAGTGTGGGGCCCGTGGATATGGTGTGTATGGATTTCCTGTCAATAGAGCCAGGTGTCAGCAACATGGCGAATGTCTTAATCGTTACAGATCACTACACCAGATATGTGTAGGCTTTCCCTACCAAGGACCAGAGAGGTCCACGGTGGCCAAAGTGATATGGGAGAAGTATTTCATTTATTATGGCCTCCTCAGGCGGATACATAGTGATCAGAGATGGGATTTTGAGAGCAGACTCATCCATGAGTTACTGAGCATGCTTGGAGTTGAGAAGTCAAGGACTACTCCCTGTCATCCTCAGGGAGATCCCCAGCCCAAGAGGTTTAATCAGACCTTGCTAGACATGCTCAGAACCTGGAGATCAGCAAGAAGAGCAGGTGGAGTCAACAGATTGGACATCTGGTCCACAGTTACAACTGCACCCGAAATGAAGCTACCGAGTACTTGCCATATTATCTGATGTTTGGGCACAACGCGAGGTCGCCTATTGACCTTTGTTTTTGGACTGATGAGGGCGACCTGCCACCAAAGACTCATCGGAAGTATGTGTTTGATATGAGAAGGGAGCTGAAAGAGGCTTATGAATTAGCTGAAGTCGCAGCTGCCAAGCAGAATCAAGGAAATAAGAGGAGGTATGATCAAAAGGTTAAGTTCTCCCAACTCATGACAGGAGATCAAGACCTCATAAGGAATTTACGGCTACCGGGGAAGCATAATTTGGCCGACCGCTGGGCAGCTATGCCCTATGTGGTGGACAGTCAGTTGCCAAACGTACCAGATTTCTGGGTGAAACCAGAGGATGGGAATGGGCCTGTCAAGTTTCTCCATCGGAACCACCTTCTGCCTATCGGACAAGAGGTGCAGATTGACCCAGAGCCCGACCTGGAGCCTAAACCTAGTAAGAGGACTCTGTGGTGTGGCGGGGCGACCGCAGGACCAACAGCGGGAGAGATCAGGCTGACCCCCAACCCTGAGTGGGATATTGAATTGGAGGATGAGGACATAGGGGTGTGGTATATGCTGCCTTTTGCTAACTCCCCACTGATTGAGAAAAAGGCTCCCAAACCTTTGCACGCTGAGTCAGGTAAAATCGGGGAGGGGGCTGAAATCGGGGTGGAGGAGGTGGGGGGGGGGGCTATCTGTGGATAGCCTGGGTTCAGCGGGACCCTGAAAGGGATGAAGCGAGGCTCAGCCAAGGGAATGAGTTACTGGTGGGTACGAATGATAGACCGGGGGAGGCCTTGCCAGGTAGACCAGAAGTATCCCCAGTAATGGCTTCTGTGTAGCAGGAGTGCTTGGGTTGTGACTAGAGATAACGGGGGCTATGGAATGTGCACTGTACAATGAGGGGAGTGTTTTCTATCTTGTGTGCCTGAGACTGAGGGATTCGTAGTCTTTTGTTCAGTGGAAGATGGAGAGAGGAGATGCCAGAATGGAGAGATCATAGACTGCAGGACGGAGTGGACTTGGAATGGGGCCGGGAGTCGACGATGTCCGTGGGGGGGGGGGGGGGGGGGTGGGCGGAGGAGAATGGAGAACCAGCAGACAGGAAAATCGTGAGCTCCAACGTGCATATTAGACTGTTTCATTAAAATGGGTCCTTTTTCTTTGTTATTTTCTTTACTAACCCTATAGTCAAATGAAGAATTATAAAGCTAAATTGTTTAATTGCATATGGTGTACTGTCTGATATTTCATGGTACTGATTTGTAACAGGGTAACTCATCGTGCAGCATCCACACAAATGAGATTTCACAAGTTTGGTGGGGCCGGAGACTGTCTTCCCCGAGACTAACGCCATCGGCTGAACCTGAGGGTTACATATCTGAAACTGACAAACTTCTATCGATGTGTTTTGGATACAGACCAGTCCATCACAGGTAAAGCCCTCACAACCATCAGGAACCACCCACCTCCGCCATCTTCTCACTGCTGCCATCAGGAAGAAGGTACAGGGCTCACACTACCAGGTTCAGGAACCATTCAACCATCAGGTATACCAAAGGGTATAACGTCACTCATCTTCACTTGCCCTTCATTGAAGTATTCCCACAATTAGTGGACTCACATTCAAGCAACCTTCATCTCATGTTCTCGGTATTCCTGCTTATTTATTTATTATTATTTTTTGCAGTGACCGTCGTGTGGACGGTCAGTGTGGTGATCTTGAGCCATCAGCTCTTTGAGGCTTCAGTCAGAAAAAACAAAGAAAAGAAAAGCACTGGGTAAAGTTTATTTTCCCTCCCTTCTTTCTATCTGCTTAGCTGGGACAGTAGAGATAGATGCCAGGCAGGATAGTGGAACGCTCCTCTTGCGGGATATGGAAGGCAGGGAGGCCTCCAGTGTCCCTGACGACTACAACTGAAAGAAGTGCATCCAGTTGCAGCTTCTCAAAATTCACATTAAGGAATTGGAGCTGGAACTGAATGAACTCTGGTTCATTCGGGAGACTGAGTGGGTAATGAGTGGACATATAGAGAGGCTGTTATACCAAAGTTGCAGAACACAGGGAACTGGGTGCCAGTTAGGAATAGAAAAGGGGTTAAGGAGCCAGTGCAGAATACCCCAGTGACCAAGCCCCCTCAACAACATGTACATCACTTGGGATACTGTCGGAAGAGGATGACCTAACAGAGTAAAGTCCCAGTGTTCAGGTTTCTGACACGGAGTCTGGCTCTGACTCAGAAGGGAAGGGGGAATACGAAAGGCAGATAATAGTGTTGAAGGTGAGGTCGCTGATTTACAAGCAGAGGCAATGTGTAGTGAGGAGAGGCTGTTGATGGGGCAAAATTGCAGTCAGTAGGATGAGTTGCAATGTACAAAGGCAGACAAAATAAAAATAGGTGAATACAGGACTGAAATTGTTTTTGAATGCATGTAGTATATAGAATAAGATAGATGACCCTGCAGCACAGTTGCAGATTAGTATGTATGATGTTGTAGGCATCACTGAATCATGGCTGAAAATTTATACCTGGCAGCTTAATGTCCAAGGATACACATTGTATCAAAAGGACAGGCATAAAGGCAGAAGGGGTGGAGTTCCTCGGTTTGTAAAAAATGAAATCAAATCATTAGAAAGAGATGACATTGGGTTAGAAGGTATTAAATCATTGTGGATAGAACTAAGGAACCGCAAGGGTAAAAAGACCCTGTTGGGAGTTGTATGCAGACCCCCAAACAAATTACAACGTGAGATAGAAAATGCTTGGTAAAGTGGCAATGGTACAATAGCCATGGGGAATTTCAACATTATAGATGGGAAAAACCAGGTTGGTGCTGGATTACAGGAGGGGGAATTTCTAGTGTGCCTACGAGATGGCTTTTTAGAGCAGCTCATGGTTGAACCCACAAGGGGATCAGTTAATGTGGATTGTGTATTGTGCAATGATCTGGAACTGATTAGAGAGCTTAAGGTAAAAGAACATTCAGGACAAATGATCATAATATAATTGAATTCACCTTGAAATTTAAGAAGGAGAAGCTAAAGTCAAATGTATCAGTATTAAGTGGAGCAAAGGGAATTACAGAGGCATGAAAGAGGAGTTGGTCAGAATTGACAGGGAATGAACACTGGCAAGAATGATGGCAGAGCAATAAAGGCTGGAGTTACTGGAAGCATTTCGGAATGCACAGGATATGTACATCCCAAAGAGGAAGAAGTATTCTAAAGGAAAGATGACACAACTGTGGCTAACAATAGAAGTCAGAGCCAATATAAATACCAAAGAAAGGGCATATAATAGAGCAATAACTAGTGGGAAGTTAGAGGATTTGGAGGCTTTTAAAAACCAACAGAAGGTAACTGAAAATGTCATTAAAAAGGTAAAGATGGAATACAAAAGCAAGCTAGCCAATAATATTAAAGATGCCAAAAGTTTCTTCAGATTAAAAAAGTGTAAAAGAAAGATGAGAGTGGATATCGGATCACAGGAAAACAAAGCTGGAGAGGTAGTATTGGAGGACAACAAAATGGCAGACAAAGTGAATTAGTATTTTGCATCAGTCTTCACTATGGAAGACAGTAGCAGTACTGTATGGTAGAAGTTCCAGGGTCAGTAGTCATGAAGTGTGTGAAGAGAGAAGGTGCTTGAAAAACTGAAAGGTCTGGCGGTAGATAAGTCATTTGGACCTGATTGTCTACACCCCAGGGTTCTGAAAGAGGTGGCTGAAGAGATTGTGAGGGCATTAGTAATGAGCTTACAAGAATCACTAGATTCTGGACTTGTTCTTAAAGACTAGAAAATTGCAAATGTCACTCCACTCTTCAAGAAGGGAGAGAGAGAAAAGAAATGAAACTATAGATCAGGTAGTATGACCTCAGTGTTTGGAAGGAAGTTGAAGGCAATTATTAAGAATGAGGTCCAAGGATATTTGGAGCCACATGATAAAAAGGCCTGACGAAGGGTCTTGGCCCGAAACGTTGACTGTTCATTTCCAAAGATGCTGCCTGATCTGCTGAGTTCCTCCAGCATGTTGTATGTGTTGCTGATAAAAAGGCCATAGTCAGCATGGTTTCCTCAAGGGAAGATCTTGCCAGACAAATCTGTTGGAATTCTCCGAAGAAGTAACAAGCAGAATAGATGAAGGAGAATCAGTTGATGTTGTGTACTTGGATTTTCAGAAGGCCTTTGACAAGGTGCCAAACATGAGGCTGCTTAACAGGCTATGAGCCCATGGTATTACAGGAAAGATTCTAGCATGGATAAAGCAGTGGCTTATTGGCAGGAGTCAAAGAGTGGGAATAAAGAGAGCCTTTTCTGGTTAGCTGCCAGTGACTAGTGGTGTTTGACAGGGACCCATTCTCTTTAACGTTATATGTTAATGACCTGGAAGATGGAATTGATGGCTTTGGTGCTAAGTTTGCATATGATATGAAGATAGGTGGAGGGGGAGGCAATTTTGAAGAAGTAGAGAGGCTACAGTGGACTTAGACAGATTAGGAGTGTGGGCAAAGAAATGGCAGATAGAATACAGTGTCGGGAAGTGTAGGGTCATGCACTTTGGTAGAAGAAATGAAGGGGTTAACTATTTCCTAAAAGGAGAGATGATACAAAAAACTGAGGAGGAAAGGGACTTAGGAATCCTTGTGCAGGATTCCATAAAGGGTAACTTGCAGGCTGAGTCTGTGGTGAGGAAGGCAAATGCAATGTTAGCATTCATTTCAAGAGGACTAGAATATAAAATCAAATTCGTAATATTGAGATTTTGTAATGTACCAGTAAGGCCTCACTTGGAGTATTGTGAGCAGGTTTGGGCTCCTTATCTTGAAAGGATGTGCCGAAACTGGTGAGTATTCAAAGGAGGATTCATGAAAATGATGTCAGGATTGAATGGCTTGTCATATGAAGAGTGTTTGATGTCTCTGGGCCTGTATTCACTAGAATTCAGAAGTATGAGAGTTGACCTCATTGACCTGGGTCAAACAGTGGTGGGGGTCCCTGATGATGGATGCTGCTTTCCTGCAACAGTGTTTCATGTGGATGTGCTCAATGGTGGGGTGGACTTTACCCACGATGGACAAGGTCATATCCACTACTTTTGTAGGATTTGCCATTCAAGGGCATTAATGTTCCCATACCAGACTGTGATATAGTCTGTCAACGTACACTCCACTACACATCTCTAGAAGATTGTCATAGTTTTGGATGTCATGCCAAGTATTTGCAAGCTCCTAAGGAAACAAAGGTGCTGCCATGCTTTGCTCACAATTGCACTTGAATTGAATTGAATTGACTTTATTACTTATAACCATTTAACCATATAACAATTACAGCACAGAAACAGGCCATCTCGGCCCTCTTAGTCCGGGCCGAACGCTTACTCTCACCTAGTCCCACCTACCTGCACTCAGCCCATAACCCTCCATTCCTTTCCTGTCCATATATATATCCAATTTTTTTTAAATGACAATATCGAACCTGCCTCTACCACTTCTACTGGAAGCTCATTCCACACAGCTACCACTCTCTGAGTAAAGAAGTTCCCCCTCGTGTTACCCCTAAACTTTTGCTCCTTACATCCTTCATCCTTCATACACGAGGATTAAAAATCTTTACGTTACATCTCCCTCTAAATATACAATGTGCAATTTATAGTAATTTATAATTAGTATGTACAATAGGACAGTAACAAGATGGTTAACTATGAAGAGTCACTATAACATAGAAATACAATTGTGTCAGTGTGAATTAATCAGTGTGATGGCCTGGTGCAAGAAGCTGTCCCAGAATCTGTGGGTCCTGGCTTTTATGCTGCGGTACCCTTTCCTGGATGGTAGCAGCTGGAACAGTTTGTGGTTGGGGTAACTCGGGTCCCCAATGATTCTTTAGGTCCTTTTTACGCATCTGTCACTGTAAATGTCCTAAATCATGGGAAGTTCACATCAACAGATCAGCTGGGCTGTCCACACCACTCTCTGCAGAGTCCTGCAATTAAGGGAGGTACAGTTCCCATACCAGGTAGTGATGCAACTGGTCAGGATGCTCTCAATTGTGCCCCTGTAGAAAGTCCTTAGGATTTGAGAGCCCATACCAAACTTCTTCAATCGTCTAAGGTGAAAGAGGAGCTGTTGTTCCTTTTTCACCACACAGCCAGTATACGTACAGACCATGTGAGATCCTCGTTGATGTTTATGCCAAGGTACTTAAAGTTGTTCACCTTCTCAGCCCCAGATCCATTGATGTCAATAGGGGTTAGCCTGTCTCCATTCCTCCTGTAGTCCACAACCAGCTACTTTGTTTTTGCGACATTGAGGGAGAGGTTGTTTTCTTGACACCACTGTGTCAGGTTGATGACTTCTCTGTAGGCTGCCTCATTATTATTTGAGATTAGGCCAATCAGTATAGTGTCATCAGCAAATATAATTAGTAGATTGGAGCTGTGGCTGGCGACACAGTCATGGGTATACAGAGAGTAAAGGAGGGCCCAGGCCAGTCCTTCAAAATGATAACACCTAGGAATTTACATTTGCTGGCCCTCTCCACCTCAGTTCCTCCAATGGTTAACATAAGGTGAAGGCTTAACCCTCATCTGTATAACTCATTTCTCATCACCCTGTGTCTGTATTTTTCATTTATACACTGGATTAATTCACTGATCCATTAGGAAGATTCAGAGTTAATGCAGTATATCTGTCTGCTTCCACTGCATTTGGTTTGTCATGTTGCTTGTCTGACATTCAAAACCAAATGGGAATTCATGCTTCTCAGGCTGGATGGAAGTGCACTGTTTGTACAGCTAAGTTAGGCATGATTTTCCACCAGGATCAAACCCGTGGATTTGAAGCCCAAGAGAGGACTGACAATCAGGCTTTACCTGTGTGATCTTGTATTCTGGCATGAAATGAACCATCTCATTTAGTTAGATTTTCATCAAAATCTGAGCCGAGAATTGAACTGATACTCAGGCAAGTGCATACTTTATAAAACACTAACGTTAAAGGTGTCGATAAGCAGATTGGAGCTTAATCTTCTAGAAACTTTTCCAAATTCGCTGTGCTACTTGCTTAATAAAGCAGAGTTTGGATGTGATTACTAAGCCAAGATGCTGAATGTTACTAATTGAAGAAGTTAGGTACTCTGATAGAAGAAGAGCTGGGGCAACATCATGATCAATATTTCTGAATAGCTTCAGAACAACAATATTGATTTGGCTTTCTCTGTGCTGAAGATAACACGCAATTTGTCCACCCACTGTCTCGTTCTATCTATAGCTGCCTTCAATGCCTACTTGTCTTGCAGATAGTAAGTTAACTATGCAGCACCAAGTAGAATAAAGGGAACATCATTTCTGATGACATGTAACTGCATACAACAAAACAAACCATGTCATGCAGGCTTCCCTAAAATGTCTCCTCATATAGGAGCAAATAATTATTCATTACAACTAATGCTTGTCTCACCAAAAATAATCGCTAAGTAGATTTAACATCTATTTTTTTAAAAAGTCAGCTTCTTAATGAGGGGTTAATGTTATTTATTATCAAAGAATCTAAGAAAGGTTAATGACAAATTTTAGATTTTATACTGACTTCAATAAAATCCTTCCATTCTATGAAATAGTTTGATTGATAAGCTTCCTCTTAAATCCATTGGGGAACCAAACAGAAAATATGTGTGCATTTAGTCTTCCTAAAATTGAATGCAGTTTTAATTTGGTCTTATGGTCTTATTAACCCACGATTATAAGAAAATATTCTGAATGTCTTGCACTACCATATTTGCCAAAGAAATCAGGATGTAATTCTCATTCCTAACTCTCAATGAGGAACAAATTATGATACATTTATGCATCAGTAAGAATATCAGACTAGCTTAAACAAATACAAGCTCACAGGCACATTGCTTCATTGCTGCCGAATGTCAACTCTGTTCTACACTAGAACTGAAATGTATTCCACTTGCTCAAGCTTATTTTAGAATCAGCAATGGCTTATTTGGGTAGTGATACTTAAAGACATTTAATTGTATTGGCAATTCCTCCAATGATAAAAGAAAATAAAATGACTTTACATGGAAAAGCTCATGTTAAACTACAGAAATATGAGTATTGTTTTTTATATATTTTAATTGATGAACAATGCTGGTTGGCAGCAGAAAATTTAATAAAAGGTTAATCAGAATTGTTACAGAATTATGTGTGAGTTTTGCGTTTTTTTCTCTGTGACTATGAAGCAGCATAGTTTATTGAGATTATTTTTGTATTTACTGCCTGAGCTCACATCAATGACGTGATGACCAAGGTAGTCACAACAGGTTCTTATTCAGCAGTAGGATCAAAGCATGTGAAATGAAGGAAGATTTTTTATTACAGATGCCATTGCAGAAGCTTGTGACATGTGTCTGTAACTGTAAGCAATTCCAGTTGATTAAAATCTGTACTGGCTCCAGCATAAGTTGGAAACATATCACTTGAAGATATGACTCAATTAATTCAATAGCATGAGTGTCCCATCCACAGTCCTTCAGTGTAACACCAGAAATATAAGGCAAATTTCAGCTAATTGCTGATCATAAGTACAGTTCAAATTTAGAGGAATGATGTGGGATTACACGGTTTGCAGAGCTCCAGGTGTGTAGATTCAATGGATTCTGCTCAGAGAGGAAACCGAATTTCAAGCAGACAATTATTGCATAACCATGCAAATAAAACTGATGTAAGCACAGCATTGGCTCATCATCCAGCTAATGCTTATTGTTTATGAGGTACGGGATAGATGGAAAAGCTCTATTGCATGACTAGGAGAAAAGGATGAACAGCTTGAAGGGGAGATGTTATCATTGTGACAACATGGGAGTTCCTGCAGCAGGGGTTTACATACCAAAATTGCGTTGTTAATAGTTTGCATGAAACCAAAACAAGATTAAACAACCAAGTAGGCTGGTGTGAGATGTTAAGAAATATAAAGGGCATTGTGTACGTGAACTAGTTGAGGATGGAGTAATTCCATATGTCAGTATTTCACCATCTGGTACGGAGGGGTGACCAGAACGTTGCAAGCACAGCCAGCTCCATCACGGCCACCAGCATCAACAACCTCTTCACAAGATACACACTCAATACCTTAGGAACAGCTACTTCCCCACCACCATCAGATTTCTAAATGGATAAACTATTTAATTTAATTGTTAGATATATTTCTTATTGTAATTTATTTTTTATTATTATTTTGCTTTGCAATGTACTGCTGGTGCAAAACAACAAAAACATTTCACAACATTAAAAAGTGATATTAAACCTGCTTCTGATTCTGATTACAAGGGGAAGAGCGTCAATTTGGCACTGATACTGCAGCAACAGGCATTTAACAACATTGGCCAGACATTATTCAGAATCTCAAGCAGTTTTTTTGTTACCTCTCATACTGGGAATACAAACAGGGCAATAGTGATATGTGACATCAGAGTGAGGCATCTCAGGAGTGAAACAAGCTCCTGTCCTGATCGTTCAAGGTCCAGGATCCAAAGAAGTGTCTTCACCTGAAAGGATAACTCTTTCTACAATGAGCCAGATCAGCTGAGTGTTTCCAATGTTTTATGTTTTATTTCATACTTGATAAATCAGAACTGACAATAAAGATAAAGCTAGATTGGAAAGAGATCAGCGACAAGAAGTAACTGTCCATATCAGCTGCACTTACCAAGTACCAAGGACTGTTTCAAGTTAAAATTGGAACTCAATTTTTACTCAAAGGATGATGATACACCTTTGTTTTTTTAAAGCTTGACCTGTATCTTACATTATGAAGAAAAACACTAAGTTGACATTCTTAATTAGATTGCACCAGTTATTTCAGTAGTGAAGACCATCACAAATCCTTCTATAATTTGTTTACCAGGCTTTCCCCCATTTCCCTTCTACAATATCACCTGCAACAAAACAACCTTCCATCCTTATGACTAGATTCAGGTGTTGGAATGAAGATGCAACTACATTGACTGATTGACTAGTCATAACACAATGGAGGCAATTGAAATAGTTGGACAAATCAATATTCAGAAATATTGCAAACCTTGGTACCAATATTCTAATCTTTCATTTGGGATAGCACCACGTTTGTCTATCTTCTAGAAGACATTGGATGATTTGATATAAGATCTCCCATATGTCATAAGCTGTCAGATGATATCTTAGTGACTTGAAAGTCTGTGCCAGAATGTATAATTAAAAAGGTGTTGTTTGACATTTGAGAAGCCTGTGTGCGTCTTGTGATAATTTGGTGTCAGGGCAGAAGCTGAAGGACTCCATTGAAGTTGAGAATCATGTTATGTAATGTTAGATACACCTAATCTGCAAAGTTTGTCAGAGTTGAAGGGCAACGACAATGATGCTTTCTGCCAGTTTTAAATAGTTTTCAATTCTTCTTGAGTTACTACAGTACATCATGGGAGACCATGGAAGTGGACAAAGAAAGAAGAAAACAAGAGTTAAATTACTTGCTGCTGAGGTTGCAGGTTCTTCTTCATTCCGATACAGTGAGCCATTGTAGCTGATCTGTGATGCATCCCATACAGGGGCTGATAGGAAGTGGAGATGTACGTATATACGTATGTATGTATGTATGTATATATATCAACAATGAAGCAAGGAAGGATTAGATGTCATCTAGAGACAAATTTGCCTTTATGTTGTGGAACTTTTTAATCCATAAGCCAATATTTTGGTGAATCCAGATGCTGTCAGTCAGAGTGCAGACAGACATTATCAATGGATTTCATTTTGCAACAATCATAATGTCAACATGTTAAACCATTGACCGGTTGTGAGATTTCAGTACTGGGTGAGGTTGGGTTAAGACAGGAATACTGTATACAGGTCACAACCTAACAACTTGCTACTGTGACCTAACATGACATCATTCTCTTATGGTTGTATGAACAAATCCAGAACAGGTAGAGTGAAAATGTGAAGATGCTCCTTGTTACTACAAAAACAACCAGGGTTAAGCATACAGGATGGTGTTGTTCTTGTGAATCCAGTACAAAGAAAAATAGTTACTTGGAAGCAGTTGAATGAAGGACCTCCAGGTGTACCTCCTATTAGTAATTTTCCAGTGCTTTGTTTGGTGGCCTGAAATATCTAAGGATTAGAACTACACTGAAAGAAAGGTAATTGTGTCAAGACCATTTCAACCCTGGCTGAATTAATGTGAACATTGCAGGCAGGTTTCACGGAAACCATGAGCATGAAAGTAGTAGATATGCATCCCAAGTACATGAAATGTAAAGGCACAGTGCACAGTTAATGGCAAGACACTTAACAGCATTGATGAACTTGGCATTGAAGTTCATAGCTTCCTGAAAGTGGCTGAACAAGTTGATAGAGTAGTAAAGAAGTTATGTGACATGCTATAAGACCATAAAACCATGAGATGTAGGAGCAGAAGTAGACCATTCGGCCCATCAAATCTGCTCCGCCATTCAATTATGGCCTGATCCAATTCTTCCAGTCATCACCACTCCCCCGCTTTCACCCCATACCCTTTGATGTCTTGGCTAATCAAGAACCTAACGATCTCTGCCTTCAATACACCCAATAACTTGGCCTCCATACCTGCTCATGGCAACAAACTCCATAGATTTACCACCCTCTGACTAAAGTAATTTTTCTGCATCTCTTTTCTAGATGGACATCCTTCAATCCTGAAATCGTGCCCACTGTCCTAGAATCCCCTATCATGGGAAATAACTTTGCCATATCTGATCTGTTCAGGCCTTTTAACATTTGGAATGTTTTTATGAGATCCCCTCTCATTCTCCTGAACTCCAGGGAATACAGCCCAAGAGCTGCCAGATGTTCCTCATACTGTAACTCTCTCATTCCTGGAATCATTCTCATGAATCATCTCTGAACCCTCTCCAATGTCAATGAATCCTTTCTAAAGTAAGGAGCCCAAAAACTACACACAATACTCCAAGTGTGGTCTCACGAGTTACTTATAGAGCCTCAATATCACATCCCTGCTCTTATATTCTATACCTCTAGAAACGAATGCCAACATTGCATTCGCCTTCTTCACCACTGACTTAACCTGGAGGTTAACCTTTAGGGTATTTTGCACAAGGACTCCCAAGTCCCTTTGCATCTCTGCATTTTGAATTCACTCCCCATCTAAATAATAGTCTGCACGTTTATTTCTTCCACCAAAGTGCATGACCATACATTTTCCAACATTGTATTTCATTTGCCAATTCTTTGTCCATTCCCTTAAACTATCTAATTCTCTCTGCAGGCTCTGTTTCCTCAACACTACCCGCTCCTCCACCAAGAAAAATAGAAACATAGAAAACCTACAGCACAATATTGACCTTTCGGCCCAGAAAGTTGTGCCGAACATGTCCCTACTTTAGAAATTAATAAATAGGCTTACCCATAGCCCTCTATTTTTCTAAGCTCCATGTATCTATCCAAAAGTGTCTTAAAAGACCCTATTGTATCCGCCTCCAACACCGCTGCTGGCAGCCTATTCCACGCACTCATCACTCTCTGAGTAAAGAACTTACCCCTAACATCTCCTCTGTACCTACTCCCCAGCATCTTAAACCTGTGTCCTCTTGTGGCAACCATTTCAGCCCTGGGAAAAAGCCTCTGGTTATCCACAAGATCTATGCCTCTCATCATCTTATACACCTCTATCAGGTCACCACTCATCTTCTGTCATTCCAAGGAGAAAAGGCCGAGATCACTCAACCTATTCTCATAAGGCATGCTCCCCAATCCAGCCAACATCCTTGTAAATCTGCTCTGCACCCTTTCTATGGTTTTCACATCCTTCCTGTAGTGAGGTGACCAGAACTGAGCACAGTACTGTAGATGGGGTCTGATGAGGGTTTTATATAGCTGCAACATTACCTCTCAGCTCCTAAATTCAATTCCGAGATTGATGAAGGCCAATACACCGTACGCCTTCTTAACCACAGAGTCAACCTGCGCAGCTGCTTTGAGCGTCCTATGGACTCGGACCCCATGATCCTTCTGATCCTCCACACTGCCCAAAGTCTTACCATTAATACTATATTCTGCCATCATATTTGACCAACCAAAATGAACCACTTCACACATATCTGGGTTGAACTCCATCTGCCACTTCTCAGCCCAGTTTTGCATCCTATCAATGTCCCGCTGTAACTTCTGAAAGCCCTCCACACTATCCACAACACCTCCAACCTTCGTGTCATCAGCAAACTTACTAACCCATCCCTTCACTTCCTCATCCAGGTCATTTATAAAAATCACGAAGAGTAAGGGTCCCCGAACAGATCTCCGAGGCACATCACTGGTGACCGACCTCCATGCAGAATATGACCCGTCTACAACCACTCTTTGCCTTCTGTGGGCAAACCAGTTCTGGATCCACAAAGCAATGTCCCATTGGATCCCATGCCTCCTTACTTTCTCAATATGCTTCACATGGGGTACCTTATCAAATGCCTTGCTGAAATCCATATACACTACATCTATTGCTCTTCCTTCATCAATGTGTTTAGTCACATCCTCAAAAAATTCAATCAGACTTATAAGGCATGACCTGCCCTTGACAAAACCATGCTGACTACTCCTAATCATATTATACCTCCCCAAATGTTCATAAATCCTGCCTCTCAGGATCTTCTCCTTCAACTTAACAACCACTGAGGTAAGACTCACTGGTCTATAATTTCCTTGGCTATCTCTACTCCCTTTCTTGAATAAAGAACAACATTCGCAATGCTCCAATCCTCGGGATCCTCTCCTGTCCCATTGATGATGCAAAGATCATCGCCAGAGGCTCAGCAATCTCCTCCTTCACCTCGCACAGTAGCCTCGGGTACATCTCATCTGGTCCCGGCAACTTATCCAACCTGATGCCTTCCAAAAGCTCCAGAAAATCCTCTTTCTTAATATCTACATGCTCAAGCTTTTCGCTGCAAGTTATCACTACAATCACCAAGATCCTTTTCCATAGTGAATAGTGAAGCAAAGTATTCATTAAGTACCTCTGCTACTTCCTCTGGTTCCATACACACTTTCCCACCGTCACACTTGATAGGTCCTATTCTTTCACATCTTATCCTCCTGCTCTTCACATACTTGTAGAATGCCTTGGGTTTTTCCTTAATCCTGCCTGCCAAGGCCTTCTCATGGCCCCTTCTGGCTCTCCTAATTTCCTTCTTAAGCTCCTTCCTGTTAGCCTTATAATCTAGCTCATTACCTAAACTTTACCTAGCTCTCTGAATCTTTCGTAAGTTTTGATTTTCTTCATGACTAGATTTATTACAGCCTTTCTACACCATGGTCCCTGCACCCTACCATAACTTACCTGACTCATTGGAATGTACCGATGCAGAACTCCACACAAATATTCCCTGAACATTTGCCACATTTCTTCCGTACTTTGCCCTGAGAATATCTGTTTCCAATTTAAGCTTCCAATTTCCTGCCTGATAGCCTCATAATTCCCTTACTCCAATTAAACACTTTTCTAACTTGTCTGTTCCTATCTCTCTCCAATGCTATTGTAAAGGAGATAGAATTATGATCATTATCTCCAAAATACTCTCCCACTGAGAGATCTGACACCTGACCAGGTTCATTTCCCAATACCAAATCACATACAGCCTCTCCTCTTGTAGGCTTATCTACATACTGTGTCAAGGAACCTTCCTGAACACACCTAACAAACTCCATCCCATCTAAAGCCCTTGCTCTAGGGAGATGCAAATCAGTATTTTGGAAATTAAAATCTCCCATCATGACAGCTCTGTTATTATTACACCTTTTCAGGATCTGTTTCCCTATCTGCTCCTCGATATCCCTGTTACTATTGGGCGGCCTATAAAAAACACCCAGTAAAGTACTTGACCCCTTCCTGTTCCTGATCTCCACCCACAGAGACTCTGTAGACAATCTCTCCATGGCGTCCACCTTTTCTGCAGTGGTGACACTATCTCTGATCAACAGTGCCACACCCCCACCTCTTTTGCCTCCTTCCCTGTCCTTTCTGAAACATCTAAAACCCGGCACTTGAAGTAACCAGTCCTGTCCCTGAGCCATCCAAGTCTCTGTAATGGTCACCACATCATAGCTCCAAATACTGATCCACGCTCTAAGCTCATTTGCTTTGTTCACAATACTCCTTGCGTTAAAATAGACACCTCTCAAACCTTCAGTCTGAGCGCATCCCTTCTCTATCACCTGCCTATCCTCCCTCACACACCGTCTCCTGGCTTTCTCTATTTGTGAGCCATCTGCTTCTTCCCCAGTCTCTTCAGTTCAGTTCCCACCCCCCCCCCCCAACAATTCTAGTTTAAACTCTCCCCAGTTGCCTTAGCAAACCTCCTCGCCAGGATATTGGTCACCTTGGGATTCAAGTGCAACCCGTCCTTTTTGTACAGGTCACACCTCCCCCAAAAGCGGTCCCAATGATCCAGAAATCTGAATCCCTGCCCCCTGCTCCATTCCCTCAGCCACACATTTATCCTCGACCTTATTCTATTCCCATACTCACTGTCGTGTGGCACAGGCAGTAGTCCCGAGATTACCACCTTTGAGGTCCTGCTGCTCCTAACCACCTTTGAGGTCCTTCCTTCCTAACTCCCTGTAGTCCGTTTTCAGGACCTCTTCCCTTTTCCTACCTATGTCATTGGTACCAATAAGTACCACGACCTCTGGCTGTTCACCCTCCCACTGCAGGATATCTTGGACAGGATCTGAAACATCCCGGACCCTGGCACCTGGGAGGCAAACTACCATCCGAGTTTCTGTCCTGCATCCACAGAATCGCTTGTCTGACCCCTAACTAAAGAGTCCCCTATCAATACTGCCTTCCTCTTCCTTTCCCTATCCTTCTGAGCCACAGAGATGGACTCTGTGACAGAGGTACAGCCACTGTTGCTTCCCCCAGGTAGGCGGTCCCCCCCCCACAACAGTACTCAAACAGGAGCACTTATTGTCAAGGGGTACAGCCACAGGGGTTTGTAATTTGTAATTTTCCAGTCATCCGGTACGATGCCAGAATCTATTGATTCTTGAAAGATCATCGTTAATGCCTCTGCAGTCTCTCCAGCTACTTCCTTCAGAACCCAAAAGTGCATTCCATCAGGTGCAGGAGATTTATCCACCCTCAGACCATTAAGCTTCCTGAGCACCTTCTCAGTCGTAATTTTCATTGCACATATTTCTCTTCCCTGACACTTTTGAATGTCCAGTGTACTGCAGATGTCTTCCACTGTGAAGACTGATGCAAAATATGCATTCAGTTCCTCTGCACCTCTCTGGATCTCTCATTACATTATCTCCAGCATCATTTTGTATTGGTCCTATATCTATCCTTGACTCTCTTTTACCCTTTATATACTTAAAAAAGCTTTTAGTATCTTCTTTAATATTAGTCACCAGCTTCCTCTCATAATTCATCATTTCTTTCTGAATGACCTTCTTAGTTTCCTTCTGCAAGTTTTTAAAAGCTCCCTAGTCCTCTATCTTCCCACTAGCTCTGGCTTCCTTGTATGCCCTCTCTTTTGCTTTTACTTTGGTTCTGAATTCACTTGTCAGCCACAGTAGTGTCCTTCTTCCCTTTGAAAATTTCTTTTTCTTTTGAATATATCTCTCTTGCACTTCCTTCATTTTTCCCTGAAGCTCCAGCCATTGCTGCTCTGCTGTCTTTCCTGCTAATGTCGCTTTCCAGTCAATTTTGGCCAGTTCTCCTCTCATGCCATTGTAATTTCCTTTATTCCACTGAAATGCCAACACATTGGATTTTACTTTTTCCCTCTCAAATTTCAATGTGAACTCAATCATATTGTGAGCATTGTTCCCTAAGGGTTCCTTAACCTTAAGCTCTCTTGTCACTTCAATCCAGCACAGCCGATTCCCTAGTGAGCTCAACAACAAGCTGTTCTAAAAACCCATCCTTTAGACGTTCTACAGATCCTCTATCTTGAGGTTCAGTTCTGGCCTGGTTTTCCCAATCCACTTTCATGTTAAAATCCCCAACAATTATCATGACATTGCCTTTCTGACACGCTTTTTCTATCTCCTGCTGTAATTTGTAATCCACATCCTGGTTGCTGTTTGGAGGCCTGTATACAACTGCCATTAGGGTCTTTTTACCCTTGCCATTTCTTAACTCAACCCATAGAGACTCTGCACCTTCCAATCTTATGTCCTCACTTTCCAATGATTTAAAATTGTTTCTTATACACAGAGCCATACCAACCCCTCTGCCTACTTACCTATCTTTCCAATACACCGTATATCCTTGGACGTTCAGCTCCCAATGGCAGCCATTCTTTAGCCGAGTTTCAGAGATTGCCACAACGTCATATTTGCCAATCCGTAGCTAAATTTCAAGATCGTCCATTTTATTCCTAGCCTTCATTAATCAAGGCATCAAGTTCAAGAGTCAAGGTATTATAAAACTCTGATTGAGTGTATCTGGAGATTTATACATATTTAATTCTGGTCACCTCATAATTGGAAGGATGTGGAGGCTTTGGAAAGGATGCAGAAGAGATTTACCAAAATGATGACTGTATTAGATGGTGTGTGCAATGAGGAGAGATTCAGTTGTTTTCTCTGGAGTGGCAGGTGGTGAGGGGAAACCTGATAGAAGTTTATGATTATGAGAGGCATAGATAGAGTAGACGACCGGTATCTTTTTCACCAGGATAGAGATGTCTACTACTGGAGGGGAAGCACTTGAGATTGCGAGGGGAGGTGTGGGGTGTAAGTTCAAAGGACATGTGTAGAACATGATTTTGTTACAGAGAGTGGTGGGTAACTGTAAGTCACTGCCAGGGGTTATAGTGGAGGCAAATACAGTAAAGAAGCTCTTAGGTAGGGACACAATTATGTAGGGAATGCAAGATGTAGAACTTATGAAGTTAGTTAGGTGTTTCATTGCTAGTTTAATTAGTTCAGCACAGCATATTGGGATGTAGGGCCTGTTCTTGTGAGGATACTATTCTATGTTCTAATTAGTTCAAACAATATTTTCCAAATTAAGACTGATCTTCTTTAGACAAGATTATCCAGAGTAGTGGACACTGCAAGTAATTTCACCAAAGATGAATTAGCAGTTTCTCTGATGGAATGTAAACAGTATGTTAGGTGGCGGAACAGTACAGACAGGGAAGATGACAAAAAGTGAAATTGAAACAATGAGTTTTTGTCCGTGAGTACACTTCTGAAGTTCTTCACCCTCACACATGCACATCAGATGTCCGCATGTTGAACTCTACTGGGATTTGGTGAAACACACCGAACAAAGGGGTGACAGATTCATGACTTCTGTTTTGAGCTAGATGATCCTGTATTTCTTTGCAATGTTGTACGAGGAAGCTGTTTATCAGGATGTATCATTAAATGCACTGGGTCAGTTTCATTTGTGGTCTGTCTGGGTGATAGCTGTGTAATGATGTACTATCAAGATCACCTGACATTTGAATTTGAAATATTCAAATGATGATATTTTGGAAATTTCCTTTCTTGCTACTCAGACTGTTATGAAGAGACACACACATGAAAGAGATCACAATCTAATGGTGATTTTCCTGCACATATTCAGCTGAAACATTTGCAACAAACAGAAACACCACAAGATTTATTGAGTTTGTAGGTAAAGCCATGTCAGTTATAGTGTCTTGTTGCAGCATTCTGCATTCCAAATGTATTTTATCTACACATGTGCATTCATTCAATGATAAAATCTGGTCATTCCTGCCGAGACATGGGACTTTGAGAAATCTTACATTGTTTTCATCTCCCTCTAGTGGCTGGATGATGACAGAGAGCAAAATGACTTTACACTCACAGGAGAACATAGAACATAGCATAACATAGCACAGGAACAGATCTTTCAGCCCATAGTGACTGAGCTGACCATGATAACAATTTAACCTAATTCCATCTGCATGTATGTAGTCCATATCCCATTGTTCTCTGCCTGTTCACGTCTGTCTAAACAGCCCTTAAATGTTGTTATCATATCTGCTTCTACCACCGTCCATAGCAGCATATTCAAAGCACCAATCATTCTCTATGCAAAAACAAAACTAGCCTAACACATCTTTTAAACTTTCCTCCTTCACCTTAAATCTATGCCATAATATATTTGACATTTTTGTCCTTCTAGTTCTTCCAGTATATCCAACTTCTCTTGTCCTTTGTTCTCTTCCACTTCATTAGCTAGATGCACTGTGCTCCCCCCACCATACCACACAGAACCCTGGCTCCATATGTTCATGATCTATACCTATCCATCTGCTTTCTTCTCCCTTGGTTCACTTTTGCTATCCTGTCTCCATTCCCTCCATTATCTCTCTCTTCTCTGATTCCACCTGCCACTCCATCTCACCCTTCCCCTTCATGTCTATATAGTGGCTATCTTCCTTCCACACTCAGTCCTGAAGTAATAACCATTGCTTTGCCTCCACAGATGCTTCCTTAGCCAGCTGAGTTCTTCTCCATCTGGTGCCTCTTGTATTTTCAAAGGGTTCTGTCATTTACCATGTACTTTCCTCTTGCATTTGGTCCCCCAAAATGCAATACTTCACATTAGTTGGATTAAACTCCATCTACTATTTCTCTGCCCTAATTTCCAACCAATTTATTTCCTATGATATCCTTTGACAACTTTCCTCACCATCCACAATTCCACCAAGATTTTGGTCATCTATAAACTTACTAATCATCCATTTCCAACCAATTCATTAATTATAATGCAAGAAAAAGAGGAACCAGCACTAATCCTTGTGGAATATTATTTGCCATAGATCTCTAGTCAGAAAAGCACATCTCTAAACTACTATCTGTATTCTATCATCAAGCCAATTTTGGATCCTATTTCCCAGTCACCACGGATTCCATGAAAAGCTTTTTCACTAGCCTACCATGAGAAACCTTGCCAGTTGCTTTACTAAAATCTATGTAGACAATGCCACTGTCCTGCCTCATCATTTCTTCATTAGCCTTCCTCTAAGGCAGGTGACACTTGCATTCTCACCTGAATCTTCTGGAATAGACCATCTGAAGCCTCACCTGGAATCAATGCTATCTTTCTCATTGGTTGCAAACCATTCTCATCACAATGTAAATTCTATTTGCCATTTTGTGAACAAGAAGTCATAATTCAAAGTCAGGATTGTGCTTGAAACTGGACTGTGCTTAGGAAAGATATAGTTGTTTAAGAAATACCAAGATGAATTTTGCAGGTAGTCAATTACATGGGACAATTAAACTATAAACATCCCCTTCAGGGTGCACTCTGCCATTATTCCAGCAAAAAGAAGTATCAACAACCCAGAAATTTGCCATCAACTGTGATAAACTGAGAAACTAAAAATTGATTCACACACAAACCAATGAATGTATTCAGTTTGGTTGCGCTGTTAACCTCAATCTTTATGTTATGATTCATTTTACCTCTCTTACTGAAATAAATGAAAACATACTTTAAATATTGCTTAAAACTTAAACTGACAAAGGGCAGCATCAATTCAGCCATTCGCATCTGCAGTGCTGGAGCATTCTTGTTAAATACACTCTCAGAACTCGGTTGCAAGTGTTGATCCCACCTTCTTGGATCAATAATCCCTTCTACAATTTATAATGATGATTCTCATTTTAAGTTTTGCCCTTTGATGTATTCCACCATTATCAGACACTCTGCCTAAATTTCAAAAGTGCAATGACCTTAGAGCTAATATTCTTCAGATTTCTTCTATGCCCCCTTACATTCCACAACTGAGCTTTAGGCCAAGATAAAACTACTAGGCTTTTTCTATTGTCCCATGAGATCAAAGTCTCAGTTACTCAGTTATCATTTAATGCAGATGACTTATTAAGCGTTATCATTGTAGACAGCCCAAATTTCAATGACAGTCAAGGCTACTATTCAAGCCTGTAAGCATCTGATCAGAAACATAGTCTCTGTCACTGAAGTTACCAAGCAGACTGGCTGCATACCATTTGTGGTAATAAATTTAAATAACTTCATATTGATGAAGGTCACACTAAATACTTTTCATTTTCATGGATCCTAGCACCTCAAAACAGTTTTTTAATAGACCTTTGACTTTCCTACCATGTCACGGTTACATAATTTACAACAGAAATACGTCCTTCTTTCATACAGATATTCATAGCATGCAACAAGATTAAGGATCCTGTCAGGCCATGTTTCAGGAAACAATTCAAGTGTGGAATGAGGAAATGATGCATTCTTCCTATTCAAGTACATTCATAAGTCATTCAGATATAGTTGTTTTCATCTTCATATGACCAGACATCTAAGGTACTACTAGAGAGCATTTGTACTCAAAACAAAACTCCTGTGGTCAGCTTGACCTCATGTCAATTGGGATTATTGCAGCAGTCTTCACAACAGAATAACTATGGATTCAAGCAGCTTCTAATAGTATTACCTGACTGATGCACTATGCTAATATTTCACAGCATGTACAAGCTGGTAATCACACTCCCTTGCCTCATTTCCTTTAACATAGTTGTCTGCTGCCCCAGCAATTCTTTCTAAATGAATCCAATTTACAAAGACTTGGATTCAGAAACTCAATAAAAATCGGTCACATTTGCAGACAGCACCAAGCAAGGTGAAGCAATTGTGTTTGATTATGGCAATCCAATAACCCAGAGGGAAAAAAACAGGACAGGATTAGCAAACAGCTGTAAGCAGTGTGAATAAAATCCAACACATGTAAGTGTTGGAAGAGGTGTTGTCCATTCCAACAACTAATACCGAATGTACAGATCCTGGGGTACAAATATGGCAATAAAACAACTGCATGACAACATTCTTTCAACAACCTGCTCACCACAGATAATAAAGAATCAGTGAAACTCTGAGAAAATGCATTTCTCAGAAGTCATTCCGTAACAAAAGTAGATACCTGATGAAATCCCACCATTGCCTTTAATAAGCCAGCTCAGCCTATAGGCACATGAGGTAAAGAATATTTAACAAACAAAACCTTAGACCTGGCATGGTCTATGGGACAGCAATGATCTCTGCTCTCCCGTTTGAGCCCTGCAAGAGCCATCTCAATGCAAGTAGACTGTGCAAAACCCTCCAAATTTACTGAAAGAATAAACAAACCATTGTCGGTATCATCTCTCAGGCCAACATCCCCTATACTGAGGCACAGGGTGTACTCCATCAGATACATCAGGCAGGCCATACACTCCAGCAGCCAGCAGCAAACACTGCCATCAAAGTCTGTCACAGGAAAAGATTAACAAGTTGGACAGAGGAAAAGATTAAAATATGTTCTCGAAATCTCCTTGAAAAAAAATTAACATCTCCATTCACTCCTGGAAATTTTTGGAGACGAATTGTGAACCATGAGCTACATAGTGGCAGCACACAGAAGCCCTGCAGAAGGATCAGGCCACCTCATAAATCACCCAGCTGCCCAGCTTTTCAGTCTCTGCCTGCCCCATCATTAGAATTATCTACAGTTCCCATAATGATGAGCTGAATCACAACAGGCTCATCACAACATACAAAACTAGGGTTGAAGAAACTTATCCATGATTACAAGCGGCTGTTTAAAAAGAGGAAGAATTTGCTGACCCTCCGCCCCCACACCGCAATGAGGCAGTCAATCTGCTACACCTCCAGTCTGATTATTTTTTCAATTGATCAAAAATTGTTGGTTGTCAGTACACAATCAGTTTCTCACTGAGTTAAAAGTAAAACATGATCACTGCACATCAAAGGATGGCCTTCTGAAACAGCAACAAGACAAAGAATTGCTGTACAATGAACACATCATGAGCATCCCCTGTAGATCCTGTGATGCTTTTAAACAGGCAAGCAGTTATTCCAAAACCCTCTGCTTTTGTGGCAACATGCAGGAGCTGACTCCAATCATGGGCTTCTGGAATCATAGAAAAATGCACAGCATGGGAGGTGTCCATTTGAGAAGGAGCTAACCAGCCTAACCCCATCTTTCTGCATCAGCTCAATGACTTACAGAATACAGCCATTCAAGTGCATTCCTTTGCCCTGTTTAAGTGTAATGCGTTTCTGCCTCTCCCACCCTTTCAGGCCGTGAGTTGCAGATCTCTACCATCTGCTGATATAGAAGAAAATATTTCCCTTCTTCCTTCAAAATCTTCTACCAGTTACATTAAGCATTTTTTTTGGTGGATATTTGGCAAATGTCAGATGCTGCGATGATTGAACAGGTGAACTGGGGACATTGAACAAATGCACTCGGGGGCCATTTTATTAGGTACACCTGTACACCTACCCATTAATACAAATATTTAAACAACCAATCATGTGGTGGCCACTCATTGAATAAAAGCATGCAGACACGGTCACAAAGTTCAGTTTTTGTTCAGACCAAACATCAGAATGGGGAAGAAATGTGATCTAAATGACTTTGACAGTGGAGTGATTGTTAATGCCAGACAGGGTGGTTTGAGTATCTCAGAAACTGCTGATCTCCTGGGATTTTTATGTACAAACATCTCTAGAGTTTACAGAGAATGCAAATTTGTGCAAATTTGGTGCAAATATGCAAAAACAAACATCCAGAGAGCAACAGTTTGTGGGCAAAAATGCCTTGTTAATGAGAGAGGTCAGAGGAAAATGGCCAGACTGCTTCAAAGTGACAGTAAATTAAATTACAACAGTAGTGTGCAGAAGAACTCTGAATGCACAACACATCATATCTTGAAGTGGATGGACTACAGTAGCAGAAGACCATCAACAAATACTTAACGGCCACTTTATTAGGTACAGGAGGTACCTAACAAAATGGCCACCGACTGTAAGGATATGGTCCAGCAAATGACGTGGAGGGATGAGAATATTGTGGAAATGATGATAGAGCATAGACCAAGTAGTTGGAGGAAGAGTTGACCAAATCTTGGAAGGTATCGAATAGATGGTTGCTGGTCAGTCTGAATGGGAGGGGTAAGTTCAGACAAGTAACGGAGAGATTTCAACGGATGCTGCCCGACCTGCTGAGTTCATCCAGCTTGCTTGTATGTGTTGATTTGACCACAGCATCTGCAGTATACTTTTTGTTTAAGTAATGGGGAGAAGAGTCCAAGAAGACTGCAACAACATTCAGTATTGGGACAGTCAGTAGGAAATGAAAAGTGAAAGAAGCAGCCAGCTGGAAGTTATCTTGGGTATGTTGCTGTGGAAGTTCCCATAAGTCAAGAATAACCTAGGGCTATTATAATCAAGCGTGTCCTTTGAAGTGAGACCATCAGAAACACCCAGCTTACTACAGATGAGACAGTTTGGGTTGACTCCGACAGTGTATACTTAAGCCAGACAAGTGAGACTTTTCGAAAAAGGTCTTCCTAAAATGGAGCTTTAGACAATAGGGGTGCTGGAGACAGACAAGGTAACAGATGGACGTGAAACATACCCAACAACTAAAGCTCTATTGTCTTTACAAGCTTCAAAATATCACGAAGTTTTGTTTGATTCTAACACCTCTATTGTGAATGTTGATTGATTTTCTGAGTAACAATTCCAACATGTACAATTTATGATAATCCATATCCTTAATTCATAAGTCAAGTTAAGTCAAGTTTATTGTCATTTAACTACATACATGTATATAATGTGTAGAACCATGGAATATATATAGAAACAAGACAACATTTCTCCGAACCAGGATGTAAAGCATGGTAAACAGTACACATAGCAAATGATAACTTTATGAAGGTAAGGATAAAATCTACAGATGAATCACACATAAATAACAAACTAAAGTGCATTAATATTAAATATTGTATTGGAACAGACTAACCAGTGACATTCACATATGATGCGACAGGGAGTTCAAAAGCCTAATGGCCCGAGGGAAGAAACTGTTCCTCATTTGGACTGTTGTTGTTTTTATGCATCGGAGTCTCCTGCCAGATGGTAGAAAGTCAAAGAGGATGCTGGTGGATGGGTGGGATCCTTGCTAATACTAAAGGCCCTGTGTATGCAGCATTCCTGATAAGTGTCCATGATGGATGGTAGGGAGACCCCTATGATCCTCTCAGCTGTTCTTACAGTCCTTTGTAGGGTCTTCTGGTCTGCTGCTCTGCTGCTCCCATACCTGAAGGAGATAAAACTTGTCAGGACACTCTCAATGGTACACATTGAAAATGTGTAAAACACAGTTAAGATGGGGGGTGGGGGAGGGACCCTTGCTTGCCTCAATCTTCTTAGGAAGTGGAGACACTGTTGTGCCTTCTTGTTCAGGAAGGTGATACTAAATGACCAAGTCAGGTCATCCATGATGTGAACTCCCAGGAACTTGGAGCACTTCACTCTCTCTCGGAGGAGCCATGTATTCGCAGAAGTATTTGTCACCACCTTCCTGAAGTCCACAATGATTTAATTTGACTTCTACATGCTCCGGCTTAGGTGGTCCTTCTGACACCAATCCCACCAGCCGCTCCACTTCCTCTCGACTCTCTGTCATGCCATCATTCTTGCTGAGACCAACCACTGGTGTGTCATCTGCAAACTTGACGCCACAGTTTGAACTGAATCCTGTGAAGCAATCATGCGTCAGCAGTGTGAACAGCAGTGGACTGAGCACACGGTCTTGGGGAGCGCCAGTGCTCAACGTTTTGGGACTAGAGATATTGCTGCCCACAAGGACTGACTGAGTCCTTTCTGTTAAAAAAGTCCAGTATCAAGTTGCAGAGGGAGGTGTTGAGACCCAGTGAGGACAGTTTCCCCATTATTTTCTGGGGTACGATGGTGTGGAAAGTGGAAATGAAGTCTATAAACCGGTGGTCTGAGATCCCATTTTCCAGGTGGGGCAGGACAGAGTGGAGGGCAGAGACTATTGTGTTATCTGTGGAACAATTTAAATGATAACTGAGCTGGAAAGGGTCCAATATAACTAACAGAAAGGCCATGACCAGCTGCTCAAAACATTTCATAATGGTCGATGCTAATGCCACTGGAAGATAGTAATTTAGGCAGGTTACTGTCACCTTCTTTGGCACTGGAATGATGATTTCTGCCTTGAAAACTGAGGGGAGAATGGATTGTTCCAGAGAGATGTTGAATATATCCATCAGCGCCTTCATCAGCTGGGCTGTGCAGTCTTTCAGAACCCGACCTGGTATATTATCAGGCCCCACAGCTTTGCGTGGGTTGACTCTGGCCATGATCTTCTTCACTTCAGCTTCAGCCAGCTGGAGTGTCTGCTCCCCGGGGGGGAGGGGCACCTTCTTCACCAGCATTCTGCTCCGCACATCAAACCGAGCGTAGAAGACATTCAGAATCTCAGGGAGCCAAATCTGTATAAAGATAGCAGTTTTCTATTCAGACTTCAAAACAGTGTGGGTGACAATGGTCCATGCTGTTCTCCTTGGGCACAAGTAAAATAAAAAGAATAGCTGAGTCATAAGAGCATGTGTGTTTTGGGCCCAGGTATTTTATTTTATTGTCGGTGAAGACAGTTAGTTTGGCACTGCCTACAACCCTGATAGGTTGAATACTCAACTAACACTGAAACTGGAGTCAATCCTTCAATTACAACCTGTTTAAGCATTCTTGGGGATCTTATATAGAGGAGTTTCAGACATGACATCAAGATAATGTTGCATTCCCCTTGATGTCACAGATCCTGACTAGCAGTCTCTGACCTGCAGTATCAACTTGAAATCGGCCCTCAACATCAGGACTTGTGGATGCTCCTAAATGAAACCAAGCTGTTCAGCTGCAAGACATATCCGAGACTTTCCTTACTGACATGGCCAAAATCCAACCTCACCTTTACGAGATAAAACCTATCTTTGAAATTTAAATGTGAGTAAGAATTCTGCACCACTAAAAAGAAATCTGTATTCAGAGTTATTTAAGGAAAGCGTTTTGTTCAAAACCTTTCAAGATTTATGTAGACTAAAGGAGTTTGACTAGGTATGGAGTAAAATTCCTAAAATTTCAAATTTTGTCCTATTACTCCCACTTTAGTTGATATTGGGGCTGTGTTGACAAAACTGGCAACCAATCAACCAATCAGGATGACACAAAGAGAAATCAATAGAGATCATGGCTATGACTTAATTGATCTCTACGTTTGTAAAGATGGTTTATGGAGCACTGCGGGGTGTTGGGAGACAGGTTGGATTAAGGGACAGGGATGAGGAAAGTTAGGTTAGGCATTCAAGGCCCAAAATTCAAAGTCTTATGATTGGCAAGAGTTGGGGTCAATATTGAAAGTCAAAGACCAAATACAGCCAATCCAAAAGTTGAGGCCTAATGGTCAAAGCCCCTGAGTAGGCAAGTACGAAAGGCCCAGTGTCTGTGAGTCGGCAAGTCCAGGCTAGGGACTGAAGGTTATGGACCAGGAGGCAGCCTGACTGGGGCTGGAGACTTGTCTGTGTATGAGAGTGAGTGAGTGAGTGGGTAGGTGGGAGGGAGGAAAGGAGCTTGTCTTGCTGTTGTTGTTTGTTTTGTTTCTGTTGTTCTGTTGTAGTTGTTGTGGCTTTTGTTGTTCTGCACAGCACTGTTGGCAAGCTATGCTGGCACCGGAATGTGTAGTGACACTTGCTGGCCGCCCCCAGTATGCCCTTTCCCTGTGTGTTTTGATGAACAAAGGAATGTGAATCTGAATCAATCCATGCTTCAGTCATATCGTTCAAAGAGCCGTTCTACTTCCATTTTATCATCCGTATCTTTCACATAGACTGCACCTTTACAAATCGTAACAAGAAAAAGGAAACAGGGAAGTTATGTAAAACCTACTATGTCTTAGGACCATGGATATCCTCAACATTTCCTCATAGCAACCCCTCCACAACCTTATTAACCTGAAGCACTAACTCGGGTCCTCTTTCCACAAATGCTGCCTTACTGAGCCTTTGATTAGCTTCAGTTATTTCTCTACTTAGATCTCAAGCATCATTTTTTTGATTTTCATTTTGCCCCTTCACTCTCTGACTCCCGATCCCGACAGTCACAAACCAATCTACCCTAAACTCTCTGAGTCCCAATCCCAACAGTCACAAACCAATTTACCCTAAACTCTCTGAAACCCTACCCCTACAAACAAAAACCAATTTACCCTAAACTCTCTGACTCCCGATCCCGACAGTCACAAACCAATTTACCCTAAACTCTCTGAATCCCGATCCCGACAGTCACAAACCAATTTACCCTAAACTCTCTGAATCCCGATCCCGACGTCACAAACCAATTTACCCAAAGCTGTCTGAATCCCGATCCCAAAAGTCACAAACCAATTTACCCTAACACTCTGAAACCATATCCCGACAGGCACAAACCAATTTACCACTTCACTCTCTGAATCCCTATCCGAACAGTCACCGAACAATTTTCCCTTCACACTCTGAATCCCAATCCCAACAGTCACAAACCAATTTACCCTTCACTCTCTGACTCCCTATTCCACCAGTCACAAAACAATTTACCACTTCAGTCTCTGACTCCCAATCCCAACAGTCACAAACCAATTTACCCTAAACTCTCTGACTCCCAATCCCAACAGTCACTAACCAATTTACCCTAAACTCTCTGACTCCCGATCGCGACAGTCACAAACCAATTTACCCTTCACTCTCTGACTCCCTATTCCACCAGTCACAAAACAATTTACCACTTCAGTCTCTGACTCCCAATCCCAACAGTCACAAACCAATTTACCCTAAACTCTCTGACTCCCAATCCCAACAGTCACTAACCAATTTACCCTAAACTCTCTGACTCCCGATCGCGACAGTCACAAACCAATTTACCTGTTCACTCTCTGAATCCCTATCCCAACAGTCACAAACCAATCTATCCCTTCACTCTCTGAATCCCTATCCCAACAATCTCAAACCAATTTACCCCTTCACTCTCCGAATCCCTGTCCCAACAGTCTCAAGCTAATTTACCCTTTCACTCTCTGACTCCCTGTTCCAACAGTCACAAACCAATCTATCTGTTCACTACCAGACTACCGACAATATTTGCCCAATTTATTCCTACAATCTCTGATTCTTCATTCTCTACAATGTCTTACCATGTTATCCCTGCAAACTCTTTCACCTCTTCACCTTTCAATATCTTGGCATTGATCTCTGAAACTCCTGCCACAATTATCGAGGTTTCCATCCATCCACAATGTCAGAGCAGCTGCTAATTCCAAATCCCATGACTAACCTCCTAATATCCAACAGTCCATACCCTTGTGCACCCAAATTCAACCTTCCTTGTCTGTCTCCATCTCCAATTATTCTATGAATCTGCAAAGCCCCTTTCAAATTGCCAAGTTGGCAAATTTCCAGACACATGCTGGTGATAATAAACCTGATTCTGATTTTGATGAAAAAATTGTAATGTGCCTCTTGACCTTGTCTAGGCCAGTCAAAATTTCTGTCTCTGCTTCTGAGTTCTTTGAGTTGACATACATACATCCCTGTCTTCACTAAGCCTACCAATTAGGCTAGCTCCAGAACAGAAAATTCCTCAAAAATTAAGACATTTATATCTTCCAGAATATTTGAGAAATTCCTTATTCAATTTCCTGGCCAGAAATCCCCCTTTCCATTCTCTTTATTGGCCTCCATTAATGATTGGTGAGTTTGTTCTGTTTTATATCTAGAAAAAGGTGATAGAAATTCAACAATTTTGCTTCTGAGTAAGAAATATGCAATGTATACATAATATTTCAATCCAAATGAGCCTGAATTTCGGCCATTTTGAGGACAATTCAATTGTGAATGTGGATCCACCATCAAACAGTGTTATTCAAAGTTATTTTATTGCAGTAATCTAGCAGGATTTTATATTTCCTCTTAAAACATTGATTTAATTGGAGAAATGGGGAATATGTTTGTTTTGACACAATTGGCATTGTTATCAGTCATGGATGAGGAAAGATGTTGTTGTTTGATCCCTGTAGATTAGAGGCATCTGTTTTTGATCCTCCTATTATTGTCCTCTAAAAAGATATGAAAGGTATTGTAACTGTGGAATTATACTTTGTTGCTCCTTAGTTAATTGAGGGAATTTTTTTTGTTTCCATTTCAGAATTTAAAACTGATATAAAGTTCTTGCATGACTGACATAAACAGTCTGTAATGCTTTAGTACAAACATAGGCAATCTCAAGTCAGTTTTCATAATCTATCAGTACTGCAAACTTTTTTTAAAAATTCCTTTGACTCATTCTTTGATATCTTTAATTTGTTTGTTTGCAGATTAGGATTTTTTTTCAGCAATGCCTGCACTTATTTCCAACCCTATTGATTCTGTACTGAAAAGGCAGACAACAATCAGCCTCATTAGTGCATCTGTGTTCACACTTAAGGCAGATTGGGCAGATCAGGAACCAAATTATTTTCTAGAAGTAGTGTCAGTTTCATGGATACTATTACTGACATGGGTTGTTTATTCTAAATCTGTTACTTGAATTTAAATTCCTTCCCCCACCCCAACAACATGGAACTGAGACTTGCATCTCTGGATCAATTACCCACACACTTGGATACGGTTTAGGTAAACTCAACCATTGTGTGATCATACCCAATGAAAGTCTGCAACCAACCTTGGCTGAAATGTTCAATTGGAAAAATTTGCAGGGAATTTGTTTTAGTCCATTAGTCTGTTTTCATTTCTGATTAAGATTGTACCAGCATCTTCATATGTAATGGATTAAATTCTTAGTTTTAAATAGATCTGCTAGGCTAAGTTGAAATCTTAATTAATTTAGTGTAAACTTTTTATAGTGAGGATTTAATTTCAACAAATGGAAAATGGAATGTTAAATATCAGCAGTGCAATGACAAACAGATCTTTTTGACTTTAATATAGTATCCTTGCCTCAAACTTCTCTTAAAAAAATAGGAAGCTTCTAACTACCACAACTTTGCCTTTTAATAGATGTAAAGTGAATCATTTGTCTCTATCTTTCTTTGTTTAACCTATGATGGCTGTTACACTCTGAAGATGTTATTAAATACGCTCAGAGTATATGTCAGTAATTGGGTTACAAAGGTCACCGTATCCAGTAGGGTTTTCCTACCTTTAATTTCAAGGGATGGTAGGTCTCCTGGGCACTGCTGATATCTGTGGAAAGTTCAATGGTGGAAACTCTAATCCTAATACCCCACCTGTGGTGAAGTGCTAGCATATCCAAACTGCAGATATAAAACTCACTGGGTGAGAATTTCTCTCTTCACTGCATGTAGCAGCATTGTAAATATAATCACCATACTGACTGCGGGTTGCTATGTGTTGCTGCAATAATTATCACTCCGAACAGACATTACTAACTATAGACATCCTCTTCTGAAGACAGTTTTTCTCAAACTGAGGAGCTGTGACAGGTAGAACAATACATCAACATCAGGCTGCATGAGACACTCAATTCTTAAAGATACACTGACACTCATGTATACACGAGTGTGTGTTTCATGTACACACTCATTTCTCTCCAGCTGCTCAGAATTCAAGCAAATTCATTAACATGATCTATTAGAGCCCATCAAAGAACTTGTTACAAACTGGAATCCACAGATACAATGTTGATGTCAATAAACACAGTGAACAAAGGAAATCCTACACATTCAGTATTAATGAATTTGTACAAAAACTGCATGGGAATGGCAGGCATTACGCAAGATAATGAACTTTAACCCTCTAGCCACTGTGACAGCTAAAGTGATCCTGTCTATTCCTGGAACAAAACCTGCTGATAAAACTGCTTTAACAGACAATTAGGCAGCCTACCCACCTGCACAGAAAAAGGAAGAGGCAATCAAATGAGAAGGGTAGCTGAGAAATGCCAACTCCAGCAGAGATTCCCAGGATGATGTGAACAATAAGTTCAAAGGAAAGGATGGATGAAATGTGATTAGCAATCAGGGGTGTTAGCCATTTATGGTGAATGATCCTGTTTCTGTTGTACATTCTATTTGACTTTGTGCTTGCTTTTTTTATTTTATTGGTGGCTCTTAAGTAAATTGTGACAAACCTACAATGTCCTAACAGTGAATATTTTACTGCTCTTGTCAATTTAAAACAACCCTGTTGATGTGACTGGATTAAAGGATTTGTAGAGTGAATTTAACTCTAATTTATATTTAAGTCCATAAGTGTAAATTTTGATCTAAGGATACACGGGTAGTGCCTTATGAAAACACCTCATTAATTCTGTGTTTGATTTTACAAATAGTGAGGAGAAAAGCAGTAGCTTAGGAACAAAGTCTGAATCCTTCTTCAGAAAGTGCATTAAGTGTGAGTAAAGACAACATATGTAGCCTTGTGAGGATTGATATCATTTCCCTTTCTAAATCTGATAAAAGTGAACAAAATCCCAAATGCAAGTTTCCAATTTTGTTTTTAAGTAAAGATCTTCCCCACTCCCGCAAAACAACCGTTCTGTGAACAAACATAGAGGTATTTAATCTTGGGGTATATTATGAGGGGCATATATAGGGTAAATCTAAGCAGGCACTTTTCACTGTGGTTGGGTGGGACTATAATTAGTGATCATGAACTAAGGGTGAAAGGTGAAAAGTTTAAGGGGAACATGAAGGGAAATTTCTTCACTCAGATGGTTGTGAGAGTGTGGAACAAGCTACCTGTACAAGTGACTCATGGAGGGTCAATTTCAACTTATAAGAGAAGTTTGGATAGATACATAGATGGGAGGGGTATAGAGGGCTATGGTCCTGGTGCAGGTCAATATGAGTAGGCAGTTTAATGGTTCAGCATGGACTAGATGGGCCAAAGGGCCTGTTTCTGTGCTGCACTTTTCCATGACTCTATGACTCTTATTACAGGGATTAGAAATGCATTTCAGTGTTGTGGAACTCAGATTCTGAGTGTGTGGGTAGCATTTATTGAAGTATATTTTCATTTAAAAATATTAGTATTAAAAGCATAATTTCCTCACAAAAATATTTACTGTGCCCACCACATCCATGCTGCCACATTGTTCCAGTTTTATCTTCCACCTTGACATGGCTTTAATGGCAATGAAGTGAAATTCACTTCCCACCATAATAATCTCCCAGTTTAGGTATATATGTCAGTGAAATAGATGCATCTTGGACTTATTACCAACTCTATTCAGTTTGAAGAACTTCTTGGCCAGATAAATTTCCTGCCAAGGGCAACTCACTTAATTGTAATCTCTGACAATGGACAGATGGGGAGAAATTTAACTTTGGGTGCCTTCGTTAAAACAGCAAAAAATAGTTGTTTGATGGACAATTGATATTGATCGCCACCCCATAAAATTCTATCTCCGTCCCAGGCAACTTTCAGAGATGTTCATACTGAGGTCATGCAATTCTCAGCTCAGCCGGTTCCTCAGTGTGGTGCATCCAAATGATTTTATATTCTACTTTCCTTCATTGATGGTATGATGGATGTAAGTGTAAGTATAAAAGAGATGGTCATTTTTTGTCAGCAGGCAACTTCTGGAACCCTCTCAGTCCATAACATGTAATCAGTGTCCTCTCCTTCATCTACTAGCAATTGTGTTGCCCGTACTTGGGAGCATTACTGGTTCCAAGCTTTCATCCAACCTTGGCTTGGAAAGTCAATAGTGTTCTTTCAGTGTAGCTGGGTCAAAATCTTAGATGAGCCAACACCTTACCCACCAATAGCTTAAACCCCCTATTGTACTCCAAAATCTAGCAATTTAAGAGGAAGGGCTTGCCAATACATCTAGGGGAAGAAACTGAAATTACAGCTCTCTAGGATACTAACATCCTGAAAATGAAGTTATAATAACAGGCACAGGTCACAGAGTGTGGCTGTCATGGTTGTCACAGAGGAAGGTTGTAAATAAGGTAAAGAACTTGGAGAAATTAATGATAGGGGTTTACAACATTATGAAGGGAATAGTAGACAGATAAATGCAAGCAGGCTTTTTCCACGGAGGTTCGATGAGACTGGAAGTGGAAGTCATAGGTTAAGGGTGAGAGATGAAGTGTTTAAAGGGAACTTGAAGGGTAGCTTCTTCACTCAGAGAGCATGGAATGAGCTACCACACAAGTGGTGTATGCAGCGGTGATTCCAACATTTAAATAAATTTGGATAGGTACATGGAGGGGAGGGGTATGGAGGGCTATGGTCCAGGTACAGGATGATTGGACTATGTGGATTGATAAATCAGCATGTACTAGATGGGCTGAAGGGACTTTCATCGTGTTCTGTGAATCTATGACTCCATAGTCAGTAAAAGGAAACGGTTAGACTTAATTAATTTCAGAAAATGACAATCATCACCTATGACCAATTTAAATTTACTCACCTGGCCTCAGCATAAATCAGATTAAAGGTTTGGCCTTGGGAATTAATATCTCTTGGAATATCTAGACATGGCTGCTTTCCAAACTTTTGAATAAAGATAAATTGACAAAACAATAAAATCTCTCCACATTCAAATTAAATCCATATAGGAGGAGGAAATTGATGATGCATGATGACTGGAAATACATTGGGCAGCGAATCAACAAAGCAGATTTCACTAAATCTTCTGTTATCACTCAAAATTTGCTGAATACATGCAGATAAATTCTGATGGCTATAATTAAAGTCTTATATTGGACAAGTGTATGACTTCCATGCACAGTAAGATGTCTTCTCTGTCAACTGACAGGAACTCAGGCTGATCCTGGCTTCCACTCAGTGTGAAGTAGAGTTAGAATAGGTTGTTAATTACCACGTACAACAGACTTCTGCTGAATAGGCAGCCTGGAGCCCTTCATGATAACCATTTCGTTTTCAGGTTTCCTGGAGTAGACCATTTCCCATAATGATTAAGCTCTAAATGATTAAGAGCTACAATGATTAAGCTCTGAATCAAGGGTCAGAGTATGATTTTAATCTTTCTTTCTTCCTCTTGATCTACTTTGGGTATAGCTGTATTATCTGTTGAGTCAGTAAAGCAAACTGTCTGGAAATCCAGTCACTGACAGGACATAAACTCTGTTATGTTATGAAGTGACACAGTGGGGCAACTTCACAGTACATGTTTTTATTTTAATTCGTTTCATCAGCAAGGTTTGTGTGAGTGACCTCCATGTACCGTTGCTTTAAATTAGATTTGATTGTCACTCTGCATAGGCACACCATCTGACTTAAGCCAACAGCAGGCTCATCAATCCACTTAACTCATCTCATTGTGAGTGGTCTGGAAAAGATAAATTGGAGGAAGAGAGAAGCTGATGCAGAGAGCTCTACTTGCATAGTGCAGGCACACTGGCAATTAAAGAAACAGCTCAACCCTGAAGCAGAGAGCCAATACAATGCATTATTTCTATCAAAGGTTCAAGGAAAGAAAAAAGACTCTGAACTTGGCCTCCCTTGTTCTTACATTCAGTTCTCCTGACATTGGTTTACATCAAACTTCATTTATGAATCATGAGCACCCTTCATGAGAACAACTCCCACTACTTAGTAATCTGGACAGGACAATAGATTATGGGCCATATGCTTGTGGAGATAATATGTAAAGTAGACAGCTGATGACATCAGTCTTTTTGAAATGTTGATTTGATGCTAGTCTTACCAACGCGGCCCTTGTCAATTTCATTCACAGTGTGCGTGAAACATGCACAGGAAAGCTGCCTTGAAACCCTCCATTTTAAAGCATTATCATTAACCTGCAGATTTGGTGGTGACTGAACAGGAGGATGGTGGATTTGATGAAACACTCTTGAAGGATTTGTTGGAGGAGACGTGACTGAGATCCAAGTGATTCCTTTTGCCGTGGAAGTGGGTCCTCAGGGGGGGTCCTCCTGTTAGCCCAGCAACATAAAAGGGAGGAACAGACAGGTCCCATTGAAATAGGCATTGACCTGGAGACCAAGAGTCTTGAAAGAACATACTTCATCTGTATATGTCTCAAAGAAACAAGTCCCGTGGAGCTACGAGGTTCTCCAAGGAGACAGTGTCAGATGGAACTTCAGCCTCTGAGCCACCCTGACCCATTCTGCCTATGCCAATCAAGGTCATAGATGCCCTTTATCTTTTCTTTAATAATGGTTTTCACAGGCAAAGAGTATGGTAATGCTTACTGACCATTACTTCATCAAGCAAGTGATGAAACTCTCAAGGTGCGATAAAAAAAGCATCTTCTGTTTGGATAGAGAATTGCTAGCTGTATAAGTTTAGAAATTCATTGACCTAGTTTTCAGTGCTCCTGCACTTCTCCTCTGTCTCTTCTTCCATCTCCTGCTGTGTTGTCACAGGCAAGAACGGAGACCCCATGAATCTTTAAATATGGACAATGCTGCACTCTAGAGGGAGTATCCCCTCACTGCAATGCACACCCAGAGAGTCCAGGATACTGCACTTCCAAGATAATAAATTGTTTACAAATGCAACCACGTGGCATTAAGGGCACCATCAGCAAATGTGAAATTTTATCTAAGTCACAGGCTGTTTCATTCACTAAGTGTCAAGGGTGTATATGACAAGAGCCAGGAACCATATTTGCTCAGCACGACAACAGTGAGGCTTTAATCACAATGTCATACAGTTGGACAGCATGGAAACACGCCTTTGGGCCCAGATTGTTCATTGCAACCAAGGGGGCTATCTAAGCTAGTCCCATTTTGCTCAGATCCCTCTAAAGCTGTCCTTTCTATGTACAAATCCAAATGTCTTTTATACAATATACTTTCTCCTGCATCTACCCTATGCCCACCTACATCTGTGGGAAAAATTTACTCCTCAGGTCCCATTTAAATCTTTCTCCTCTCACCCTTAACTTACACTTTCTAGTTTTAGATTTCCCTACCCTGGTAAAAAGGTGATGGCTTTCTTCTTTTGATTCTCCTCATGATTTTATAACCTTCCATAAGATTACCCACTCGGCCTCCTATGCTCAAAGGGAAACAGTCCCAGCCTTTCCAATTAATTCTTATAAAGCAAGTCCTCCAATCAACTGTATAAATGACATTCCCAGCAGCAGGTAGTTGCTGGGAGACCGAGACTCTCTTCATTAGCCCCAGCTCCTCCAACTCCGGCTGCAGACCTGAATTCAGCATTATCCACCTCCAGTCCTTTCTCACTGCCACTGGGCTCCTGGGATCCCTTCCCCCACCACTACTCCTCAGCCCTGGGTCTCCCAGGCTCCCCCATCTTGTTCTGGGTCCTCAGAGCCTCTATCTTCCTCCCACCCTACCTTCCCTGAACAAACTAACTCTCCCTTCTCTTCTGACACCACCAACACTCCTCCTGCCTCTGATGTCAGCTCTAATTCTGGAGTCTTCACCATTGCCCTCCGACCTTCCCCTGTCTAAGGCAGAACATTCTATCCTCAGCAAGTGCCTTACCTTTTTCCACACCTCAGTAAGTTCCACACCTGCCAAGACACCGAGTTGCCTTCCATCAACTCCACCTCCATTTCTTCAGCAAGAATCCTCCACCTGCACTGATGACCCCTTCCCCTGTCTTCAACCCTCCTCTTCTTGAATACCCAACTCTAATTCACCTATGACAGGATCCTACCACCAAACACATCTTTACCTCACACCCCATTCTCCACATTCAACAGGGATCAACTCCCTCTGTGATTTCCTTGTCCATTTGTCCCTCCCCACTAATCTCCCGCCTGGCACTTAGCCCTGCAAATGGTAGAAATGCTACATCTGCCCATTCATGCCTTCCATTCAAAGCCCCAAACAGTCCTTTCAGGTGAGGCAACACTTCGCCTGCAAATCTGTGGGGGTCGAATATTGTATTGGGCGATCCTGTTTCAGCTTCCTCAACATTGGTGTAACCCGATGTAAATTAGGGGACCATTTTGTCAAGCATCTCTGCTCCATCTGCCAAAAAGGGGAATTTCCCAGTGAAAAACAATTTTGGTTCTTATTCCAACATGTCAGACCATGGCTTCCTCTGTTGCCACACTGAGGCCACTCTCAGGGTGGAAGAGCAACACCTCATATTCCGTCCAGGTAGCCTCAAACCTCATGGATTGAACATTGAGTTCTCCTTCTGATAACCTTTTTTTGTTTTTTTTTCCCCCTCCCCCTTCCCTCTTCTTCTATTTCACACTCTGGCCTCTTTGGTCTTCTCCTTATCTGCCTATCACCATCCCTGGTACCTCTCCTTCTGCCCTTTCTTGCACAGCTCACTCTCCTCTTCTATCAGATTCCGTCTTGTCTAGCCCTTTACCTTTCCCACACACAAAGCTTCTCCTATCACCTTCTAGTTTGTCCTTCTTCCCCTCCCCCCTCCCCGCCCTTTTTATTCTGACATCTTCCCTTCAAGGAGTGAAACCGCAAAAAGGCAGCATCCATCATTAATGACCAGGACACACGCACTTTTCATTGCTGCCATCAGGAAGGAGGTACAAAAGCCTGAAGGCACACACTCAATGATTCAGGAACAGCTTCTTCCCCTCTGCCATCTGAGTAGACATTGAACCCATGAACAATACCTCACTGCTTTTTTTAAAAATTTCTATATTTTGCACTGCTTATTTAATTTAACCATTTAATATATATACCAACTCTCATTCAGTTTTTTTATTATTATGTATTGCATCATACTGGTGCCATAAAGTTAACAAATTTCATGACATATGCCAGTGATATTAAACCTGATTCTAATTCTGATTCCAGTCTTGAAGAAGAGTCTTGGCCCAAAACGTCAACTATTTATCATTTCCATAGATGCTGCCTGAGCTGTTGAGTTCCTCTGTCATTTTGTGTCTGTCACTCTCGATTTCCAGCATCTGCAGAACCTCTTGTGTTAAAAGGAACAGTGTATCAGGTTCAGTTCCATTCATAAGCCTCAAGACATCACCAATACTCGGTAATGAAAGAGTCTGTACTCATGTAACACAACCTGGACAATATTCAGGCTTATGCTGTTGGTTACAAGTTACATTAGCACTAGACAAGCGTCAGGCAACTACTATTTCCAACAAGAGGTAATCTAACAACTTCATATTGAAATTCAAAAGTATTACGATTGCTGAATTTCCTACTATCAACACAGACTGATTAGAGCCAAACAATTAATGTGGCTGCAAATGCAGTTAAGAGGTGAACTGTTCCATAACTGGGGATTCTTATCTTGACTCTGAAAGGTCTTTTCAGCACCTAGAGGGTATAAGAAGCAATATTTCCTACACGACTGATTAAGAGGACTCAACCAGCTCTAAGGAAGAGTCATTGATCCAAAACATTAACTGTTTTTTTCTGTCCACAGAAGCTGCTTGACTGGACAAGTTCTTCCAGTGTTTCTGCTTTTGTCTGAGATTCCAGCACCTGCAATTTCAGTCGTTTCCTTCCAAGTTTCATCCAGGATAAAGCAATTGCCCTGAGTGTCATGCACCTGGCTACAGTGCACATATCTCATGAGTCAATAAACCAAGGAACAAGTCTTCACCATTATTTTCCATCTTTAATTGCTTAGGTTGCTAATTGTCCCAATGTGCATTTCTCATAGTTCATGAACGTGACCCAATCAAGTGTCACTCTGCTCTGAGGCTGTTGCAAGAGTATCATGATCCCTTTAAAGTCCACTTGGATGAAGTTCCTTGGGGCTGTGATGCTACAGTCTGAGCTTCCACTGCAACAATGATGCACATTTACAGCCAGCAAATTGGAAATACCCGATTATGCAGATTTTCCTATGCTGGACAGCTGCACGTATTTCACTACTGAAATCCCCATCTACTCCCCGCACTGGGAAGTGATACTTCAAAGAAGGCTTCATTCTGCTGTCAGAACTGGACCAGGATTTTAACATATTTTCTGTCATTTCTGACATAGATTCTAATTTAAGTGAATATTTATACCCCCACCAACAAGAAAATTAGGAAGCAAAACTCAAAGATTATTATCTCTGATTTGTTACCTGAGCCAGTTGCAAATTGGCAGAGGACGAGTAAGATTAGAGAAGAGAATGCATGATTCATGTATCTGTGTGAGAGAAAAGGTCATGGGCCCCTGGTGCTAGCACGGTGAAAGTTGGAGCTGTTCTGCTGGGGCAGTCTCCACGTGAAAAATGCTGAGGACAGCTGCATAGTTATGGAAGCAGGAGGTATTTTAAATGAAACACTGCGAGAAAGGGATCAATGTTGTAAGGATATAGTAAATCAAAGAATAGGAACAAGACTGCAGAGGGAGAGACTCTAATATGAGAAACGGTCACAGGAAGAGATAGAGAGTATGAATCTATGAATAAATCATTAACTATCAAAGGGCAAAGGAAGACACAGTGGTGCAGAAGTTTGAGCTGCTTTTGTGACCTGGGTCTCACTCTGATCTCAGGTGCTGTTGTGGGGCGTTTGAACATTTTCCATGTATCCATGAGGGTTTTGCTCAGGTCCTCTAGTTTCCTCCCAATTCGCAAAGATATTCCGGTATGCTAATTGGTTATGGAAAATGGACCCTGGTGTAAATGGGTGGCAAGAGAATAGCAACTGGGAGAGGGAACATGGGGTTGTTGGGGGAGGGAGGATCTTGATAGGCATGCAGGAAAGATTAGCATGCCAGCATAGAAGGACAGAAATGCCTCCTTCTCGGTGGTTAAAAAAATGATATTACAAATACTTTCAAGGCTTTCTGTCTGAATGCAAAAGAGATGAACTGAGAGAACACATAGAATTAAATATGATCTGATCTCCATTATAGAGACACAGCACTGGGCTGAGAGATACCAGCAGAGATAAGAACGAATCACTCAAAATGCACATTCCAACAATAAATAATAATTCTAAAGGGTGAGCCTTCTATCAGTGCCTAGTTAAAGTAACAAGCAAATTTAAACAAAAAGTATATATTTACACAAAAATACAAGCCTAAGACCGGACTGAACATAATTAACATCAATGAATGACTGAATAATAAGAAACAATAAGAATTCAAAGCAAATCTCACCAGAAACATAACACAATGTATGAGTTTCTGAAGATATTTAAAAAGAGTTAACAAAGTGTGTATAGGTGGTGCAGAAAATTAGTCTGGAGAGCTAAAAATGAAAGCATTATTTGGCAGGCGAATTAAATTATATTAGTCTACACCACAGAGGATATAAGTAACATCCTGTAATTAGTTTTAAATCAAAAAAATAATAGAAGGGAGAAAGGAATTCAGGAACATTACATTCACTGAGGCAGTGGTACTCAGCAAATTGTTGGAGCTTAAACGAACATGTCTTTAGGACATCATGGATGTCTTAAAAGAAGTGGCTAGTGAGGTAATTAATGTATTGACTTTAATTTTCCAAAATTTGCTACATTTAGAGAAAGTTTCATCAGATTGGAAAGTAAAGAATTTGCCTTGTTTATTCAAAATAAATGGGAAACAAAAAGTGGGAAATTATAGACCTGCTAGTTTAAAATATGTAATTGGAAATACATTAAAAGCGATCATTAAAGACATAGTAGTCAGAACACTTAGAAAAATCCAGTAATGTTGACCAGGTTTAATGAAAGGGAAATCTTGCTTGACCAGTTTTCTTGGAGATCTTTGAAGAAGGAACATCTGCTGATCTGTGTGAAGTTCCCTCTCTTTGCTCCTGTGTCCTTTCATGCCGCAAAGGTGGCAAAGGTAGGTTAACTGGCTCCTGTAAGTTTTCCATTGGCATAGGTCTGTGATCAAGAACTAAGGTGAGAAAACTGAGCCCGTGACAGTCAAGATGCAGTGCTGTTGAATAAGGTGCAGCAGAGCTGGACTGATAGGATTCTCCTACTCCAAACCGGATGGACTTGTGAATTGTAATAAGTATTAAATTGTTAAATTAGTTTATTGTTGATACATGTACCATCGTAAAGTGAAAGACTTATCATGCATACCATGCATTTGTTGCAGCACTACATTGTGCTAGTCAAGGGAAAACAATAACAGTGCAGAATAGAGTGTTCCAGTACTGAAAGTGCAGTGCAGGTCACAATGAGGTCATGTCCATTTTATCATACTAGGAAAATATTGAATAATCCTACAACAGCAGGACAGAAATTATGTTTGAGCCTGGTGGTATTTGCTTTCAGGTTTTTGTATCTTCAGCCCTATAGGAGTGGAAACATAGAAACATAGAAAACCTACAGCACAATACAGACCCTTCGGCCCACAATGATGTGCCGAACATGTACTTACTTTAGAAATTACCTAAGGTTACCCATAACCCTCTATTATTCTAAGCTCCATGTACCTTTCCAGGAGTCTCTTTAAAGACCCTATCATATCCACCTCCACGACAGTCGCCAGCAGCCTATTTCACACATTCACCACTCTGCATAAAAAAAACTTACCCCTGAGATCTCCTCTGTACCTATTTCCAAGCACCTTAAAACTGCCCTTTTGTGTTAGCCATTTCAGCCCTGAGAGAAAGCCTCTGACTATCTACACGGTCAATGCCTCTCATCATCTTATACACCTCTATCAGGTCACCACTCATCCTCCGTCACTCCAAGGAGAAAAGGCCCAATTCACTCAAACTCACCAATCCAGGCAACATCCTTGTAAATCTCCTCTGTACCTTTTCTATGGTTTCCACATCCTTCTTGTAGTGAGGCAACCAGAACTGAGCACAGTACTCCAAGTGGGGTCTGACCAGGGTCCTATAAAGCTGTAACATTACCTCTTGGCTCTTAAACTCAATCCCACGATGTGCACTATATGCCTTCTTAACCACACAGTCAACCTGAGAGGTGTGAGAATGTCCAAAGTGAGTGGGAACTTTAATTATGCTGGCTGCTTTATGGGGCAGTGACAAGTGTAGACAAAGTCCATGGAGGGGTGCTTGTTTTTGAGATGTGCTGAGCTGAGTCCACAACTCCCTGCAGTTCCATGACATCATGGGCAGAACAATTGCCTTGCCAAGTTGCAGTATCACTGGATAGCATTCCTTCTATGGTTCATCAATAAAAAAATCGACAAGGTTCAGAGGCTGTATCAAATTTGAGTATCCTCCTGGGAAAGTAGAGGTACTGGTGGGCTTTCTTAGCTGTGTCGTCAATGTGGCTGGACCAGGACAGGCTATTGATGATAATCACACCTAGGAACTTGAATTCACAACCCTCTCAATATCAGCAGGATTGAGTTCAACAGGATCATGTGCTCTCACCTCCTGAAGTCTATGACCAGCTGCTTTGCTTTGCTAACATTGAGGGAAAGGCTGTCGGCATGACACCATGTCACCAGGCTCCCCATTTCCTTCCTGGATTGTGAATCATTATTTGAGATACGGCCCACTATGCTGATATCATTTGTGAACTTGTAGATGGAGTTAGAGAAAGTCAGGCCATTTAGTTATGAGGTACATGGAGTAGAGTAGGGAGCCAAGGATGCAGACACATGGTGCACCAGTTTTGGGAATATTCATGGCAGAGGCATTGCTGCCTCTCCTTACTGATTGCAGTTTGTTGGTCAGGAAGTCAAGGATCCATTTGCAAAAGGAGTTGTAGGAATGGTAGTAGAGGCAGGTACATCAGGGACATTTCAGAAACTTTTAGATAGGCATATCGATGAAAGAAAACTGAAGGTTCTGTGGGAGGGAAGGGTAGATTGGTCTTGGAGTAGGTTAAAAGGTCGCCAAGCCTGCACTGTTCTGCAATGCTCACTGCAATACACTGTACTGGTTCACCAAGATTGAATAAATGAATAATAGTGTCGTTGTCAGTGATACCCTTCCCCAAAAATGACTAAATCTATTAAATGTAATATTGCATATTAAAGTTGAGGTGTCATCTTTTATTAGTGCTATCCCATGGAACCTGAACTCTATCATGCTCAATTTAGGTAATTTACATTACTTTGAGTCTGATAGTTTATTAAGTAATTAAGTTACCACAATATTACAGATGGCTGTGTTGTTCATTCTTATTGAAAGTTATAAATTATGACAAAATGATGATGCCGTTACAGTATTCATTAATGCCTTTTTATTTTCTTGCAGTCATTGAACCATAAGACATAGGAGCAGAATTGGACTATCTGGCCCATTGAGTCTGCGCCACCATTCAAGCATTCCTGATCTTTTCTTTTAACACTTTAACCCCAGTTCCTGGCCCTCTCCCTGTAACCTTTGATGCCATGTCCAATCAAGAACCTATCAATCTCTGCCTTAAATACACCCAACGGCCTGGCCTCCATAGCTGCACGTGGCAACAAATTCCACAAATTCACCACCCTTTGGCTAAAGAAATTTCTCTGCATTTCTGGTTTCAAAGGGTGCCCCACTATCCTGAGGCTGTACCCTCTTGTCCTTCACCCTCCCACCATGGGAAGCATCCTTTCCACATCTACTCTGTCTAGACATTTCAACTTCCGAAAGTTTTCAATGAGATCGCCCCTCATCCTTCAGAATTTCAGCAAGTACAGACCCAAAGCCTCATATGATAACCCTTTCATTCCTGAATCATCTTTGTGAACGTCCTCTTGTCCCTCTCCAATGCTAGCACATCTTTTCTAAGATGAGGGGCCCAAAACTTTATACAATACTCAAGGTGAGGCCTCACCAGAGCCTTGTAAAGCCTCAGCATCACAACTAGGCTCTTGTATTGTAAAGTACTGGAGAGTTTAACATTGGTAGCTGAGCGAAGGGCGCTGAGTAGGCTACGGTCAATTATGGATAACTCTGAACATCCTCTACATAGCACCATCCAGAGACAGAGAAGCAGTTTCAGCGACAGGTTACTATCGATACAATGCTCCTCAGACAGGATGAAGAGGTCAATACTCCCCAATGCCATTAGGCTTTACAATTCTACCGCCAGGACTTAAGAACTTTTTAAAAGCTATTATTAATGCTTTTTGAGATAGTGATTTAGATGCATATCATATTTTTTACTGAGTTAAGTATTGTATGTAATTAGTTTTGCTACAACAAGTGTATGGGACATTGGAAAAAAAGTTGAATTTCCCCATGGGGATGAATAAAGTATCTATCTATCTATCTATCTATCTATTCTATAACTCTTGAAATGAATGCTAACATGGCATTTGCTTTCCTCAACACCGACACAACCTGCAAGTTAACCTTCAGGTTGTTCTGTACAAGGACTCCCAAGTCCCTCTGCATCTCAGATTCCTGGATTTTCTCCCCGTTTAGAAAATAGTCTGCATATTTATTTCTACTACCAAATGTATTTTTCAACATTGTATTTCATTTGCCACTTTCTTGCTCATTCGCCTAATCTTTCTAAGTACTTCTACATCCTGCCATGTATCTCACTACGATATACATTAATGCCTACTTAAACCCACCTTCTTAACTTTTTTTGGATTTTTAACACCTTTAGAGACATTAAACTCTGCTGGCCCAGAATGCTTGATGTCCTACAGTTAAAGCATTGCTGTTAATTTTTCAAGAAAAGTGTTGAAATATTTTATTCATAGCTCTCTCCATTTCAACAAGGTCTCCAATGTTTTCCAGAGGTGTCAAGTTCTTCTTGCCATTTACCACTGGACTGTTACAAGGCAGGTTTATCTATTTTAAGAGATGTAGTCTAATCTACTTGTTCAAGTACTGAATTTGAATAATTTCAGCTGAAATCATATTGGATATCTTAACCTGCAGCTGGTAGAAAGTTATTCACTTATACTGTCTTTCAATTACAACCATAATCAGACTTAACTCTAAATTGGATTTCAGACCTCATAATCATATCCACTTCACTTAGACCTACAAGGCTATAGGATAAGTGACCCCTTAGCTTTAGAATTCTTTTCTGTGTTTTCAGATTATTTCAGTCTCACCCTTCCCTTCATTTTAATCGCCTCCAATCCTATAAAAATATATGTGCACCCCTTGATCTTTTATGGCTTTGCAAAGGTTGCCATACCATGGCCTACCAAGGGCTTATTAAGTATCTCTGTTCCTCCCCCTTTCTGACCATACAATCTTCTTCATGACTGAATATTTGTCCTTCTGCCTTGGAATCTTGTGTGGCTAGACATTGACATTTGTTTTAATGGCCTTGGATATTAAAGAAATGAGATGTAAAAAGAACTTGCTTTTATCTGTGGCACTGCGCTGACAATTTCTTGTTGAAGACACTTTTCTTGTAATATATAAAAACAAAATATTCAACATGTTGGAAATCCAGACGAACACACAGAGAGTGCTGGAGGAACTCAGCAGGGCTGGCAGCATCTATGAAGAGAAATAAGCAGTCGACGTTTTGGATTGAAACCCTTCATCAAGAGTGACTTTCTTGCAATATGAAGTTCATTATCTCCAGGAGAACAATAATTAGTTTTTGTTCAGTATCTTTCATGCTTCAGGACACTGCTCAGTGCTTTTCAGCCCACCAGCACAGCAAGTTCTCAAACTTTCTATGTTTCATGGTCAATGTTATGAACTAAAGATACTGGAGAAACCGCTTTTCCAAAAAAATATTTTTTTTGTGAGTAGATGAGTAATGACAATGAATGTCTCTCTTAGGCAAGATGCTTCCAGCACTTTTGGTACTGTACTGGCATGCTGACCAAGGTTATGTGTTCAAATTCTGTAGCCCTGATGATTCTCTCCTAAATTTACTAAGCCAACACTGAGCTATGCTATCATTTTTATGAATCAACAGTCTTCTCAATCCATAAAAGTAATGTACAGTATATTACTAGCAACTAATGAGATTCCTGTCATTGGGCTGTCAAAGAAATGTGATCTGCCTGTTCTGGTAGACTTACTGACTATTGTTCTGTTTCACCAGCTTGTGTTTCAGGAAACATTTCATATATGCTGTGACATAATTTAATTAAAACAGATCTAGCTATCTCTCTAGCTGTTGCCCCTAATTCTTTTATCTGGAAGCACTGATAAATTAGTAAGAAAATTTAGATAATTGATGTCTCAGTGTCACCTTTTTTGAAGTAAGTCAATTCTGAATATTTTTAAATATGCCCCTTGCAAGTGCTGGCTGTAAGGATTTTTTCCCAGTTCCAGGTTCTCCTGCTGTTCCATGGTAATTCTTTCTCTAGGACCTTTCTCCTTCCTGTGAGATGGTACCACGCTGAAAGTACAGTCCAAGTCCTAACCATTTAGGTCATCTTCATTCCATTGCAGATGGACTATTAGTTACCAAAGTATCACTTCTATTTTCTACTTCAATAATTGTGTAGTGTGATGTTTTGTAACCCCGAAAACTAATAAAAAAAACTGGAGCCAAGGATAACTCATGTACATTTCGTTTTACTTTAGTGAAGTGCGCATATATGATATGGTGGCATGATGACATATGTCGTTCACATACTTTTTACATATAACCCATAATGAATTATGTAAATAAACAAAGAATGCTTAATCAAACAATATATTTACAATTTTGCTCAAATATTACTGAAATATTAAATACACTATACTTTTCCTTGCTTAGCTATAAGCTCCAACTCAATATAGAATGCATTTTAACTATCACATTATAGTATGCATTAGAGCTACTATATAGATATCCACAGAAGAGTAAATTTCTAGTTGTCCCATTCAGGCCTAAAGATTTAATTGCTATGGAAGATTTCTTACTCTTTTCTGACAATGGGGTGTCATTTTGTTTGGCAGGTGGGACTTGGGGCTGTGAAACAATCTCAGGTTTTGGAGACTCCTTCGTGGAAGTTGTAGGAGTTCACTCTGGGACTGCAAGAAGTGGTTCTGACTGATCTGGCCATATTTCTTCTCTGACAATTGACTCTGGTGTCTTGGACTGATCGATTTATCATCTCCAGATGACATCAGATGCAATCGCCACTGTGTCGGAGAGTGGTCCATTTTTGTCGTAAATTTTTCCAACGTACCCACTTTTGATTACTGCTGTAGGCCAGGACTTTTTGTCCAGGAGTGAAGCATCGTGCCTCAGTAGTTGAGGAGCCCTAGGTTTGTCTCAGCTGCTCGTCCTGCAAAATCTTTTTGACATTGGGATGAGCTTGAGCACAATGGAGAACCGCATAGCTGTTGAGTTGTTGATAGTGGAGTGTGTTGCATTGCGATATGCAAGGAGGAGATTGGTGAGCTCCTGATTTACAGTCAGTAGTGTGTTCTGCTGACGTTGCTCACAGTAATTTCTTTCTGCTAAGCCATTTGTAGCTGAGTGATACAGTGCAGGTGTGATGTATCTTATTCCATTCATTTTCAGGAATGACTGAAGCTGTTCTGAAAAAAAAAACTATTGTCCATTTTCACTAAGTGTTCTGGAATACCTATCCTTGAGAAGAGGCTTCTAAACACATCAACAGTGAGTGAGGCTGTAGTGGAGGCTATTGGGAACACTTCTGGCCACTTTGTAGCTGCATCCATGACTATGAAGAAATTTATGCCTATGAATGATCTGGCAAACCCCCATGAAACCTCTGCCAGGGCAATGCAGGCCATTCCCAGGGATAGAGAGGCATCTTCAGGACACGTTGGCATCCTGCTCAGCGTGTGGCAAGCTGCACAGTCCACTGATAAATCCCAGGCCACCAAACAAAACTTCAAGCCAATGCTTTCATTTTGACCATGTCCAGATGACCTGTTTGTAGCTGCTCCAGCACTTTAGCTCTCAGCTCGGATGATACAGCAACTCTAAATCCCCGCATAAGGCAACCCCCCCATCAAGGGAAAGTTAATCTTTGCGCCTGTAAAATGTCAAGAGAATTGTCCTCTATTGAAAGTTTTTCAGGTATTTCCTTTTCCAAGGGTAAATGGGATAATGCATCGGCATTTCCCTGATTAGTCATCCTCTTGAATTCAATTTTGTAATGGTGTCCTCCAAGAAACACCCTTCTGTGGATTGAAAATGGGCACTAGTGGTTGATGATCAATAATAAGGGTTAACTCTATCCTATACAAGTACTGCTTGAAACGTTTTACATCCCAAACCAGGCTCAAGGAATCTGTGTGTAATTGTTCCCTGCAGCATTAAGGGAATGTAATGCAAAGACTATGGAGTGTTCACTTTCATCATTCATAGTATGTGACATGACTGGACCTAAACCATAAGGTGAGGCATCTCAAGCAAGCTTTACTGGACAGTGTGGATCATAATGTGTGGGTACAGTGTCTAACGTTTACTATCCCCTTTACCTTCTGGAAAGCTACCTCATGTTGCTTTGTCCATTGCCATTTCTTCCTGATCTGTAGTAATGATTTCAAGGGATGCAGAACAGTAGCCAGTTTTGACAGGAACCTGTTATAGTAATTGAAAAATCCTAAAAAATCCACATCAGTGGCAGTCCTTTGGACTTGGGGCATTGCTTGAATTTTCTCAGCACACTTGTGTAATACTTGTGCATCAATGGTGTGACCACAGTAAGTGATGCTTGGTTTAAAGAAGTCACACTTGTTGCATCATGCTCCGAGCCCATAATCTTCTAATATTTTTAACACTGTCTTGAGGTTTTAGAGATGTTCCTTGTCATCCTTACTGGTAACAATGATGTCATCAAGTTAACACTGAGTGGCTGGACAGCCTTGTAGAACCTAGTCCATAGTTTTCTGCCAGAGAGTAAGTATACATGCTACTCTAAAAAATGAGCCAATTATAAAGATAAAACATTTAGTAAATGCTTGAGATGAGAACCACTTTCAATTCTTCTTCCATCTCCATCTGTAGGTAGGCCTCAGCTAAGTCCACTTTGCTGAAGTATTTTCCTCCAAAAAGGATTGCACAGATATCCTCTATCCTGGGGAGAGGGTACTGATCTACTTCCAGTACTGGGTTGATAGCAGCCTTAAAATCACCACAGGTCCTGGAAGATGCATCCTTCTTGGCTATTGGGACCACTGGAATTGCCCATGGGCTCCAGTCAACCTTGTAAAGAATTTCTTCACCCTCCATGTGATTTGACTCACTAGCTACTTTATCACAGATGATATAAAGGACCAGATGGACTTTGGTAAAACTTAGGTGTGGTCTTTTCATTTAACATTATTTTACCCTTGATATGTTTGTGTTTTCCCATGAAATCCTTGAACATTGATGGGACATCATCCAGAACCTTTCTTAATTTGCTTTCAGTTGACAGTATGGCAGAAGATGTGACATGCAAATGATATACGTATCTCCAATCAAGTTATAGTTATCTCAGCCAATCACAGCCCCACAATGCTGGCTCTCCTGCTATAGCACAGGTCAGCCCAATGTGGCTTGTTGGTTGTTGTATTTCACTGTTACAAATGTCATTCCCAGAGGAGTTATCATTTCTCCAGTAGAAGTTCTTCCTTGGATATCTGATGTTCAAATTAATTTTCTGGAATGACTGAAACAGAAAAGCCTGTGTCCAATTCCATTTTTAACTGGTTTGTTGTTAACTTCTGTCATAAGCCTTATTACTTGTCTCTTGTTACTTTTCACATTTAAATTTCAAGGCTACCCATTCCTTTTTCACTCTCATCATTATTAAATTTTCATCAACAGCATGCAGCTTAGTGCTCTTTTTGAAAATGCAAATTGACATTCAAGATTTTCCTCTTCCCTGTGTAGTCCATTTATTTTTCTCTGCCCAACATGCTCTTTGTATGCATCCTACTTTGCTGCATTATCTGCAAGTTTTGCCTTTAAACTTGCAATGGTCTGGTGTTATGAGCCCTGGCCACAAGCATAATGTTATTTACTTGGTCAGGCAATTTTCTGTTTAGACGTTACAATTTTTGTTCACATTCACTTTCATTCCTTACTGCTTCTCTGGCTGCTGTTTCCATTGATACAGCAATTTCAACTCTTTTTTAAAAAAAAGTTGTATATCAATTAGGAGCCATTTTTGAATGCTTTCTTGCAAGCTTTCACAAAGTAAATAGTATTCAGTGCATCATTTAGTCCATCACTAAACTAACAACTCTCTGACAACATCCTGATAACCTGACAACCCATAATGAATTATGCAAAGAAAGAGAGAATGCTTAATCAAACAATATATTTACAATATTGCTCAAATATTTCTGAAATATTAACTCAGCCAGTCAGATACAGAAGGCTTTGGAACTGATTGCTCCTGCTAGTTCATACAAGGGCCTCATTTTTACTTGATCGCGTAAACAGCTACTTTGATATTTCTCTTCCCTAACTTAAGTCTTCTAGTTACAGCGTGTCTTATTGCCATAGTAACACTGGTTCTTCTATCTGCTACTGACCCACTAGATACTGCAAGATGTTATAGAATGGACCAATTATTTCTTCTTTCAATAAGCAGCTGGTCGCTTAACAAATTATTAGGTCTCTGAGATTCTGGGCCTTACTAAAGTAAGCTAGCTTTCCAATGTGTTACTGCCTCTCAAGTGAAGCTGAGAGACTGTTTCCCTGGAGTATTTTCCTTGATCTTATGCTGGTCTTGTTCCAGTTGTAATGATATTTCCTTCATAAAGTTTTAATTGGCACCAGTGGTTTCTCAAAACAATTCCTGGTTCTGAATACTGTGATCAATCAATTCTGGAGACAAACTTCTTTGACTAAGACTTATCAATCTTCTTGTTCATACTTTCTTGAATTCTTGGAGAATTTCACAGACTATTAACTAGCCCTGCATGTAGCAACCCCTGAATGTTGGTTCAAACTGAACACACTTCTTGTTCTTTTTTCTGTTATGGTTGCTTTTAACTCTTTGACTTCCATTACTATAAATATTAGTGCAGATTATTATAACATATTTTCCTCCTAATTCAAGAGTAACAAACTATCCAAATTTAACACTATTTGACGATCAACCAAATCAACCCTGGAACATCAGGATGCTTTTTATTGACGTTCAAACTATCATCCCCTCAAAACTAATCAACAAGGTTCAAGACCTTGGCTTCAATACTTCCTTGTGCAATTAGATCCTCAACTTCCTCACTTGCAAACACCAGTCAGTTCCAATTAGCAACATCTCCTCCACAACCTCTATCAGCCCAGCTGCATCACAAAACTGTGTGCTTAGCCCCCTACTCTACTCGCTTGACACTAATGACTGGGTGGCTAAACACGGCTCCCATGCCATATTCAAGTTTGCTGAACACAACTGCTGTAGGTCATATCAAAGCTGGTGACAAATCAGTATATGGGAGGGAGATTGAAAATCTGGCTGAATGGTGCCACAACAACAACTTCTTACTCAATGTCAGCAGGAATAAGGAGCTGATTATTGACTTCAGGAACGGGAAACCAGGGGTCCATGAGCCAAATGTTATCAGGAGAATAGAGGTGGAGAGGGTCAGCAACTTTAAATTCCTTGGCATTATCATTTTAGAGTACCTGTCCTGGGCCCAGCATGTAAGTGCAATCATGGCCTAGTATGGAAGCACCAATGCCCATGAATGGAAAATCCTACAAAGAGTAGTCGATATGGCTCAGTCCATCATGGTAAAGCCCTCCCCACCACTGAGCACATCTACATGGAGCGTTGTCACAGGAAAGCAGCATCCATCATCAGGGACCCTCACCATTAAGGTCATGATCTCTTCTTGCTTCTGCCATCAGGAAGAAGGTACAGGAGCCTCAGGATCCACACCAGACCACCAGGTTCACAAACAGTTACTATCCCTCAATCATTAGGGTCCTGAACCAAAGTGCATAACTACAGTCAACTTCACTTTCCTCATCATTTGAAGGTTCCCACAAACAATGGACTCACTTTCAAGGACTCTTCATCTCATATTCTCGATATTTATTTCTTAATAATAATAATAATAATAATTATTATTATTATTATTATTATTATTATTATTATTATTATTATTATTGCTATTCTAAAAATATTTTCTTCTCAGCTCAAGCTGTTAAAACCTGAGGTTCGAGCATAGCCAGGCACACTCATTTCTTAATTACTAGGAACCTTTGGATTATTCTACTGGTGTTTAATGTTGTGTCTTTCTGTAGATTTACATAGATATTGCTGTGTAGCCCTAATTGTTTCACGCTATTGTGTGATGATTTTGGGATGATACCAGTTGTAGATATTATTGGGACAATGCATTCCCTGTTAGTGTTCCATAGTCTTTCAATTTCTTCTTATACTTTAGCATAAATTTCTGGTGTTTTTCACTTATTGAAAAAGAGCCTGAGAAGCATCACACTCTATGGACACTTCAACAAACTGCAACTGCCCTTCAAATCCCTGGAGGAGGAATTCAAGGTAACAAGAGCCAGAGAAGTGATACAGTACAGGGACTCAAGTGATCCGAAGGTGGCTAGAGCAGGGATCCAAGTGAGGACTGGCAGGAAGTGAAGGGCGGAGGAAGCTGTTCAGGAAGCAGAGGAAAGGCTGCATCACAGGAGGCTGGTGGGAGTGGTCACACGGGGCCGAGCTGGGCTAGGATCCTTTCCAACTCCCCAAATGGACACGATCAGAGGGAAGGAAAGGTGCCACCTAGTTCAGGAGGAGGTGAGAGCAGCAGTGGAGGAGGCGAGAACCTGCAAGACAGTGGGAATGAAGCAACAGGGAGCTTGGACAAGATAGGAGAATGCGGTTGAGAGGAAAGTGACCTGGGCTGAGCTTTGGAAGGCTGAGCCACACCGCATCCAATTTCTCATCCAGGCAGTGTACGATGTGCTTCCAAGCCCATCAAACCTGCACACATGGGGGAAGGCAGAGTCATCTGCGTGCCCACTGTGTTCCAAACGAGGAACCCTGGAGCACATCCTCAGCAGCTGCACAAAGGCACTTGGTGAGGGACGGTACCGATGGAGGCATGATCAGGTCCTGAAGACCATCGCTGAAGCCATCAGCGCAGGAGTTGAGAGGGCGAAGTGGTCCTGACCCTCCAAGCTGGCCATTGCCTTTGTCAGAGCTGGGGAGCAGCCAATACCCGCCAAAAGAACATCTGCAGGCATCCTGACTTCTGCAAGGGACTGGCAGCTGTTGGTGGACCTCAAAGGCAGCTGAAGTTCCCCAACCATATTGCAGCCATCACCCTGCGACCAGACATTGTCCTTGTGTCTGAGTCTACCAAGCAGGTGGTGCTGCTGGAGCTGACAGTCCCATGGGAAGATCGCTTGGAAGAGGACTTTGAAAGGAAGCTCTCCAAGGATGCAGGACTGGTCAGCAACTGCCAGCAGGCTGGATGAAGAGCGAGGTGTCTCCCAGTGGAGGTTGGATGTAGGGGATTCACAGCCCGTTCCTTAGCCAGAGCCTTCAGCAATTTGGGCATCGAGGGAGAGAGGAAGAGGAGAGTCATCCACAGTACCACTGATGCGGCAAAGAGGGCCTCAAAATGGCTGTGGCTCAAAAGGAGAGCCATGGAGTCATAAGTAGCTAGCCATCTGGACACAGGCTGGGGTCTGATCAGCCCTGGCTGGGTCACCTGGAGGAGGGTGTATGATGTTGAAAGACCCGAAATACCCAATGATTCCAGGAACATCAGTGAAGATGTGTCCAGAAGCATCAGTAGATGTATGTACACAGCCAATGACAAAATGATTATATTTCACATTATGTGACAAGATGCCTGAAAAGGATTGCTATTCTTCAGAAAGTGGTGCAGTCTATGTGCGTGCAGCTGCTGGTCAAGGGCATTAGCAACAATGGTGCTTCCTCATAAACATCTGGTCTGCTCAGATCAATGTCTTCCATGGAGGGTCATGCTCTTCCATTGGATAACTTCTTCTTCTATCGCGATCATTTAAGTTTTATGGGTTGTGCTTTCATTTAATTTTAGTCATGTGTACTTCTTATCAGAATTGCATATGCTTGTGTGCAGTGCTGAATCCAGTTTTTGTTGAAGAAAATATATCCTTAGAAGTTTCATCTGACTGTTGTGTAAATTTTTTTACATCTGTTATTCCTCTTCCTCCTCTGTCCATAAGACCATGAGAAAAAAACGAGCAGAAGTCTGCCATTCTGCCCATCGAGTCTGCTCTGCCATTTTATCATGAACTGATCCATTCCCCCATTTAGTCCCACTCCCCCACCTTCTCACCATAACCTTTGATGCCCTGACTACTCAGATACCTATCAATCTCTGCCTTAAATACACCCAATGACTTGACCTCCACTGCCACCCGTGGCAACAAATTCCACAGATTCACCACCCTCTGGCTAAAAAAATTTCTTCGCATCTCTGTTCTGAATGGGTACCCTTCAATCTTTAAGTCATGCCCTCTCATACTAGACTCCCCCACCATGGGAAACAACTTTGCCACATCCACTTTGTCCATGCCTTTCAACATTCAAAATGTTTCTATGAGGTCCCCCCTCATTCTTCTAAACTCCAAGGAGTACAGTCCAAGAGCAGTCAAACGTTCCTCATATATTAACTCTCTCATTCCCGGAAAACTTCTAGTGAATCTTCTCTGAACCCTCTCCAACGTCAGCACATCCTTTCTTAAATAAGGAACCCAAAACTGCACACAGTACTCCAAGTGAGGTCTTACCAGTGCCTTATAGAGCTTCACCATTACATCCCTGCTCGTATACTCTATTCCTCTAGAAATGAATGCCAACATTGCATTTGCCTTCTTCACCACCAACTCAACCTGGAGGTTAACCTTAAGGGTATCCTGCATGAGGATTCCCAAGTCCCATTGCATCTCAGAACTTTGAATTATCTCCCCATTTAAATAATAGTCCACCCATTTATTTCTTCTACCAATGTGCATGACAATACACTTTCCAACATTGCATTTCATTTACCACTTCTTTGCCCATTCTCCCAATCTATCGAAGTCTCTCTGCAGACTCTCTGTTTCCTCAGCACTACCGGCCCCTCCACCTATCTTTGTATCATCAGCAAACAGCCACAAAGCCATCTATTCCATAATCAAAATCGTTGATATACAACATAAAAAGAAGCAGCCCCAACACGGACCCCTGTGGAACATCACTGGTAACCACCAGCCAACCAGAATGGGATCCCTTTATTCCCACTCTCTGTTTCCTGCCAATCAGCCAACACTCTATCCACGTATGTAACTTTCCCGTAATTCCATGGGCTCTTATCTAGTTTAGCAGCCTCATGTGCGGCACCTTGTTAAAGGCCTTCTGAAAAACCAAATACACAACATCCACTGCATCTCCCTTGTCTAGCCTACTTGCAATTTCCTCAAAAAATTGCAATAGGTTTGTCACACAGGATTTTCCTTTAAGGAAACCATGCTGAGTTCTGCCTATCTTGTCATCTGCCTCCAGGTACTCCGTAACCTCATCCTTGACAATCAACTCCAACAACTTCCCAACCACCAATGTCAAGCTAACAGGGCTATAATTTCCTTTTTGCTTCCTTGCCCCCTTCTTTAATAGTGGAGTGACATTTGCAATCTTCCAGTCCTCTGGAACCATGCCAGAATCTATTGACTTTTGAAAGATCTTTGCTAATGCCTTCGCAATCGCCACAGCTTCTTCCTTCAGAACACGAGGGTGCATTCCATCTGGTCCGGGAGATTTATCTACCCTTAGACTATTCAGCTTCCTGAGTACTTCCTCTGTCATAATTGTGACTGCGCACACTTCTCTTCCCTGACACCCTTGAGTGTCCAGTATACTGCTGATGTCTTCCTCAGTGAAGACTAATGCAAAATACTCGTTCAGTTCCTCCACCATCTCCTTATCTCCCATTACTATTTCTCCAGCATCATTTTCTATCGGTCCTATATCTACTCTCCCTGTCTTTTACTCTTTATATACTTGAAAAAGCTTTTAGTATCCTCTTTGATATTATTTGCTAGCTTCCTTTCATAGTTCATCTTTTCCCTCTTAATGACCTTCTTAGTTTCCTTTTGTAAGCTTTTAAAAAGTTCCCAATCCTCTATCTTCCTACTAATTTCTGCTTCCTTGTATGTGCTCTGCTTTGCTTTTACTTTGGCTTTGACTTCTCTTGTCAGCCACGGTTGCATCCTTTTTCCATTCGAAAATTGCTTCTTTTTTGGAATATATCTGTCTTGCACCTTCCTCGCTTCTCGCATAAACTCCAGCCACTGCTGCTCTGCCGTCCTTCCCGCTAGTGTCCCTTTCCAGTCAACTTTGGCCAGTTCCTCTCTCATGCCACTGTAATTTCCTTTACTCCACTGAAATACCAACACATCAGATCTCGGCTTCTCTTTCTCAAATTTCACAGTGAACTCAATCATGTTATGATCACTGCCTCCTAAGGGTTCCTTCACCTCAATCTATCTAATCACCTCTGGTTCATTACACAATACCCAATCCAGTACAGCCGATCCCCTAGTGGGCTCAATAACAAGCTGTTCTAAAAAGCCATCTCGTAGACATTCTACAAATTCTCTCTCTCGAGATCCAGTGCCGACCTGATTTTCCCAATCCACTAGCATGTTAAAATCCCCCATAATTATCACAACACTGCCCTTCTGGCAAGCCTTTTCTATTTCCTGTTGCAATTTTTAGTCCACATCACTGCAGCTGTTAGGAGGCCTGTATATAACTGCCATCAGGGTCCTTTTAGCCCTGTGATTTCTTAGCTCCCACCCGTAAAGAATCTGCACCTTCCGATCCTATGTCACCTCTTTCTAATAAAGAGGTGACATAGGATCGGAAAGTGCAGAATAAAGCCATGCCACCCCCTCTGCCTACCTGCTTATCCTTCCGATACACCGTGTATCCTTGGACGTTCAGCTCCCAGAGATATGCATCCTTTAGCCACGTCTCAGTGATGGCCACAATATCATACCTGCCAATCTGTAGCTGTACGACAAGATCATCCATCTTATTCCTTATGCTGCGTGCATTTAAGTATAACACCTTAAGTCCAGTATTTGGTACTTTTTGCTTTGATTGCTCTGCACCTTTATTGCACTGCAACTCATCCCAATGGCTGCAAATTTGCCCCATCATCTAGGTAATATTAATCTAAGCATGTCTAAGTGTACATACTGTTTTCTAATATCTGTCCTTTCAGTTCTTATTTTATTCTTTGTAATTTTTCCAGATTAGTTTTGGACCAAGATATTATGCCAAAATAATTGATTAATGTGAGTATAGCAGAAGTGTTTATTGCCTTTGTTATAATTTTACTATTGAGCTCTCTTTGGCAGGTTTTCTTAAGCCTTGAAATAAATTCAGTCAGAAGTTTTCCTTTTATCACACTAGATCTCTTTGCTCTGCTTGGTGATACCCCGTATACTTATTCATCAATCAGTTGTATAGTACCCTGCTTATTCATCAATCAGTTGTATTGTACCATGTATACTTACTCATCAATCGATTGTATTGTACCCTGCTTATTCATCAATCGGTTGTATTGTACCCTGTATACTTATTCATCAATCGATTGTATTGTACCCCGTATACTTATTCATCAATCAGTTGTATTGTATCCCGCTTATTCATCAATCGGTTGTATTGTACCCCGTATACTTATTCATCAATCGATTGTATTGTACCCTGTATACTTATTCATCAATCGATTGTATTGTACCCCGTATACTTATTCATCAATCAGTTGTATTGTATCCCGTATACTTATTCATCAATCAGTTGTATTGTATCCCGCTTATTCATCAATCGGTTGTATTGTACCACATATACTTATTCATCAATCGATTGTATTGTACCCCGTATACTTATTCATCAATCAGTTGTATTGTATCCCGCTTATTCATCAATCGGTTGTATTGTACCCCGTATACTTATTCATCAATCAGTTGTATTGTATCCCGCTTATTCATCAATCAGTTGTATTGTATCCCGCTTATTCATCAATCGATTGTATTGTACCCTGCTGCTCTGTTCTGTATTCTATTAGCTCTATTGCACCTTTCCTTATGTTTTAATGTTCTGCATTTATCTAGTACAAAGCTCGTGTTTATGTCATTCGAAAGTAGTTATATTATTTGAATTAATCAATCTAGCTTTACTGATGTAGGAGCATATAATTCCAAATCATCCATGTATATATTATGGTATATTATTATTATTATTTTATATTTTTTCTCAGCTCATGTTGGTAAAAACCTGAGGTATGAGCATAGCTAAGCATATTCATTTCTCAATTGCTGAGAACTTTGGCACTATTCTGGTGGTGTTTAGTATTGTGGCTTTCCGAAGAAAATTTGTAGCCCTAATGCTATTGCATAGTGACTTTGGGATGATACCAGTTGTAGATATTATTATTGGGACAATGTATATCCTGTTTATGTTCCATAGTCTTTCAATTTCCTCTTTTAATTCAGCTTTTAATTCTGATGTTTTTCAATTGTGTGTGAGTATTCATTTTCCTCTCTAATACAGCTTGCTTCTTGATTGTGAGTCACTCTGTCTGACTAGATATTGGAATAAAACTGTATTATCTCAATGTTTATTGGTAATTCTGTGCTAGGGCTGGTGATATTTTGGCACATTGAATTTAGTTTCAATGTCTTGTATAAATTTTTTTCATTGTTTCTGAACTGATAATTCAGTTTTCTTCATCTGGCACAGTTCATGTATCTACCTCATGTCTGGCTTTGTATATTCCAAGGTTTTGTTTTATTATTGTTGTTATTATTATTGCTATTTCTTATTGCTTTCTGTATTTTTGTATTTGTTTGTCTTTTGCACACTTGTTGTACACCCATTTGGTGAGATCTTTCATTGATTCTGTTATAGTTATTAGATTTATTATGTCCACAAGAAAATGAATCTCAGGGTTGTATATGGTGATGTATATGTACTTTGATAATAAATTTACTTTGAACTTTGAACTTTAGTACAGTGGCAATTGGTTCTTTCCACTCGTAAAATCTGGTATATCAGCTTCTCCTGTGATCTTCAAAATAATCCCTCAATATCCTCTCAAATCCCACTGAGAGACAATACATCAGCTGACTGCTGGTTACTTCAGAATAACAAGTTAAACAGACCATCACTGGTCTGAAATATCTCAATCAGGTACCTTGTTAATTCAAAAACAGGCAATTAAACAAGGAGTCCATAAGTCAAGACAAAAATGGGAAAGTGACTTGAATATTAAAATTGAAGAAACAAATTGGTCAAGACTATGTCTTGATAGTATGACAAATACGATAAATGTCCAGTTAAGATTAGTGCAATATATTTTTTTACATCAATTATATATTACACCACAAAAAATAAATAAATTAAATCCAAATTTATCTGATCAGTGTTTCCGATGTAACCAAGAAATCGGTACTTTTTTACATTCTACTTGGTCTTGTTCTAAAATTCAACCTTTTTGGACAAATTTAAGAGTTTTATTGGAACAAATTATTGGAACACAACTTACACATAATCCAATATAATTTTAATCAGCGATATTGAAGGGATAAAATCGAAACCCAAATTGAATAAATATCAGAAAGAATTCATAAAAATTGCACTGACAGTAGCCAAAAAGGCTATTGCAGTTACTTGGAAATCGAATGCATACTTAAGTATAGATCGTTGGAAGAATGAAATTTCCAGCTGTATTCCACTTGAAAAAACTACTTATAATTTAAGAGATAAATATGAAACATTTTTGAAAATTTGGCGCCCTTATTTACAAAAGACAGGATTAAATATATAGGTGCTCTGAAGATAAAATAATTGGTTATTTGGGGAAAGAAATAAATATATATACTAAAGTTATTACGAACTCCGTGGAGCATGTGGGGATCTTCCGATATCCAGGCACTCTTTCTTTCTTTCTTTTTTTTTATATAGGGATGTTAGGGGAGGGGCTAAGGGGAGGGGGGAAGGGTATATATTTTTTCTTCTTTCTGTAATTATTTGAAAACTCAATAAAAAAAGTTTTTAAAAAAATAAAAATCAAGCACCTTGTTTTAACTTGGTCGGTAGAAACAGGGTCTGTTGAATATAAAAATGGAACTGAGTAAACAAGTCACTTATTTTTAATGTAAATATTTTATTAACTCAACTCATCGATGTAATTTTAACTTTGACTAGTAGTGTAAAACGTTCTTTTTCATTTGCTCGATCACTATAGAATGACAAAAAGATACAAAATAGAAATAGGGCCTTCAACCCAGCTAATCTGTGGCAACCATCAAGCACCTATGTTTACACTCATCCTAGATTAACCCTTTATAGTTTTGCTACATTCCCTTAAACTCCGATGACCCTCTATCCATCTCCACGCAACTGATCTTATCACTCATCTGCAAACCAAGGCAATTTACAAGATTTAATTAGTCTACCTGCCTGCACATTTTTCAAGTTGAGTGGAAACCAGACCATCACAGGATTCCACAGGTATAACATGCATGAGCCACACAGACAGCACCGGGAATCTGGAACTGAACTCAGCTCACTCGAGCAGCACCATTGGTTGAGCCACTGTGCCACATCTCTTCTGATCCTTGTTTCCCTTAACCCCATGCCATTGGTGCACACTGTGCCTCAGGCAGGGTGACCACTGTCATTACATTATCACCTCTCCATACTTTACATGTATCTCATACTGAAGCTGTTCTTGTTCACCAAAGGAGAGCAATCATCACCAAATAATCTCATTTTAAACCAGGCAGAGTCTCAGACTGTAGCTGATATCAAATCGCAAGTTGGGCCTTTCCTGTTGCTCTGATATAACCTAGCAACACAAGGAGCAGAAGTGACTACCAGGCCCTTCAAGCCTGCTGTGTCAATCATTTGGTCATGGCTGGCCTACACTGGCCTCTCCTGCTGTCCCATGCCAGTTTCCTGCACATAATGCATGCATGGCTGCACTACCTGATACACATCAGTCACCAGATAAAACCAAGGAGAAGCTTCATCCATATACACATCTCCCATGGAGACAAAGAGCCTAAAAAGTAGATGGAATAGTGGCCAGTTGAGGAAAGGCAACCTGAGGAAAAGTAATCTCAAAATGAGCTGATATTGCCCATTCTGTAACTAAGAGCGGAGTTACAACGACGCTCAACTGCGACTCCTTCAAGCTCTTCTGCAGAAACAGCTTAATTTCTCCCTTGGATGTCTCCCTTTTCCCTTTTCAGAAGAATAGGGTTCTGTTGAAGACCCTGACCTGGAGTTACACTCAGATTTCTGTTCTGAGCCCCCACTCCCAGGGGCTCACGACCAGCCGCTTTTTGAAGTCCCAAACACGCAGCCTAGAAGTCAAGTGCACTGTCTGGGTTCTGAGGTTTCATAACCTCGTGGATGGGCTGATTCTATGCGAGTGCTGCAAACTAAGGCATCAGAGGAGAAAGTGGAACATTGGGAGCAGCGGATCAGCTGTTGGAGGCTCTGTACTTGATGAATCGCACTCTCTCTCTCATTCGTGGAGTGTCCGTTGCCAATTCTTGGGTAGAACTCAGGAAAAAAAAAGCGGTGTGGCAGACTTCATCATCGTAAATCAGCAAACTGTTTTGTTTTCTTTCCACTCTCACTGTGAAAGGGGTCACCTCTTTTTCCCTTTATTAGGGAGAGAGAGAGGGAGAGAGAAAGTCTGTAGCATGTCAGATTGTAGGATGAATGATTCGATTTTGTTGTTCTGCATAGTCTTTCTTGGGGACTATGCTATTGCTTGTTGGTGGGTGGAGGGTGCTGACGTGGGTGGGGTTGGGGAGGGTCGTGTTTTGCTGTTGCTTGTGCGTGGGAAGGGGAGCTTGGTGGGTGGGGTTGGGGTTCTAACGTTTTAACTGTCACTCATTCTTTGGGGCACTCTTCTGTTTTCGTGGATGTCTGTGAAGAACAAGAATCCCAGGATGTGTATTGCATACATTTCTCTGATAGTAAATGAAATTATTGGGTTATTAAACTATCCTCTTTCATCATCCATACAGAGTGGATGAGAATTAAGGTTAGCACCCAAAACAATATATTTTAAAAAGGGGTTACCACCCAGCCAAGGTCAGAACCTTTGAGCTCTCTGTAAGTTAATCCAGCAGTCAGAAAATGAATTCTCTGCCAGTGCTAAAAAAGTGGTTTCAGCACTGAGTGACAAACAAATCATTTCAGAACTGAACTAAAGCAGCTTGGATGAACCAGTGACTATGGAAGAAACAGCAGACCATGGATACCAGGCATGCAATACACAATACAATGGAGTACCAAGCCCTGAAATTCTGTAGGCAATTAAGTAATCAGCACGTAAGATGACAGGTATAATTTGGGTATCCTGAAAATGGAGTCAACATGGGCAATTTCAGAGTTAGTTGAGGAATGGACAATGTGGAAGGACATAAAACAGCTCTATACCAGGCAACAGGTCAAGAAGCAAAATTTCTAATGGGCCTGATTTGAAAACTGTGTGACTGGCTGACTGCATAACACCTTCCGCTTTCATCTGGCTGGTCCTCCCACAATGCAGAACCACTAAACAGTACTGAAATGTGTTCATCACAGAAACAAAATATGATATTGGTGGATGGATGTTTAAAAAGATGTAAATGCTGCTTTAACTTTCAGCCCTCTTGATCTTTCTTTTTAAAATTCTTTCCAGGCCTTTCTCCAGTGACCTATCAATCAGACTGTCAGTCATCTCCTATGTATGTAATGTCTTAAATTGCACATGGTAATCTATCCATTCCAGTTTACACACTGTGCAATCAAATTCCAAATTTGATATTCTTTTTGTTTCCTATGGCTTCATAGTTTATGCTGAACTGACAACTGAATTTGCTATTCTGAAGTATGATATATGAAGTATTATTTGATTGCATTTTATCAATGGTGTCTGATGGGTGGATGACAGAATAATTACAACTGAAGCTTAACTTTCTGCACTTCAATGCAGATTGATTAAAATAAATGTTTACACATGCAAAGCTCTGCTGTAGAGAATAATAATAAATCTGTATATCCTTGAATGTTAGAACCCAATGAGCTTTGAGTGCTTGTCTCAAATCAAGAATCAATGACCTGGAACCTCCAGCTTCCCATAAGGCTACAGAAGTTCATAGCAAATATGGAGGCTGTTTAACTGACCATGTTTATGTTACGTTTTGTAACTTCAAAACATAAAAACTAATTGAAAGGAAATCAAGGGTGACAGAAGAAAAGTCATGTACCTTGTTTCTATTTCAAGTGAGGTGTGCATGTATCATGTGTTAACATCATGTCATATGCAATTCACTTATTTTTACATATAACCCCTAATGAATTATTTAAGTGAACATGAATGCTTAATCAAACAATATAAATACAGTATTACTCAAATATTACTGAAATATTAAATACACAACACTCCTCCCTACTTAGCTATAAATTCCAACTTAATATAGAATGCATCTCAACCTCTACATACAGTATACTAAATAATACAACCACTATACAGACATCAGCAGCATAGTGAATTTTAAATTGTTCTATTCAGGCCTAAAGATTTAATTGGTGCGAAGGCTTTCTTGCTCTTGTGTGATTGCATCTTTCCTGACAAGGGGGATCACTCTGCCTGGCAGCTGAGACGTGTGGCAGTGAAAGCAATCTCAGCTTCTGAAGCTTCCTCTGTGGTTGTCGTAGAAGCTGCAGGAAGAGGTTTTGACAGCTCTGGACATATTTCTTTTCCTTCTCTCAGCTTTTCCCTCTGGATCTACTTTGATCCTTGCTTCATTCACGATCTCTATTACGGTCTCATCCCCACTCTTTTTTTCTCACGTTCCTTCTCTCTTTCTCACTCATATTCTTTCTTTTCATGTCTTCTTTCATTTTTACTTGCCTTTCTTTCTCTCGGCTTCCTTTTTTTCTAGTTTCTTGTGGGTATCTCTGAATTTGCAAATTTCTTAGGAAATTAGATCTTGTTTACGTACACAACGCTGAAAGAACTCAGCAGGCCAGGCAGCATCCGTGAGAAAAGAGTAGCCAACGTTTCGGGCCGTGATTCCTGATGAAGGGTCTCGGCCCGAAACACTGGCTACTCTTTTCTCATGGATGCTGCCTGACCTGCTGAGTTCTTCCAGTGTTGTGTACGCATTTCTTTGATCCACAGCATCTGCAGTTGTATTTTTGTGTTTAGATCTTGTTTATCCTATTCCAATTCCATTGTACTAATATCATCCTCTTTCTTTTCCTTTATCCTCTTTCTAGGATGTGCATCTTAGTCTTGGGAAGGTGCATTTGATTCACTACAGTATTATCTTATTAATTCTTCTGTTGTTCCCTTTACAATCTGCTCTCACCTCTTGGTTTCCTCATCACAACATAATCTGGTGAATCCTCTGTTCTGCATCTCCATTGACTCTTTGGCATCCTATTCATCACACCGGGCTTTGATCTTTGCATCTAGTTTTACAAGCAGTTTATTTTCTCCCACCTGACCTTTATGCAATAGCCTTAATGCATGCAGGGTAATTCTGGTTCTCTTTACTCACACAAGCTGAATGCTTGCAATTCAAAATCACTTCCAAGTTAAAACTAAGCCACATTTTGCAAGTAGCTGCCTGATTAACATACCAGAAACGTTCTCGGATATGTTGCCTACAATATCTGTTGTTGTTGGACCACTGCTTTCATCACTTTCCCGACTCCTCTGAGCAGTCCCTTTCCCACCAGAGGCACCGAGGTTGGCACCAACATCTGTTTGCCCTTTGTTGGGCAACACTTCACGGTGCACAGCATGGAGACAGTTGTAGCATTATCCTGTACCTTTCTTAATTTGCTTTCAGTTGACTCTTTTACAGGAAACGTGCCATGCAAATGGTGGAAGGATCTCCAACCAAGTTGCAGTTGTCTCAGCCACTCACATCCTCTCAATGCTGGCCTTCCTGTTTTCACCACATTCAACCCAATGTGGCTTGTTGGTTGCTGTATTTCACTGTTCCGAATGTCATTTCACAGGAGTCATCTTTTCTCCAGTAAAACTGCTAGGTATCTGCAGGCTTCAGTTCTGTACCTTTGAAGTGCCATTCAAGTTCATTTTTTTAAAAGACAGAAACAGCCAAGCTAGTGTCCAATTCCATATAAGTTAATTTGCCTTTCACATCTGGTGTAAGCCACCTTGTTTGTCTATTGTTATTTTTCATATTGTAGATCTCAAGACTAGTCTGTCCTACATCACTCCCATCATTATCAGATTTTTCATCAACAGCATGCAAATTAGTGCTCATTTTGAAACTACAACTTGACTTTCTATTTTTTTTTTGCTCTTCCCTGGGTGGTCCATTTATTGTTGTCTGCCTAACATCCTCTTTGTATGTATCCTACTTTGATGCATTTTCTGCAAGTTTCACCTTTAAACCCACATTGGTCTACTGTATATGAGCCTTTGCCACAATGGAAACCCAAATTGTTTGGCCAGACAGGCATCTGTCTAGATCAGAGCTTCCCAAGCTGTTTATAATATGGACAAGCAAAGGCTCCATGAGCCCTGGGTTGGGAACCCTTGATCTAGATGCTGTCATTTTGTTCATGTTCGCTTTCATTCCTGACTGCAACACAATTGCATCTCTGTCTGCTGTTTCCATTGACACAGTTACTTCAACTGTTCATTTAAATGTAAGTTGTCTTTCAACCGGGGGCTGTTTTTTAAAGCTTTCTTCTAAGATTCCACAAACAAAGCAAACATCTCGGGCATCATTAACCCCATTACCAAACTGACAAAGCCCAGACAACAACATTTATTCAGCCACATCTGAAATGGACACCACTTCCTTTCAATTCCACCTATGAAATCTAAAGCATTCTGCAATCAACAATGGTTTCAGTTCAAATGTTCCTGTGTTACTTTCACTGTATCGGCCAAACTCACTTCACCTAGTTTGGTTGGAGCAGTCAAATTTTGAAGCAAATTGTATGCTTTTCTACCAAATGCACTCAGCAAAAGGGTATTTGTTTTCTGTTGGCTATTCCATTTTCTTTAAAATCCTGCTCAATTCGTTCTATATACAACCAAACACATCAATCCTTCCAATGTAGCTAGCCATTTCTGCTTGCTTTTTTATCATTAATATCACCCACTACTCACTGTTAATAAACCCATGAAATTATCCATTTTCTGCCTTATTTTTACTCATTACCTTTCCCCTTAAAAGAAGCTTGTACTGCACGCATTGTTTTTTTACTCAACCATTTCTCATGTCACTTTTTTGAAACTTGAACATCTCGCTCTGCTTTAACGGATAGATTTAAAAATACCTCATCACCACTGTTTTGTTTTGTAACTCCAAAACATAAAAACTAATTGAAAGGAAAACAAGAAAGCTGATGCTTCATTTTTACTTTAAATGAACGCGCACGTATTACATGGTAGTGTCATGATGTATGCAATTCACTTACTTTTACAAGTAATCCATAATGAATTATTTAAATGAATAAGAATGCTTAATCAAGCAATATATTTACAACATTACTGAAATATGTACACAAAATGTATGGTATATCTTTACTGTACTATTTCAAAATACATTCCATTGCCTTTCTCTTCCCTCTAGCCATGAATTTGCTTATACTTCACATATCTAATGGACAAATCCTCAAAAAAGGTATATTCTTCCCTCAACACCCCCCAATCCCGATTTTCCAGACTTACAATTTAGGCTTTGCTCTTCAACATTTTTGTAATTTATACGATTGTGAATACCTTGAAGAAATGTCTGGACCATGTGGTATGACTTCTCATACACTTGTGTGCCCCCTGCCGCTGCCAGGTGAGTTGTGCCAATCCTAGGTAAAGGATGTGTAGCTGATGCATCATTTCCTGGCCCTTCTCTTACTGAACAGCAACAAAGAGATTTTGGACATTATCAGCGGTTATTTGGGATGCCAGTGTGTGAGGCAAAGGCAAGGTAGTGACGTCAACTTAAAAACAGCCCTGCCAAAGATCTACCAGCACATCAAATTCGCAACCAGAGGAGAGAATATATTAGACTTGGTCTATATCAACATTCACAGAGCCTACAAGGCTCCCCCCACCTCAGATACTCAGACCACATAGCAGTTTTGCTAATCCTTACATACAGACTACTGGTCAAACAAGTCAAACCAGTTTACAAGGAGATAAGGACCTTGCCAGAAGGTGCCACCACAGTGCTGCAGGACTGTTTTGAAAGCACGAACTGGGGCATATTCAGGGAGGCAGCTTTCTCTGATCATCTCGTGAACATTGGTGAATACGGCATGTGGGATCAGTGACTGGCTACATAGGAAAATGCATTGAGGATACTACCACGATTAACCATTACACTATAATAGCAATCAGAAACCAAGGTTCATTCAGTTGTTATTTATTCATTTAGTAGGAATCAGAGGATCGGAGATAAACCTTCGGATAAGGTCAGCAAAAGCCATGGTCTCCTTTGTCATCAGGAAGACAAAGTGAGAGTACTCACAGAAAATCCACAGACACCTTTGTGACACCATGGAGACATGGCGCTTGTAGCAAGATGTACAAACACCATAACAAATTACAAGTCCACACTGTGCATCCAACGGTAATGCTACCTCCTTTCCTGATAGGCTGATTGACTTTTATGTACAATTTGACACCTTGAATGACGTGACACCAAGGGAAGCCCCTTTCCCCCTTTCAAAAGCTCAAAGTTCAATGTAAATTTAGCAAAGTATATAAACTGTATGTCACCATATACAATCCTGAGATTCAACTTTTTGCAGGCATACTCAATAAATCCAATAACCATAATAGAATCAATGAAAGACCACACCGACTGGGCGTACAACCAGTGTGCAAAAACGATAAAATACGCAAATACAAAAAGAAAGAAGTAATAACAATAATAAATAAATAAGCAATAAATATTGAGAACATGAGAAGGCAAGTCCTTGAAAGTGAGTCCATAGTTTGTGAGAACAGTTCAAAAATGGGGCAAGTGAAATTGAGTGAAGTTATCCCCAGTGGTTGAAGGGTAGTAACTGTTCCTGAACCTGCTGTTGTGAGTCCTGAGGCTCCTGTACCTTCTTCCTGATGGAAGTGATGAGAAGAGAGCATGACGTGGGTGGCAGGTTTCACTGATGATGGATGCTTCTTTCCTGCAACGATGCTTTGTATAGATGTGCCCAATAGTGGGGAGGGCTTTACTCCTGATGCACTGGGCTGAATCCACTACTTTTTGTCGGATTTTCTATTCAAAGGGATTGGTGTTTCCATACCAGGCTGTGATGCAGCCAGTCAATATAGTCTCCACCATACATCCATAGAAGTTTTTCAAAGTTTTAGGTGTCACCTAAAGGAAGTAGAAGTGCTGCATTCTTTGTAATTATACTTATGTACTGGGCTCAGGACAGGTCCTCTGAAATGATAACACTGAGGATTTTAAAGTTGTTGACTCATGAGGACTGGCTCATGGACCTCTGGTTTCACCCTCCTGATCAGCTTCTTTGTTTCGCTAACATTGAGTAAGAGGTTTTTGTTGTGGCACCACTCATCCAGGATTTCAATTTCCTCTTGTATGCTCATTCGTTACCCCCTTTGATTCGACCTACGACAGCTCAAACCAGTCCCGTGATGATGCCATAACTTCGGCCCTCCACTCCATCCTGTTCCACCTAGAAAATGATACCTCATACGCCACGATGTTGTTCATCAACTCCAGCTCAGTGCTTATCACACTCACACCTCAGAGGCTGGAGGGTAAACTGTCCTCACAGAGATGCAGCAACCCTCTTTGCAACTGGATCTTGGACTTCTTGACGGAGAGAGCACAGTCAGTCCGATTTGGAAGCACCGTCTCAGGCTCCGTCACATTGTGCCCTGGTGCACCCTCCTCCCACACCCCAGGGCTGTGCTGACACACTACATGCCAGATCCAGCTCGAACCACATCAGCATCTTCGCTGATGATGCAACAGCTGTTGGCTTAATGAGCAACAATGAAGAGTCGGCATACTAAGGGGAGGTAGCGAGGCTTGTCACATGGCGTGAGAATAACAACCTGAGTCTCAACGTGGACAAGACAAAAGAGGTGATTCTGGACTTCAGGAAGACACAGGTTGACCACTCTCCATTGCACATTAACGTCTCTGCCATGGAGAGAGCAAAGAGTACTGAGTTCCTTGGTGTACACATAATGGGCAATCTAATCTGAATCATAGTTCCTCAGTAGTCAAGGGGGCACAACAACATCCTACACTTTCTGAGGAGATTGAGGCCTGCAAGGCTCCCACCCCCTCATTTTAACAACTTTCTACAGGAGCATCATCGAGTGTGACCTGTCTGGCTGCATCATTGTGTGGTACGGAAGCTGAAAGGCAATGGACTGCAAGACCCTACAGAGGAGAGTACAAACTGCTGAGAAGATCACCGAGATCATCCCCACCTTCACACTCTGACGTTTACTCAGAGTGTTGTAGACGAAGGGTCTGAAACATAGTTGAGAATCAATACCACCCATCCCACCATCTCTTTGACCCACTGCATCAGGAAGGAGGTACAAGAGCATCTGGACTAGAACTGCCAGAGTGGATAACAGATACTTCTCCAAAGCTGTGATACTAATGAATACCCTGCCACCACTGAGGTTGTATCACTAGGAAGTGAGATGTTCACTGTTTACAGGACTATTTACTGTTTAACTTCACATGCATTTTGAACTACATTTAATTGTGGTTATATTTTATTTTATATGCTGTCTGTGAAATATGGGTCCTGTGGTCTGGAGGAATGTTGTTTGGTTGGTTATGTATATGTAGCCACATGGCAATAAACCTGGACTTGAACTGGATCAAGAGATATTAGTAAACATTGTACAGGTTGAACAGAGATTATCCCAAGCAGTAGGTGTGGGGGATATATTGTGAGCTTCAGACATATAATCGTTTGCCAAATTGTTTCATTGATCATGCTAATGGAACTGGAAGAGTTTGAGGGAGATAGGCTTGATACTATCCCTCTACTGCTAAACAGTACTTCAGCCAAGCCTACTGCTGAACGCCAGATAGAACTGTAGCTTAGCAGTAGGACCTACAAATGGAATCTGCAATGCTTACTTTCAGATATGTCAGGGTTTGTTTAAAAGAAATATTGGTTCGTAGCTGATTACCTCAGATATATATGTACGTAGGATATCAGAAAAACGTTTGGAATTGATGTAATGATATACGGAATTTTGGATGTCATTTAAATAGATGTTAAACTTTTCCTTTTAAAAGACTGATTTGGGACTCTCAATGAAAACTGCTTTGATTATGTAGGCATAAAATGTAGGCATGAAGTGTAGAACCCATTCAAATAGATGCGCTGTGAAAATAATAGAACAGATGGGAATGGAATTGGGAAAATGTACCACCAACTTTGTTTCAAAAAGAAAATGAGAAGGGAGCCAAAAGGTAAGGAGAGAACAGGAAACTGCCAAAAACAAATCAGCTATAACCTTATTGAATGATGGAGCATTTTCAAGAGATCAATTAGCCTACTCCTGCCCCAGTTTCACACATTTTATATTCTTCAGTTTAGAGCAGAACACATTATTGGGATCTCATTAACAGTAGAAAATCCATTCTGAAAAGAAAAATAAGTAACTTAAAACAATTACAACCATCACAAAGTGCTAAGTAAGATGAAGGAAGTTGTTGTTTTTGTTCCTTTCCGTGCCTTGAGGTGCATCGGGCGACAACCTTGCCACTTATTCAGCATTTTTGCCTTTTTTTTTAAATGAGGCTGAGTTGCCAGCTCGACACTCAACTCAGAAAGCTTGTAAGGAGACTTCCAGATTCAAACCCTGATCGCTCACATTGAAGCCTGGTGCAGATGTCACTACACTACTGGCCAGCAAGGAAGTTGACAATTCTTCAAAATATGATGACCTGCATCCTAGAGTCTTAAGGAAGTAGCTGCAGAGAAGTGAAGGCACCATTGTGAACTCCTGAACTTCCCATATAACATTCAGATATGTAAGAACTGAATGTGCATTCAACTGCAAAAGTGACAGATAATGACCATCTCCAATCTATCCATTTATGATATTCATTGGTTTTACTGTTGCTAAATTAAACAATGATCAACATCCTATTAAATACATTATCCATAACTCAATTGGAGCAAACACATATCAGAGACACTATCAGTAACTGGGCATCCTGCAGTGAGTGACTCAGTCCTCATATCCAAGGGCTTTCTGACAATAAATTAAGAGAAAGAGTCACAGAGCAATACAGCACGAATACGGGCTGCTTGGTCCCTGCTGACCATTAGGGTAATCAGGGGTAATATGGAATGTTCTCCATTTGCCTGGCTGAATGAAATTCTGATAAACATCAAGAAGCATCAACGCAGGACATTTGATTAGTACCTTGTCCACACTCTAAACCTTCATTCCCTACACAAAAGATGCAGTGACCACAGTATACACCTTCTACAAAATACATACCAGGACTTCTCCAACGGCAGCTCTTGAATCATTGACATGTCTGTCAGAGTTACAAGGGAATAGACACATGAGGACACAGGCTCCCACCCCCCCCCCCCACCAAAACTGAACACCACACTGACATGGAAATACATTGCTTGATCTGTATCTGGGAAATCTCCAACCAAAAGAACTACAGTCAGTCTTTCTTGAGAAGGACTGCAGCAGTTCAAGAAATCAACTTAACATCATCCTTTGAAAGGCAATTGAATGCTGGTTTTGTCAGTGACACTCAGATCCAAAAGTATGAACAATAGACAATAGACAGTAGGTGCAGGAGTAGGCCATTCAGCCCTTCTAGCCAGCATCGCCATTCACTGTGATCATGGCTGATCATACACAATCAGTACCCTGTTCCTGCCCTCTCCCCATATCCCTTGACCCTGCTATCTATAAGAGCTCTATCTAACTCTCTCTTGAATGCATCCAGAGACTTGGCCTCCACTGCCTTCTGGGGCACAGCATTCCACATATCCACCACTCTCTGGGTGAAAAAGTTTTTCCGCATCTCTGTTCTAAATGGCCTACACCTTATTCTTAAACTGTGGCCTCTAGTTCTGGACCCACCCATCAGCGGGAACATGCTTCCTGCCTCCAGTGTGTCCAATCCCTTAATAATCTTATATGTTTCAATCAGATCCCCTCTCATCCTTCTAAATTCCAGTGTATACAAGCCCAGTCACTCCAATCTTTCAACATATGACAGTCCCGCCATTCCGGGAATTAACCTTGTGAACCTACGCTGCACTCCCTCAATAGCAAGAATGTCCTTCCTCAAATTTGGAGACCAAAACTGCACACAATACTCCAGGTGGGGTCTCACCAGGGCCCTGTACAACTGCAGAAGGACCTCTTTACTCCTATACTCAATTCCTCTTGTTATAAAAACCAGCATGCCATTAGCTTTCTTCACTGCCTGCTGTACCTGCATGCTTGCTTTCATTGACTGATGTACAAGAACACCCAGATCTCATTGTAAATAAAGGAAAAGATAGGGAACAGTTTTATAATAAGTGTCTGCCTTTTAAGGCAGGTCTGAAAAATTATTTCTGTTGGATACGTATCTTCAGAATTCTCTGCTTCAGAAACCTGTAAAGGCTGAATCATTGAATATATTGAAGCTGAGAAAGATTTTCAGTTTTTCAGTGAGATAAGAGCTGTAAGAAGCAGACAGGAAGATGGAGTCAAGACTGAGATCAGTATATCTCTGATCTTATTGAGTGATGCAAAAGCCTTGAAAGGGTCACGTGGCCTACTCTTGATTTTTTGCTGGTATTGTATTGATCGGATGCTATTTTCCCTCACTTTTGATAATCAAAAGCAAGTCATTCACCATGTGTGGCCAATGGAGTTTTGTACACTTTCTCTCCCTTAATACAGCTTTACCCCAGAATAAGATATTTCATGTTTTCCCTAAAATAATTCTAGCCTTTCTGTAGTGCAGGGGTCCTCAACCTATTTTCTACCATGGATCGTTGCCGTTAAGCAAGAGATCCTTGGATCCCAGGTTGCAAGCCCCTGATTTAGTGGGATTAAATGCAGCATTCGATTAAGAATGGATTGGAGTGCATGAACTGAAATAATGAATTTTAGACATTGTTCAGTAAGTAATCAAAACAATGACCTTACTTAGCTTTTTTAAAGAGAATCGAACAAGTTATAGAAATAGAATATAGAATTAAGAACAAAAAGTCTTGGAAACAGGCAGCACCTTATATTCTTGTCAGGGAGAAATAAACAATGCTGAAAGTTCAGGTCCATCACCTTTCATCTAAATAACTGTCTCACCAGCAAACTGAAACCTTAATCTTAATCTGAAACCTTAATTCAATCTGATCTACCAGCATCTTTAGCAGCTCCTGTTTTTTTCTCCCAGAATTTCTGCATTCAAGATATCTACGTATATTTTAATATTATTTGATAGAATTCATCTGCCCAGTAAATTATCACATGAAATTCTGCAAGCAGTTGAAAAGGGTTTGATGAACTCCACCCAACAGATAATTGTCTAATTTCACTATCTGTGGTCTACAAGTGGAAGGGGGTCCAGGCATGCAAGCTTCCCTTCAATATTCCATTGTTTTTGCATACTTGAGATATTTCCCTTTCTCCCAATATTTGCTTCCCCCAGTCCTGTCATGGGTATCCATCCACAATATCACTCACACTTCTGTCCACCTCCACGACTTTAGAATTGGTTGTGACCTTCTCATCTGCTGCATTCTAGTCTGGCAGTGTAGCAGCTTGTCAACATGAGCGGATGTCAGGGGAAAAGGTCTGTTGCCAAAATATAAAATGCAGCACAACCTCCTGTCTGCCAGTCCCTCAGTACTCATCAACCTTTCTCCCTTCCAGCCTCCCTGCTATTTCCCAGCGCCTGTTTCCAGACACTTCAACTCGTATTCTCATACCTTCAGAAAAGTTAATAAAATAACTGAACATTTCACTTGGGGCTGCTTCGTCAAAAATTAATTCATAAGAAATCAAGATAATCTGTTTTTATTTTAATTATGAACTGGTTGGTAGAGATAAGATCAGCCAAATAACTCCCACACAGTGACATTATTTAATAAGAGTTACTCTCAGCTAATTTGAACGATGCCACTGAAAGGATGGTAGAAACAGCCCAATTGCTTAATATGAAGAACATCTTGTTGAGATTTGGAACCATGAAGACTATGCAATACATGAGGGGTAGGCATTGAGTGCCTCAGAAATATCTGAAAGAAGGTTCTGCATGAGAAACGTCCATGAGGCTGACAGGTGTATTGAACTCTCCTTTATGGTTTTGGCTAACTGTTATCACAATGTACAGTTTATTTCCATAAAGTGACAGTGTTGAAGTCCCGTTCTTATTATTTTAACAAGTACTGGAATAAACCAGCACAGGGGAATAATATGTGTACACTGATGACCTACTCATGCAGCACAATGGGGAGAGAATTAGTAGTGTAACGCTTACGCGATCAGCTGGTGTACGTCTAGGGGAACATTCGTCCACCCGCCAAAACAGCGCCTCCCATATACATGGATGCTCTGAAATGCACACTAATACAAACTCGCACACACAATATCAAACCACACACCATGTACGTTTACAGGACACACTTTATAAATCTTACTAGAACTAAGTGATTAATAGTGATACATTATATATGAAAGAAAAGAAAGGAAAGAAAAGGCGCCAGAACTTATCAGGGTTCAGTCCATTAGTGCACAATCGTTGGAGCTCAACCATCGAAGTCTTCGGTCCACTATTTGATCTTCTCCAACCTCCACGACCCGCGCGCCTGGGACCACCCTCGGTGATCGACCAGCAGCGCCTCCAGCACCGTCCACCTTCCTCGCGATCTCCTCTCCAACTCCCCAAAAACCCGCAAAACCTCAGCTCACAGACCCACAAGAGAGAATAACATCTATCCTAATTGGTTAGCAAATGAATACAATTCCTATAATCAGTTATCATAACCCAAACAAGCTGTGAGAGAAAGCACTCTCTCTCCAGTTAGCATAACAAAGAAGCATTTTTACTTTTGACAAACAAAGAAGCCATTTTGATTAACATACGCAGTAGCATAAGAAACCCTTTACAGTTGGAAACAGAAATAATGTTTGGCCATGAAGGTGGAATAATTCTTTTCCAGCATAAGGAAACAATGAAATAGCAAGTTATAGAAATAACCTAGAATTTTCCTGCATGCAGTAATTCAAGAAATTGTATCTAAGTTGTACCTGAGGCTGCACCTGGATGACAGACTTGAGTGGCGCACCAGTGCAGAGGCTGTGTACAAGAAGGGCCAGAGTCTCCTCTGCTTCCTGAGGAGACTGAGGTCCATGGGAGTATGCAGGCCTCTCCTTTTCAAGTTCTACCAGTCTGTTGTCACCAGTACAATCTTCTATACGGTGGCGTGCTGGAGCAATGGCATCAACACAGGAGATGCCAACAGGATCAAAAAGCTGATTAGAAAGGCTGGCTCTGTTAGAGGAGTCAAAATGGACACACTGGAGGCTGTGGTAGAACAAAGGACCCTACAGAAAATACTGGCAATTCTGGACAATGTTTCTCACCCCCTGCATGCCACCTTGGCTGAAGGGAGGAGCACTTTTAGTAATAGACTAATCAACTGCGTTTCTCCAAATCATGCTATATGAGGACATTCTTACCCTCAGCCATTAGGCTGTATGATGAGTCAATCTATAGCCGGGCAAGTGATGGCCCCCTACTGTAAGGCTGTTTATGGTAACTTATTATTTTATTATTTCTACTTCTCTTCTAATATTTATATCTTCACTCATAATGCTACTATGACACTGTAATTTCTTTTGGAAACTATAAAGTATCTATCTACCTATCTAAGGAGGACAAAAGACAGTTTTGTTTTATGGAAAAATATCAAAGAATAAGATGCCAAGGGAATATTGATATCATGGTAATGAGACAACTTTAGATGAAATTAATGCAACTAAAAATGAAACAACTGAAGACTGGAAGAATATACCTGGAAAAGTTGATATACTGCATGCTGTTCTCTGTTCTGGATACACATCATATCAATTCAGTTTATTTTTCAAAGCAGGGGTCCAATCTGCAAAGATTAGGTCACTCCACCCTCTGTGGTCCAGCCCAGTACCTAAACAATGTGTGTTTGGGACACTTTCACAGGTAGGCCGGATGTGCCTATGGTTGGCAAGGTGTAAGTTTTGAAATGATGAGTTTCTTCTGGTGCTCACATTGAAATTCTGAGTGTTGACAATGCATGCACTCAAGGTTATTAATGCCATCCTGAACGTTTCCTCTCCAATTTCTCTAGTCATGGAGCAGGGACTCCCAGGATTAAATGGGAATTTTGCAACTATCCAAGTAGGCTTTGAGCACATCTCGAAAACTTCCCCTCAATTCAGTTAGTAATATGTTCCCATGACAGGCCGTGGAATAGATTATGGCAAACTCTGTATATTGCAGAGCCATCAATCACTTCAGACCCTAGAGAACTGGAGTAGGAGCAAGTCATACTTAATACTGAGGGACTGACTAGGAAGAAAAGTCACCAGGAGGACCAATGGAATGGGCAACTGTTGACTGAATTTAGGTACCGAGAAAATGTAGATTAGATATTATATGACATCGCTCAATTTGCAAATTTGCTTTAGAAAGTTTTTGTTATTGCTTTTACATGTGAATGTTAGATGGGTAAGATTATACATCTATTCCTCCTTCGCCTGCTCCAGGAACATTTGTTCTTCAGCTATTCATCATATGGCTGGTAACACTTGCTGTTTCCTGTAATGGAGAGTTGAGCAGTGTTGAGTAGGCAGGCGTGAACTGTTCTGCGTGGCCCAGCCTTGTTTCAGCATGAGAATGGATCCAGGTGGTTGTGCACTGGGCTCATCAGCCTTGTTGCCAGCCACTCTCCTGTTTGCTGTGGTAGCTCAGCCAGGTGGCATGGTGGCAGAGCAGGGAGAGCTGCTGCTTCACAGCTCGAGTCACCTGGGTGTGAAACTGACTGGTCCAACGCTCTAGCTGCACATTCTTCGTCAACACAGCTCCCTGTTTCCTTTCCTATCAGATGACCAGATGATCACCAGGCAAACTGGGCACATAATATGGCGGGCAGCTGTTGGGCATGTGAGAGGAAATAAGTTAGAGAATGGCTCGGAGAGATTTCATAGCTCAATGCCTTCCTTGTACATTGTGAAGAAATTTGAGACTGCTGCAAGGTGAAAGCAGCCTCGCAGCCATTATTCTGCATAAAACACCAGGGAGGTTTCCTTTTGACTCTGGTATTAAAAAGAGTTGACATGTTCCTCTCCCAAAGCAGACAGCACATGTTCAGTGGAACATTGCAACAATGGGAATACATTCTTCAAACACTCGCCACCTGCTGGTGGTTTCAGTGAGAATGAAATGCAGAGAGCTCCCTGAATGCAGAACGTCAGTGAGCTCTCTAATGATAAAAATGAGTGACAAAGTGTAAGATATTGCAAACACCTCCAGCTTCATCCTGGAAACAGACAAACACATTGAAGTTCGCTACCATGATTACTAATCAGAGCGGATGCTCTCAGGCATTGATTTTGGCTCAAGTTTGTTTTAAAAACAAGTTCTTTCTAATTATTAGTGACAATCATTTCTCGTTCTCTTGTACACCTTTATTTGCACTCCTGCCATCATGTGTAAAAACATTCACAGAAAGATTTTGCCTCACTTTCATCCTGTATGACTCCCTATTTAACTATTGTTATTTTAGGTCTATAAAATGTACTATCACATATATTACTTGTTAGTTTTTTTAACATACATGTTTTCAACAGTTTTAGCTCTACGTTTTGCTTTAAAGACATATTTACATTATTTTTTCTGAATTTATTTCAGGGTCGAGGCAAGGTAGGTTATCTGTTTAGAATACAGACAGAAAGTATGTGTGTGAGGCCGGTTTTCTGTGCTCGGTGCCAGATATGGGAAGTCCTAGAGACTCCCATATCTCAGGCCACATCTGCACCAGGTGTGTTGAGCTGCCGCTCCTTAGGGACCGGGTTAGGGAACTGGAGATGCAGCTCGATGACCTTTGTTTGGTCAGGGAGAGCAAGGTGTTGAGTATTGTTGGGGGGGAATGGCCTACCTAGGGGAAGCAACAGTGGTCGAGCCTCTGGCACAGAGTCTGGCCCTGTGACTCAGAAGGGTAGGGAAAGGAAGAGGATGGCAGCAGTGCTAGGGGACTCTATAGTTAGGGGGTCAGACAGGCGATTATGTGGACGCAGGAAAGAAACACAGATGGTAGTTTCCCTCCCAGATGCCAGGGTCCAGGATGTTTCTGATCACGTCCACGATATCTTGAAGGGGGAAGGAGAACAGCCAGCGGACGTGGTACATATTGGTACCAACAACATGGGTAGGAAAAGGGAGGAGGTCCTGAAAACAGGCTACAGGGAGTTAGGAAGGAAGTTGAGAAGCAGGACCTCAAAGGTAATAATCTCGGGATTACTCCCTGTGCAACATCACAATGAGTATAGGAATAGAATGAGGTGGAGGATAAATGCATGGCTGAGGGATTGGAGCAGGGGACAGGGATTCAGATTTTTAGATCATCTTTGGACCTATTCTGGGTCAGGTGTGACCTGTACAAAAAGGATGGTTTGTACTTGAATCTGAGGGGGAGGTTTGCAAAGGCTATTGGGGAGAGTTTAAACTAAGACTGCTAGGAAGTGGGAACTGAACTGAAGTGACGGAGGAAAAAGAGGTTAGCTTGCAAATAGAGAAAGCTTGGAGACAGTGCAAAAGGGAGGATAGGTAGATGATAGAGAAAGGATACATTCAGACTGATGGTTTGAGATGTGTCTATTTTAATACGAGGAATATTATGAATAAAGCAGATGAGCTTAGAGCGTGGATCAGCACTTGGGGCTATGATGTTGTGGCCATTACAGAGATTTGGATGGTGTAGGGGCAAGAATGGCTACTTCAAGTGCCAGGCTTTAGATGTTTCAGAAAGGACAGGGAGGGAGGCAAAAGAGGTGGGGCATGGCACTGCTGATCAGAGATAGTGTCACAGCTGCAAAAAGGAGGAAGTCATGGAGAGGTTGTCTACGGAGTCTCTGTGGGTGGAAGTTACGGTAGTAATAGGAAGGGGTCAATAACTCTACTGGATGTTTTTTTTATAGACCACCCAATAGTAACAATGACATCGAGGAGCAGATAGGGAGACAGATTCTGTAAAGGAGTAATAATAACAGGGTTGTTGTGGTGGGAGATTTTAATTTCCCAAATATTGATTGGCATCAATCGGAGTGGAGTTCGTTAGGTGTGTTCAGGAAGGTTTCTTGACCCAATGTATACAAACGTTTGTAGATAAGCCTACAAGAGGAGAGGCTGTACTTGATCTGGTATTGGGAAATGAACCTGGTCAGGTGTCAGATCTCTCAATGGGAGATCATTTTGGAGATAGTGATCACAATTCTACCTCCTTTACCACAGCATTGGAGATGGTTAGGAACAGACAAGTTAGGGAAATGTTTAATTGGAGTAAGGGGAAATATGAGGCTATCAGGCAGGAGTTTGGAAACAGATGTTCTCAGGGAAACTTGCGGAAGCAATGTTGCAGATGGTCAGGGGATACTTGCGTGGGGTTCTGTGTAGATACGTCCCAATGAGACAGGGAAAGGATGGGAGGGCACAGGAACTGTGGTGTACAAAGGCTGTTGTAAATCTATCAAGAAGAAAAGAAGAGCTTACGAAAGGTTCAAAAAAATAGGTAATGATAGAGATCTAGAAGATTATAAGGCTAGCGGCGATGAGTTTAAGAATGAAATTAGGAGAGCCAGAAGGGGCCATGAGAAGGCCTTGGTGGACAGGATTAAGGAAAACCCCAAGGCATTCTACAAGTTTGTGAAGAGCAAAAGGATAAGATGTGAGAGAATAGGACAAATCAAGTGTGACAGAGGAAAAGTGTGTATGGAACCAGAAGAGATAGCAGAGGCACTTAATAAATACTTTACTTCAGTATTCAGAATAGAAAAGGATCTTAGTGATTGTGGTGATGACTTGCAGTGGACTGAAAAGCTTGAGCATATAGACATTAAGGAAGAGAATGTGCTGGAGCTTTTGGAAAGCATCAAGTTGGATAAGTCACCGGGACTAGATGAGATATACCCCAGGCTGCTCTGGGGAGTGAGGGAGCAGATTGCTGATTCTCTGGCAATGATCTTGCATCATCAATGGGTGCAGGAGAGGTTCCGGAGGATTGGTGTGTTGCAGATGTTGTTCCCTTATTCAAGAAAGTAAGTACAGATAGTCCAGGAAATTATAGACCAGTGAGTCTTATTTCAGTGGTTGGTAAATTGATGGAGAAGATCCTGAGAGGCAGGATTTATGAACTGTTGGAGAGGTATAATATGATAGGAATAGTTAGTTTGGCTTTGTCAAAGGCAGGTCATGCATTATGAGCCTGATTGAATTTTTTGAGGATGTGACTAAACATGTTGATGAAGGTATAGCTGTACATGTAGTGTATATGGATTCTAGCAAGGCATTTGATAAGGTACACCATGCAAGGCTTATTGAGAAAGTAAGGAGACATGGGATCCAAGGGGACATTGCTTTGTGGATCCAGAACTGGCTTGCCCACAGAAGGCAAAGTATGGTTGTAGACAGGTCATATTCTGCATGGAGGTCGGTCACCAGTGGTGTGCCTCAGGGATCTGTTCTGGGACCCTTACTTTTCGTGATTTTTATAAATGATCTAGATGAGGGAGGAATGGGTTAGTAAATTTGCTGATGACACAAAGGTTGGAGGTGTTGTGGATAGTGTGAAGAGTTGTCAGAGGTTGCAGCGGGACATTGATAGGATGCAAAACTGGGCTGAGAAGTGGCAGGTGGCGTTCAACCCAGATAAGTGTGAGGTGGTTCATTTTGGCAGGTCAAATATGATGGCAGAATATAGCATTAATGGTAAGACTCTTGGCAGTGTGGAGGATCAGAGGGATCTTGGGGTCTGAGTCCATAGGACTCTCAAAGCTGCTACACAGGTTGACTCTGTGGTTAAGAAGGCATACAGTGCATTGGCCTTCATCAATCATGGATTGAGTTTAAGGGCCGAGAGGTAATGTTGCAGCTATTTAGGACCTTGGTCAGACCCCACTTGGAGTACTGTGTTCAATTCTGGTTGCCTCACTACAGGAAGGATGTGGAAGCCATAGAAAGGGTGCAGAGGATATTTACAAGGAAGTTGCCTGGATTGGAAAACATGCCTTATGAGAATAGGTTGAGTAAACTCGGCCTTTTCTCCTTGAGCGATGGAGGATGGGAGGTGACCTGATAGAGGTATACAAGATAATGAGAGGCATTGATCATGTGGATAGTCAGAGGCTTTTCCCCCAGGGTTGAAATAGCTAGCACAAGAGGGCATAGTTTTAAGGTGCTTGGAAGTAGGTACAGAGGACATGTCAGGGGTAAGTTTTCTATGCAGAGAGTGGTGAGTGCGTGGAATGGGCTGCTGGCGGCAGTGGTGGAGGCGGAAATGGTAGGATTTTTTAAGAGACTCCTGGATGGCTACATGGAGCTCTGAAAAATAGAGGGCTCTGGGTAAGCCTAGGTATTTCTCAGGTAAGGACATGTTCCGCACAGCTTTGTTGGTCGAAGGGCCTGTATTGTCCTGTAAGTTTTCTATGTTTCTACGTTCTATGTTTCTAAAACTAATGTTTGCTGGATTGAGTTTCAAGAACCCATTGGAAGATCCTAGGATCAGGAGTCGCTGGGAGAGGGATCTATGGAATGAAGCAGTTACTAAAGTCTGGGGAATTTTGATGATAAAAACCTAATGTAAGCAAATGGGATGTGTGGATGGGCAGAAATGTCAGCATGAACATTGGGGGCCAAAGAGCTCATTTCTATGCTGTATAACTCTATGACAGTATGATTTTATTATCCATGTCAACAACACAACTAATGTAACTTAATCCTGAAAAACAGTACTGCTAGCAATTGGCCATACACACCATTTATGGAAAAAATAATTGTTTATTACATTTTAAATAAATCTTTTAAGTTCAGGTTATTTCAAGACAAGGAAACCTGGCAGATTTCCTGTTGTATTATATATTCCTGGTGATTATGCCTTCACTGATTAATGCCAATTGAATTCAACCTCAGACAGAAATTCATTTACCCAGTTGAGGGCACCGTGTCATTTTCATCTCAAGCTGCCAACAACCAGTGATGCAAATGATAAATGCAATTAAATAGGCAAGACCAAATTTAATTGATGGTGGATATCACTGGTGCATTTACCAATTTTTTAAAAATCTTTAATATTGTAACCTAAGATGGAATAATGTAATAATGCATTGTAAAAAATGCTTATCTTTCACTGAAAGATTAAACTGGGAATGGAAATAAATCAACATTGCAAAATTCTCCTCAAATATTACTGTACAAGATCAATCATTGTTAGTGTTTAGCTGCTGGGCATTATGAAACTTCAGCTCCAGCCATATGATCCAAGTGACAGAAAGTGACAGAAAGGCTGATACAGTGTCAGGTTAAAATAACACGGGTGCAATCTCGACCTTAAAAAAAACATCTTGACATTTCACGAAGCATGGGCAAACCTTCATGTTGGAAGTTCCTATATTATAAATCCTCTTCCTTTCCAGAAGAAAGAGGTGTAATTTCTGACAACTTCAAATTGTAATTACTGTAGCTGAGACATCACAACTGATGGAATATTCAGTAGGCCAGATTGCACTATATCTGACCTACCAGCAAGGAACTGCCACTTGCTCTCCCTGCGTGCCAGTGCTTCTCTGGGTCTAATGAAGGGGGCTGATCTCATGGCCTGAGCTCATGAGGTGGGGTCCAGTTGGAGAATCCGTACTTTCAGTGGTATTGTGGAATGTTTTTCAACTCACAGACATATAAAAACTTCGAAGTAGATGATTAAGCAAATTAAATCTGCTTCAAAACTATTTTAATAACCATAAAATTACTGAGAGATAATCAAAAAATTGTTTGTCACAACCTGCCACAAATGTTTGGGACTTAGTTTAGTTTGAATGGCTGAGTGCCTCCGTTTCCAAAGGAAAGCACTCGCCAGCCACAGCTGGCAACATATGTATTGATGCAGCATTCCTTTGACCCTATTTCCACAACAAGCTGACCAATATTAAGTTGCAAAGACCTCAACAGCTCACCCAGAATAATTATTTCAACAAGATCCGAGTCCCAATTCCAGAGCAGCTCAGTCCTTCTTGTTTGGAAGTGCAGCTCGGGCAACCTGCTTTATTGGTGCTGGTTAGAAATAAGTGGTGGAATAGCCAAACACGATGCCCACGTCTCAGAAAGTCGAAAACAACAGAAATTCCTTGTAAATTTCCTGGAAGCATCATTTTAGTTTTACTGAAATATATATGAAAGCATAGGCTGTTGCTACTAAGAGAACAATAGATAATCCACAGTATTCAGAAACAAAGACTACATTTAAAAAATCAACCAGAAGAAATGGTGATAATGAAAATACACAGAACTGTGCAAAAGTCTTAGGCACATATACATAGCAAGGGTAGTAATTTTATGTATTGCCCTGCTGCTACAAAAAAATTCATGACATATATGAGTGATGATAAAGCTGATTCTAATATGGGTCTCCATAGCGGACCGAGAGTGGGAAGGGGGCAGGGAGAGGGAATCATGGTTGGGAAAAGAGGAAGGGAGAGGTACGGGAGTGGGAGGCACTAGAGAGACATTCTGTAATGATCAATAAACCAATTGTTTGGAATTAGATAAGCTTGCCTGGTATCCCAGGGCTGGATGTGTATTCACCCACACCAGCCCCCACCCCTGCCAACCCTCCCCCAATGTTCCACCCTTGCCATTTGTTAACATCTTTTGCTCCCACCAGGTTTATAAACTCATTTTCCGCTCCACGTTGACAAATACACTACAGTGAAAATGTCTTGGGCACCTTAGCTACAGTATATATACGTATTATATATATATATATATTTTTTTTTATGAGTGTTATATCATTGTTTTAGAAATAAGCATAGATTGGGTTGTGCAAATGGAAGCATCTTAAATAGATAATAACTAAATATTTTAATACAATGGCAAAGAAGTCAGAAATTCATGAGTATAATCTCCCAAATTTGATTCATGAATTCAAAGGCTCCAAAGTACATTTATGATCAAAATACCGATAAATTATACAACCTTGAGATTTGACTGCTTACAGGCAGCCATAAAGCAAGAAACCCGAAAGAACAAGAGAAAGACCAAAACACAATACACAGAAAGCAAAAAACACAAATCATGTAAACAAAAGAAGCAAGCATCAGTATTCTGAACCAAAATGAGTCCGTAGATCCTAATCCCTGGAGCAGCCAGAGTAGGCCCAGAAGCCTCATCTCAGTTCATCGAGGAGCAGGGCATATCGCCGTGAAGCTTGCAAGCATGAAGCGTATAGAAGCGGGACCAGTCTCACAGCCTCAACACTGCAGGCAAAATTAGCTCGACCCTGCCTTTACAGACTACAATAATGTTTTCTACATTTTGTAGTGATGTGAAAATGCCATAGTCTGAGCTATGTTAAGCCTCTACTAATACTTATAACAATTATATTCAATATATGAGTAAACTTAAGTTTGCTATAATTGGTCTTCAAATTTTCAAGAAAAGATAGGTTGAAGTGTTAACATTATTTTAAGCATTTATATAAAATTACCTCAGTAACCATCTTAATATATTTAATTAAATTGCGTTAACAATGCATTGAAATAGCTGCAGAGAAATTTCATACAAATGTGCTAATGTGTTTGTGGCAAATACCTCTGAGAGTAATTTAAATCCTTATGTTAGTGATTGGTTCTTTTCCACTGATGATATGTTAGCACTTAATATAGTGAAAATTCTCATGTGCCCAGAGTGAATGAATATACTAAATGTGATTCTTCAGATCTTTATATCGGTTAAAATTCATAACAAAAATTTAGCAAAAACTTGAAAGTTTTGTTTAGCAGAATGTTTTATTAGATTAGTGTAATGAGTCAATAAGTTTTAATGCAAATGATATGCATCTTATATTGGAGGATTGATATAGTAAATCAGACATTTCTGTAGTTTTCTTTCTCTCGCTTTCCTAATTTGATATTTGAAGGTATTGAATTTCTGTGATTGAGGTTGATTGAGTTTCTAGCTGTCTCATTTCTCACATTGGATTCAAAGGACTCAAAGTACATTTATTATCAAAGTGTGTATAAATTATACAACCTTTGATATTTGATTGCTTACAAGCAGCCACAAAGTAAGGAATCTGAAAGAATGCAATTTTAAAAAAGACCAAAGGCCAATGTGCAGAGATAGAGAAAAAAAAACACATATCGTACAAACGTTGGGCTATAAATTTTAATGCACACCACTCCTCTTCCCAATAGAAATCCAAAAGGTAATGTCATCAACGTCAATTTCTGCTTCCCAGTCCCTTGCTCTGATCGTAATTCTCACACCAGCTTTAAATGGGAGACAGTTGGAAAAGAACACTGGCAGGGATGATGGCAGTGCAGCAATGGCTGGAATTTCTGGAAGCAATTCGGAAGCATTCAAGTACCAACAAAAGCCAACTAAAAAATCATTAAGAAGGTAATAAAGGAATATGAAAGTAAGCTAGCCAATAATATTAAAGAAGATACCAAAAGTTTGTCAAGATACTATTAAGAATGAGGTCTCAGGGTACTCGGGGGCACATGATAAAATAGACCGTATTCAGCATGGTTTCCTGAAGGCAAAATCTTGCCTGACAAAACTGTTGGAATTCTTTTTGCGAAGTAACAAGCAGGATAGACAAAGGAGACACAAACATGAGGAAATCTGCAGATGCTGGAAATTCAAGCAACACACGCAAAATGTTGATGGAACACAGCAGGTCGGGCAGCATCTATAGGAAGAAGCACAGTTTCGGGCTGAGACCCTTCGTTAGGACTAACTGAAAGAAAAGATAGTAAGAAATTTGGAAGTAGGAGGGGGAGGGGAAAATCCAAACTGATAGGAGAAGACAGGAGGGGAAGGGGTGAAGCTAAGAGCTGGAAAGGTGATTGGCAAAAGGGATACAGAGCTGGAGAAGGGAAAGGATCATGGGACGAGACACCTAGGGAGAAAGAAAGGGGGAGGGGAGCACCAGAGGGAGATGGAGAACAGTCAAAGAGTGATTGTGAGAGGGGCAGAGAGAGAATAAAAGGAGGGGAGGGTAGATAGATAGATAAATAAGGAATGGGGTAAGAAGGGGAGGAGGGACATTAACGGAAGTTAGAGAAGTCAATGTTCATGCCATCAGGTTGGAGGCTACCCAGCCGGTATATATGATGTTATTCCTCCAACCTGAGTGTAGCTTCATCTTGACAGTAGAGGTGGCCATGAATAGACATATCAGAATGTGAATGGGACGTAGAATTAAAATGTGTGGCCACTGGGAGATCCTGCTTTATCTGGCCGACAGAGTGTAGGTGTTCAGCAAAACGGTCTCCAAGTCTGCATCGGGTTTCACCAATATATAAAAGGCTGCACCGGGAGCACTGGATGCAGTATACCACACCAAAGAAGAAAGGAGAATCGGTTGATGTTGTGTTCGTGGACTTTCCGAAGGCCTTTGGCAAGACACCACAGATGAGGCTGCGCAATAAGCTATGAACCCGTGACATTACAGGAAAGATTCTAGCATGGATAAATCAGTAACAGATTGGCAGGAGACAAAGACTGGAATAAAGGGAACCTTTTCTGGCTGGCTCCCGGTGACTAGTGGTGTTCCACAGGGGTCAGTGTTGGTACCAATTGTTATTATATGTCAATGATTTGGATGATGGAATTGACGGCTTTGTTGAAATGTTTGCAGAAGATATGAAGATAAGTGAAGGGGCAAGTATTCTTGAGGAAAAAGTAGAGAAGCTATAGAAGGTCTTAGATTAGGAGAATGGGCAAAGAAATGGCAGAAGGAATAAAGTGTCAGGAAGTGTATGGTTATACACTTTGGTAGAAGAAATGAAAGGGTTGATATTTTCTAAATGGAGAGAAAATACAAAAAACTGAGGTGCAAAGAGACTTGGGAGTCCTTGTGCAGGATTCCCTAAAGGTTAATTTGCAGGTTGAGCCTGCAGTGAGGAAGGCAAATGCAATGTAGCGTTTGTTTAAGGAGGACTAGAATACAAAAGCAAAGATGTAATGTTGAGACTTCATGAAGCACTGGTGAGGCCTCACTTGGAGTATTGTGAGCAGGTTTGGGCCCCTTATTTTAAAAAAAGATGTGCTTAAACTGGAGAGGGCTCAAAGGAGATTCATGGAAATTATTCCAGGATTGAATGGCTTGTCATATGAAGAGTGTTTCAGCCTGTATTCACTAGAATTCAGAAGAATGAGGGGTGACCTCATTGAAACCTATTGAATGGTGAAAGGCCTTAATAGAGTGGATGTGGAGATGATGTTTCCTATGGTGGGATTATCTAAGACCAGAGGACACAGACTCAGAATAGAGGGGCATCCTTTTAGAATGGAGATGAGGAGGAATTTCTTTAGCCAGAGAGTGGAGAATCTGTGAAATCCTTTGCCACTGGCAGCTGTGGAGGCCAAGTCTTTATGTATATTGAAGACAGAGGTTGACAGATTCTTGATTGGTCAGGACATGAAGGGATATATGGAGAAGGCAGGAGATTGGGGGCTGAGAGGAAAATTGGATCAGCCATGATGAAATAGTAGGCAATTCTGCTGCTCTGTTTTAAATAAATGTAAATAAATGTCAGAGAGTAGAAAAGACTAGGCTGGTTTCTAAGAAAATTTCAGCCCCAGTAACTCCCCAGAGATAAATTGAATCTGTTGATGCAGCTACTTTTCTAATGTCTTTCTTTTCATAAAATACTAGAAATCATTGCAAATTTAAACAATCTGTTCCAAGAATCCAATGTAACAGCTGCTTTCTGAACAGAGAGGCTCTGGTGTGAATGGATGTAGGTAGCAGTCACTAAATTTAGGAAATTAAGAAATATCATGCCCTGCACTCTTCAAAAGAAATTCTGCCAATGAATTTTCTGAGAATATCATTTAGCAACATATATAACCTTTTTAAAATCTTGTTTGCGATATAACCTCGCTCAGAGTGTTCTTGGAGCTTTCCTTCTCAATTAGAGATGGAAGCAAAGTCACTGAACATTTAAAAGCAGAAGTATTTTTGATAAGCATCAAAGAGGAGGAAGTTTGTTGGTTGTAGATGAGATTAAGAGAATGATATGGGAATCAGTCATAAATTCATCAAATGATGGAAACAACTTGAGGGGTAAGGGGTCTACTTTTACTCCTAAGCTGTATAATTCTATGCAAAAGGAATTTTATGTGTTTGTACAGAATAATTTTTTCTTGACCAAACATTTGGTCACCATAACTATGACTGCAATCCACCACAATGGAATATCACATGAGGAAACATTCTTAGTAAAATACAGAGGTGGTTACTGACAAGAAAAAAAGTTGTCTTTTTGATGCACCATCAATAACTCTCTCTGAGACGTGAAGACGAGATATCGGCTTTTATTGACTGGAAGAAAGAACAAGCAGTAGTTGACTACCATACTACATCCTGGAGACTGAGGGCCGGGCTCAGGCCTCAATCGCCTTTATACCGGGGTCTGTGGGAGGAGCCACGGTCAGTGGGAGGCGGCCACAGGAGCAGTCAGCAGGGGGCGTGTTCAGACCGGTATATGTAGTTCACCACATTCACCCCCCCCCCCTTTGTTTTAAAAGAGAGTCCCCATGGGGCGAAGTTTCTGACAAGTATATTTACAGGTTAAGTCTATCAGGTGTTTGGATCTGTCGCTGCGATCTACGTAGCACCGGCTGTGATTGCACAGGGAGCCGGTGGTGGTGATTGCACAGGTGTCGGTGGTGATTGCACAGGTGCCGGTGGTGGTGATTGCACAGGTGCCGGTGGTGATTGCACAGGTGCCGGTGGTGGTGATTGCACAGGTGCCGGTGGTGGTGATTGCACAGGTGTCAGTGGTGATTGCACAGGTGCCGGTGGTGATTGCACCAGAGACGGTGGTTGTGCTGGTTCCGGCCTGACTGGAGGTGTCAGCCCACTAGGCATCAGTGATCCCTCATGCGTGTGCGAGGCGCCTGGTATATGCGTGTACGAGACGCCCGGTATAGGAGTGTCGTGAGGAGTCTGTATAGGGCTCGGTGTGCGCGGTGTCACCTCGGGTACAGGGTTCATAGTTACCGTGGAGTGTTCAGGGTAGTGGTCTGTTGCTCCTGCGGGCGCCAGGTTGCGGACGGAGACCGTGTCCTCCCGCCCATCAGGTAAGACCACGTAAGCATACTGGGGGTTCGCATGTAGAAGGTGAACCCTCTCAACCAGCGGGGAGTATTTATTGCTCCTCACATGTTTCCGGAGCAGCACTGGCCCTGGGGACGTCAGCCAAGCTGGTAGGGTGGTCCCAGTGGCAGACTTCCTGGGAAAAGAGAATAGGCGCTCGTGAGGGGTGGTATTGGAGGACGTACATAACAGGGAGCAAATAGAATGGAGTGCCTCAGAGAGGACCTCCTGCCATAGAGAGACCGGCAACCCTTTTGACTTAAGGGCTAAAAGTGTGACCTTGATAAGTTGCGCCTTTTCAGGACGGTAGAAGTGCGGTTTGCACTCAGCGCAGACTTGGCAGTCCCTGGTCATCATCTTGATGTCCTCAAGGGAGTATGGCAAGTTCCGGGCTTTCACAAAATGGTAAAATTGGGTGACCCCTGAGTGGCAAAGATGTGCATGGAGGGCGTATAGCTGGTCGAGCTGTGCGCTGGCACACGCTCCCCAGGATAGGGCATCAGGGGGCTCATTGAGCCTTCCAGGCCAGTACAGGATATCATAGTTGTAGGTGGAGAGTTCTATTCTCCACTGCAAAATTTTATCATTTTTGATTTTGCCCCGCTGTTGGTTGCTGAACATGAACGCAACCGAGTGCTGGTCGGTCAGCAAGGTGAACCTTTTGCCGGCGAGATAATGCCTCCAGTGCCTAATAGCTTCCACTATGGCCTGGGCTTCTTTCTCCACCACGGAGTGCCGAATTTCAGGGCCTTGAAGGGTACGGGAGAAGAATGCTACTGGCCTGCCTGCCTGATTGAGGGTAGCAGCCAGCACAAAGTCGGAGACGTCACTCTCTACTTGGAAGGGAATGGTCTCGTCCACCGCATACATCGTTGCTTTGGCAATGTCCCCTTTAATGCAGCTGAAGGCCGCACAGGCCTCGGCTGAGAGGGGAAAAGTGGTAGACTTGACCAGGGGGGGGGCCTTGTCTGCGTAATGGGGGACCCATTGGGCGTAATAGGAAAAGAAGCCCAGGCACCGTCTGAGGGCTTTGAGGGTGGTGGGAAGAGGGAGTTCTAACAGGGGGCACATACGGTCGGGATCAGGGCCAATGACCCCGTTTTCCACGACATACCCAAGGATAGCGAGTCGGGTGGTTCCGAACACACACTTGTCCCTATTATAAGTAAGGTTCAGGGCTTTGGCCACTTGGAAAAATCGTTGGAGGTTGGCGTTGTGATCCGGCCAGTCGTGACCACAGATGGTGATGTTATCCAGATAGGGAAATGTGGCCTTCAGTTGGCATTGGTCCACCATCCGGTCCATTTCCCTCTGGAAGACAGAGACACCATTTGTGACACCGAAGGGGACGTGCAGGAAGTGATAGAGCCTGCCAGCCGCCTCAAAGGCGGTGTAGGGGTGGTCCTCTGGGCGGATGGGGAGCTGATGGTAAGCGGATTTCAGATCTATGGTCGAGTACACCTTGTACTGAGCTATCTGGTTGACCATATCCGCGATGCGGGGTAGGGGGTACGCGTCAAGCTGCGTGAACCTATTGATGGTTTGACTATAGTCCACGACCATCCTATTTTTCTGCCCGGTACGAACAACAACCACCTGGACCCTCCAAGGGCTTGTGCTTGGCTCAATGATCCCCTCCCTGAGCAGCCGCTGCACCTCTGACTGAATGAAGGCCCTGTCCCCCGCGCTGTACCTCCTGCTTTTAGTTGCCACAGGTTTACAGTCGGGGGTCAGGTTGGCGAACAGCAATGGGGGAGGGACCTTGAGGGTGGAGAGGCTGCAAGTGGTGTCAGTAGCACAGCTGTCGGCATGGTGCTGGGTGGGATGTGCGGGTCGGTGTGTGTGTGTGGTCAGTAGCGGGGTATATGGCGAAGTCCCACTAAACTGAGGATTTCTGACAGTGAGTGGTGGGAGGGGCCCGTCATATGCCATAGTCACACTTTCGAGGTGGCTCTGGAAGTCCAGCCCCAATAGCACAGGCGCGCACAGTTGAGGCATGACCAGTAGCTCAAAGTTCCGATATTCTGTGCCCTGCACCACCAATGTCGCTACACAACCCACCCGGATGTCTGTGGAATATGACCCAGAAGCCAAGGTGACCCTCTGACTTACCGGCCGTGTCACGAGTCCACAGCGTTGCACTGTGTCCGGGTCAATAAAACTCTCAGTGCTGCCCGTGTCAAACAGGCAGCTAGTCCTGTGCCCCTCCACCAGGATGTCCATCATTGACCTTGCAAGCTGGTGTGGGGCGCTTTGGTCGAGGGTTACGGAGGCCAGAGTTGAACTGCCGTCTTGGTGCCCGGTAAGCACCGGTGGGTAGGGGGCGGGGCATGTTGGCACCGACAAAGATGTCCGCCCCCATCCTGGCATGCAAGATGGCGGCCCCCATGCCTCGCACGAGGTGGGCAAGCAAGATGGCGGCCCCCATGCCTCACATGCAGCGCTGCCCGACCCCGCTCATGGTTTAGACTTACAGACCTTGGCGAAATGGCCCTTCTTCCCACAGCTGGAACAGGTCATTTCTCGGGCCAGGCAGCATTTTCGGGGGTGCTTTTCGAGTCCGCAGAAGTAACACTGCGCGTGCTTGCAACTGGCAGCAGATGTGGTCGGGTTCGGGGAGTTCGTGGAATCGCGACTGGCAGCGGCATTGGCGAATTCGCTCGCGGGAACCAGCTGCGGCGGGGTCTGATGTGTCCACAGAACCGGCGGGGGATTGCGCGGCTGGACAGCGTCAGCATTGTGCAGAGCAGCCTCCAGCTTGTCAGCCATCTCGATTGCCGGGCGTAAGGTAAGATCGGCATTTTCCAGCAGCTGGCGCACGTACACTGACCTGATCCCTGTAACAAAGGCGTCTCGTACCAGGAGCTCTGCATGCTGTTCCGCCATGAGAGTTTTGCAGTCACAAGTTCGCACGAGTGTCTGTAGGGCTCAGAGAAACTCAGCGCTCGACTCTCCAGGCGGCTGTCGTCGCGTAGCTAAGCAACGTCCTTCGTAGACGGTATTCACCGGCCGCAGGTACTGGCTTTTGAGGGCGTCCAGTGCCCCTTGGTAGGTCGGCAGGTTCCTGATAAGTGAGTAAACTTTCGAGGTGACCCTCGAGAGGAGAATTCGGTGCATAACAGCGGGTTCAGTTGCACTAACCTCCTCCAAGTATGATTGGAAGCATGCAAGCCAGAGTTCAAAGGCAAGAGCTGCTTCAGGGGCTTGGGGGTCCAAATCCAATTTTTCCGGACATAAAATACTTTCCATGTTTTAAAACTTCCAGTCAATAAAATTGATGCACCATCAATAACTCTCTATGAGACATGAAGGCAAGATATCGGCTTTTATTGACTGGAAGAAAGAACAAGCAGTGAGTGACCACCATACTACATCCTGGAGACTGAGGGTCGGGCTCAGGCCTCAATCGCCTTTATACCGGGGTCTGTGGGAGGAGCCACAGGAGCAGTCAGCAGGGGGCGTGTCCAGACAGGTATATGTAGTTCACCACACTTTTTATAAACTTTCATAATACATCACCCTGGTTATTTATTTACAACCTCACCTGAGGTACTACATGAGCACAAAACTCCCCATGCAGATACTGCTGGAATGCAAATGGTTAAGGACCAGTGGTGACAGATGCTGTAACTGTGTTGAAGAAACTTCACAATTTTTTGACAGTGACAAATTTATTAATATACAAATAAAACACTAACTGTAGTGAGTGTTAAGGTCACCAACAAAAATATATAAATCATAATTTGGAAGGGATGCATTTTTGTATTAAAATTTGCATTTAAAGACCTAATCTACATTTAAAGAAGAAAAATTTTATATTCCAAATACATGGGATTTTGTTTTCTGGAGAGGCATTGATAGTATAGTCAGAAAATAACTCAGCTAACAAAATTATATGGTTGCTCAAACACCATCTACAAATTTGCTGACGATACAACCATAGTTGGTTGAATCTCAGGTGGTGACGAGAGGGCGTACAAAAGTGAAATATGCCAACAAGTGGAATGGTGCTGCAGCAACAACCTGGCACTCAACGTCAGTAAGACGAAACAGCTGATTGTGGACTTCAGGAAGGGTAAGACAAAGGAACACATACCAATCCTCATAGAGGGATCAGAATTGGAAAGAGTGAGCAACTGCAAGTTCCTGAGTGTCAAGATCTCTGAGGATCTAACTTGGTCCCAACATAATGTTTTACCATAAAGAAGGTAAAACAGTGGCTAAACTTTATTAGGAGCCTGAAGAGATTTAGCATGTCAACAAATACATTCGAAAACTTCTACATTTGTACGGTAGAGAGCATTCTGTCAGGCTGCATCACTGTTTGGTATGGAGGGGCGACTGCACAGGACTGAAAAAGAAGTTGTAAATGAAGTCAATTCCATCTTGGGTACTAGCCTACAAAGTACCCAGAATATCTTTAGGGAGCGGTGTCTCAGAAAGGCAGCGCCCATTATTAAGGACCTCCAGCACCCAGGGCATGCCCTTTTCTCACTGTTACCATCAGGTAAGGAGGTACAGAAGCCTGAAGGCACACACTCAACAATTCAGGAACAGCTTCCCCTCTGCCATCCGATTCCTAAATGGACATTGAAGCTGTGGACACTACCTCACTTTTTTTAATATACAGTATTTCTGTTTTTGCACATTTAAAAAATCCATTTAATATACATAATTGATTTACTTGTTAATTATTGTTTTTTTTTCTCTCTGCTAGATTATGTATTGCATTGAACTGCTGTTAAGTTAACAAATTTCACGTCACATGCCAATGCTAATAGACCTGATTCTGATTATTGTTAAAAACATACAATATAATGAAGGATGAAAGAAATAGATGAGTTCAGAGTGCAAAGATGATACCATCAATCATTGTACTCAGCAATGAAATACTTGCTTAGGCAATTGAAAAATACAGTCATTATAAAAAGATCTACCTATATAATACTTCTGATGAGCTCCAATAAACAAAATGCTTTACAGCCAATTACATGCTTTTAAAGTGTTTTCACTCATGGGAAGATGGAGTTTCTTTGCTGAAGTATTTTCAGAGTGTCATTTTGGTGATGTAATCTACAGTGGGGTGTGGGGAAGGAACAGAAGTTAACACAAAAATAAGTTTCCACTGCCAAGAATTAAGCATGAGGAAAGTAAGTCTTACTGTATGTGACAATTGGATACAGGGGCTATTTCACCTCTCCTCCCCCCACAACCTCAGCTATCTGTAACAGTGGAGCAGCTTCCCCACTCAGATCAGAATAAAATGATATCTGGGTCCTATGATGCCATCAGACCTGGTATGCTATTTTTTTTAAAAGGAAACCATCCATCTGCCTCGGATTCAAATGAACAGGTTACAATGGAATAAACTCTAGACATTCAACAGGTTAGTCAGAGAAAAAGCTACCAGGTCAGTGTGTCAGATCAAGGATCCCTCATCAAACTGCAAAAGACAGAAATAAAAGTTAGTTTTAAGTTTCAGAAATTTGAGGTAAGGACAAAAAGGTGGTAAGATCTTGATGAAGACATCTGGTTGATAGGTGGACAGAAGTCAGAAAATGAGAAAACAAAGGTGTAAAGGCTGTAGAATGCAGGTCAGACCTGTGCAAATTGCTTAAAAGATCAAGCAGTGATAGCGGAAAGATTATAAATAACTAATAATATTAATGTGTAATCTACAGCAGAATTACTAATTTGATGCAAAAAGAGAAAGCAGATCACTGGAAGTTGTAGAATAAATGGTAGATCCAGGAGACTGAGCATGCAGGTTCTTAGGTAAATTGACACTATGAACTGCCACACACACTAGTGGCAGTTGGGGGAGTAAAAGAGAGGAATGTGTTGAGAATAAAACAGATTAGAGTAGGATTTGTGAAAAACAAACTGCGTATTTGGTATTTAGAAACATGAGAAAATCTGTAGATGCTGCAAATCCAAAGCAATACACACAAAATGCTGGAGGAACTCACGTCCCAAAGAAGGGCCTCAGCTCAAAACATCGACTGTTAACTCTTTTCCATAAAAGCTGTATGACCTGCTGAGGTCCTCCAGCATTTTGTGTGCATTGCATTTGATACTTAGCATGGACTCAGTCCAACAGAAAGGCCTGTTTCTGTGCTGCATCCCTCCATGACTCTGGTTCAGAAACATTTCATTAGAAAGGAGGTTGGAATTTGGAACTCGAGTGAAACTGCAGATGCTGGAAATAAATAAAAACACAAAATGCTGGCAGAACTCAGCAGGCCTGACAGCATCTATGGGTGGAGGTAGTGACGATTTTTTGGGCCGAAACCCTTCATCAGGAGTGAAGTAACATGGGATGGTCGAGGGGGAATAAGAAGTGGGGGAAGGGATGAAGTAGAGAGCTGGGAAGTGATAGGCTGGAGGGAAATGGGCTAGGGGGAAGGTGGAGAACCATGGGAAACAAAAGAGAAAGAAAGGTAGGGCTGGGGGGAGACTATAGTGAGGGGGGAAAAGGAGAGAGAAAGAGAACCAGACTAAAATTATAGATAGGGATGGGGTAAGGGAGGGGGGGCAGTGGTATCAACGGAGATCTGTGAGTTGAATGTTCATGCCGGCAGGTAGGAGGCTACCTAGGCGGGAGGTAAGGTGTTTCTCCATCAACCTGCGTGTGGCCTCATCTTGATGGTAGAGCAGGCCATGGACAGACATATCGGAGTGGGAGTGGTCTGTGGAATTGAAGTGTGTGGCCACAGGGAGATCCCGCCACTGCTGGAGGACTGAGCGCCGGTGTTCGGCGAAACGGTCTCCCAGTCTGCGGCAGGTCTCCCCAATGTATAAATGGCCACATTGGGAGCATCGGATACAGTATAGCAGTATAACAGTATAGCATATACTGATAGCAACCTCTCCGGACTCTGGATTGGGGATTACCAAACGTTATGTGGTTTTTCTTGTGTGGTCTGTTTTGTGCTTTTTCGTGATATCATTCCGGACAACGTTGTCTCATTTTTTAACTGCATTGTATTTGTGGTTTATAAATGATAATAAACTGAATCTGAATCTGAGTATATCATCCCAGTTGACTCGCAGGTGAAGTGATGCCTCACCTAAACTAAAGGTGTAGCCATGGGCACCCACATTGGTCCTAGCTATGCCTGCCTTTTTGTCAGCCATGTAGAGCAATCTATGTTCCAAGCCTACACCAGTATCTGTCCTCCTCTTTTCTTACATTATATCAACGAATGCATCAGCCCTGCTTCCTGCACACGTGCTGAGCTCGTCGAATTCATTAACTTCGCCTCCAACTTTTACCCCACCCTCAAATTCACCTGGTCTATTTCCGACACCTCCCAGCAAATTTATACCAAATGGTTTAGTTAAAAATCACTTCTCATATGAAACTCACCAATTTTCAATTTCAACTGGCATTTAACTGTCAGATTGAATGGATTTTATATCATATATTTGGCGACTATAATAGAGGTTGTGGTGGGTAAAACAGTCTGACGTCAGGATGCTTGTTTCAGTGATAACAAAACTCAAGTTTTGTTCAAGCTTTTAAAGGTAAAAATGTAATCTTAAGAGATTCTGGCAAAGTTTCCTTATATTATGAAGGAAAGGAGGTGTATCTTTCCAATAAGAACATCGAAGCTTTGACTGCCTAGAAACTGAAACTTACCTTTATTCATTGCACCAATTGGGTTCTCTGCTAATATTCAATTAGAGGAAAGCTGAAGTAGTAAAAACTGGAGATGATTCACTTTAATGCAAGATTAGGGTTTCCATTCCACTGTGTCAAAACAGGTCCACAATTCATGATGACAGCTAACTAGAGCGATCACAGGTGCCACACCTTTGACTCTAGGATCTGTGGAAATAGGTAACAGCCTGGAAATACAGTGGTACTAGAAAGTTTGTGAACCCTGTAAAAGTTTCTCCATTTCTGCATAAATATGACCTAAAATATGATCAGATGTTCATGCAAGTCCAAAAACTAGATAGAGAATCTAATTAAATAAATAGCACAAAAACATTATACATGATCATTTATTTATTGAGAAAAATGATCCAATATTACACATATTTATTGGAAACTTTTGCTTTCAATAACTAATGTGACCACTATGTACAGCAATAACTTCAACCAAACATTTCTGGTTACTGTTAATCCGTCCTGCACATCAGCTTGCAGGAAGTTTAGGCCATTCCTCCTTACTAAACTGTTTCATCTCTGGGATGTTGGTGGGCTTCCTTTCATGAAGTGCTTGCTTCAGGTCCTTCTACAACATTTCTGTAGGATTAAGGTCAGGACTTTGACTTGGCCATTCCAAAACATGAATCTTCTTCTTTTTTGTTGATTTACTCTTGTCTTTCAGATTATTGTCTTGTTGCATTGTTCAACTTCTATTTAGCTTCAGGTAACAGACTGCTACCCTGACATTCTCCTGTAAAATGTCTTGATACAATTTTGAATTCATTATTCCTTCAACAACTGCAAGCTGTGTTGGCCCTGAGGTAGCAGAGAAGCCCCAAACCATAATCCTCCTTCCACCATGCTTCACAGTTGGTATGAGGTTTTAGCGCTGGTGTGCAGTGCCCTTTTTCCTCCAAACATAGCAATGTATACTTCTGCCAAAAAGTTTAACTTACATCTCATCTGTCTGCAGAACAATGTCCCAGAAGAGACGTAGAAAATCCAGATGGTCTTTTGCAAACTTGAGATGTGCCCAAGTATTTTTTTTGGAGAATAGTGGTGTACTTCCATGAACACCATTCCTGTTCAGTGTTTTTCTTATAGTGGAAACATGAACAGAGCCTTTAGTAAGTTCTAGAGATTTCTACAGGTCTTTTGCTATTACCCTTGGGGTCTTTTTCCCCTCTTCAGCATTGCACATTATGCTCTTGGTGTGATCTTTGCAGGAAGCCCACTCCCACGGTGAGCAGCAACAGTACCTAGTTTCCTCCATTTGTAAATGCTTTTGTAGCTTTTTCCAGCTTCATGCATCTCCACAATTCTAATTCTAATGTCCTCTGAAAGTTGTTTTAATCGAGGCATGGTGCACATAAACAGATCTTTCTTGAGAAGAGCAGGCTTTGTCAGTAACTTGACTTTGTGTGTCTTTTTTTTATATATAGGGCATGGCATCTCTACAACCCACAGCTCCAATCTCATCTCATTGGTTTGAACACCTGGCTCCAAATAACTTTTGTAGAAGGCATTACCCTGGAAGTTCACATCCTATTCCAACAAATGCATGTAATATTGAATCATTTTTTCTCAATAAATAAATGAACAAGTATAATGTTTTTTTGTGTTATTTATTTAATGGGATTCTCTTTATCTAGTTTTAGGACTTGTGTGAAGATCTGATCATATTTTAGGTCATATTTATGCAAAAATAGTGAAAATTCTACAGAGTTCACAAACTTTCTAGCACCATTGTATGTTCTCCACGGCAACCACAGTACAGAATCATATAAGTCCATTGCAAAGTTAAGGGAAAAGGAGATGGGAGAGAGATGGTGTGTTTTTAGGGGGTCCATCAAATCCTACCACTTTTCATTGTTTATCAGCACGCATCAGCCCTTACATCACATGTAACCCAAGCACAGTCTCATCACCGTGCAAAATATGCAGAATGCATCTCTTCTATATATAGCCACAATGAGCACCTTGGGACCCAGTAACAATGTGTGAAAAGGAAAATCCATTAACAAGCTGTAACAAGGCAAGCAGGATAGTTTTATTAACTGCTGTGATGCCCTGGAAGTCCATTATACTATTTAAAGCTAACTTTCAGAAGTCTGTCTCTCAAATTCCACTGCAGGTTTGAAATTGTTAATGGAAATATTTTGCGCTGTAATGAAAGCTGTAATATTGGCTTTGAGCAGCTATATCAGGACTAGTTTCACAGTTGCATAGATGGAGGAAACCATCATTCTATACTTGAAAGGTGTGTTTAAAGTTTATGAGAAACACTGGTTCTAGCCTTTTTCATGACCTTGTATCATGTGTAAGCTTCCTGGCAGGCTTTCATATGGATGTTGATTGTACACCAGCTGGAAGTATGGAACTAATCGAGAGCCTCTCATCATTTCTCCTAATTTCTTTGCAAAGCTTCTAGTTCCTGGGGAGGAAAGAATGGTTAAGTTATGTACAACAGTAAGAAAAAAGTGACAATGCATATTTACTCCATATGAAGCCCGTAGATCCAAAGAAATGAAGAACATAAGAAGTAGGAGGAGAGGGGCACACAGTCCTTTGATTATCCACTAGTCTATGGTCATGCCTAGCCCTATCCATTAACCTATTGAGCTCAAGCTGGCATATGGTCAATAACAAAGCTTCCTCAACTCTCTAGAGTAGTAATTCCAGAGATTTACAATTATTGAGCAAAGCAAAAATTTCTCATCTCCATGTGAAAAGCCTTTTATCCCTTTTCTTTGAATGTGTCTCCACCACTTTCGGAAAATGTTCTCAGTGGTGAGGAGGCTTGCGCCCATGTTGGAACTGGTTCAGTTTTCAACCCTTTGAAACCTCTAATGATCCTGTGCATTGGAGCCTCCATACCAGACGTTGACACAACCAGTCAGAATGCTCTCCATGGTTTATCTGGAGTCTTTGGTGATATACCAAATCTCCTCAAATTCCTGGTGTGTCTTCATCACAATTGCCTCAATTTGGTGAGCTCAAGGTAGATCTTCTGAGATATTGGCATCTAGAACTTGAAATTGCTTACCCTTCCCACTGCAGACTCCTAAATGATGATTTGTATGTGTGCTCATGACTTCCCTTTCCTGAAGTACACAATCAATTCCTTAATTTTGCTGACACTGAGTGCAAAGTTGTTGTTGCAGCCCCACTCAACCAACCAAACTACTATGCTCCTGTATACCTTCTTGTTGCCATCCGAAATTCTGCCAACAACTGTGATTCCATTGGTAAATTTATAGCTGGCATTTAAGCTGCTCCTATCCACAGTCTTGAGTGCAGAGGGAGTAGTGCAAAGGCTAAGCACACATTCTTCAGGAGTGCCTATGCTCATCCTCAGTGAGGAGATGATACCTCGTTGCCACATCATATGTGCTTCTTCTCAAATAAACCATACATTTTTGGGACCCCAGAGAACTTAGTAATGTTATTTTACAATGCAAGACAGTTTCAAGACTGAATTTGTTTGAATTTTTTTCCTATCATGCTGTTAGCTCTCAGTAAGTATTTTCCAAAGAAGATTGTGTCCCATGTGCTTTAATCAATTCGTATAATCATTTTATTCTATATTTGCAATTGTGGCGAATGAAAATCAGGAATAATTACAGGATGAATTTCCTCAATATACTAACAAAGCATTAAACAAATAATTTCCTTTATGTTTTTAGTATACTGGAAGAAATGTACAATTTCTATCAGTGCTTTTATCAACATCAGAAGCATTGCAATTCATACCTCGACTCTGTTTTATCACCCCTAGTTCAGGCTTTTCCTACCTACATCCATGTCACCTCACACGCTCTTGATCTTTTCAATGATTTTATTTTTACTAAGGATACCCAGTCCCTTTGACCTCCACCCCCCACCAGGAAGGCCTCAAAGTGCTCTGTTTTTTTGTGGGGTACCAGACCTACCAGTTCCCCTCCACTACCACTCTCCTCCACCTAGTGGAACTTGTCCTCACACTCAATAATTTCTCCTTTGGCTCCTCCCACTTCCTTCACACAAAAGGAGTAGCCATGGGCACTCGCACTGCCTGTTTGCCAGCTATATGGAACAGTCCATGTTTCAAGCCTACACTGGTGACCGAGCCACACTTTTCCACTGCTACATTGACGACTGCATTGGTGCTGCTTCCTGCACCCATTTTGAACTCGTCAACTTCATCCACTTTACCTCCAACTTCCACCCTACCCTCAAATTCACCTGGTCCATTTCCAACACCTCCCTCCCCTTTCTCAATCGCACTCTCCGTATCGCTGGAGACAGCTTATCCACCAATGTCTATTACAAACTCATGGACACTCACAGCTACCTAGAGTACACCTCGTCTCACCCTGTTACTTGAAAAAACGCCATCCCCTTTTCTCAATTTCTCCGTCTCTGCCGCATCTGCTCTCAGGATGAAGCTTTTTATTCTAGATCAAAGGAGATGTTCTCCTATTTCAAAGGGGCTTCCCTTCCTCCACCAGCAATGCCGCCCTCAACTGCATCTCTTCCATTTCACCCATCCTCCCGCCACCCCACCAGGGATAGTGTTCCTCTTGTCCTCGCCTACTGCCCCATCAGCCTCTGCATCCAGCATATAATTCTCCAAAACTTCTGCTAACGCCAGTAGGATTCCCACCATCAAGCATATCTTCCCCTCCCTCCACTTTCTGCTTTCCTACGTGACTCCCTTGTCCATTTCTCTCTCCCCTCTGTTCTGACCTGGCACTATCCTTGCAAGCAAACAAGTGCTCCACCTGCCCTTACACATCCTCCCTCACCACCATCCAGGGCCCCAAACAGTCCTTCCAGGTGAGGCGACACTTCACCTGTGATTCTGTTGGGGTCATTAACTGTGTCCGGAGCTCCTGGTGTGGCCTTCTGTACATCGGTGAGACCTGACGGTGATTGGGAGTCTGCTCCGCTCCAGCCACCAGAACAAGCGGGATCTCCCAGTGGCCACCCATCTTAATTCCACCTCCCATTCCCATATTTCCATCCATGGCCTCCTCCACTGTTGTGATGAGGCCACACTTGGAGGAACAACACCTTATATTCAGTTTGGGTAGCCTCCAACCTAACAACGTCAACATTGATTTCTCAAACTTCCTGTAATGCTCCCCAACCAAACCCCCTCCCCCAACTCCTCCATTTCCCATCCCTTTTTCCCTCTCTCACCTCATGTCCTATCCTGCCCATCGCCTTCCTCTGGTGCTCCTTCCCCCTTTTTCTTTCTTCCATGGCCTTCGGTCTCTTCACCAATCAACTTCCCAGCTCTTTACTTCAACTCTCTCCCTCCAGGTTTCACCTATCACCTTGTTTCTCTCTCCCCTCCCCCCTCCTTTTAAATCTACTCTCAGCTTTTTTCCCCCAAGTCTGCTGAATGGTCTTGGCCAGAAACGTCGACTGTATTTTTTCCCCCCATTGATGCTGCCTGGCCTGCTGAGTTTCTGCAGCATATTGTGTGTGTTGCTCAGATTTCCAGCAACTGCAGATTTTCTCATTTGTGGTATGCTCAATTAGTTTTAACCAACATCGTAGGAACGTTAATGTTGTAAATGTTCATTTATTCAACATTAATTTCAGGAATAGAAACCATTTTACAGAAACTGTAAACTGTCATGAGCAAAAACAAAGCCTGTATGCCATAAACGCTGGAAGGAATGATATAAAAAAAAAATCACTTTTCGGACTAAAAGAAACACTTATTAAATATTGAGGTCAGCAGTCATAGGAAACAATTATGTGAAAGGGCGCAGGGCTTCTCCTATCTGCTTTACGTCAAAGGGCACACAAAAATTGTTATACCTGCAGCAAAATGCTGGCAAATCAATGAATGTGTGTCAATTTTGTGAACATTTCAGATCAATGACCTTTTTGTTCTTATGAAAGGTCAGGGACAAGGAAAAAATACCACGATTTTATCTTGCCAAAAATGTTTTCTGGCTTGATTATTGTTTCCAGCATTTTCTGCATTTATTTGAGATTTTCGTCATCTGCAGTATTCTCCTTATAAGTTATCCTCAATGCTATCAATATGTGGAGTTCCACCAGGTTCCATTCGTTTGCTACAGCTTCGCAAAAGAACATTTTCACGCTCCTCCATTCTCGTACATCTCCTACTTCTCCATGGAGCGGCTGATAATACAGAATCTGAGGCCACAAACCAGGCACGCCCGGGATCCTCTTCAGTTTGCATATTAGGAGAAGGTGGGAGTGGAGGATGCTATCACGTATTTGCTGCACAAATCCCTCTCTCACCTGGATGGGGTCAGTGGTGCTGTGAGGATTACATTCCTGGACTTCTCTAGTGCCTTTAACACCATCCAGCCCAAGATCTTAAGGCACAAACTAACGGAGATGGGAGTAGACTCTCACATGGTGGATTGGATAGTGGACTACTTGACAGATAGACCTCAGTATGTGCGGTTGGGAGACTGTAGGTCTGACACGGTGGTCAGCAGCACAGGAGCGCCGCAGGGGACCGTGCTCTCTCCGGTCCTGTTCACCCTGTACACATCAGACTTCCAATATAACTCGTAGTCCTGCCATGTGCAGAAGTTCGCTGATGACACAGCCATAGTGGGGTGTGTCAGGAATGGACAGGAGGAAGAGTATAGGAAACTGATACAGGACTTTGTGATATGGTGCAACTCAAACTACCTGCGTCTCAATATCACCAAGACCAAGGAGATGGTGGTGGACTTTAGGAGATCTAGGCCTCATATGGAGCCAGTGATCATTAATGGAGAATGTGTGGAGCAGGTTAAGACCTACAAGTATCTGGGAGTACAGTTAGACGAGAAGCTAGACTGGACTGCCAACACAAATGCCTTGTGCAGGAAGGCACAGAGTCGACTGTACTTCCTTAGAAGGTTGGCGTCATTCAATGTTTGTAGTGAGATGCTGAAGATATTCTATAGGTCAGTTGTGGAGAGCGCCCTCTTCTTTGTGGTGGCGTGTTGGGGAGGAAGCATTAAGAAGAGGGACGCCTCACGTCTTAATAAGCTGGTAAGGAAGGCGGGCTCTGTCGTGGGCAAAGTACTGGAGAGTATAACATCGGTAGCAGAGCGAAGGGCGCTGAGTAGGCTACGGTCAATTATGGAAAACCCTGAACATCCTCTACATAGCACCATCCAGAGACAGAGAAGCAGTTTCAGCGACAGGTTGCTATCGATGCAATGCTCCTCAGACAGGATGAAGAGATCAATACTCCCCAATGCCATTCGGCTTTACAATTCAACCGCCAGGAGTAAGATATGTTAAAGTGCCGGGGTTAGGACTCAATGTATTTAAGTAAACTACTTAAGAACTTTTTAAAAACTATTATTAATGCTTTTTGAGAGGGTGATTTTAGATGCATATCATATTTTTACTGAGTTAAGTATTGTATGTAATTAGTTTTGCTACAATAAGTGTATGGGACATTGGAAAAAATGTTGAATTTCCCCATGGGGATGAATAAAGTATCTATCTATCTATCTATCTATCCATCTACTTTTCCAGTCAGTGCCACTGCTTTAAGAAGTCATTCAGTCTCACTTGGTCTTTACTCTACCACAAACATGTCCTTTGTCCGGACAAACTCTCTCCTTTCTGGCAAGGTCTTTCACCCAGAATGTAAACTATGTTTCTCCCACTGCATATGTTAATTTTTTCCTACACAATTTTGTTTTTCACTGTTAATCCAAAATTGTCCAGTAACTTGTTGTAATGTGGCATTTGAGCTGTTTGCTGAAGTAGGGTGGGTGGTGCTCCCCATGTGTCTGAATATATTGAGAGGATGCCTCTGAATGCATAAGACTAAACACTGGATTTCACCCTCTGTTGGTGCACTTAACATGTACTACATATAGCTTTACTGTCCAGTCAGATCTCCAAAAATTCATGAAACTGGCCAACGATACATTAGCCAAATATTGTACTCAAAAACATGCAAATTTGGGCCTGTATGGTCCCTGTCAGGAGCTGCTTGAAAAGCTCACATCCAAACATCATTGTTATGCTGATCATTAGGAAGAGTGTCAGAGATTAAAATATTTTTCCCAAGGCAGCTCATAACAGATCAGGCAAAACAGGACATTAAATTGGTGTGGGATTGCAAAGGTAAACAATGATATCCTGTGTATCTGAGAGCCCAGATGGTTTACCCTGATGGAGTCCTAGGCCATAAGTAGTTCTAATTCTCTATGAAATGCAGACCAGTCATGGAACCAGTGCTAACAGCCCACAGTTCTAATTAAGTTGGTACAAACTGCTTCCTGACAGTGATGTGACAGCCACTGGCTCAGATTTAGCTACTTGACCATTAAAAGCTGAGGCTGGCAGACACTGTATGCAAGACACTGACATCTAAGCACAGAACTTCTAATTACCATTTCATTGCTCATCCCAGTGCCATATGCCCCTAGTTTTCTATCCACCATCAGCAAAGATTGTAGTTGTAACCAAAAAAAGCTCCTGATTTTGCTCGACTTGTGACATGATCGATTGCACAACTGACACTGGGGAACATAAAATGAGCTAGATAATGTGTTCTTCAGTAAAAGCAATAGGGACCACTGAAGTCTTCTGTCATAATTCAGAGCTCCACCACATAGAATCATCCTTGTCAACAAATTATTTATGCATCCAGTGCCTCAATGCCCTTTCTAAGATTAATTTGCAAAAACTTCCACTACTGGCTACAAGTCAAATTTTCTACTTCATTGGAGGCAGAAAGTGGGCTGCATCAACTCTGCCAAAGAACAAATAGGGTGTCTAATTGGTTGCAAACACCAGGCAGACTACTGAGACTTGGATATGCCTCATAAACTATGCCAATAAAAGTCCATCAGAGATTCAAGGAAACAGCAGAAAATCAAATCCTCACCATGTTGGTCCATTGTAAAAGGCATACGTTTTTCAAAAATCAAAGAGCAAAAGAAATTTTATCCAACTATAAAAGTCAGTGAATGCCCTTTCAGCAACGTTTGCTGTTGTTACGCAAAATTCTGTAACATCACCAAAGGATTTAGCAGAACTCATTGTAGACAGGTAGTTGGACAGTGTCTTTTAAAAGGCAGAACAAAGCACCAGAGAATCACAGCATTACATTTCAGCAAATTCTGTGCCATTATTATCTCCAACGGTCTGAAATTTATGCAATTTCTAATTTGTCAAAATTTAAAAATTGTTATTACCCATGCCCCAAACTTCTTAAATGAATGATTTGCAAAATTGAGTTTTGAAGTAAGTGCAACATGACTGGAAAAATAATCAAATGACAGAGAAACTGATTGGCAATGCTCATTGCAGTGAGGCAATCTGATCACTTTTTGTTGTAATTGTTCATATTAAAGAAGTGTCTCTAAATCAACATCTGCTCATTGAATGCAGAACAATCTATCAAGTGAAATCTATCGTACCATGCATATTATTTATATTTAGCAGAAAGTATTTCATAATTGATGCCCTAGCTTGCATTGTAGTGTAGCAAAAGTAGAAATCATAGAACCATAGAACTTTACAGCACAGAAACAGGCCTTTTGGCCCTTCTTGGCTGTGCCAAACCATTTTTCTGCCTAGTCCCACTGACCTGCACCTGGCCCATATCCTTCCATACACCTCTCATCCATGTATCTGTCCAAATTTTTCTTAAATATTAAAAGTGAGCCCGCATTTATCACTTAATCTGGCAGCTCATTCCACACTCCCACCACTCTCTGTGTGAAGAAGCCCCCCCCCCCCATGTTCCCTTTAATCTTTTCCCCCTTCACCCTTAACCCATGTCCTCTGGTATTTTTTCTCCCCTAGCCTCAATGGAAAGAACCTGCTTGCATTCACTCTATCTATACCCATCATAATTTTATATACCTCTATCAAATCTCCCCTCATTCTTCTACACTTCAGGGAATAAAGTTCTAACTTATTCAATCTTTCTCTGTAACTCAGTTTCTCAAGTTCTGGCAACATCCTTGTAAACCTTCTCTACACTCTTTCAACCTTATTAATATCCTTCCTATAATTCGGTAACCAAAACTGCACACAATACTCCAAATTCGGCCTCACCAATGCCTTATACAACCTCACCATAACATTCCAACTCTTATATTCAATACTTTGATTTACAAAGGCCAATATACCAAAAGCTCTCTTTACTACCCTATCTATCTGTGACGCCGCTTTTAGGGAATTTTGTATCTGTATTCCCAGATCCCTCTGTTCTACTGCACTCCTCAGTGCCCTACCATTTACCTTGTATGTTCTACCTTGGTTTTTCCTTCCAAAGTGCAATACCTCACACTTGTCTGTATTAATCTCCATCTGCCATTTCTCAGCCCATTTTTTTCCAGCTGGTCCAGATCCCTCTGCAAGCTTTGAAAACCTTCCTCACTGTCCACTACACTTCCAATCTTTGGATCATCGAGAAATTTGCTGATCCAATTTACCACATTATCATCCAGATCATTGATATAGATGACAAATAACAATGGACCCAGCACTGATCCCTGTGGCACACCACTAGTCACAGACCTCCACTCAGAGAAGCAATCCTCCACTACCACTCTCTGACTTCTCTCATTGAGCCAATGTCTAATCCAATTTACTACCTCACCATGTATACCTAGCAACTGAATCTTCCTAACTAACCTCCCATGTGGGACCTTGTCAAACGTCTTACTGAAGTCCATGTAGACAACATCCATTGCCTTCCCTTCATCCACCTTCATTGTAACCTCCTCGAAAAACTCTAATAGATTTGTTAAACATGACCTACCACGCACAAAGCCGTGTTGACTCTTACTAATAAGTCCCTGTCTATTTAAATACTTGTAGATCCTATCTTAGTACTCCTTCCAGTAATTTACCTACTACCAACGTCAAACTTACTGGCCTATAATTTCCAGGATTACTTTTAGAGCCTTTTTTAAACAATGGAACAACATGAGCTATCCACCAATCCTCCGGCATCTCACCCATAGATACCGATATTTTAAATGTATCTGCCAGGGCCCTTACAATTTCAACACTAGTCTCCTTCAAGGTCCAAGGGAATACCCTGTCAGGTCCTGGGGATTTATCTGCTCTGATTTGCCTCAAGATAGCAAGCACCTCCCTCCTCTTCAATCTGTATAGGTTCCATGACCTCACTACTTGTTTGCCTTATTTCCATCGACTCCATGCCAGTTTCCTTAGTAAATACAGATGCAAAAACCCCATTTAAGATCTCCCCCATTTCTTTTGGTTCCATACATAGCCGACCACTCTGATCTTCAAGAGGACCAAATTTATCCCTTATTATCCTTTTGCTCTTAATATACCTGTAGAAGCTCTTTGGATTATCCTTCACCTTGACTGCCAAAGCTACCTCATGTCTTTTTTTAGCCCTCCTGATTTCTTTCTTAAGTTTTTTTTTGCACTTTTTATATTCCTCAAGTACCTTATTTGTTCCCTGTTTCCTATACATGTCATACATCTCTCTTCTTCTTTATTAGAGTTCCAGTATCCCTGGAGAACCAAGGTTCCTTATTCTTATTCACTTTCCCTTTAATCCTGACAGGAACATACAAACTCTGCACTCTCAAAATTTCTCCTTTGGAAGCCTCCCACTTACCAACGACATCCTTGCCAGAGAACAACCTGTCCCAATCCACGCTTTTTAGATCCTTTCTCATTTCTTCAAATTTAGCCTTTTTCCAGTTTAGAACCTCAACCCGAGGACCAGATCTATCTTTATCCATGGTGTCAAGTTGAAACTGATGGTGTTATGATCACTGGAACCTCTACACACACTTCTGTCACCTGTCCTAACTCGTTTCCTAATAGGAGATCTAATATTGCATCCTCTCTAGTCGGTACCTCCATATACTGATTTAGAAAACTTTCCTGAACACATTTTACAAACTCTAACCTGTCTAGACCTTTAACAGTATGGGAGTCCCAATCAACACGTGGAAAATTAAAATCCCCAACTATCACAACTTTGTTTCCTGCAGTTGTCTGCTATCTCTCTGCAGATTTGCTCCTCCAATTCTCGCTGACTTTTGGGTGGTCTATAATACAACCCCATTAATGTGGTCATACCTTTCCTGTTTCTCAGCTCCACCCATATGGCCTCGGTAGACAAGCCCTCTAATCTGTCCTGCCTGAGCACTGCTGTAACATTTTCCCTGACTAGCAATGCTACCCTCACCCCCACCCTTCATCCCTCTGCCTCTGTCACATCTGAAACATCAGAACCCTGGAACATTAAGCTGCCAGTCCTGCCCCTCCTGTAGCCAAGTTTCACTAATGGCTACAATGTCATAATTCCACGTGTTGATCCATGCCCTCAGCATTCCCCAAAATACTCCTCGCATTGAAATAGACACACCTCAGAAGATTATTACCACCACACACAACCCTTCTATTTGTGACTTTGCATGAAACTTTAACATCATTTATTTTCACCCCCACTCCACTATCTACTCTGGCACTCTGGTTCCCATCCCCCTGCAAATCTAATTTAAACCACTCTCCCCAATAGCACTAACAAACCTCCCTGCAAGGATATTGGTCCCCCTGTAGTTCAGGTGTAACCCATCTCTCTTGTACAGGTCCCACCTGCCCCAGAAGAGGTCCCAATGATCCTGAAATCTGAAACCCTGCCCTCTACACCAGTTCCTCAGCCAAGTGTTCATCCCCCAGGGCATCCTATTCTTACCCTCACTGGCACGTGGCACAGGTAGCAATCCTGAGATTACCACCCTCGAGGTCCTGCTATTTAACTTCCTACCAAGCTCTCTATACTCATTCTTCAGGACCTCCTCACTCTTTCTTCCTATGTCATTGGTACCGATGTGTACCATGACATCTGGCTGCTCACCCTCCTATTTCAGAATGCTGTGCACACGATCAGAGACATCCCTGACCCTGGCACCTGGGAGGCAACAAACCATCCGGAAGACTCTGTCACAACCACAGAACCTCCTGTCTGTACCTCTAACTATCGAGTCCCCTATCACTACTACTCTCTTCTTCTTCCCCCCTCCCTTCTGCACTGCAGAACCAGACTCAGTGCCAGAGATCCGGCTGCCGCAGCTTGTCCCAGGTAAGTCATCCCCCGCCCCCCCCCCAACAGTATCCAAATCGATATACCTGTTGAGGGGAATGGCCACAGGGGAGCCCTGCTCTGCCTGCTCTTTCCCCTTCCCTTGCCTGACGGTAACCCAATTACCTGTGCGCTGCTCCTTTGGCATAACTACCTCCCTGAAACTACTAGTTATAAACTTCTCATTCTCCCGAATGATCCGGAGGTCATCCAGCTCCTGCTCCAGTTCCCTAACGCAGTTTGTTAGGAGCTGCAGCTGGATGCACTCCTTGCAGGTGGCGTTGTCAGGGAGACCGGAGGTCTCCCTGACTTCCCACGTCCTGTAAGAGGAGCATTCCAACATCCTGCCTGGCATTCTCTCTACTCTAAACAAACAAAACTTACCTACTGTTTGGGTGCTGCAATGAAAGCCTGATCATTCAAGCTGAAAGAGCTCCAAGATCCAAGTTCAGCTTCTGGTCAGGTGAGCCTGGACTGCTCCAATCGAGACCCTGGATGACGATGTTCTCTGCACTCTCTCTGTAACTGCATCACTATATTCTTCAATCTGTTCTCTTTTTCTCTTGCCTTAATGTAATAATGTATAGCGTAATCCGCAGTGCTGAAGTTTATCAATGTATCTTGGTACATTTGACAATAACAAACCAACACAATAAGGGTTTATAGAATGTCATTGCAGTCCTATAAAAATTATTAGATGTGAGATGAAATTTTCTTCACAAGAGTAGTAAGTAGATAGCAAACAATGGGTAATTGCAAATATATCACCAACGCCAGGCCAATGATATCTCCAGTCATAATCATTGCAACAGAGAAACGAGCTTTGGTGAGCTGCTGCATGCCAATGCTTTGAAAATTTAGGCAATTCTGGGTTTTTTTCATATTTGTCCAACATTATTCCCCTTTTTTAATTTTTGAAACTTTCCTTTGATTTTTCGGATTGGATAACTAAATATTTTTGGACATACCCTACTCAGCTAGAAAACAATCACCCTGTACAGAGCAGCATTGCTTAAGTGAAAGAGCAAAGGAAAAGCTGTAACGAGTAAAGTAGATCAATGACGTTTCTAAACTTGAAATGATGCTGAAAAGTCTCCATTAGCGTGACAAGAGAGAGAAACAACAGGAAGCAGCTAAATATGACCATGAAGATTATAACAAAGTTCTGACTTGTGATCATGTAAGCCATCAACACGAAGGCGAAGCCTCCACTGGAGGAATGAGATGAACAGGAGGAGCTGAGTCTGGAGCATCCCAGCCGTCTGCTGACAGGGCCGTGTGAAAAGGCAAACAGAACAATGTCCAATTCCATCAAAATGTCACAACTGGAGATAAACCTTCCATTGTGTTATAGTAATTTTAACAACGAGAAGTGAATGCGACCCTACAGTGTATTCCATGGACATATAAAGAGTTGCACCCATAGTTATTGGAAATTATTTGAGACTTTTGGGTTTGGCTGCTCGATCTGTTCTGTTTTTGGCAGTTTGTATTGTCACTATTGGACAGAGTACACCTGTTGTCAAGTCCTGGTAAAGAACTAATGAATTTAATATGACACAAAATCAAACACACAACAGTGGCAGTCAACTGCTTTCTTTGATGGATTCATGTTGATCAGGTGACTTTTGTATTTCTTTTTGCTAATTCACTGAGGGAAACTACAAACTGAATTATTGAATCTGAGCCATAAATGAATCATGTATGTGCAAGACATGCTGAATGCCGACTTACATTGACGATTAACTGACTTTGGACATCCCTAGTTGCCATAGATGATCGAATGACAATGCAATAACGTATCAGGAACGCACAGTGGTCTGCAAGGATATGACAAAACTAATTTAACTGCTATATTCTTTAAATTCCGACCATTCTTTAAATTCAGTGGGAGTTAAAAATATGAACAACAGCTGCACAAATGTTATTAATGCTTTTTTTAAAAAAAACTTTCACTGTCACTAAATGCATTCTTCACTGCATCCACACATCAACGGTAGCAGGTTTTCCATAATGAATGTAGCGAATCATCCATGACACTTAAAGTCTGTCAGACTCAAAATTGAGCAATTGCAAAGATTCCATGAGAGCCCAGTGTCAAAGCCATAATACAATTCAAAAAGCCTTGGAAAACCTGTCAAATACTATGAACCTGACACCAAGATGAAACAACTGGAAACCACCTTCTGGAACATCAGTGGTTTACAATGATTAGATTGCAGCTGCAGAGAAATGACAGTAGCCTTTTATTGCACTGGCCTGAATCATTCGTGTGCTCCCATCTGGGAAGAATTCTGAAATTCTGAAAATGCTGCTGAAAACACAGCCTGTTTCACAAAATTATCAGTTATATGATTTGTACCTGAAAGAGGTGGTAGACAGGCTAAGCTGAGACTTAAATAATGTTATGATTTGTAACTTCAAAACATTAAACTAATTCAAGGAAGACACAAGAGTCTGAAATATAGGTATAACTTCATCTTTACTTTTAGCAAGTTCTGGACGTATCACATGGTAGTGTGATGACATATGTAATTAACATATTACATATAACCTGTTATTAATTGTTTCAAAAAAATGCATAATCAACTATGAACAAGATTAATCAAATACTATTGAAATATTAAAAACACATCAGTCCTCACTGCTTAGCTATAAACATTAACTCAACAGAGAATGCATCTCAACTATATTCACAGTATATTACAGAACACAACTATATACAGACATCTACAGTATAGTTAATTTTTAAATTTTCCCATCCAGGATTAAGTATTTAATCACTGTGGAGGATTTCTTGCTCTTGAGAGATAATGTAATTCCTGACGAGGGAGACCCCTCTGCTTGGCAGGTGAGACTTGAAACAATCCCAGGTTCTGAGGCCTCCTCCATGGTGGTTGTAGGTGTTGGATCTGAAAGGGTGCAGGTAGTAGTTCTAACAGCTCTGGACAACTTTCTTCTCCTTTTCCCTGTCTGGGCCTACTTCTATCCCTTTCTTTTTCTTTCTCATGTTCCCTCTCTCCTTCTCTTCCTTTCTTTTTATTATTCTTGTTTTGTGCATCTTGATCTTGGGAAAATGCAATTAGCTCACTGGAGTATTTTCTTATTAATGCTGCTTTTACAAACTGATCTCTTCTTTTGGTTTCCTCATCCACAACACCATCTGACAAATCCTGTTTTTCTATCTCCATGGACTCTTTTCTTTTTGGCCTTCCATTTATCCAGTTGGACTTTACATCTACTTTTACAAGTAGCATTTTGTCTCCCACTTGAAGTTCCTGCAATAATCAAATCAAGTTTAATTGTCATTCAAACCATTCGTGAATATAGTTGACTGAGACTGCATTCCTCGGGGTCCAAGGTGCAAAAAAACTGTATACGTGCATTCAAAATAGTGCATGAGATTAAAATAAAAGAACATAGTCACGCAGGAAAACATATGTGTAGTCCAAGATCCTGAGCAACAAATTCCGTAAATTGATAGTTCCCAATAGTCCAGCTTGTAATTCCACTGGTCCAACCCCAGGGGGCAGCACTGACAGGAAAGACCACCCCCAAATGAGCACAGAGGCCTCTGGTGCCTCCTCACCTGGACCACAGCAGCAGGCAAGCCCACAGCAGTGACCCTGCTGTCTCCCTTCCTGAACCTCCACCAAACAAGGGAACCAGGGTTGGGATAATTAATGCTCAACAGGATCTTACAATCACAAAAGAAATGTCCAAGACAGTCACTCACGGTTTCACTGCACGCCACCTTTGCACATCAACACCAGTGCCCTCGAGTGGCAGGCAGAAGCACAGTCTGCACCCAGGTCAACTTCTCCAAACCCAGTCTGGCTCCTCCTGTGGCCCAGTGGATAGCCTCCCCTTCTCTGAACCACAGGCCAGCCCCTCTGACACCCTGGCTGGCTACTCTGAACAACGAGCAGCTCACTGATGCAATAGGTCTGCTGTCCCTGTAGTTATTGGAGTCTAGTATAGTCTTATGATAAAAGAAACACATTTTTGACAAAGAAAACAAACCTTAATGCATGCAAAGTAGATTCTGGTTCCTTATACTCACAAAAGACGAATGCTTAAAACTTTCCTGAAGCTTGTTGATTCTCTTCCAGTTTAAAACCAAGCCACATTTCACAAGTAACTGCCTGATTAACATATCAGATGTTTTCTCAGATACATTGCCTACGAAAACTTGTAATCAGACCACTGCTTTCATCACTTTCACAATTCTTCTGAGCAGCATGGTCCTTCCTAGATCCAATGTGCTTTCCAATCAGAAGCACGGGGGTTGCAGCAATACCTGTTTGCCCTCTGCTGGGCAACAATTCATGGTGTTCAGCATGGCAACAACTGTGGCATCATCCAGTTCTTAATTCACTCTCTTTTAGCTTCATTGCAGGGAATGTGGCATGAGAACAGTGGATGAATCTCCAATCAATTTATAGTTATCTCAGCCACTCACATCCCCACAGTGCTGGTCCTTCTGTTTTTTCACACACAAGCTCATCGTTGCTTGTTGGTTGTTGTATTTCACAGTCACGAATGTCATTCCCACAGGAGTTATCCTTTCTCCAGTCTAAATTCTTAGTTGGATATCTGCAGGCTTCAGTTCAGTATCTTTGAAATGCCATTCAGACTCATTTTGTGGAACAACTGAAACAGCTGAACTAGTGTCAAATATCATTTTAATTAATTTGCCATTCACTTTTGCTGTAAGCCACTTTCATTCCTGACTGCAACTGTGTCTCTGTATTTTCCATTGAAAAATTCCACAAACTAAACAATCTCTTAGTGAATCATTAAGCCCATTACCAAACTGACGATGTTCAGACTTCAATTCAGCTCTGTACATTGAAACAGAATCCCCTTCTTTTTGGTTCTGCTTATGAAACCTAAAGTGTTCTGCAATCAACAATGGCTTCGGTTCTAAGTGTTCCTGCATTACTTTTACAACAGCAGTGAAGCTTGTTTCTAATGGTTTGGTTGGAGCAATTAAACTTAAAGCAAACTGTATTCCTTTAAACTCAAAGAACTCAGCAAAATTGATGCTCACTTCTCATTGGCTACTTCATTTGCTTCAAAATACAGTTCCAATAGTTCAGTATACATGAGGCAATTACCAGTTGTGTAATCAACCTCAATCTGTCCAATGTAGCTAGCCAGTTCTTTTTTTTAAGAAAAGGATTATTATAACCTTATGAACCCTGAATTTTCTGTTCTAGCCTTTTTTAAGCCCGATCGTGTCTGTCCTTTTGAAGAACATGTGCCACTCTGCATTGCTGTTTCTCGCTGTATTTTTTCGTTCAAATGTCTCGCTGTGCTTTAATAGTTTGATAGCCATGTCAAGTTTGTTTTAAAATACCTTGTCAACAATGTTACGTTGTGTAACTTCAACACATTAAACTAATTCAAGGAAGACAAAGGAGTCCAAAAAATGGATGTAACTTTGTCTTAATCTTCGTGAGATGTGGACATATCACGTGGTAGCATGAAGACCTATGCAAATAATACATTATTACATTTAACCCATAGCTAACTGTTTAAATGAACATGACTGCTTAATCAAGACTAGTCTTGATCATTTAATCTTGTACAAGATTACTCAAGTATTATTGAAATATTAAATACACAACAAAGAAGGCAGAAATCTTTCATTGAGACCATGTTAGAGTTGACCAGTTAATAAATTGTCTTCATCACCAACTGAATATAAGATTATGGATGATTGCTTTCAAGCAGCATGTCAGTGCAACTTGTTGGACATTACCAATATTTGCAAGTGTGCCATTGAGTTTGCTACAGTTTACCCCTTTGCCTTGAGATAGAACTTCCCTGATGAACTCAGACAATTCAAGCTCATTGTACAGGAAGCTCAACACCATGCAGAGCAAAATGATTTGCCTTATTTGTCCTTCTTCAACCATCATATATATTCATTCCCTTCACCATGAGTGTGTAGCTATTTCTGTGTGTTTATTCTACAGAATACACTGCAGTTATCTACCTATGCTACTCTGACAAAAACTCCCAAAACTTTATCATCAGGGCTGCTAAAAGCTTCAGAGAGCAAGGAGTATCACAACCAGAAGATTCTCTTCCAAGTCACACACTGATGTTAGTTGTAAATATCGAAGGCCATTCCCAGGCAGTGAACAGGTTCAAATTTTATAAATATCCAGAAATTAATTTTGTCTAGAAATTGGTAAATGAAACAAAAATCAAAAAAAAAATCACAAGATATGGTAAACAAATGTCCACAATATTGTAATCAAAAGCATATAAGAAAGAACAATTACTAAAAGTGGAGAGAGAGAAGGAACTAGCTCTATGGTTTGTAGAAATGAATTTATGTATAGATAGAGATTTGAATGTAATGATATTATGGGATATCACTTGTATGCATTGGTGTCCATAAATCAGGCAGAATGGGGATCAGAAAATGAAGGTATCTTAAATAACAAAGAGTTTGATTGAAGATTTATGTACAATGATTGACTTTTGAAAATTTCAGAAGAGCTGCCAATGAGGGCTTCTCAGAACACATACGTGTATGAGTCTTATAGCCTTAGCTCTATCAGCCTCTAGGCTTGACTATTTAATTAATGTCCTGGCCAGTTCCTTCCACTTTATGTAAACATGTTTATTCAAGTCTCTGGCATCCATATCTTAACTCAAGCCAAAGCTTGCTCAGCCAGCACCACTGTGCTTCCTGACTAATGAAATTGCCATGCCCAAAAATACCTTCATTTACAAATCTTTATTTCCTGTTTTTAAATCCCTTCGTTACCTCAACTTTCTGAAGCTTCGTAACCTTGCCCAGCTCTTTGAAACCTTTGATCTCTTTAGATATTACTTCAGTGTTGGGAGAATGTTGGGATGGGATGGGATGAAGGGAGTTATATGAATATTTCAGCAGACATAATGAATATGAAAACCTTGCATCTTGCACATCCTCTATTGTTATTGTTCTACATTTAAACAGTAGCGATCATTCTGGCTGGTTGCAACACAGACTGCTTTGGAGCCTTCAGATCTCAAGTTTGTAAGGGGCTGCAGAGTGTCCCATCACAGACACAATCTTCCTTGCTATCAAAGACATCTTCAAGAGGCAGTGCCTCAAGAAGACAGCATCCATCATTAAAGACCTTCACCATCCAGGACATGCCCTCTTCACTTAACTACTGGGGAAGAGGAACAGGAGCCTGAAGAATGTTTTAAGAACAGTTTCTTCCCCTCTGCCAACAGATTTCTGAACTTTCCAAGATTGCTACCTCATTGTTCACCTTGTCCACAATTTATTTATTTTTGGAACATATGCATTGCAGCTGCAAAATATCAAATGTCATTGTGTATATTAGTAACAATAAACTTAATTCTGATTCTGATGCTTTCAACTAGTTTGGTCTAAGGTCTGAAATTCCCCCTATAAATCTCTTCCTTTAAAATCTCCCTTAACACTTACTTTTGGTCAAACAGTTGGTCATCTATCCTGATATCTCTCCCACCAAAATATTTATTGCTAATGCTCCAGTAAAATACTTTGTGGTGTTTGGTTTTGTTAATGTTATTCTCATCAATCTCTTGTGCTATTTCAGTGCAGTTTAAGATGATATTCACAAAACACTGCATTGCATTTATTAATTAAATTCATGCTCACTTTTATCAGTAATTTATTAGCCAGCTTGTCAGTGCTGGAGAATGAATCATTATTCTGTATTTAGTGAAAATAATGTATTATGTATAAAATATCCCAGAACACTTTTGTGAAAAATTGTGAATCCCTTTACTGTTATCCTGACCAACGTTCTTGCTGCACATAAATTAGCTATTGGTTGTACTAACTTTTCAACAATTATGATTAAAAATAAGTAATGACTCAAAAAGCACTTTATAATATGCTTATTATTTGAAAGGTGCTGTATAAAAGTAAATTCTTTCATATTGAGCCTTCCTTACCAGCCTTACTGCAAGGTTCAAAGGTTCATTTTATTTTCAAAGTATGTTTGGAGTGTACAGCTCTGAGATTTATCTTCTTTAGATAGCCACGAAACAAAGAACACCCCGCCCCGCAGCTCACCCGCAGAAAACAGCAGCTAGAATATCAGAACTCAAACCCCCAACCCGCTGCTCACAAAACAATCCAATCAAATCACCCACATGGAAGAACAGCAAACCCCCAAACCCCCTCACTCACACAGAAAACTAATATATCGCCCAGCCGGAAAACAGCAGACTCCAAACCCCTACATGCCAATCGGCAGCAAAACAGAGAAAACAGAAAATTGAAGGTGACCAATATGAACTGCACTTAGTTTGAACTACAGTCCACACCAATAATCAAATAAGTCTCAATTTCGATAACATCCTCCTATAGCATCACATCTTTTAGTGCCGCACAGGTACTCATCAGAGGATCAGAGGTGGAGAGGGTCAGTAACTTTAAATTCCTGAGTGTCACCATCTCACAGGACCTGTCCCAGACCCGTCATATAAATGTAATTGCATAGAAAGCACAATAGCACCTCTACTTCCTCAGGAGTCTGCAGAGATTCAACATGTCATCAGAAACCTTGGCAAACTTCTATAGATGTGTGATGGAAGGTGTGCCGACTGGCTGCATTACTGCCTGGTATGTGAACACCAATGACTTTGTGCGGAAAATCCTACCAAAGACAGTGGATTTAGCCCAGTACATCACGGGTCAAGTTCTCCCAGCCATGTACTCTGATAATAAATTTTACTTTGAACTTTTTTGAATTTTAATCTTTCCAATGTAGCCAGCCATTTCTGCTGTTTTTAATGATTATTATAACCCGATGCTCATTGTTCATGAACCCGTGAATTCTTCCATTTTCTGCCTTTTTTTTAAAAAAACTCTACTGTCTCTGCATGTGCTGCACTCCTCTGCTTTTCTAAATTCAACTGTGTTTCACTGCACTGCAACTGGTAGGTAGCCACCTCAGGTTTGTTTTAAAATTACCTCATCACCACTGTTACATTTTGTAACTTCAAAAACATTAAACTAGTACAAAGGAAAACAAGAGAGCCAAGAGGAGCAAATCTTGGTTTGTTCTTTCCTTGAAGTGAGGTGTGAACGTATCAACTTGTTTGTGCCCTTGTGGTGAACTACATATACCTGTCTGGACTGCTCCTGTGGCTCCTCCCACAGACCCCTGTATAAAGGCGATTGGAGGTACTGCTCCTCCCTCAGTCTCCAGGATGTTGTGTGGTGGTCTCTTGCTGCTAATCGTGGTCTCTTGCAGCTAATAAAAGCCTATCGTTTGCCTCCCGTCTCCGAGAGTTATTGATGGTGCATCAGCCCTGATGTATGCAATTCACGTATTTTTACACATAACCTGCAGAGAGTTATTTAAATGAACAAGAATGCTGAGTAAAGCTATATATTTACAATATTACTGAAATATTCAATGCATAACAGAGACAGACCAGGGCTTCCTTGCTGCACACTCAGATACAATATGCTGGCCCCGCCATCGGGTGAGGCCTCTCAAGCCGGGGCAGAAAGTCCAGCTGGCAACTAGAGATCTTTCTTTGGAAGCTGAGAACGGCAAGTCTGCTCCACACTATGTGGGACCATTTGTAGTGGAGAAGACTACCCTACAGACTGCCTCTACCAACTTTGATGAAGATTCACCCTGTGTTCCCGGTTACCAAGCTCAAGCCGGTGACTTCCTCCACCCTTGCTCCCCTCAGTCAACCCCTTCCCTCCTCACCATCTGGTGGATGGGTCCCTGGTTTATTTTGTGCGGCACTTCCTGGCATCATAACGGGAAAGGGGCAGGGTCCAGTACCTCATGGATTGTGGGGGGGGGGGCCCCGTCGCAATCATGGACTGTGCAGCAGAGCCTGGGAAAGAGGTCAGAAATCACACTTCTGAGCATGCATGTTCTAATTAATTAAGGTTTCTTCACAGTTGTATTTCACTCCCTTTCTTTTACTTCTGTCTTCTTGATCAAAACATAGTGACGACTATGCTCCCTCTTTACCTTAGTCCGTATTCTGGGAAAGAAGATTACAATTTAGTTTGATGCTAAAAAACGCAGTATCAGTTCAGTATTAAGACGTTGCTTCTGACCCACAGCGACGGTGTGCTCTTTTAGTTTGAGTTTTACTTAACAGCTGTGTTGGCCTAGTGTTTATTATTTGTTCCTTTTGCTTCTTATTAAAACACAGTGAATTATTCATTCTGCTGCTGTCTCTCTTCCTTAGCAGTTGAGCCATCACCAAACAACGTGTCACACGACTTCTCCAGTGTCATTGTGCAGCGATCCATTGTCCACTCTCGCCTCTCTTTTACTCTTTATTTACAGTATCTGAAAAGACTTGATATACTCTTTTATAATATCAGGTAGCTTCCCTTCATATTTCATCTTTTCTTCCCTTACTACTTTTTTAGTTGCCTTCTATTGGTTTTTAAATGCTTTCCACTCATCTAGTTCCTGCTAGTTTTTGCAATACTGTACGCTCTCCATTTTGATTTTGTGGTGTTCTTCATTCCGTGTCAGCCACGGTTGCCTCATCCTCCCTTGAGAAGGATGATTTGTACCAATCATGGCGAACAACCAGCTAGTATATGTAGCACAGAGTTATGTGTTCCCTTAGATACAAGGTCTATGTGGTCAATTATTAATCTTGTGTCTTGAAGGGGCTTCAGAAATTTAAGTGAATCCAGTGTTATTCTGATGCACTTGGATAAATTTGACTAGTCTGCATCTGATCCCAATAATTTTCTCCAGTAATATCCCGCATTTCCTGCCTAAGAGACTGTATCAGGCTTTCTAATTCTGCAGTATCTAAGGTATTGACCATTGCTACCCCTGATTCATAACCTGCTCCCGTTAATTCCAATTGTCCTCTCTTTGTTCTATTTTTGACTGGCTTAAACTCACTTCTACTTCATTGTCTGCCAAGAAAGTAAGTAAGTTTCTTTGTTGGTGAGCACTGTATAGGCACCATTATTTCAGTTAGATTAAAAATTACCTACACATACTGGTACCCTGGTGCCAAAGTGACAAGTTCCCCCGTATCCTCGAACACTAATCCTACTTTGTTTATGTTACACTGGCTCTCACTGCATTTAGGCTCTGGTGTAGTTGTGGTGTGGTCAATTTTCTAGTGGCTTTGAAAACTCTGAAAGGGCTTGGGCCCTGACAGAAACTCTTACCCGTGTCCCCTAGTGTCCTTCCATTCTACACTTCCCATGTAAAATATCCTCCTGTAGACAGTTTATAACAATAGAAGCAATCTTCAAGAAACGTTTCATGTGGCACTCCAATCGATACATCTCATGTAGATCACTATGCCACTCAATAGTCACGAGTGTGATTCCATAAAGCTGGTATCTTACCCGAAGGCTGCTCAATAATGGGACCTAAAGACTGACTTATGATTATCCCCATGTTACTAAACAATATCACCTCTAAAAGCTTATTATTATATTTGTACTCTTTGGAATATTTAATGTTTTATCCACGCACATCAAACTATCTACTCTAGCATAATAAAAATTCCAGTCTTCTGTTTCTCCCACGTGCCCAATGAGAAAAATTATTTTTGATCACTGAATGTTCTTCATATAACGACTTCGTTGTTGACATATTCATCTGCTGTGGTGGTTCTGAAGCACAACCAACCATGGCCCCAGTTACAGTTAATTCCATCACAAGATCACATTATTCTCTTCATGTCGAATTAAATCTGTAATACCAATTCTCCCCTGCCAATTTTAACTGGTTGATGAGGTACCATCCAGTTTTTTTTATCTGGAGAAAACAGTAGCTTGCTCTCTGATGAACTTGCTTTGTCTATCATTTGTCTATAATTTCGTAGGGCTCTGCAAAACCTGGATTTAAAAATGAGGTGGGTTGGTGTATTCTAATCATCACTGTTTGTCCTGGCCTTAATCCTATTGGACTAAATTTTGAGTCAAAGTAGGCTTTACTCTGTTGCTTCTTCTTTCCTAGTCAATGGGCTGCCATATAATTGGCCTCCTTTACTGTCTCTACCAACTGTTGTACCCACTTTTCTGACACAATCCCATCTATTTCAGGTTCTGACACATCTAATCCTAACAACTCCTTCAATCCTCTCATGTCCCTACCAGTCATGAGTTTATATGGGGTGTAATATGTTGATGATGCCACTGTATTCCTTAATAAATCAATACATAAGGCAAAACTACCTGCCATGTGGGTGCACCATTTTGGCCATCATATTCTTTAATGCTCAGTTCTTTCTTTCCTCAAGGGTAGTCATGGCCAAAGGGTGGTAGTGGGGACGAGCTCCCACTGCTAAACAAATGTTCTTCATGGCATGCGTCTCAAACAGCCTCTGACAACCAAGTCCAACTCCTGGCCTTCACGTGTGGCATAGTTCTTATGCCCGGCGAAGCTGTTCTCACTGACAGGAGAAAGGGCAAAGGCAGATTTAAAACCAGTTCTAGGCAGATGGGGCTCATTAACCACGGATGGTAGCTCATCTAGGAGAGGGAAAACTCCGATTTCAAACCTCTGCTGCCTTGCAGCTATACCGGCTCACGGGAAAGGCTTTGGGAGTAAATCTTGAGGAAAAATATGGAGTCAGAGTCCCGAAGGCAGCTGACTGCTGTACCCAGCACCGGCATGGCAACTCCTGCGATGTTGCTGGCACCAAACTGTATCGACTTTCGTCGTTCCTTTGGACCTATCATCAGCATGGGGGGGGGGGGGGGGGCGGTCCCACTGCATGGGCAACAGACAGATCTCCATATCAACTCTGCCCTGGCTTGCGCCCTGGAGAAGCCACTCCTGGTGACTACCAGAGGCGCAGTACCAAGAGTCAACCATGACCAACGGAGGCCACAATTCCATTAGACTGTTGTCCATGGGATATATAAAAGTGCCATGACAGTTGAGATAAGTTCACTCTGATGGCACAAACTCAATAAAATCTACTCTTGTACCTATCTAAAATTATTGACGTTTTCTTTCACATAACTTATGCCCAGCTGGTATGCTAGACTTATTCCTCAAGAAGGCTGCAGCCTGGCTTTACCTGTATACAACTGTTGCTTTCTGAGTTCTGTTAAAGCTATAGGTTTATGCAAATAAAATTGTTACCCTACAACACCATCTGTTAAATCATTTGTTTTAACAAATGAAGTCTTACAATCTTTGTTCTTTCTTTCCTTGTATAACTTCCCATCTGACCAAAATATTATGACCATCACTACTGTTTTATTAAATATTTTCATGACATGAATACTTCAGCCTTTCCAATTACACTCACTAATCCATAAAATTATATTCAACATATTAATAATGATGTATCTGAAACTCTATAGCTTCAAACTCAATCTTTGCTTGTCATCCCTTAGAACCCACCATTAGTTCAGAAACAATTGAGCAAGCTATTTAGACTGCTCACCAAATATCTGCTCGAGATTGCAGTCCAACTTTGTCTGTTTTGTCTCCAAATGGCCATTAAAGGAACCAAGTCTGTACTATTTGAATTTGGAAAATAAGGATAACAGCCATGCCAGTGGGCCTGAACTTCAAATTGCTATTACAAAATTCATTTTTATTATTTCCAAAAGTAGGAAAATACATCCACTTAAACCACTCAATCATACTGCTTCAACAGTTCACAAAATACTCTCAATCACAAGGCCAACCGTGAAGTAGAAGAACATTCATTAATGTGCATATCTATTCAGAAAACATGCTCAGGTATACTTCAGTCAAAACACTATCAAAATGGATTGATACTTCTACATTGCCATCCATTTCGCAAAAAAAAATTAGATATCCAAGTGTGCAGTGGCATTTATTCTGGGAACTACTGATTTCATTATGATAAGCAATGAAAGGTCATTCAATCTTTAAACAAGAAAGGTTTACAGAGCTGGGAGATGCCACTTTCTTCAATATCTATTCTGCTTCCTTGTATCCAAAACTAATCACTCTATGCTCATAGTTCTCCACTTCCATGGCTTTGAATATTTATAATTTTGGAAAGGAGTAGTGATTTCTACCCCAACCATTCTCTATGACAATGCATTCCTCATTGCAGCAATCCGTTCATCAAAAGATTTGATGTCACTTGTCTCCACTATCATTGATACTAAATTTAAATTGTTGACTTCTTCTCATTGTTTGACTAACCACATAAAATTCATTTCTATCCGAGTTTAAAACATAGGGAAGTAATTCTATTTTAAATGCATACCAAAACCTTCCAGTAATTGAAAATTTTTCCATTACAAAATACATTCTGAAAATATCTAAATTCCACTTGAAGGTGTACTTTGCATTACTTTATTCAGCCTAGAAAATCAATATTTTATGTTCCAAGAAAGTCTTTATTAATTCCCACCAAGAGTGGGAAATCTAATGGGCCCAGAGAATGATTAGAGAGTGCATGACTGACAATTAATTTGTGTTAGTTGACTGCAGGGCAGGTGGCACACGAACTTAATGATGCTTGCTTATTCCAGTATTCAGTGTCCATAACACCATAAGACCATAAGATGCAGGAGCAACATTGGTCCATTTGACCCATCAAGTCTGTCCATCATTCATCATGACTCATTTATTATCCCCCTTGTCCCCATTCTCCTGCCTTCTCCCTGTAACCTTTGATGCCCTGACCTATCATGAACTATCAATCTACACTTCATATATACTCAATGACTTGGCCTCCACAGAAGTCCGTGGCATCCTATAGATTCATCACCTTCTGGCTAAACAAATTCCTCCTCCTTTGTTCTAAATGGATGTCCCTTTATTCTGAGGCTGTGCCCTCTATTCTTAGACTTCCCCACTATAGGAAACATCCTCTCCATATCCACTCTACATAGGCCTTTCTTTACTCGATAGGTTTCAATGAGATCCCTCCCTCATTCTTCTAAACTCCGGTGAGTACAGGCCCAGAGCTGTCAAATGCTCCTCATACATTAACTTTTTAATTCCTGGAATCATTCTTCTGAACGTCCTCTGAACTCTCTCCAATGCCATCACATCTTTTAATAGATAAGGCCAAAATTGATCACAATAATCGAGGTGCTGTCTGACCAATGTATTATAAAACCTCAGCATTACATCCTTGCTCTTTTATTCTAGTCCTCTCAAAATGAATGCTATCATTGCATTTGCCTTCCTTACCACCGACTCAACCTGGAAGTTAACCTTTAGGGAATTCTACACCTGGACACTCAAGCCCCTTTGCACCTTTGATTTTTGAACTTTCTCCATATTTAGAAAATAGTCTATGCCTTTATTCCTTTTACCCAAGCACATGAGCATACATCACATTCCATCTGTCACTTCCTTGCCTATTCTCCCAATCTGCCTAGATCCTTCTGCATACCCCCTACTTCTTCAGAACTACCTGCCTCTCCAACTATCTTTATAACATCTGTGAACTTGACCACAGACTCATTGGTTCCATCATTTAAATCATTGACATATAATGTGAAAAGCAGCAGCCCCAATTCTGATCACTGCAGAACACTATAAATCACTGGCAGCCAACCTGAATAGACTCCCTTTATTCCCATGCTTTGCCTTCTGCCAATCAGCCAATGCCTCGTCTCTGCTAGCATCTTTCCTCTAATACCATTGGCTCTTAACTTTTAAACAGCTTCATATATGGCACATTGTCAAAGGCCTTCTGAGAATTCAAGTTAACAATATCCACTGGCTCTTTTTTCTATCCTGCCTGTTATTTCCTCAAAGGATTCTACCACGTTTGTCAGGCAAGATTTCGCCTTAAGGAAACTATGCTCCAAGTACCCTGAAACTTCATCCTGGACTCCAACAATTGCTAACCACTGAAATCAGGCTAACTGGCCTATAATTCCTTTCTTCTGCCTCCCTCCCTTCTTAAAGAGTGGAGTGGCATTTGCAGTTTTCCAGTGCAGAATCCTGAAAGATCATTACTAATACCTCTACAATCCCTTCATCTACCACTTTCAGAACCTTGGGGCATAGTCCATATGGTCCAGGTTTCTTGTCTAACTTCAAACCTTTCAGCTTCCCAACATTTACTCCTCAGTAATAGCAACAACACTCACTCTGCCCCCTGACACTCTTGAATTTCTGGAAGACAACTAGTTTCCCCCCTCCCCCACAGTGAAGACTGACATAAAATACTTATTATGTTCCCCCACCATTTCTTTGGCCCCTTTACTACCTCTCCATGCCATTTTCCAGCATTCCAATATCCACTCTTGCTTCTCTTTTACACTTCATATATCTGAAAATAACTATTGGTATCCTCTTTCATGTCATTGACTAGCTTGCCTTCATATTTGATCTTTTCTCTCATGGCTTTTTAGTTGCCTTCTGTTGTTTTTTAAAAACCTTCCAATCTTCTAACTTCCCACTAGCATTTGCTATATAAAATGGCCTCTCCTTTGCTTTGATGCTGTTTTTGACTTCCCTTGCCAGTTATGATTGTGTCTTCTTCCCTTTAGAATACTTCTTCATCTTTGAGACGTATTTATCCTGCATCTTCCAAATTGCTCCCAGAAATTCCAGCTCTTGCTGTTCTGTTGTCATCCCTGATAGTGTTCCCTTCCAATTAACCTTGGCCAACTCCACTCATGCCTCTGTATTCTCTTTATTCCACTGTAATACTGATATATCTAACTTTATCTTCTACCTTTCAAACTGCAGAGTGAATTCTATCATATTCTGATCATCGCCTCCTAAAGGTTCCTTTACCTTTAGCTCTCTAATCAAATCTGGTTCATTACACAATACCCAATTCAGAAATGGGTTTCCCCTGGTGGGCGTAACCAGAAGCTGCTCTAAAAAGCCATTTGTAGGTATTCTACAAATTCCCTCTCTTGGGATTCAGCATTAAGCGGATTTTCCCAGTCTTTCGGCATATTGAAATCCCCATCACTATCATAACGTTGCCTTTTTTACATGCCTTTTTGGTATCCCATTGTAATTTCTATCCAACATCCTGGCTTCTGTTCGGAGGCCTATATCTAACCTCCATCAGCGTCTTTTTAACCTTTCAATTTCTTAACTATTCCCTCAAGGATGCTATGTCACCTCCTTCTAAGGGTGTGGTTTCATTCTTTATCAACAGAGACACCCACCCCCTCTGCTTACCTGCCTATCCTTTTGATACATGTGTCATTCGATGTTAGGTTGCCAACTATGATCTTCTTTCAGCTATGACTCATTGATACCTACAATGCCATTCCTCCCAATCTTTAGCTGCGCTACAAGACCTTATTCCCTCTACTGCATGCATTCAAATACATCACTTTCAGTCCTGTATTCATCACTGGATGAATTTTGATTTTGCTCCCATGTTACATTTCAACTCATCCCACTGACCACAATTTTGTTCATCCTTCCTCACAATATCACTGTACAATACATCGACATGTATACCAACTGCCCCATCCACAGCCTTATCAGTCCAGTCCCAATCACCCTGCCAAAATTAGCCCAGTCAATGTTTTTAATTAGTTGGCATATCATCAAGAAACCAGTATCAGAACCGACTGATTCCAATTCAAGTTAATCGGCAATGTTTAAAACTAGTTTCCATTACTTGGAGGATGCTTTGGGTTGGAAACTAAAAAAATGCTGGAAGTGTATACGACAAAAGAAATATGGAAAATTGCCATACAAAGGAAAGTTTAGGGTACCACACTGGAGTCTTGATTGAAGGTGTGCATAATAAAACATAACCCATTATTTAAAGAGGCCAGGAGCCACTCCAGACCCCCACTCAAAATTTGTGAAGCTGAAAGAATAGATTTCAGCGCCAGGAGTCTGTATATGGAGCCTCCAGAAATTTATTGAATCCTCATAGAGTCAAGCTTCATTTTACATAGTTTGTCCTGTCAATTATACCATCAGCTGCAGACACTGCTCAAAGTATCAAAACTCTTCGCTTACCAAGTGATCATTTCAGTAAGTGAGCACTCATAACTAATATTTATACTTTACGTTCACAGTGGCTTAGGAGGACAATGGCGCCTAATGGCAACTCCTTTGCTTGCATCTTTGGAAACAGCTCTATTTCTATCTTTAATATCTCTGTTTTTCCTTTTCAGGGTTCTTTTGAAGACCCTGACCTGGAGTTACATGCTGACATCGGTTCTTTGCGTGAATGGGACCTGCTCTCGGGCTCTCACAACTGGCTGCTATTCGATATACCAAGAGTGCGGCCTAGATCCTTCAGACTTCCAGAACTTTGTGGCTCTAGAGGCGGGTGGACTCATGTCAGTGCCACCGTCTGGTGTGTCATGGGAGATGGAAGATCAAAAGCAGGTAGCTGGCTGCTGACTATGTTCCCAAACCTTAAGTTCTTTGGACACAGAGCTCGGAAAAAGTGACACAGCAGACTTTTATCATAAAATACTGAGTTGTTTGTTATGTCTCCTCTCTCGCTGTGAGATACGGACACCTCTTTTTCCTTTATTAGGGGGAGAGAGCTTGAATATGTCGAATTACCAGGTGAACAAGTAGTCTTTGGGGTACTGCAGGTCTGTGTCTTTATCGATGCTTTGCTGCACGCTTCAGTGCTCGGTAGGGGGGTGCCGATGCTTTTTTTGTTGGTGGTGGAGGGGGTATCATTACTTTGCTGCTGCTTATGCGTGAGTGAGGGGAGTGGGGGGGCTTTGGGGTTCTAACATTTAACAGTCATTCTTTGGGGCAGTCCTCTGTTTTTGTAGATGGTTACGAAGAATAAGAATTTCAGGACGTATATTGTATACATTTCTCTGATATCAAATGTACCTTTGAAACACGTTTAGAGCCCTGTTGCAATCTTCACACTCACTGTGCACACTGCCAGTTATGTAACCATTAAAGAGATTAAAAGGGATTAACATTATTTGTCACATCGACATTGAAGCATGCAATGAAGCGTGTCATTTGCGTTAGTGACCAACACAGTCCAGAAGAAGCCCACAAGTGATGCCATGCTTCCAGTGCCAACGTAACATGCCCACAACTTGCTAACCCTAACCCGTTGGTCTTCAGAATGGGGGAGGAAACCCATGAGGTCATGGTAGGAACGTACAAGCGGACAATTCTGGGAATTGAACCCTGATCTTACAGTGTAAAGCTTTACAATGACCACTATGCTACCATGCCACCGATTGGAACCATTTCAACTAAGGCATGTTGTACAATACTCAACATGCTGATAGAGCAGAGACTAACTGGAGGAGGTTGCTGCACCTTCATGCTCTGATTATGATTGAAGAACGAGTGCTGACTATTATTGGGCAGGCAGCAGCAGAGAGAAGCATTGTTGTTCCTTAATCCAAAGCAGTTCTAGTAAGAACCAGAGGAAATAACACACAGGACCGTTGTTACACCACCATCCAGAATGACTACCGTGCTATTCCACGCCCACATTTCGGGAAGGCTGATCGCCTGGCTGTACTGCTACTTCCTTTAGTATAGGAAGAAACCAAGGACTGCAGCACCAGAAGTGAGGACCAAGAATCTACGGAAAAGGAAAGCACAGGAGCACTTGCGGGACTGCTTTTAATCAGTAGGTTGGACTGAAATGCTTCGAGAGGTTGGTCATGGCTAGAATGAACTCCTGCCTCAGCAAGGAGCTGGACCCACTGCAATTTGCCTATCGTCACAATCAGCCTACGGCAGACACTATCTCAATGGCTCTCCACACAGCCTTAGATCACCAGGACAATAAACACACCTCTGTCAGGATGCTGTTTGTTAACTAAAACTCAAAGTTTAACATTCCCACAGTCCTGATTAATAAACTACAGAACTTGGACCTCTGTACTTCTTCCTGAAATTAGAGCCTCGACTTCCTAACCGGAATCTGTGCTGATTGGTAAGAATATCTTCCTCGCTGATGATCAACACTGGCGCACCTCAGGGATGTACTTAGCCCACTGCTCTACTCCCTCTACACCCATGACTGTGTGACTAGGTATAGCTCCAATAACATCGATAAATTTGCTGATGATACAACCATTGTTGGTAGAATCTCAGATGAAGATGAGAGGACATACAGGAGTGAGATATACCAGCTAGTTGAGTGGTGTTGTTGTAACAATCTTGCACTCAATGTTAGTAAGATCAGAGAGCCAATTGTGGATTTCCAGAAGGGTCTCACAAGGAAATATGAATCAATCCTCATTGAGGGGTCTGAAGTAGAGAGAGTGAGCAATATCAGATTCCTGTGTGCCAAGATACTTGAGGATCTAAGCTGGCCCCAACATATCAGTGCAGTTGTAAAGAAGGCAAGACAGTGACTATACTTCATTAGGAGTTGGAACACATTTGGTTTGTCAACTAAAACACTCAAAAACTTCTATAGATGGACTGTGGAAAGCACTCTAACAGGCTGCATCACTGTCTGGTATGGGGGCAGGGCAGCTACTGCACAGAACCAAAAGAAGCTACAAAAAGTTGTAAAATTAGTCAACTCCATCTTAGACACGAGGCTTCATAGTATCCAAAACTTCTTCAAGGAGCAGTGCCTCAGAAAGGCAATATCCATTACTAAGGACCCCCTCTCTTCATTACCATCAGGAGGGAGTTAGCATAGAAGCCTGAAGGCACACACTCAGCGATTCAGGAACAGTTTCTCTCCTCTGTCATATGATTCCTAAATGGACGTTGGACCCATAAACACTACCTCAGTTTTAAAATTTTATATATATTTTCTGTTTTGTACTATTTTTAATCTATTTAATATATATATTTACTGTAATTGATTACTAATTTATCTTTTCTTTCTATATTATCATGTACTGCATTGAACTGCTGCTGTTAACAAATTTCATGACCCTTGCTGGTGGAAATAACCCTGACTCTGATTCTGACCACATAGAAGGCTGCCATATGTCCCATTGCTTCTCCATATTTCCCTGTATCCCTGCAGTCCTCTCCTCTCTCACACAAGGTCACACATTCCTCCTTGATTTTTGGCATTAACCTAAAAAAAAGGTAATTTACAGCAGCATGTCTTTGGGATGTGATAGGAAACAGGAGCAGCCAGAGGAAACCTATATTATCTCCAAAAAAAATGTGCACAGAACTCATAGACAGGGCCAAATGTTAAGGTTAAACCCCAATTCCTAAAGATAGGAGGAAGCAGCTTACGTCAGTTGTCTGTGAGACATAGTGGGGGCAAGACAGAAGGCTGTGAGGGTCACTAACGGATTCAAGTGCAGGAATCACAGAGGCTTTGGCAATCCAAACAAACCTAAAGATTTATTACAGAAATTAACCAGAAAAATTGACAAGAGCTCAGGCAAACTGCGCAGAATCTTGAACTGACATCATTCACGGTACATCAAAGAATTTGGTCTGAGTTTCACCAAAGAACCACAAAGCCCCTGCAGAGGGGTGGGCATGCCCTCCTGAAATACACCCTGGGGCTCACAGGAATTCAGGACCAATCAGACAACGTAGGTGTCCAGATGAAGCATTAATCCCCAAAGCCAACAACTCAATACAAAACGTTGAAAATATTGCACTAATTAAATTACCCCAAATTGAATAAAACTGATAAATACCAAGAGAGTATAAAAATCTGCGTGATTCTAAATGAGACACCTGCAAAACCAAACACCCAAAAAATGAGGAGCTAGTCCAAAGACAAACAATTAACATAAAAAGTAAACAATTCAAGGAACACTGCATACCCATGAAGAGATACAGAAAATACAATCCACACACTAATGGAAATGACCTCTAGTTGTTATGAGTGCAGATCACAGGAGATCATACTCTTCACAAGGCTACAGAGTCTCTGGCATATTTCAACACATTTGTGCTGCTGAGTGCCCATCTCTCACTGCTGATGTTACTTCTGTAGCAAGACCTGCTTGATCTAGCAATGGTGGATAAGTTCAGTCAGTGGCCGTCATAAGTAAGCTCTACCATTTTGACACCCACGCAGCGTAACAATCAAAGGCAACCATATTGCCACTCAAAAAGAAAAAAAAACAGATAACTTGCCAGTTATGTAGATCAAATTTGGTGCTAATGATGCTGGTCAGAATGATTAGGTGCTCAAATTTGCTGCTTTGTCTAACACTCCTCAATCTTTCAGTCTTCAATTCCATTCTGTGGACTACAGGCAGCGCCAGACCAAACTGAAGTATTCCAATGAGAAATTTTGCCACTCCATTAACATTCAACTGGTGTGCAACATCAGGAATGTCTTTCACCAGCTGGATGACAGGAACTCAGACAGGATTTATGCTTCATTTATCCTGCAGCTCCTCATCCTTTCTGATATAAACAATTCCATACACGTAGTTGGGGATTGTTTGCAGGGGGACAAACAATAAACACGTGTGGATGAGTTTGGTAAGAACTGAAAGCAATACGAGTCATTTATCCACCAGAACAACTACCGAGCAAGCTGTCAGAATTATGTCAGGGGATTCACATTCATTACAATATACACAATTAGAAATACCCCTTTATCATTTGGACACTCTTTAAAAACAAATTGTCTTAAACTAATTTAGAAGTCTTTACTATGTTTCATCTTTTGTTACTCACAAACCTTTTCTTCTTTGTATTTTAATCACCTTTTGCAATAAATTTTTAACCACGCCATTCTATCTCTCCTATTCATGACTTTCTTCAGGACGGTTACATTAAAAAGGACATATGTAGGCAATTTTTCACATTGTCAGCTAGTTGCCAACATTGGAACTTACATTAGGAGTATAAATTCTGGAGTACAAATCCAGACTCTCAGGATACATAGAAATTTGTGAATCTCTAATGTTGATCGCATTCAGAGATTCATAAATTAGTGGTAATACGGTAAAATAAATAATCAAAACACATTTTCTGCGCAAAGTTAATTTTAAAAAAATATAATGTATTCAGCAATGAATTGCTGTAGGAAATGAAAAGTAATCTACTGATCAGGTCACACTGCTAATTTTGTTTAACATGCTTAAATTCAATTGATACTTGTAAAAGACTTTGCAGTTTCAGTTATTGAAAACAATTGTGCAGTTGGTTAACATGAACATGTGTTTTGTGGATGATTAATATTTGCATTTCACTGCTTCTTTCTGCATTATTTTCATTCCTTTCTTTGTTGCTGACAGATTTTAGATTTGTACAGCAGGCCCCTCATCACATCAAGTTCCCAGTTACACCACGATATTCTCACAGCACTCTCATCAACTCCTTGTATATTCACCATTCACCTACATTCTTGAGGCAATTTCCAGTAGCCAATTAATCCTCCAACCCACACTTTTTTCAGATTCAGATTCAGTTTATTGTCATTTAGAAACCACAAATGCAATGCAGTTAAAAAATGAGACAACGTTCCCCCAGAATGATATCACAAAAGCATATGACAAAACAGACTACACTAGAAAATCCACATAACGTTTGGCAATCCCCAATCCAGAGTCTGGAGAGGCTGCTGCGTATTAATATTGCGCTACTGTCTTAGCGCGTTCCCCGGAAAGGAGCTCCAAAAACCACCAGACAAAAACAAGACCAAAAACTAAAGCTACAAGACCTGCTCAAAACCACATAGTTACAACATATAGTTACAACAGTGCAAATAATAGCATAATTGATTTTAAAAAAACAGACTATGGGCACAGTAAAAATAGTCCAAAGATGTTAAAGGACTATAAGTTCAAAAGAAACCACCACACGGTTTCCACAAGTCCCCAGGGTCCCGACAGACTCGCCATCCCACGCCGGCGGCAGAAGGGAATACCCCCGCTATGGACTTCCACGGCGCCGCCCGACTCAGCCTCGCAGATGCAGCACACACCGAAAGCGACCTGACGGCAGCGGACTCCGAGTCCGTCGAACCTCCGAGCCGATGACCATCCCCTCCGGCACAGCTTCTCCGAGCACCATCCTCTGCCGAGCGTATTAAGACGGCCCCACCAATGGCCATTGGCAACGCGACCCCGAGGACTGGGGGCCTGTTCTTCCCAGCAGAGTCCCGGACCTCACAGCAGCAGCAGCAACGAAGAAGAAGGTCTTCCTGGAGATTTCCCGTTGTTTCTCCGTGCTCCCACGTCTGTTTTCAATCGATTATGATTGCGCACGGCACCCACTTCACAAATAACAGATAATCAGCTCCAGAGTGGCCGCTGCAAGCTGCGTCACACTGCCATCTTGGTATGAAGACATGAAGGATATCAAGGCAATTGGGAGATCATGCAAACTCAAAATCCAGAGTAACACCCACAAAATGCTGGAGGAACTCTGCAGGTCAGGCTGCATCTATGGAAAGTAATAAACAGTCGATTCATGAGTTCTGATGAAGTGTCTCGCCCAAAACATCGACTGTTTATTATTTTGCAAGGATGTTGCCTGACCTGCTGAGTTCTTCCAGCATATTGTATGTATTACTTCATAGAAAATAACTTACTTCGCATTTTTTCACCATAAATTCCTCTCAAAAGCAAAGCAGGCAACTTAAGAAAGTGTGCTAATGATCAAGCAATCTAAAGCTGCCAATATACAAGTGCTTTGGGTGCAGTTTATCGCATTGAAAAGTGTACTGATCTTACAAAAATGTATGAAGTAATATAAAGTGAAAGAGTCTGCAGGTACTGTCAGCAAAAGACAAATCTTGTAATGAGTAATTCTGCAAGTTAAAGCAAATTTCTAATATATCAAAAGAGGAATGGCTCACAGAGGTAGCAGAGTAATTTATTACTGTTTATTGGTGACATGTCTTACGATAATCAAAGTTATGATCATATGTTAACTAAGACAATGTCTTTATGTGGACTCCTAAACATTACACCAAGCTGTCATCATTTGTTATACTAAACATTGCACAGAAAATCTGTTACCCAAAGGAAATATGAACTCTCCAACAATGCGGCAAAGCATTTGGCCTTCAGAAACATCAATGAATGTACTGCATATTCAGAATTTTTTACCTACCACTAAAATTTACTGTGAAATCTTCAAAATTATGGGAAATAAGAAAGACCATGGTATACAATAAAAGAGATAAAAGATTATTAATAAGAAACACACCAGATATGAAAAGTTCAAGTTTAATTGTACTCAACCATACTTGAATACCCACGAGGCATTGTGCTCACATGTAGACCCCCACCCCAGCCCCGCCACCGACTGTCAATAAGTCCATGAATCTCACACAGCATTTCACATTAACAATGTCCAACAGGGTCTTGCAATCACAAGAAAAGCAGCTAGGACAACCTCTCGTCGTTAAAGACTGCACACCACCTTCGCACACAGACACTTTCCTGACAATTTGCACCAAGTCTAGCTCCTTCAGTTTCTCCGCCAATGAACAGCTCGCTGATGAGATAGACCTGCAGTATTTTAAGTTCTTAATGTCCAGCAGGGTTTTGCAACCATAAAGTATATGTTTATAAAATACAATAACACCTCTTGTTGATCTCATATAAGCTGCTACGATCAGACAAGAGAAAATGATTATTTAGTTCTGCACTGGATTTCAAGATAGTGGACATCTGACTGAGTTAATGGACAGAAACTCATGGTTACATTCAATGCTTCCAGTATCCTAATGATTCTGTTACTCAGACTTTAGCTCCTAACTCTAGAGACCCACTACCATTGAAACAATACACGAGTGCTGTCTTCCAGCTAATCACACTGTAAAAAATCACACCGGAATTTTACAAAACATAGTATTTTTTTACATTCTCTGGATCTTGACAGAATATCGAGTTGCTATCATGGAAATAGTGGCGCAGAAGCTTCGTCCCCTGATTCAGTGCGAAGTTTGATCCTCTCCAGCAGTCCGATGCTCTGCTCTCTGGAAACTCAATGACTAATCTAAACATCCAGATTCAATTTAGAAATTTAAGAGATAAAAAATCAAAGCAATCTTTCTGAAATACTGCAGTTCTGTTAATCACTATGGCAACACATTTCAGTTGCATATCTATGCCCCTGCAATGGCCTAGCGTGATCTTAGAGTCTTCAATCTTCTGGATTGCCCCATTAATCTCTCAGGAATGAGAACAAGCAATACAACAAACTATTCTGTATCACATGAAGCCAATATAATGCTCAGAACTGAACCAGGAAACCCTGCTCTTTGCAAATGGAGAGGAAAGTGCTCAACAAAACGTTTCTCCAATCTATGTCGGGTCTCACCAATGTAAAGGAGACTGCACCGGGAACACCAGCTGCAGTAGATGACCCAACAGATTTGTGGGTAAGTGTTGCCTCACCCAGACAAACTGTTTGGGAATCTGAGTGGAGGTGAGGGAGGAGGTGAACAGGCAGGTGTACCACTTTTTCCACTTGCAGGCAGAAGTCCCAGGAGGGAGATTAGTAAGAAGGGACAAATGGACAATGGAATCACAGAGGGAGCAATCCCTGTGGAAAGCAGAGATAAGGATGTGTTTGGTGTTAGGGTCCCAACGAAGATGCCGGAATTTGCAGAGAATGATGGCCAAATGTGGGGACCCATGGTATGGTAGGGAAGGACAAGTGGAGCTCTATTTCTTTTAAGGCAGCGAGAAGATGCAGAGAGGGTGGATCTCCACAAAATGGAGGAGATGCGAGTGAGGGCAGTATCAAAGGTGGAGGAAGGGTAATCCTGTTCTTTGAAGAAGGAGAATATCTCTGATGTCATGGAAAGGAAAGCTTCATCCTGGGAACAGATGCAGCAGAAACAAAGGAATTGAGAAAAGGGAACGACATTTTTACAGGAGACAGTGTGAGATGAAATATAATCAAGATAGCCATGGGAGTTGGTAGATTTATAAAAGATATCAGTAGACAGTTTTTTCTCCAAAAATGGAGACAGAGAGATCAAGAAAGGGCAGAGAAGTGTCAGAAATAGATCATGAATTTAAGGGCAAGGTAAAAGCTGGAGGCAACAATGTTTTGCCAAACCAATTATATTGGTAGTCAAATGGCCAAATAAACTAATCCCTCTGCCTACACAATGTCCATATCCTTTTAATTCTCTCACAAGCATGTGCCCATCTAATCATCTCTTAAAAATCCCTAATGTATCTGCATCTTCCACCCCAGACAGCGCATATGTATCTGTCTCTACCACCAACACAGGCAGCGCATTACAGGCACCCACCACTGTCTGTGCAAAAAACTTGCCCTGCACATCTTCTTTGAAATTACCCGTCTCACTATAAATGGTGCCCTCTGATATTAGACATCTCAACTCTGAAATTAGAGGTGGACCAATCAAATTGACGAGAGAGTGAACTTCACACAGATTGGGGAGAGAAGTTTTAGAAAAGAGTGTTTTGTGGGGCTCAGCACATTAGTGGTGGACCAATCAATTCAAAAAAAGAGTGAGCTTTGCACAAGGCTGGGAGAAGTGCGCAGACACAGTAGCTCATCATCCCACAAGAACATTGAGAAAGCTCCAAAATAAAAAAAGAGACACTGTCTAGTAGATCGGTAATCGAAGAAGCAATCGTCAGAGTAGTAGGGATTGGGCTCATTGGGGCTTTGGCAAGGACAGGCCTAGGCAAGGTAGGCTACATTTTTTTTCTCTCCTCTAACAAGAATAGTGGGTATGACTGCGAGGCCAGTTTCCTGTTCTGAGTGTCAGATGTGGGATGTCCAGGAGACTTCTAGCCTCCCTGATGGCCACATCTGTGCATCGAGCTGCAGCTCCTTAGAGACCGAGTTAGCAAGCTGGAGCCACAGCTCAATGACCTTCAGGCTGTTTGGGAGAATGAGGAGGTGATACACAGGAGTTACAGGCAGTTAGTCAGCCTGGGGCCACAGGAGACAGATAAGTAGATGACCATCAGCAGAGGGAAGGGAGAGAATCAGGTAGTGAACAGCACCCCTGGGGCTGTCCCCCTTAACAATAAGAACTCCATTTTGAGTGCTGTTGGGGGGGGGGGGGGGGATGACCTACCTGGGGGAAGCAACAGTGGCCGTGCCTCAGTCTGGCTTTGTGGCTCAGAAGGGTAGGGAACAGAAGAGGAGGGTAGCAGTAATAGGGGACTCTATAGTTCAGGGGACAGATAGGCGATTTTGTGGATGTAAAAAATATCCACAATATCCTGAAATGGGAGGGTGATCAGCCAGAGGTCATGATACATATTGGTACCAATGACATAGGTAGAAAAAAGGGTGGAGGTCTTTGAAAGCAGAATACAGGGAGTTAGAAAGGTGCTGGGAAGCAGAATGTCAAGGGTAGTAATCTCGGGATTACTGCCTGTGCCACACGACAGTGAGCATAGGAATAGGATGAGGTGGAGGATAAATGTGTGGCTGAAGGATTGGAGCAGGGGCAGGGATTCAGATTTTCGGATCATTGGGAACTCCTCTGGGGCTGGTGTGATCTGTACAAAAAGGACGGGTTGCACTTGAATCTGAGGGGGGGCCAATATCCTAGTGGGAAGGATTGCTAATACTATTGGGGAGGCTTTAAACTGGATTTGCAAGGGTTGGGAACCAAAGTGAAGAGGCAGAGGATGGGGAGGTTGGAGCACAGGTAGAGATGGCTTGTAGGGTGTTTGTGAGGAAGGATAGGCAGAAGTTAGAGCAAAGATGCACTCAGCCTGATGGTTTCTGATGTGTCTATTTTAATGCAAGGAGTATCATAAACATGGTGGATGAACTTAGAGTGTGGATCAATATGTGGAACTATGCTGTTACCGAGACTTGGATGTGTCAGGAACAGGAATAGCTGCTGAGTGTGCTAGGCTTTAAATGTTTCCAAAAGGACAGGGAGGGAGGCAAAAGAGGTGGGGGTGTGGTATTGCTAATTAGGGATTGTGTCATAGCTGCAGAAAAGGAGGAAGTCATGGAGGGGTGGTCTACTGAGTCAGTGTGGGTGGAAGTCAGAAACAGGAAAGGGGCAATAACTCTACTGGGTGGTGTTTTTATAGACCCCAATAGTAACAGGGATAGAGAACCAGACAGGGAGGCAGATTCTAGAATGGAGCAACAATAATAAGGTTGTTGTGGTGGGAGATTTTAACATTCCTGTCTATCTACTATCTCTCAGAATCTTATAAACTTCTTCCAGATCTCCCCTCAGCCTCTGTTGCACCAGAAAAGAAACAGTCCAGCTCTTTTGATAGTACATACCCTTTATTACAGGCAGCATTCTGCTAACCCTCTTCTACACCCTCTTCAAAGCTTCAAAATCCTTCCTGTAATGGGGTGGCCTTAACTGTATGCAATACTCCAAACGCAGCCTCACAAGAATTTTATAAACTTGCAACATAACTTCCTGATTTTTGAACTCGGTGTCATCACTAATAAAGACAAGCATAACATTTACCTTCTTACCTACCTTATCAACCTGCATAGCCACACTCAGGGAGCTATGAAATTGGACCCAGGATCCCTCTGCTCATCTACACTGTTAAGGTTCTTGCTTATCAAGCTGCAACAGGTTAGACTCAATCTGCCATTGCTCTGTCCACGTCTGTAGCTGATCTATATTCTGCTGTAATCTTTGCAAATCTTCTACACTATCTACAACACCACCAATCGTGTATCATTTAAAAACTTACTAACCTACCCATCTAAGTTTTCATTTATATACATTATAAACAGAGACTCCAGCACAGATCCCTACTATCACAGACCTCCAGCTAGAACGAGTCTCTTTGACCATTATCCTCTGTCTTCTTTGGGTAAGCCAATTCTGAATCCAACTATTTACTATAGATCCCATGCAATTTAATCTTCTGGATGAGCCTCCCATGAGAGACCTTGTCAAACATCTTACTAAAATCCATATAGAAAACGTCCAAAGCTCTACCTTCATCAATCACCCTCAGTACCTCATCAAAAAACTTCATCAAGTTAGTAAGACACAGCATGCCCTGTAACTGCACCAGTCCAATGAAATAATGGCCACACAAAATACAGATGTCCTTGAAGGGTTATTTTATTTGTCTCTTTCTTTCTTCAGTAGACACCATGAAAACTACAAGAAAATAAAGGTAATAAAAGGCTTGAAACATACATCTCTCAGTCTTTTAAAGTCTCTCAAGCTAGTGTCCGCCAATAAACAGGCCCAAACACATAGCACAACAGAAGTGTGCTGAAATCAAATAAATCACTAAAAACATATCACACTGTCCGTATAAAGGCACATCAACAACATTATACACAATATAAAACAAAAAAACAATTACCGTGTGCACCTCTTGAACCACATGCAGAATAAGATTATTTTAGAGCCATATATCCTTCTCTACTTCCATGTTGGTTCTGACCCATAATACCACAGTCATGCTTTTATTAAACTCTGGTCATGTGACACATTACACTCTATTTTAAATAAAACCTTACATAAAATATTTTAAGATTATAAAATAATCATGAATATATGACAAAAACATAAAATAAACATCTCAAATGAAACATGTCTCTGAGACAGTTACATGCCCTGTACGAAACCATGCTGGCTCTCCCTAATCAGGCCATAGTTTTTCCAAATGCGCATAATTCCTATCCATAAGAATTCTCTCCAGTAACTTCCCTGCCAGTGATATGAGATTTACTGATCTATAGATTCCATGATTGTCCCTGGTTCCCTTCTTGAATAATGCAGCGACATTCGTTTCTCGCCAGTCCACCTGTGGCTAGACAGGAGATGAAAATATTGGTCAAGGCACCAGCAATCTCATCTCTTGCCTCCCTCAATAACCTGAGATATATCTCATCAGGCCTTGGGGACTTATCTACCTTGATGCTCTTTAGGAAACCCAACACTACCTCCTCCTTTACCTCAAGATGTTCTAGCATATTCATACCTCAGCATTGATACTATCCTCCACAATCAATGCCTTGGTAAATACAGATGTAAAGTATTCATTAATGACCTCACCCACATCCTTCACTTCCAAGCAAGTATTCACCCCTTTATCCTTGAGTGGTCCTACACTCTCCCTCATTATCCTCTTTCTCTTGGTGTATGTACTGTATACAATGCCTTTGGATTCACCTTAATCCTAACTTGACAAGGACTGTTCATGGCCCCTCCTGGCTTTCCTAATTGAATTGACTTTACTTCTTACATTCACATACATGAGGAGTAAAAATCTTTATGTTACATCTCCGTCTAAATGTGCAATGTGCAATCTTAGTAATTTATAATAATTTATCATAAATAGAACAGTCAATGTAACATAGAAATACACTCAAATCAGTGTGAGTTAATCAGTCTGATAGCCTGGTAGAAGAAGCTGTCCCTGAGCCTGTTGGTCCTGGCTTTTATGCTGCAGTGCCATTTCCCAGACGATAGCAACTGGAATAGATTGTGGTTGGGGTGACTTGGTTTCCCAATGATCCTTCAGGCCCTTTTTTCATACCTGTCATTGTAAATGTCCTGAATCATGGGAAGTTCACAACTACAAATGAGCTGGGCTGTCCGCACCACTCTCTGCAGAATCCTGCGATTAAAAGAGGTACAGTTCCCATATCAGGTAGAGATGCAGCCAGTCAAGATGCTCTCAATTGTGCCCCTGTAGAAAGTTCTTAGGATTTGGGGACCCATACCAAACTTCCTCGACCGTCTGAGGTGAAAGAGGTGCTGTTGTGCTTTTTTCACCACACAGCCGGTATGTACAGACCACGTGAGATCCTCAGTGATGTGGATGCCAAGGAACTTAAAGCTGTTTAACCGATCAACCCCAGATCCACTGATGTTAACAGTGGTTAGCCTGTCTCCATTCCTCTTTTAACCCACAACCAGCTCCTTTGTTTTTGTGACATTGAGGGAGAGGTTGTTTTCTTGACACCACTGTGTCAGAGAGATGACTTCTTCCTTGTAGGCCACCTCGTTATTGTTTGGGATTTGGCCAATCAATGTAGCGTCATCAGCAAATTAAATAGCAGATTAGAGCTGTGGATGGCGACATAGTCATGGGTATACAGGGAGTAAAGGAGGGGACTCAGTACACAGCCCTGAGGGGCTTCTGTGTTGCAAGTCAGAGGGGTGGAGATGAGGGAGCCCATTCTTACCACCTGCCGGCAATCTGACAGGAAGTCCAGGATCCAGCAGCACAAGTCAGGGTCAAGGCCGAGGTCTCTGAGCCTCCTGTCGAGCCTGGAGGGAATGGTGCTGAACTGTAGTCCAAGAACAGCATTCTCATATAAGCATCCTTGTCCTCCAGATGTGTAAGGACAGTATGTAGAGCTGTGGCTATTGCATCATCTGTCAATTGGTTGTGTCAGGAGGCGAATTGTAGGGGACTAGTGTGGGTGGTAGCAAGCTGCAGATGTAGTCCTTGACCAGCCTCTCAAAGCATTTGCTTATTATTGAGTTGAGTGAGACAGGACGCCAGTCGTTCAGGCATGTTACCTTGGTCTTTTTTGATACAAGGACAATGGTGGATATTGAAGCAGGAGGGCACTCTACACTGGGAGAGGGAGAGATTAAAAGTGTAAACACACATGCCAGTTGTGCTGCGCACCTCTTCACTACTCTCCCTGGGATGCCATCTGGTCCTGCAGCCTTGTGACTGTCCACTCGTTGGAGACATCTGCATACCTCAGCCTCAGAGATGACCAGGTTGCAGGTTGTAGCGGTGGCTTTCCTCAGAGGCTCAGAGTTAGCGACATCGAACCGAGCGTAAAAGCGATTGAGCTCATCTGGGAGAGAGGCCGCAAAGTTGGCAGCACCACAACATTTGGCTTTGAAGTCTGCGATGGTATACAGCCCTCGCTACATGTTACATGTGCTATTTGTTGTAAATCTTCACTCAATCTTGTCCCTGTATTGTTTCACAGCCTCGATAGCTTTGCGCAGATCGTAGCTGCTTTTCCTGAGCTCCTGCTGATTGCCGGCAGCGTAAGCTCTCTGTTGCTTGGTAAGTGCTGCTCGCATGGAACTATTGACCCAGGGTTTCTGGTTCGGGAAGACCCTGACTGACTTCTGGGAGACAACATCGTCGAGGCACTTCCGGATGAAGCACAACTCCACCTGTGAACTCGGAGACATCCTCATCACCGAAGACATTCCAGTCGATGTTATCAAATCAGTCCTACAGCACGGAGGCTGATTGGTCAGACAAACAGTGGATGATTTTAACTATGGCCGCCTCTTGTTTCAGCTTCTGCCTGTATGTGGGCAAAAGCAGGATCGAAGAGTGATCTGATTTTGCAAAAGATGGGCAACGGAGAGCTTTGTAAACATTGCAGAAGGGAGTGTATCAGTGGTCAAGTATCTGATCTCCACGAGTGCTTCTCTGGATGCGCTGACAAAACTTTGGAGAGACTTTCGTCAGTGACACTTGATTAAAGTCACGGGCGATGATGAAGGCAGCCTCTGGGTGTGCGGTCTCCAGCATGTTGATGGTCTCATACAGTTCCTTGAGAGCCAGGTCAGTATCAGCCTGCACTGTGATACTAACAGCCGTGAACTCCCTAGGCAGCCGGTAGGGTCTGCACAGCAGCACCAGGTATTCCAGGTCTGGGGAACAAAAGGATTCTTTTCCAGAGTTGTTTTCTGGATTCTTTATAATCCTCAAGGGCTCGATCTGATTCCAGCTTCTTCAGGGTTTGAAATGGCACTGCTGAAGCTCAAAGACTACTTGCTGGCAGCAAACTAAACAAGAAAAAGCACTAACTACTTTCTGGTAAAGGACCACTGCTATCAGTGACCTGTAACTTCCTTTTCAGAGCTTAGTTTTTGTACTGCCTGTACGAACCTGGCATATTTGCGGTGTGAACTGAAATCCTGAAGGTGCAGGACAGTTGTGGCGTGGTGTGCGTGGGTAGCTCGGTCCCGACCTGAAAGCAGGAAATGAGCCAATGTGTGGCTCTGGAGCAGACTTGGGGGCGATTCGATACGGCAGAGCCAAGGCGAGGCGAGTGGATGTGAGGTAGAGTCGAGGCAGAGCTGAGCAGAGTCCAGGCAGAGCCCGGACCAACAGCGAGGAAAGACCAGAGGTTTGATCGATATGAGAGCCAGGCCAAACTGGAAAGGTAAGGCACGAGACAAATCCAGGTGGTGGGGCCCAAGCCCAAGAGTGTATCAAAGCAGCAGGACCCAGGTCCGACAGAAAGGAATGACCCAATGTTCGGACAATTTGAGCACTGCGCCACATTGAAAAGCCAGGGTGTCGGGATTCAAGGAGAGAGACTGAACTGAAGCCGTGGCCTGCGGGCTCCGAATCTGCTGTGGGCTCACTTTTGTGAACTTCAGTTCTGAATGCTATTTGCTTACTTACATTGTTTGCATGATTTGTTTTATTTCTTTCTCTGCATGGTGGCTGTTTGTTAATGGGCACTATTTGGTTTCTCTGTTTTGCGACTGCCTCTAAAGAAATAAATCTCAAGATTATATATATGTATATATAGTATATACATACTTTGATGATAAGCATACTTTGAACTTTAAAGCTTTACATACTTTTCTTTCTTACCTTGCCTTTCTTGTCATTCCTTCCTAGTGGAACATACCTGTCATGTGCTCTGTGCACTTGGATTTTTAATTTCCTTCACATAAGATCAGAAGACACAAGAGTAGAACTAGGCCATTTGGCCTATTAAGCCTGCTCTGCCATTTCACCATAGCTGATCCATTTTCCTTCTCAGCCCCAATCTCCCGACTTCTTCCCCTATCCTTTCCTTCATGCCCTGATCAATCAAGGATCTATCACCCTGTGTGTTAAATACACCCAATGACTTGGCATCCACTCCTATCTGTGGCAACTGTCTGGCTAAAGAATTCCTCCTCATCTCCTTTCTAAAGGGATACCCCTCTAACCTGAGGCTGTGTTCTCCAGTCTTAGGCTCCCCCACCATAGGAAACATCCTCTTCAGATTCACTCTATTGAGGCCTTTTGCCATTCGATAGGTTTCACTGAGGTCACACCCATTTCTTCACAATTACACTGAGGAGAGGCACAGAGCCACAAAACACTCCACTTATAACAAGCCTTTCAACTCCAGAATCATTTTCGTATAGCTCCTTTGAACACTCACCAACGTCAGCACATTTTTCTTAGATAAGTGGCCCAAATTTGCTCACGATACTCCAAGTGAAGCCTCACCAGTGCTTTACAAAGCCTCAACATTGCATCCTTGCTTTTGTATTCTAGACCTCTTGAAACAAATGCTGACATCGCAATTGCCTTCCTCAACACAAACTCAACCTATAAAGTAACCCTTCGGGAATCCTGCACAAGGACCCCAAGTCCCTTTGCATCTCAAGTTTTTGAATTTTCTCAACACTTAGAAAATAATCTATGCTTTCATTGCTTCTACCAAAGTCCATGACCCTACTCTTTCCAACACTGTATTCCATCTGCCACTTCTTTGCCCATTCTCTTAATCTGTATAAGTCCTAGAGTAGCTTTGCTACTTCCTCAAAACTACTGTGCCCCTCCACCTATCTTTGTATTGCTCACAAACTTGGCCACAAGGCCAGCAATTCCATCATCAAAATCATTGACATATAATGTGAAAAGAAGCAGTCCCAACAGCAGCCCCTGTGGAACACCACTAGTCACTAGCAGCCAACCAGAAAAGGCTCCTTTTATTCCCAATCTTTGCTTCCTGCCAATCAGCCAATCTTCTATCAATTACTAGTATATTTCCTGAAATACAATCGGCTCTTAACTTGTTAACCAGCCTCTTGTGTGGAACCTTTTCAAAGGCCTTCTGAAAATCCAAGTACACAACATCAGCTGATTCTCCTTTGTCTATCCTGCTTGTTATTTCTTAAACGAATTCCAACAGATTTGTCAGGTAAGATTTTCCCATGAGGAAACCGTGCTGACTATGGCCAATTTTATCATGAGCATTTAGTACCCTGAGACCTCATCCTTAATAACAGTTTCCAATATCTTCCCAGCTACTGAGTCAAACTGGCCTATAGTTTCCTATTTTCTGCCTCTCTCCCTTCTTGAAGAGTAGAGTGATATTTGCAATTTTTGAGCCTTCTGGAACCATTCCAGAATCTTGAAAGATCATTATGAGTTGAGAAGGGGCAAAAGTTTAGGGGTAACACGAGGGGGAACTTCTTTACTCAGAGAGTGGTAGCTGTGTGGAATGAGCTTCCAGTAGAAGTGGTAGAGGCAGGTTCGATATTGTCATTTTAAAAAAAATTGGATAGGTATATGGATAGGAAAGGAATGGAGGGTTATGGGCTGAGTGCAGGTCGGTGGGACTAGGTGAGAGTAAGCATTCGGCACAGACTAGAAGGACCGAGATGAGCTGTTTCTGTGCTGTAATTGTTATATGGTTATATTATTAAAGCCTCTACAATTTCTTCAGCCACCTCTTTGAGAATCCTGGGGTGTATAAAATCTGGTCCAGTTGGCTTATCTACCTTTATATCTTTCAGTTTCCTAAGAACCTTCTCTCTCGCAATTTCAAATTCACACACTTCTGCCCCCTGCCACTCGCAAACTTCCAGCATAACAGTAATGTCTTCTACAGAGAATAACGATGCAAAATACTTATTCAGTTCGTACACCATTTTTTTGTCTCCCATTACTACCTCTCCAGTGTCATTTTCCAACCCTCCGATATCTATTTTCATCTCTCTTCTACAGATTATATATCTGTAGAAACTTCTGGTATCTTCTTTATTATTATTGTTTAGCTTACTAAACAATAATATTCCAGCTTTTCCTTCTTTATAACTTTTTTTGCCTTCTGTTAGTTTTTAAAAGCTTCCCAATTCTCTAACCCCTCTAATTTTTGCTCTATTTATTCTCTCTCTTTGGCTTTTATGTTGACTTTGACTTCTCTTGGCAGCCACTGTTGTGTCATCTTGCGTTTAAAATACTTCTTCATCTTTGTGATGTATATACCCTTGGCCTTCTGAATTGCTCCCAGAAATTCCACCCATTGGTGTTCTACCATCATACCATTGAATTTTGGCCAACTCCTCTCTCATGCCTCTGTACTTCCCTTTACTCTACTGTAATACTGATACATCTGACTTCAATTTTTCCTTCTCAAATTTCAGGGTGAATTCAATCCCCGAAAGGTTCCTTTACCTTAACTCTCTACTCAATTCCAGTTCATTTCACAACACCCAGTCTGGAATAACTGATCCTCTAGTGGGTTCAACCACAAGCTGCTCTAAATAGACAATTCTTAGGCATCCCAGAAATTTCCCCTCTTGGAATCCAGCACCAACCTGTTTTTCCCAATCTAGCTGCGTATTGAAATCCCCCGTGACTATTACAACATTGCTCTTTCTATACCCATTGTAAGTTGTAGACCACATCTTTCTACTGTTTGGGGTCTGTTGCAACTCCCATTAAGGTCTTTTTACCCTTGCAGTTCCTTAGCTCGATCCATGATGACTCAACACCTTCTGACCCTATGTCACCTCTTTCTAATGATTTGATTTTATCTTTTACCAGCAGAACAACGCCTCCTCCTCTGACTTCCTGCCTGTCCTTTCATTACAGTATGTATCATTGGATGTTAAGCTCTCGGCTATAATCTTCTTTCTGCCATGAGTTAGTGATACCTACAACATCATACATTCCTGTCAGTAACTATTTTTTTGCTACAAGTTCATCCACCTTATTCTGCATACTGTATGCATTCAAATATGACACCCTTAGTCCTGTTTTCACCCTTTCAATTTTGTCCACTTTTTACATTGCAACTCACCCTGTTGACTGCAATTCTTCCCTATGAACAGCCTCTCATTGTTGGCAATCTCATTGCACACTGCCTCTGTTTGTAAGCCAACTACCTCATCCTCAGCCCTATCACTCCGGTTCCCAACCCCCTGCCAAATTAGTTCAAACCCTCTCAGATAGCTCTAGCAAAGCTGTACGTAGGGATATTGTGTTCAAGTGTAATCCATCCATTTTATACAGATCTGAAACCTTGTTGGATGTGGACTTGGCCAAAAGCAGCTGTTCTCAATTAATTCTCCCAGGTTCTGCCTAATGCTCTCATAATTTGCCCTGCTCCAGTTTAATACTCTCCCACGAGGTCCATCCTTATCCATAGCTAACTAATAACTTTATGAAACAACAACACACACAAAATGCTGGTGGAACACAGCAGGCTAGGCAGCATTTATAGGGAGAAGCGCTGTTGACGTTTCGAGCCGAGACGTCGACAGTGCTTCTCCCTATTGATGCTGCCTAGCCTGCTGTGTTCTACCAGCATTTTGTGTGTGTTGTTGTTTGAATTTCCAGCATCTGCAGATTTCCTCGTGTTTGCTAATAACTTTATGAGTTGTTGTCACTGTCCCCTGTGAAGTCACTGACCCACAGGAAGGTCGGTCACCACACTATTGTTTTTACACCTTTCCTTAATCCGCCTGCGTATCTGATCCTCAATGTCCTGATGGTTATTGGGGGTTCTGTAATGCAATCCCATCAGAGTGATTGAACCTTTCCTATCTTTGAGTTCTACCCATACAGACACATTGGACAAGCCCACTATTATATCATTAATTTGGTATCATCTCCATTATTTGCAAACTTACTCATCATGCCTTGTAAATTCACATCCAGATTCTTTATATAACAAACAGCAAATGTCTCAACATCCAACCCTGTGGGACACCACTAGTCACAGCCACCCAGTCAGAGAAACAATCTTCGACTATCACTCTCTGCTCCCAATTAGCTATCCCACCCAAGATCCCATTGATCTAACATTCCAGACTAGTCTGCCATGTGGGGCCTCTCTGGGCTTAAGTCCAGAAAGACAGCATCCACTATCCTACTGTCAACTTCTTGCAGCATGCCATTCGTTTCCATGGCCCTCAAAGTACTCTGCTTTTGGGGGGGGGAGGGGGTGTCACGTGATGACGTAGGGTCGAGATGTTGGGAATCCAGCTCCCTCACAAAAAGTAATGAAATAGGGTTTAAATGAAGAAGAGTTAACAAATATCTACTAGAAACTATTTATAAGTAACTCAGGATTATTTTCGGATATGGCTCCTAAACCGAAACAGAAGAAAGCTACTACTTCGAAGACTGCGCAAATCGGCGGGGAAAAAGGCCTAACCGTCTTGGCGAAGCCTCGGACTCAAGTTGGATCTCCTCGCGGTGAAGTGCATGGCACTTCTGATGATGCGGGACGGGAAGTTGCAGCAATGTCGGCGGTCTCTAAGAAGAAACGGCAAGAACAACGCATGCGCGAAAGTATGCATGAACAGATATTAACAAAACTACAAATCCCAACTACGGCTAGAAGTGAAACTGGAAGTGAATTGGAAGTAGAATCAGACTCTTTGGGAAATTCAGAGGAAGAAGAAGAGGAAAAGAAGGAAAAGATTAAAGGAGACATAAAAGATATCCTGATATATATTATGAATGAATTAAAAGCTATAAGAAGGATGCAGAATAAACTCGATAATGTGGTGGAAAAACAAGAGAAGATGGATAATAAAGTTAAAGAGATGGAAGTAAAAGTGGAAGAAAACACTGAAAGAATAGATAAGATAGAAGACAATAATCTTGCCTGGACAATAGAAAGAAAACAGATGTTGGAAAAAATAGATGCGCTTGAAAACTCTAGTAGATGAAATAATATCAAAATTGTTGGTCTCATGGAAGGTACAGAGGGAGAAAATCCAATAAAGTTCTTTCAAGAATGGATTCCGAAAATGTTGGAAATGAAAGAAAGAAGCCAAGTAATTGAAATTGAAAGAGCACGCAGAATTTTAAGACCAAGACCTCAACAAGATCAAAATCCAAGATCAATTTTGATAAAATGTTTAAGGTATCAAGATAAAGAAATGATCTTGAAGGCAGCTATTCAAGGTGCTAAAAAGAGAAATGGGCCATTGATAATAGGAGGGAAAAGAGTTTTTTTTTATCCAGACATAAGTTACGATCTTCTGAAGAGGCGGAAGGAATTTAATCCAGTGAAAAAATCTTTATGGGAAAAGGGCTATAAATTTTTATTGAGCTATCCAGCAAAATTGACAATTTTCCTGGATAACGAAGAAAGAAGATTTTTCATTGACTACCAGAAAGCGGAGAAATTTGTACAAGAATTACCTGATGTCCACGAAGAGAAGTAAAGAATTATAGGAATGAAATGGACTAATGATGAAGACTGAAATAAGGTTGGACTTGACGGACATTTATATAAAAAAATAGTTGAGGAGTATTAATTGGGAGTAGAGATATTAATTATTTTCTTTTTTTTTCTTATCTAATATATTTTCCTTTTTTTTTGCGGGGGAGCTGGAAGAGCTCCTGATTGATGGCTGTGAGTTTCACGTGTACAATCATGGCGATTGCCATGACCCGTAAAATGGGGGGGGGGGGGGGTAATGTTGTGTTCTTTTTATTCGCAACATTAGTGGGGGGGGTACTTTGTTTTTTTTTCTTATATATTAGTTATCTTTCTTCTATTTTTCTTCTTTTTTGCCTGGATGGTTGGGGAGAAACTATAGCAACATGGAGAATTTTAAAGAGTTCCCAAGGTATTATGAATGATTATTTTACTTAATTTTTTTAAGTTTTAATGTTAATGGAATTAATGGACCTGTGAAAAGAAAAAGAGTTTTAACATATATTAAGAAAATGAAAGGAGATATAGCTTTTTTACAAGAAACACATTTAACAGAAACAGAACATAAGAAATTAAAGAGGGATTGGGTTGGAAATGTCATTGCAGCTTTACTTAATTCAAAATCGAGAGGAGTTGCAAGGAGCATATGGGGATCCTTCGATATCCAGGCAATCTTTCTTTCTTTTTTTTCTTTCTTTAGATAAGGGTTAAGGGGGGGAGGGTTAATATTATTTTTCTCACTATTTTATCTTCACATTTATTCTTTGTAATTTTCTAAAATGTAATAAATATTTAAAAAAAGTACCCTGCTTTTTATAGAATGCAGGATGACTTCAGTCATCACTGCTTAGTCTGTCCTGCTGCAGCCCATTCAGATAATTGGACCTCATGAATATACACAAAGACCATTCACAGCATGATGAAGTGTAGCTGAAAATCATGTCAATTAAACACAGCATGTTTTATGCAATTTTCAAAATGTTAAACGGGCATGAAATAATCACATACAATTACCATACAATATGTATGTTTTCTGCCTACTCAATGTGCTCAATAAAGGCAAGAAACCTATATGCGTTTGATAACTTTCTAAACTTGTCATGACTGTTCCAGGATATCTCCAGCCTGATCCCAGGATACCTTGTAAAACTGATTTTAAAAACAAGAGATTCTACTGATACTGGAAATCTTGAACAATGCAGAAAATAGCTGGAGGAGCTCATTGAGTCAGGCAGTATCTATGGAGGGGGGAAACCAGACAGGGACCCTTTATCAGAACTGGGGAAAGGGGTCTAAAAGCCATAATAAGGAAGTGAGAGGAGGGTAAGCAGTACATATTGGCAGGTAGTAGGTGAGGCCATGTGAGGAGGAAGGTAAGAGGGTGGAGGAGGTGGAGTGAAGTAAGAAGCTGGAGGGTACAGGTGGAAGAGACAAAAGGCAGAAAAAGAAGCTGGTCCTCGGTAGGAGACCAGAAGCGTCCCATTGCTTTAAATGCCTTGATGTTAATATATCAGAGATCTGTCCTGCAACCAACACATCACAAAATGTCATCACAAAGAAGACACAATAATGCCTCTACTTTCTTAGAAGCTTGCAATGACACTGTATGTTACCAAAAACTTTGACAAGCTTCTATAGATGCACAGTGGTGTGTATCTTAATAGGATGCATCACGGCCTGTATGAAAACACCAATTCCCAGGAACAGAAAAGGCTACCAAAAGTGTGGCAAAGCATACAAAATGCTAGAGAAACTCAGCAGGTCAGGCAGCATCTTGTGAAAAGAATAAACAGTTGATATATTGGGCTGAGACCCTTCATCAGTTGACACCAATATTCTATAAATCCTTTTTCTCCTCTGACCTCAATTGCATCCCTTGTTAACACTCTGTCAAGTTTGACAACAGTTTGTTCCCACTGAACTCCAATGGCCATTCCCACTGTTCTTTGGTTACAGATTCTACAAAGCCAAATTTATTGTTTAGCTCACTATGGCTGTTAACAAATAGTTAGATCCTCTTCAGTTCTTCAAGGATTTTTTTAAGACCATAAGACCAAAAGACATAGGAGCAGAATAAGCCTATTCAGCCCATTGAGTCTGCTCTGCTATTCCATTATGGATGAATTATCATCCCTCTCAACCCCATTCTTCTGCCTTCTCCCCATAACCTTTAATGCCCTGACTAATCAAGAACATATCAACCTCTGCTTTAAATATACCAAATGACTTGACCTCATGGCTGCCTGTGGTAATGAATTCCACAGATTGACTATCATCTGGCTAGAGAATTTCCTGCTCATCCCTGTTCTAAATGGATGTCCCTCTATTTTGAAGCTGTGATCTATGATTCTAGACTTCCCCACAATAGGAAACAGCCCTCTCCACATCCATTCTATCTATGCCTTTTGATATTCAAGAGATTTCAATGAGATCCTCCATCATTCTTCTAAACTCCAGTGAGTACAAGCCCAGAGCTATCAAATGTTCCTTTCACTCCCAGAATCATTCCCATGAACCTCTGATTTTTCATTTTTCTTGCTGTTATGCATTTAATATCTCAGTAATATTTGAGTAATCTTGTAAATCTATTGTTTGATTAATAATCTTGTTCATTTGAATAGCGACTGAAAGAAGATTATAGCTGAGAGCTTAATGTCCAAGGATATGCTTAGTATCAAAAGGACAGGCAGGAAAGCAGAAGGGGTGGTCTTGCTCTACTGGTAGAAGATGATATCAAAACATTAGAAAGAGGTGAATGGGATTGGAAGGTGTTGAATCATTGTGGATAGAGCTAACAAATTGCAAAGGTAAAAAGGGTTATATTCAGACCCCTAGTGGTAAGGATGTGGTCTACAGATTACAGTGGAAGGTAGAAAATGCATGCCAAAAGGCAGTGTTACAATAGTCATGGGGGATTTCAATATGCAGATAGATCGGGAAAATCAGGTTGGTGCTAGATTCCAAGAGGGGGAATTTCAAGAATGCCTACAAGATGGCTTTTTAGAGCAGCTCATGGGATCAAGTTTTCCAGATTGGGTGTTGTGCGATGAACCAGAATTGATTAGTGAGCTTAAGGTAAAAGAACTCTTAGTGGCAAATGATCATAATATTAGTCACCTGAAATTTGAGAAGGAGAAGCTAAAGTCAGATGTATCAGTATTACAGTAGAGTAAAGGTAATTACAGAGTCATGAGAGAGGAGTTGGCCAAAATTAATTGGAAAGGAACACTGGACGGGATGATGGCAGAACAGCAACGGGTGGAATTTCCAGAAGCAATTCAGAAGGCACAGGATACATACATCCCAAAGAGGAAGAGGTATTTGAAAGGAAAGATGATACAACCATGGCTAACAAGAGGTCAAAACCAGCATAAAAGCCAAAGAGGGGACACATAATAGAGCAAAAAGTAGAAGTTAGAGGATTGAGATTTTAAAAACTAACAGAAGTCAACTAAAAAAGTAAGTAAGAAGGTAAAAATGGAATATGAAAGTAAGCTAGCCAATAATATTAAAAAGGATACCAAAGGATTCTTCAAATTATGTAAAGTGTAAAAGAGAGGCAAGAGTGGATAAGGGACTGCTGGAAAACAACAGTTCCTGGCCTTCTCCCCTGTAACCTTTGACACCATGTCCAATCAAGCATTTATCAATCTCTGCCTTAAATACACTCGCCAACCTGGCATCTACAGCTGCATGTGGCGACAAATTCCACAAATTCACCACCCTTTGGCTAAAGAAATTTCGCCACATCTCTGTTTTGAAAGGACGTCCCTCTATCCTGACACTGTGCCCTCTTGTCCTAGACTCTCCCACCATGGGAAACATCCTTTCCACAACTACTCTGCCTAGGCCTTTCAACATTTGAAAGGTTTCAATGAGATCTCCACCACTCCCCCATCCTTCGGAATTCCAATGAGAACAGACCCAGAGCCATCAAGTGTTCCTCCTATGATAACCCTTAAATTCCTGGAATCATCCTTGTGAACCTCCCCTGGACTCTCTCCAATGCCAACACATCTTTTCTAAGATAACGGGCCCAAAACTGTTCACAAAACTCAAGGTGAGGCCTCACCTGTGCCTTATAAATCCTCAGCTCTTGTAGTCTAGACCTCTTGAAATGAATGCTGACATGGCAATTGCCTTCCTCACCACCGACTTGACCTGCAAGATAACCATCAGGGTCATCTGAATAAGGACTCCCAAATTCCTTTGCATCTCAGATTTTTTGGATTTTCTCCCCACTTAGAAGATAGTCCACACATTTATTTCCACTACCGAAGTGCATGACCATGCATTTTCCAACATTGTATTTCATTTGCCACTTTCTTGGCCATTCTCCAAATCTGTCTAAGTCCTTCTGCATCCTACCTATTTCCTCATCACTACCTACCCTTCCACCGATCTTCATATCATCTGCAAATTTTGCAACAAAGCCATCTATTTCATCATGTAAATCATTTATATACAGCATAAAAAGAAGTGGTCCCAAAACTGACCCCTGAAAAACATCACTAGGCACTGGCAGCCAATCAGAAAAGGACCCTTTTATTCCCACTTGCTGCCTCCTATGAATCAGCCAGTGCTCTAAACATGTTAGTAAATTTCCTGTAATTGCATGGGGTCTCAACTTGGTAAGCAGCCTTATGTTTGGCACCTTGTCAAAGGCCTTCTGAAAGTCCAAATATGCAACATCCACTATATCCCCTTTATCTATCCTACTTGTGATCTCCTCAAAGAATTCCAATAGATTTGTCATGCAGGATTTTTCCTGAAGGAAACCATGCTGACTTTGTACTATCTTGTCCTGTGTCACCAAGTACTCCGTCACCTCATCCTTAACAATTGACTCACAACATCTTCCCAACCAAAGAGATCAGGCTAACTGGTCTATAATTTCCTTTCTGCTGCCTTCCTCCTTTCTTAAAGAGTGGAGTGACATTTGTAATTTTCCAGTCCTCTGGCACCATGTCAGAGTCTAAAGATCTTTGAAAGATAATTTCTAATGCCACCACAATCTCTAACACTACTTCTTTCAGAACCCTAGGATGCAGTTCATCTGGTCCGGGTGACTTACGTAACTTTAGGTCTTTCAGCTTTTTGAGCACCTTCTCTGTTGTAACAGTAACTGCACCCACTTCTCTTCCTTCACACACTACAACATCAGGCATACTAGTGTCTTCCACAGTGAAGAATGATGCAAAATACTCATTTTCTTCATCTGCCTGAACAGACAGAGGCATAATTGAGTTAAAGTTAGGAACGAAAGAGAGAGTGAAAAAATTGCAACATATAGAATTGCAGAATATGCAGCAAATCAGGTGACATATAAAAAGCCTGTCAGACAGACAAAAGTAAATGGAGTGCACAGGGAAGAGAAAAAGATAGTCAAGTTGCAGTTTCAAAAGAACTCTAATCTGCATGTTGTTGATAGAAAAAATCTGATAATAATGAGAGAAACAAGGACTAGGTAGCCTTCAGATTTACTAGCAATTGACAAGCAATACAACTTACACCAAAAGTGTACGGCAAATTAATTAAAATGGAATTGGACACTGGTTCAGCTGTTTCAGTCATTCCACAAAATGAGCTTGAACAACACTTCAGAGATGCTAAACTGAAGCCTGCTCAGTCCAGCTCAGAACGTTTACGGGAGAACAGATAAATCCTGTGGGAATGACATTAATGATAGTGAAATACCACAATCAACAAGCCACATTAAGCTTGTATGTGGTGAAAACAGGAGGACTAGCTTAGTGGGGATATGATTGACTGAGACAACTGCAATTTGATCAGAGATCCATCACAATTTGCATGCCACATCTCCTGCAATGATGGCATCTGAAAGCGAATTTAAGAAAGGTACTAGACAAAAACATCTCCATGCAGTACACCATGTTTGCTCAACGGAAGCAAGTAGGTGTGCCTCTGTGCCTCTGATTGTAAAGTATATTGGACCAAGGAAGGACTACGCTGCTCAGAGGAATCAGGGAAGTGATCTGGCTACAATAGTTTTTGTAGGCAACATATCCAAGAAAGTTTCAGATATGTTAATGATGCAGTTACTAGTGAAATATGGTTTGGTTTTAAGCTGGAAGAGAGTTCAAAGAGCTCCAGGAAAGTTGCAAGCATTTGACTTTTGTGAAGAACCAGAATATGCTCTGCATACATTGAAGTTATTACATGAACTTCAAATGGTGGACCAAAAGCCGCCTGGAAAAGTGAACATGAAGATCAAAGCCCCGCTGGATGAATGGAAGACCAAAAAGAAAGGAGTCAATGGAGTGTTACGTACCCCGTAACTGGGTCACTTACCAGCAAAGATAGAGAGGTCCGTTGAAGTCTGATGGTACTATTTTTAACAGTATTTATTTACAAAGGGGCACAAAAGTAAGGTTAATACAAACATTCAGATAATATACGTCGTCAATACTCAATCTAAAGCGCGGGTATAGTAATAATCATCAATAAGAAATGGCTCTATCATTTGTCTAGGGTATAATATATTGTCCGATGGAAATATATAAGTCTCTTAGTTCATGCAGGCTTTAGCCTTTGGGGACCGTTGGGTTTTCACTTGTTGGAGAGAGAGAGATTTGTGAGAAGAGAAACTTGCCCGGGTCTTTTGATGAGGCCGATCCGATGTGTCGGGGGAGTTGGTTCCCCGTTGTTAGTTCAAGAAAATCGTCTCTGTGGTATCAGCCACCGGCTCCCAGGCGAGGGAACCGAACGCACGTGACTTTCTTCCAATGGCTTCCCGCTATTACGGGATCGCTAGCGTTTCTTCTAGTGCGTCTGAGGGGCCGTCTCTACAGCCCCTCTTTTATCTGGACTCACGGGGTCTCAGATGTCAATCAGGTTGGGATGATGCAATCTCTCCCCGTCACCCAGCCCACGTTGCCCTGAGGGCTTGCACGTAGCCCAGTCCCCAATCCACAAAGGTGTCTCCAAGAGACAATGGCCGTTATCCGTGGCTTTGTCTTGCTGAGGGGCCAGGACACATTCCAAAACCTTGAGGATTCTCTCTCATTTCCTGGATCCAAGACCCAAATTAATAGCGATCTTGCGATTCTCAAGAAGGAGGGGGCTGCGGTCATAACAGGAGATACAAAAACAGAAGATTCATCAGATAATGTTGTGAATGAGGAAACTAAGAGGAGAGATTAAATTATAAAAGGCAGCAAGAGAAATATTAATAAGAGAATACTTCAATGAACTAAATGCACCTTCCCAAGATAAAGATTACACAAACTAGAAGAAAAAGGAAGAAGAATAAAGGTGTCCAGAGCTGTCAAAACCACTTGCTGCAGTCTTAGAGTCTCAACTCCTACAACCACCATGGAGGGGCCCCCAGAATCTGAGGTTGTTTTCACTGCCACAAGTCTCACCTGAAAAGCAGAGTGATCACCCTTGTCAGGAATGGTGTTATCCCACATGAGTAAGATAGTTTCCACAGTGATTAAATCTTTAGGCCTAAATAACACTATTTAAAAATTACTATGCTGTGGATGTCTGTATATAGTAGTTGTATTACATAATACAACATATTATATAATTATATACTATGTGTATATTGTTGAGATGGACTCTGCATTGAGTTGGAGTTTATAAGTAGGGAGTAGGGAGGAAGGTTGTGTATTTAATATGTTGGTAAGATTTGAGTAATCTTGTAAATATATTGTTTGATTAAGTATTTTCATTTCAATAATTCATCACAGATTATATGTATAAATATGTGAATTGCATGCATGGTCACACTACCATGTGATATGTCTGCACCTCAATTAAAGTAAACACAAAGTTAGATTCACATTGAAGATTTGTGTGTCTTCCTTTGAATTAGTTTAATGTTTTGAAATTACTTTATTCCTTCTACCAAAGTGGATGACCATGCACAATATTAGACCTGCCACTTCCTTGTCCTTTCTCCCAGTCTGTTGGCTCACTGCTTCCTCAACAGTAACTGCCTGTCAACGTATCTTCGCATCGTCTCCACAGTTGGTCACAAAGCCATCAATTCCATCATCCAAATCATTGAGATATAACATCAAAAGTAGTAATTCCAATACTGACTCCTGAAATTAGTCACCACAGCCAAACAGAATGGACCACCAGTATTCCCATATTTGGGATCCTGCCAGTCAGCCAATCTTCTATCCATGCTAGTATCTCTAATACAGTAGGCTCTTATCTTGTTAAGCAGGTCTTCTGAAAATTCAAATAAATAATATCCACTGACTATATTTTGTCTATCCCGATTGTTATTTCCTCAATTAATTCCAACAGAGTTGTCAGGCAAGATCTTCCCTTTAGGAAACCATGCTGACTTTGTCCCATTTTATCACATGCCTTCAAGTACCAACACCTTACCCTGAATAATAGAATCCAACATCTTCGCAACCACTGAAATCAGACTAACTGGCCTATAAATTTATTTCTTCTGCTTCCATCCGTTCTTAAAGAGTGAAGTGACATTTGCAACTTTCCATTTCTCCAGAACCATTCCAGAATCTAGTGATTCTTGAAAGATCATTACTAATGCCTGCACAATCTCTTCAGCTACCTCTTTCAGAACCGTAGAATGTAGTCCACATAGTCTAGGTGACCTATCTATCTTCAGAAGTTTCAACTTCCAAAGCACCTTCTTAGCAACTTCACTCACTTCTGCCCCTTGGCACATTCGAATTTTTGGCTAGTGTCTTTCACAGTGAAGACTGATGCAAAATACTTATTTTGATTGTCTGCCATTTCTATGTCCACCATTACTATCTCTCCAGCACCATTTTCCATGGTCTGATTTCCACTCTCACCTCTCTTTTACTCTTTATATATCTGAAAAACTTTTAATCTATTCTTTTATATTATTGGCTAGCTTACATTCATATTTCATCTTTTCTCTCCTAATGACTTTTTAATTGCCATCTGTTGGTTGTTAAAAGCTTCCCAATCCTCTAACTTCCCACTAATTTTTGCTACATTATATGCCCTTTCTTTTTCATTCATGCTGTCTTTGACTTCCCTTATCAGCCAGTTGCCTCATTCTCCCTTAGACCTCTTCTTGATCTTTGGGATGTCTCTATGCTGCACCTTCCAAATTGCTCCCAGAAACTTTAGCCATTTTTTTCTGTCATCATCCCTGCCAGTGTCCCCTTCCAATCAATTTTGCTCAGTTCCTCTCTCATGCCTGTGTAATTCCATTTATTCCACTATAATACAGATACACCTGACTTTAGCTAGTTCCTCTCTAACTTCGCGGTGAATTCTATCATATTATGATCACTGCCTGCTAAGAGTTCCTTTGCCTTAAGCTCCTCAATCAAATCTCTTTCATTACACAATACCCAATCCAGAATTGCTTTTGCCCCAAGTGGGCTCCACCACAAGTTGCTCTAAAAAGTAATCTCATAGGCATTCTCAAATTCCATCTCTTGGGATCTAGCACCAACCTGATTTTCCCAACTTACCTTCATATTCAAATAGGGAAAATCCCCCATGACTATAGTAATATTGTCCTTTATACATGGCTTCTCTATTTCCCATTGAATATATATAACTCCTATCAGGGTCTTTTTACCCTTTCAGTATCTTAACTCTACTCATATTGTTTCTCCATCTTCTGATCCTATATCACCTCTTTCAAAGGATTTGATTCCACTTTTTACCAACAGAACCATTCCCCACCATCTGCCTACCTGCCTCCTATTGATACAATGGGTATCCTTAGATGTTAAGCTCCCAACTATGATCTTCTTTCAGCCATTATTCAGTGATGCCAAAAACATCATATTTGCCAATCTCTAAATTGACTCCAAGATCATCTACCTTATTCCGTATACTACATGCATTCAAATATACCATCCCCAGTTCTGTACATCGCCCTTTTTATGCCATGAAAGCATAGTCTTTAGTGCAACACTATAATAGCTCAGGGATGTCAGGGTTCAGAGTTCCGTTCCTGTGTCCTCTGTAAGCAAGTTTTTACGTTCCTTTTCATGTGCTTGTGTGTTTCTTCCAGGTGCTCTGGTTTCCTCCCACAGTCCAAAGATTCACCAATCGGTAAGTAATTGGTGATTGTAAATTGTTCTGTGATTAGACCATAAGACCATAAGATCATCAGGTATAGGAGCAGAATTGGAGCATTTGGCTCCTCCATTTCATCATGGTTGATCCAATTTTCCTTTCAGCCCCAATCTCCTGCCTTTTCCCCGTATTCCTTCATGCTTTGAACGATCAAGGATCTATCAATCTCTACCTTAAATATACATAAAGACATCTCCACAGATGCATATGGCAAAATTTGGACTGCATCAGATTAAAGTAACAATTATTTCAATCTCTTTGCAATTGTGTAATGGAAATTATACTAAATTATCTTGAATCTTAAATCTTGAATTCCACTGGTTTAATTGTGCAATAAGAAAGAAGGAAAGTAAAATTAAACAAAAAAATCTACCTACAACCTCTCCCTCTCCTTGCCAAAGCCTGAGTTCACCATTCTAACACTGTCCCACTACCACAATGACTGCTCTGTTTAGATCTAACTTCTGTTTATTGACCCTTGCCAAGTGTCTAATCATGCATGATTCACTATCTCCTCGGAAACTATGGTACACAGACTGTCCTGACTGCCCCGTTCATTTCTTTTGACCTCTCCCACTATACAATCCAATATCTCCTCAGGAACTACTGTACACAAAATTAGTAATTTTCTGTTAAAAAGTTTTGTTTCTCCAACAAATACTGAGAAGATTGACCACCAATTTCTGCACTTTGGCTGAAGTCACAGATTTCAAAGTTCAATGTAAATTTATTATCAAAGTATTTATGTCCATATACAAGCCTAAGATTTGTTTTCTTGCAGGAAAACTCAATAAATCCAAGTGCCACACACACAAAATGCTGGTGGAACACAGCAGGCTAGGTAGCATCTATAGGGAGAAGCGCTGTCGACGTTTCGGGCCGAGACCCTTCGTCAGGACTCAAGAGCCAGAATAGAATCAATGAAAAACTACACTCAACAGGATGGACAAACAGTCTATGTGCAAAAGACAACAAATTGCAAATACAAAAGAGAAAAAAAATACAAAATAGATAATCAATAAATATCAAGAACATGAGATGAAAAGTCCTTGAAAGTGAATCCACAGGTTTTGGGAACATTTCAGTGATGGGGCAAGTGAAGTTGAATGAAGATATCCCCACTGTTTCAAAAACCTAATAACTGAGGGGTAATAACCGTTCTTGAATCTGGTATTGAGGGTCCTAAGGCTCCTACACCTTCTTCCTGATGGCAGCAGCGAGTAGAGAGCATGACTTGGTGGTGGGGGTCCCTGTTGATGGATGCTCCTTTCCTCCAACAACGCTCTGTATAGATTGCTCAGTGGAGGGAAGAACTTGACCTGTGATGGACTAGGCTGTATCCACTACTTATTGTAATATTTTCCATTCAAGGTATTGGTGTTTCCATACCAGACTATGATGCAACCAGTCAATATAGTCTCCATCATATATCTATAGAAATTTGTCAAAGTATTAGATGTCCTACCAAATCTTCACAAACTTTTAAAGTGTACTTTCTTCATAATTGTGCTTTTGTGCTGGGCCCAGGACAGGTCCTCTGAAATAATAACACCGAGGAATTTAAAGTTGCTGACCCTCTCCACCTCTGATCCTCCAATGAGGACTGGCTCATGGACCTCTTGTTTCCTTCTCCTGAAATCAATAATCAGCTCCTTGGTCTTGAGTAGGTGGCTGTTGTTACGGCACCACTCAGCTATATTTTCAGCCTCCCTCCTATCTGCTGATTTGTCTCTATCTTTGGTTCAGCCTATGACAGTGGTTTTGTCAGCAAAGTTAGATGTGATGTTGGAGATGTGCTTAGCCTCACAGACATAAGTGTAAAGTGTGTAGAGCAGGAAGCTAAGCACACAACCTTGTGCTGATGGAGATTTTGAAGGAGATTTTTTTACCCATCTGAACTGACTGGGGGCTGCAAGCCTCGGTTTCATCTCCACCTTCCTTTGCAATTCCACCCTGGTTTTTCAGGTGCTGCTGCAGAATCCGTCACCTTTTCTTTATCCTTCATTACAAGAATGTAAGATTAAAACTTACCACGAGTAGGTTGGCACCCTGGCTAGCGTGAAACTTCTGAATGCCATCATAGGAGGGTCAGCACTTGTTTAATTTGATGCCCCGCATGAGGGCTGAAAATCAACGTTACTCATGTTGGAGTTCTATCCTCCAACCTCTGTCCAGTAACATGATTTTGCATGTGCTGTCTTCAACCATAACTGGCAATTCAGCTTTTTAAAAATTGTAAACAGTGCATCGCAACTCACTCCATGTCTGTAGTGTCAGTGTGCTATTGGCACTGTAGTGCTGTTGTTAATAGGATATTGGTGAACCTTTTACTGTATATGTCTCTTCCCATGGCTGAAGAAGCTATAAAAATACTGTCTCCATAAAAATCTCAAAGTTCTCACCATACTTTTCATGGCAGTCTTAAGATAGTTAACACACACAAGACAATCTACAGATGCTGGAAATCCAGAGCAACCCACACAAAATGTTGGAGGTACTCAGCCGGTCAGGCAGCATCTATGGAAAAGAGTCAACAGTTGACATTTTGGGCTGAGACCCTTCTTCAGTTGTTGGCATTTACCTATCAGCTACATCCTGTGGCATGAAATGCAGTTTAAATTGATTTCCTCATCGTTCTCATTTCCTACAGTAATCCACAGAACACAACTCAGAGCTTTCGTCAGAAATGTTGTTCCTTACTAACACACAAGATGTTCTAGGAACTCAGAGAACCTATGAAGGGAAATAAACAGTCAGCATTTCAGATCGAGACCATTTCCATAGATGAATCCTTGCCATGTAAATCCTTAGGACTGCTATTGACTGCTTTCTCCAATACTTGGTCAGCATTTGCAGACTAGCACTGCATGTCACACCTTAATATAATGAAAACATTGAGTTGTTGTGAATGGACATGATTGAACTGAATAGTGGTCTTCAAAGTAATAACAGCCTTCCCACCAAGAATCCCCTTTGTGGTCACATGACTTGGACCTTAAACAGGAGAACCTGATGTTGCTGCAAATGTGGTTTTACTCACAGTGCGCAAGTGCAGATTTGCCTTCTGCACCAACCAAGGTCTTCTGTAGCTCATCCTCGATGCATTTATTTGCAAGGTGTAGCGTGAAAGGTCAACACTATTTGCAGTCGAAAGCTGCTACCATGCATTTGTTATCAATTGGCCTGTTTGAAGAATGCTGCGGCCCTCCTGGCACATGGTACCAGCTTCCGGCATTAAAGTACTGCTATCGTATAAATATCGTGTGCGTGTGGCTCTCTGGTCTCTTGCTTTGGGGGCCACATTGACAGACTGCGGTTCTGACCAGTGCCATGGAAAGGTTGGAAGTGTACTGCAGATAGCAGGGCCATGGGCACACTTGGATAAGTATCTGTGTAATTTGAATGTTTCAGTCAATATTTTACTCTTTGTCTTTGTTTTGCTAATACATAGGTACAATATTTAATGTAATTTTCAGAAATGTCTTCTGTCCCGTTTAATAAATCCACAAATCTGCTTCTGTACAACCCAAGGGCATACGTGAAGCAGTCTAGAACCAGGGTAAAGTTACAGTGCTGGAGCAAATTCTTTAATCCGGGCTTTTAACTGTGGATTACAAATTGATAACATAAATAATTTCTCAGTGCACTGCTTTAAAATGGCTCCGTAATAAAACAACAACTTAATGAACTGCGCATTGGCCAGCTGTGAGGTATCAGAGAAGAGTGAGTGATAATGATACAAAGTCATCTGGGAGATACAAAGTCATTCTCAATTAGAAAAGGGTTTCTGATCATCCTGGGATTTCAAAATCTTGATAAGATTTCAGACACAAAAGAAATAAGGCATAAAGCATGCTTCATGCTGTGAGGCATCTCGGCCACTTTTTAGTTTTTCCTTTTGTTCACCTTGACTGTATAGACTAGTGGTCACCAACCAGTTAATCGTGATCGAATGGTCGATCTTTGAGACTTTCCCAGTACATCCCGAAAAAAAATGAAAAATAAATACACAAATGCATTATGCCCAATAAACCTTTTGATGCAAATATGTAGTAACTTCTACTTTGAAAAAGGACTACTCAACAATTTCATGCCCAAAAGGAACAACTTTATCTAGGACGGTAAAACGATATTCACATACAGAGGTTTTCATTAATGTGCACCTGGCAGAAAAGACCGGAAGTAAAACCCCGCAACCCCAGAAATAATCTCTCTTTACAAACAGTTTCCGCAGCAGGAGTATTGCTATTACCATGATCCTAATTGGTATTAACTTATCTTTATAATGCTCACATTACAACCCTTCTCCCACTTTAAATTCCAACATTCCCCAAATGTACAAGAAACAGGAAACAAAAACAGTGGTGTCATTAGCTTGTGTACCCCTGAAACTTATACTAGTGTCTCAGTAAGTTTACCAATACCAGGAAAGTTGAGGAGCTGAAGTCGGGGTTGAAGGCCCAGCAAACGTGCTGCTCAGAGGACGTGGATCTACAAGCGTGAAAGGACTTGTCACTCTGTGAATATTTTTTCACGACAGTTTGATGAATCCCTGGATGTAATGCAAACAGCTCAGCTTGTTGTATTTGTCAGAATGGCTTTCCAGGATTTTACAAAAAAGGACTTCTTCACTCCTTTGCAGTTAAAGGAGAGAACAAGAGGTGAGGATATTTACAAAGAGTTTTTAAAAAAGCCTGTGAAAATGACGTCCCCATTCATAAACTGGTGGCAATTACTACTGATGGGGCCCCAGCAATGCGCGGTGTACGTGTTGGTTTTTATAGCGCTGTGTCATAATGACCCTGATTTTCCCGACTTCCTGGATTATCACTGTGTGATTCATCAGCAGGCCTTGGCTGGGAAGGTCGTGGACTTTTCTCATGTAATGACACTGGTGTTCAAAATGATAAACTTGATTCGAGCAAAAGCGCTTCAGCACCGCTTATTCAAGGCATTATTAGATGAGCTCGATGCCGCTATGGCCTGTTCGATATGCTAGTTACAGTGTTTTCTTGGTTACATTAATTTGAAAGTTTGACAAAAGCATTTTATGTAATTAAAATACAATCAGCCCAAATAAAGCGCCTCAACTTGGAAGTACAATCTGAGCTGTTTTTTCTCTAAATGATTTAGTAGGTCGATCTTGCCTTTCACTAAGGCCGAGGTAGAGGATCTTGGGCTTAAAAAGGTTGGTGACTACTAGTATAGACAATGGCACCAATGAACAAATACACCCCTATGAGTATGCAACTTTATTGCTTGTTTCCAGTTATTTAGTTAATCTATTATTCAATGTACAATTATTCCCTTATCCCAGGAATATCCAGCTTCTCCATTCCTGATGAAATGTCAACTATTTATTCCTTTCCACAGTTGCTGCCTATCCTGCTGAGTTCCTCCAGCATTTTGTGTGAGTACTCTGGATTTCCAGCATCTGCAGCATCTTTTTGCATTTCCATTTATCTTACAAAGCATTCTCATCAAATACTGCCTGAAAGTCAATACAGTATACACAATGTACACCATCATTGGCAAATTCTGCTGAGTCCTTTAGGAATTCCTGTAAATATTTTCTAAAAGCAATGGGCAAATTCTACAAATTATCACTCCTACAGAGATTGTCAAATAGAAAAGAATTGCAGACGATTGGATATACAAGACAATCTACTCCCGTTCTTCCTAATTTTCCATTTGTCAGCTTTAATAACTTGAATCTGTGCTTTGGCCGCGGTAATCTCTGTTCTATGGTCCCTGGGAAGTGGTGCCTTCATTTTATGTCCTCTTCTGTCGTTATGAAATCATTAAATTTCCTCTTTAAGCTACCTTTTGCTGAAATTCCTCTTGCTGAATTTCCTTTATACTTATTAATATGAACAGAGGCTTTTGGCTTCTATGTCAATTTAACTTGGTGAGCTCTGCTTTTTTTTCTGAGTTATAGTGTGATTGGGTTTGAGCTACTCTCTGGGGCCAGTCATTATAAGGGCTGATTTCACAATGATGGATATCACTAATGTTGATGGCATAACAGTTTAGGGTGGTTCCCTTATCAAGCAAGAAAAATATATTTCTATTATATCTTTTCCCATTGCTTAATCTCAGGGCAGGGTTTAGGTTTCCAGAGCCAAGATAAAAGGTATGCCAGTTGCACAATCTCTCTCAGCAGTCTTGAGGTAATGAAATCATCTTGGCCAAGTTACAAAATCATTGAGAACTGGAAGAAAACTTTAACAGGGTGTAAAGTGAATATACGTTCAAAGTTGATATCAGTTTGAAGTATTAACTGAAGGGAAAGAGCACTCTCTTTATATCTTAATAATTGAATTTTGGTGAAACAGTGATTCACTAAGTTAATTTTTAATTTATTGTTCTGATTTTATCTTCTGAACCCTATGTGCCAAAGATGGAGATGTAACATACTGTATTATTTCACACATTTGCGTTATTATTGCAGCCATGGCCATGGCTTTCAGTTCTCAGAGGAGAAGCAAGATCTACAGTGGTAATGAAACGGAACTGTGTGTTTATTATCTCAGGAGGCTAAATTGTACCCATCCATATCTAAAACTAAGTGTGCACAGACTGAGGCACATGTCACACACATCAGAAAAACATCTGTTACACATTCACAATGTAGACAGTGACAACAATGTGCAATGTCCTAAGCCTTAAGTCAACTTTGAGTGACTTCAATTGTTCTATTAGACAAGGGAACACTGCTCAGAAACTCTGTTATGTTGGTTCTTCAGCTACCAAGTCTCTCAATTCAAACTCCATTGCTGTTTCCAACAGAAGGTATATACCTAGTTATCTGGGTAAACTGATTCATTCTTTTCATCCATGGCAACCATGCAGAACTAGAGGAGAAACTATGACAGATTCACCATCAATAGTGCAGAAACTGCAGCACTGAAGTGGACAATGGACAAGGAATACAATGGTCTGTACATCTTGGAGTTTAGAAGAATGGTGGGGGGGGGGGTGAGAGATCTTATTGAAACCTTCTAATTACTGAAAGACCGAGATAGATTGGACGTGGAGAAGATGTTTCCCCTTGAAGATAGAGATAGGTTGGACATGGAGAGGATATTTTCCCTCAAACAGAATTCTAATTTCAGAGAGCATTCTTTTAATGGTTAATTTGTTTATGACTGAGATGAGGAACAATTTCTTCACTAAAAAGGTGGTGAATAATTGGAATTCTCTACCACATGGGTAGTAATGACTAAGTTGTCGTGTTCATTAATTAAAGAGATCGACAGATGGCTGAACGTTCAGAGGTTATAAGGATAGTGCTAGAAAATGATGCTGAGGTAAAAAACCAGCCATGATTTTAATGAATGCTGGAACAGACTCAAGGGGCCAAATGAGACAGAGCCATATTTAATGAATTTTAAACACAGGCACTTTTTTTACCTAAGCCCATTGTAATTTATTGAGACCATCTACATAGCTTATTGTACACCCTAAAATCCTATCATTGGCAAATATGGACACTCATTTCTCTGCTTTGTCTTATTATTAAATTGTTCTTTGTCACTCTTAATGATCCAAAATAGACCTTAGAAATTCACTGTCCTTGAGCTGTTCTAATACCCCAATATATGTCACAATTAAACCCTCCCATTATGATCATGCTGCTTTCGATGTGTTTGTTTGATGTCTAACTTTACACCTCTTGCCACAGCTAATAACAGTTCTATAGACATCTCCTAGCAATCCCACATCCTTTACACTTCACCTCTTCATCTCTTCCCACTGACTGCAGAACTGTTTCCTTTGCTCTAAATATGTCTTTTGCTGTCACTGCAGAATTTCTTCTTTAATGTTCTTTAATACTTTGCTTGATCTGCAAACAAACAGTCCTATTTTAATTAAATATCACTTACAATTGTTTACTTCCATTTTTATATTGAATATATGTAGATTATTTCTGGCTTATCTTTGTAGTTTTCATCCTCATATTAAGTTTTTCACAAATCTTGTTTCAAAAATTTCTCTTTAACTAATTCATATTTTATGTTTTATTACATATTCTCTTTCCTGCATTGTATGGTCTTGTACCTTTGGTTCTTCATAATGCTATAAGGTCCTGATGAATGATGAATGTTCAAATTAGGAATTGGAATATTGTCATCACATGTACTGAAGTACAGCGACATGCTTGTCATTGCATATGGTTCATACATATCAAATCATTACACAGTGCATTGGAGTCATACAAGATAAAACAATTACACTGCATCCATTGGTAACATGCTGTGGCATCCTGTTTCAGGACTGTAATTGGAAAAGTACTTATTTAATTAATTTTAATCTCTGTAAAAATGAAAGTTTCGATCTGAGCTTTACGTAAGTTGTTAGAATCTGAATTTTCAAACCAAATTAGTAAATCTTATATCAAATGTGTTAGCAATTTATCACATAACCATTTGTCCAAATATTTTGTATAAATGTGCTTCTTGTATTTTTCTACATACAAAAGTAACTATGTCAGAAGTAATTCATTAGTTGCACATCACTTTGGAACATTGTAAGCGTTGAACTGTTCTCAACAAAGGCAAGATTGGAGCACAGAAGGTTGAGGGGGGACTTGATAGAGATATTTAAAATTATGAGAGGGATAGATAGAGTTGACGGGGATAGGCTTTTTCCATTGAGAGTAGGGGAGATTCAAACAAGAGGACATGAGTTGAGAGTTAAGGGGCACAAGTTTAGGGGTAACACGAGGGGGAACTTCTTTACTCAGAGAGTGGTAGCTGTGTGGAATGAGCTTCCAGTAGAAGTGGTAGAGGCAGTTTTGAAATTGTCATTTAAAAAAAGAATTGGATAGGTTTATGGACAGGAAAGGAATGGAGGGTTATGGGCTGAGTGCAGACTAGGTGAGACTAAGCGTTCGGCACGGACTAGAAGGGCCGAGAAGGCCTGTTTCCATGCTGTAATTGTTATATGGTTATATGGTTATAAGATCCTTTAAGTCCCACTTGATAAGTCAAGTCAAGTCACTTTTATTGTCATTTCGACCATAACTGCTGGTAGAGTACATAGTAAAAATGAGACAACGTTTTTCAGGACCATGGTGTTACATGAAACGGTACAAAAACTAGACTGAACTACATAAAAAACAACACAGAGAAAAAAAAAACAACTACACTATACTACAGACCTACCCAGGACTGCACAAAGTGAGCAAAACAGTGCAGGCATTACAATAAATAATAAACAGGACAATAGGGCAGTAAGGTGTCAGTCTAGGCTCTGGGTATTGTGGAGTCTGATAGCTTGGGGAAAGAAACTGTTACATAGTCTGGTTGTGAGAGCCCGAATGCTTCGGTGCCTTTTCCCAGATGGCAGGAGGGAGAAGAGTTTGTATGAGGGGTGCCTGGGGTCCTTCATAATGCTGTTTGCTTTGTGGATGCAGCGTGTACTGTAAATGTCTGTGATGACGGGAAGAGAGACCCTGATGATCTTCTCAGCTGACCTCACTATCTGCTGCAGGGTCTTGCGATCCGAGATGGTGCAATTCCCGAACCAGGCAGTGATGCAGTTGCTCAGGATGCTCTCAATACAATCCCTGTAGAATGTGATGAGGATGGGGGGTGGAGGTGGGAGATGGACTTTCCTCAGCCTTCGCAGAAATTAGAGCCGCTGCTGGGCTTTCTTTGCTATGGAGCTGGTGTTGAGGGACCAGGTGAGATTCTCCGCCAAGTGAACACCAAGCAATTCGGTGCTCTTAACGATCTCTACCAAGGAGCCATCGACGTTCAGTGGGGAATGGTCGCTCTGTGCCCTCCTGAAGTTAACAACCATCTCTTTTGTTTTGTTCACATTCAGAGACAGGTTGTTGGCTCTGCACCAGTCCATTAGCCGCTGCACCTCCTCTCTGTAAGCTGACTCGTCGTTCTTGCTAATGAGACCCACCACGGTCGTGTCATTGGCAAACTTGATGATGTGGTTCGAGCTGTGTGTTGCAGCACAGTCGTGGGTCAGCGGAGTGAACAGCAGTGGACTGAGCACAAAGCCCTGGGAGCCCCCGTGCTCAGTGTGATGGTGTTGGAGATGCTGCTCCCGAACCGGACTGACTGAGGTCTCCCAGTCAGGAAGTCTAGTATCCAGTTGCAGAGGGAGGTGTTCAGGCCCAGTAGGTTCAGCTTTCCAATCAGTTTCTGAGGGATGATTGTGTTGAATGCTGAACTGAAGTCTATGAACAGCATCCGGATGTATGTGTCTTTTTTGTCTAGGTGGGTTAGGGCCAGGTTGTGGGTGATGGCAATGGCATCGTCTGTTGAGTGGTTGGGACACTACGCAAACTGCAGGGAGTCCAGTGAAGGGGGCAGCAGGGTCTTGATATGCCTCATGATGAGCCTCTCGAAACACTTCATGATGATGGATGTGAGTGCAATGGGATGATGATGGATGGTGGCGGCCTTGAAGCACGTTGGAACGATGGCATTGCTCAGGGAGATGTTGAAGATGTCAGTGAGAACATCTGCTAGCTGGTCTGCACATCCTCTGAGCACTCTACCAGGAATGTTGGCTGGTCCAGCAGCCTTCCGTGGGTTGACCCTGCACAGGGTTCTTCTCACATTGGCCACGGTGAGACACAACACCTGGTCATTTGTAGGAGGGGTGGACTTCCTCGCCGCCATGTCATTTTCCACCTCAAAATGGGAGTAGAAATTATTCAGCGCATTTGGGAGGGAAATTATCTTCATGAGAAATTAGACTATTTGCTGCAAAGGTTTACTTTCCTTGCAATTGCTCTTACCTTCCTGTTCCTTGTTCTAGAAAAGAAATCAAGAAAAGTCTTTGCAGTTCTGTGGGAAAAAGCAATGGAAACTAAATATTAACACATCTGAGAGCAACGTAGAAATATTAGAGTAGACATTAATGTACCAGACATTAGAGTAGAAGTCAAAATCTAAACTTCAGTCCTGAAGTCTTACATGTGCTCTCATTAACACAGACTATCCACCTTCTGCAACAGTGATGTGGGAATAGATTTACAAAATTCACCTCAGCATTTTCTTACATGAGAGGCATATAATAAATGACCAGCAAACCCAGGATAGATCAGCCATCCAAATGGCAGAAGTGAGACCAAGAGTCAGATCAAAGTCTGGAACTACAATTTTCAGAGATGGACTGAATGGCTTTTTCCTTGATCTTTTTTTACCTGTTATAAACATATTAATTTTCCTTTTTTAGGTGTATGGTATAGAGTTTTATATTTCTCATTTGACCTAAAGAAAAGGACTACAGCCAAGAATAAGTTGTTTACGCAGGTTTCCAAAATTAGGTATTCACTTATTCTTTGTGATAATGGATCCCTGGCGCTTTCATGCTGCATTTAGAGTAATTCTAGAATTATCTGTGTAACCTGCCAGTGGTAATTTGATAATTCACAAGTGAGTATTTTACTTCTGAGAACAATGACTCTAGCAGGCAATGTAAATATGTACTCCCAAAGCATTAACGTGATATATTTAGCTATTTTAGTGAATTGATACGTTTACCATCAACTATATAAGTGGTATTAGAGAATACAGAACAAACTGTTTGATTATATAATCTAATTTACTAATTTACTGGCATGCAAATCTCCAGCCTGGAAAAATACTAACTGTGATTCTGATATGAAAATGAACTAAAGACAATGAAGAAGAAAAACTAAAATATCAGAAAAAAATAGAGTATTATGTCACCAATGGGTCATTATGGAAGTTCTTTCATAAATGAGAAACATTCATAAATCACATTCTCTGCAAGGATTATGATTGCCTTTGGTTTGAATGAAAGAACGTTTGTAATACACTGTGAATGAGAACGGAGATTCGCAGACTGTTGAGGGTCAGATCTGAGGCATCCATGACCAGTAATCCGGAACTATACAAGAAGTCCAAGTACAACCCGTGAAAATCTATTTTAAAACCGAGAAAACAATTCCAATTGAATTGTTGCACAGGATCGTAGTAAGCTGCAGAGTGTTGTAAAATCAGTCAGCTTCATCACAGGCACTAGCCTCCATAGTATCCAGGACGACTTCAAGGAGCTGTGCCTCAGAAAGGTGGCATCTATCATTAAGGATCCCAACACCCAGGGCATGCTCTCTTCTCACTGTTACCATCAGGAAGGAAATATAGAAGCCTGAAGGCACACTCTCAGCGATTCAGGAACAGCTCCTTCCCCTCTGCCATCCGATTTCTGATTGGACACTGAGCGCATAAACACTACCTCACTACCTTTTATTTCCTAATATTTGCACAACTTACTTATTTTAACCATTGTATATATATACACACACTTACTGTAATTCACAGTTTTCTTTTTCCAGTTTATTATCATGTATTGCACTGTACCATTGTACCAAAGTTAACAAATTTCACAACATATGCTGACGAGACTAAACCTGATTGTGATTCTGATTCTAGAGCAACACACACAACATGCTGGAGGAACTCAGCAGGCCAGGCAGCAACTATGGAGAAGAGTAAACAGTCAACATTTTGGGCTGACACCCTTCATTAGGATTGGAAAGAGAGAGGAGAAGTCAGTGGAAAAAGGTGGAAGGAGGGTAGGAAGAAGTACAAGTTGGTGGGTGATAGGTGAAATTGGGAGAGAGAAGCGGAGGTGAAGTAAAGAGATGGGAAGTTGATTGGTGGGAGAGATAAAGGGCTGGAGAAAGGGGAATCTGATAGGAGAGGATAGAAGACCATTGGAAAAAGGGAAGGAGGAAGAGCATCAGAGGGATGTCATGGGCAAGTAAGGAGATAAGGTTGAGAGAGTGAAACAGGAATGGGGAATGGTGAAGGGGTGTGGAGAGACATTTACTGGAATTTTGAGAAATTGATGTTCATGCCAACAGGTTGGAGGCTACCCAAACGGAATATAAGGTGTTTCTCCTCCAACCTGAGCGTGGCCTCATTGCAGCAGTAGAGGAGGGCATGGATGGACATGGCAGAATGGGAATGGGAAGTAGAATTGACACGAGTGGACGCCGGGAGATCCAGCTTTTTCTGGCAGACTGAGCATAGGTGCTTGGCAAAATGTTCTCCCAACCTACATCGGGTCTCACCGATATACAGGAGGCCACACTGGGAGCACCGGACACAGTAGATGACCCCAACACATTTGCAGGTGAAGTGTCGCCTCACCTGGAAGGACTGTTTGGGGCCCTGAATGGTAGTGAGGAAGGAGGTGTAGGGTCAGGTGTGGCACTTGTTCTGCATGCAAGGATAAGCACCAGGAGGGAGATCAGTGGGGAATGACGAGTGAACAAGGAAGTTGTGAAGAGAGCGATCCCTGTGAGAAACAGAAAGTTGGGGGGAGGGAACCTGCTGGGATTACATGCTATATCAGGTGCTCCTGGGATGGAATCCTGTATATTGGTGAGACCCGACATAGATTGGGAGACCATTTTGTTGAGCATTCTAACGCTGTCCACTCCAACAATGTCCGCTCATCTTTAACCTTGCTTCTTTTTATTGGCCCTTGTTAAGTTACTATTAGACTGAACAATCTCTCATTCTGCAGACAAGTTCTGATAGGTCACAATTGCTTTTTAAAACTGGCACATAAAGTCCGCAAGGAACTGTCTCCAACTCGCTCTGTGATCTCCCACCACGCCCTGCTCACTTTTTAAAACTAGTATGTTTAGCAACCACTATGCACTACATATAGTAGCACTATGCACTACATACAGTCTAAGAAAGGAGTAAACGTAGAGTTACATCAAAAATATAATATCTCCCAGGCCTCTGAGTGTCATATCCTGTATACTGATGGTACGTGGATGTTGTCAGCAAGAACTAGTTCACAGCAGTCCCATCATCATGTACTACTGCAGCCACAGTGAACACACTCCAGCTTGCCTTCCACCGAGCAAACACTGGAGGCAGCACTGATGGCAGGGACTAGCCTTCAGCCCAGGATGGACTCCAGCATGCATTCCTTGCCTTTGCTCCCTCCCATGCTGCCTCTGGCATCTCTCCCTGGGCGGTTGCAACAGGCAACCACATGGCAAGAGGGCCCAGTCCACGCTACAAACGAGACAACACAGCTCACCCGCCGTCAGTCTTACCAATGAACCAGTGAAATAGGCTTGCAACATTCTACGTTACCAAGGCGCTGTCTCAGCAATCTATCATTAAGGATCCCCACAATCTGGGTCAAGCCCTCTGCTCACCATCAGACAGGAGACATAGAAATCTAAAGTCCGACACTACAAAGATCAGTAGGAGCAACTTTCTGATAACCATCAGATTCCTGATCTGACATCCACAAATCTAATCTTCCCTCAGCAACGGAGCACCACAGGCCACCTCCTCTACTACCTTGACCTTGTCATTGATCGTGTTTTTTTTGCACCTATTTCTTGTTTTACACCATCATTTAAAATAATTTGTGTATAATGTACACTGAATGCTTTTTGAATGCCTGTGATTCTGCTGCAAGATAGTTTTTCATTGTACATTTTACATTTTATAGTCATAACAGCTTTTAAAAGATATTGGATTAATAAATGGATAGAAGGGGTTTATAAGGATATGGGCCAAATATACGCAAATCCTATGAATTTGGTGGACAACATAATTGGCATGGACAAGTTGGAGAGGGGCATGTTTCCACACACTTTTACTCTATAACCTCTACCTCTCCATACTTGTGCCTACGACAATGTACTTGCCTTGACTTGACTTGAGTAATCTTCTTTGGCTGTAAATTTTTATTGGATATATTTGAACCTATATTAGTAACGGCTTGTTCGATGTAAAGCTTACTGCATTGTAGAGAAAGGAGGTAGAGAGGTTAGTGACATGTTGTCATGACAACAACCATTCCCTCAATGTCCGCAAAACAAAAGAGCTGCTCATTGACTTCAGTAGGTGTGAGGTGGGGGTGGAGAGCAGTGCACAGCAGTGGTGCTGAGGCTGAGAGGATTGAGAGCTCATGTTCCTAGGAATGAACATTGCCATTAACCTGTCCTCGACCAACCATTTGGGCACCATCGCCAAAAAGACTCACTAACACCTCTACTTCTTCAGAATGCTAAAGAAATTTGGCATGTCCCAGTCAACCCTTACCAACTTCTATCAATGCACCATAGAAAGCATCCTATTTTGATGCATAACACCTTGGTATGACAACTGCCCTATCCATGACTGCGAGAAACTGCAGGGAGTTGGTGACATAGCTGAGCACATCATGGAAACTAGCCTCTCCTCCAGGGACTCTATACTTCTTGCTGCCTCAGTAAAACAGCATAATCAAAGACCCCATCGACCACAGACGTTCTCTCCTCTCCCCTCATCCATCACCCAGAAGATGCAAAAGTCTGAAAGTATGTGCCACCAGGTTCAAGGACAGCTTTTATAAGACTATTAAATTGTTCTGTATTATAAGATAGACCCTTGGACTGTTATTCTCAGAATCTACTCATTATGATTTTGCAAATTATTGTTTACCTGCCCTGCACTTTCTCGGTAGCTCCTACACTTATTCCGCATTCTGATAGTTTTACTTTGTTCTATTTCAGAGCACTCTGACTTGATCTGTATGAGCTGTATGTAAAACAGCTTTTCATTGTATCTCAGTACTTGTGAAAATAATAAACCAATTTCAATTCCAATGTAACAAACAGATATTGAAACATAACAGAAACAAACAAAAACAAAGCAATTTGAGTTAGGTGAAGTACTATTCAAATAAAAGAGCAGAGTAATAAGCATATGAAAATAATTGTGAAATTATAGGAACAAGTCTGAAGAAAGAATTGCACTTTATATACAGACATATTCTGTTTGTAAACACAAAGAGCTGGAGGAACTCAATAGGTTAGGCAGCTTTCATAGAAAAGAATAAAGAGTCAACCCTGATGAAGAGCCAAGACCTTCATCAGGAATTCAATCATTTGTGTGTTACTTTGGGTTTTCAGCATCTGCAGAATCTCTTGTGTTTCTATCTGTAAATGTTGGTTATGTATTTAAATCAGAACTTAGTAGGTAGAAAAGTTAAATAAAAGGCATGGAAGAAGATTGCTGATTTGGTTCAAAATGAAATATGTAATGACACAGTTCCTTTCCTGATCTCAGAGCATCTCAAGATGCTACACAGTCCGTTTGAATTATTTTTGGATTATATTTGCAATAGTTTGTGGTAATTAGAGAAGGATTCTGTTAACTCCATTTCACACTCCATGGATGCCATCTAACCTGCACTGTGTTTCCACATTCTCTGTTTTAATCCAGATTTCCACAATCTTGCGTATTTTAGTGGGTAAACTGAACACTTGAAACATGATAACTATGTGTCTGATGAGTCTTTAATTGAATTATGGGGAAAATTTGGGGTTAGGTAAGATCCTATACTCAGAACATTGTGTGTGCCCTGACACCGACAAGCAAAATATTCTAAAATAAAAACAGAACATACTGGAAAATATTCAGCAAGTTAAGCAGAATCTTTAGAAAGAGAAACAGAGCTCTTCTGACAGAGGACCAGGACTTGGTGTGTTATTTGTTCTCAGTCTCTTGTTACAGGTGCTGCACGATGAGCTGACAGTTTACAGCATTTTCTATTTTTACCTCAGATAGCCACAATCAACAGATTTTCATATTATGTTGAAATGTTTTTGTTGCTTCTTCGGAATTTTTAGTTTAAATGTTGCTGTGAACCCACTAAAGCTTTATGACAGGGACAGCATAACAGATAAACTATTAAGCATTTTGAGATGTCCTGAAGTCAGGTAAGGTGCTATGACATTAGATGTTCTATCTTAATTCAGTTCAGTGATCTTCTTCCCAATCTATGATTTAGGTATTTCCATATAGACTCCTAATCTATATGCAGTGCATATACAGGGCACATATTCTTTCCTCAATTTCCTTCCTACGCTTTAGCAATCCTTTCCATACGCTCATTACTTTCTTCTTCCACTTGAACCAAATCTAAATTGTTTTTGTCAGAATGAATTGCTTTACTGTAACAACAAAGTTTGTCATGTTTCAATACTTGATTATTGAAGCTATCTCTGCTTCCAACAATCTGTTAGGTATAATCCAATAAAAGTCCAACTAAATACTCAAATGATGTTTTTCCTGATTTGTTGAACTGCAGTTTAATTATTAGACAACTCTCAAAGTGCAGAGGGTTATAAACCATTTTGAGTGATTGATCCCATTGCCTTACCTTGCTGAAGGCAGTCCATTTTCTGTATCATAGGATGAAGCTTCAATCAGTAAAGGAAAAGTTTGAAACTTTTGTTTTTTTTATTTTTTCCTCCACTACAGCAAGGTTGTACCATTTTTCATTTTACAATTACATTGATGTCAGCTGGTGCATTTCCATTTTTCAGCCAGAGGGTTTGTGACAAGAATTCACCTTATGTAATGGAATCAGGATGCCCAACTACTCCTAATCAAACAGAATTATAAACACTGCCGCAAGGTTTGTTGACTCAGCAAAGACTTAGTAATTTTATTCAACTGTTTATTTATGGTATAGATTCATACTGGAAATATTATTGGAACCTTGCACCCAACAGCAGTAAGACCATGGAACTGACTACAGACTTCAGGATGGTGAAGTCAAGGGAACACACACCAGTCGCCATTGAGGGATCAGCAGTGGAAAGGGTGAGCAGTTCCAAGTTCCTGGGTGTCAAAATCTCTGAAGATCTATCCAACACATTGATGCAATTACAAAGAAAGTACAATAGGAGTTTGAGGAGACTTGGTATGTGACCAAAGACTCGTAAATTTCTGCAGATTTACGTTGGAGAGCATTCTAACTAGTTGCAACACATCTCATATGGAGGGGCCACTGTGCAGGTTCAGAAAAAGCTGCAGGAAGTTGTAACACCAGCCAGCTCCATCATGAGCACTACCCTCCCCAGTATCGAGGATACTATCAGAAGGTGATGCCTCAAAAATGCAACATCCATCATTAAGGACCCTCATCACCCTTTTCTCATTGTTTCCATCAAGGACAAGGTCCAGAAGCCTGAAGACACACACACAACATTTCAGGAACAGCTTCCTCCCTGACACGATCAGATTTCTGAGTGAACAATGAACCCATGTCCTACTATTTTTCTTCTTTTATTGCTCTCTCTTTGCACTACTTACTTTATTTAATTTTGTATGTATATATTTCTTATATAGTTAAGCGAAGAATGCTTTTCCCTGTGGCCTGCAGTGGGCTAACAGCATGATGCTGAACTGAATTGAAATGAATACAACCGGACTCCTGGTTTGAAGTTTGATATTCTGTGTGTTGTTCGCTCGCTTTTTGCTGTTTGCGCTATTTGTTGTTTTTTTTCCTCACATTGGCTGCTTGACATATTCTTGAAAGGCTCCCTGCTGTTTTTTTGTTTTGTGGTTGCCTGGGGGAGGACAAATCTCAGAATTGTATTCTGTATGCATACTTTGATAATAAATGTACTTTAAATCTTTGAATCTTTATTGTAATTTATAGTTTTTTATTATTATGTAGTTTGCTAAAGCATAACGGGACATTTTACAACATCTGCCAGTAAGATTAAACTTGATTCTGATTCTGAAGTGTTTCATGTTTTTATGAATTAATCTTGCAGTTATTAAATGTTATTAAGCAAAATTCTCCCTTACTCAAAGCTCCCCGGGTATATTCTTAGGTTGACACTGCTTTGCTGCAGGAATTTTGCTGAACATCCCATGTAACAATAACCAAGCTTTCCTTCACAGTCGCAGCATGTTCTGAAGAGGTTCCAGGAATTGTCTTTTCAGTCAGCCATTCTAAAAAAATACAGAAAGATGTGTGACTGATGGATTCTTAAGCTGACATTTCATTTGGCCAAATATCCCAAAATCAAGCAACATCTGCGTTTACAGAAATGTAAATATTTAGGCATTGTCTGTGCATCATTTTCAATCATGTAAAAACTTCAAGTTGAACAATAATGGCAAAACTCGGAGGTATAAGATGATCATTCTGATATGGCCAAATTTGATTGCATTAGCCCTTGGTGGTATTGCACAGGATGGATTACAAGAAATTTAAACCATTCTTAGTTTGAATAGACCACTGGCCATCAAAGCATGTTAACTAAAATTAGTCCATTCAGACGTGAAGAGACGGTAGTGGAGAAAACTGTCAGTTCTTATTGTTAAATGTGTCCGAGAATATTGACCAGCAGTTACACACATGTCAACTTGTTAGGTTCAATTGATTTCAGTAGAACAGAATGCACAGAAGTAACCATCATTTGATACTCTGGCAAACTTCCTAAGCTGGTGGCTAAAGATTTATTTCTCCCATTCACGGCCAACATTCAAAAGAATATCTGTCTGTAAAATGAAAAGTGGTTCTACAATATAAATAAGTTGAATGGTGTGGTTTTTGAATGTTTGCCTGTAACTAAACATAGACTGCAGACATTATGAACATGTGCATCGCTGCACAGTTATAGCATCATACAGTAATACAACATGAAAGCAGGCCCTACAGCCTAACTGGTCCCTGCTGACCAGGATGCTCTATCAAGCTAGTCTCTTCTGCACGCATTTGGTCCATAACCTTCTAAACCTTCCAGTAAAAGCTGAGCAGCAGTTCTGGGGCAGATTTGCTCCTTTTAAACTTGTAAGATAGTATAGACACTCTTGAGCCTCCTCTGCTATCAAGGAGGTGTTGGTAGCCCTAGAGAACTCTTCTGTAACATTCACTCCCAAGAATTTAAAGCTGGAGATTCCTTACGTTGCTTTCACCACCTGTGAGTAGTGGATCTTTTTAGTACCTTCTTGACTTCCTGATGTTGATAATCATTTCTTTGTTTTTTTTTAATCTTGAGTGAAAGGTTATGGATATTGCACCATTCAGAGCATTTTTGCAGCCCCTCTCAGTATGCTGTTTCATCGTTATTTGTAATGAATCCAATCACGGTGTCGTCGTCTACAAATTCAATGGTGGAGTTTGTGTCATAGGCAGGAGCACGGTCATGGGTGAAAAGTGTGTAAAGGAGTGGGCTCAGTACACATTCCTGCAGTGCACCGGTGTTCAGGGTCAGAGAGGCTGTTGTGGACCTGCCGAGTCTGATTGTCTGGGTGCGATTGGTAAGAAAGTCCAGAAGCCAGTGGCAAATTGATGTATTGAGTCTCAGATTGTGTAGTTTAACAGTCAGCTTGTTGGGGATTATGGTGTTGATGGCAGAACTTTAGTCAATAAAAAGCATTCTGGCTTGGGTATCCTTAAGCTCCAGGTGTTCCAGTATGATGTGGAGAGCAATGGAGATGAATCATCGATTAATCTGTTTGCCTAGTCTCTCCAGGCACTTGGCAGCTCTGGGGGGTGAGTGAAATTAGTCTGTAGTCATTGAGGCATGTTACCATTGACTGCCTTGGGATTGGTATGATGGATGATGTTTTGAAACATACTGGGATCACAGCAAGGGACAGAGAGAGGTTATGGTAGATTTCAGTAAAAATGTCTGCCAATTGGTCAGCACAGTCCCTGAAGACCCATCCAGTGTCCTCCTCATCTCTGGTACATTGTTGGCCCTGTCAAACCAAGCAAAGAGGTTTTTTATCACCTCAGCTAGTGTGGCATCTCTGTTTGTAGAGCAGGAGATCTTTCCTTTAGAGTCAGTGACTGACCTGATGCCTTCCCACATGTGTCAGGGGTTGGTGGTGTTAGGGTTAATTTGCGACTGCCAGTTCAGGTCAGGAGTGGCTCGCGTGATATTAGAAGACAGGAATACAAGGGAGGGAGGGAGCGAAACAAAGGATTCCTTTGTGCCGAAACTGCTAGTGTCATGTGATTCAGTAAAACAGGGAACTCGTGAGAGAATGGCATCGGACCAATGAGAAGGACAAAAGTGTCCAATATTACCAAATATGTATAACAAAGTTCAGCATTATCAAATATGTGTAGCGAGGGGTTGGGCTAAGGGAAAAGGGGTATAAACAAGAGCAGAAGAAAGGGGAGGGCAGAACGCGCCTTCTCCAGCGAGGTTTTGTGCACTCGCTGTGCCAGATACGATTCTGCATTAAAGCCAAGTTTTGTAATATTCCGGTGTTGGTTGTCTCTCTTCCTAAACGAACACAGGGCAGAATTTGAAGCCCAACAGTGGTGTTATTGAACTGTGTCTCTATATCCTGTCTGCATCTGTACTTGGTGGTTTTAATGCCTTTTTAAGGTTTGAACTGGCTTTGCTGTATGCAGTAGCAACACGGGATCTGTCAACAGCATCTTGAGCCCAGAGCAGGCTTCAGGCTCCATTGTTCATCCATGGCTTCAGGAATACATGGCTGTTTTTATTGCCGGTGCCATTGTCTACACAGTATTTGATAGAGTCATGACTGTAGTGGTGCATTCCTCAAAGTCAGTTCCCAAATCATGCATCACTTGCCATGCAAACAGGTTCCAGTCTGTGCACTTGAAGCCATGAGACAGCTCCCTCAGGCCAAACTCTCATTGACTTGGGATTGATTTTACCTTCCTAATCACTGATCAGCGGAGTGGGATTGGAAATAAAGACAGGTGATTGGACAATCGCAGGTGAGGGCATGGATAAGGCCTGTATGCGGCCGCAATATTGGTGTAAACCTGGTCCAGTGTGTTGTTGCCCTTTGTAGGACATTTCACATGCCGGCTTAATTAAGGGAAAACTACCTTAAGTTTGGCTTAATTGAAATCACCGGCTAGTCAGGGTGGCCAGTCTGTTACTTATTAATAACATCATACAGTTATGATGACGCTAACATAGCGTTGGCTTGTGGTGGAATATAGACCACTGTGATACAGGAGGTACCTACTAAAGTGGCCACTAAGTGTATTTCTGTATGTTTGTGGTTGATGTGTTGTGTGTTCAGAGATGCTCTTCTGCACACCACTGAAGTGATATGTGGTTATTTAAGTTACTGTTGCCTTCCATACACTTCTTGACCATCAAATATGATGGCAGAATATAGTATTAATGGTAAGACTCTTGGCAGTGTGGAGGATCAGAGGGATCTTGGGGTCCGAGTCCATAGGACACTCAAAGCTGCTGCGCAGGTTGACTCTGTGGTTAAGAAAGCGCATGGTGTATTGGCCTTCATCAGTCATGGAATTAGATTTAGGAGCCGAGAGGTAACGTTGCAGATATATAAGAACCTGGTCAGACCTCACTTGGACTACTGTGCTCAGTCCTGGTTGCCTCACTACAGGAAGGATGTAGAAGCCATAGAAAAGGTGCAGAGGAGATTTACCAGGATGTTGCCTGGATTGGGGAACATGCCTTATGAGAATAGGTTGAGTGAACTCGGCCTTTTCTCCTTGGAGCGACGGAGGATGAGAGATGACCTGATAGAGGTGTATAAGTTGATGAGAGGCATTGATCATGTAGATAGTCAGAGGCTTTTTCCCAGAGCTGAAATGGTTGCCACAAGTGGACACAGGTTTAAGGTGCTGGGGAGTAGGTACAGAGGAGATGTCAGGGGTAAATTTTTTACTCAGAGTGGTGAGTGCGTGGAATGGGCTGCTGACAATGGTGGTGGAGGCAGATACGATAGGGTCTTTTAAGAAACTTTTAAGTAGGTATATGTAGCTTAGTAAAATAGAGTGCTATAGGTAAGCCTAGGATGTTCAGCACAACTTTGTGGGCCGAAGGGCCTGTATTGTGTTGTAGGTTTTCTATATTTCTATGTTTCTATGTCTGCATGCTTTTATACATTGGGTTGCATTGTCTGCTTCCAATTTGAGATCAATAAGTTTCTTTTGCTTTTTATTTCCATATAATAAGGTAAACATTACTATATTGATTATTTGATCAATTGATGCCAATGATATATCAAATAATCAATTGCTCTCTTATTTCCTGCCAAGTCAGCTGTTTGTGTTCAATTCCCTTTAAACCGTTTTATGGTGCATTGTGATAAAATGTTCAAGACCAAATAAGATCATTCAACAAAAATCTGCTCACAACTGAAATGGGGAAGCAGTCAAGGTGAAATGGATTAAATTGCTTAACAGGCTGCAAAGCTGCTCCCATTTATCTGTTATAACATTAGTCAGTTTCTAGACTGAGCTACAGTAGTTCATCTGAGAACAGCCTATCATGGGTGGGTTGCTGCTGGAAAGTTTTCAGAACGTCTACTGAATGGGCATCAGGGGGTGGCATAAGTTTGCTCTTCATCATTTGTGTAAAAAAAACACAAGGAACTGGCAGTCCACTTAATTTAAAGAGCAAAGAAAATCTCATGCAGTGTAAAACCCATTGGCAATTTCAGTCCCTGGGCAATGATATCATCATTTACTGGTTATGTTAATAGATGTTAATAGAATGCTAAATACATCGCATTTATGCTGCAAAATTTCAGTTGCATTACTGTGATGTAAGTGCCAGCCTTCATTTATATTCAATATTTTCATACTGTTTCCATCCAAATGCTACGTTCAGCTCAACAATTCGTCAGTATGTTTTGACAATTTACCACTCATCTGTGAACTTCACACTTTCTAATGATTAAAATTAAATCAATTCTAATTAATCATTGTACAAACTAATCTGTGTAAATCTATTTCTCATTTGTGATCCAACAAAACAAGGACTTGAACAACTTCACAATATTTAATCTCCACTATAACAGATACACTGCCCTGCATCTATTTGACCTTCTACAAAATGATAAAGATACTTCAAAATAAATATGATTACTGCAGATGCTGTAAATCTGGAACAGAAACAGGGAATGTTAGAAATACTCAGCAAGTAAGGCAGCATATAGGAAGAGAAAAACTGAAGTGAAGTTTTAAACCAATGATCATTACTTAGAACTGCACTTTCACCTTACCAAGCTTCAGCACATCACTCCTCATACCCTTTTAATCCCAAGTGCATCTATCGCCTTCTGACAATGTATTCTTTTTTTGTAATTTATTTTTTTATTGAAGTTCATCATCAAACAAACATTTCCATAAGATGTATTTCAGACATTGTACATATATATCATATAATCATATATATCACAAATCTCCACAAAGTATTTATCTGAGGTATACACTTATAGAAAAGAGTGGAAAGAAAAAACAAGCAAAAGGAAAGAACTATGTACAGGTAGGGAGTGATCTTTTTTTACAACAGATTCATTGATTTGTGAGAATAAAATCAGGCCTAGGAGGCATTATGTAGTTAAACCATTTTTCCCAGTATGAATCAAATTGTTCCAGTTTATGGTTAACAGATGCTGTTATCTTCTCCATTTTGTAAATGTCCATTGTAATTTCCATCCATGTATTTAAAGTTGAGCTCTCCTGTGATAACCATTTCCTAGTAAGAGTCTTTTTACCAGCCACCAACAGTATATTCATTAAATATTTATCTCTTTTCAACCATTCTTGAGGTATATATCCAAAATATATGGTCTTACTCTCTAAGGGTATTTCACATTTAAAGATGTTTTGTAGGGCATTGTGTATCCCCCTCCAATATTTTTTGATAACAGGGCAGTCCCAAAAAATATGATAATGATTTGCATTTTGATTTCCACAATTTCTCCAGCAAACAGGGAGGTTACTATCATAATGGGATTTCTGAGAGGGTGTAATAAAATATCTTACCAAGTTTTTCCATCCAAACTTCCTCCATTTCTGTGAACTGGTACACTTCCATTGATATCTCTATATTGTTTTCCATTCTTCCTCAGATATAATTATCCCTCCTTCCTTCTCCCATTTTGTTTTAATGTATGAAGTCGAATGTGTTTTAAGATTTGACAACCCCTTATACATGCTTGAAATGATTCTACTACCATTATCTGAATTATATGCTTTTCTAAAGAGCTCTATCAAGCATGTACTTGCCTTGGTTACATTTTTAAGCATCTAATTAACATATTGTCGCATCTGTAAATACCGATAAAAATCTTGTTTTTCTAATCAGTGTTTCTCTTTAAGCATTTCAAAACTGAACAGTGTTCCTTCTTTCATTATGTTGCAAAGAACTGTTATTCCTTTAGCTGTCCAGTCCTTAAATCTAGCATCTAATTTATTTGGTGTAAAATCCGAGTCATATGCACACCATTTAAGAATTGCAATATCTCCCTCTAGATTACATTCTTTTATAGTAGTTTTCCATATTTTAAGAGTCAATTTCACCCATGGGTTATCAATAGTATTTATGTACCTTTGCAGGTTATTATCAGCCAAAATTGCTTGTATGGGGATGGGAAGTACCCGCTCCTCAATGTTTTTCCAATGAGTGTCATATGATGGGTTACACCAACATATCACAGCTCTCAACTGTGCTCTGACAATGTATTCTTATCTCCTTAGCTATGCTAGTACCAAAGGAGCGTCATACATCACTGTTGTTGAAACCACTCAGTCTCTTCATTAAACTATTTGATGGTTCTCCCTCATTGCTGTCCTTATCAAATGCATTCTGTCCATTGAATGCACACATTTACAGCTCTGTTTTAAAAGTGCAAGGTCATCCAATTTTGTGCAGTAAACAGAAAAAGCACGGTATTTATTAGCTATTGAATGTGGAGAAATGTTGAATTGTTCAAAAGCACTGAGGCATCATTGTCCATAAGTCCGTGAAAACTGACATACAGCTGCAGCCAACAATATGGAAGGCAAATGATATGTTGGCCTTTGTCAAGAGAGGTTTTAAATCCAGGGGTGAGGATTCCTACTGAAATTACTTGCAGCCATGATAAAAGCTGGAGTATGGTGTAGCTTCAGGCCTCTTTATCTAAAATGAATATACAGTAGTTTCCAGTTACAGTAATTGGGCCATTAGTTAATCGGAACAGCTGCTTATTTGGGACAAATCTTAAAGAACAAAAACTAATCGGGATACCCTTTGTTTATTTGGGACACCATGCTGCTTAATTGGGACAGGTGACTGTTGCCAAACAGGTTCTAACTCGCATCAGTGTTGCACACTTGAGTAGCTGTTAGATGCGACAGCATGCTTAGAGCAAACAGTTTTTAACAGTGTGCACGCGCCCAGTGAATCCACAGCCACTTCCAGGACAGCGGCGACACGCAGCGCATGTAGAAGGGCATTCAGGGCATCAACTACAAAACAACATCACCTGCTTGTGCTGGTGATGCCTCCCTCCCAGATGTGTTCAACAACTTCTATGCTCATTTCAAGGCGGAAAGTGACATGGTGCCAAGAAAGACCACTCCTCCTCCCAATGACCAGGTGCTGTGTCTCACTGTGGCCGATGTGAGGAGAACCCTGTGCAGAATCAACCCACAGAAGGCTGCTGGACCAGACAATATTCCTGGTAGAGTGCTCAGAGGATGTGCAGACCAGCTAGCAGATTTTCTCACTGACATCTTCAACATCTCCCTGAGCAGCGCCACCGTTCCAACGTGCTTCAAGGCCGCCACCATCGTCCCCGTGCCAACGAAGTCTTCAGCGTCCTGCCTCAATGACTACCGTCCCATTGCACTTACATCCATCATCATGAAGCGTTTCAAGAGGCTCGTCATGAGGCATATCAAGACCCTGCTGCCCCCCTCACTGGATCCCCTGCAGTTCGCGCATCCTCCCAATTGCTCAACAGACGATGCCATCGCCATCACCCTCCACCTGGACAAAAAAGACACATACGTTCGAATGCTGTTCATAGACTTCAGTTCAGCATTCAACACAATCATCCCTCATCACCTGATTGGAAAGCTGAAACTGCTGGGCCTGACCACCTCCCTCCGCAACTGGATACTAGCCTTCCTGACTGGGAGATCTCAGTCAGTCCGGATCGGGAGCAGCATCTCCAACACCATCACACTGAGCATGGGGGCCCCCCAGGGTTGCGTGCTCAGTCCATTGCTGTTCACTCTGCTGACCCACGACTGTGCTGCAACACACAGCTCGAACCATATCATCAAGTTCACCAATGACACGACTGTGGTGGGTCTCATCAGCAAGAATGACAAGTCAGCTTACAGAGAGGAGGTGCAGCAGCTAACGGACTGGTGCAGAGCCAACAACCTGTCTCTGAATGTGAACAAAACAAAAGAGATGGTTGTTGACTTCAGGAGAGCATGGAGTGACCACTCCCCGCTGAACATTGATGGCTCCTCCGTTGAGATCGTTAACAGCACCAAATTTTTTGGTGTTCACCTGGCAGAGAATCTCATATGGTCCCTCAACACCAGCTCCATAGCCAAGAAAGCCCAGCAGCGTCTCTACTTTCTGCGAAGGCTGAGAAAGTCCATCTCCTACCACCCCATCCTCATCACATTCTACAGGGGTTGTATTGAGAGTATCCTGAGCAGCTGCATCACTGCCTGGTTCAGAAATTGCACCATCTCGGATCACAAGACCCTGCAGCGGATAGTAAGGTCAGCTGAAAAGATCATCGGGGTCTCTGTTCCGGCTATTACAGACATTTACACCACACGCTGCATCCACAAAGCTAACAGTATTGTGAAGGACCCCACGCACCCCTCACACAAACTCTTCTGCCTCCTGCCATCTGGCAAAAGATACCGAAGCATTCGGGCTCTCACGACCAGACTGTACAACAGATTCTTCCCACAAGCCATCAGAGTCTAGACTGACATCTACATCATTTATTATTATATTGTAATTTGTCCTTTACTGTGCCTGTTGTCTTGTTTATTTATTCTTGTACTGCCCTGCACTGTTTTGTGCACTTTATGTAGTCCTGTGCAGGTCTGTAGTCTAGTGCAGTTTTTATGTTGTTTTACCTAGTCTAGTGTAGATTTGTGTTGTTTCATGTAGCATCATGGCCCTGGAGGAACGTTGTTTCATTTTCACTGTGTACTGTACCAGCAATTTATGGTCGAAATGACAATAAACTCAACTTGACTTGACTTGACTTGACTTTAAGTATCATCAATTGCCAGTGTTTGTGTTCAAAAAGCAATGATTTTTACCACAGATAGTTAGAGAGACATAAGCAGTAAGTCAATTCAGAACTGCTCTGCTTACTGTGTTTCAAGTTCAGAAACAGCCGGAAGTGAAGCTGAAATGATTTCACTGCTTCATCAAGGTAGGAACTACAAGGAATTTGAAGGTATTGGCAATTATCTTGAATATTACAATGAAAATGAAATTTTGAATCACAATTGTCAGTAGCATTGTGTGAAGACAATCCAGTATCTGAACTAAGTGTCTGCGCTGATTTTGTTCATTGCTTACACTGGATGAATTCCTCTGTCGATAACTATTCGGATGTAATACACAGTTTTATAGTACTGTAGTTCTATTGGTGGTCTTCTAATTTGTTCTGTATTTCATTTAAATACATAATTTGTTACTTGGTTTGTCCTTTTTATACCTTTTTAACTATTTCCATGAAACTTCAGCTAATTTGGGCAGCTGCTTGGCTGGGCCAAAATGTCCTGGTCCCAATGTGTCTCAGTTAACTGGAATCCACTATATTTGCCATAGAATTCATTAGACTGTCTCCAGTAATGGCAACTTTGCCACACATCGCAAGTCCGAACACCTTGGCCTGTGAAAACCAAGGAGTTTAATTGCAGACATAGAAACATTAATATAAGACATGAAAAAAAACGACTATTGGCTTCATCAATAAGTGACTATGACAATTTTTGAACAATTAAATACCGGTACATTATGTCATGACTTATTCATGACTTTTATCTCTAATAGAACTATCGGTTTGCAAAGCAAATTTGGGGAACTAGCTATAATATTTTCTCAGTGGAGCTGAGTCTTTCTCAGGTTGTGAGGCATATAACTCATGCAGGATGTTCTTCAGCTCCGATACTTACTCTTTATGTGATAATTGTTCTTTTTCCACCGGTGACTCAAAGTTTACAAGTGAGAAAGAGCAGATGGCAGTGGTAGTGACGGTCGTGGAGAGTCTTTTAGAAGGAGCAGCCCTATCCAATCTCTGTTCAGTTGGACGCAGTTGCTGTACACAACTTCTAGCAGATGGTTTAACGTTATTCTGATTGATGATTATTGAGTAGTGCTTATCTCACCCTTCTGTAACACTTAATCTTTATTTGAGCCAATCACGGGCTTGATTCCACTGCAGGTCTATCGGTTCTGAAGTAACTGATGGGGTGAAAGTGGGTCCTCCTTTTCTCTGAAACAGGTGGCCAGAGTACTTGATGGGGTGGACAGGTTGTTGTTCAGCTGTTATGCATTCCTGCTACCATTTTGTTTGGTCTCCTCTTGCACATTGGAAAAGAGGAGGTAAAGAAGAAGCATTATGCCACTAGTTTGAAAGAAGGCCCAACTACAAAAGTTCTTCTGATTTGTGGTTTTCGAATGTATGCCAGGTGCTGTGTGGCCTTACATCAGGTTAAAGTATATGATGGGATAGAAGAAAGAAGTGTGAAATGAACTGCTTTAGTTCGTTGGATGTAAATCCCCCAACTTGTTAAATCTGGCAGTAATAGGCTTTGGTATATCGAAGCTACAACCCCTGTCTTTCTAGTTATAGATTCATGGGGGTTACTTGTCTAGGTATTCTACACCATTCTGCTGAGGTTCCCCTTCAGATGAACAGGATGCCATCACACCTCTTGTGCATTTTTACAGTTGGGTTGAAGGCATACAGCTTCACATTCTGTACCAACCACGCAGGATTTGCAGCACACACAAACACTGCCATGAAGACATGTTACTTATAAATGAAGTCCATTTAAGCTTTATATTCACCTTCTCAGCCTCTGCTTAAAGGACTGATCTTATTTGTTGCCTCTCCAGCACTAGCCCTTTGTATAAATGTACCAATATCAGTCATAATTAGAACAGTTACACTTTGCAGCCATTTTTTCCAATTGCAGTAATAATAGTTTCTCCTATTATTACTTCCAGCTGATTATCTGAGGTAGAAACACAAACCCTTTGCTGTGTGCATACATCATTATAGATGAATTGTTTTTGGCTGATAATGTTTCATTTTGCTCACTTTTCCCACTTATCTGAGCACAGGCACAAGGTTCTGAGCACGTATATAAATGTTCAGATGGAACTGGATTCACTGATTGAAAATGACAGGAAATTGGACAAGCTCCGAAATCCAAGTGATCTTTGCTACTGATGTGCCTCCATGTATCCTATGCAGGGAATTTCCCAAACCCAAACACATCAAATGAAAATATGGCCCCAGTTCTTTTCTGCTTCTGTTTAATTACCTACTTTTGCATTTCCCGCAATTAGACAAGTTAGAAAAGCGTTTAATTGGAGTAAGGAGAATTATGAGGCTATCAGGCAGGAAACTGGAAGATTAAATTGGAAACAAATGTTCTCAGAGAAAAGTATGGAAGAAATGTGCAGGGTATATTCGTATGGAGTTCTGCATAGGTATGCTCCAATAAGACAGGGAAGTTATGGTAGGGTACAGGAACCATGGTGTACAAAGACTGTAATAAATATAGTCAAGAAGAAAAGAAAAGCTTACAAAAGGTTCAGAGAGCTAGGTAATGTTAGAGATCTAGAAGATTATAAGGCTAACAGGAAGGAGCTTAAGAATGAAATTAGGAGAGCCAGAAGGGGCCATGAGAAGGCTTAGGTGGACAGGATTAAGGAAAACCCCAAGGCATTCTACATGTATGTGAAGAGCAATAGGATAAGACGTGAAAGAATAGGACCTATCAAGTGTTACAGTGGGAAAGTGTGTATGGAACCAGAGGAAATAGCAGAGGTACTTAATGAATACTTTGCTTCAGTATTCACTATGGAAAAGGATCTTGGTAATAATAGTGATGACTTTCAGCAGACTGAAAAGCTTGAGCATGTAAATATTAAGAAAGAGGATGTGCTGGAGCTTTTGGAAAGCATCAAGTTGGATAAGTCACCAGGACCAGATGAGAACTACCCCAGGCAACTGTAAGAGGTGAGGGAGGAGATTGCTGAGTCTCTGGCGATGATCTTTGCATCATCAATGGGACAGGAGAGGATTCTGAGGATTGGAGGGTTGCGGATGTTGTTCCTTTATTCAAGAAAGGGAGTAGAGATAGCCCAGGAAATTATAGACCAGTCAGTCTTACCTCAGTGGTTGGTAAGTCGATGTAGAAGATCCTGAGAGGCAGGATTTATGAACATTTGGAGAGATATAATATGACTAGGAATAGTCAGCATGGCTATGCCAAGGGCAGGTTCGTGCCTTACGAGCCTGATTGAATTTTTTGAGGATGTGACTAAACACATTGATGAAGGAAGAGCATCTCCAACCCATATGTTAAGCTTCATTAAAATTTCAGTGGCTCAATTTTGTAGATTCACTTTGGTCTTTTTAAAGCTGACTGGATGTGGGCCTGCAACGACTCTCAGAAAAAAGTAGACACTGATTGTCACTGATGTACTATATCGAGACTTGTAGGGAGTAGTGGAACAATTCTCTTTTGGTCTTGTGAATAGAAAATAGGCTGGAAGAGAAGGTGAAACAAAATTGGCTGGATCTATAATAGTTAACTAGTGTTCTGTTGCATGTTTCCTATCCAGACTATCTCATTGAATTTAACTATTTGGTTAAACAGTGAATGCTAGAAGGAGAGATTTAAAACTGCAAGAGGAACAGGAGGGCGAAGAGTAAGGGTCCCAGAACAGATCCCTGAGGCACTCCATTGGTGACCCATCTACATCCACTCTTTGCCTTCTGTGGGCAAGTGAGAAATTTGAAGAGGCAGTTTTCCTCCATAGATGCTGCCTGACTCACTGAGTTCCACCAGCATTTTGCGTTCTTTGAACCAGATTTTCAGCAGCCGTAATCTCTTGTGTATCAGTATTAGGCAGCTGCTTTGAATTCCATTCCTTCTAATGCTGGTTCCTTCTGTCTGTGTGAGAACATGGGATTGGAAGTGGAAAAATGTCTCCTCTGATCAGCTTTGATCAGAAGTAGATCAGCTTTACTTCTGATCGAAATGTATATATCATCACTGGACTGCCAGGGGCAGAAGCATCTGAACTTAAACTCGGCAATGTTTAAAGAATTAGATAGATAACCAAGAAAGTTTAGATGTCAATTCAATGCTGCACTCATCTTGAGAGGATGATTGTCTATTGCAACCAAAGTTCTAATTTAGTCATTCTGCTGAATTAGCTCAAAATAAATTTTGTGAGCCATAGAACCATACAACACAGAAACAGTCTCACTAACCAATGGTTCCTCTAAGGTTTGTGCGTGTGAATGCGCATACATCTTTTGCTACCAGCACACAAAGGAGTTCAAACTGCTCACAAAAGGTTGTCACCTTCTACATCACTGGCATGTTAGGTATATTTCACGATTGTACACAATCACATTTCCTTTTCCAGTTTCTGATGTGGACAGTGTTGACAACATGGAGTTTGCGATGACTTGTCTGCAGATTTTAGAGCTAGTTGATTTATACTGTTTTACTGAAGAAATTATTGATTCACTATGTCAAATACCAAAGAAGTAAAGGGCATGGAGCGCAAAAGAACTGCTAGTTTATTTAAAGTGTAATGGCTTAATGAATCAGTAGAAACTGCTACACCGGGAGCTCATGAGGTCAGCAACGTGCAGCTACGAGAAATATTTATGTTCAATACAGAAACTGCTGTAACCTGCATGTGTAGTCACAATGCAAAAGTTGCTGAAGAATTTGCAAGTGGAAAGAAGTGGAGAGATAGTTGGAAACTTGACTTTTTAAAGCATCACTTAGCAAGCAAATCACACATGGACAGTGTGCAAAAGCTCTGGCAAGAAAATCATTCATTATTGCTACAGGCTTGCTACATGCAGATGAATGAGAGCAAAATCAATCAAACCCCGAGGACATCACAGTTCTTCTTAACAGGGTTTTGCTATCTGTTAAAATGAATACCTCTATATATAAAATCCAGTGGATACATGTTATTGGCATTTGGCAAAACAATTGCACAGCACAAGATTTTTGCACACACTGGTTATTACGAGTTAGAGGGAACATTGTCCCTATCCGTCAACTACCCAAACACATTAATCCCATTTTATTCTTTCTACCTCCATCAAATTCACCCACATGCCACCACTCACCTAGACAACAGGGCATAGCTTCCAGTGGATAATAAATCTGTCAACCCACACATCCTTGGGATATCTCTAGAAAGTGAAGTACCCCATGGAAACCCAAATGATCATTGTGAGAATATGCAAACTCCATACAGATGGAACTGGAGTTCAGGATTGAATCTGGGCCCAAGGGCCGTGAAGCAGTGTTTCTACTAGCTACAAAACAGGATCCATTTGATTTTCAAAATAAATAGAACTTATTCTGCATTTCATATTTTTCATCCTTTTCCACCAGAAATTATCTCGTGCTATACCAATCAGCTGCACCGCAGTCTCATTTAATAGGTTTCTGCTCTTGGAAGGCAAGCTAACCTTCTGGCAGTTTTTACACAATACCAGGACAGCCCACACACTCCCTTGCCCTACTCTCCAACCCAACACATTTCTGAATAACATAGCAATTGTTTAAAAAAAATCACTGTCTTACTATGTAATTATTCAAATCATGTTCAAATTAAACTTTATGGATGAAAATATGTCATTTTTGTCAAGCAAAATTATACTCAATTGCTGCAGTTGTATACTTCATGGTTAAAATTCTTGGCTTTGTACCTTTTGTGAACTATGCTAATGACTTGCCATCTGTGTTGAGCTGTGTAGAACTTTGTGTCAAGGGAGATCTTTCTATCTGCATTATTTTCATATTTTGGCATATTTACATAGGGCCCAAGAATAACAATTCATGCTAAAATGTTAAAAAATGGATTAATTTCTTTGTAAAAATGCCCATTACAAGTAATGAACCTGAAGATTGTATTCACAGTAATAATATTTCATTCACTGACATTATGAACATTGAATTTTAAAGATAATATTTGCTTAGGATTTTGAGCAGTGCTTGGAGCCATCCTCCATAGTGATGGCCAATTTCATTAATCTCTTTTCTCAGAGTCAGCTATATTGCAGTGGAAGGTGGCCAGTGCCTCAGTTTGCATTGCAAAAGGAGAACAAAGCAACAGGGGTACTTGGTCTCCAGGTACAATAGCTATGAATGTAGAGATTCAGAGGGGTATACTGACTGTTCAGAATGGTTAAGTTACCTCTTTGAGAGTGTGGCAGTGATTCAGTGGAGCACAATTCTACTCTCTTATCTCACTCTGGCATTAGAGATGATGGCTGCCATATTAGAGGTTCCCTTGCTAATGTCTGTTACACAAGCAGACCAGATGGCTCCTCTCAAGACGGAGGTGAGGTCAGAAGCTGGCTCAGATATTCCCTTCAAAAATATTTGGAGTCACCACCTCAGGTGAAGGGATGACAAAGGCGCAGGGACTGCAAGCAGAAAGGGAATGTATCGTGCTGAAGAGTAGGTATCTGCATGGTATCACACATAGACTGTTGTCTACGTGTATTCTTGGGTTGTGACCAGCCTCTAAAAGAGAGTAATCAACCTGTGTGTGAAATATGCTGGTACAATCATTGTTACTGTGATCCTGGATAAAAATGGAATGTCTTTATGACTCCTGCATTTCCACTTCCTCCCCCTCCTGCTCTACTCCATGACCCCTTCCATCCAGTGCTCAGGGTGAGGTTGCAGTCTAGAAAAAGTCAGCAGGGATCTATGGACACACATTGCAGAACTTTTCCAGAGTGTATAGAATCATCTCAATCATTTAGTTTGTGGCATTTCTTTTGGCACCAACACACTATCCACGGGATGTGTATAGAAGTCAGAAGCCAGTTATTCAAGGGCTATCCTTTGTTGCCCATAGACACTGTTGACTAATGTGACTCACTAAACAAATAGATGTTCGTGCATGCAGAAACATTTTGTAATCAATTAGTAATTTGCAGCACCCAAAAATAAAAGAACTATGCAGCCAAGTGTTGAGGTTAATGCCTTCCCTTCATTTCAAATTCTTCCTATGAAACAAAGATTGAGTTAGCTTTCAGTTAGTTTCTTAATATTGTTTTTGGTTCCACATCCATTAGTTCAAGTGGATTTCTGTTAAATGCTACAGATGCCTACTTTACGTTAAAGAATTCAAGCTCATGTTGTTCAACCACACTTATTGTTCAACTACACTTACTGTCCCTTTTAAATCACAACAGCTCTCAGGCTCTAAACTTTCCAGGGTGCAGTAGTTTTTCATAAGCCCATCAGATGCAGCTATCACATTATTTACCTGAGGGGAAAAAAATCAAAATGATTGGCCTCAAATAAAGCTTAATAGGCAAATAAACTCTTCTTGGGTTTCTAATCATGTACAGGTGTCGCTCTTAACTGATGCTTGATAACAAACTGTGCCATTTTCATCAGGGACACATCATCCTTAGGTTGACCTATTAGCTACAGCATGAAAATGCTTTCTGCTTTGAAATTAAACAATGTATGGAAACAGATTGTTTTCACCTACAGAAGTAAGATGTGGAATGCAATAATCTCTTGATCATATGAGTAATTTCATGGATACAAATCCTGCTTGGAACACCAAATTCAGTTTAAAACATAAGCAATTTTTTAAACCCCTGGTCTAGGTAGCAGTGGCCATTAAGCAACTGGTTATTGTAAATACTCCATTAGCTTACTAATATAACTTTAGGGAAGGAAATCTGGTTCAGACTCCAGTTCTATAGCCATGTGTTTGATTTATAATTACCCTCTGAAGAAAAGTAATGCGTATATAATTATGTTCTTTCATCTGTTGCACAAGATATGTTTGCAAATTATACTTGTATTTGAGTTTGTCATGAGGCCTAATTATAGATTAGCCTCTAGCTAAAATAAACTTTCCCTCCAGAACCTTGCAAAGAGGAAAACAGATCTCTCAGGTAAATGCAGGCCTTCCACATTACAATGAAATAAATAATGCTGCTCAATGCTTGACAAAAGACTTACTGAAAAGACAGGAAAGATACTAGTTATTGAAAATACAGAGAACACCTTTTTGCAGATTAATGCATTATTCCTGGCAGGTGGAAACTGACGTGAGATTTGGATGAATTACTCAATAAAACATGACAGCCAACTTTTGAGAGCAAGACTGTTCAGTTCTGTCAAGCTAGAGGTTTAAGGTATGTAAAGCCTGCAGACAAACTTCGAGAGCTCCTAAATCATAGACAATTTATGTGTCTCATTCGATGAGCTAACTCTTACATTTTTAATTTTTGCCATTCATCCTCTAAAAATGTAACTGCTTTGGGGTGGGAGGGCAATTGCCCCTCCAGAATCTTTTACAAATGGACATTATTCATGTTCCAGCTTTGGAAATACCTGTTGATTTTTTTTTAAAAAGCAGGATCAAGACCAATCAGATTTTGCCCTCATCAACAACCCTAATCCAGTATTGTTTTGAAAGTAGACAACTAAGGGCAAGAAAAATGTTAGAAAACCAGGTTTTCATTGAATCATAGGACTACTAAACTACTATTGAATAGAATAGCTCATCTTACTTACGATTACTTTTAATATAGCAAACCCATGAATCCCATTTTCCCACTTTTCTCCGTTCACCTGCAAATTACTCATCATTAAGTGCATGTACAATTCTGCTTTAATGGCATTCATTCAATTCTGATTCCACCACTCTTACTGCTGAGTTCAAGACTTTAATATTCCTGAAGAAACATTTCCATATATCCCCCTTATATCCTAATTTTTCCATCTCTTTTCTTTCAACTGAATCACTTCCTCTGTTTACCCTGCCTAAACCAGATCTGACCATTGGCAACAATCCTGTCCCTGGAGATTACAAGTGTCTGCAATCCTGAAGATCATTATTATCTGCATGCTAATTTTAATAGCCAGTTGCCTTGCCACTAACCTTTTTATTCCACAGGTCTTAATTTTGCTAAAGAGGTTTCCATATGTGCTCTCTCAACTACCATCCAACAACCCATCCAAGTAACACCTTCTGTATTTCTTTTATCAACCTCTCCTGTTTGTATAGCAATTTTTTAAAGACAAATATGACTTGCTTTTTTACAAATCTCTCTTTCATTAATTCAAATATCTCCAAATGCTTATTGACTATTTTTCAAGTTCAAGTTTATTGTCATTCAATGTATATAGCTAAATGAAACATTGTTCCTCTGGAACCAAGGTGCAAATCACAGTACACGTAGTCACACACAGCACATACAGTTACAACCAGCGCATAAAATCACAAAATAATATTGACACAAATCCCTGAGTGGCATGGCCTGAAGTTTGACAGGTTGACATGAAGTGTGAGGTGCATGTTTCTGTAAGACAGTATAATAACACTGGTGCTATTATAATAAAACAAGCAGTAGTATAAATATATGAAATAGCAGCAATCAAAGATGAAAACCAGCACAGATTGAGAGTTGAGTTAGGGAGTGGGGGAGGAAGGCGGCTGGGCATTCAGACAAGGTGTACATATGTGCTGGCTGGCAGCAGGGTGTTAAGAATTCTAACAGCCTGGAGGAATAAACTACAGTATTTCCCAGCCTGACAGTTCTGGTGCCTTTTGTCGGACAGCAGGGGTATGGGAAGGATGGGTGGGGTCTTTGATAATGCTGAAAGCACTGCCTCTGATATGTGTTCTGAATGGGAGTGGGGAAGATCCCCATGATGTTTTTGACAGTCCTCACTATCTGCCGCAGGGTCTTGCACTCTGATGCATTGCAATTCCCAAACCAGCTGATTATCACTTCTAAGAGCTATTGACATGCAGTTCCACCTTTTTTAAACAAGGACATTGCATTTGGCATTTTCTAGTCCAATGGCACCTGTAAAATTATGGTAAATCCTTCTGCAATCTCCGATTCCATGTCCCTCAGCAATCAACGAAGCATCCCTCCAGATCCAGACCTGTTAACTTGCTTATTTGAGCTAATTTTTCTAATATTTCCTTCATACCTACTTTAATCTATACAACAGGCTGATGTTAAAGCATATCAGCTCCTGTCTGAGTGGTGTCTTCCATCCACTCGTTGGCTCTTCACATAACCCTGGAACATCCGGACAGCAAAGGTGCATCCATCAAGATGCACTTTCTCAATTCAGCTCAACATTTAATACTATTATCCTCTCAAAACTAATCAGTAAGCTCCATCACCTGGGCCTCAGTATCCCCTTGTGCAAATGGATCCTGGATTTCCTCATTTGCAGACCCCAGTCAGTTCAGATTGGCAAAAACATTTCCTCCTTGTTCTCCAAACAAGAGAAAATCCGCAGATGCTGGAAATCCAAGCAACACACACACAAAATGCTGGAGTAACTCAGCAGGCCGGGCAGCATCTATGGAATAGAGTCAATGTTTTGGGCTGAGACCCTTCATCAGGACTCCACAATCTCCATCAGCACAGGTGAACCACAGGGCTGTGTGCTTAGCCCCCTGCTCTACTCACTTTACACCTATGACTGTGTGGCTAAGTACAGCTCCAATGTCATATTTAAGTTTTCTAATGGCATTACTATTGTGAGTCATATCAAAGGTGGTGATTAATCAGCATACAAGAGGGAGATTGAAAATTTGGTTGGGTGGTGTCATAACCTCTCATTCAATGTCAGCAAGACTAAGGAACTGATTGTAGACGTCAAGAGAGGGAAACCGGAGGTCCATGAGCCAGTAGTCCTTAGAGAAGCAGAGGTGGAGAGGATCAGTGAATTTAAATTCTTGTAAGTCACTATCTCAAGAGGTCCTGCCTCTGACCATCATATAAATGTAATTGTAAAGAAAACACAACGGCGCCACTACTTCCTTAGGAGCCTGTGGAGATTTGGCATATCATCAAAAACCTTGAAAAAATTTTATGGATGTCCAGTGGAAAGTGTATTGACTGGCTGTATCACAGGCTGGTGTGGGAACACCAATGCCTTTGAGCGGAAATTCCTACAAAAGGTTGTGGATTCGGCCCAGTACATCTCAGGTAAAGCCCACCCAACCATCGAGCACATCTACATGAAACACTGTTGTAGAAAAGCAGCATCCATTATCAAAGATCCTCACCATCCAGACCATGCTCTTTTCTCGCTGCTGCCATCAGATAAAAGGTAAAAGAGCCTCAGGACACACATCACCAGGATCAAGAACAGTTACTACCCCTCAACCATCAGGCTCTTGAACAAATAAGGATGACTACACTCATTCTATTACTGGTGTTCCTACAACCAATGATCTCACTTTACGGACTCTTTATCTTGTTGTTTCATGCTCTCGTTATCTGTTGCTATTTATTTATATTTGAACTTGCATAGTTTGTTGTTCATTGTTCCTGTTTACAGTTACTGTTCCATAGATTTGCTGAGTATGCCCACAGGAAAAAGAATCTCAGGATAATATGTGGTGACATGTATGTACTCTGATACCAATTTTAACTTTGAACTTTGAACTTTTATCTATAATACTCCCTATTTAATAATATTTTGGCAGCAACCTCTTCCTTGAGAGAGAATGATACAAAATATTCAATTAGGATTCCAACTATGCCTTCTGCTTCAAGGGACAGATCGCATTCTTTATCTCTAATAAGCCCTACTCACCTTCTTATGATCAATTTTTTATCTACCTACCTTCTGAAGACATTCAGATGCTGTTTATGTTATCTGTCATTCTCTTCTCTTTGTTGCTTTTTACATCTCACAGCTTATTATTTTCAGCCGTATTTTTACTGGCGTTACTTGGCCACCAGATGTCTTCCACCTTTCTTTTCTGCCATTCCAACTTATTTTTACTTTTTTTTTGTGGGTTTGCCTCAACGTGGTCTTGAACCATCTCATCTTTAAAGCTTATTCAGTGTTCTAATTGCAATTGCACCAGCTCATATAGGCTTGCAACTTATACTGGCCAGATCCTTCTCATTACATGGAAGTTCTACTTAAAATTCATCTCTATTATTAATCCAAGGTTTACAATCTGATTATCACTGCTCCCTAAATGTTTTCCTTCCCATACATGGTCCACATGGCCCATCTTCACTTTGTTTTGGACACTGGGGAGATGAACGAGAAGCTTAAGAAGTTAAAGGATCAAGTTTCAAGGTTTCAGAGCTGAAGTTACTAAGGGCTTGAGCAACTGGAGATTCATAGTTGGACCAAATATAGAAGTGCATGGGAGAGGAGTTAAGCCTACAGGGCAAGGGGTAGAAGATTTATATTCCAGTGCAGTGTGTATAGGCCAAAGAGCAATTGAATCTGAGAGTATGAAGGGTTACATTTTGATTCTGCTTTTTGTAAATAGCAGTGGATGAGATGACAGCAGCAGAAATCCTGAAGGAATTGAAGCTTAAAAGCATGGGTTTACAACAGCAGGCATTTGGTAGGTGCAAAAGTAACTTTTGATCTGGAGATAAGCATTCAGTGATATTCAGTTTGTGAGCCATGATTCTCAGCTCAGACAGTATGAATGTGCATTATGTGGTACAACTTAAGTGAGCAGTAGGAAACAATGATGTGATAAACTAGATCAACAAATTTGTGCATGACTCAATGATTGGGTTGGGGGCGAGGTTGGTAAGTTGGACAGGGAGGAAACTATCAAAGCTTGCAGCGGGATCTTGATCAGCTGGAAATATGGCAGATGGATTTTAATGCAAACAAGCGTGGGATGTTGTATTTTGGGAGGACCAACCAAGATAGGACTCACATGGTGAATGGTAGGGCATTGAGGAGTGCATTAGAACAAAGGGACCTGGGAATACAGGTCCATAACTTATTGAGGAAAGCATCACAGGTAGATAGGGTCATAGAGAGAACTTTTAGCACACTAGCCTTCATAATCAAGGCACAGAGTACTGAAGTTGGGATGTTACGTCGAGGTTGTACAGGATATTGATGAGGTTGATTTTACGATATTGTGTGCAAGACAGCTATCAATAAGATTGAAAAGGCGCAGAAAGCATTTACCAGGATGTTGCTGGGACTTGAGATCCTGAGTTACAGAAATAGGTTAAATAAGTTATGACTTTATTCACTGGAGCGCAGAAGCATCTTTGTTACATTAGTCTGTGTTTTTGTTTTTTGCTTTTCTGTTTAACTTTCTCATGCTTGCTTATATTTTATATAATTATCTACCAATGTATGTGTTAATTGTTGGGTGTTTTTCCTAGTGGTCAGGGTATTGTTAGCAACTGTACAGTGTATCCACTCGTGGTTACAGTTCTTTGTATTATTCTGGAGCTTCTTTGGTAGTGTGAATAGAGGCTATCTGATTGGTTAATTCATATCTACAAATTTGAATGGAATGCCTGTTATCTGTAGTGTAACATTGGCTCGTCATGTTTTCTCTTTCTTCTTTGTTCTTAGAAGGAGATGTCCTCCTTCCTCAAAGAAAGGGGCTTCCCTTCCTCCACCATCAACCCTACCGTCACCTCCATCTCTTCCATTTTGCGCACATCTGCACTCAGCCCATCCTCCGGCAGGGATGGGGTTCCTCATCTCCTCCCCTATCACCCCACCGGCCTCCATGTCCAGCACATAGTTATCCATAACTTTCACCACCTCTAATGGGGTCCCACCACCAAGCACCTTTCCCTCACTCTCACTTTCCACTTTTCACAGGGTTACTCCCTACACGACTCCCTTGTCCATTCATCCCTCCCCACCGATCTCCTTCCTGTACTTATCCTTGCAAGCAGAACAAGTGCCTGACCTGCCCCTACACAACCTCTCTCACCACTATTCAGGGCCCCAAACAGTCCTTCCAGGTGAGGCGACAATTCACCTGCGAGTCCGTTGGGCCATATACTGTATACGGTGTTCCCAGTGTGGCCTTCTGTGTATCAATGAGACCCGATGCAGATTGGGAGGCCACCTCACTGAGCACCATCCACCAGAAAAACTGGGATCTCCCAGTAGCCACCCTTTTCAATTCAACTTTCCATTCCCATTCCAACATGTCAGTCCATGGCATGTTAACCTCTCTCACCTTATCTCCTTACGTGCCTATCACCTCCTTCTAGTGCTCCTCCTCCTTATTTTTCTTTAATGGTCTTCTATCCTCTCCTATCAGATACCTCCTTCTCCAGCCCTTTATTTCTTTCATCAGTTGACTTCCCAGCTCTTTATTTCGCCCCTCCCCCTCCCTTCCCAATTTCACCCATCAGCTGCCAAATTGTACTTCTTCCTACCCTCCTTCCACCTTGTTAAGATGACTTCTCCTCTTTCTTTCCAGTCCTGATGAAGGGTCTTGACCCGAAATATCGACTAGTTAATCTTCCATAGATGCTGGCTGGCCTGCTGAGTTCTTCTAGCATTTTATGGGTTTTGCTTTGGATTTCCAGCATCTGCAGCTTTTCTTGTGTTTGTGATATGAGGGATGTTCAACAGCCATAACTTCCTACATATTCTTAAATCTTCCGACATAGGAACACTTAATTTTGCAATGGACACTACCTATTTCAATTAATCTGTAAGTGAGTTGAATCAGTATATGTAAAACTTCCAAGATAAAACTAACTGGAATTTCTCCCTGAATCATACAGCAATCTATTGTGCCTCAGGGATATAATTCAAATATTGCAACCAACATAATTCACCCCTGACTAGTTGCCTGATATTACTGTTATTCCTGAGGCACAAGAGCTCCGAAATTCCCTAGAAGCATACCTGAAGCCTCAGAGATCAATTTATTTTTATTTTCTGCTCTTTGTTGAAAACAATTTCACATCTGCTAATCTCTCTAATGAGAAATGTAAGTTGCATGCAGAAAATTATTTTTCCAGAAATCTAAAAAATATAAACAATGCAATGTTTTTATGAAAGTCAGATACCCCAAATATTCTAATGTGGAGTTTTTTTTTGATTTGACAAAATTGCCTGCTTTGAACATCTATTTGCTGCTCCTGGTAATTAACTAGTAAAAATAAATTAGTAGTAATAAACTAGAACCAAAAACATAGAATGATAAAGCTGCACAGTAGATCAATTTGCATTTAGAAAGTAAAATGTCAAGGCGCTTATCCCTTTTCACACTAATACGAGTATAGAACAGAACACTTAAACCATTCCAGATCTGGTTAAGGGAATTTAACCACAAGAGTTGGGGTTGATCGTATAAGGGTGATGAAAATAAAATGCTTAAGATGTAAGATGAGAAGGACATTAAAAAAACTTAAATAAACAGCGAAAAAGTGCTTTAATGATTATCTGCAAATTGGGACTAAATGACTCCTTTCAAGAAAGACTTGTGCCCCACCTCAGATCCTTGAGTCTGAACTTGACATGTATGCCCACAGCGTCTGATTGATTCATTTGCCAAACTGAATTTGAGAGTGTTCCACATCTCTGCAGCAGGATCTTTCTTATGTTAAAAGAACCTCATAGAAAATATTTGTAGAAGACTGGGGAGAGATTCTCAGATGACTAGCAGGCAATGCCACCGGAAACCTAACACAATCAGAAGTCTTATTCTATGAAAGTGCCCGCTGAAAGAAGCTGACTAAAGCAAAGGGGCATTCAGTCCTTTTATATGAACTAATCAAAATGAAGTAGTAAAAAATACCAACAGTTAATGCAATCCATAAAGTAGCATTTTTTCCAACAACTCCAGATTGTCTTATTATAAAAAGACTGCCTACACCGTTGCAGCAGATATTCAACAGCCACTGTGGAGCTCATTCCACCAATCTTCCACCCACTAGTAGTGCCTAATTATGCATTACAGATAGTAGAAAATGATTTCAGCTTGTGCAGTTTTGATTTTCTGGTACATTAAACATCAACAAAAACTTAATTCCACATGTTTGCAACTATTTGTAATACTGATGCTTTAAAATTTCATCAAAGGTTAATTAATTTACACTTTACTATATTTGTCTTCATATCTGGGCCAAGCTAATGGTTTGTACAGCATGGGCTTTCACTATCTAACTCCCAATCGCATGTAATAATTTGAATGTTGGCGAGTTTCGCTTATTGGTAGTCGGGCTGGGGTAGGGGGGTTGGTTGTGGTAGTTAGGTGAGTTGCAGAAGAAATGAAAATGATCATTCTACCAGATCATGATGGTGTAACAGTTATGAGAGATACCAGAACAATCTGGAGGGAGGAATCTAAAAAAGAGGAACAATCCTAAGGGGACTGGAATTGGCTAGACACTTAATAAACATATTCAAAGGCCTGAAGGATCTTTTTAGACCATTGGTCCCTGAACCAATAGAATTTAGATGTTCATCCTTGTTGGTCAGGTGAAGAGGTTATATCAAATTATGAAGTTACTATGTCCTATTGCAAGCGATGAAATTCGATCCATGCTGATTTCTGAACTTTCCACTTTGGAACTGGATCACTTGAAAACCGGTATTGTAGGGTGAACAAAGTCACAGAGGAGAGAGAGAGAGACTGAAGCTAGTGGATACATAAGTGTTTTTTTTTTAACAAAAACAAGCAGCAGGCATCATATTGAAACCTTTTCAGAGGAAGAGGCCTGTCTGACGCAACGTTACTTGACATCTTATATGCTTAAGATCAAAGAACAAATCTATACCTACAATGCATCTACATTGCTCCCTTTGAACTACGTACAACTTTCATGCCTCCTTCTTCGCAGCCACACTGCAGACAATGTTAATGAACGTTGTCTGGTTTTTCAGTTATTTGCCGTCCATGGCTCTAGGGGCCTATTGTCCAGAGCTGCATCTTAAATTTAATCTGCAGTTCATGTTCAGGTCTAAAGATTGGTTGCTGAAGTTAGTTGCTGTAGTTAATATTTTGGTATATAACTTAACTCCAGAATATGCCCTAACAGTGGAATGAATCAAATTTCATCCCAGAATAACTTCATAATTCCATAAAATAAACTTGATATTAACATTTACCTATGATTAAGCGGCTTCAGAAATGAACAATATTTTTGATAATTCTGTATTATACCTGCAGCAACTTGTTAAAATAGGTAGTGCATTTCCATCTGGAATGTGCTTGCCAGGCATGAAAGTTTAAACCCTTTGAGTGAGTGAAATATTGGGCAGTAAAGAAACATTTCCATTAAATCCATTGAAAACCACTCTACTTTCCCAAGGAGAATAGCCAGTCATGTAATTTGTGCATTATAAGATGAAAGTTTCTAAATTCTCACTCCTGATGTAGAGCCTCACCTGCTGAGAGCATACATCGAGAACTTAGAATTAAATAGTTTGCATATTATGGGAAGCATATGTCTGAATTTCTGAAATTCACTCCCAAAGGAAAAAGTGCTTTTCTTGAGTACCTTCCTACAAAATTACTCCATATATCTAAAATACAGTGTGACTTGTGGTTGTACAGGTTACTTAAATTTAAGGAAGAATCCTGCATTAATCCATTAAATCATTTCCTTGTATCTGTGGAGGCAGTTCAGAAAACTTTAATCCTGCAGGCAGATCATCAAATTGAAGACCACCAAACATCACAGGAAAAGCAGTATGCCCATTAACATGATTCATTACCTTGGTTATCAAGGCTATCTTTTGGAAGGAAGACTTCATAACGTATCCCAAGACATTATGTAGCCTTAGCATTTTAACTGACTACACTAAATTAATCATTTCCTCGACGGTGAATAGTAAATCTCGCAAGATTTCATCTACATAAGACATGTTTGGCAGAAGAAGTTCATCTAGTAAGTCTTTGGTGGCATTAAGATAAAGAGAGCTCACTCACAGACTTGTACAAATTGCTATAAAATATATTCAGAATGTTTGCATAATTAAGCGTGAATCATAAAATATGACAGCCATTTCAACAAGTTAAACTCTTTTTAATATATCTTGGAAATATTTCTCTTTTATGTAACTTTTGGTTATGGAATTATATTCATTTAATGTCAGGAATAGATTAATAATAAATATAGAGCTTCCAGCTGATCAAATGTTGACTTGCAACTTGTTTGTAGATTCAAAAGTATTGGCTTCAGCTCACTCCAGCTACACAAATAACTCCTTCGCACTTGAACCAACAAAGCAGAGCCCCGGTACTTGCACAATGTATTACATAGAAATACAGTCTGCCATTTGTTATACTTGAATAAACTGAGTATTATAACACTTGCTTAGCTCCCACAGTTCATTGTACTCATTTGTTGTGAATGAAGTTCCAGCTGTTATTCTGCAATTGTTGAAATATTCAGTAATGAAGTACTTTAGATATTCTTTTAGATTATCATTGCTCTTTATACAGCAGATAGGGTGGTAAAGAAGGAAAAGAGCATTCTTGCCTTCAATGGTCAGGGTACTAAGTATGTATAACAGCTGCAATGTCATGTTGCAGCTACATAAAACTGTGGTTAGGCCAGTGTTTGAAGTATTGCAAGCAGTTTTGGTCACTGCATTACAGGAAGGTTGTGAAGGCTTTCAAAAGGCCACAGAGGAGTGCCAGAGCAGAAGTGGAGTGGTTGTGGGGAAGGATGTTGTTAAGCCTACATACAAAGTTAGGAATTGAAACGTTGAGCATGGCTTGACTGACGTCCTGAGTTGTGTATATTTCAGTGCAAGGAGTGTTGTAGAAAAGGCGAATTAGCTTAGAGCATGGATCAGCACATGGAATTATGACCTTATAGACGTTAGTGAGATTAAGTTGCAGAAGGGGCAGGGCTGGCAGCTCAGTGTTCCAGGGTTCTGTTGTTTTAGATGTGATAGAGCAGGAGGGATTACAGTGGGAGGGGTGGCATTATGATTCCAGTGAAATGTCACAGCAGTGCTCTGATGGGACAGGCTGGAGAATTCATCTTCTGAGGGTATATGGGCGGAACTGAGGAATAAGAAAGGGAAAACCTCGTTTATGGGGTTATATTTTTGACCACCTAACATTCCATGGGTTTTAGAGGAGCAAATTTCTAGAGACATTGTAGACTGTTTTAAGAAACATAAGGTGATTTTAACTTCCCACAGATTGACTGAGTCTCCCATACTGTAAAAGGGCTGGATGGGATAGGGTTTGTCAAATGTGTTCAGGTAAGTTTATTTAATGAGTACATAGAGGTTGCAACTACAGAGAGTGCAAGACTAAATCTCCTATTAGGGAATGAAACAGAGCATGTGACACAGGTTTGTGTAGGAGATCATAATGCCACTAGTTTCAAGATAATTATGGAGAAGGATAAGTCTGGTCCTTGGGTTGACATTGTAAATTGGGGAAAGGCCTGTTTTGATGGCATCAGAAAGGATCTGGCAAGTGTAGATTGGGACACGTTGTTTTCTGGCAAAGGTGAACTTGGTAAGCGGGAGACCTTCAAAAGTGGCATTTTGAGTGTACAGATTGAGTATGTTCCTGTCAGAATAAAAGGCAAGGATAACATGTTAAAGGAACCTAAGTTTTTGAGAAATTTTGAGGCCCAAGTTAAGAAAAATAGCAGGTATAGGCAGGAAGGAGCAAATGAGGTATTTGAGGAGTACACTCAGACCCTGCATAACACTACCTCAAATAGTGCTGTTTCACTACAACACAGCTATTCAATTCTTTACTGAAATTTTTTTAAAATGACAAACTTTGATTCTCAACAACACTTAAAACTTCTGAAGAGCAGCTGCCAATATAGTAAACATTCAATCAGCCAATGAGAGCACTCTATATACACTCTGAACAACTCACAGCCAATCATGTATTAGTTCACGCTGTTCCCTGCCTCCTCACCTCCCCCTCCATGTGCGTAAGCGTTCTTGCTTCCTCGCCAATTTATTCCAATTTTTTTTTTCACCCATAATGTCTGGAGATCGGCCTGCAACTTCCAGTAAGGGTTGTACATTTCAGATGGCTAGGGAAAGTATTAGTATGGATATGAAACTGCAAATAACCACAACCGGGTCCCACCGCTAAGATGTAACAAACGCCTGGTTCCCTCCACTGCTGCTGCAATGTGTTGCTGTTCCTTTCGATGTATAGGTCAGGCCTGTTTGCGTGTTTGTTATTCCATGAATTACTGTGTATATATAAAATAATGTATCATATATCTCAGGTTCAATTTCTTTTATCAGGCATACATGTTCATTTACATAACGTTAGAATGATCATTTACATAGTGGTCCACCTCCCAGGAACACATTCTCGGCATAAAGTAGGGCCTAAGTGTACAAGAACAGCAGCAAGGTCATGGACCCTGTACAGATTATAGAGGAGATGTTTGCTATCTTGAGGTAAATTAGGGTGTATAAATCCCCAGGGCCTGACAAGGTGATCCCTTGGACCATGTGGGAGGCAAGTGCAGAAATTGCAGGAGCCCTAGTAGAGATATTTTAAAAATCCTTAGCCACGGGTGTGGTGCCAGAGGTTTAGAGGATAGACAATGTCCTTCCATTGTCTAAGAATAAGACAGAAAATAATAGGCCTATGAGTCTGACAGCAGTGGTGTGAAAGTTATTGGAAAGTATTCTAAGGGATCAGATATACAAGTATTTGGATAGACAGGGACCAATTAGGGACAGTCAACATAGCTTTATGTGTGGTAAGTCATGTGTGACTAATCTTATAGAGTTCTTTGAGGAAGTTACCAGGAAAGCTGATAAAGGCAAGACAGTGGATGTTGTCTACATGGACCTTAGCAAAACCTTTGACAAGATCCCACATGGGAATTTGGTCAAGAATTTTCAGTTGCTTGGCATTCAAGATCAGGTAGTAAATTGCGCAGACATTGGCTTTGTGGGAGAAGCCAGAGAATGGTAGAAAATGAATGCTTCTCTGACTGAAGTCCTGTGACTAGTGGAGTGCCACAGCAATAGATGGTGGATCCATTGTTATTTGTCATCTATATCAATGAGTATAGAGAAAATTTACAAGGATGTTGGCAGGACTTGAGGACTTTAGGTATAGGGAAAGGGTGAATAGGTTAAGACTTTATTCTTAGAGCATAGAGGAATGAGGGGGGATTTGATAGGGGAATACAAAATTATGAGGGGTATAGATAGTGCGATTGCAAACAGGCTTTTTCCACTGATGTTGGGTGAGACTGTAACTGGAGGACATAGGTTAAGGGTAAAAGGTGAAATGTTTAAGGGGAACATGAGGGTGGATTTCTCCCCTCAGAGGATGGTGAGAGTACGGAATGAGCTGGAAGTGGTAGGTGTGGGTTCTGTTTCAATATTTAAGGAAATTTGGTTATGTACATGGAAGGGAGGGGTATGGATGGCTATGCTCAAGTGCAGGTCGATGGGACTAGGAAGATGAATAATTCAGCACAGACTAGATGGGCCAAAGAGCGTTGTTTCTGTGCTGCAATGTCCTTTGACTCTATATAACTAAGAGGTTCACCTTGATGTTGCCTGGAGCTGATTAGCTTGGATTATTTCTTCCTGTACATCTGAGGCTGAGGATAGATCTGATAGAAAGATAGAAAATTATAAGAGGCACAGTCAGGGTAGATAGAATATTACCTAGGGCTGAAATATCAAACACTCAAGGGTATAGCCTTAAGAGAAAAATTTAAAGGAGATTTATAGGACGTTTTATTTTTACAGAAAGACAGGGAAGTGTCTGGACTGCACTGGTAGAGTAAGTGGTCGAAGCAGATACTATATTGACATTTCAGGGGCATTTAAATTGACAAGTGAATAATTAAATGATATATATCACATGCAGGAAGATGTGATGTTTAATTTAAACATACATTCATTAACTTTAATATTGTCAAGACTCAGGAATGAAACACCTTAGTGCAGTGGGAGTTTTTGAATTGGACATAAGGAACACGGTGAGTGACCTTATCATAGAAACTCTAAACGTGCATGTTCACTCCATCCAATATACATACTGTATGTCAAGTCTCCCACTAAAAGAATATTAAAAAAGAATTTGACAGCAACCTGTTCAATATTAGCACAATAGCATAACAAGTTCTCTGACAATGTTTTCCTCAAGTACACCCATACAATAATGACATATATCATTATCAAAATGCAAGCAATGCAACTTGTTTCACAGATATGAATTAAAGATTCTCATGAGACAATTTCAGATACAGATTGTTAAATTATTTAATTATGTCCATGGGTAAAATTTGTAAATCGTCCCTGGATTCAAGCAATTTAATTGGAGTTGTTAAGCAAGCATTGAAGTAAAACTTCACTGGACTGCTATATGCCGAGCTCATTTCCATTACACTGTCTGTTGCAAGGACAAGCCCTCCAACACAAATTGAGTCCCATGGGAGGTTTGCATTCCACTGAATGCTTCCATTTAATGCCTTTAATTATACAGCAGCAACTCATTCATTAATGCTCCAGCTCCTCAAAGAGTCTGAGTAAACAGAGATTGATGAGCTAGTTAAATTTAAACAGGTTGGAATTGGCAAGGGTGACATAGAAAAACATGGTTTAAAGTGTGGAATCACACTCATATCTGAGATCAATTTTTTATAAATTCAAAAATCTTTAATAAGTATTCTTTTTCTTCTTCCATGTGCCTTGCGCGTTACACGCTTGGGCGATCATGGCTCTCCACATTGAACGATCCCTCGCAGCATTAATGATATCTTGCACATTTAGATTTGTTAGTTCTTTCATAGTGTCCATATATTTTCTTCTTTGCCTTCCTCTTCCACGTTTCCCAGGCACACAGCCTTGTAAGGCATTCTATTTCTCCCTTTTTGATAAGTATTAAACTAGCAAAATCAATATTATTTCACTTTACACCAGGATACCACAGAAACAGATGAGCTTACAAACACAGTTGGACAATATAAGTTTTCAATGCACTAGATGCTTGAATCTACTGCATGGTGGCTTAATGTAAATTTGTGATTTTTATTTCAAGGCACCCGTACTTGAATGAACACTTTTTATTTATTTTAGCTTATTTAGAGATAAAGAATTGTAACAGGCCCACCTACCCTTCAAACTCATGCCGCCAAATTACACCTATATGACCAATGAACCTACTGCCCATACATCTTTGGAATGAGGGAGGAAACCAGAGCATCCGGAAGAAATCCATGCAGTCACAGGGAGAACATACAAACTCCTTACATAGACTACTGTGGAATCGAACCCAGATCACTGGTGCTTTAATAGCATTATGCTAACCACTACTGTAACGTGCCACCTTTGTTGCTACTTCTACGCATGTGTCACGCCAATGCAGAAAGCACGTTGAGTAGAAATGTAAGTTCAATCCATTTTCAAAGCCCAATTGACAGTTGTTCTGCAACATTAAATTCATAGAATAGAAGTGGAAAAAGTGAGTAGCTTCAAGTACCTGGGTGTCAAAATCTCTGAGGATCTAACCTGGTCCCAACATATTGATGTAGTTATAAAAAAGGCAGGACAGCAGCTATACTTTATTAGGAGTTTGATGAGATTTGGCAAGTCAACAAATACACTCAGAAACTTCTATAGTAGTACCGTGGAGAGCATTCTGACAGGCTGTATCACTGTCTGGTATGGAGGGGCTACTGCACAGGACCAAAAGAAGGTTGTAAATCTAGTCAGCTCCGTCTTGGCTATGAGCCTACAAAGTACCCGGAACATCTTTAGGGAGCGGTGTCTCAGAAAGGCAGCGTCCATTATTAAGGACCTCCAGCACCCAGGGCATGCCCTTTTCTCACTGTTACCATCAGGTAGGAGATACAAAAGCCTGAAGGCACACATTCAGCGATTCAGGAACAGCTCCTTCCCCTCTGCCATCCAATTCCTAAATGAACATTGAATTTTCGGACACCACCTCACTTTTTTTAATGTACTGTATTTCTGTTTTTGCACATTTTTTAATCTATTCAATATATGTAATTGATTTACTTGTTTATTTATTATTTTTTATTTGTTATTTTTTTTCTCTGTTAGATTACGTATTGCATTGAACTGCTGCTGCTAAGTTAACAAATTTCACGTCACATGCCAGTGATAATAAACCTGATTCTGATTCTGATTCTGTAATTAACATGCAGCATGCTCTATACAAAAGAAAATGATTCTTAAGTACTGGGACAAGCTTCACAACTGTGATTTTAAAGCAATCAACAATTACTTGTAGGTTATCAATGTATCAGCTGGAAGAAAGCTTCTTGCTCCTTCCAAACTTGCAATCCTTCAAAAACATTTCCCATCTCTGACCCCCTATACACTACATCCCCCTCTCCTGATTACTTTACTGCAGTTGAGTCCACTTTATAATCCCTAAGATCTGGAATCCTATCCTTAAGTATCTCTGCCTTTCCATTTACCACTTCGTTATTGAAGCTTTTGACTCAGTCCCAATGTTGTCTATTTGTTGGGAAGTTTTACTTTAAATTTTGCTTTGTTGAAGGCACTATATAAATGAACATTGTGGCTGAGGATGCTTTTAGTGGTGGGATGGGACAATAGCTGAGCCTAGTCATGAAACAAACCTGATACTCGAGATCTTTTGACCTAGTTGCTATAAAGGCAGCACAGAGGACCACTTAAAGATAAATGGACCATGACTGTGTTAGGAAACCTGTCACAAGTATGTCTAATTTGTTGCATGTGGTTGCATTCCCATTGTACTTTGAAAGAACAGATTCCTTGCTCATTTTTGAACTAGTAATGGAAATATGTTGGCATCTATGTACTCTATGGTGGCCTTCAATGTTAGTAAATCCTTGAATTTACTCCTCTTCACTCAAGAGAAGGGAATAGGGATGTTCTCCAAATTTATTGGGCCCTATTTAAATATTTTCAGCTGCCATTTTACAAGGCATTCTCTCACATGCCTTGTTTCCATTGGAGCTTCTTAACAGCTGGTTGCTTTCAATGGAAAGACATCCTTGCCTACCATTGATAAACAAAACTGACTGATATTGAATTTGCAGGCTAGGTTATTTTTACCAGATTAAAGGTCCATGATGGCACACTAATATGAGAGCTAAAATGCAAAGAATGTGATGAAGGCTCTAACAACAAGATTAAAATTGCATTTGGATTTATGTTGAATGTTGCTTGATAATTCCGAAATCAGTTTCTCTGTTGCATTGCTACATGAATGACAGAAGAAAGGCAGCCTGCAGTCATGAATATTACATATTCTCATTGAAGTAATCTTTTGAAGTAGACTGTCTCCTATTGTACATAATAAGGCACAGTAATCTGCAATGCATTCATGCTAGAATGGGCTAGCTGCAGTGTGATTAGTAGTACTCTTGATACAAAACCACTTCATCGACAAGATTTAGGTCTTTCGGTGGAGGGCTTCTTTTAATTGGATGTCACTTCATATATAAATGTACTCTGCACATAAAAACCACAATGAGCTTTATGTTAACTCTCTCATCAGAGGAACATGTTACCTCTCGCATGCCTGACTTCAGTTGTTTATCAATCCAGTAATGTTTGTTCTAGCTATTCTTGTCTACTTATGTATTTGTCATAAACATTGTTGTATTGAAAGCTCCCATCTTACCTTCAGAAAAAAGATGACACCTATAATTCTTCTTGGGGCTTATCTTGATGTTACCAATACTTCCGAATACAGATCAATTAATTATGATTCATTCATTTATTTCATTAAAGCTTCAATTAACCCATAACATTTCAATTTAATCGATTATAACAAAAAATATTCACATTGAAGATTTCTAAAAGAATTGATAAATATTCTCCAACCAACAATCACAAGTTGGTTTCAAGGACTTCTACAAATCTCTCTGAATATTGCAAAAAGTTGAGACACCGTTGACCATTTAAGCCTGTTATTTAAAGGGTTTTCCTACGAAAGAGCATGCATATTATGCAAATAAATAGTAATAGTAGCATCAAAGGAGAAGCCTGCATTTTGAACCATTCCTACCAGCTCTCTAATTGATGTCAACAAAAAGAAAGCATCAAACTGTATGAGAAATAATCTAATGGAAAGAGAAGAACTTTAAGCTTAATTAAACTCATGTTTTAGATAATGGAAATACCTTTAATATCTGAAGTATTGTATCAAATTATTAAATTGAGATTTTGTACAGACAGTTTAAATCCATGGTTAATTATTGCAACACTAATGACCTCATTACAATTATATCTATAATAAAAACATGGGAAAACCTGTAAAGTTTTGTGTATACAATGACATTCCAACGAATTCAGAAAACAGTATTGCACAGTTCGTATTTTGTACTATTTTGATCATTCACTTTAATACCAATGCCCAGTGAAGAGATGAACTCAGAATTGCAAAAGACCTCCATTCATTTCTTCCTGCAAGTCAGCAATCTTTTAAGTTTTGTTCTATATTCATTTTGGTACTGAAGTATGTAGATGAATACAAGATAACAGAGCTTTATTTGTCTACCTTTTGCCACTTTGGCCTGCTTCTCTGCTGCATGACTCAATGTTTCTTTATTTGTGCACTTGTTTGAATAGCTCTGTGGGCAGACCAACACTTGAAACACTTGTGTATATTCTACTATATTTTTAGAATGTATTTTAATTGCACTCTTTATAAGGCTTTGTTTATTAGTGTTACTAAAGTTAAAAACTCATTTGTTAACAAAAACTTAATTTATTAGCTTCTTTTCAATAATGAATTTGCTTCTGGGCTACCTCAGATAAAGAAATTAATGTACAGAATAGAAGAGGACACACTGGGTCATATTCCAAATGCCATATCCTATATTAGTGCAACTACAGTCAATGATCAAGTACAGCTACCTCACAAGATATGCCTTTGAGGGAAGGAAATCTACTCTTCCTTCATTGCTGAGCCATATGTAATTTCAAAACAGTAGCAAAGTAAATGATTTAACTGCCTTTAAAAAATAACCCAATCAGACACTCAATGTGTGGATGATAATTGAGAATGCATCACTGTGATCCACATTTTATGAATGAATGAAAAATATCCAGGGGAAAAGACAGATTGAGTCACACTTTTTTCAGAAAACAAAGGCTTCTCACCAGTTCCATAACTATGTTGGAGATTATGAATGAAGATGATGTATCCAAAAGGAAAGGCTGACAGGGCTAACATTTATGAGCATAGGGGGTTCCAACCCCAACCTTGCTCAGAGCCTGGAGCTCAGTTTGCCGCCGTTGGCCAGTAGGTATGGGGGTGCTGTCATTACAGTGAAACGCAGTGGCCTGTTCATGAAGAACACAATTCCACTGGAGGACACTGCAGGTGCTCCTGGGCTAGTCAGGCTGCTAAGCTGCATCTTGAAAACCTTGATGTCACTTTCCATTACACTGCTGCCTCTGGATTGCCGTGTTTGTAATTGTGCTCTCTAGCATGACCAGGAAGAACATAAGACCATGAGATATAAGAGCAGAATTAGGTCATTCTGCTCATCGAGTATACTCCACCATTGAAACATGACTGATCTGTTCTCCCTCTCAACACCTTTATCTTGTCTTGTCTCCAGAACCTTTGCTGCTATTGTTAATCAAGTACCTATAAACCTGCTTTAAATATACCCAAAGACTTGGTCTGCACAGCCATTTGTGGCAATGAATTCCACAGATTCACCACCTCCTAGCTAAAGAAATCCCTCCTTATCTCTCCTCTCAAGTGACATCCTTCTATCAGGAGATTGACCCTTCTGTTCCTACACTCTTCCACTATTGGAAACATCCTCTGCAGTTCCACTATATCAAAGGCTTTCAATATTCGATAGGTTTTGATGGAATCCACTGCCCCCTCCATTCTTCTACAGATACAGAGCTATCAAATGCTCCTCATACATTAATCCTTTCATTTTCAGGATCATTCCTGTAAACCTCCTCTGGACCCTCTCCAATGCCAGCATATTCCCTCTTAGATATGGGGCCCAGATTGCTGACAATACCCCAAAAGCAATCAAATCAATGGCATATAAATCCTCAGCATTACGTTCTTGCTTTTATGTTCTAGCCCTCATGAAATGAGGAGTCAAGGACAAAAGCTCTTTGTTCCTTGGTGTTATCTTCCCATCTGGCTCAGCAGAAAAAGCACATTGGTCATGAAAACAATTTCTGAATGAATACATCATGCTGGTTTCCACAATGTGTGATCTTGACCATGAGGTTTCTTTGCTGGTGGTCACACACAATCAGTGCGCTTAAGGCATGACAGTTTTTGGAAGTTGATTGAGAAGTGATCTTATAGAGGTGTATAATGTCATGTGGGTACAGATAGGGAAAAATACATTCATCCTTTCTTCAGGATTGGGAACCAACAACTAACGGGAATAGGTTTAAGATAAGATGGGAAAGATTTAATTGGGACCTGAGGGGAAACTTTATTTTGTCTTGCACAAAGCTTGCCTGTATGTAAAGTGTATTGTCAGATGAAATGGTTGATGCTGGTATATTAATAACCTTAAAAAGGCAGCTGGACATGTACATGGATAGGAAAGGTTTAAAGGATTATGGACCAAATGCTAGAAAATGGGACTAACATCTGGGCTGGCACAGACCAGCAGGGTAATACTGCCTGTTTCTGTGCTGTATGACATGAGATGATATTAAGTGTATCAGCTCTACAATCCTAGACTCAGCCCAAAACCTTAAGACTTGCAGTTATAGACCTCTGTAAGTATCCTCACTTCAAGGAGGTTATACCACATCAACCTGTAACTCAAAAACTAATTTACTGAACCACCTTAGTCTCTTTTCTGAAGGGGTTTAGCTGTCAATAATCTCTATTTCAAGCAGTGAAGGTCCCCTTCCCAACCAAGGAAGAGATACATCTAGTTAATGAAGAAAATTAAACACACTTATTTGGAGGAATAAACTAACAGAGATTATAATTCTACAAAGGAGTTCCAAACCTCATGCAATTCTTACAAACTAAAAAACCATACCATTTCTAATCATCATCACTGCTGTCTTTATCACCAACATGCAACTCCACCATTGTGGATGGTACCTTCACTATAAATATTAAGCCCAATGCCAAATTGAGGATCAAAATCTAATTTTTAAAATAACTTAATTCCAACTCTGTCTAACAGAAAGGACTGGTGCCTCGGCAGCGTAGCAATTAGTGAGATGCTCTTACAGCTCAGGGTGTTCCAGAATTAAGAGATCAATGCCTGCATAGTTCTGTAAGGAGTCACTGTACATCTTCTCCATGGAATGAATGGATTTTCCCCAGGAGGTCCAATTTCTTACCGCAGTCTAAGGACATCCCGAGTAGCTTAATTGGTCATTGTAAATTGACCTATGATTAGGTTATAGTTAATCAGGGTTGTCGGGGGTGATGTGGGTCAAAGAGCCAAAAGGGCCTGCTCCCCACTGTACTGCTAACATTAAATAAAAATTTAAATTATCAACTACATTATTGATTCAGTTCTAATCTTCCCTTCCATTTTCCCAGAACTCACAGCTTTGGAGATAGAACACTTTACTATGGATAGTTCAGATAGGCATGTAGACAAACTCAAACAACTGCAAGACCTGAAGACAGCAGATACACAAGCAGCATAAGATAATGGGCTGTTCAAGTTGTAATTAATGAGCATCCATTTAACCCCATTAGGGGGACACCTCTTCAGAGCAACGGTTGATCTACAGCTGATCTGATAAATGGAAGATTTGCATCTCTGAGTAATTGGGTTGCTTCTAAACCTGTCAGGAAAAGAGTGCCCCAATGAGTTTATCTTGCAAAATTCTTTTATTGCACTGTGGTGACACTTAGTTACAAACAGATATAAAATACACGGCTCTTTGCGTAATAGTAAAGAGTGTTGTCAACCACTCCTCCCTTTTGTTCATTTTGCTGAGTTATTTTGATGGTGAACATGATAAAGCATGAACATATCTAGTGAAAGTGCCATGCAAATTAAAGTTATTTTCTATCGGCACCAACTTGTACAGTTTACACTTTGGAACATGATTTTGTCATTAGTGGTAAAAAGGTAAGGACCACCCACTTGTGAAATTATATTGCCATCAGTCAAATAGCAACCAAGGCACATTTTGCTGGGAGCAATATAAAAAGAAGTCAAAATTATTGGAGAGAAAAAGTTAATCAAAGAACAGATAGAATAAATTGTCAGTTCATTATAGGTCAAGAGATTTTCATCCTTTTACCGCATGAAGATTACTTGTTACAATACAAATGCCCATCAACATTTGATGCCACTGAACTGATTCGATGACGGTTTAGATAAATAAATGGTACTGCTTTTGTTTTGTGATTTGAGTTGGTAACTCACTGCAACATAGAGAACTTGCTTTAGGCATATAGCTGTAAATTAAATTCTTTCCAAAAGGTTGGTTTGATTTTTTTCCTCAAAAGAATCTTTTGTTCTATCTGGCTTTGTCATTTGGCATAAACTCAGAAAGTCAAAGGCCAGCCTTAAGTATCTCTTTGTTGTATCTCATTATTGGATGTAATTACGTGTCAGTGTAGGAATACGTCCTTGGTGGCTTGTGCTAAATGTGCAATAAAAGAGGCTCCAATTGGTTTCTTTGAAGTTAATGGAATGGAATTGCAAGAATACTGTACAATCACCATCTCTGTAATATTGTCTGTCTGATCCAAGTGACCAAGGATAAATTTGTCCCCAGAAGCCTAACTTCCCCACTGGCGGAGATTAAGCCAATATAGCACATCTGTGGTTCACATCACAGTGTGCAATGTTATCAGGGCTGCACTGAGAGTATTGGAGATAGGACTAAATTATAATTCTTCCAGAGTTTTGTAAAAATCTGTTCTAGTATAATCATTTATTATGTAAACCAAATCTCCTTGATTTACCAAGGATGAGCAAACTGATGCAGCTCATTATGTATTTTGTTATAGGATTTATTCACTTTTTCTTTTAAAACCACACTCCACAAAAAACCCTTAAGTTGTATTCCTGTCACTGTAGTGAAGTGTGATGTTATTTAGGAAAAGCCCATTACTGCAAACAATTAGATTACTGTTCTTGGTATTGTGCCAGCCATTACAAGTGGCAAATCCAAGTATCATTAGTTGATGTTTCTATGGCAACACCTCCTTAATGCACCCAGTAACATGTTTGATAAGCAATCCATAGTATTGCTTTGAATGTGCTGCAGAGAAAAAGAAAATGTTTCCTCTCAACTCCTCTGCATTGCAAGCACGTTGTGGATTTACAGGTTTGTTTTATTTCAGATTAGCAGGTACTCAATCTTTCGACTGGAGACCAAAATGAGAGATTAGGCAATTTCACCACAACAAAGAATAGTTTCCACAGCACGATGAAAGCAGCATCACTCTACAACTGCCACAGGTAGGCACCGATTAATTAAAACCTGCATTAGCAATGCTCCATTTCGGTCACAGAAAAATAAGGCCATTCAAGTAAAGAGGAACATAAGAAGGATTTCTGTGAATCTGGAATGATGAATGAAGCAAATAAACTCATTCAAAATAGAAAATAGGTAGAATGTATTGTATATAACAGGTAACATGCTGTTCATTAGAAGAAACTTCTGAGTTTATGGATAGCAAATGAAGAAATGCAGGTAAGAATAATTAGAGAATAGATGGTAGTTGTAGAATTAGGTATTTTAATTTATTGATAGCCAGTCTGTTTTCCAGATTGAGTTATGAACAACAATATGAATTTATATGAAAATTATAATTTTACATTTTTCCATCAACGATTTGAGAACCAGTTAGCTTATTGAGCTTGGAGAGTAGCTGGGTGACAGGAGAATGGGACTCAGTTATTGCTTTATTAAATTTTAATGGTATTAAAACAGCATCCAAAAACTATTTGTAAAGACTCACAAAGAATACAAATTTTACTTGAGAAGGGACCACATTGAGTCAGTTTCAGCACAGCACTACACCATCAACATGACAAAACTTCTTGCAGGTGCTGGTAAAAATCGCTAATCCTGCAAAGCTGATTACCGATTCCTGGGTAACTGCACCCCACTAGTGAATTCTAGAGTCTTAGAATAGAAATCTGCCTGGTGAATGTGTCAGCTTAAACCGGCACAGGTCCAAGGGGCCTATTCATTACAGATGATGTGATCAGAAGTATAAGTACAGAATAATCTCCTTCCTTGATTCACAGAGTCACAGAGAGAGTGCACCTCAGCCTCAGTACAAGGCTTGGATTACTTAATTGAAATCTAATAAAGAGCACCTATAAAAGAGGAGTGGAACAGCAATCAATCAAATCCTGGGCATACATTGTTCCCATCAGGCAGGGAAGACAGAAATTTAACAGCTCCCCAATAGTTTATGTAAGGCAAAGGAGCAGAATTAGGTTTTTTGGCCCATCAAATCTGCTCCACAATTCATTCATTGTCAATTTACTATCCCTCTCAACCCCTTCTCCTGCCTTCTCCCCATAACCTATCAAATTCTGCTTTAAATATACTCAATTACTTGACCTCCACAGCCACCTCTGGCAATGATTTCCACAGATTCATCACCCTCCAGCTAAAGAAATTCCTCCTCATCTCTGCTCTAAATGAATGAGCCTCTATTCTGACACTGTGCTCTCTGGTCCTAGACACCCACTAAAGGAAACATCTGCTGCACATCCACTGTATATGGGCCTTCCAGTATTCGATAGATTTCAATGAGATGCCCCTCGTTCTTCTAAACTCCAGTGAGTGCAGGTACAGAGCCATCAAACGCTCCTTTCATTTGCAGAAACATTCTCGTGAACCTCCTCTGGACCCTCTCCAATCCCAGCACATCTTTTCTTAGATAAGGGACTCAAAGCTGTTCACAATACTCTTAAGTGTAGTCTAAACACATTCTTGCACCACATTTTTGCTTTTATATTCTTGCCCTCTTGAAATGATCGTCACATTGCCTTCCTTACCAATGACTCAACCCTGAAAGTTAACCTTTAGGAAATCCTGCACAAGGACTCCCAAGTCCCTTTACACCTTTGATTTTTGAATTTTGTCCCCATTTAAAAAATCGTCTATGCCTTCATTCCTTCTACCAAAGCACATGACCATACACTCCCCTGCACTCTATTCCATCTGCCACTTCTTTGGCCATTCTCCCAATCTATCCAAGTCCTTCTGCAGACTCCATGCTTTGTCTTAACACTACCTGCCTCTGCACCTATCTTTGTATTATTCACAAACTTGGCCACAAGACTTGGCCATCAATTTTGTCATTCAAATCATTGATATATAACGTGAAAAGAAGGAGACCCAACACCAACCCCTGTAGTACCCAATAGTCACCAGCAGCCAAGCAGGAAAGGCACCCTTTATTCCCACTCTTTGCCTGTTACCAGTCAGCCAATCTTCTATCCATGCTATTATCTTTCCTGTAATACCATGCGCTCTTTTCTTGTTAAGCAGCCTCATTTGTGGTATCTTGTCAATGCACCTTCCCTTTTTTGCATGAAGATGGGGCCACTCCAACAATATTTTGACTTTGCGGGGAAATGCTGCTCCTCCCAAGAACAGTTTTTCCAGTTTCAAACTTTGCAAGCTCTTTTTGGCTAATTCCACTTTGAGCAAGGATATGAAGCCAATAGTCATCAATATTAACTCCAGCCCTTATTGGTTAATTTATTGTTAATTGTTATTTATCACTTGGAATAGTAGGAACACCTCAAGGGTTGCTGGGCATGGGTGAGAGAACACAGGTTAGGGTATTTTTAGCTTTCTTAAGGGGTACAGGGGTTTTTATAGGTATGATGGATAAACAGGAATAGGGTACTAGGATGGCCAAAGATGGGAGGATAAAGTGTAGGTTAGGGTATGTGTGTGTGTGCGATTGGGTGAAGGGATTTAGAATGTGAGTCTATCACACACTCCGGAGCAGAAGGTGGCGGTAATGCACCATTAAGCTGGGTGCCAACCGCCGTAAAACAAGACGGAGAGAGAGAGAGTAGGAACACCTGAGGATTTGTATAAACCTTTTGATGGCAATTCATCTCGAGAATTAATATGAGCACTAGATATTTGAATATTATTTTATTATTTGTTACCAAACATTAATTTATTATCAATGCATAACTAATATTATCTTCATATAAAATAGGTCTTTTAATGTTGGTATATTCCATTTAAATATCATTTAAATACAGTTTTAGTCATGTTGTTAATGGCTAATAGATCACAAATAATTCAGATTTTAAAGTTAAGTCTGGTAATATCTTAATATTTTAAATGTTTGAAATTGAAAAAGATATTTTGATTCATATGTAATAGTTTATATACAATTCTGAATATTAGAGCCATTCAGGATATTTTGGAAATTTTGAGGGACTGTTAACCTTGAAGAGAGGGCATAAATGTTTGTCTAAGACTTTTTTAAGTGATATTGGGGTGGTTCTCGTCCCGCGACCCCAACCAAAATGCTAAAAATGTCAGCACTGCCTCTCAGCTGAGGTTTGAAGAAGTTTCTTACTAGGATTCAGACAAGCTAAATTCAGATATGGTGTCAATGGGGAGTATTGGTGGTGACCGAAACAACTACAGCATTATAAAATACTCACACACTTATTTTGTATTTTTAGTAATAGTATGTCTGGGCTGATAATAATTGATGTTGTTTATTTTATGCAAACAGATTTAATTAATCACTTGAATTGTTTGTTGGGAGGGAGGGTCATTGGGTTGAAATGTTAATTCTGATTCTTGCTCTGCTGATTCTACCTCTGAGCAAACAGTTCCAACACATTTTAATTTCAGATTTCCAGTATCTATATTGTTTCAGTTTTGTGTTATTTATGTATTCACTACTTTAACTTGTATGAGTGTCGATGTGTGCAATGAATCAAGTGCTTGGCCAAGGCCTTGAGCTTCTGCAGTTTCTCCACCTTGCCAATGACAATCTTTGCCGAACTGTTCCCTGAGTTGTCTATAAAGTTTTTCTTTTCTTGGCAATGTTTCTACTTGTTACTTATAACCCTTCAGTTAATATTCTCAAAGCATTATGACTGTTGGCTCCACACTGTCAACCATCTTACAATCTTACATCCTCTTGATACCTTATCTGTTACTTCTGCTTTTTCTCAGTACATGGACCTCCATGCAGAAGCTTGCTGGTGAAGGACAATCTCCTTGAGGGATGGGATGAGTGTATCATCAATCAACCTACACAGCTTACGCCCCAATGCAAATAATGAGAACTAACCTGAGTTGGATTATGAATCAAAGAGCAATCAAACAACAGAGCAGGAGTAATCATTTTCTCACAATTAATAAATACCATTTGAGGCAAAGTTAGCACTGTTCACATTGGTGGTAATAGAAATGAGGCCAATAAATCCAATATTCCCAGCAGCTATTATATTAAGGTTCCTTAAGGTTGCTAATGGCTGGGGGTGGTAATGGCGATAAGCTCACACTACCTATTTAATGCTCCCAATGGCTTGTGTCTCAGATAGACTCTGATGAACAAGTCCAGCACCTGGCCTTCATGTGTGCTTGTGGTGAACTACATATACCTGTCTGGACACGCCCCTCTGCTGACTGCTCCTGTGGCTCCTCCCACAGACCCCTGTATAAAAGTGATTGGAGGCACTGCTCCTCCCTCAGTCTCCAGGATGTTGTGTGATGGTCTCTTGCTGCTGACAGTGCTTTCTTCCAGCTAATAAAAGCCTATCTCTCGCCTCACGTCTCCGAGAGTTATTGATGGTGCATCAGTGCTTTAGCTACTAAACCCAGTGGAACCATTTCTACTGTCAGCAGATGGGGCTCATCAGCCATGGTTGATAGCTTTTCTAGAAGATGGAAAATCTGGTTTCAAACCTCCGCTGGCTTGCGGCTCATGGGAAAAGCTTCAGGAGTAAACCCCAAGGAGAAATCCGGAACTGGATTCCCTAAGGCCCAGAGTTTAACACTGACCGGCAACTTCTGCAATGCTGCTGTTGTCAAGCTGTATTGAAGCCAATGTCCAATCCAATTTACTACTTCATCTTGAATGCCAAGCAACTGAACCTTCTTTACCAATTTCCCATGCAGGACCTGGACAACGCTCTTGCTGAAGTCCATGTAAGCAACATCCACCAAGTTGCCTTTATCAACTTTTCTGGTAACTTCCTCGAAAAACTCTATAAGATCGGTCGCACATGACCTATCACACACAAAGCTATGTTGACGATACCTAATCAGTCCCTGTCCTTCCAAATACTTGTAAATCCAGTCCCTTAGAACACCTTCTAATAACTTCCCCAGGACTGATGTCAGGCTCACAGTCCCATAATTTTCTGTCTTATTCTTAGAGCCTTTCTTAAACAACAGAACAACTTTAGCTGTTGTCCAATCCTCCAGCACGTCACCATAGCTAAGGGTGTTTTAAATACCTCTGCTACAGTCCCTGCAGTTCCAGGACTAGCCTCCCATAAGGTCCAAGGGAACACCTTGTCAGGGATTATCCACCCTAATTTACCTCACGATAGCAAACATCTCCTTCTCTGAAATCTGTAGCAGGGTCCACAACCTTGCCTCTGCATTTTCTCACAGTTATCAACTCTGTGTCTGTTCCCTGAGAAAATACAAATGCCAAACATCCATTTAAGTTCTCCATCATTTCCTTCAGCTCTACGCTTAGATTACCATTCTGACCTTCCAAAGGACCAATTTTGTTCTTGCTATTTTTTTGCTTTTAAGATATCTGTAGAAGGCCTTAGGAGTCTCCTTCACCTTGTCTGCTAGAGTAACCTCATGACTTATTTTAGTCCTCCTCATTTCTTTCTTAAGCATTCTCTTTCATTTCTTATACTCCTCAAGAACCACAAGTTCCTGCCTGCCCATTCCTGCTATGCAACTCCTTCTTTTTCTTAACCAGGGCTTCAATGTCTCTTGATAACCAAGGTTTTGTTATCCTTGCCTTATATTCTAACAGGATCATACAAACACATTACTCTCAAGCTTTCACTTATGAAGGCCTCCCATTTTCCAGGTACACCTTTACCAGACAACAAAATGTCCCAATCCACACTTGCTGATATCTTGCTGATAGAATTGACCTTTCTCCAAGTTAGAATCTCAACCTGCAGACCAGAATTATCCTCTTCCATAAGTATCTTGAAACAGATGGCATTATGGTCACTAGATACAAAGTGTTCCGCTATAGAAGGTGGGTAGAGTTGTTGAGAGAGAAACATAATTGAAATCTCTCGATACTGCAATGAGCGCATTGGGGTGTTGAGTCTGGAGACTCGCGATGGTAGTGCATATGGCAGCACACACAGCACAGGGACTGCATTAGTACTATTGATGGTGATGGGCATGGATGTGGTGAGGACCTTCAAGTAGCTGGGGGTGCAACTGAATGACAGTCTAGAGTGGAGCACCAACACAAAGGCTGTGTACAAGAAGAGCCAAGGTCCCCTCTATTTCTTGAGGAAACTGAAGTTTTGGATTATGCAGGCCTCTCCTTCACAAGTTCTACCAGCCTGTTGTCACCAGTACAATTTTGTATGCAGTGGTGTGCTGGGGCAATGGCATCAACACGGGTGATGCCGACAGGCTCAATAAACTGCTTAGAAAGGCTGGCTCTGTTATAGAAATCAAACTCACTGGAGATTGTGGTAGAACAAAGGACCCTACGGAAAATCCTGGCAATTCTGGACAATGTTTCTCATCCTCTGCATGCCACTTTGGTTGAACAGATGAGCACTTTTAGTAATAGACTAAGACAACTGCACTGCTCCAAAGAGCGCTATATGCGCTCATTTTTACCCTCAGCCTTTAGGCTCTATTGTTAGGTAAACCATAGTCAGGGAAGTGATGAACCCCTACTGTTAGACTGTTTGAGGTAAATTATTTTTTATTCTTTCTTACTTCTCTTCTAATATTTGTATATCTGTGCACTTGTAATGCTATTGTGACACTGAAATTTCCTTTGGGATCAATAAAGTATCTTATCTATCTAACTATCTATGTACAGGGTACTGTACCACCCTGTTCTCCCTGTGTACTAATTATCAGTCCATACCATAATTCTTAAAGGATTAGTTGTCGGATGCTCCAAAAATTTCCAAAAACTTTTCATAGGAAATGAATTTGTGGAAAAGTGAGAACCATTTCCAGTGCTTGGCCCTACTCTCTCACCTTCACTCTTCTACCCGACTCCTAGGATTATCTATTGGCCAGCTTAGTCTCAAAACTGGCCAGAATTCTTCATTTTCAATCTTCTTTTATTGATTTAAAAAAATTATATGAATAGATACAAATCAGAGGAGAAGTTATATCAAATACATAATATAATAAATGTACAAACAAAAAAAGATACACACTGTCAAAATCATGTATAATATAATATTAAGCTAGTATCTATAAACAGAGAACCACAACGCCTCTTGACAATTCATACAAAAAAAAAGTCTGGAAATTTTCTATTATTGAGAAGAAAAGAACCCCACTAAACTAACCTAAAACAAAAAAGGGACTTGGCAGTCTATTTGAGGATAAAATTACAAAAAACAAGCATCCTTCTGGTCAAATCTGAAACTTACCACTAGGGAACCTCTTGAAGTTTAAATCTATCTACTATACTGCTGGCATAGAAGTTTTGAAATGGCTATTGTGATCCTCACCACCTGGTCTCCAACACTTTGGAGTGAACAAAGGACTTTACTGAGCCTTCACAACTTCTAGTCCCACTGATGTAAATGGAACTAAATTGTGAGAGGTGGTTCAACTGTAAAAAGCCATCTCATTTCACTGATAATTTCAGTTAGGTGCAATATATAATGCATATTCCTAAATCATAATTTTAATATTGTAGCTTAATCTTATTAGTCTCCTGAATTATTGTTTCATTTCCTGTCATCAAATATCCAAAGTCACAAGTTTCAGCCATCATCAATAAATAAGGTCACAATAACACTAAATTAAGGTTGCAAAACAGGACAAGCAACTAAAAACAAGAATGAACAAAAAGCAAGGCATGAATTTAAAGTTGACTGAGACCAAAGAGAGTTAAAAACAAAGAATTTCAATAGGAAAAGGGATAGTTACAAATAACATATAATCTCTAATCTACTCTATTAATTTCTTTCAATTCATGGCAAGTGTCTTCTAACATTTTCAATATAACATAGGTGAATTTAAAATAGCATTATTGTTTATTATTTTCTTTGATGTATTCTTTACCAGGGTTGGAGAAACTTTCAAGATAACTGAGACACTACAGCACACAAGCAAAATAATTCATCAGTAAACCAGTAATTTGCTTATAATTTGGACATTCCTTTCTCTAGTTTAATTACATATTTTTCTAGTTTTATGTCTTTTAGTGCAGTTTTTAGGAAAATAATGCACATATTTCAAGTATTTTTGGGGTATCTAACATTTTCTTCTCCTAGAAGTTTGAAAATGTTGGACACTGACATTATTGGATGACATGCTACATATTTAACTATATGGGAGATGTCATGTAACTCATTGTAAATTCTCTGAAGTCTTGGAAAATTAATGCATTTGCCTGCATACTTTTCACACAGCTGTTTGAGTCATAGGAGCCTTTCAAATGCCAGAATTCTCCCTGAATAGAGCTCAGATGTCTAAACTTCTTCACAAGTCATGTCTTTCAACAATTTTCTTCAAACTCCACATTGACAAGCAGGATGCATTGTAGCTGAACCAACAGTTTGTACACTGAGGATTTTGGAAACTGTACAGTTCAGAATAAGAATCATCCTTAAAGTTCTGAGAATAGGACTAACTAACTGTATCATGTAGTTGTCCTGAAGTCAGCATGAAACACAATTCACTAATTTGTGAAGATTCTGCTGATGACATTGTACTGATTCCAACTGATCCCTTGGCTAAGGTTGAATAAATCCAAGATTGTAAGGAGAGTCTTCCATTCCCTTTCTCTGCAATCTATAAATGTTCACTTCCTAATTTTTACTAATTCTGAGTAAAGATCATCATGTAGGTAAGCAGTAAAATAATCAAAGCTGAGTTAATACCTATATGAGGAAGAATGATTCCCAGGACTGCAAGGAAATAAGAGAGGAAAGGGATGAAAGCATTGCTCTGCCGGGAACAGGCATGGACCCCATTAGACAAATGGCCTATATCTCTGTCATAAGTAAGTTAATCATCAGCCTGAGATGTTGTCCACTTCTGACTCTCCAAAGGTAACGTGTGTTCTGTTGAGTACTCCAGCATTTTCTGGACTTATTTCAGAATTATCCATAAGGTCTCCAGTGTAAAATGATGTATTCATCACCATTGTACAATGAGGTGTTAAGTCATTAAACGACAGACGTTTTGACCCTCCTTTCTTGACCACGTGATGAGTTTCCGTAACTAGCTAGGCCATGGAAGACATTTACTACTCAAGGAATGGCCCCTCACAATGCAAGAGGTGAGATTAGGACATGAGTAACTTCACACTGTTATGCTTATATCATAGAAGATCCAAGAAGATGGCACGCTGTATGCTTACTTGCTCAGAGAAAAGCAATTTTAAGGCATAGTGGATTAATATTAAAGATAGAAGAGACTGCAAATGCTAGAATTTAAAGCAACAAACAATCTGCTGTGGGAATAGTGGGTTGAGCAGCATATGGGAGTGTGAAGGGGGGTGGGTGGGAGTAATTGTTGATGTTTCCGGTCTAAACCCTGCATCAGGACATATTATACATGGGGTTATAACACCCTGAAGGTGAATTTAAGAGATTCTAAATAAATACTCTGATTTTACTGTTTAACTCCCTCCTGCCCTTAGATCATATTGCAATAGTAAAATGACATTAAGCGCTGTGGTGATAATTGATGATTAAAGGCTACTTGCCCTTTCTAATATTTGGGGTTTTTTTATTTGGAGCTGTGAACTTGAGTGGTTAACTGAGATCAAGTTAAGTTTCATGATTCTTCCACCTTTCCAATACAAACGCAATACTCCAGCTAAGGCCTGACCTATCTCCCTGCTGCTTTTCTCATTGGCCCAACTAATGAAAGACAGTATCCTACAGTAAATGCCTTTTTAAATATATTATCTGTGCTGCCAATGTGGACCCAGTCGAGAAGAAGAGTAAGGTAGATTTTATAAATTAATTACGTAAAAAGGGCTGTGAATTAGATTGGTTGCAAGAACTGATGACACATCAGAGCTCTGCTGAACCGTTTGGTAGGTCAGGATTTAATGAAGGAAAGAGAACATCAGAAGAATTTTCAAGTTTCTAACTTCATTACACCACACAAAATTACTGGATCAGTTCTTGATGGTCAGACATGTTAAACCATTGGTGGATTTTATGAAGCCAGAGACAAGCTGAAGGAATGATTGTTGAAGTTGTGATTACCTTCCTGAAGGTGCTGATCCTGTATTTGTCAGAGGTATCACACAAGAAGCTGGTAACGAAGATTGATTGATATGGCTGATTTAATTTGTATTCATCTAGAGTATACTGAAGTATCATCAAAACCACAGAAGATAACATAATTTGAAACAGAAAATAATTTTCCTATGTGCCATTGTAACTTCCATATACATTATAGAGAGACTTCACTGGGTAATTGCACAATTTCAGCTGGAAGACCACCACATAAAGGACGAAATTTGTAAACAAGGAAATAATAGTTTTATGGATTGTTCTGGTATTATGCTTTTGATTGGATTTTGTGTATGCTTTTGTTCAGATTAAAGGGAAAGTGCTGGAATATTCTGATGATCGCTCTCAAAGGCTGTAACTGATATTTGTGAGATTCATTGTGACTCTGAGGTTCAACCCTCTCCAGTGGTTAGATGATAATGCAAACTATAATGACTTCACACAGAGAAATCACATCCTTAGTGAATGCTGTTTGCTCGATGTTTGCATATGCTACAGTAAGTGATGCCATTATGTGAGTCTTTCCCTTGGAGTGCAGCAAGAGTGGGCGAACAGGCAGAGGGAATGCAGAGCAACACCAATTACTAATAGAGCGAGGAGGCATAGAGAAGGGCTCACAGGAGATGGGAAATGTCACCCTGAGTATTTAGACAGTAATTCAATAACTTCAAGTCAAATGAAGTCAATTTATTATCATTTTACTATATACATGTACACTGTCAAATGAGATGTTTCTCCAAACCAGGGTGCAAAGCACAGTAGTACACATAACACACATATAACACACAATAACTTAGGAAAGTAAGGATGAGATCTACGGAATAATAGTGCATAACTAAACAAAGTAAAGTACATAAATTAAATATCATCTAGTACAGAGTGGATTAACTAGTGACACTTCGAATGCAATGTAGCCGGGAGCTCAGAAGCCAAATGGCCTGAGGGAAGAAACCGTTTTCCATCCTGACCGTTCATGTTTTTACGCATCAGAGTCCCTTGCCTGATGGTAGAAAGTCAAAGATGATGCCGGATGGATGGGTAGGATCCATGATAATAATAAGGGCCCTGCGTACACAGCACTCCTGGTAAATGTCCCCAATTGGATGGTAGAGAGATCCCTATGATTGTGTCCACCGTACTCAGAGTCCTTTGTAGGGAGCCCCGGTCTGATGTTTGGCTGCTTCCATACTGGATGGAAATCCAGCTTGTCAGGATGGCTCCTGTGGAATTCAGTTAAGATTGGGGCGCACGGGGAACCTCACTTGCCTCAATCTTCTTAGGAAGTGGAGGCTTTGCTGTGCTTTCTTGTTCAAGGAAGTGATGTTGAGGGAGGGACCATATGAGGTCATCCCTGATGTGAAGTATAGAGGAACCATGTATTCACAGAGGGGGATTGTTCATCTGCACCTTCCTGAAGTTCACAATAATTTCCTTGGTCTTCTGCACCTTCAGACTTAGATTGTTGTTCTCATACCAGACCACCAACCACTGCACTTCCTCTCCGTACTCGGACTTATTATCATTGTGATGAGGCCATCCACTGTTGTGTCATCATTTGATGACACAGTTTGAGCTGGATCCTGCCACACAGTCACGTGTCAGCAGTGTGAACAGCAGTGGGCTGAGCACACAACCTTGGGGAGCACCAGTGCTCAGTGTAATGGGACTAGAGACATTGCTGCCCACACAGACTGAGTGTGGCCTTTCTCTTAAGACATCCAGGATCTATTTACAGAGAAAAGTGTTGAGACCCAGCAAGGAGAGTTTCCCCACCAGCTTCAGGGCTTATGATGGCGTTAAATGCCGAACTGAAGTCTATAACCAGCCACCTGGTATAGGAGACACCACTTTCCAGGTGGGACAGGACAGAGTGGAAGGCAGAGGCTATTGCTTCATCAGTGGATCGATTTGAATACTTGCAGGGATGAAGTGTATAATTCCAAGTGAATATTCTGCACAAATCTGCCACATGCTACAACACTAAAATCAGCTTGTGCTTCAGATAGTTACCATCTAGTCCTTTGATGGGAGTGTGCTGATGAGTGTCATTTAATGTGTTTGGTTGTGTGGCAACTAGGCTTGAATTGCTGATTCTCTGTGCAAATTATGAAATGGGGAAATGAGACCTACAGAAAATAAACATGTAGAAGTGTGACGGGGTATGTGAATATTAGCTATGTCTCCTGATAGATAGAAGCTGTTAATGATGGAGCTATTGTATGCTGAACTGTATATACAGTGCAGCTAGCAAGACAAGCATTGGAGATAGCGTCATTGACCCATAGCTCCCATGAAAGATCATTGAATTTCTCCCAGCACTGCATACTAATGTCATTCCCACTCCCACCCAGTGCTGACCACTGCTACTGTCTTCAGGTAAGTGACTCCATGAGTTGAGTTAAGAAATAGCAAGGGCAAAAGGGCCGTAGGCCCCCAAACAGCAGCCAGGATGTGGATTACAGATTACAGCAGGAGAGAGAAAAGGCGTGTCAGAAGGGCAATGTCATGATAATCGTTGGGGATTTTAACTTGAAAATAGATTGGGAAAACCAGGAAACTGGAACTCAAGAGAGAGAATTTGTAAAATGTCTAGGGGATGGATTTTTAGAACAGCTTGCTGTTAAGCTCACTAGGGGATCACCTGTGCTGGATTGGGTGTTGTTCAATGATCCAAGAGCGTGATAAGAGATCTTAAGGTTAAGGAACCCTTAGGGAACAGTGATCACATTATGATAGAGTTCACTTTGAAATTTGAGAAGGAGAAACTAAATTCCAATATGTCGGTATTTCAGTGGAATAAAGGAAATTACAATGGCATGAGAGGGGAACTGGCTAAGGTTGATAGGAAGGACAGCAGAGCAGCAATGGCTGGAGTTTCTGCAAAAAATGAGGGATGTGCAAGACAGATATTTCAAATATGAAGAAATTTTCAAATAGAAGAAGGATATGACTGTGGCTGACAAGTGAAGTCAGAACCAAAGTAAAAGCAAAAGAGAGGGCATACAAGGAAGCCAAAGCTAGTGGAAAAATAGAGGATTGGGAAGCTTTTAAAAACTTGCAGAAGGAACCTATGAAAGGAAGCTGGCGACTAATATCAAAGTAGATTCTAAAAGCTTTTTTAAGTATATAAAGGGTAAAAGAGAATTGAGATTATATATAGGACCAATAGAAAATGACACTGGAGATATTGTAATGAGAGATGCAGAGATGGCAGAGGGATGTGATAGTTTAGGGGAAAAGGCAAAGAAGTTGCAATTGAAGAAGGCTAATGCAATGTTGGTATTCATTTCTAGAGGTATAGAATATTAGAGTAGGGATGTGATGTTGAGGCTCTATAAGGCACTCGTGAGACCACACTTAGAGTATTGTGTGCAGTTTTAGGCTTCATATTTTAGAAAGGATATACTGACATTAGAGAGGGTTCAGAGAAGATTCACGAGAATGATTCCAGGAATGAAAGGGTTACTGTATGAGGAATGTCTGGCAGCTCTTGGACTGTATTCCCTGGAGTTCAGGAGAATGAGGGGGGATCTCATAGAAACATTCCAAATGTTCAAAGGCCCAAACAGATTAGATATGGCAAAGTTATTTCCCATAGTAGGGAAGTCTAGGACAAGAGGGCATGACTTCAGGATTGAAGGACATCCATTTAGAACAGAGATGCCAAGAAATTACTTTAGTCAGAGGGTGGTAAATCTGGGAATTTGTTGCCACAAATGGCTGTGGAGGCCAAGTCATTGGGGGCATTTAAGGCAGAGATAAATAGATTTTTGATTAGCCAGTGCATCGAAGGCAGGGGAGTGGGGATGACTGGTGGAATTGGATTAGCCCATGATTGAATGGTGGATCAGACTCAATGGGCCAAATGGCCTAGTTCTGCTCATATGTCTTATGGTCTTACGGGCTGTCTGTCTGCATACTGAAGGGTTTTGTGGACACTGCTCCCACCCCTCCACACACACAGGCTCAGGACATCGTCCTACTTTGCTACTTTTCTGCCAATATTTCAAAAGCACCTGTGGCAAATGCTTGTGCCCATTCCATGTTGTTGTACCATTCTTCACATTTCTCAAGAATATCTTCAGCTGAAAGATGTCTGTCAACATATTCTCCAACCACAGAGCACACTAACCCGTCCTTTAGAAATGCAGGCTCCTTTACCTAGTGGTAGCAATCCAAGAAATTGCCACCTGCTGGTGAGTTCCAGCCATTGAGCAGACAACAGAAAGCTGGCATGCTGTTTGTGTTCCGTTGAATAGGCAAATAGTTAATCGCAAATTTTGAATCCAAGGCCTTCTTTTGGGAGCTAACCAATATATCCTTAATTTTCTGAAGCTCATTTGAAGAAAATACTTATCAATTAATAATCAAACGTGTGGCATGGTAGCGTGGTGGCTAGGGTAACACTGTTGCAGTGCCAGCAACCCAGGTTCAATTCAACCACTGCCTATGTGGAGTTTGTGTTTTCCCCCGTGATCACATGAGTTTCCTCCGGTGCTCCGGTTTCCTCACACATTTTAAAGTCAGATGAGTTAGTAGGTTAATTGGTGTAGTTAGGTGGCAGGGCTATTGGGCCAAAGGGTCTGTTACCATGCTGTATCTCAAAAAATAAAAATTAATAAAATTAATACTTAATTATACCTGTGGTGAAAATAAAGAATGCGTATAAAATTCAGAAATGAGCGATGAAAGATAGAAAGCACTGAGGAGTCTGAAGTAATTTATTTTATGATTCTTAACTGAATGTGATTTGTTGAAGAATCTAATACTATTTTACTATTTCATCGTTAGACTTTTGAAAATGGCAATATAAGTTATAAAATTTAATATTACAAGAACAAACCTTTGAACAAACACAATTTGGAGGTGGAGCCATTAAAGTTATTCATTTATTTTTACTTTTTTTCGAAAACAGCACCATAAGAGGCCCTCCTGGACCAATTACACCCATGTGAACAGTTAACCTAGTAAGTTCAAAGTAAATTTATTATCAAAGTACATATATGTTCACCTATACAACCCTGAGTTTCACTTTCTTTCAGAATACACATTAATTCCAAGAAATACGATAGAATCAATGGAAAACCAAACCCAGCAAGACCGACACACAACCAATGTGCAAAAGTACTGGCATAGTGTATGGTCATGCACATTGGTAGAAGGAATAAGAGGTGTAGACTATTTTATAAACAGCAAAAAATTCAAAAATCAGAAGTACAAAGGGACTTGGGAGTCCTTGTGTAGAATTCCCCAAAGGTTAACTTGCAGGTTGAGTCAGTGGTAAAGAAGGTAAATGCAATAGTAGCATTGACTTTGAGAAGACTAGATTATAGGAGCAATGATGTAATGTTGTGGCTTTATAACATATAGGTCAGAGTGCACTTCAAGTATGGTGAGCAGTTTGGGGCCTATTATCCAGAAAATATGTGCTGGCATTGGAGAGGCTGCAGAGGAGGCTCACAAGAATGATTTGGGAATGAAAGGGTTAACACATGAACAGTATTTGTTAGCTCTGGGCCTGTACTTACTGGAGTTCAGAAGAATGAGGGGGATCTCAATGAAATCTATTGAATATTGAAAAAGCTTAGATTGAGTGAACGTGGGGAGGATGTTTCCTATAGTGGGAGGCTAGGACCAGAGGGCACAGCCTCAGAATAGAGGGACATCCATTTGGAACAGAGCTGAGGAGGAATTCCTTGAGTCAGGAGGTGGTGAATCTGTGGAATTCATTTGACTGTTGTGGAGGCCAAGTCATTGGGTAGATTCAAAGTGGAATTTGAAAGGTTCTTGATTAGTCTCCTGCAAAGGCAGGAGAAAATGGTTAAAAGTAAATCGGCCATGATGGATTGGTGGAACAGACTCAATGGGCTAAAAGACCCAATTCTGTGCTTAGGTCTTATGGTCTTACTTCACCCAGATGAAATCCACGTGGTCACAAGAAGAACATGCTATACCGCCGCCTTACAGAGAGCAACAGAATTGAACTCAGATCGCTGTGAATCCCGAACATGAATAGATTATAAAGAAGCTTCTGCTAATGCAACTACTGCTTTTGGAAGCGGCATGAAATATTGTTCTTACCTTTATACAACACTGTTCTTTTAAGTTAAAATGAATTACCAGTAGATTAAATAACTAGAATACAAATAAAGTATAAAAGATACAAGATTTTGAAAGTTCCCTTGCATCTGCTGTCATGTTCAAAGTATTTCAAAGGGCCCCTCACCTCCTGGGGTTTTGTCAAAATGCATATCTTTTGTATGAAAGAAGCTTAAGTGAAAAATAGTGTATGACAGAGACATTTACAAATCTCTATATTGAAAGAAAAAAGTGTTTCAGAATGAAACTGAATCTACCTCATTTTATTTAGTAACAGCGACAACAAGGTGACATTATTTCAATCTCCTTCACCAGAGAGCATTACATTTATTCCTATTATTAAACAAATGCTTTGTTGGGTTATGAGAGAATTTGATTGGAAAGAAGATAAAAGCCTCTGAGCTGTCTGAAGATAGTTCAGAGTAAAAGAAATAGTGCAAATTTGACCCAGAAGTCTCTGTAGGCAAAATATTCTTATCAAAGGTGACAGCTCTTTAGTATGTTCCACCTCCCTGGATTGTTGCAGCATGCATTAATTTTCCTTTGGTGTTCATCTAACCACATTAACACAAGTGCTGAGGAGAAACTTCAGCAAAATAAATTTATGATATAATTATGTATCCACTTAATTGAATTTTTAATTTGTAGAAGTAAAGATGCTGTTTGAAGAATTAAACAATATTATATCAGGAGCTGCCATATTACATTTATTGTTGGCTGTGTTAAATAACTACTGTGGCATTGGAAGGTGAGTGCTGAAAATAGGCAGTCCTGTTTTATAAGGAGGATATCAATTGCTCAATTAAATCAGCACCAAAAGCCATGGGAAAACTCTATAATTGGCTCCCTATAATTATCTCATTGTTCTTTCTGGCTCAGCTAATAAACTCCAAATGAGTATTATGAAGAATTTTTGAAATACTGTATGTAATATTGTAGTCACCATAAGATGCCATGAACCTGTCTGTGATAAAGTTTTTATAGTAATTTTATAACCATTGTAATAGGCAAGTAGTTCAATAAAGTTAATTACAAAATTATGTTTTTTATTTCAGGATTGCTGTTTTATAATGTAATGCATATTGAAGGATTAATTTGTATTTTGGTGCTTGTGCTAAATGTGCTTCAGAATATTCGTTGCCAATTGGACTGCTCTTTCCATATTTCGTTTGCTATTGCACACTCAGCGGGCACTTTATTGATTACCTCCTGCACCTGGTAAAGTGGCTACTGAGTGGATGTTTGTCGTCTTCTGCTGCTGTAGCCCATCCATTTCAAGGTTCAATGCGTTGTGCTTTCAGAGGTGCTCTTCTGAACACCACTGTTGTAAAGCGTGGTTGCTTGATTTACTGTCACCTTCCTGTCAGATTGAACCAGTCTGGCCTCTCTCTTCTGAACTCTCTCATTAACAAGGTGTTTTTAATCACAGAACCATCACTCACTGAATGTTTTTTTTGTTTCTCGCACCACTCTCCATAAGTTCTAGAGACTGCTGTGCATGAAAATCCCAGGAGATAAGCAGTTTCTGAAATATTCAGACTATGGCATCTGGCATCAACAATCATTACACCCACAGAGTCATTTACATCACTTTTCTTCCTCATTCTGATATTTGGTCTGAACATCAACTGAACCTCTTGAACCCAAGAAAATCTGCAGATGCTGTAAATCCAAAGTAACACACATAAAATACTGGAAGAACTCAGCAGGCCAGGCAGCATCTGTGGAAATGAGTAAACAGTTGACATTTCATGCTGAGACTCTTCTTCAAGTCCGGAAGAAGAGTCTCAGCCCGAAAATCAACTGTTTACTCTTTTTCATAGATGCTGCCTAGCCTGCTGGGTTCCTCCAGCATGTTGTAGGCATAGGAACTGAACCTCTTGACCATGTCTAAATTTTTTTATTATGCATTTGAGTTGCTGCTGCATGATTGGCTAGTTAGATATTTGCATTAACGAGCAGGTGTACCTAATAAAGTGGCCACTGAGTGTAACTAGCTTACAATTGGAGTGAGAACTGGAGGGCAGTGGTTGGTGGATGTGACTGACTGTCATGGATGGGGTAGGCATGGGGTTAATCATAAGAGTGTATGACTGAACTTATGGGAGGTCTGTAGATAATTTATGGGGAATTTGATTGTTACTGGGGGGAGGGAGAGAAGATAGTCAATAGTAAGAGAAAGAGCCATGAATGGAATTGGCCAGGTAAGAATAAACAGCTGGGAGGGTAGAGTTGAAAGAAAGTATTGGGGGTATGGTATTGATGTGGATAGAGAATTGGTTGGCAGACAGGAAGCAAAGAGTGGGAGTAAACAGGACCTTTTCAGAATGGCAGGCAGTGACTAGTGGGGTACCACAAGGCTCAGTGCTCGGACCCCAGTTGTTTCCAATATATATTAATGATTTAGACGAGGAAATTAAATGCAGCATGTCCAAGTTTGCGGATGACACGAAGCTGGGCGGCGGTGTTAGCTGTGAGGATGCAGGGTGCAGGATGCAGGGTGACTTGGATAGGTTAGGTGAGTGGGAAAATTCATGGCAGATGCAATTTAATGTGGATAAATATGAGGTTATCCACTTTGGTTCCAAGAACAGGAAAACAGATTATTATCAGAACGGTGGCCAATTAGGAAAAGGGGAGATGCAACAAGACCTGGGTGTCATTGTACACCAGTCATTGAAGGTGGGTATGCAGGTACAGCAGGCGGTGAAAAAGGCAAATGGTATGTTGGCATTCATAGCAAAAGGATTTGAGTACAGGAACAGGGAGGTTCTACTGCAATTGTAGAAGGCCTTGGTGAGACTGCACCTAGAATATTGTGTGCAGTTTTGGTCCCCTAATCTGAGGAAAGACATTCTTGCCATAGAGGGAATACAGAGAAGGATCACCAGATTGATTCCTGGGATGGCAGGACTTTCATATGAAGACTGGATCGACTAGGCTTATATTCACTGGAATTTAGAAGATTGAGGGGGGAATCTTATTGAAATGTATAAAAATTCTAAAGGGATTGGACAGGCTAGATGCAGAAAGATTGTTTCTGATGTTGGGGAACTCCAGAATGAGGAGACACAGTTTAAGGATAAAGGGGAAGCCTTTTAGGACCGAGATGAGGAAAAACTTCTTCACACAGAGAGTGGTGAATCTGTAGAATTCTCTGCCACAGGAAACAGTTGAGGCCGGTTCATTGGCTATATTTAAGAGGAAGTTAGATATGGCTCTTGTGGCTAAAGGGATCGGGTGGTATGGAGAGAAACCAGGTACGGGGTTCTGAGTTGGATGATCAGCCATGATCATACTGAATGGCGGTGCAGGCTCAAAGGGCCAAATGGCCTACTCCTGCACCTATTTTCTATGTTTCTATGTAAGTGTCAGGAGGGAGATCAGTGGGGAGGGATGAATGGACAAGAGAGTTGCATAGGGACTGATCCCTGGGGAAAGCAGAAAGTTGGGGGGAGGGGTAAATGAAGGATGTACTTGGTGGTGGGATCCCCTTGTAGATGGTAAAGGTTTTGGAGAATTATGTGCTGGATGCGGAGGCTGGTGAGGCGGTAGGTGAGGACAAGAGGAATCCTCTTTCTGGTAGGGTGGCGGAAGGATGGGGTAAGAGCAGATGTGTGTGAAATGGAAGAGATGCAGTTGGGGGCAGTGTTGGTGGTGGAGGAAGGGAAGCCCCTTACTTTGAAAAAAGCTAAATCATTTGGATGTAAGCCCTTGTCAGTTAGAACAAGTCTTCTAATAGGAGAAGACAAGAAGACCATAAGACATCAGAGCAGAATCAGACTATTCAGCCCTTCGATTCCCACTCAACCCCATTCTCCTACCTTTCTCCCTGTAACATTTGACACCCTTACGAATCTCTACCACAGACTGCGGGGGAGACCAAGACCGTGGGTATATTTAAAGTGGAAGTTGATAGTTTTCTGATTGGTCAGGGCATCAAAGAATATGGCGGGAAGGCAGATATATGAGGTTGAATGGTATCTGGGATAAGTCATGATGGAATGGTGGAGCAGACTTGATGGGATGAATGGCCTAATTCTGCTCTTATGTCTTATGGTCTAGTCAAGAACTTATCAACCGCTGCTTTAAATCCAGCCATTTGTGGAGGCCAGGTTCCACAGATACACAACCCTTTGGCTAAAGAAATTCCTCCTCATCTCTGTCCTAAAGGGACATCCTTGTATTATGAGGCTGTGCCCTTCGGTCCTAGACTCTCTCACGATGGGATACATCTCTTCCACATCTACTCTATTTAGGCCTATCAACATACAATATGTTTCAATGAGTTTCCCACTTATTCTTCTAAACTCCAGCGATAATACACCCAGAGTGGTCAAATGCTCCTCATATGTTAACCTTTTCATTCCCAGGATCCTTCTCGGAAACCTGCTCTGGACCCTCACCAATGCTAGCATATCTCTGCCTCAGTTCAGCATATAGCACAGTAAAAAGTTCAACGGTTCAAAGGTACAAGTTAACGTCAGAGAAATGTATACAATATACATCCTGAAATGCTTTTCCTTTGCAACCATCCATGTAAACAGAGGAGTGCCCCAAAGAATGAGCAACAGTTAGAACCCCAAAGTCCCCACCAGCTTCCCCCCTCCCCCGTGTGAAAGTGGCAGTGAACAACAATCCCCCCTCCCCTCACTGGCACAATAAAACCATCGGCACCCGCCACCGAGCACTCAAGCGTGAGCAAAGCAATAGCAAAGACACAGACTTGTAGTTACCCCAAAGACTTTGCGTTTCACCCGGTATTTGACATACCACAGATTCTCTCTCTCCCTGGTAAGGGAGGAAGAGGTGTCTCCATTTTCCCAGCGAACGAAGAGGCATGCAAACAACTCGCTGGTTTACAATGTTAGAAGTCCGTCACATCGCTTTTTTTGAGCTTGGTGCCTGAAGATCGCAAAGATCCCGAATCTCCAGGCACACAGTCGCAGATAACCCGACTCGCCCAATGGCACACGGGTCTCCTGTCATGACACTGACCCTCAGTCCTCCCGTCTCCAGAGCTTTGAGATCCTAGGCTTCCAAATCTGAGCCGGAAATTCTTAGGCCAAGCCTTTGGCATGCCAAGCAACAATGGCTGATCGTGTAACCCCAAGAGCAGGTTCCATTCCCACAAAGAACAATAGTCAGTGTGTAACTCCAGGTCAGGGTCTTCAAAAGAACTCTGAAAGGGAAAAATAGAGATATTAAGGATGGAAATCATGCTGTTTCTGTAGATGCAAGAAAAGGAGTCACCATTAGGTGCCATTAACCCTCCCGAGCTCTGCCTACTTGAAGTCGTGAAGTCTGCAAACATGGAGCCTGGAGCGGGCAGAGCTGAATTGGCCTGAGCTTCAATGCAGCACACAGCTCATGAGATGTTGCCAAGCAGCAAGCAAAACCGTCCTGGCTCTTGTCTCTGGTCCTGACACCCTGCCCTTTTAATTTATCTGGCCCGACATTTCAATCATTCCTCATTCTAGGACCCGGGCCCTGATGCATCAATATGCTCTGGGCCTGGAGCGCGCTGCCATGCTCCAGACTGTACCGGACCTTTCCAAATCAGCCCAACCCTTAGATCGATAAAACCACATTCTCCTTTTGGGTGGATGGGCACCAAATCTGCCTTTCCTCCTTTTCTCTGCTTCACACACCTTAAACTTGTCTCAACCTTGCTCCAACTCCTTATTGAACATGCTGCAACCTCTTTCTGACTCGGTCTCACACCTACCTGCATCAACCCTTGACTCAGCCTTGCCTTTGCATTCCTCTTTATTGTTATGGTGATCGTTTACCATAATATTTTTTACAGGAAAATTCTTATTAATAAAATATTTAGTTATATTTCTTGCTTTGGGAACCACCAGTAAGGTGCCACTTGCCTTCAGTAGTGCCATTTTAAACTGACTCTCCATGATCATTCTATGCCAGGAAAAACAGTCACCTCATAGGCAAGTATACTGCATCTCCAAGATGACATACATCCTAGGCCAACTCACAGGCTCAAGTTCAGTAAAAGAAGCAGGGAATGGTGAGGAAGTTCTAATGAAGATCTTAAAGCAAAAAAAGGAAGAGGCCAAACAAGAGAAAATCTACAGATGCTGGAACCCCAAGCAACACACACTAAATGCTGAAGGAACTCAGCAGGCCAGGCAGCATCTAGGAGGAGTACAGTCCACGTTTCAGGCTGAAACCCTTTGGCATGACTGGAGAAAAAAAGCTGAGGAGTAGATTTAAAAGATGGGGAGAGGAGAGAAACACAAGGTGATAGGTGAAACCTGAAGGGAAGGATAAAGTAAAGAGCTGGAAAGCTGATTGGTGAAAGAGACAGAAGGCTATGAAAGAAAGAAAATGGGGGAGGAGTACTAGAGGGAGGTGATGGGTGGACAAGGAGATAAGATGAGAGAGAGAAAAGGGTATGAGAAATGCTGAAGGACGGCAGATGTAGGGGCATGGCTGGCAGTTTGATAAATTGATGTTCATCCCATCAGGTTGGAGGCTACCCAAATGTAATAAAAGGTGTTGTTCTTCCAACCTAAGTGTGGTCTCATCACAACAGTGGAAGATGTCATGGATGGACATATCAGATTGGGAATGAGAAGTGGAATTAAAATGGATGGCCACTGGGAGACCCACTTTTTCTGGCAGACGGAGCGTAGGTGCTCAGCGAAGTGGTCTCCCAATACACGTTTGGCCACACTGATATACAGGAGGCCATACTCAGAGCACTGAACACAGTATATGACCCCAACAGACTCACAGGTGAATGAGTTGGAAGAACTGTTTAGGACCCTGAATGGTAGTGAGGGAGGAGGTGTAGCACTTGTTGCACTTACGCACGGGGGAGGGGGGAAGCTGGTGGGGGACTTTGGGGTTCTAATTGTTGCTCATTCTTTGGGGCACTCCTCTGTTTTCATGGATGGTTGCAAAGGAAAAGCATTTCAGAATGTATATTGTATACATTTCTCTGACATTAAATTGTATCTTTGAACCTTTGAACTTTTTACTGTGCTATATGCTGAACTGAGGCAGAAACTGTAGATCACTCCAGGATTCATGTCTGAGGACCCACTTCCATTCTAAATGTGATTTGCTTACTCTTATTGTTTGCACGATTTTTTTTTAAATCTCTCTGCATATTGGGTGTTTCTCGGGCTTTTTATGGGTTCTTTCAGATTTCTTGTTTTATGGCTGCCTGTAAGGAGACAAATCTCAAGGTTGTATAATGTATACATACTTTATTAATAAATGTACTTTGAACTTTGATCATGCACTTGTGTTTGGCATGTTATAAATGCTGATCATCTGCGTATAGCTTTCTCTTTGAGTTAGTTGTCGATTCTCATACAATGTAGTGATGGCAGCATCAAAACACCTGTGTCTTTGAGTCTCATGTGCTACTGGAACAATATTTTACTCTGTAAAGTCAATGCTGAATGGGACAATTTAAGAACTGACTATGACCATATACTAGTTGCATAATAAAATATACTTCCATTCGGGGCTCCAACCGGTCCTTTGAGGTGAGGCAACACCTCACCTGTGAATCTGCCAGGGTCATTTCTTGTGTCCAATGTGCCTGATGTGGCCTCTGCTACATTGGTGAGACCCATCACAAGTTGTAGCAACATCCGCCACAAGCGGGACTTCCTGTCAGCCAGACGTTGTAATTCTGATTCCCATTTCCCATTGCGATGTGTCAGTCCATGGCCTCCTCTCATACCAAGATGAGGCCACGCTCAGGTTGGAGGAGCAACACCTTATATTCCATCTGGGTAGCCGCCATCCTAATGGCATTCCTCTATTCCCAACTCAGGCCTTTTACCCCTTCTCACCAGCCTATCATTTCCTCCTGGGTCTCCTCCTCCTCCCCTTTCTTCTGTGGTCCACTCTCTCTCCTTTCAGATTCTTTCTTCTCTAGCCCTTGACTTTTCCTACCCACTTGGCTTCACCTATCACGTTCTAGCTAGTCCCAACCTGGCATCTTTTCTGGCATCTTTCCACTGCCATTTCAGTCCTGAAGAAGGGTGTTGGCCTGAAGCATTGACTATTTATTCACTTCCAGGGATGCTGCCTGACCTGCTGAGTTCCTCCAGCATTTTGCTTGTGTTGCTTTGTGTTCCAGCATCTGCAGACTTTCTCATGTTTCTAATCTTGCAAATATATTGTTTGATTAAATATTCTTTGTTGTTTATAAATTCAAGATGAGTTATATGAACAAATATGTGAATTGCATACATTATCACACCACCATCTGATATGTGCACGCCTCACTTAAAGTAAAGAACAATCTGAGACTCGCATCTCTCAGCTCGCTTGCTTCCTTTGAATTATTTTAATATTATGGAGTTACAAAACATTGCAGAATTGTCTCTTGCTGCCGCATGAGTGGGAAAAGCTGATGGAGCTTTTCTGTTAGCATTGCACCACCTTCCTTGTAAGCTTCAGCAGTTTTGCATCAAATCCTGGTGCTCTGCCATTAGAGAGCTGATGTATCTCTTTCTGGGTCTCAGCTAAGGTTGGTGGAACAACCAGTGCTTCATTGACAGGTACTTCAGGCTAATGATCACTGGCCTCATCATTTATAGTCGAAGACGATTCAGAACACTGTTAAAGTACTCAGCCTACCTATGAAGAATTTTCTCTTTGTTCATGATCAGTGTGTTCCCATCATCTCTAAGTAGAGGGGATGATGCTGATGATATAGAGCCACAGACTCCTTTTAGTGCAGCATAGAAGTTCTTTAAATCATACCTATCTGCATACGCCTGGATCTCATCAGCTTTATTGCTCAACCAGGAATCCTGCATCAGGCACAGTTCATGTTGTACAGTTCTTCATATATTATTGAAGGCATTCTTCTTTAAGATGGGCTTAGGGTTGCTGAGGAAAGCTTTGTGAAGACGATGTTTCTCATCCAGCACTGTGTGATATCGGCATATTTTTCATCAAACCTGTCCTTGTGCTGTCTGGTAGCAGGCTCCAGAATCTCTGTAGCAGTGCTCTCGATCAGCTCTCAGAGAGTTGACTAAGTAGTTTCCGCATTCTGATTGTCCAGAGGGTGGAGTTTAAGTGGTCTTCCAGAGTGCCAACAAAAGACTGCTCTATGTTGCTTCTTTTCAGCTTTGAGACTTTCAGCCATCTTTGGGATTTCTTTCCTTGTGGGTGTCCCTTGTGCTGGATATGGATGTTCACTTTACAAACAATGAGATGGTGGTTTGTCCAGTATTCAGCACCGCACATTAATTTTATCTCCCTTACATTCTGCCTCTCCCTGACGATGACATAGTGAACTAGATGCCAGTGCTTGGAGCAGGAATATGTCCACGAAGATCTGTTACAGGTGGGAAAGCAGAGGATGGTGTCGGTGATCCACAATTAATGTTAGGCATATGCCTGGAGTAGTAGAAGACCGTTGCTGTTGCAGCAGCCAACACTGTATTTCCCATTGATCCCATCCCAGGTAACATCAGAGCCTACTCTTGCGATGGAGTCACCAAGGATGATAAGCTTGTCCACGTTGGGAACAGTGGCAATAACTGAGTGCAGTTCTTCATAGAACTTGTCCTTGACATCATCTGGGTTGATCATGATTGAGGCATAAGCACTGACAATGGTTCCTGCCGTGTGACGGGAGAGTTTCATGGTCGTGAACAAATCATTCACACCCATTACCAGCACTTCCTGTCTTCATTGCAAATCCAACCCCAGCCCTCACATTGGTCTTGATTTCCTCTTCCACTCCAAAAGAATGTGTATCCCATGCCCCTTTCACAAAATTCACCCTCTCCAGCAATCTGGGTCTCACTCAGGGTTATGATTTTGACATTTTATTGGGCTAGCTCTCTCTCTCTCTACTAGAGAAGTTCTCATCCGAGTTCCGTCAACATCAGTTCTGTCCAACAGTGTGTGCACATTCCACACACCAAGGGTGAAAGGAATAGTCTTTAATTTTTTATATGTATTTCAACAACCGTGGTAGAGTTACCGCCAGCCATGGTAAACTGGCCAGGAAAAAAATGAAGCAGGTAATGTTTAGGACCTTTGTTCTAGCCCCTTCCCCATGAAGGTACAATGAAGGTGCGCAGTGCATTGCCCAGTTGCTCAGATGGCTGCTGAAAGTAACTGCTGCTCCATGTCAGTGGATAACGATCCTGTGGCCTGAGCCAACAGTGTGCATATCTAGGGCTACGGCTGTCAGTGTACCCTCACCTACCGCTTTGTCGCCAGCCTGCCGCCACAGGACTGAGGTTAGATTGAGACGAGGAGGATGGATGACAAGAGTAAGTTGCGCAAAGACTTAGTTTAAAGTGAAGAAGAGTTGCACAGCATCGACCTCACTCACTGTATCAGTGGCAAGATGGCTGGAGATAGTCAGAAGCAGTGGATGATCATGATGTCCTTTGTGCCTTATCATGCTCTAAGCACTCCACAGCCCCATGCTAGGTCCACCTTCCTGCCCGTTGATCCAAACTAGAGGTTACCTTCACGCAATCTGCTGGATTCAGTCTTCTCTAGCTTGGGTAGGCAAGCCCAAACTTGCTGAGGGTTTAAATCCCATCGGTTACCTTCAGCTGGTTTAGCCTATTTGTCGAAGCAGTTTACCAAGGTAGCAAACAGCTGCTTGGAGCTACAGATGAGAGCAGAGTGAAAAGTGGGGACCAATGATGGATGAGCTACTCCCAAGGGAGCACGATGTGCCTGCCCCATTAGAGGTGCCACCCCTCCCTGACACCCTATACACCCCAGTGTTACATGGCATGATGTAACGATCGCATGATAGCCCGTCAGAAAGTAATAAATCTCAGAGACGGATGGATCCACACTTGGTTTCACATAAGCAACAGCCATCCTACCTCTAATGACATTTTCTGAGGCAGTCTTCACCATTGAACAAACACAGAGTTTAATGCTTGATAAATCTGTTCAGCTACTCCTCAGCTGTCAAATCATTTCAATAATCTGTTGCTCAAATGTCTTGGTTCAGTTGATAACATTGCCATCTCTGTGCCTGATGCCTGTTAGGTAAATTTGAAATCTCCTTGGACTAGATGCTCAATGGTTCAAATCTAACTACATATTGGTACCAGTTATGACTTTTTTTTATTAAAACACCTTAGATTGGGGAGCATTGTTGAGAAATAGATTGCCAGTAATCCCCTTTGAATCAAAAACATCACAATTCCCTTATCAGTTCTACATGTTCTCAACTATTCTTATTCCTAATCAGGGGCATAACAAGTCCTGTCATCACCATATCTTGGGCATTTCTTCTTCACTATTTTGATTTAGATAAGCTTTTTCTGGGCTTATCTTCTGTTCCTATATTTGATGATATGCAGCACAAGAACTTACTTTGTAGATAAAAGCTTTTCCCAATTCAGACAGCTGGGCAAAAAAGCTAGAAGTCTTAATATTAAATCATCATATGGTACATCTTGATAATGCTGGAAAAAATAGAAAAGAGCAACAATTTCTAATTACATTCCAACAATTTGCAGGAAAACTTTTTGCTTTTACAGCTAAAGAATTAGTTAAGATTGAACAGAAATAAATGTCATCATGTTCCATTTCCCTATCTTTCAAAAACAGTAAATTATTTGAACAAAACTAAGGCTATTTACAGTTCTGCACCTCTCAAATTGGACAGAGGTAGGTAGACACACTCGGATTTCCAGCATTTGCAGATTTTCTCTTATTGGAGGTAGGCAGTGGTTTTCATAATACAACTTAGAGATATTTATTCTTGCAATATCCTTTTAACAATCAAAATACCCTGGAACAAACTCAAACTGCTGGAGGAACTCAGCAGGCCAGGCAGCATTTATGGAAAAGAGTCAACAGTTTATATTTCAGACCAAGACCCTTGAGGAGTCTTGAAGAAGGGTCTCAGCCCAAAATGGCAACTGCTTCCTCTTTTACATAGATGCTGCCTGGCCTGCTGAGTTCCTCCAGCATCTTGTGTGTTTTGCTTTGGATTCCCAGCATCAACAAAATTTCTCGTTTTGTGAAAATACCCTGGAAAGTTCACATGTGTGGCCAAGATAAAGTAAGACCACGAGAATATGATTCCATAATAATACTGAACTAATTACCTGAATCTGCACACTTGTTTTTCAATTCCTTCAAGGTGTTTCACTGCCCTCCAGTTCTGCAACTGCGCAATGTATCCTCCCAAACCAGACAGCTCTCTCTTGAATGTTTGCAGCTGTGCTTCAGACTTCAGGGCTCTCAGCTCTCTAAGCCCTTCCATAATTTCACCAGGCACTTTTCCTTCACTACTTGGCCTGTAAGTTTGACGTCAGTGGTGGGTAAATTAATGGAAAGTATTCTTAGTGATGGTATATATAATTATTTGGATAGACAGGGTCTGATTAGGAACAGTCAATATGGATTTGTGCATGGAAGGTCATGTTTGACAAATCTTATTGAATTTTTTGAAGAGGTTACTAGGAAAGTTGACGAGGGTAAAGCAGTGAACGTTGTCTATATGGACTTCAGTAAGGCCTTTGACAAGGTTCCACACGGAAGGTTAGTTAGGAAGGTTCAATCGTTAGGTATTAATATTGAAGTAGTAAAATGGATTCAACAGTGGCTGGATGGGAGATGCCAGAGAGTAATGGTTGATAACTGTTTGTCAGGTTGGAGGCCAATGACTGGTGGTGTGCCTCAGGGATCTGTACTGGGTCCAATATTGTTTGTCATATACATTAAGGATCTGAATGATGGGGTGGTAAATTGGACTAGTAAGTATGCAGATGATACTAAGATAAGTGGCGTTGTGGATAATGAAGTAGGTTTTCAAAACTTGCAGAGAGATTTAGGCCAGTTAGAAGAGTGGGCTGAAAGATGGCAGATGGAGTTTAATGCTGATAAGTGTGACCTGCTACATTATGGTAGGACTAATCAAAATAGGACATACATGGTAAATGGTAGGGCATTGAGGAATGCAGTAGAACAGAGTGATCTAGGAATAATGGTGCACAGTTCCCTGAAGGTGGAATCTCATGTGGATAGGGTGGTGAAGAAAGCTTTTGGTATGCTGGCCTTTATAAATCAGAGCATTGAGTATAGGAGTTGGGATGTAATGTTAAAATTGTACAAGGCATTGGTGAGGCCAAATTTGGAGTATTGTGTACAGTTCTGGTCACCAAATTATTGGAAAGATGTCAACAAAATAGAGAGAGTACAGAGGAGATTTACTGGAATGTTACCAGGGTTTCAGCACCTAAGTTACAGAGAAAGGTTGAACAAGTTAGGTCTTTATTCTTTGGAGCATAGATGGTTGAGGGTGGACTTGATAGAGGTATTTAAAATTAGGAGAGGGATAGATAGAGTTGACGTGGATAGGCTTTTTCCATTTAGAGTAGGGGAGATTCAAAGAAAAGGACATGAGATGAGAGTTAAGGGGCAAAATTTTAGGGGTAACACGAGGGGGAATTTCTTTACTCAGAGAGTGATAGCTTCCAGTAGAAGTGGTAGAGGCAGGTTTGATATTGTAATTTTAAAAAAATTGGATAGGTATATGGACAGGAAAGGAATGGAGGGTTATGGGCTGAGTGCAGGTAGGTGGGACTAGGTTAGAGTAAGCGTTCGGCATGGACTAGAAGGGCCGAGATGGCCTGTTTCTGTGCTGTAATTGTTATATGGTTACTTTTCCTAAAATCTAGGGACTTTTCTCCCAGAGAAAGGCATCAAACCAATGCGAATCCACATTGCAATGCTGCTGTGTTGTGGTCTTTCCTTTGGATAACACATCAAAGTAACATGTTTATTTAGGTGAATCTCAAAGCTTGCTTGCTAGCATTTGAGAAACAAAGTTTTCATGCTCAATGTTCTTCTGTTAGGCAAATCCACTAAAAACAGACCAATTAGATACTGAAGAGATGGCAAAAACTCAAATATGGAACAAATAACAAATGGCTGGAGAAATTAAGCAGGTGCAGCAGCAACTGTGGAGGGGAAAGAGGGATTGTTGACATTTTAAACAGGATCTGAACCCTCCAATGCAGGTTCTTGACCCAAAATGTTGGAAAGTCCTCTCCTTTCCACAGATACGCTTTGTCACTGAATTCCTCTAGCAATTCGATCTTTTTATACATGCTATTTATTTGTAAGAGTGCCTCTACACTGCATAACAACACTGATTGCACTTAAAAAATAAGGTGTATGAATTATATCTGTTTCTAAGAAATATGTGGCGAAACTGAATACTTTTTTCTTAAACGATAAGATCAAAGATGGTGCACAATGTTAAAAACTTCCTTTGTAGAAATTCTGAAGGCCAATCAGCACCTGTAGGATGAATGCAATCATCGAATTTCTGAGTCAAAACCCTGCATCAGGGCATCCTGCTGAGTTCCTCTGGTAATTGTTTATCTTTGAATCTGATTCAACTCATTTGGCACTTACTATCCATTGAGCCAATCTTGAAAAGTCATAAAACTGCATTCAAGGTAATATCAATAGTTGCCCATGACTTGATAAATAATGAACCGAGCAACATGATGTGGGATCAAAGAAGCTTACCATGGGAAGTGCGGAAAGAGTAATTTCACCAACAAGAATAAACTAAGAGCTGGAAGGAATGTCAGGGTGACAATACTTTGCCTGCAGTGCACCATAGTGCCATACTTCTCTTGTATTGGCTTCCTTGTAACAGCTGCTTTTTTTTGATTTGTGGAAAATATACGCCCGTAATGAAGGAAGCTTTAAAATGGGACATTTCTTACACCAACAGCCTCTTGAAGAAATAAGTTCAGAAACAACTCTCTATAAGGCACAGTGTCAAAGTGAGAAGTGCCAACGACCATTATTGGCACCTCCAGTCTGTATTGTGCATATGGAAGCAGTGCCCGAAACACTTTACTTAAGCAGTCTCACCACCCAAGCCAGCAGGAACCACCAAAACGGTCAATGATGCTGGGTTGTAGCGATATCTTGCTGCAAGGCATGACTAGAATCTTTGTACCTTCTCTCCGGACTATCACACATCTGTACCTCTTTCAACAGATGTTCTACGAGTCTGTGGTGACCAGTGCTATCATGTTTGCTGTTGTGTGCTGGGGCAGCAGGCTGAGGGTAGCAGACACCAACAGAATCAATAAACTCATTCGTAAGGCCCATGATGTTGTGGGGGTGGAACTGGACTCTCTGACGGTGGTGTCTGAAAAGTGGATGCTGTCCAAGTTGCATGCCATCTTGGACAATGTCTCCCATCCACTTCATAATGTACTGGTTAGGCACAGGAGTACATTCGACCAGAGACTCATTCCACCGAGATGCAACACTGAGCATCATAGGAAGTCATTCCTGCCTGTGGCCATCAAACTTTACAACTCCTCCCTCGGAGTGTCAGACACCCTGAGCCAATAGGCTGGTCCTGGACTTATTTCCACTTGGAATGTTTTACTTATCATTATTTAATTATTTATGGTTTTATATTGCTATATTTCTACATTATTCTTGGTTGGTGCGACTGACAAAACTCAATTTCCCTCGGGATCAATAAAGTATGTCTGTCTGTCTGTTAATTCAATAACTCTACATGAGCTGAAAACACCAAAGGCCAAGGATCCACCAATGACACACACATAAACTCTCATAAGTCGCACGTGTAAGATTAATAAAAATGTTTCCCTAAATGGCCCAGGTTATCAGTCATCACAAGAATACCAAGACATGACTGTGACATGCACAGATGATAGTGGTGTATCCCCAACATGGCACAAACACTATTCAGGTGCACAAACCCAAACAAAATTGCCTCGATTATTAAGCAGTCTTTCAAAGATCCTGAATTCTACTGCAGTACTGAATGGTTGCCATCATAACTACTTTCAGATAAATTATTTAATCCAGATAAAATTAAATAATTTTATCAGCCATATAAAAGATGCCTTATGACATGTCACAATTCAGTTTACATTTATAACTCTCAATAGGTTATAGATTGGGCAGAGCTACAATGGAGCTCAACAACAACTCCTTTGAGCTCATCTGCGGAAACTGCTTAATTTCTAATTCTAACATCTCTCTTTTTCCTTTTCAAGGTGGATGGGGTTCTGCCAAAGACCCTGACCTAGAGTTACACTCAAATTTCAGTTCTTTGCAGTGTTGGGACCCACTCCCAGGGGCTCATGGCCTGCCGTTGTTTGATACCTCAAGTACACAGCCCAGAAAACGATGCGCCTTCAGGGTTGCAAGGCATCGCAGCCCTGGGGTGAGCCAATTCTATGCTGGTGCCACTGACTGAAGTATCTCCGGAGAAAATGGAATATTGGGAACAACGGATCAGCTATCGGGGACTCTGTACTCAGTGAATCACACGCTCTTTCTCTTTCTCTCATTGATAGGGGAGAGTTTGTTGCTGATTCTTGAGTTTGAGAACTCAGGGAAAAAAACGACGCAGCAAGACTTTAACATCGTTATCAGTGAGTTGGCTGTCTTTTGTGGTCTTCTCTCTCACTGTGAAAGGGGGTCTCCTCTTTGACCCTTTACTAGGGAGGGAGAGGGAGAGAGAGTCTGTGGTATTTCAAATTGTCAGGTGAACAGTTAGTTCTCGTTGTCCTGCAGATCATAGTCTCTCTTGGGGGCTTTGCTATTGTTTGCTTGGTGGGTGGAGGTGCCGTTGCTTTCTATGCTGAAGTAAGTGTGAGAGAAGGAGGGTTGTTGTTTTGCTGCTGCCTGTGCATGGGAGGGCAGATGTGGGGGGGGGGTTAAAGGGTTAAAATGGTTCAGTTTATTATCAGAGAAGGTATACAATATATAACCTGAAATAATAGTCTTCACAGACATCCACGAAAAACAGAAGAGCCCTAAAAGAATGGATTGTAGCGGTGTGCTACACGCAGCACTGAAATAACGACACAGAGTTGATAAACTGCAGCCAAAGAATAAGTTTATTTCAAATTCACAGTCTTGCTTTAAAGCCTGTCTCCCCCACCCGATACCTCGAGAGGCACGTACTGAAACCCCTTGAGGCTATCTTCCTTTGTGCCTGCACTCTGGCTAATTGTCAGCTAGTTCGAGTGTGCTAGTAATTGGGTCGCCACATAACCCCCCCCCCCCAGAACCGGCGGTACACCCCCCAATGTCCACAGTCTGGGCCAGGCCCTGTTTGGGAGGTCGGCCTCTGCGCCGCTGTGCCGGAAACTCGACCGGTTGCGCCAAGTCCACATGGGCCGGTTTGAGTCGGTCCACCGTGAAAACCTCCTCTCTCCCCCCAACGTCCAGCACGAATGTAGACCCGTCGTTTCTGATCACCGTAAACGGCCCCTCGTAGGGCCATTGCAGCGGTGGCCGATGCCCGCCCCGACGTACAAACACAAACTTACAGTTCTGCAGGTCTTTGGGTACGCAGGTCGGGTGCTGCCCATGCTGCGAAGTGGGTATGGGGGCCAGGGCACCGAGCCTCTCGCGTAGTCTGCCCAGGACTGCTGCGGGTTCTTCCTCTCGCCCCCTTGGGGCTGGTATGAACTCCCCGGGAATGACCAGGGGTGCACCGTACTCCAACTCGGCCGACGAAGCGTGCAGATCGTCTTTGGGCGCCGTGCGGATGCCGAGTAGGACCCAGGGAAGCTCGTCCGCCCAGTTAGCTCCTCGCAGGCGTGCCATGAGAGCCAACTTCAGGTGACGGTGGAAACGCTCCACTAGGCCGTTCTGGGTGGTAGGCAGTTGTGTGGTGCAGCTGAGTCCCCAACAGGCTGGCCATCGCTGACCACAGGCTGGAGGTGAACTGGATGCCTCTGTCGGAGATAATGTGGGCCAGTACACCAAAGCGGGACACCCAGGTGGCGATCAGTGCCCGGGCGCAAGATTCAGAGGTGGTGTCGGTGAGTGGGACCGCCTCTGGCCATCTTGTGAACCGGTCCACGATAGTCAGGAGGTGCCGCGCCCCGCGCGACACTGGCAGGGGGCCCACGATATCCACATGAATGTGGTCGAAACGCCGGTGGGTGGGGTGGAACTGCTGCGGCGGGGCCTTGGTGTGTCACTGCACCTTGGCCGTCTGGCAGTGCAGGCACGTTCTGGCCCAGTCACGGACCTGCTTGCGGAGTCCGTGCCAAACGAACCTGCTGGAGACCATCCGGACGGTAGTGCGGATGGAGGGGTGGGCCAAGTTATGAATGGAGTCGAAAGCACGTCGTCACCAAGGTGCTGGGACGACGGGACGGGGCTGGCCGGTGGCGACGTCACAGAGTAGGGTCCTCTCACCTGGGCCTACGGGGAGGTCCTGGAGCTGCAAACCGGAGACTGCGGTCCTGTAACATGGGATCTCCTCATCTGCCAGCTGTGCATCTGCCAGTGCCTCAAAGTCTACCCCTTGGGAAAGGGCGTGAATGTTAGGGCGAGAGAGCGCATCCGCCACGACATTGTCCTTACCCGAGACGTGCCGGACGTCCGTCGTGTATTCAGAGATGTAGGACAAATGGCGCTGCTGGCGGGACGACCAGGGATCGGACACCTTTGTGAATGTAAAGGTAAGCGGTTTGTGGTCCGTGAACGCGTTGAAGGGCCTACCTTCTAAGAAGTACCTGAAATGCCGGATTGCCAGGTATAGCGCCAACAGCTCCCGATCGAAAGCACTGTATTTGAGCTCGGGTGGCCGCTGGTGTTTGCTGAAAAACGCCAGGGGTTGCCAGCGGCCCGCGATGAGCTGCTCCAGTACCCCACCGACTGCCATATTAGATGCGTCCACTGTGAGGGCGATAGGGACGTCCATTCTGGGGTGCACTAGCATCGTGGCGTTCGCCAAGGCATCCTTCGTTTGAATGAAAGCGGCGGCGGACACCTCGTCCTAGGTAATGTCCTTGCCCGGACCGGACAGCAAGGCGAACAGGGGCGCATGATCCGGGCAGCTGAAGGGAGGAAGCGGTGGTAGAAATTGACCATACCTACGAATTCCTGGAGGCCTTTGATCGTGGTGGGTCGGGGGAAATGGCGGACCGCATCTACCTTAGCGGGCAGAGGGGTTGCCCCGTCTATGGTAATCCTGTGGCCCAGGAAGTCAATGGTTTCGAGCCCAAACTGGCATTTGGCCAGGTTGATCATTAGACCGTAGTCACTCAGCCGGGCATAGAGTTGTCAGAGGTGGGACAGATGCTCCTGACGACTGCTGCTGGCTATGAGGATGTCGTCCAAATAGATGAATGCGAAGTCCAGGTCGCGTCCCACCGCGTCCATCAACCGCTGGAATGTCTGTGCGGCATTCTTCAGGCCGAACTGCATGCGGAGGAACTCAAAAAGACCGAACGGGGTGATGAGAGCCGTTTTGGGGACGTCGTCCGGATGCATCGGGATTTGATGGTATCCGCGGATGAGGTCTACCTTGGAGAAGATCCGTGCGCTGTGCAGGTTCGCTGCAAAGTCCTGAATGTGCGACACAGGGTAGCGGTCCGGTGTGGTAGCCTCGTTCAGCCTGCGGTAGTCGCCGCACGGTCTCCAGCCCCCTGTTGCTTTGGGCACCATGTGCAGGGGGGAGGCCCATGGGCTGTTGGACCGCCGAATGATCCCCAATTCCTCCATCCTCTTGAACTCCTCTTTCGCCAGTCGGAGCTTGTCCGGGAGAAGCCGCCGAGCGCGGGCATGGAGGGATGGTCCCTGGGTCAGGATGTGGTGCTGTACGCCGTGTCGGGGCATGGCTGCCGCGAACTGCAGTGCCAGAACCGATGGGAAATCCGCCAGGACCCTGGTGAAGTCGTTGTCGGACAGCGTGATGGAGCCGAGGTGAGGGGCTGGCAACTGGGCTGCACCCAGGGAGAACGTCTGAAAGGTCTCGGCGTGAACCAGTCTCTTCCTGGGCAGGTCGACTAGTAGGCTGTGAGCCCGCAAGAAATCCGCACCCAGAAGCGGTTGGGCTACTCGGCCAGTGTGAAGTCCCACGTAAACTGGCTGGAGTCGAACCGTAGCTGCACCGGACGGGTGCCATAAGTCCTTATAGTGCTGCCGTTCGCGGCCCGCAGGGGGGGACCCGGCGCCCTGTTGCGGGTGTCGTAACTCGTCGGAGGTAAGACGCTGATCTCGGCACCGGTGTCGACCAAAAACCGGCGTCCCGACTGCTTGTCCCAGACATACAGGAGGCTATCCCGATGGCCAGCCGTCGTAGCCATCAGTGACGGCTGGCCCTGGCGTTTCCCGGGAACTGGCAGGGCGGCGACAACGGTGGGCTTCTGCGCCCCACCGCTGGTGGTAGAACCACCATTGCTCGTTGGGCTCCACACCCCGGCCTCTGGGTTTAGCGGGCTCTGCGGCCGGGCCTGGACTGGTTTGCTGCTGGGAGCGTGGCCGGGTGATCTGTGCGATGGACGACCCCACTCACCTTCTTGGCGTTCCACAGCACGTCCGCCCGGGTTGCCACCTTCCGGGGGTTGCTGAAATCCGCGTCAGACAGCAGCAGGCATATGTCCTCGGGCAGCTGCTCCAGGAATGCCTGCTCAAACATGAGGCAGGGTGTGTGTCCGTCGGCCAGAGACAACATTCCATTCATTAAAGCTGATGGAGGCCTGTCTCCCAAGCCATCCAGGTGCAGTAAATGGGCAGCTCGCTCGCGGCGGGAGAGCCCGAAAGTCCCTATGAGCAGGGCTTTGAATGCCGTGTACTTGCCGTCCGCCGGGGGAGACTGTACGAACTCCGCGACCTGGGCCGCTGTGTCCTAGTCGAGGGAGCTCACCACGTAGTAGTAACGGGTGTCCTCTGAGGTTATTTGCCGAACATGGAATTGGGCTTCTGCTTGCTGAAACCATAGATGAGGTTGTAGCGTCCAGAAGCTTGGCAGCTTCAAGGAAACCGCATTAACAAATGCAGCGTCTGTCATCTCCGGTCCAAAAACGTTTGGACCGTCGGGGTCACCAATTGTAGCGGTGTGCTACACGCAGCGCTGAAATAATGACACGGAGTCGATAAACTGCAGCCAAAGAATAAGTTTATTTCAAATTCACAGTCTTGCTTTAAAGCCTGTCTCCCCCACCCGATACCTCGAGAGGCACGTACTGAAACCCCTTGAGGCTATCTTCCTTTGTGCCTGCACTCTGGCTAATTGTCAGCCGGTTCGAGTGTGCTAGTAATTGGGTCGCCACAGGATGACAGAAAAATGTTAGGAACCCAAATCCCACTCTCCCCCCTCCCCCAGGCAAGCATCAACCTCTCCCCTCCACCCCACCCATTTCAGCAAAATGCCTGCGCCCACCACCCACCAAACAGCAGCAAAGCTCCCAAAGAGAGACCATGACCTGCAGTGAAAAACTATTATTTATCCGATAGTTTGACGTGCCCCAGGCCCTCCCTTGCACTAACAAGGGACAGAGAGATATCACTCACTTTCACAGCAAAAGGGGAGACTAACAGTCGCTGTTACTATATTACAGTCTACCACATCGCTTTTTATTCCGAAAGTGGCAGCAAACTCTCCCACCATCAAGAGAAAGAAGCAAGAAAGTGGTCACTCAGCTACAGAGACCTCCATCCATACATCCACTGCAGTAATATCCTAATGTTCCTTCTCCTCCGGAGCCTGCTTCTGTAATGCTTTTATTGTTAGTAATTCTTTGGGGCACTCTTCTGTTTTCGTGGATGTCTGTGAAGAACAAGAATTCCAGGTGGTACATGGAGCTCAGAAAAATAGAGGGCTAAGGGTAAGCCTAGGTAATTTCTAAGGTAAGGACAAGTTCGGCACAGCTTTGTGGGCCAAGGGGCATGTATGGTGCTGTAGGTTTTCTATATTTTCTATGTTTATGTTGTATATTGTATACGTTCTCTGATATCAAATGGACCTATTGGACTATTAAACTAAAGGATTTTATGTAAATCATCATTACTCATAGATACTGTAAGAGATCTTAGGACAAGTGTGTCGAACAGAAAGATGTTAAGGAGTAGTGTGAGTAAGGAGATAGAAAGATAAAGAAATAAGTTGGTAGAGAAGAAATTCTAAAGTTTATGATCAAGATAGATGAAAGTATGGCACTTATTGTTACAACGAGGGGGATCAGGACACTGAAAGCACTCATGTTGGAACAAGGCAGAACTTGTACAGTAGTTCTGTAAAAAATCCAGAAAGATATAGCTGGAAATAAATTAGTCCATTTGGAATACTCCACCCATCCTACCCAAAGGTCCATCTTTAAACAGAAAAAAAAAATTTCCAAACTAACATTTCATCTCAGGATAAATCAGGGAAGTTGCCAAATCATTCCCAGCAAACTCTCCTAGATTAGGAACCCTCCCAGGAATATCAATTGAATTTTTCCCTCGTGTTAATCAGAACAAACAGCTGAACATCTGTGAGGATTGCTCGCCTTCATTGTCTGAAAACTTTGCCTCACTTGTACTGATTAGCCTTCATATATTTAATAATGCATAATGATCACCTGCTTATTCTGGTAAAATTGTTTTATATGCAATATGTATAAAGAAAAATGAAATGAAAATTATCTGAATGAAGTAAATGAGGATTTAAATGTAAACTCAGCAGGTGTGGATATCAGCTGACTAGTTGTTTTGCTGTACCAAAATCAAGTCTAAATCACAGTATAACATAAACACAAGACATTCTGCAGATGCTGGAAATTCAAAACAACACATAAAAAGTGCTGGAGGAGCTCAACAGGTCAGGCAGCAGCTATGGAAATGAGTAAGCAGTCGATGTTTTGGGCCAAGACTCTTCTTTGGGACTGGAAAGGAAGGGGGGGGAAGACACCATAATAAAAGGAGGAGAAGGAAAATAGCCAGAAGGTAATAGGTGAAGCCAGGTGGGTGGGAAAGGTAAAGGGTTGGAGAATGAATGAATTTGATAGGAGAGGAGAGTAGACCATAGGAGAAAGGGAAGAGGAGGGGATTCAGTGGGAGGTGATAGGCAGATGAGAAGAGGTAAGCAGCCAGAGAGGGGAATAAAAAGGGGGGGGAGAGATATTCTTGCCAGCAGACAGCAGACAGACTGTAAGGAGATGCTCCTCCACCCTGAGGATGGCCGTATCATGGCACAAGAAGAGGCCATGGATCAGCATGTTGAAATTGAAACAAAAATGTTTGGCCACCAGGAAGTTGTGTTTTTTGCAGATGAAGCAGTCACCCAATTTACGATGTGTTTAATGAATGTACGGAAAGTACATTGGAAGCACTGGACACAGAACACGACCCCAGCAGATTCACAGGTGAAGTGTTGCCTCGCCTCGAATGACTTGTTGGAGCCAGGAATGGAGGAGAGAAAGGAGCTGAATAAGCAAGTGAAGCACTTCGGCCACTTGCAGGGGTAAGTGTCGGGAGGGAGATTGGTGGGGAGGGTCAAATGGACAAGGGAATCACATAGGGAGAGAGCCCTTCAGAAAATAGAGAGAGGCAGTGAGGTAAAGATAAATTTAGTGGTAGGATCCCTTTGGAGAAGGCAAAAGCTGGGGAGAATGATACTTTGGATGCGAAGGCTCATGGGTTGGTAGGTAAGGACAAAAGGAACTCTATCTCTGCTAAGGCAGTGGGAAGATGTGGTGAGCATGGTTGTTTGGGAAATGGAGGAGATTGAGGGCTGTATCAATAGTGGAGGAAGGATAGTCCTTTTCTTTGAAGAAGGAGCACATCTCTGAATCACGGTAATCGGTTTATTTATCTACCACTAATACTGGGAATTCAATGGAATTAAATATATCCAAATGAAATTAATTGGTATTCTTATCGCAACTTAGCCTAATATGCATTGTGTTCTCTACAGCTTTCAGATATGAGGCAGAATTTCAGATGTGAAAGAGATTTCGAAAAGAGAAACAGTAAGGCCTTTCCTTTTTCCAAAATCTGCCCACTGTATTCCAAATGGCGCCCATACAAAAAAAAATTGTGGTTCTATTGAATAAGTTTGACAGAGAAAAAGAGGCAAGTTATGCATAGCTACTTATAGGTAATTGAAAAGATAATTAATTTGTTGTATAGATATTGACTTCTGATTCGTAATATGAGTCATTCCTTTCTTCTTTTTGCTCCTTTAACTCCTATACCAACAGTCTTCAAGAGCTTCTACCTTATGCATTTCACCTTTGTACATTTGCAGTTTTGGTGGTCTCTGGGTTGAACAGAACGTTTGATGACTGTAGTTTACTTTCGTTGCTTTGGCTGCACATTAAAGAACTATATTTTCTACAGCAAATAAGACATGTTAGCTAATGTCGGAAAAAATGTATGAATCCAAAAGTACTGATGTTACACCAGTAACACACTTGTACTAATGGGAACTACAGCGACATTTTTCACTAGCCCTGCCTTTTGATCTCTTCAGGCCTTCATGTGTCGCTCCACTCTCTCCCAGTGCTCTTTATGCTATCACCCATCATCTGTCAAATAACGATCTTCACATGGCAGGATCAGACAACCCTTTAGAGCTAACTTAAGAAAAGGAGAGACACGGAATGAAGTTGCTCACTTTCTTTTGTGTTTCCCAACTTCATATGTCATACTTTATCAAAAGATAGATCACAGAGTAGGTCTGAGGCTTCTTCACCTAAACATAAATGCTGCCTTGTGAAATAGTGTGTATTTATATAACTATTTTCTGCCTCCTAATTCTATGCCTCTTTTTGTTATAGAAATTTTTTCTGAATCGCTAAGTTGAGTGGAGTTGTTAACTACTGCTGATCTTATGAATTCCACACCTACAATAGATTGCAACTTAGCTTAACTCTGAGCTTGAATCCACTTGTTCCAGCTGTTATGTTCAACTTTCTCTTGCCACAGTTTAGAATAACTAATTCAATTCTATACTCTAGCAAAACAAAAAGAATGACATCAGCTCGTGAAATATGCTTCGGGAAATAAATTTCAGAACTTCCTTGTCTACGTGGCTCAGTTCTAAACTAGATATATTTAAAGGAACTTTTGAACCAAAAAGTAGCAACATTGCTTTCTTAAACCGATTATTCAGTCCTGGCTCTCTGGGTTTCTGGTTGGCTTTTCACTGACCACTCTACAGCTCTTGATGTGTCTCCACCATCACCTGCACGGAGGTAGTGCAGCAGTTGAGTAACCACAATAATAGGACACAGGAATGGATAAACAATCCTCAATTTGCATTCAAATCCCACCAAAGCAGTTAAATTGAAATCTAATCATTAACTTGGAATTTTAAAAAAAGATGACCAATAAAAATCCATCTGATTCTCTGGAATGAAATACTGTCTGAAATTGTAGCATCCTTTCTCAAACAGGCCTGTGTATATCTTCTGATCTGCTGCCACAGAAATTATCTGGAAAGCCACAGATACTGTGTAAAACTAGAGAAAAAAAACTAAACCTAGATAGATCTCCTTTCATCAATCTAGGCATTGAATGTGGGCACGGCAAAACTGCTCTCAGCCAAAGTGACCTCTCAAAGACCTACTTACAAATATCTGGGAATTGGAGACCACTGCCATGAAGATTAGGGCAGCAGAGTTATGAACGCAGAATCACATACAGAATTCCCTCCAAAATGCTCAGTATCTCAACAGAAATATATAATTATTTATTCCTCCAGCAAAGATATAAACCACTGAACTCCCTTTGCACAACATTATCACAGAATATATCTCTAAGTGTGCAGCAGTTCAAGGTGGCAGATCACCAGCACCTTTTCCAAAGGCTAGCAAGCATCAACAATAAACATTGGCCTTTATCATGAATGTCCACATGCTAGCCTATTGATTCTATCTAGTGAAATCTTTATTCCCAGGTACAATATCTCAACCATGTACATACAGATTTCACCTTTGCCTTCGCAGTCTCCCATTCACAACTGTTGGGGAACTCCAAGCTTTTCACACCTTTGCCATTATCTGTCTCATTAGCCACCACCAATGTCACAAAGAATACTATTTTAGAGATACAGCACAGCAGCAGGCCTTGCCAGCCCAATGAACCTGCATCATCCAATTGCAACCATGTGACCAATTAGCCTACTCACCCATATGTCTTCAGAATGCTGGAGGAAACTGGAGCACCTGGAGGAAACCAGTGCAGTCACGTAGAGAACGGACAGACTCCTTATAAACAGCAGGGGGAATTGAATCCAGATTGCTGGCACTGTAAAAGTGTTAAACTAACCACTATGCCAACGTACAATCTCCAAAATTACAAGTACACTCAATTGCAAAAACAGCTTCTCTTTGCTCCACCACTGACAGTCCTTTGGAACTCACTTCTTTTTATCCATTTTATTTTATTTCTTTAAAACTGAGGTTTCTGGTCACTCCTATTTCATCTCCTTTGGATCAGTACCCAATCACCCAACCTGAATAAGGAACTGAAATGTTTCTGTACCCAGGGAGCTGCACGGAACCAGGGCTACAGGGTTGAAGGGTGCACGAGCTTTGCATTCAGCCGTCCCACAGCAATATTCTCTGGCACGTGGAGTCAAGTGACACGGAGAAGCTTTACATTTGCACATTCAGACAAGGTCTTTCCTGTTACCCACATTTATGCACATAATCATTATACTTATTGGTAAATTATCGATTTCAGTTGAGCAGCCTGTAATAATTTTCTTCTCTGAGATGGAATATTTCTTTCTTTGTTTCCAATTCTACTTTCTCCAAACTGACAAAAGAACAGCATTACTGCAGTTACACATAAAGGTGGCCTGGAATTGTAGCTGGGGACCTCACTTGAAATAAAACACACATTCACAAAATTCTGTAAATAATAATACAATGAGATCATTTCACTCATTAGTGATACAGTACATCAGTAAGATAATGCCGTCCAAGTACTGGGTGTTTGGCAAACTATCTTAGCGATATGCTGTGGTGTTGGAGCTCTCCTGAAGTAGTCACACGGCTGCTATTTAAGGGTACAGCTTCATAAATACTGCAACATAATCTTTGCATCTTTTCACTTTCTAGGAATTCAATGAATAGCCACGGACACTCATGCAGGCCTTAGTTAAGCCTGTTGGTTCTGAGGAACAGTCACTGTGGCACCACTGCCTGACACTTCTTCCACTACATCGATGGCTGCCTTGATACCCTTTCCGCGACTCAAACGGAATTCAGTTTCTACCTTGCCCTCAAATTCACTTGCATCATTTCAAAAACTTCTGTCCTTTATCTGATACTTCTACTTCAGTCTCAGGAGACAAAATATCTATTGACATTTACTATAAACCCATCGATTCCCACAGCTATATTGACTACACCTCCTCCCATCCAGACTCTTACTGTCATTACGTTCAGATTTGATTCTAGTGCAGAGAGAGGGAGAGAGAGACACATGCTGAAGCATGTCGACAGTTCACTGACTTTAATGAGAACTGTTGTAGAATTTAAAGGAAAAGTGAAACAATAAACTCTAGGCCAAAAGGGCCATTAACTAAACTCCCAAACTGAAAGTTAAATGCCAACACTGGCTGGAAGCAATATCTAGATAGTAAATGAATACTGCTCATTCACATGTTAGTCGAAACAGTAGTCCTCTTTCCTGGACAAGGACAAGGGTAAGCGGGGAACGTAAACATTGCTGTGCTCTGGGTCAACTCTTGACAAGACTAGAATTAAAAAAAGGAAGTTAAATACCTTCATAATGAAACAGTAATTAGCTGGAACGTGCATGTTCATAAGTACATTGGTCAAATTTCTTGTGCAGCTCGCCTGCAGGGGTGAATAGACTCTGCAACAGAGTCTATGGTTGTGACAGGGCCCCCTTCCCTAGATGCAGCTCCTAAAGCACCTCAGACCTGAGCCCGCACAAGTCCCACATAAGAGATTTGCCCACGATGTCATCAGCTGGGATCCAAGAACATTCCTTAGGACCATACCCCTCCCAGTCCACGAGGTACTGGACCTTGCCCCACACCTGGCAAGATGCCAGCAGGTATCACACAGTATAGAGCATCCACCAAGCAGGGAGAAGGGTGGGTGGGGTCACTGGAGCCGGGGTGGGGAGGGGTCATAACTGGCTTGAGCTGGGAAGCATAGAACACTGAGTTGATCTTCATTGCAATCTATACGAGACCTTGTCAATAGACTTCTCCACTATGAATGGTCCCACATGGTGTAGGGCCCACTTGCAGCTCTTGACTTTCAGGGAAACATTTCTACATGTCAGCTGGACTTTCTCCACTGCTTTGAGAGGCTTTTCCTGCTGGTGGAACTGATCAGACTGCCTGGCATGCTGTTTTTGAGCATGCAGCAGAGAAGTCCCGTCCCATCTCCATTTAATCTTGTAGCATTAGATCAACGGTTCAGTGGCAGAAACTCCAGCAACAATCTCCTGGTCAAGGAAGTGTGGTGACCCAAATCCCTTCTGAAATTCAAAGAGGGACATAACCAATGGAGGGCAACTGGAGGTTTTTTGTGGGCAATCTCTGCCTAAACTGGTGGGGGTGCTCCAGGACATGGGTTGGAAGAGGCAAGAGAGTGCAGAGTGTTGTCTCCAGTTCCAGTCCAGTTAGATTGGGGGTGGAGCAATGCACAAGCAAGGAAGGATGGGCTTTGGATCAGTATTGGCCTCAGACCCGTCGAGCTGCTGGGAGAGAGTAGGGCTTTGGTATTCTTGTTGTCAGGACAATAGGTGAGGATAAAATTAAACCAGAAGAAGAAGAGAGAGCCCAACAGGGTTGACGGGAGTTGAGTTTCTTAGCGTCCTGAACATAGGAGTGGTTCTTGTGATCTGTCCAAACTGACATCATAGTTACTCTCGACTGGAGTCAAACGACGGGAAGGAAAGGCACAAGGGTGCAGCTGGCTGCCTGCAGAAGAGCGCTGAAATAAGTCAGCTCCAATGCTGACATCAAATGCATCCACCTCGGCAATGAATGGCCGGGATGGGTATGTGCGTTGCTGCACTGGGACAGTGGTGAAGCATCACTTCAGTTCCGAGAACGCTTGGTCTGCTTCAATAGAATCCTGCAGAGGTCTTCCTGATAAGTGCATTTGTGGGGGCTGTAACAGAGCTGAAACTTCGGACGAAGTGGTGATAAAACCCCATGAAGACAGCTCCTATTTGACTATAGATAATTTGGGCCACTCTGTGACTGCTTGAACTTTACTTAGATCCTTTTGAACACTGGAAAGCCCAAAAAATAGAACTCACACTTCTTTGGCTTGGGATACAGGTTATTCTTGAGAAGCCATCTGAGAACCCTTCAGGCATGCTGAGCGTCTTCCTGGTGGGAGGAGGTGGGAGGGCTTTGGGGCTCTAATGCTTTTCTGTCATCCATTCTTTGGGGTTTTCTTCTCTTTTATGGTTGTCTGTGAAGAACAAGAATTTCAGGTTGTATACTGTATACTTCCTCTGATATTAAATGGAAGCATTGAACCATTGGTGAGAGAGGGAATAGATCAGAATGTTGTCCAAATACACAAAAACAAACTGATTCAATACATCCCTAAGCACATCATTGCCTAAGGGTTGAAAAACAGCATTGGCCAGACCAAAGGTACTCATAGTGGTCAGTGGAGGTGTTGAAAACTGACTTCCAATCATCCTTCTCTTTAATACAAGCTAGTTTATAAGCATTGCACAGATCTGCCTTGGAAAATATGATTGTCCCTGGAGATGTTCGAATGCACAGTGGAAAAGGGTAGTGGTTCTTCACAGTGATATTGTTTAGGGGCCAATAATCAATACAGGGACGGAGCTTCCCATCCTTCCTGTGCACGGAAAAGAAGCCTGCACAGGAAACCTGGTGAGGTTGACGGATGAATAAACCCCAAGGCCAAGGCCTCCTTGATGCTCTCCTCCACGGCCATCATTTCTGGACAAGAGAGAGAAAACAGCTGGCTCTGGGGAGGACTACTACTGGGTAAGAAGTCAATAGCACAGTCATGTGGCAAGTGTGGATGCAGAGCAGTGGCCTTCTTTTTACTGAAGACCTCAGAAAATCCACATATTCAGCCAAATGCCATACAGGTCCATGTCAATAGTTGACACAGGATGAGATTCGCAGACCAGAACTTGAGCTGCTCCCAGGCAGATAGACAGACATGTTGATCTCTACTCTTGAGATAACCATGGGAGACCAAGCACCAGTGGCTACTTGGGCAAATTACCCAGATAGAGGACAGTCAATTCCTATGGTTGCCTTCAAGCACTAGGTGGAATTGGCCAGTGCCCAGAAGTCAACCATCCAGGGCCTTGATGTTGATCTTTGCCCTCAATTTCTGAGTCAGAACTCCCTATCTTTGAGCCACAGAGATATCCATGAGATTCCCAGCTACCCCAGAGTTGGTAACTGCCTGAAGAGCCTTGTCTAAGACCCCCACGACAAGGAATGTGGGAGTAACATACACTCAGGGAAGCCAATTGCAGAGAGACCTGACCCGTCAGGGATCCCCTCCCTGCTGATGGATATCCTCTTTTACTGGACGCTTGGGACGTGACACCTGGAAGTGTCCTGGATCGCCACAATAGAGGCAGGAACCTGTTCTCCTGCCTCGATCTCATTCCTCCTGAGATAGGTGCCTGCACCCCACCTGTGAGGGCTCCTCCATAGACTGGGTGCTAGGTGATGAGGGGGATAATGAAGGCAGACAGTGATTCAAGGAGCGGGAAGCTCGTGATCTTCGTTCCCTGCACCACTCAGTTACCGGAGGTGAACTCGAATAACCAGATTAATCAGGTCATCTAGACTGTCCTGCTTCCCAAGGACAGTGATCTCGTGTTGGACCCCTGTATTCAGTCCATGCTGGAAGACAGCGATGAGGGATCTCAAAATCTGTCCCGTCTTCACCACAAACTTGCGGAATTTAATTGCATAAACACCATCCTTCTATCTTGGTGCAGGTCCAGGATTCCGTGGGCAGTCTCCTGACTCTGTACTGTACTATCAAAGCTCTCCTTAACTTGGCAGCAAGGTGTCAAAATGAGTGGACCAGGGGACAACCTTGCGTAGAGCGTTGAACAGGCTGACCCACCGAACTGATCAGGCTGGGCTTGGAAAGTCAGTAATGAAATTTCTACAGCCATCAGGGTCACCACAGCATCTGCCCAGTGGGGGAATATTCAGTTCTGGTACGGGCACGGTAATCAGGTCTGGAAGTTGGGCCATTAGTAGCCAAGGTTGCTGGGAAACCAAAAAAGGAGGAACTGCAAGATGCTGAGAGTGGGACTGATGTGGCCAAAGTCTGCTGAATTGTGTTTCTCTCTCTGCTGGGTCCATTTTCATGGTTGACGCTTGCTGTCACCATGTTCAGATATGGCCTAAGTGCAGAGAGAGAGACTGAAGCAGGTCGACAGTTTGCTGACTTTAATGAGAACTGTTGCGGTATTTAAAGGAAAAGAAAAACAATAAACACTAGGCCACCGGAGCCATTAACTAGAACTCTCAGACTGAAAGTTAAATGCCAAGACTGTGGCTGGAAGCAATAACTAAATAGTAAATGAATACTGTTCATTTACAGTGTCAGTGGAAATGGTAGTCCTCTTTCCCGGACAAGGACAAGGGTAAGCAGGGAGTTTAACATTGCTGTGCCTTTAGTTAAGTCTCAATAAAACTACGATGAAAAGAGAGGAGTCAAATACCACTATAATGTAACAGTAATGCTGGATTGTGCATATTCACGAGCATAATTGTCGAATCTGTTATGGGGGCATGTAGACTCAGTAGCAGTGGTTGTGACACTTGTAAGGACTAAGGACTCCACCAGTTTCTCTGTCTCTGCTGCATCTGTTCTCAAGATGAGGCTTTCCATTCCAGGACTTCTGAAATATCCTTTGTTATCCGGAAACATGGCCTACCATCATCTGTGCTTGATCAGCCCTCTTTTGTATTTCCTCCACTTCCCATCTGCTCCTACCCTTCTCACCACAGGAGAAACAGAAATAGTGTTTCTTTAGTCATCATCTTTCATCATGCCAGCCTTTACATTCAGCACATCATCCCTTCTCCATTTGCAACAGGATTCTGCACAAGTTACGTCTTCCCCTCCCTGCCCTTTTCTGCTTTCCACAGGGGCCATGCTCTCAATGACTCCCTCCTTCACTCATTCATTCACAAACACTGCTCTGCATCCCCTGGCACTTCCCTCTGAAAGCACAAGAGGTACAATACTTGTCCCGACAGCAGTTTCCTCATCGTCGTACAGACAGCACTGGCAAATCAGACAAAGATTCACCAGCAAGTCTGCAGGCTTGTCCATTGCAATGGATAATCTCTATGAGGCCTTCTGTACATGAGTGAGATCAAGCATAGATTAGTCAATCATTTTGCAGAACATCTGCACTCTGTTTCCCGGAAGCATGTCATTCCAACCCTCCACTTCCCACTCCCACATCGACCTGTCAGTCCTCAGCGTCCTCATCTGTCAGGTGAGACCAAACGCAAAGCAGAATAATCACACCTTATGTTGCACTTGGACAGTCCATAGCTCATTTGTATGAACACTGTAGGTAACCATTTCCAGGTAACCTGCACCGCCTGTGTTCTTTTCTCTCTCCTTCTGATTCTCTCACCCAGCCACATTTTCCTCAATCACCCAATTTTTTTTAAATTCACTCCTCCACCTGGTTCCATCTTCCTATCACCCACACACTTAACCTACAGAATCTAAGATCTTCTCAGCTATCTGCTCTTTGATCAAGCATCTCTTTGTTATTTTCTTCCATGTATGACATTCCTTATTTATCAGATTCCATTAGCTGCAGTTCTTGTATCTCCACTTATCACCTTCCATCCTCTGACTTTACCTCCATGTACCCATCCCTCCACATTTCACCATCTTCCTCCTCATTTCTACTTTCCTTATCCACATCAACTAATAGCTCTCTTCCCCTCTTCCACTGAGCTCAAACTTCCCCCTTTGACCTGTTTCTAGCAATTCATACCTCACCCATCCCTCTCACTTCTTTATACTGCCTATCTCTCCTCTACACTCTCAGTCCTGACGCAGGGTCTCAACCCTTCCCTTTGCCTTCAGAGATGCCACTTCACCCATTTAGTTTGTTTTATTGCTCCAAAAATCCAGTTAGAAATTTCTCAGATGTATATAGGAGACAGGACAATGACCTTAAAAATATCTCTTTTCCTGTCTATTGTGCATCCATAAAATACCCAAAGTCAAATTTCTAATCCTTTTTATCCTTTTTAATCACTGAAACTAAATTTAGCTTATTCCAAAATATTTTGCATCATATGATTTGCCTCTTCATTTCAAAGAATTTCCTCCTAAATAAGCAAAACTGCATTTTTTTTAACTTTACCAAGGTTTATAATTTCCCTTCAACTAAAATGAATTATGCCTGCTGATGGCTGATGTAGCAAAATGCTATGCCATCATCCAGGGGCAAATTGAACAGTGATAGAGGATTGGTTATTTAAATTAAATATGACTTTCTGTAAAAGGAAATTTGCTTTAGTGCACATACTCTGGAAAAAAATCAGTGCACATTTCTTATTAAGCACGTGTTTATTGCCCCACAATAAACAGATTGAAGTTAATCAACTTAGGTTTGAGATTACAAGTGCTTTTTATAATGTTAAATAAATTTGATCAAACAATAGCATATTGCTTTCTGGTAGAATAGAAATAAATAAATAGCAAGTACTGCTCATTACTGTATAAAGAATCAACTAATTCCTGACCTTATTGAAGTGTACTGATATGAGGGATGATGATCAGATTAGACCGGAGAGCAATGTGATGCCAGTGATGGGGCCATGGTGTCTTACCATCAGAGTTGACAGGAGGTTTGGACTACCTTCTCACCTGGGTTTGTTAACTTTGACTTGATAACAACAAGTTCTGAATAAGTATCCATGCTACAGTTTGTCAGTTTCTCCAAAAAGAAACAGATCCCAGCAGCTACAGATACATGCAAGGATTCTGTCTGGATTGGCAAGAATGGACCTGTAGAACGTACAACATAATATCCTTCAAAAGTATCAAGATTTTACTATTTTGGTAAGACTATCAGTCCATTTAAGAACTACCAGTTAGCTATCCCAATATATAGACCATAAGACATAGGAGCAGAATTAGGCCATTCGGCCCATCGAATCTGCTCCACCATTCAATCATGGCTGATCCTTTTGTTTTCTCCTTCTCAGCACCAGTTCCCGACCTTCTCCCCCTAACCTTTTTTGCCTTGTCCAATCAAGAACCTATCAATCTCTGTCTTAAATACACAAAACAACCTGCCCTCCACAGCTGCATGTGGCAACAAATACCACACATTCACCACCCTTTGGCTAAAGAAATTGCTGCACATCCCTGTTTTGAAAGGGCGCTCCTCCATCCTGAGGCTGTGTCCTCTTGTCCTAGACTCTCCCACCATGGGAAACATTCTCTCCAGATCTACTCTGCATAGGCTTTTCAATATTCAAAAGGTTTCAATGAGATCCCCCCACATCCTTCTGAATTCCAGCAAGTACAGACCGAGAGCCTTCAAATATTCCCATGTGATAACCCTTTCATTCCTGGAATCATCCTTGTGAACCTCCTCTGGACTCTCTCCAATGCCATTACATCTTTACTAAGATAAGGGGCCCAAAACTGTTCACGATACTCAAGGCGAGGCCTCACCAGTGCCTTATAAAACCTCAGCATCACATCCTTGCTCTTGTATTCTAGACCTATTAAAATGAATGCTAACATAGCATTTGCCTTCCTCACCACTGACTTGACCTGCAAGTTAACCTTTAGGGTATTTGCATCTCAGATTTTTGGATTTTCTCCCCATTTAGAAAATAGTCCACACATTTATTTCTTCTACCAAAGTGCATGATCATGTATTTTCCAACATTGTATTTCATTTGCCACTTTCTTGCCCATTCTCCTAATCTGTCTAAGTCCTTCTTCATCCTACTTGTTTCCACAACACTACCTGCCCTCCACCAATCTTCGTATCATCTGCAAACTTGGCAACAAAGCCATCTATCCCTTCATCTAAATATACAGCATAAAAAGAAGTTGTCCCAACACTGACCCCTGTGGAACACCACTAGTCACTGGCAGCCAACCAGAAAAGGATCCTTTTATTCCCACTCGCTGCCTCCTACCAATAAGTCAATGCTCTAACCATGTTAGTAACTTTCCTGTCATACCATGGGCTCTTAACTTGGTAAGCAGCCTCATGTGTGGCACCTTGTCAACGGCCTTCTGAAAGTCCAAATATACAACAATCCACTGCATCCCCTTTATCTATCCTACTTGTGATCTCTTCAAAAAGTTCCAGAAGTTTCATCGGGCAGGATTTTCCATGAAGGAAAACATGCTGACTTTGTACTATCTTGTCCTATGTCACCAAGTACTCCATCACCTCATCCTTAACAATTGACTCTAACATCTTCCCAACCACTGAGGTCAGGCTAACTGGTCTATAATTTCCTTTCTTAAAGAGTGGAGAGACATTTGTAATTTTCCAGTCCTCTGGCACCATGCCAGAGTCCAATGATTTTTGAAAGATCATTTCTAATGCCACCACAATTTCTAAACTCACCTCTTTCAGAACCCTAGGGTGCAGTTCATCAGGTCCAGGTGATTATCAAGTCAAGTCAAGTCACTTTTTATTGTCATTTCGATCATAACTGCTGGTACAGTACACAGTAAAAACGAGACAATGTTTTTCAGGACCATGGTGCTACATGAAACAGTACAAAAACTAGACTGAACTACATAAAGCAACACAAAAACTACACTAGACTACAGACCTACCCAGGACTGCTTAAAGTACACAAAACAGTGCAGGCATTACAATAAATAAGACAATAGGCACAGTAGAGGGCAGTAAGTCAGTGTCAGTCCAGACTCTGGGTATTGAGGAGTCTGATAGCTTGGGGGAAGAAACTGTTACGTAGTCTGGTTGTGAGAGCCCGAATGCTTCGGTGCCTTTTCCCAGATGGCTGGAGGGAGAAGAGTTTGTATGAGGGGTGCATGGGGTCCTTCATAATGCTGTTTGCTTTGCGGATGCAGCATGTGGTGTAAATGTCTGTAATGGCGGGAAGAGAGACCCCGATGATCTCCTCAGCTGACCTCTTTAGGTCTTTCAGCTTTTGAGCACCTTCTCTCTTGTAACAGTAACTGCACCCACTTCTCTTCCTTCACACACTACAACATCAGGCGTACTTCTAGTGTCTTCCATGGTGAAGACTGATGCAAAATACTCATTTAGTTCATCAGCCATCTCTTTGTCCCCCGTTATTATTTCTCCTGCCTCATTTTCTAGCAGTCCAATGTCCACTCTCTTTTATTTTTTACATAGTTGAAAAAGCTTTTACTATCCACTTTGATATTATTTGCTAGCTTGCTTTCATATTTCATCTTTTCCCTTCTAATGAGTTTTTTAGTTGGTCTCTGTAGGTTTTTAAAAACTTCCCAATCCTCTATCTTCCCACTAATTTTTGTTTTGTTGTATGCCCTTTCTTTTGCTTTTACAATAGCTTTGACTTCCCTTGTCAGTCACAATTTTACTATTTTATCATTTGAGTATTTCTTCATTTTACAAATACATATGACCTGTACCTTCCTCATTTTTCCCAGAAACGCACACCATTGCTGCTCTGCTGTCATCCCTGCCAGCAGCTCCTTCCAACTTACTTTGGCCGACTCCTCTCTCATACCACTATAATGTCCCTTACTCCACTGAAATACTGCTACACCAGTCTTTACTTTCTCCCTATCAAATTTCAAGTTCAACTCAATCATATTGTGATCACTGATGAACCAGAACTGCTATATCCCCTGCATTAATAACAATACCTCTGCTAACCCTGATTCACACAATATAGCACATCATAAAGCACCATCAAACGTGTTCAGAAAACATTGTGTCTCACTTCAGTACCTTCAGTGCAAGCTTTGAAGGGGATATTTCTGTCTATGAGAAGCCATTTGGTTTCCTGGTACACATAGTCAAATGGAGCTGAAACCTGCCTTTGTTTCATTATCAGTGGTTGGAAAAACGGAGTTGGTGAACTCAGATTACGTGGTGTTGAACATCTGTAAATGCTGGAAAACAGAAACAAAACAAGAAAGTCAGGCTGCAGTGGTAGAAAAGGAAACAGAGTTGATGCTGCAGTTGAAAGACCTTCATCAACAATGGGTAAGAACTCTAATGAGTCATCTCTGTTCTGAAACATTAATTCAGTTCTTTTTCCCCTGATGTTCCCTGGCCTGCTGAGTATTTCCAAATATAAATTAACATGTTGGCATATGCCAGCCTCTACATTCTTGCACTTTCAAATGGGATATTCTCCAGAGATTGAATTAAGGTTAAACCTCAGCACAGGATACAAAATAATTACTGCCGTTGGTCCATCTTTATACGTAGTAAGAAACCAGCTTGGTGGCCTTTGCTGAAGCTCTTAATTTATGAGTAATCTCATGAGATCTTTACCATGTCCCTAATCATGGATGCACTATTGTTCCACATGCATTTTATTCCCTCTACAGAGTGAAGTACTGCACTCCTTATCAGTAGACAATGAGGTATCTTACTTGAACACATTCAAACATAATCTATTTTCATTTATGTATCCTCCTGCAACTATTTTTCACCCACCTTATTCATCTTTTCTCCTAACCTGAAGGGATTTGCTTGCGGTACAGCATTTCATAAACATTTACAGACAGCCTATTCTTTCTGTGTGAATCAAGATATTGAATATAGCCAGGCTCATCGATCATGGAAGCTGACGCAGACGTAACCAATCCTGTCTTTACTAATGAAGTGTATTTGCTGGTTTCCTATTAGTGGCCAGTGCTCTCTATGAAGGAATGGGAATTTGACGGAATTCCTTCTGCCTGTTGTAGGCAGTGTGTGTGGAAAGAGAAGCAGCACTAATACTCCAGGTCACAGAACATCTTTGGTTCTCTATTCCTCTTTTTACAAATACGTACTGCTTGCTCTGGCAAATGCTCCTAGCATTTTCCTGCTCTTATTTCAGATTTCTACCACTGCGGCTTTTTTTTATTCTAAAAATACACTACTGTGACAGACTGTAGGAGTGGATTATTTTTAGAATCAAAAACTGGTATTAATTTCACTACCTCCCCTCTGAGGTTTATCACTGGGCTTGCTGGAGATGAAAGTTAATGTATGTCATACAGAATCAAGAATGCACGTGTTATCTCTGCTTATGGTGTAGTTACTAAACCCACACAAACTCTGAGGTCAAATCTATGTACTGCCATTAAAGTAGCGTAGATAAGTAAAGAGAAAATGAGTAAGGGTTTTGAAGACAATGTTTTTATACCTACAGCTTGTTCTCCATCAAACCTCAGTCCTGAGGGTATAGTTCAACAGTTGCAGAGTCCTAAGGAACAAAAGCAGGCCCTTCAGCCCATCTAGTCCATGCTGAAATGTTCGTCTGCCTGGTCCCATCAACCCAAACCCATAACATAGTGCTCCATACTCCTCCCAACAATGTGCCTATCTAAAATTCTGTAAATATTGATCTCGAACCTGCATCCAGCTCTTCCCCGGCAACTTGTCCATCACTTGCACCACCCTCTGAGTGAAAAATGCGCTCCTCGTTTTCCCTTAAATACTTCACCCTTCCATCTTAAACTATGACCTCTAGTTCTAGTCTCACCCAAACCTAGTGAAAAATGCTTCCTGATATTTATCCCATCAATAACCCTAATAATTTTGTATACCTCTACCAAATCTCTCCTCAGTCTCCTGCATCAGGAAATAAGTCCTAACCTTCTAGTATTCTGATTAATCAAAGCCAATGTGCCAAGAGTGCTCTTTAGGCCCCTATCTACCTGTGACGCCACTTTCAAGGAATTATAGACTGTAATCCCAGATCCCCTTATTCTTACTACGCTCCACAGTGCCCTGTTGTTCACTCCGTAAGACTTCCCAAAGTGCAAAATTTCACATTTGTCGGCATTCAATTCCAGCTACCATATTTGAGCACCTTTTTCCCATCCAGTCCAGATCCCAATCTTGGTGTCATCCACAAATTTGCAGATCCAGTTTACTACATTATCATCCATATTGTTGACATAACTGACAAACAATAATGGACCCAGCACCAATCCCTGAAACACACCACTAGTCACAGCCCTCCAGTCAGAGAAGTAACCATCTACTGCCACTCTCTAGCTTTTCCGTGAAGCAAATGTTGAATCCAATCTACTGCCTCATCCCGACTGCCAAGTGCCTGAACCTTCTTGACCATATGGCATAAGTTATTCCTTCATCTACTTTGCAAGTAAGGTATTGGCATAAGGGTTGGTTGACTAATTTCATCACTCCAAAATCCAGGAAGTGGCAACTGGCAGGCTTAGGTTTAACTTTTAATTTAAGTCAAGAGTTGCTTTTCATTTTCATAAGTTAAGACTTAAAAACTTAAAACTTAAATAAAGACTTAAAAAGTTTAATAAGTTAAGACCTTGGGCCTAAAGACAATTGAGTCTGATTTTACCCTAATTCTTTGTGTCACTGCTTAAGATAGGGAGATAGTGAAATTAACAAATCCTGCTATGCTCTTAAATCAGTAATGCCTTGCTGACAGCCTGTCAAATTTGAGACTGGCTCTGCTCACAGTTGGGTAGCAGATGCCCTAATATGGGAAGAGCTGGAACTCTGCATATTGATATAAACATTGTCTGTACTGCTGCAATTGTGTATGGCACTTCGCCAAGATATAAGCTCAGAAGAGGTTTATCTGGTTTTATTGAAGTCTAAGGATTGTGAGTAATAATTATCAGTTTGTGTGCAGCAAGACAGTACCTCATTACACAGTGTTGAACTGCAAATGGTTCCTGACCTGCTATGACCTTTATCAGTGACATTCACATAACCTTGCCTTTCTGGAAATGTAATTGCCAATATTTCCACATCTATTGATTTTATTATTCTCAATTTAAGGACAGATGTCTTTTCATCATGCGATATGATACAAAAAAAATTAATATATTTGTGAATGTGAAGCTTTCACTGCAACATGCAAATAACAATTAAGTCAATGTATTTTGTGAAAGGCTGTAATAAAGACTTAAATTTTAATTGGAACAGTTGGAAACATGCTGTAAATCAGAAATATTTTCAGTGCAAGGATATAGAAAATCAATAAGAGTCCATGCATCATTTATTATTAGTCTGTCATTGTAGATCCATGACAGGGTAATAAGACAAGATCAAAATTGGCTATCTATCATTCTCTTCAAATTGACGTACAGGTTTTACGTAAGTGCTTCATGGATTGCATAAAACCATCTGCACTGATGTTTCTTTGCTCCTGGGGATTAAATGAATGAAGCAAACATAAATAAGTTTATCAGCAACACGGATTGTGTGTACGTTCAATTTCATAACCGATTTAGGAGCATGTACTTATTCCCGATCAAATCACTTCTCAGCTTTCCACATTTCTCTTCATAATTTAATTTTAAGAGCCTTAACAGCCGATAGTATTTTGGAAAACCTGAAATGCAATGTTTATAAGACCTGCTCTGGGGTGAGATAATACACAATATTATCCATCACATAAAGATTTTATAAAGCTCAAGTTTTAATTTACAAGAATTAATATGCCATTAGTGTTTTGATTTTCATCATAAGACCAAAAGACCATAAGATATAGGAGCAGAATTAGGTTATTCAGCCCATCGAGTCTGTTCTGTCATTCCATCATAGTTATTTACTATCCCTCTCAACCCCATTCTTCTGCCTTCTCTCCATAACCTTTGACACCCTGATTAATCAAGAACCTATTAATCTTCAACTTAATTATACCCAACAACTTGGCCTGCACAGCCGTCTGTGGCAATGAATTCCACAGATTCACCACCAACTGGCCAAATAAATTTTTACTCATCACTGTTTTAAATAGCCATCCCTCAGTTCTGAGGAAGTACCCTCTGGTTATGGACTCCTCCACTATAGGAAACATCCTCTCCACATCCACTTTATCCAGACCTTTCAATGTTTGGTAGGCAGCAATGAGACCCTCCCTCGTTCTTTTCAACTCCAGTGAGTACAGACCCAGAGCTATCAAATGTTTCTCATATGTTAACTCCTTCATTCCTGGGATCATTCTCATGAACCTCCTCTGAACCCTCTCCAACACCAGCACATCTTTTCATAGATAAGGGACCCAAAACTGCTCACAATACTCCAAGTGTGGTCTGACCAATGCCTTATAAAGCATTATATCTTTGCTTTTGTATTCTAGTCCTCTCAAAATGAATGCTAACATTACACTTGCCTTCCTCACCACTGAAAAGACCTGCAAGTTAACCTTTAGTGGATCCTGCATGAGGACTCCCAAGTCCCTTAGCACCTCTGATTTTTAAAATTTTCTCCCTACTTAGAAAATTGTCACTGCCTTCATTCCTTCTATCAACGTGAATGACCATGCATTCCCTTATGTCACATTCCATCTCACACTTTTTTGACCATTCTTCCAATCTGCCAAAGTCCTTCTGCAGTCACCCTGCTACCTCAACACTACGTTCCTCTCCACCTATCCTGGTATCATTCACGGACTTGGTCACATAGATATCAATACTGTCATCCAAATCATTCACATTTAATGTGAAAAGAAGCAGCCATCCAGAATATGCCCCATTTGCCGCCTGTCAATCAGCCAATTTTCTATCCATGCTAGCTTCTTTCTTGTAATACCATGGACTTTTATCCTGTTAAGCAGCCTCATGTGTGGCACCTTGTGAAAGGCCCTCTGAAAATACAAATAAGCACCATCCACTGACTCTTCTTTTTCTATCCTGCCTGTTAGTTCTTGAAGGAACTCCAACAGATTTGTTACACAAGGTTTGCACTTTAAGAAACCATGCTGACTTTGGCCTGTTTTGTCATGTGCCTCCAAGTACCCCGAAATCTCATCCTCAATAATTGTGTCCAACATATTCCCAACCACGGTAGTCAGATTAACCGGCCTATAATTTCCTTTCTTCTGCCACCCTCCCTTCTTAAAGAGTGGAGTGATATTTGCAATGTTCCAGTCCTCAGGAACCATTCCAGAATCTCATGATCCTTGAAGGATTATTACTAATACCTTCACAATCTCTTCAGCTACTTCTTCCAACAAGCTGATGTGATTTATCTGCCTTCATTCTTCTCAGCTTCCCAAGCACCTTCTCCTTAGTAATTGCAAAGACACTCACTTCTGCCCCCTGACACACACATTTCTGGCATTCTGTTTCTGCTTTCCACAATGAAGATTGATGCAAAACACATCTAAGTTCCTCCACCATTTCTTTGTTCCCCCATTGCTACTTCTCCAGTGTCAGTTTATAGCTATCCGATATCCAATCTCACATATATACTCTTTATATATCTGATAAATTTCTTTTATACCCTATTTTATAGTTTGGTTACCTTAGCTTCATATATCATATTTTCTCTTTATGATTTTTACTTGTCTTCTGTTAGTTTTTAAAAGCTTCCTAATCCTCTAACTTCCCACTTATTTCTGTTATATTATTTGCCTTACCTTTTGCTTTCATGCTGTCTGTGACTTCCCTGATCAGTCACAATTGCCTCATCCTCCCTTTAGAATGCTACTTCTCTATGCCTTCCCCCATAAACACCAACAACTGCTGTTTAGTCATTGCCCTAGCTCGTGTCACCTTCCAGTCAACTTTAGCCAGCTCCTCTCTGTAATCCTCTTTACTCCCCTGTAATACAGATACATTTGATTTTATCTTTTCCTTCTCAAAGTCAATGTTCCCGCTAAGGTGTTTGTTGCGCACAAAGGAATTGCACAAATAATTTGCATCGTGAGGATGGTCTTTAGGACCCAAGGGGAGCCCAGGAGCTCAGGAGCTCAGGAACCACCACCCACTGCTGCTGCTAAATCCGCAGTATTTCTGTACCATTGACAGATGCCGTTAACGCATTCAAATTCATGGATGGATAATTCTCAAAGAGTGTTTATTTCATTCTTCACAAATTTATATTTATATTGACTTACTCCTAACTCATCAGCAGCCACGTGTGGTGATTCCTGAGCTCCTCGGCTCACCAGGCCCTAAAGTCCATCATGAGACAAATTCTTCGTGCAATTCCTTTATGCACTTGTACAAAAGATGTGTGTGCACACCTTAGAAGGAACAATGGTTGAATCCTATCACATTATGATCACTGCCTCCTAAGGGTTCCTTTACTTTAAGCTTCCAAATCAATCTGGGTCATTACATAACAGCGAATCCAGAATTACCGTTCCTCTGGTGGGCTCAACCACAAGCTGCTCTAAAAAGCAACCTTGTAGGTATTCTACAAATTCCCTCTCTTGGGATCCAATACCAACCAAATTTTCCCAATCTACCTGCATATTGAAATCCCCCATGATTATCGTATCATTTTCTTTTTTATATGCCTTTTCTATCTCCCATTGTGATTTGTAGCCCACATCCTGGCTACTGTTTGGAGGTCTTTAGATAACTCTCATAAGGGTCTTTTTACCCTTATTGTTTCTTAACTCTTTCCAATATTTTATTAGTTTCTACATAGAAGAATACAGAGTACAAGAAAGTGTATATAAAAGATCCAAAAAAAAGATTAAAATCTCTGCCACAAGGACTCCACATCTTCCGATCCTATGCCACCACTTTCCAAGGATTTGATTTCATTCTTTACAAGTAGATCTACCCTCCCTTTTAGCTACCTGCCTTTTCTTTTGATAAAATGTGTATCCTCTATGATCTTCTTTCACCCATGAATCAGTGATGGGCATGGCACCATACCTACCAATCTCTACCTGCACCACAAGATCATCTACATTATTCTGTATACTGTGTGCATTCAAATATAATACTATATATATATACCTCTTGTGTTCTTCATCCTTTTTGATTTTGGCCCCTTGTTACATTTTAGCTCATCCAACTGACTGCAATTTTGCACTTTCTTCTGCCTGTTCTTCCTCACAATGTCATTACAATTTGCATCTGGATGTGCATTACCTAACCTATCTTCAGCCCTATCACTCCTGTTCCCACCCCCCTGCCAAATTAGTTTAAACCCTTCCCACAGCTCTAGTCAACCTGTCCTCGGGTTTAGATGTAACCTGTCCTTTTTGTACCGGTCATTCCTTCCCCAGATGAAATCCCAATGATCCAGAAATCTGAAACTCTGCCCCCTGCACCAGTTCCTCAGCCACACATCCTATTCTTGCTCTCACTGGAACATGCCATAGGCAGCAATCCAGAAATGATTACCCTACAGCTTTCTACTTAACTCCTTACATTCTCTCTTCAGGACTTCCTCCCTTTTTCTACTTATGTTGTTAGTACCAATATGTACCACAACTTCCAGCTGTTCACCCTCACCCTTTAGAATGCCGTGTACTCAATCTGAGACATGACTGATCCTGGCAGCTCGGAGGCAGCATGCCAACTGGCAGCCTCTTTCACATCCACACCATCCGCTTTCTGCTGCTCTGGTTATGGAATTCCCTGTCACTATTTCACTCCTCTTCTTCCTACTTCCTTTCTGAACCACAAAGCCAGATTCGGTACCACAGACCTGGACACTGCAGCTTCCCCCTGGTAGGTCATTTCCTCCAAACAAGATCCAAAGTAGTATACTTATTACTGAAAGTAGTGGCCTGAGGGGTACTCTGCACTGGCTTGCCTATTCCCTTTCCCTTCCCTGACAGTCAACCAGGGACTTGCCTCCTGCAACTTAGAGCGACTACCTCCCTGTAGCTTCTATCTATCACCTCTCATTCTCCAGTATGATCCGAAGATCATCAAGCTTCAGCTCCAGTTCCTTAACATGGTCCCTAAGGAGCTGCAGCTCAGTGAATGGAGAATGGAGGTCTCCTAAATTGTACACATCTCAGTCAAGGAACATGCCACTATCTTCAGATCCATTCTCTGTGGTACGCACTAACAAAAAAAATTTAACAGAAAATTTCTTACCTACTTAATTAGAACCTCCACCTATTCTCAAAGCTGGCCCTCTCTAACGTCAGCCCACTGCAACAGTGGCCACTCCTCTTACACCTCCTTTCTTTTTATTGGCCCCACTCTGGTTTCAGTCCACGGAGAGAAAGTTGAAAGCTCCTGAGCTCTTTTTAAGCTTCACACTGTGTCCCCAACGAATGACCTCTCAAACCAATTTCAGCTCACAGTAAGGTACTATACCAGACAAATATAAACAGGTATTAATAAAATGTGTATAAGATCCATTAAATCTCTTTAAACTTCCACCATTCACAGCTTTTTAAAATTCAAATAAATAATTAAATCTATCTTTTCTTGGCCCAGCGTAGATGACCACACATTAATTTCCAACCAGTATAAATTTGCCTACTCATTCTTTCCATCAATTTTCTCTTTGTAATTTTATATCTCGGTCTATACGTACTGAGCCACTGGCATGAGTGTCATAGGCAATTTAGATACCTGGAACTCTCTTGAGATGTTTAACTTGTAAATTGCGGAGGTCCTGGTGCAGATTTTTCTGAGGCACTACTAGCTTGAGCCCCCAATTGGAGCCCATATCCATTATTTTTATTCTTGACAATTTTCTGCCCATCTAACCTCCTAATTGACCATAATGTCCCCTGAATTACATAAGAATTTAATTTAACCTATCATGCCATTATTTCTGTATGTTGTTAACTATATTTTCCCCTTGGACAAGCAAAATTATTCCTTTACTTTTCAATTTAGCACTATGGCAATCGAGAATATGTGGTTGTCCTTTATAGATCATTTATTGTCTCGTTACAGTGTGTAATTTGTTAAATAGAATTTCCTAACTACAATTATTGAAGTAAACAAAGGAATAAGAATAACATTAAAAATCAAAGTTCTCAGCATACAATCATCTCTTTAAATGTCCTTCTGTCATGTAAGACCTATACTTACACAGTTGGTTACATATTACATGAGGATGTAACAAACATACTTTGCAATGCACTTGGCATTTCATCATACTATAAAATATCTGTTGAATAATGCATTGGATATCCCGGAAAATGTTGGAAAATAAAGTGTAAAAATGAGGTGACCCAACACTCTATTAAGAACCAGAACCAGTAATAACATGCAATTCCTCCAATACAGAATTGAAATTGTGTTCTATTATGTAGCTAATCCTTTTCAACCAGTCCTATTACACAGGTATACTTGTATACTGCCTAGCTTACTTCCATACACAAGGACATAATTAATGTTCTGTGCTTATGGCGCTGCAGTTTTGCAGCAGATGATGGCCCTTCAAATCATAAACTGAATCACAGAATCATAGAAATGAAGAGAAACAGGCCACTTGACACATCCATCTGATATGCTGATTCAACTTGCCCACATTAGCCACTATGCCTCTACATCTTTCATATCTAGTTACTTATCTGAACAATGGCTGCCTGTCTGTTGATCACTATACTGGAGAGGGGAGAGCCTGCCGCTGAGCCCAGAGAGTGATGCCCCGGTTTTCTGTGTTTTGGATGTGGATTTAGACTATAAACTTTTTTTTTCCAGTTTTATAATCTTATATACTCTGGGGGGTTTTTTTGTCCGATCTTTCTCTTTTTTTTCTGTGGAGAGGGGGTTTTAGGGGTCAATACGCCATTCTCCATTCTGTTCATTTTTTGTACAGGGTGGTGGGATTTGGGTGGGGGGGGGGTGATGGTTGCCCTGTCTTTCTTTTCTTTCTTGGTTTCATAGCTACTGGGAAAAGAAGAGTTTCAGAGTTGCATACTTTGATAATAAATGAACCTAGCTGGACTGCCTCCCTATTTCCCAAAGATAGTCTCCACAACAATGTCAAAAAAATTGTGAAATACTCCACTAGTTCCACAACATACGTCACTTTTTCACCATTGTCTTTTTCTTGCAAATAGCAAAGTATTTTAATGTGAACACATGAAGGTAACAAATATGAACTTAGAGACACAATCAAATGCAGATGCTGAAATCGGGAGGAACACTCAAAAATCTGGAGGAGCTCAGTAGGGTTAGGCAGCATCTATGGAGGGAAATAGACAGTTAATGTTTCACATTGAGACCCTTCAGCTAAACTAAACCTGTCTTCTGACAACAGAGCTGATGGCCTACTCTGAATATTGCAAGTTCAATGCCCCATCATGAGAAAGTAAAGTACTACAGATACTGTAGGATGGCAGGGTAGCAAAGCGGTTAGTGTAATGCTTTACAGCACCAGTTATCGGAATATCTGGGTTCAATTCCTGCCATGTGTGCACTCAGATTGTAGATTCTTCACATGACCATGTGCGTTTCCTCTGGATGCCCCAGTTTCCGTCCACATGTCAGCAAAAGAATTAATCTAGAGGGTTAATAAGTTGTGGACATGCGATGTTGGTGTTGAAATATGGCAACCCTTGCAGGCTACACTCCAGCACCTCTTTGGGTTGTATTAGCTGTTGGTGCAAACGACACATTTCACTGTATGTTTTGATGTTTCAATGTACACTTGACAAATAAAGATCTTCAATCTACATCGTAAATCAGGAGTAAAAACAGAAAATGATGTGAATATTCAATAATTTAGACAACTGCAGTGATTAGAAATGGGTTAACTCAATAATCATTCATGATTTCTGATTGAACGTCACTGTCCAAATGCTCTCAGAAATATGATAGGAAGCTTTGTGCTAAATGTAATTCCCCTTACAAAGTTATGCCATTAGTTAAAGTTCAAGCTGAAATTTAATTTCCATTCAATCACACATATGTATACAGCTAAATGAAATGTCTTTCCTCCAGGGTAAAAGTGCAAAACATAGTCCATATAGTCATACAGAGGACACTGATAGCACATGCAGTCACAGAAAATAATATTAGCTCAAGTCCCTGCGTGGCCTGACAATTAATGGTGCATGGGATGTTGTCCTGGAGCCATGTTTCTGCAAGAACAAGTATGCAGCAGTTCCTCTTCTCGCTAATGATTTGAACAATAATAATCCTAATAAGTTCAACAATAAAGGAAATGTGTTTTTCTAAACATTATTGAGTCAGCTTTTTAAAGAGGTGGAAAAAACAATAGATTCTCAATACTAGGCTCTTTTATAGAATATCTTCCTCTACAAGAAGTGAAATTATCAAGGATTAGTTCCTGAATTAGTGGGGTAAAGACTCGACGTTAGTTTGCTACCACCAGAACATCAATACAAAATGCACTGGCATACATACTCTAAAATAACCGAGTAGTCTTATTGTAAGGCTGTTGAGTGGATAATTAAGAACTATTTTTAATAAAAATTAAAAGAAAATTTGTAATATGAGAAATTTCACCCATTTCAGCTTTATTTCACTGCTGCTATGCAGAGTTCATAAGCAGCAGAATACCTGATGTTCAAAGGAATGAGAGAGCTACTGATTCTTAACAATACGTTTACCTCACTTTAGCGATATAGATGAGCAAAATAATACCACCTGTGGAAACAATTAGGGATGGGTATTTGTAAAGAAATGATATGGCAGTACAGGTACTTCCTTTGATGATGGCCGGGAACATGTAGTAAAAGATTTGTGGATTACGTTCCTCTGTGCGAACAAGTCCAACTTTACAATATGAAGGGGAGTAGATCCATCTTCAGCAACATTAAAATCAGATAATGCTATACCCTTCATCATCACATATTGTAGCAATACTTGCAAAATCCCAACAGAAATTAGTTTCAACAATAACTCTAAATTATGAATTATTTAATAACATCTTAAGAAATTAGTTAAGTGGTACTTCCATGGTTGATTTGCATATTTGAATATCATGCACATTGTTTAAATATGGAGAATTAATTGGGTACATTCAGCGAAAATTATGAATCTACAAATACATGTAATTTAACCGCTGTTGGACTAATGGGAACAAAGTGTATCTTTTAATTTAACAAAAAGAAGTAATGGATCTCATTAATTTAAAAACAATTAGAAGTACCTTTCCAACTCATCGGCCCCGATCATTCATGCTGCCGCTCTTCTTCATGGTTGACTGAGGCATTGCAATCCCTTCAGACTTTGTTGACAGTAAGATGGAAGGAAATTAAAATATTACAAGTGGGATTTCTCCACAATGAACCATCACAAAGCCAGAATCACAAGCAAGAAACAATGAGAAATAAAGTAAGTGTACACATAACTGGGGAAGTAAATATTTAAATAAATCTGCACGATTACAGATTGCAATATGCATGAAATAAAAAATGAATACTGTTACAATATCAGATCATTTGTTTAGATCTTCCATGTTTTTCTGACTCATCAGTATAGTTTTCATGTCACATTGTAGTATTACCATTTAGCAATGTCCTCACATAACTGTTTCTACATATTTAATATGAAAAATACTTCCTCTATCTGCTTCAACCCCTATTCACACAATATGTACAAACTAAGTTGTTGCATGAACCAAAAATAAAGAATATTTTTATTAAATAAAGCCTTTCTCATATTCAGTGTTTCCCAGCCTTTAAGATACATTTGACTTGTCGTCACTATTATTTTAAAAGATAATGTACCAGGCAATTTCCACATAGTAAAACTCTGCTCAGTTTTGAGATAAATGGACTATTTTGGTGATGCCATTGTTACACAATGATACCAATATATCATTAGCCAAGGTTGGCATCTTTGAAATGATCACAAACTCTCATTGCATAGAAACAAATTCAAATGTGCTTTTGTAAAGGTATTACCTAAAACTGTTCCAACGAAAAGTTATTCTCTGATCACAGCTTGAGTTTTCCTGTCACGTCAAAGGCTCTGTGGCTGGCTCTTAATTGGCACATCTGACCATGCTTCGGATATAAATTCTGAGCACCTTCAAACCTCCAGCTGGTGACAGCCCTGTAAATATATGACAGATGGGTTTATGAAAAAAAAGCTAAATTCTCCAGTGGAAGTCCATAGCAAAACCTACAGTCAATGTGCTGTGCGAGGAGCATGTCACAATTCCACAATCATCCTGACATGAACGGTGTGGAATTTTATTTTGACTGGAACCCAAGGGCTTTATTTTATGAGCATACTTAGCAACAGTGCTGACACTGCATTCATATCGCTTATTTGTTTTGGATTATACAGACAAGATTTAATATGCTTTGCATTGTTCTATTTTAATATTTATGTGGTTCCTTCTTGTAGCCAGTGACACGAAGTGATCCCAAAGCAAGAATCAGACTGTACTGGCTTCTGAAGATTTTTTAATGATTTTATCATCAGTCATCAAACTGCCAGGTACATGAACCCTCACTGACAATATGGAGAAATGCTGAACAGATTGCAAAGATATTTTTCTCGCTGAGCTACATTATCTGTATCCCTTTCAAACAAATTAATAGATTGCCCTGCAATAAGCAGCCACCTGGTAGCTTTCTCTAATCCTGAAGGCATGTTACTTCTGTCAACTTTCCAGGTCACTACACATCAAAGGCAATTGGAAAGGAAGGTACTTATTTGCAAGAATGAATTGAATGGATTATACTAAAAGCTTAGTGGAAACCAAATCTGATCTTAAACAGTCTGAAAAAAGATTTAATTCCAAACAAATCATTTATTTTTGTTATGTAAATGAGTCATCACTGACATCAGAAGTATTATATTCTGAATCACTTTGAATTCATAAATCATGACTCTTGTGTTGTTTACATCTTTCCCCTCTTGGCAGTGGATTGTGTGGCAATACAAATCTATAGTTATTCCATCTATAGATGTTCATTGCCACTAAAATTTAATTAAATTATTAAAAGTAGTGTTTTGTTTGAAAAACAGAATTTTTTTTTCTTACCTTGTATCCAGGTGCACTCAGCTCCCTTAAGCAAATGCAAAATTTAAACTACCTTGGCAATCGACTCCATACCACAATACTCCAGCCCAGACTCAGACCCACTGGTCAAATTGGAGGAACTGCAATGTATAATCACCTAGATGAGTCAGCCCAACAACCCTTCTAAAGCTTGATTAGTTAGACCACTTGTTAGCACTCTGCCTCTGTATACTCCCGCCCTCCACCAACACATGGATGCAATATGCACCATTGACAAGATACACAGCAGAAATTCACCAAAAGTACTTTTGACAACATCTGCAAAACAACCTCCCCTAGTGAAATGGATGAGGACAGCAGGCACACAGCAAACCCAGTATCTGCAAGTCCCCATCCAGATTACTGCCAGCCAGGAAATAGTCGGTTAACCCTCTATTGTCACAGACCAAATCCTGATACTCCTGAAGCAAAAACACACCAGAAATGTCCTTCAGTAGTTACAACCCAACAACCACCAGGCACTCAACTTCACTTGCCTCACCATTTAACAATGGACTCCTGAATCCCATCAATGATCTCCAGATCTCATGATCAACTAGATCAGTCAGGCATGGCAGCTTTAAGGCTCATCGCCATGTCTGAAGTGAGGCAGGTGAGGGGGGGTTTCAAGCCAGGCTGAAACACAGAGGAAGAGGCCTCCTCTACCCAGCATCTTGTTGGTAAATGTGCAGTCCCTGGAGTATAAAACTGATGATCTGAGGGCAGACTGCTATATTAGAGGCAGATCAGGCAGATCTCAATTGTTTGCTGTATCCAGACAGCGAATGCACCAAACACAGCAGTCAGACCAGAAGGATTTATGATTTTCAGAATGGATTGAACCTTGGACTTGGATAAGGTATGTGTTATATGGTCAATTCTCATTAGTGCTCTGAGATGGTGACTTTGTCAAACTCATATTCCCCCCGACCTGGAACACCTAATGATCAAATGTAGATCATTCTATTTGCCTCTGGAGTTCTCACCTGTGATCCTGACTGCAGCATATATACCACCAGAGCCCAACTATAAGCAAGCACTCGTGACGCTGCTCAACGTCATCTGCAGACAAGAAACAGCCGATCTCAATGCATTTCAAATTATAGTCAAAGACTTCATCCAGGCTTGTTTGGAGAAAACCCTGCCCAATTATCACCAACGTATATCCTGTAGCTCTAGAGGTCCTAACATAATAGACCACTGCTACACTAAGATAAGAAATGCCTACCATTCCTTGTCAAGCCTGCATTTTAGTAAATTGGATCACTTGGTGTCCTCTTCCTACCTGCATACAGGCAGAGCTTAAAAAGCAAGGCTCCAGAGATTAAGACAACTAAGAGGTGGTCGTGGGAGGCAAAGGAATGATTACGGGATTGCTTCGAGTCAGTGGATTGGCCCGTGTTCAAGCACGCATGTAGAGATCTGAATGAATACATCATGGTTGTAACAGACTTCAACTTGCCTACAGGAGAAACAGGTCCACAGTAGATGTCATCTCAATGGCTCTTCACTCAACCCTGAAACATCAGGGCAGCAAGGATGCATACATCAGGATGTCCTTTGTCAATTACAGCTCAGCATTTAATATCATCATCCCCTCACAATTACGCAACAAGCTCCAAGGAGGAACCTTGATACCTCCTTGTGCAACTGATCTCCGACTCCCCACAGACTCCTAAGGAAGTACAGGCATTGCTGTGCTTTCTTCACAATTGCACTTACATGCTGAGCCTAGACCAGATCCTCTGAAATAGTAACACACAGGATTTTTAAGTTGCTAACCCTCCCCACTGGCTTATGGACCTCTGACACCACCCAGTCAAATTTTCAATCTCCCTCCTGTATGCTGATTCATCACCACCTTTTTTACGGCCCTTAACAGTGGTGTCATCAGCAAATATCAATATGGTATTGGAGTTGTGCACACAGGACAATATCTCCTTCATGATCTCCATCAGCACAGGGGCATCACAGGGCTGTGTGCTTAGCCCCCTGCTCTGCTCACTTTTCACCTATGAGTGTGTGGCTAAGCACAGCTCCCTGTCCCGGGACCTACACGTAAACACAATTGTGAAGAAAGCACAGCCGCGCCTCTACTTCCTTAGGAGTCTGTGGAGATTCAGCACGACATCTAAAACTTTGACAAGCTTCTACAGATGTATAGTGGAGAGTATATGACTAGCTGCATCGTGGTTTAGTATGCCTTTGAATGGAAACTTCAACAAAAGTTAGTGAGTCTTAGCCCAGTACGTCATGGGTAAAGCCCTCCCAACTATTGAACATGTCTACATGAAACAGCATCATAGGAAAGCAACATCTATCATCAGAGATCCCCACCACCCAGACTATACTCTTTACTTGCAGCTGCCATCAGGTAGAAGGTAGAAGAGCCTCAGAACTTGCACCACTAGTTTCAAGAACAGTTACTACCCCACAACCACTAAATTCTTGAACTAAGAGATTAACTACACCCACTTGCCCCTCCACTGAGATGTTCCAACAACCAAATATCTTACTTTAGGGACTCTTTATCTTGTTATTTCATGTTCCCATTATTTTTAGCTATTTATTTATATTTGTATTTGCAGTTTGTTGTTTTCTGCACTCTACTTGATCTTTCATTGATCCTGTTATAATTACTATTCTATAGATTTGCTGAGTTTGCCTGCAGGACAATGAATATCAGGGTTGTATATGATAATGTATATGTAATTTGATAATAAAATTTACTTATTCCCACAACCAATGGACTCACTTTCAAGGACTCTTCATCTCATGTTCTTGATATTAATTAATTTATTAATATTATTATTATTATTATTTCTTTTTGTATTTGCACAGTTTATTACCTTCTGCACTCTGATAAATGCCATAGTTGGGCGGTCTTTCAGTGATTCTGTTATAGCTACTATTCTCTAGATTTATTGAGTATGCCCACACTAAAATGAACCTCATGGTTGTATATGATGACATATATGTACATTGATAATAAAATTTACTTTGAATTTTTAATTTTCAGGAAAACTCTCCAACAAAGACTCAAGAACAACTAGAAGTAGACAACAAATATTGGTCTAATGTGTGCCACTGCACTTGTGAATAAAAAGGTAGGTCAAGGCTGAAGTGCCATGGAGTCACAAAGTCACACAATAAGGACACAACTTCTCACCCATCAACAAAACACTTTAAGCTAATTCTACCTTAATCTCATTTTATTTGTCTATATTCCCATTCCCATTCCAGTTAGACCATAATAAGACACAGGAGAATAATTAGGCCATTTGGCCCATTGAATCTGCTCCGCCGTTCAATCAATGCTGATACTTTTGATTTCTCCTCCTCAACCCCATTTCCGGCCTTCTCCCTGTAACCTTTGATGCCATGTCCAATCAAGAACCTATCAATCTCTGCCTTAAAGACACCCAATGACCTGGCTTCCACAGCTACACATGGCAACAAATTTCACAAATTCACCACCCTCTGGCTAAAGAAATTTCTCTGAACCTCTGTTTTGAATGGACACACTCTATCCTAAGACTGTGTCCTCTTTTCCTAGACTCCCCCACCATGGGAAACATCCTTTGCACATCTACTTTGTCTAGACCTTTCAACATTCAAAAGGTTTCAATGAGATCCCCATTCATCCTTCTCAAGTCCAGCGAGTACAGTCACAGAGGCATCAAATGTTCCTCATATGATAACCCTTTCATTCCTGGAATCATGCTTGTGAACCTCCTCTGGACTCTCTCCAATGCCAGCTCCCAGTGGTGGATGTGATGCTGAGGCTTTATAAGGCACTGGTGAGGCCTCACCTTGAGTATTGTGGACAGTTTTGGGCCCCTCATCCAGTATAGCTGACCCCCTAGTAGGCACATTGACAAACTGCTCTAAAAAACCATCTCTTAGACATTCAGCAAACCTACTCTCTTGAGATCCATTACCAACTTGATTTTCCCAATCAACAGGCATATTAAAATCATAACATTTCCCTTTTGACACGCCTTTTCTATTTCCTGTTGTAATCTATGGTCCACCTCCCAACCTCTGCATATAACTGTTGTAACCTCCCAACCACTGCATATAACTGTATATAACCGCCATCAGGGTCCTTTTACCTTTGCAGTTTCTTAATTCAACCCACAAGGATTCAACATCTTCCGATCCTATGTCACATCTTTCTACTAATTTGATGCCATTCTTTACCAGTAGAGCCACACCACCCCCTCCACTTACCTTCCTATCCCTCCAATATAACGTGCAACCTTGGACATTCAGCTCCCAACTACAACCATCCTTCAGCCATGACTCAGTGATGGCCGCAACATCATACTTGAAAATCTGTAATATTGCAACAAGATCATCCACCTTATTTCTTATACTCCGTACATTTAGACACAACACCTTGAGTACCATTTTGCTACCCTTTTGATTTTGCATCCCTAATGATTTGATACTCAGCCTGTTGGCTGCAACTAAGTCCCATCACCTGCCTGCCCTTCCTGACAGTCTGACTGCATGCTACCTTTACTTTTTTACCATCCGTCCTATCCTGAGCCCCATAACTCCAGTTCCCACCCTCCGCCAAATTAGCTTAAACCTTCCTCAACAGTTCTGATAAACCTGCCTGCAAGAATATTGATCCCCCTTGGATTCAGGTGCAAACCGTCACTTTTGAACAGGTCATACCTCCCCCAGAAGAGATCCCAATGATCCAAGAATGTGAAACTCTTCCCCCTGCACCAGCTTCACAGCTATGCATTTATCTGCCAAATCATCCTGTTTCTACCCTCACTGGTGCGTGGCACAGGCAGCAATCCAGAGATTACTACCCTGGAGGTCCTGCTTCTCAGCTTTCTACCTAGCTCTCCAAGTTCTCTTTTCAGGACCTCTTTGCTTTTCCTTCCTATGTCATTGGTACTAATATGTTCCAAGACATCTAGCTGCTCTCCCTCCCTCTCCAAAATGTTGTGGATGAGATCTGAGACATCCTTGACCCTGGCACCTGGGAGGCAACACACCATCCAGGTGTCCTGTACACATCCACAGAATCTCCTGCTCCTCACCACACTCCCCCCAGCGTCCCACCCCCAGCTCCACGATTCTACCTGTCACCTGTATACTAGGGGCCATTTTACAGTGAGCAACTGATCTACTAACCTGCTCACCACTGGGAATTGAAAGGAAATGGGCACACCTGGAGACCCATGAGCTCACAAAAAGAACTTTAAAAATTCAGGATAGAATTCAGATCCCTGTCACTTTGAGGCAGCAGCTTATTGAATGAAAACAATCTCTTTCTCTCAGTAATCCCAAAAGCAAATGCTAAAACTCTGAAGTTACTCAGCAGGTCAGGCAACACTTGTAGTGAAAGAAACTATTAATATGTCAGGTCAATGCACTTTCACCTAATGCATTTACTACTAGCACTGTCCCCAAAAATCACACATGTAGGAACGTTTTAGGATGGTTTTCACCCTGTTTGGTGCATGTATGCAGAACCTGTATGCTTTCCTTGGCAAGCTATCAGTGGAAGTCACTGCTATGCCACCAAGACTAATGGGAAATACATCTCACCCTCAAAGAACACTTTCTATTGCACCAAAATACAAAAAAGGTCACAATAGAGATGAGAGAAAAAGCAGGAAAGAGATCATTATTATGTTCGGTGTATCTAGGGACACTACGCGCCTCTTCCAATAATGGTCAGCACAGATCAGGTTTCACACTGTGATCGACTCCATGCCACCATGAGGCATGGACTCATCACTCTGCTGTGGATAGCATGCATCGCTGCTCTGCATAATTGCTACAAGCTCTGAGAGACACCGCAATGATACATGGACCATTAAAAATTCATATAGACAAATAATATATCAGTGGCTCATTGAGGACCTTTTAATGCAAATCCCCTGTAGTGTTGCTCTATGTTGTGCAATGATTTGATGGCAAAGGTGCAGGCTGCACAGAAATGCAGAGATCTCTGTTGATAAGGTGGAAATGAGATCCACTCATGCTGATGGTGTGATTACATGTGCGAAGGGTTCCAGAAATTTTTCTGAACTGAATTGCTTCCAGAAGTGACTGGTCCGATTTCCCATTTTGTAGTGCTTCAGCAGGGAAAGGCCATGCAGAATTGTATTAAAATCTGCAGATCTGTCCAATGCCTTGGCTTCTGATCAAAAGAAAAGGATGTGAATTTGTTAAGAGTGTTTTTGGGTTTTTTTTTTCAATTTCATCACTGATATTTTCCAGCCAATAAAAGATGCCATGAGTGAAGTTAAAGCCAAGGCAGCAGAATTGATTGAAAGATGGTTTCAATCCAGAAACCAATAAACAGGAATCAAACAAAATTTCTGAGAGCAATAGAAAGTGGGAAGTGATGGTTTACAGAGAATTTAGGAAGAATATCTTTACACAGGGTAATCAGTTTATGGACATCCCACTTGGAATAGCTGAAACAGATGGTAATGATTTATTTAAGACAAGTCTTGATGGTATTCTAAAGGATGTGGGACACAATGGGTAAAAATAGTTTGTATAAACACTTCCATAAACAGGTTGGCCTGTTTCAGTCCAATATATTCTATTTCAGTGTTTACATTCCACGATCATTTTAGAAATGTCAGCCTTGTAAACACATTGCATGTCCTGATCCATTCATAGAATGAGCTGTGACTCACAAGCAACAATTTTTTTAAACAATTAATCTTAATTGGATTGCAATCAGCTAAAGTGGCTTTCACGTGCACTTGATTTGATAGTTGCTATTATTTGGCCACCTGTGCCCCAAATTATTCTTCAAATCCTTCGAGTAAGTTTAATTCAATCATCTGACCTAATTACTTCAAAGTTCAAATAAAAACGAAATGTATTATCAACGTGCGTATATGTTACCCTGTACTACCTTGAGATTCATTTTCTTACAGGCATTTACAGGAAAAAAGAAAAACAATAGTTTTATGAAAAACTATACATAAATATACAGAGACTGACAAACAGGCAATGTGCAAAAGGAAGTCAAATCACTTAGTAGAAAATAATACTAAAGATATGCGCTGTAAAGAGTCCATGAAAATAGGTAATCTTCCTTGTAATGTATTTTAAAGAACATAACAAGAAGGTCTACTTGGCTTCTCTGCTCGTTTACTTTCCATGCAATATGCTTTAAAAATATTTTGTCAACACCATATGGAAAGTCTGTAAGATTATTAGTAAGTATTCTAACTATCCTAGAGCAGTTTTGATACCAGTCAAAGTAAAATGTTTTCTGCTTTCTGTTTTAATGTTGTTAATGCTTGATTGCTGTGGTAAACTATGGGTATACCTGTCTGTACATGCCCCTCTGCTGAATGCTCCTGTGGCTCCTCCCACAGACCCCTGTATAAAGGCGATTGGAGGCACTGCTCCTCCCTCAGTCTCCAAGATGTCGTGGTCACATTTGCAGCTAATAAAATCCTACCTTTAGCCTCCCGTCTCCGAGAGTTATTGATGGTGCATCAATTGCACAAATAAAGAAAACAGGAGCAGGAGCAGACTGCCTGGCCACTCAAACTTGCTCCACCATTTATTATGGTTATACTTTTCTACCCAAGGCCTAATTTGTTCTCTGCGCCAGATAGTTCTGGGCTCCCAATCTTTTTAAGAAAGTATTTACCTGCAGTGTAAGTATTTCTAATGAGCTAATTTCTACACTCACTAGAGCGCAAATTCCAAAGATTCACCACTCCTTGTAATTTCGACATATTTCAGTTTCAAACTTATCTTGAAACTGTCTCCTCATGTGAGATTTGCCCACTAATGAAAGCGTATAATGTTTCTCCTGTCATGTCCCTTGAAGATGTTACAACATTGGAAAGGTCATCCGTCATTCTTATATAGACACTGCCGACTGTTTTGCAAATTTTACTGCAAAAATGCTATTGCAGTCAAGGCCAATTTATGCCATTTGCCCTCTCATCTACTTACTGCATTTGTCTGCTAATTTTTTATGATTCATGCAGAAGAACATCAAGATACCACTGAACTTCACTTATTTGTAATCTGTTTCCATTTAGATGATAATATGATAATATGATTTCCGATTCACCTTACTTATGAATATGGTATCACACTTCCTCATATTAAACTCCATCTGCCAAGTTTTCACCAATTCACTCAAGATATTTATATCATTTTCTGCCTATTTCCATGTTACTGAAAAACTTGGATACGTTATATTCTGTGCTCCCCTCCAAATCACTAATAGAGGTAGTAAACAATTTGGAAGCCAAGAACTAATCTCTGGGGTAATCCATTAGTAACATCCTTCCAAACAAACACATGCCCAAGTATTCCACTACTCATCATGAAAACCAGTTTTTAATCAAGGCTAATACACTTCTTCTAATAAAATCAGTTCTTAATGTCTTTAGAAATTACATCCTTAGGATGAGGTGACAGAGGATCAGAGTATGTTAAATCTTTGTGGATGGAGTTAAGAAACAACAAAGGTAAAATAAATCATTATGGGAATCATATATAGGCCCTCAAATAGTAGCCAAGCTGTGGGGTTGAGATTGCAAAGAGAGCTGGAAAAGGCACAATTGTAATGGGGGACTTCAACATGCAACTGGGATTGGGAAAATCATGTTGGTGTCAGATCATAAGAGAGAGTATTTGTTGAATGCCTGCGAGATGGCTTTTTAGAGTATCTTGTGCTTGAGCCTACTCGGGGAAAGGCCACCTTAGATTGGGTGTTGTGTAATAAAACAGACCTTATTAGGAAGCTTAACGTACAGGAAACCTTAGGAAGCGTGATCATAATATGATTGAGTCCATACTGCAACTTGAGAGGGAGAAGGTATCACAACAGAACGAAAGGAATTACAGAGACATGAGAGAAGAGCTTGCCCAGGTGGATTGGATGACAGCAGAGCAGAGGTAGCTGAAGTTTTGGGGAATAGTTCACTAGGGTAGAATAGATATATCCCAGAGAAAACAAATTTTTCAAATGGCAGGGTTAAGCAACCGTGGCTGACAGGAAAGTTAAGGACTGTATAAAAGCCAAGGAAAGGGCATATAAGGTAACAAAAGTGAGTGAGAAGCTGAACACAAGGAAATCTGCAGATGCTGGAAATTCAAGCAACACACACAAAATGCTGGTGTAACACATCAGGCCAGGCAGCATCGATAGGGAGAAGCACTGTCGACGTTTTGGGCCGAGACCCTTCGTCAGGACTAACTGAAAGGAAAGATAGTAAGAGATTTGAAAGTAGGAGGGGGAGGGAAAAATGCAAAATGATAGGAGAAGACTGGAGGGGGTGGGGTGAAGCTGAGAGCCAGACAGGTGATTGGCAAAAGGGATACAGAGCTAGAGAAGGGAAAGGATCATGGGACGGGAGGCCTAGGGAGAAAGAAAGGGGGAGGGGAGCACCAGAGGGAGAAGAAGAACAGGCAGAGTGATGGGCAGAGAGAGAGAAAAAAAGGGAAGGAGGAAAAAGAAAAAAAAAACTAAATATATCAGGGATGGGGTGAGAAGGGGAGGAGGGGCATTAACGAAAGCTAGAGAAGTCAATGTTCATGCCATCAGGTTGCAGGCTACCCAGCCGGTATATAAGGTGTTGTTCCTCCAACCTGAGTGTGGCTTCACCTTGATAGTAGAGGAGGCCATGGATAGACATATCAGAATGGGAATGGGATGTGGAATTAAAATGTGTGGCCACTGGGAGATCCTGCTTTCTCTGGCAGACAGAGTGTAGGTGTTCAGCAAAACGGTCTCCCAGTCTGCGTCGGGTCTCACCAATATATAAAAGGCCACACCGGGAGCACCGGACGCAGTATACCACACCAGCCAACTCACAGGTGAAGTGTCATCTCACCTGGAAGGACTGTCTGGGGCCCTGAATGGTGGTGAGGGAGGAAGTGTAAGGGCAGGTGTAGCACTTGTTCCATTTACAAGGATAAGTGCCAGGAGGGAGATCGGTGGGAAGGGATGGGGGGAAGAATGGACAAGGGAGTCGCGCAGGGAGCGATCCCTGTGGAAAGCAGAAAGAGGGGGGAGGGAAAAATGTGTTTGGTAGAGGGATCCCATTGGAGGTGGCGGAAGTTATGGAGAATTATACATTGGACCTGAAGGCTGGTGGGGTGGTAGGTAAGGACAAGGGGAACCCTATCCCGAATGGGGTGATGGGTGGATGGGGTGAGGGCAGATGTGCGGGAAATGGGAGAGATGCGTTTGAGAGCAGAGTTGATGGTGGACGAAGGGAAGCCCCTTTGTTTAAAAAAGGAAGACATCTCCTTTGTCCTGGAATGAAAAGCCTCATCCTGCGAGCAGATGTGGCAGAGACGGAGGAATTGTGAGAAAGGGATAGTATTTTTGCCAGAGACAGGGTGGGAAGAGGAATAGTCCAGGTAGCTGTGAGAGTCTGTAGGCTTATAGTAGATATCAGTAGATAGGCCGTCTCCAGAGATGGAGACAGAAAGATCAAGAAAGGGGAGGGAGGTGTCAGAAATAGACCAGGTAAACTTGGGGGCAGGGTGAAAGTTGGAGGCAAAGTTAATGAAGTCAACGAGCTCAGCATGCGTGCAGGAGGCAGCGCCAATGCAGTCATTGATGTAGCGAAGGAAAAGAGGGGGACGGATACCCGTGTAGACTTGGAACATGGACTGTTCCACAAAGCCAACAAAAAGGCAGGCATAACTGGGACCCATGCGGGTGCCCATGGCTACATCTTTGGTTTGGAGGAAGTGGGAGGAGTCAACGGAAAAATTATTGAGAGTAAGAACTAATTCCACCAGACGGAGGAGAGTGGTGGTAGAGGGGAATTGGTTAGGTCTGGAATCCAAAAAGAAGCGGAGAGCTTTGAGACCTTTCTGGTGGGGGATGGAAATATATAACCCACTACCAAGCACATCTTTTAATTTAATTTTAATTCCACATCCCATTCCCATTCTGATATGTCTATCCATGGCCTCCTCTACTGTCAAGACGAAGCCACACTCAGGTTGGAGGAACAACAACTTATATACTGGCTGGGTAGCCTCCAACCTGAAGCATGAACATTGACTTCTCTAACTTCCGTTAATGCCTCTCCTCCCCTTCTCACCCCATCCCTGATATATTTAGGTTTTTTTCTTTTCCCCCTCCCTTTTTTTTCTTTCTCTCTCTGCCCATCACTCTGCCTGTTCTCCATCTCCCTCTGGTGCTCCCCTCCTCCTTTCTTTCTCCCTAGGCCTCCCATCCCATGATCCTTTCCCTTCTCTAGCTCTGTATCCCTTTTGCCAATCACCTGTCTGGCTCTCAGCTTCACCCCACCCCCTCCGGTCTTCTCCTATCATTTAGCATTTTCCTCTCCCCCTCTTACTTTCAAATCTCTTGCTATCTTTCCTTTCAGTTAGTCCTGACAAAGGGTCTTGGCCCGAAACGTCAACAGCGCTTCTCCCTATAGATGTTGCCTGGCCTGTTGTGTTCCTCTAGCATTTGTGTGTGTTGAGTGAGAAGCTGGATGATTTGGAAGCTTTTAAAATCCAACAAAAGCCAACTAAGAAAGTTATAAGAAGGGAAAAGATGAAATATGAGGGCAGATAGCCAATAATACAAAGCAGGATACTAAAAGTTTTTTCAGTTATAGAAAGAGTTAAAGGGAGGTGAGAGTTGATATTGGACCTCTGAAAAATGATGCTGGTGAGGTAGTAATGGGGGCAAGGAAATAGCAGATGAACTTAATGAGTACTTTGCATCAGTCTTCACTGTGGAAAACACTAGCAGTGTGCCAGAGGTTCGTAAGTGTCAGGGAGCAGAAGTGAGTGCCATTGCTATTTCAAAGGAAAAATTGCTAGGCAAACTCAGAAGTCAAAACTCAAAACTCAAAAGGTGGGTAAGTCAACTGGACCTGATGGACCACATCCCTGAGAGAGGTTGCTGAAGAGATAGTGGATGCATTAGTCATGATCTTTCAAGAATCACTTGATTCTGGCATGGTCCCAGAGGACTGGAAGATTGCAAATGTCACTCCACTCTTTGAGAAGGGAGGAAAGCAAAAGAAAGGAAATGAATGGCCTCTTAGCCTAACCTCAATGGTTGGGAAAGTTTTGGAGTCTATTATTAAGAATGAAGTTTCGAGGTACTTGGAGACTAATGATAAAATAAGTCAAAGTCAGTATGGTTTCGGTAAAAGGAATTCTTGCCTGACAAATCTGTTAGAGTTCTTTGAGGAAGTAACAAGCAGGATGGACAAAGGAGAGGGAGTTGATGTCATTTATTTTCAGAAGGCATTTGATAAGGTGCCACACATGAGGCTGCTTAACAAAATAAAATCCTATGGTATTACAGGAAAGATACTGGCATGGATAGCAGAATGGCTGTCAGGCAGGAGGCAGCGAGTGGGAATAAAGGGGGCCTTTTCTGGTTGGCTGCCAGTGACTAGTGGTGTTCCTCAGGGGTCAGTATTGGGACCACTACTTTTCACATTGTTTGTCAATTAATTGGATAATGGAATTGGTGGCTTTGTGACAAAGTTTGCAGAGTATACAAAGATCGGTGGAGGGGTAGATTGTGCTGAGGAAGCAATATGATTGCAGCCAGACTTATACAAATTGGAAGAATGGCAAAAGTGTGCCAGATGGAATAGTGTTGGGAAATGTATGATAATGCATTTTGGTAAAAGGAACAATGGTGCAGAATATTACCTAAATGAGGAGAAGATTCCAACATCAGAGGTGCAGAGGGACTTAGGAGTCCTTGAGCAATACTCCTGTTACGTACCCCGTAACTGGGTGTCTGACCACCAGAGAAAGGAGAATCCGTTGGAGTCTGGTGGTACCAAACTAAAGGTGTTTATTAGTAAACTACACAATACAATATCAAAAATGCAAATATACATATAAAACAAGTTAGCAGTAATAAACCGAAAAGTGTGGGAATAATAATAAGCAATAATAAACAAGCTCTATCGATGTCTGTAAATGACATTTAACTGTAAATGAATTGTCATAGAAAAGTATAAAGTTCAGTTCATAAATGCTGAAGTAGTTATGGTTGTTGTGTTGAAATTGTTGGAGAGAAAGAGAGAGAGCGAGCGAGAGGTAACAGCTACAGCAGCCAAACCTTCCTTTGCTTTTTTAATCCGTCATATCGTCGTGGCCTTTCAGTTATGACCCCTCTGGTCTTCAGCCAGACCGTTCTTCTGTGGTGGACTTGTCACTCTGGCATGAGTGGACACACACACAAGTCCCCACCGGCCCTGCTGTAACACTGTGAGCTTTACTGACCGATCTCCTGATTCGGTCTCCGAAGCCCCCACCTTTCTGTGGGTTCCCAACACTCAGTCAATGTCCACTGGTGTGTCTGAAGGGTGTCTCTCCAGACCTGTCTTTTATCCCCACTCAGCTATCCATCAACTCTGAATGACCGTGTCCATCAAATCAGGCCACTCCTGCTATCTCCTGAGGAATGTTAACGAGCAAAGTAGTAGAAGGTAAATAATCCAGGGAGAGTCATAATACAGTACATCAACAGTCTCTCTCCCCCTCTTATCTGTAGCAAATGTTCTTGCCTGGGCTTTATCTCTCTCTCATGAGCAGCATAATAACAGCAATAGTTCGTAGTTCTCCGGGGGGGGGGGTTGGGAATGGTTAACTCTGCACCCCATTGTCCATCAGATCTGTTCATCACTCATAACGCTCCCAGAAGGTTAATTTACAGGTAAACCTGTGATAAAGAAGGCAGATGCAATGTTGGTATTTATTTCCAGGGGGGATAGAATATAAAAACAAGGAGATAATGCTGAGGCTTTATAAGACATTAGGTAATCTGCACTTGGAGTATTGAGAACAGTTCTGGACCCAGAACTGGGCTCAGAAAGGATGTGTTGCCTTGGACAGAGTCCAGAGGAAATTCACAAGGATGATTCCAGGAATGAAGGGATTAACGTATGAGAAACGTTTGGCAACTTTGGGCCTGTACTCACTGGAATTTAGAAGAATGTGGGAGGATTTCATCGAAGCTTACTGATGGTCAGCACATCAAAGGATATAGGGACAAGACAGGTGTATGGGGTTGAGTGGGATCTGGGATCAGCCATGATGAGATGGTGGAGGAGACTCGATGGGCTGAATGGCCTAATTCTACTCCTATGTGTTATAGTCTTAACACCTACATCAGCTTCCTATCTGGCAGCTTTGAGAATTCCAAATATTCTTCATTTATATGCTCTCCTCCATCTAGTCTAGACTGTTAAATCCTCAGGGAACCCAAACAAGTTTGTCAAACATGATTTGCCTTTCATGAAAATATGTTAACTTTGTTTCATTATATCAACCTTTCCTCAAGTTATCTTTTTAATAGAGTTCATTTTGAACTAAATAGACACTCCACATTGAACTGAATAGCTAACTTTTATATTCAGGTTCAAGTTTAATTAATTATCATTCAACTATACTTGAATATAGCCAAACAAAACAGCACTCCTCTCAGGCCGAGATGCAAAACACATTACCAACAGCACACAACACACTGCAAATCTCACCACCAAGTGAACACCGGAGGGCAGCACCAGCAGGAAGGGCCGATTTCCAACTCAGTACTGAACCCAGTGCACCCACTGAAGCCTCTGCTCTCTCCCACATCACCTCCAGTGTCTCCTCCCTGGGCAGCCGCAACAGGCAACCCCCCCCCCCCCCCACGGCATGATAGCCTAGTCCTTGCCACAACCCCGCCACTGGTCTCGCCGATGAATCAGCGAACCAGACGTGCAGTATTCTACATTACCAATGTTAACAGGGTCTTGTGATCACAATAATAATGTCCAAGCCAACCACTTGCACTGTCTCGACACAACAATGGTACAGAATAAGTCCAGGCAACAACGACAACAGTACACATTAAGTCTGGCTACATCACTGTCAAGCAACTCACTGATATGGCAGTTCTGCAGTACACAATGTTCTTAGTATCCAGCAGTGTCCTATGATCATAAAAAAGACATAAAGGATGGACAATTACACCACCGATTGGACTTGGAGTGGCTGCACCATCCAAGCACACTGCCATCTTACTGGAATGCAAATTTAAAGGTAAATGAAGTGTACTTAGAAACTATATTTAGAAACTTAAGACATTTCCATTTGATTTAAGTTCAAATCAAGAGATTATTGAAAATTCTTCCAGTAAATCTTATTTTACCAAAATATCCAGTAAAAAAAAAACCAAATGCAGTCACTTAGGATTGTCCTGTCATCAGATTGTCCAGGTGCAAGGTCTAATGTCTGCTGAATGGGTCATTCTGTATGGGTGCCTCAACTCTCTCAGTCTGAAATAAATGACCATGTAGCACTCTTTAAAAGTTATCCCCAGTGAACTGGCCAGTATTCTTGCTTCAAACAGCACCGGTAAAATGGAATAGATTGGATTTTATTACAATTCCTCTTAGATAGATAGATACTTTATTCATCCCCATGGGGAAATTCAACATTTTTTTCCAATGTCCCATACACTTGTTGTAGCAAAACTAATTACATACAATACTTAACTCAGTAAAAATATGATATGCATCTAAAATCACCCTCTCAAAAAGCATTAATAATAGCTTTTAAAAAGTTCTTAAGTAGTTTACTTAAATACATTGAGTCCTAACCCCGGCACTTTAACATATCTTACTCCTGGCGGTTGAATTGTAAAGCCGAATGGCATTGGGGAGTATTGATCTCTTCATCCTGTCTGAGGAGCATTGCATCGATAGCAACCTGTCGCTGAAACTGCTTCTCTGTCTCTGGATGGTGCTATGTAGAGGATGTTCAGGGTTTTCCATAATTGACCGTAGCCTACTCAGCGCCCTTCACTCTGCTACCGATGTTATACTCTCCAGTACTTTGCCCACGACAGAGCCCGCCTTCCTTACCAGCTTATTAAGACGTGAGGCGTCCCTCTTCTTAATGCTGCCTCCCCAACACGCCACCACAAAGAAGAGGGCGCTCTCCACAACTGACCTATAGAACATCTTCAGCATCTCACTACAAACATTGAATACTTATACTATATACTATATCTTATACTATATAGTGGATTCCCCCGTAAAATCAGTTACAGAATTTGTCAAGGAACACGTGTGCAATGCAACTTTCAATGGCTTAATTCTGTGAAGGTAACACACAGGTGTACAAAACTCACAATGATGATGCCAATACCTGTAACACCCATCAGCCTCATCAAAGACTTATACAACTGCAACATAGTGTTGCAACTCCTGTACTCTGCACCCTGATTGATGGAGGTCAGCACGCTAAATGCCTTTTTCACCACCCTGTCTACCTGTGACGCTGCTTTCAATGAGTGATGTACTTGTACTTCTAAGCCTCTCTGTTCCATTACATTCCCCAGTGCCTTACCATTCATAGTACAAGTCCTGTGCTGGTTTGACTTTCCAAAGTGCACTTCCTCACACTTACCTGTATTGAAATCTATTTGCATCTCCTTGGCCCACAACCCTAAGTGATCAAGATCCCCCTGTAATCCATGAGAACCCTTCTTTGTCATCAACAACACCTAATTTTGTGCCACCTGCAAACTTACTTGTGTATTCATGTCCAAATTATTTATATATATATAACAGATATCATGAATCCAAGCACAGACCCCTGCAGCTTTCTAGTACTGGGTTCCATTCTGAGAAATTACCTTTACATGAGAGAATTTGCTTCCAACTAACACATCAATTTTGAGTCCACCTAAATAGCTCTTGCTAGAATGCATGGGAGCTAACTTTCCAGACTAACCTACCATACATCACCTTGACAAAGGCCTTACTAAAGTCCAAATAGACAACATCCACTACCCTACCCTCATTTACCCTTACAGTTACTTCTTCAAAAGCCTCTAAAAGTTTCATCAAATATGACATCTGATGCACAAAGTCATGCAGACTTCTCCTAATCAGACTTTGGTTGAGGCACACACAGTCCATATTTATCTACCTGATAAGAACTGATTAAATTTATGGATATAAAAAACAAACTGGAAAGACATCCTTCACAATATATGTTAAAATATTATAAAGGCTTCATTCATTCATTGACTTCATAACAGGTAATATGTAGAGGAAACCTTTTCAAGATGAGCCTCACTTGAGAATAAATGTCATTCATTTTTCAGGATTTAAATAGCTGCTGTTAATTAAAGTCAAATTGTTTTTATGTTACAGCATGGGGATATCTTTTGTTAACTGACAACTATTTGTGCCTTATAACTATAAGTAAAAAGTAATGCACATGCCTTCCTCTGAATGTCCAATATCACTTCTGTTGTATCAATATCACTTTAAATTTCAAAGTTACATCTCAGTTTGCATTATTTATGACTTTTCTTACCTTACAGGAATCACTAAATTGCAATTTGAAACTGGTTTTATTAAGTGTTAGTCTATTCACATTGAAAACATCAATGCACAGCACTTTCTAAACTTAGCCAATAAATGCACAAGCTTATAAAGCAATCAATTGCACTGACTATGATTCGTTTTTGCCCTTAGGAAGATCCATGGCAAATTATTCATGGTAATAAAAAAGGAATAATTTAGCTCATTATAGTCTCAATTTGTATAAATTAAAACAGTTTATTAGCCTTAAAGTTTACAAGGGATTACATCGATCTCTGAATAGCCTCCACTGTAAAGTATATTTAATCAGTCATACAAAAATGATAGCAGTTCCTCCCTTTTTCATTAACCATCTGCCTGAAGGCAAATCACTGGAAAGGTCACTACACTGGAAAGAAGTGGCTCCTGATTTTTTTCACACTGACAGAATATACAGCATTGCCATTTAAAAGACAGCAGGGTTTAACTGTAATCCCTCAGCAAGGTTTAACGCTAATCCTGCAAAAGCTATTGGCATCGATTTCCTGTTTTATTGTTCTTTGATTTCCATTTTTGTTATTTAAGAAAAGGAAGATGGATTCCTGACCTTCAGCATTCTCACTATTCAGACTGGTATTGCTTTATATCTTATGATCCAACACCCTCAGGGTCTTCTTCTCCAAAATATAATGCAGTTTCTACTGTTGAGAATGCATTTAGTGAGTGTATTCTGACCTAAAATGATAGGTTTACCTCACTACTTGTTACTTCCGACTGAACCAAACCATTCAGCTTTTGCACCCCATTATTTTACATTAATGTCATTGTAATCATGCGATACATGTGGGGTTTCTGTAGTTAAGGTACAACCAAATCAGATTAATTGTGGATCCCACTAGAGGCACCTTTTTACTTGAAACATTATTGGGAAATATCTTTCAATTAGATTACAGATAAAAACATAGGGTCTGTGGTGGAGGTGGAAATGTCTACGTGGTTCTAAATGAACACTCCACATCTATTTTCAAGGAGGGTGATAATATTGATGCTCAGGAAAAAGAGTTTGAAATATTGGAAATGATTAACCTAGGGAATTAAGAGTTCTTGAATTTTTAATATCATCAAGCCTGTATAAAATGAACAGAAGCAGAGGAGAAAACAGCAGAAGCAATGGCTATCATTTTTGCATTCTATTTGGTTTTGGGTGTGGTCCAGAAAGAAGAAAAGATTAATATTGCTGTTGAAATGATTGCTAGGTATAAACCATGTAGCTCCTCAGCCTAAAATCAGTAGAGTAATCCACAAGTTATTGGGGGAAAAAAGTTTGAGAGTCTGTGTAAGTCAATATATACAGGCTCAGAATAATCAAGGACTATCTGCACAGATTTATGAATGGAGGGTATTGTCTGACTTGCCCTTTAAGAAAGTAACAAAGCCAATCTATAAGAGGACTACATTCCAAGGTATCATAAAATAGACGCAGCATGGAAAAAGACCATTAACTGACTCAGTAAGAACAAACCAGTTTGTTCCAATCCCTGCCTTCTCCCCACAACCTTGAGAACTATTTTATTTCATGAGCATATCTATATTGAACATTACAACTGTTTGGTCTCACTAGTACATCTAGCTGTGCGATCCAGAACCAACCTCTTACTATGTAAAAATCCTCAGGACACTTCTGGTTCTTTTGCCAATCATCTTCATTCCATCTGTCCTTGTTCTTGAACCATCTGCCAATGGAAATAGTTATTTTCTCTTGTCTATTTCCTTCATGATCAAATATCTCCATCAAATCTCTGCAAAATTCCCAGCTTCTCCATCAATCCTGCAATGTCTCTTGCACTCTCCTTAATATTCTTCCTAAAGTTCAGCACCAAGAACTTGAAACCATATTCCAACTGTAGTAAAATCAGTATTTATTTTTAATGTCTAGGACCCCAAATGTTTATTTCTGACTACTTTTTCACCCTGTCTTTTCAATTTCAATCAATAAATATCCCTAGATTGTTTTGGTTCTGTATTCCTTTTAGAACTGTGCCATTTAGTCTATATTTTCCTCTTCTCATTCTTCCAGCCAAAGATCGCATGTCATGTTTCCACCCAATCTCCTGTAAAAATGTTATTCTCATTTCTCAGTCTTTTCGCTTCCACTACATCTGTTCCCATGGTGCAGCTTTCAATTCCAGCCTCCATCTTTGAAGAGTGGGGTTTCCCTCCCTTTACTATTGACGCTCCCCTTACGCCACATCTCCTCCATTTCCCATACATCTTCACTCATCCCATCTTCTTGTCCTTCCCTACCATGCAATCAGCTTCTGCACCCAACACGTTATCCTCCACAACTTCTGCCATCTCCAAAGGGATTCTACCACCAAACATCTTTACCTCCACCCCCACCTCCACTTTTCACAGTCATGGCTCCCTCTGTGATTCCCTTATCCATTCCTCCCTTCCCACGAGTCTCCAAAAACTGCAGACAGTTCAGTTGCTACAGCTGCACATCCACCTCCTCCCTCACCTCCATTCAGGACCACAGGCAGTCCTTCCAGATGAGGAAACACTTCACCTGCCAATCTGCTGGGTCGTCTGCTATGCCTGGAGCTCCTGATGTGGCTTCCTCTACATTGGTGAGACCCATAGTAAATTGGGAGACTGCTTCATCAAGCAGCTCCACACCATCCACTACAACTGGGACTTGCCAGTTGCCAAAAATATTAATTCTGATGCTCATTCTCATTCTGACGTGTTGGTCCATGGCCTCCTCTTGAGCTAAGATGAGGCCACCCTCAGAATGGAAGAGCAACACCTTATACTCCATCTGGGTACCCTCCAACCTGATGGTATGAATAGCAATTTCTCCTTCTGTGAACAGATCCAAACCCACCCCCCCAAACCACCTCTATTCCTCACTCTGACCTTTCACTTCCCACCTGCCTCTTACTTCCCCACCTGGAGTCCGTCTTCCTTCCCTTTCTTCAATTGTCCACTCTCCTCTCATATCAAATTCTTTCTTCTCCAGCTCTTGACCTCTCCCATCCACCTGGCTACACCTATCACCTTCCAGCTAGCCTCTTTCCTTTCCCGCTCCCTGCCTTTTCATTCAGGAATCCCCCTCCCCCCTTCCTTCTTAGTCCTGAAGAAGAGTCTCAGCCCAAAACATCAACTGTTTACTCTCTTCCAAAGATGGTGCCTGACTTGCTGAGTTCCTTTAGCATTTTGTGTGTGTTGCTTTGGATTTCCAGCACCTGCAGATTTTCTTGAGTTTAAATTTTATCAGCCCAATCCACCTGCCTTTCTATTTTGCTTTGAAACCATTATTATCTTCTTCACAGTTCTCTCTTCCCCTGAGTTCTTTATTATCTACAGATTTGGAAATTGCACCCTCTCTACCCAGTTCAAATCACTAATATAGATAGATAAAGCAAAGCAGTGATCCTAACACCACTCCACTGAATACTTCCTCCAGATTATTAAACAATCTTTCTCAACTACTCTGTTTCTTTTAGTTTAGCCATGTTAGGACCTGTGTCATCACAGACCCTTTTACTCCACCACCTTATTACTGATGATAACCCAGTAAGTGGCACTATTCCCACATCAACTTTCTCTGCTACCTCATCCAAAACACTATCAATTTAGTGACACATTATTTCCCTTTAACAAATCCAGGCTAATCATTCCACACTTCAGTCTGGCAGTCCAACGGATTTCAAATTTTCAGCAGCAACTTAAAATTGACAGATCTATGGTCACTGGGTTTCTCTTCATACTCTTGTGGACAAAGATAAAATAGCTTCAATCTTACAGTCCTCAGTTACCTCCCTTGTATCTACAGATGTTTAGAAAAAGATGTAGGCCGGGTCCTTGCAATTTCCTTCCTTACTTCCTTCAGCAAACTGAAATCCCTCACATTTGGATCAGGCAACACTCAGTTTAAGTGGAACTACAGTAAATTTTCCCGTACCTTTTTATCAATATTTAGACTATCCAGTATTTCAACTACATCATCCAGTCTCTTCTTTTTTTGGGAGCAAGGTATGATGGAAAATATTCGAGTAGTATTTTGAAATAATTCCACTTTGGTGGCAAGAACAGGAAGGCAGATTACTATCTAAATGGAGACAAGTTAGGAAAAGGGGAAGTACAACGAGATCTAGGTGTTCTTGTACATCAGTCAATGAAAGCAAGCATGCAGGTACAGCAGGCAGTGAAGAAAGCTAATGGCATGCTGGCTTTTATAACAAGAGGAATTGAGTATAGGAGTAAAGAGGTCCTTCTGCAGCTGGACAGGGCCCTGGTGAGACCCCACCTGGAGTATTGTATGCAGTTTTGGTCTCCAAATTTGAGGAAGGACATTCTTGCTATTGAGGGAGTGCAGCGTAGATTCACAAGGTTAATTCCCGGAATGGCGGGACTGTCATATGTTGAAAGATTGGAGCGACTGGGCTTGTATACACTGGAATTTAGAAGGATGAGAGGGGATCTGATTGAAACATATAAGATTATTAAGGGATTGGACACACTGGAGGCAGGAAGCATGTTCCCGCTGATGGGTGAGTCCAGAACTAGAGGCCACAGTTTATGAATAAGGGGTAGGCCATTTAGAACAGAGATGCGGAAAAACTTTTTCACCCAGAGAGTGGTGGATATGTAGAATGCTCTGCCCCAGAAGGCAGTGGAGGCCAAGTCTCTGGATGCATTCAAGAGAGAGTTAGATAGAGCTCTTATAGATAGCGGGGTCAAGGGATGTGGGGAGAGGTCAGGAACGGGGTACTCATTGTGTATGATCAGCCATGATCACAGTGAATGGCGGTGCAGGCTAGAAGGGCTGAATGGCCTACTCCTGCACCTACTGTCTATTGTCTATTGTCTATCTCAGCTATGTTATTGGACGATGAATAAATTCCCTTTTTGCTTTTTGATCAGCCCCAGCCCTCTTCTTGCATCCATTATGCTGTTCACGTGCTTAAAGAATATTTTTGGATTCCTTTATGTTTGCAGCCATTAGTTTCTCCTTGTTGCTCTTTCTTTTTCACTGCCCTCTGAATATTCTATAATCACTCTGGTTCTTAGTTGTGTTATCAACTGAACATGATCATATGCTCCATTTTCCCTGCTCGAGTTTACCATCTGGTTATTCACAAACTCTGTGACAGGATGTGTGGTGATGGCCCAAGAGCAGAGTGAGAGACACTAAAGCGGATAGAGCAGCTCTCCGAATTTTAATTAGAATTGTGCAGAACAGAAGGAAAAATAGTCAATGCTAAGTCAGCAGGACGGTTAACTAAAACTCTCAAACTAAAGCTAACACCAATACTATGGCTTGGAAGCTGTAACTTCATACTAAGTTAATTCCATTCCTTTTCAGTGTCAACCTGAACTGGTGTCTTTTTCCCAGAATAAGGATTAATGTTAGCAGGGCGTGTAGTCATCACTGTGCTTTGATCAAGACCCGACAAAACTGAAACCAAAGGAAGGAAGTTGAATACAGCCACAATGAAATGCTAATTTGCTGGAACATGCATACTCACGAGCGTGATTGCTGACCCCGTTCAGTTGCCAGTCTGCGAAGGCACCCAGACCCTACGGCAGAGTCTGTGGTTGTGACAGGGACCCCTTCCTAGGTGCAGCTCCTGAGGCGCCAGAGTCCTGTGCCCGCTGGAGGTTGCAGGTGTCCACGATGTCATGAGCCAGAACCCAAAGATGTTTCTCCGAGCCATACCCCTCCCAATCCACAAGATACTCAAAAATGTTTCTCTGAGCCATACCCCTCCCAATCCACAAGATACTCAAAAATGTTTCTCTGAGCCATACCCCTCCCAATCCACAAGATACTCAAAAATGTTTCTCTGAGCCATACCCCTCCCAATCCACAAGATACTCAAAAATGTTTCTCTGAGCCATACCCCTCCCAATCCACAAGGTACTCAAAAATGTTTCTCTGAGCCATACCCCTCCCAATCCACAAGATACTCAAAAATGTTTCTCTGAGCCATACCCCTCCCAATCCACAAGGTACTCAAAAATGTTTCTCTGAGCCATACCCCTCCCAATCCACAAGATGCTCAAAAATGTTTCTCCGAGCCATACCCCTCCCAATCCACAAGGTACTCAAAAATGTTTCTCTGAGCCATACCCCTCCCAATCCACAAGGTACTCAAAAATGTTTCTCCGAGCCATACCCCTTCCAATCCACAAGATAATCAAAAATATTTCTCCGAGCCATACCCCTCCCAATCCACAAGGTACTCAAAAATGTTTCTCCGAGCCATACCCCTCCCAATCCACAAGGTACTCAAAAATGTTTCTCTGAGCCATACCCCTCCCAATCCACAAGATACTCAAAAATGTTTCTCCGAGCCATACCCCTCCCAATCCACAAGATACTCAAAAATGTTTCTCCGAGCCATACCCCTCCCAATCCACAAGATACTCAAAAATGTTTCTCCGAGCCATACCCCTCCCAATCCACAAGGTACTCAAAAATGTTTCTCCGAGCCATACCCCTCCCAATCCACAAGATGCTCAAAAATGTTTCTCCGAGCCATACCCCTCCCAATCCACAAGATACTCAAAAATGTTTCTCCGAGCCATACCCCTCCCAATCCACAAGATAATCAAAAATATTTCTCCGAGCCATACCCCTCCCAATCCACAAGGTACTCAAAAATGTTTCTCCGAGCCATACCCCTCCCAATCCACAAGATACTCAAAAATGTTTCTCCGAGCCATACCCCTCCCAATCCACAAGGTACTCAAAAATGTTTCTCCGAGCCATACCCCTCCCAATCCACAAGATACTCAAAAATGTTTCTCCGAGCCATACCCCTCCCAATCCACAAGATACTCAAAAATGTTTCTCCGAGCCATACCCCTCCCAATCCACAAGGTACTCAAAAATGTTTCTCCGAGCCATACCCCTCCCAATCCACAAGGTACTCAAAAATGTTTCTCTGACCCATACCCCTCCCAATCCACAAGGTACTCAAAAATATTTCTCCGAGCCATACCCCTCCCAATCCACAAGATGCTCAAAAATGTTTCTCCGAGCCATACCCCTCCCAATCCACAAGATACTCAAAAATGTTTCTCCGAGCCATACCCCTCCCAATCCACAAGGTACTCAAAAATGTTTCTCCGAGCCATACCCCTCCCAATCCACAAGGTACTCAAAAATGTTTCTCTGACCCATACCCCTCCCAATCCACAAGGTACTCAATAATATTTATTATTTATTTATAGATAACGCAGGGAACAGGCCCTTTGACCCTTGGAGCCGCATCCCCTGACAACCACAATTTAACCCTAACCTAATCACTGGGTAATTTACAGTAACCATTTAACCTACCCAGTATGTCTTTGGACTTCGGGAGGACGCTGGAGAAGCCAGAGAACACCCTCCTATTCCTGCGGAGGACGTACAGAGACTTCTTGCAGAGGGTGCTGGGACTGAACTCTGAACTCCAGAGCCCCAAGCTGTAGTAGCATCATGCTAACTGGTGAGACACCAGGAGGTACCACACAGAACAGACCAGAGACCTGTTCACCAATGAATGGGCTTTACAGAAGTTGAGTCTCTTGGCATTACAGATGCAGGAGAGGTTCTTGGGACCTGTCCAGACTAGAAAGAGGCGTTCTGCCCCTCCAGCCTGTTCACCAAGGCTCCAGGGCCTCCTTGACAGCCAGAAGTTCTCAGTTCCCGACATCACAGTTACACTCTGCAGGACTCAAGTGACAGGAAAGAAAGCACAGGGGTGCAGCCAATTATCAGCAGGAGAGCACTGGGAGAGGACAGCTCCTCCGCTGACATCTCAACTTGATGATAAATGAATGGGATGAGCCTGGTTGTTTCGACACTGGGGCAGTGCTGAAGCATCACTTTGGTTCTGAGAATGCTTGGTCTGCTTCACGACCATAGAAATCCTGCAGAGGTTTTCTTGCTGAGGGCATTTATGGGGGCCGCGATGGAATCAAAGTTTCTGATGAAGCAGCAATAACATTTTGCAAACCCCATGAAGCACCTCACATGTTTGATGGTAGATGGTTTGGGCCACTCTGTGACTGCCTGTACTTTACATGGGTCCACTTGAACTCTGGAAGGGGTGAGGATGTAGCCCAAGAATGCCACCTGCTCTTTGTGGAACTCACACTCCTCTGGCTTAGCATAAAGATTGCTCTTGAGGAGCCGTTGGAGAATCCTCCTGACATACAGGATGTGTTCCTGACAAAAGCAGGAAAAGATAAGAATCACAAACAAGGGAGAACCTACAGATGCTTGAAATCCAAGCAAGACTCACAAAATACTGGAGGAACTCAGCAGGCCAGGCAGCATCTATGAGGAAGAGTATAGTTTTGGGCTGAGACACTACATCAGAACTGGGGTAAAGAAGATAAGAAGTCAGAGTTAGAAGGTTGGGAGGGGGAAGGAAGAAACACAAGGTGATAGGTGAAACCGGGAGGGGGGGAAGGGGTGAAGTAAAGAGCTGGGAAGTCGAAGTTTCTGTTGCGATGACGCCACACTCAGAATGGAGCAGCAACACCTTGTATTCTTTATGGGTATCCTCCAACCTGATGGCATGAACATCAGTTTCTTGGACTTCTGGTAATCCCCCTGCCCATCCTTCACCATTCTCCATTCCCTTTTCCCTCTCTCACCTCATCTCCTCGTGCTCCTCCCCCTTTTCTTTCTTCCAATGCCTCTGTCCTCTCAGATTAGATTCCCCCTTCTCCAGCCCTGTATCTCTTTTACCAATCAACTTCCCAGCTCTTTACTTCACACCTACTCCCCCCAAGTCTCACCTATCACCTTGTGGTTCTTCCTCCCCCACCCCCCATCCTCGACATCATATTTTTTTCTCCAGTCCCTGATGAAGGGTCTTGGCCTGAAATGTCGACTATACCCTTTTTCATAGATGCTGCCTGGCCTGCTGAGTTCCTTCAGCATTTTTGTGTGTTGAGTAAATAAGGATTTGTCTAAATACACTAAAACAAACTGATTCAACATACCCTGGAGCACATCGTTGACCAGGGCCTGAAAAATAGCACGGGTGTTGGCCAGACCAAAACGCATCCTGAACTATTCATATTGGCCAGTGGAGGTGTTGAAAGCCATCTTCCACTTGTCCCCTTCTCAGATGCGAACCAGGCTGTAAGCATTGTGCAGATACAACTTTGAGAATATGGTTGCTCGCTGGAGATGTTCAAACACAGAGGCAACATGGAGTGGTTCTTCTCCTTAGTGTACTCTTCCACGGCCCCTGTTTCAGGATGAGAGATGGAAAACAGCCAGCCCCGAGGAGGACTAGCATCAGGTAAGAGGTCAATAACACAATCGTATGGCTGGTGTGGAGGTAGGGAGGTGGCCTACTTCTTACTGAAGATATCAAGAAGGCCTGCATCTTCAGCTACAACGCCAAACAGGTCCACACAAGCAATTGGAAAGGCACAGGAAAGGATACTCTGACAAGAGCTCAAGCTGGACTCGGACAGACAGACAGACAGACATACTTTATTGATCCCGAGGGAAATTGGGTTTTATTACAGTCGCACCATCCAAGAATAGTGTAGAAATATAGCAATATAAAACCATAAATAATTAAATAATGATGAGTAAATAATGTCAAGTGGAAATTAGTCCAGGACCAGCCTATTGGCTCAGGGTGTCCCACAATCCAAGGGAGGAGTTGTAAAGTTTGATGGCCACAGGCAGACAAGCACGCCTGTCCCCACTCTTGGAATGCCTTTCGGGACCAATTGGTCCATGGGTTGTATCAAGTTAGCCGGGGAAGGCGAAACGACAGCAATAGTTCAGGCAAGTCAACAAGGTAGAAGATGCAAGCCTTCTTGAGGTCTTCAGTAAGAAGCAGGCCACCTCCCTGCCTCCACGTCGGCCATACAATCATGCCACTGACCTCCTACCTGGTATTAGTCCTCCACGGGGTTGGCTCTTCTCTCTAGGGTGGCATTCTAGCACAAGGTGGAGGAATACTGTGGAAAGCTGAATCCTGCCAGTGGCCGGGGACCAAAATTCAATATTCTCTCTCAAATGTTGAGTTGGAATACCCCATCTGTAAGCCAGAGAAATATACAGTACGTGAGGTACCTCACTGTCCAGAGTCAATAAATGCCTGAAGCACATGGGTTTGAACCCTCCTCCCCCCCCCGCCCCCTGCAACAAGGAAACTGGGAGCATTATGCATTTAGGGGAAGATGCTTGCAGGGAGAATCAACCAATCAAAATTCCCCTTCCTGCTGACAGGTGTCCTCTTTTACCAGACACTTGGGACACGTCGCCTAGAAGTGCCCTGGAGCATCATAGTAGAGGAAGCAACCTAATCTCTGTGTCAATCTTGTTCCTCCTGAGGAAGGTGCATGCCGCCTACCCACATAGTGGACTGTGTACTAGATAATGAGAAAGAGGATGAAGACAGGCAATGAGTTAAAGAGCAGGAGGCTCAGGGCATCTTCTCTTTGCACCACTCAATTGTCCTGTAGTCAATTCAAATGGCCAGCGATATCAGGTCATCTAGGCTGTATGTTCATCACACACTGCAAACTCATGCTGAACACCTGCTCTCAGCCCACACTGAAAAATAGTGACAAGAGATCTCTCACTCCATCTCGTCTCAACTTCAAGCAGAAATTTACAATGCGATCCTCACTGGCACAGGTCCAGGAATCAGTAGGCTTCCTGCAGACCCCATACAGGAAGATCAAACACTCTCTCAAACTCAGCTACGAATTGTTGGAAAGACTGGGCTGCAGGGGAACCTTGTCGTCATAGAGTGTTGAACGGGCTGAGGGGGGTTCCATCAAAGTGATTCACCATGTAAGCCAGTTAACACTCATCATCACCGAACCGACCAGGCTGGGATTAGAAAGTCAGCTCAAGCAGGGTAATAAAGTCCCTGCAGCCAACCAGCAGTGATGGCTGCCAGCTAATTCTGACAGTATGTGGTAAGTTGCTGATCTGTCTCTGCGAATGCTGACACTTGTTTTTCCTGCTTAGACAGGCTTGCCACTGTATGAGTCACTTCTGCCAACCCAGCCTCCACTGACTTCACCTTCTCTCCACGAACTTCAGTTTGAGCAGGCTTTGTTGTTCTGGGAGTAGCTGTCACACTGCATGAGCCACCTCTGCCAACTCAGCCTCCACTGACATTAACTCCTCTCCTAGCTGACCAACAAATGTCAGGGCCATGGTCAACTGTTCTCTCTCTGCTGGGCCCAGTTCAGTGTCAAGTCTTGCTGACAGGATGTGCGGAGATAGCCCAACTGCAGAGGGAGAGACACTGAAACGAATAAAAGTGTTCACAAAATTTTAATAAGATCTGTGCAGAATAAAGGGGAAAATAATAAACTCGAAGCCAACAGAGCATTAACCACAACTCTCAAAGTAAAGCTAGTGCCAACACTGCAGCTTGAAAGCAGTAACTTCACTCTAAGCTAATTCCACTCCTTTACAGCATTGATCTAAACTGTTGTCTTCATCCCAGAAAAATGATCCTGTGATTTCAGTCTCAAAGGCCAACGTGAGGGTGATTTCACTGAAAGCACCTGGCCTTGCTGGAGGGCCTGTGCTGATAGGCTGGCTGGAGTGTTCACTAATCTTGCTTTGGCAGTCTGAGGTACCCATGCGCTTCAACTATGCTGGTGCCTAAGAAGAACATGGTAACCTTCCTCAGTCATTAATGTCCTGCAACGCTTACGTCCACTGTGATGAAGTGCTTTGAGAGGTTGTTGATGAAACAGATCAACTCCTGCCTGAGAAGTGACTTGGATTTGCTCCAATCTGCCTATCAGCATAGCAGGTCACCAGCAGGTGCCATCTCATTGGTTGTTCACTCAACACTGGAACATCTGGACAGCAAAGATGCATACATCAGGATGCTCTTTATCAACTACAGCTTGGCCTTCAATACCATCATCTCCTCAGAACTAATCAATAGGCTTCAAGGCCTCCATGTGCAATTGGATCCTCAATTCCCTCACTTGCAGTCAGTTTGGATTGGCAACAACATCTCCTCCACAATCACCTTTTAGCACAGGTGCAGCACAATGCTGTGTGCTTAGTTCCCCGCTCTTCTCACTTTATACTTGTGACTGTGAGGCTAAGCACAGCTCCAATGCCATATTTAAGTATATTGATGAAACCACTGTCTTAGGCTGAATCAAAGGTGGTGACGATTCTGCATAATGGAGGGAGATTGAAAATCTGGCTGAGTGGTGCCAGAACAACAACCTCTTACTCATTGTCAGCCAGACCAAGGAGCTGCTTATTGATTTCAGGAGGAGGAAACCAGAAGTCCATGAGCCAGTTCAAATCAGAGGAATCAGAAGTGGAGAGGGTCAGCAACTTTAAGTTCCTCAGTGTTAGACCCTATGACATAGGAGCAGAATTGGGCCATTCAGCCCATTGAATTCACTTCATCAATTCATCTTGGCTGATCCATTTCCCTCTCAACCCCATTTCCTACCTTCTCCCCATAACCTTTCATGCCCTAACTAATCAAGAACCTATCAACCTCCACCTTGAATGCACCCAGTGACCTGGCGGCTGTGGCAAAGAATTCCAGTTGTTCACCAGTCTTTGGCTAAATAAATTCATTCTCATCTCTGTTCTAAATTGATACTCCTCTATTTTGAGGCAGCACCCTCTAGTCCTAGACTCCCCCATGATAGGAAACATCCTCTGCACATCCACTATCTAGGCCTTTCCACATTCGATAGGTTTCAATGTGATCCCCCACATCCTTCTAAATTCCAGCAAGCACAGAACCTTCTCACTGCTGAATATTAGCAGTAATTGAAGGTTCTGGACCTGTGCTTGCTGGCATGACAACTAAAACTTGAACAAACTTCAACCAATTTGTGGTGCAGAGTATATTGACTGATTTCGTCATGGCCTGGTGTGGAAACACCAATGTCCTTGAACTGAAAATCATACAAAAATTAGTGGACATGGCCCAATCCATCAAGGGTAAAGCCCTCCTCACCACTAAGCACATCTATAAGGAGTGCTGCCACAGGAAAGCAGCATTCATCATTGAGCACCCTTACTATCCGGTGCATCCTCTCTTCACACTGCTTCCATGAGGAAGAAGGTACAGGAGCCTCAAGACTCTCACTACTCGGCTCAGGAACAGTTACTACCCCTCAGCCATCAGGCTCTTGAACCAGTGGGGATAACTTCACTCACTCCATCATTGAACTGCTTCCACAACCCATGGACTCACTTTCAAGGACTCTTCATCTCATATTCTTGATATTTATTTCTTATTTATTGATTGTTTTTTTAATTTCTTGTTTATTTGCATAGTTTGCTGTTGCACATTGGTTGTTTGTCCATCCTGGTGGCTGCAATCTTTCATTGATTCTATTATGTTTCTTGGATTTACTAAGAATGTCCACAAGAAGAAGAATCTCAGGGTTGTAAATTTACTTTGAACTTTGATTAACATAAGCAGGAAGTGTACAGCTCAAATGCATCTATAAATATGCTGATGATTCAACCATTGCTGTCAGAATCTCAGACGGTGACGAGAAGGCATACAGGAGCAAGATGTACCGGCTAACTGAGTGGTATCACAGGAACAACTACATCAGAACTGATTGTGGATTTTAGAAAGGGTAAAACAAGGAAACAACACTACTCTAATCAGAAATGGAGACAGTGAGCAATTTCAAGTTCCTGGGTGTCAATATCTCTTGGGGACCTGACCTGGATGCAACATTTCGATGCAACTATAAAGAAGACAAAATAGTGGCTATGTTTCATCAGGAGTTTGAAGAAATTTGGTATGTCACCAAAAACACTTGCAAATTTCTACAGTTGTACTGTGGAGAGCATGCTAACGGAGTGCATCACTATATGGCATGGGTGGGCTACTGCACAGGATCGAAGTAAGCTGCAAAGAGCCATAAAATTAGTCAATTCCATCATGAGCACCAGCGTTCATAGTATCCAGAACATCTTCAAGGACCGATGCCTCAAAAAGGCAGAATCTGTCATTAGGGACCCCTATCAGCCAGGATATGCCCTTGTCTCATTGCTTTCATCGGGAAGAAGATACAGAAGCCTGAAGGCACGTACTCAATGATTCAGAAACAGCTTCTTTCCCTCTGCCATCCGATTTCTAAATGGACATTGAACCCATGAACACTACCTCACTACTTTTTATTTCTATTTTTTGCACTAGTTTAGCTATTTGAGATATATATATATATCTTCATACTGTGATTGACAGTTTACTCTATTATTATGTATTGCATTGTACTCCTGCCACAAAGTTAAGAAATTTCACGACATATGCCGGTGATATTAAGCCTGATACTGATTTTGATTATTGGCTGGAATGTGCGTACTCACGAGCATGTTTGCCAACCCCATTCAGCTGCCTGTCTGCAAGGGCAGAGTCCATGGCTGTGACATTGGGACTTTCCTTTTCCTACTCTACTCTCTCACAGAAATACACCCGGATTGTTGCTGCGGCATCTCCACTTTATATTACCGTTCAGCCTGCCAAGCACTGGTAACAGTTGTCCGGGATGGATTTCTTTTCATCATGTTCAAACTGAACCTTCTCAAATACATTTTGTTTTGTGTTGGAGGTGCTACATACATTACCACAGATATTTTAAACAATATGGTTGCCAGTTTCTAAAAGTTTTCCGATTGATTTTGATCCTCTTGGCCAGGCTCATTTCCAATAACCACACTCAGCAATGTCCGCCTCCTCAATGGGCCAGATACATACTCATCAAGAATGTTCTCCTGAACACACCTCCAAAACTGCTCCATGCCTTTCTTTTCACAGTAATCCTCCCCATTCTATATTTGTATAGTTGAAGGCCCCTGTTATACCGTAAACCATTTGAACAGCTCTCCATTTTAATACAGTTATTCTTCAACATTGGTCTCATTACTTGACAGCCTATTGAACAATCTCAGCAGTTGAAATACAAATTCATCATTTCTTAGTCCTGCCTACACAAGTATTTTTAGTTTTTTATTTCATTTAGAGATGCAGCGCAGAATAGGCCCTTCTGGTACTTTGAGCCATGCTGTCCAGCAACCCTTGACAAACCCCAGTTAACACTAACCTAACCACAGCACAATTTACAATAACTTATTATCTACTAGCTGGTTTGTCTTTGGAACGCGGGAGGAAACCAGAGCACCCAGAGGAAACCTTTGGATTCCACAGGAAGGATGTATAGACTCCTTACAGAGAACCATAACACCATAAGGTATACAAGGAGAATTAGGCCATTTGGCCCGTCAAGTCTGCTCCACTATTTCATCATGGCTGATCAAGATTTCCTCTCAGCTGTAATCTTCTGCCTTCCCCCCATATCCTTTCAAGCCCTGATCAATCTAGAATCTATCATCCTCTGCCTTAAATATACATAAAGTCTTAGCCTCCACAGCTGCCTGTGGTAAAGAATTCCACAAATTCACCACTTTATCACGGCCTTTCACTATTCGAGAGGTCGCTCCTCATTCTTCTGAATTCTGGTGAATACAGGCCCAGAGCCATCAGATGCTCTTCATATGACAAGCCATTCAATCCTGGAATCATTTTCATAAACCTACTTTGAACCCTCTCCAGTTTCAGCAATCCTTTCTAAGATAAGGAGCCCAAAACTGCTCACAATCCTCCAAGTAAGGCCTCATCAGTGCTTTACAAAGTCTCAACATTACATCCTTGCTTTTATATTCTAGTCCTCTTCAAATGAATGCTAACATTGCATTTGCCTTCCTCACCACAGACTCAGCCTGCAGATTAACCTTCAGGGAATCCTGCAGAAGGACTCCCAAGTCCATTTGCACTTCAGTTTTTTGTATTTTCTCTCCGTTTAGAAAATAGTTAACCCTTTCATTTCTCCTACCAAGGTGCATGATGCCACACTTCCCAACACTGCATTCCATCTCCGGTTCTTTGTCCATTTTAATCTGGCTGTCCTTCTATAGCCTCTCTGCCTCCTCAAAAGTACCTGCCTCTTAAGCAATCTACATATCATCTGCAAACTTTGCAACAAAGCCATTTTGTTATTGATTATAATTATTGATATATAGCATAAAAAGAATTGGTCCCAACACAGACTCCTGTGGAACACCACTAGTCACTGGCAGCCAGCCAGAAAAGGCTCCCTTTATTCCCACTCTTTGCCTCCTACCAATCAGCCACTGCTTTATCCGTGCCAGAATATTTCCTGTAATACTATGGGTTCATAGTTTGTTAAGCAGCCTCATGTGTGGCACCTTGTCAAAGGTCTTCTGAAAATCCAATTACACAACCTCAACCTATTCTCCTTTGTCTATCCTACTTGTTATTTTTTCAAAGAATTCCAATAGATTTGTCAAGCGAGATTTTCCCTCAAGGAAGGCCTGGTGACTACAGCCTATTTTATCATGTGCTGCCAAGTACCCAGAGATATCATCCTTAATAATAGAGTCCAACATCTTCACTAACTGGAGCAAGACCACTAAAGGAGCGTATGCAGCAGAAATCAGATGCACCGCAGAGGCTCAGAGGAAGGCTCGAGCTACCTCCACTTCCACTGCAGTACCTACCCTCATGTGTCCCACATGTGGGCAAGCTTTCAGGGCCCGGATTGGCCTCACCAGTCACCTCCGGACCCACAGTCACAAACCCTCCACCTGACAGAAGTCGTGGTCGTCTTCGACTCTGAAGGTTGAACAACAACTGGCCTATAATTTCCTTTCTTCTGCCTCTCTCTCTTCTTGAAGAATGGACTGGCATTTGCAATTTTCCAGTCTTCCAGAACCATTCCAGAATCTAGTGATTCTTGAAAGATCATTACCAACGCCTCCACAATCTCTTCAGCCAACTCCCTCAGAAACCTGGGGTGTACACCATCTGGTCCAGGTGACTTATCTACCTTCAGACCTTTCAGTTTCCTAATAACATTGGGATTGAACTTTGCACTCTGACATGCTGAGTTGTAATAGCATTCAATATTACTATACCCTTCCTTTCCCAATCTTTTCTGAACATCTTGCATTGAGGAATATTAAGAACCCATTCCTGACCCTTCAACTTATTTGGTATTAACTATTAACAATCCATAACATTCTCATGTGTATTAAGTGTGCATACAACTCACCAACCATGTTCAGTACGTATCCTACATTTGCATGTGTAACAACCTGGGAAAGGTTTCCCTGCTAATGTAATGGTTTCTCCGTAGCGCAGTGTTTGAGTTATGACTAGAGGTATCCAGGGTTTTGGAATGTGCGCTGGCCAATGAGGGGAGATGTCTTCTTTCTTGTGTGCTCGAGTGAAGGATTCGCAGTCCTTTGTTCGGTGGAAGGTGAGAGAGAAGATGCCAGAACAGGGAAGTCATAGACTGCTGGACGGAGTGGACTTGGAATGGGGTCAGGAATCGACACCCAGGGAGAAAATCGATGGATAATGAACAGATGGGAAAACCATGAGCTCCAACATTGTGCATGATACTGTTCAGTGAGAATGGGCCCTTCTTCTTTTTGTTTCTATACTAACCCGATAGTCAAATTAAGAATTATAAAGCTCAGTCATTTAATTGCATATTGTGTATTGTTTGTTATTTCATGATACTGATTTGTAATGGGGATCACATCACGCAGCATCCACCCAAACAAGATTTCATAAGTTTGGCCAGGCCAGAGGCTGTCTCCCCCTACACTGATCCGCTAGCCGAACCTGAGGGTTACACATGCATGCACTGGAAACAGACGTGATAAGCACTCTATTGCTAATACCAACTCTGTTACGAACCAGCTCTTTGATTCCTGCACTTTATTTACACAGTGAGGCTCTGTTTCCCACACTCCTTTTAGACTTGCCAGAGCTCTATTTCTTACTAATTAGTGCTTTCTTTAATGTAGTCTATATGGATTTTATCTGTCTTTAACAGAATTCCACATGGCAGATTGAGCAGGCAATTAAAAAAATACTGGATCCAAGGAAAACCAATATATTGTGTAATACCCTGGTTTAAGACTATGCTTTATTTTATTAACACAGTTATGCTGTTGGGCATTTTATTTTATTTTCTGCAGATTGTTGCAAAATGCAATTCATAAAAAAAGTTACTTTAATTACATTATACAATTGACTATTTCACTTTGCTGTCTAAAATAAAATTCAGTTGATTAATAACTTAGGCTTGTTGTAATTAGCCAATAGAATTATTCTAGAGAGGAATGGCAGAAAAGAACGGGCAGCCATTTTCCAGAGAGAACGCAGAGAAAGACAGAGAATGGAAATGGAAACGAACATAGCGGAAAGACATGATAAAATGCTCAGAGTAATTTGGAAGGACAGTTACAGATGTTAGAAAATCTCCATGCAGACTACAGTTTCACGGAAAATGTGCAGATAACTATCAGTCAACCATATGACATTGGAGTAAGTCTGACGCTTTTTTCCTTGGACATTGTGTGGTCAATTTTTTTCCTGGGCAGGTTCTTCAACGCAGAGCCATTTCAGTACCATGAGGAAATAGACAATAGACAATAGGTGCAGAAGTAGACCATTCGGCCCTTCGAGCCTGCACTGCCATTTTGAGATCATGGCTGATCATCTACTATCAATACCCGGTTCCTGCCTCGTCCCCATATCCCTTGATTCCCCTATCCATAAGAAATGAAGTGAAGCAAACGGAATAGATTATGCAACCATAAGCTACAACAATTACATGCATGGCATAGACTACATTGTAGTATATAGCATTATCCTGTTTGTTGTATTTTAAAATATTTTATCAATACAATTTCAATCTAAGTTTTTACTGGAGCGAATTAAATTATTGCTTCCTGGAGAACAGTAAATTTGCATGGGTGTGTCAGTAGTCATACAGGTAATAATCTTATTTTTCCCTTGGAAAAAACATCCAAACTTTCATGCTTTGTGTTTACCTGAATCATATCCATCCTAGACCCATTTATTTATTGACAATGGCCCTTTCATCATTATTCCCATGCATTGTAGAGTTATCTTGCTGTTGGTTTGTATTCACAGTAATGTGTGTGATAACTTGTCACTTACTATTCTAACTGCAGATGGTGGCAGGTTTTTATCACATTCATATAAGTTTTGGCCTTCATCTGTGAGCTGAAGAATAAAGGTCCATGGGGATCTGCAGCACGTGCTACCTGAACACAAGTCATGGTTTGATCAACCATGGCTGGGTCACCTGGATGAGGCTGAAAGACCCGAAACAGTTGATGACCCCGGGGTACATCCCTGATGACATTTTCAGATCATCATGAGATGTATTTTCCAAAAGCAAATGGCTCAGCTAGAATCATACTGATTGCACAGCTGGGAAAATCCTCCTTTTATTTGCTTTCTTTAGCCTCCACCTCATCTTTGCCCTCCTTTTCCTCCTTCTGTACAGTGGACGCAGGCTTTGCTCTCAACTTCACATTGCATGGCAACAGTAAAACACGAGGCCCTCACTGGAAAGTACTCTCGTGTGGCTCAGGCAGCAGAATTACACCTCAAGGACCCTAATTATTTCCTCATGTCCCATTGGCTACAACTGTTTTGGGTTCTCTATCCCCACCATGGTCCCTAACTAGAATGAAAATCCTAGGACACAGAATGGAGCCTTCTTACCCAAAAGGCTATTCATCAATCAAACTGGTTGGTCTTGTTGAAACTTGCCGGGCATATCTGACAGCCTTGGAACAGTGAGCAGTAGGACTTTTAGGTGGCCACACCCAATCAAGACAATAATGTGTTGATACAGGGTTGATATGAAGATATCAAAGGGATTCATGTGTACACACTTTCACTCTCTGAACCTTCGTGGATCCTGCAGTTTGGGCTAGTGCACCTTACACAGGGAGATGGAGAGAAATCCTGTCTCCTGGAGCAAAGAGTGCACATTATGTCTCATATACTGATGTGATATTCTTTTGCTGCTGATTGCTAGAATAATCCTTCACTGCTGCAGACATTGGCATCATTAAAGTTCTGCCGGTAAAGGGTCATGGATTCCTGCTACAGCTGCCTTACCAACTTTTAGGTGCTGGACTCTTTGGTCCTTAGACAATCAAGATAGCAGAAGGGCTAGTGCTTCCTGATCAGAGCCCTGCTACCCCTCTATTGGTATCTACAATATGTGAGGCCTTCATTTTGCACCCTCTCCTCCAGCCCCGGTTATAGATGTGCCCAGAGGTACCATCATATTGCCTCTCATATTTATTGTAATAAGGCAACAAGCTCAACTCAGATTTCAGGAAAGGTCAGTCTAACAACAGTATACAACCTTATATAATTCTGATTCCCCTCCATCAGAAAAATCAATAAAAATCCCTTCAACAGTCACGAATTCTGAGTTTGTTCTTGCTGTCCAGTCTTGATTTCCTGTGCATGGCACACACATCTAATCATGTCAGTTCAATGGGAGGGATTCAATTGTATGTCGCACAAGAATTGGCATCTGCCTGTAGAATATGAACGTACTGTGAAGTGCATGTCATGATTATGAAATAGTTTCATCACATGCAGCAATATGCATCCTACAATCTCACAAATGATGGTCACATTTCGACCTTGGCTACATTACGACCTGGTATGGGAACACCAATGCCTTTGAATGGAAAGGTAGTGGCTTCGGCCCAGTACATCACGGGTAAAGCCCTCCCAACCATTGAGCATATCTACATGAAATGCTGTCATAGGAAAGCAACATCCATTATCAGAGATCCCACCACCCAGGTCTTTGCTCTCATCAATTAGAAGGTACAAAAGCCTCAGGACTTGCAACACCAGGTCCAAGATCAGTTACTACCCCTCAACCATCAGCCTCTTGAATAAAAGGGCAAATTCACTCAATATGCCCCATCATTGAACTGTTGCTACAACCAATGTTCCCTTTTTGAGGACTTTTTATCTCATTATCTCATGTTCCCATTATTTATTGCTATTTATTTATATTTTCATTTGCAGTTTGTTATCTTCTGCACTCTGATTAATCTTTCAATGATCCTATTATAGTTACTGTTCTATAGATTTTCTGAGTATGCCCACAGGAAAATGAATCTCAGGGTTGTATATGGTGACAGATAAGCACTTCAGAAATAAAATTTACTTTGAACCTTGAACTTTTGAGATGTTTGACAATCAATCCCGTAGAAAATAAAACGTAAAACAATGTAACTCTGCTGAATTTTTAGACCAAGTTGCAAATCAACATATCAGAAGAAACGTAATGAGTTTGCAATCCTGACAATGAACTGTTGTTAGCACGTGTGAATAATTCAGAGAAGGACTTTGGTGGGCTCTACATTGACATAATATGAGACCTGTTAATTTCTCCCCCAGAAAGGTCACAAGTTTGTACAATTGTCCAGGGATGAGAATGCAGGGTTTGTTTCTGTGGAGAAAAACAATATTTTAAATCATTTGGAAATTTTATTCTCAAAGATCCAAGGTTGATAGGTTCTTGATTAGTAGGGAAATCAGATGTTACAGGAAGGCAGCAGAATGAAGTTGAGAGGCAAAATGAATGTGTCATGACTGAATAGCAGTGCAGGCTCAATGGGCTGAATGGTCTAATTCTGCTCCTATGTCTTATTAGCACATGTGGCCAAGACTCGATGCTTCACCACCATAGTTCCTTGAAATAAATATAACTTTGTACATCTTACTGTCGCGGTGAATCGATCATTGAACAAGAATCAATGTTAAAAGAATATGTTTTAACTGACAGACAAATCATAATCTTACCCATTAAAATACTTTTAGAAATTCAAAACCTGCCATTCCTAAGCTACCCTTGTTTGTTCCAGAGTATAATTTTTGGCATCAAATGCATCACTGCCTCAGAACTTTATTAAAGGGAAAGGTTCCTAACTTTCAACTTTTGACAAGTTAATTCATAATAATAATAATTAATCTTATTTTGTTAAAATGTGCTATTTGTTTTGACAAGCAGCTGAGACTGCAGGCGTGAGATGCAAGACACAACCACATCCCTCCCCCAAAAGAGGCTCAGGTAAAAAGGGCAGGAAGTGTCCTGAGGTTTCTGCACAGGAAAATGAATGAGTTTGATTGCAAAGGCATGGGGTCAGAAGAGAGAAAAGGAATACTGAAATCTGCTTCCTTCAGCAAAGCTATTATTGGGCTCACTGCCAGTACCATCAGGGGTTCGGGGGCTGAATTTGCAGCTGGAAAGCTGGAAGAAACAGATGCAACTCCTCATAGCTGTTGGAAAAATAAGTAGACTTTGGACTTGCATCTGACTAGTGATGTGGATTCCACTGCTGTAAAAAAAATTAACAGATTCTTGGTGAAACTAGTCAATTGCCACTGAGCCATTTAATCATTAAGTATATTAAAGGCCGAGGTAGTTAAATATGGCATTTATGGAAAACGTAGGGTTTGGTATAGACAGGAAGGTAAAGAACAGTCACATGATTGATTTCAATGAAAGGCAGAACCTGCTCACAGGACCAAATAGCTTACTTCTGCCCTAATTCCTTCTGATCTTTTATCACTTTTGTTGTGGATTTGTATCAAATAATTTGTCATTATGAACTATCTTAAATGATGCAAATAACACATTCAGGTTAATTTTGTACAATTTTCTATTAAGACCATAAGACATAGGAGCAGAATTAGGCCATCAAGTCTGCTCTGCCATTCCATCATGGCTGATGTCAGATCCCACTCAACCCCATACACCTGCCTTCTCGCCGTATCCTTTGATGCCCTGACCAATCAGGAAACCATCAACTTTTGCCTTAAATATACCAACAGACCGCACTCTGTGGCAGAGTATTCCACAGATTCATTATACTCTGGCCAAAAATAATTCCTCCTTACCTCTGTTGTAAAAGGTCACCCCTCAGTTTTGAGGCAGTGACCTCTAGTTCTGGATACCCTCACCATAGGAAATATCCTCTCCACATCCACCATATCTAATCCTTTCAATATTCAGTAGGTTTCAATGAGAATCTCCCTGCCCCATATTCTTTAAATTCCAGTGAACACAGGTCCAAATCTACCAAACACTCCTCGTATGTCAACACTTCATCCCCAGAATCAACCTCATGAACCTCCTCTGGATTCCCCCAAAGACAACACACCCCTTCTGAGATATGGGGCCCAAAACTGTTGACAATACTCCTAGTGTGGCCTGACTAGTGTCTTATAAAGCCTCGGCATTATCTCCTTGCTTTTATATTCTATTCCCCTTGAAGTAAATGTCAAACACTGCATTTATCACAGACTACAGACTCAACCTGTAAATTAACCTTCTGGGAGTCTTGCACAAGGACTCCCAAGTCCCTCTGCACCTCTGATGTTTGTACCTTCTACTCATTTAGATAATAGTCTGCACTTTTGCTCCTTTTACCAAAATGCATTATCATACATTTCCCAACACTGTATTCCATCTGCCACCTTCTTGCCCATTCTTCCAATTTGTTTAAGTCCTGCTGGAATCGCATTGGTTCCTCAGCACTACTTACCCCTCGATCTATCTTCGTATCATCCGCAAACTTTGCCACAAAGCCATCAATTCCATTATCCAAATCACTGACAAACAATGTGAAAAGTGCAGTCCCGATACTGACCCCTGAGGACCACCACAAGTCACTGGCAGTCAACCAGAAAAGGCTGCTTTTATTCCCACACGCAGTCTCCTGTCTGTCAGCCATTCCTCTGTCCATGCAGGTATCTTTCCTGTGATGCCATAGGATTGTATTTTGTTAAGCAACCTCACGTGTGGCACCTTATCAAATGCCTTCTGAAAATCCAAATAAATGAAATCTACTGCATCTCCTTTGTCCACCTTGCTTGTTAATTCCTCAAAGAACTCTAACAGATTTGTCAGGCAAGATTTCCCATCACAAAAACCATGCTGACTTTGACTTAATTTATCATTAATCTCCAAGTACCTTGAAACCTAATTCTTAATAATAGACTCCAACTCTTTCCCAGCCACTAAGGTTAGACTAACTGGCCTATAATTTCCTTTCTTTTGCCTTCCTCCCTTCTTAGTTCAAAAAAAAAGAACAAAACATCCAGTGTGTGGCAGTTCTGTTGGCGAAAATGCATTGTTAATGAGGATAGTCAGTGGCGAATAGGCAGACAGTTTCAAGATAAGGTACCCCATGCAAGGCATTTGATAAGGCATCCAATGTAAGGCTTATTGAGAAAGTAAGGAGGCATGGGATCCAAGTGGACATTGCTTAGTGGATCCAGAACTGGCTTGCCCACAGAAGGCAAAGAGTGGTTGTAGACTGGTCATATTCTGCATGGAGGTCAGTGACCAGTGGTGTGCCTCAGGGATCTGTTCTTGGGCCCTTACTCTTCATGATTTTTATAAATGACCTAGATGAGGAAGTGGAGGGATGGAGCGAGCAGTCGGCTCCCTGAAACTAACAAACTTCTGGCATACTGCTGATGTCTTCCACAGTGGAGACAGATGCAAAGTACCCATTAAGTTCATCTGCAATTTCTTTGTCCCCCATTACTACCCCACCAACATCATTTTCCAGTGGTCCAATATCAACTCTCACCTCCCTGTTACTTTTTTATATAAATGAAAAACCTTCTAGTATCCTGCTTATATTATTGGCTAGTTTGCCTTCATACTTAGTCTTTTCCCTTCTAATAGCTTTTTAGTTTCCTTTTGTTGGATTTTAAAAGCTTCCCCATCATCCAACTTCTCACTCCTTTTGCTACTTTAAATGCCCTTTCCTTGGCTTTTATACAATCCTGAACTTCCCCTGTCAGCCACGGTTGCCTACTCCTGCCATTTGAGAACTACTGCTTCTGTGGGACACATCTATCCTGCTCCTTATGAAATATTCCAAGAAACTTCAGCTACCTCTGCTCTGCCGTCATCCCCATCAATATCCTCCTCCGATCCACCTGGGGAAGTTCCTCTCTCAGGACTCTGTAATTCCCTTTACTGTATTCCATTGTCATACTGAAACATGTGACTTAAGCATCTCCCTCTCAAACTGCAGTATGAACTCAACCATACTATGATCACTGCCTCCTGAAGGTCCCTTTACATTAAGCTCCCTTATACGATCTGGACTATTACACAACACCCATTCCAAGTTAGTCTTTCCCTGAGTAGGCTCAAGCACAAGCTGCTCTAAAATACCATCCTGTAGACATTCAACGAATTCCCTCTCTTGTGATCTGACACCAACCTGATTTTCCCCAATCCTCCTGCAGTTTGAAGTCCCGCATCACAATGGTGACATCACGCTTATTAAAAGCCTTTACCGGCTCCCTTTGCAATCTCAACCCCACATTTTGGCTACTATTTGGAGGCTTATATATGATTCCCATAATGATTTTTTTAACCTTGCAGTTTCTTAACTCCACCCACAAATATTCAACATTCTCTGACCCTAGGTCACCTCTTTCTAAAGATGTAATTTTACCTCTTACCAATAGAGCCACATCACTGCCTATGCCTTCCTGCCTGCCCTTTCGATACAAAATACATCCTTTGATGTTAAGCTCCCAACTATGGCCTTCTTTCAGTCACAATTCAGTGATGCTCTCAACCAATTTCTAATTGCGCCACAAGTTCGTTCACCTTATTCGGTATGCTACACGCATTTAAACACAGCACCTTTGGTCCTGCATTCTTTGCCCTTTTAACTTTTGCCTCTGTGGTATTGTGAGCTTGCAGAGAGATTTAGGCCAGTTAGAAGAGTGGGCTGAAAGATGGCAGATGGAATTTAATGCTGATAAGTGTGAGGTGCTACATTTTGGTAGGACTAATCAAAATAGGACATACATGGTAAATGGTAGGGCATTGCGGAATGCAGTAGAACAGAGTGATCTAGGAATAATGGTGCATAGTTCCCTGAAGGTGGAATCTCATGTGGATAGGGTGGTGAAGAAAGCTTTTGGTATCCTGGCCTTTATAAATCAGAGCATTGAGTATAGGAGTTGGGATGTAATGTTAAAATGGTACAAGGCATTGGTAAGGCCAAATTTGGAGTATTGTGTACAGTTCTGGTCACCGAATTATAGGAAAGATGTCAACAAAATAGAGACAGTACAGAGGAGATTTACTAGAATGTTACCTGGGTTTCAGCACCTAAGTTACAGAGAAAAGTTGAACAAGTTAGGTCTTTATTCTTTGGAGCATAGATGGTTGAGGGGGGCTTGATAGAGGTATTTAAAATTATGAGGGGGATAGATAGAGTTGACGTGGATAGGCTTTTTCCATTGAGAGGAGGGGAGATTCAAACAAGAGGACATGAGTTGAGAGTTAAGGGGCAAAAGTTTAGGGGTAACACCAGGGGGAACTTCTTTACTCAGAGAGTGGTAGCTATGTGGAACGAGCTTCCAGTAGAAATGGTAGAGGCAGGTTCAATATTCTCATTTTTTAAAAAAATTGGATAGGTATTAGGACAGGAAAGGAATGGAGGGTTATGGGCTGAGCACAGGTCGGTGGGACTAGGTGAGAGTAAGCGTTTGGCACAGACTAGAAGGGCTGAGATGGCCTGTTTCTGTGCTGTAATTGTTATATGGTTATATGGTATAATTTAACTCTGTTGTGTCTGCATTTGTACCCAATCATTGGCTTGTCCTTCTTTACATTGATATTACATCCATCATCTAATGTAAATCTGCTGGCTCACCCTTGGCTCTATCATGCTGGTTCCCATCTCCCTGCCATATTAGTTTAAACCACTCCCAACAGCTCTAGTAAACCTGCCCACAAGAATATTGGTCCCCCTTCAGATTCAAGTGCAACCTGCCCCTTTTGCACAGGTCACATCTGCCCCAGAAGAGGTCCCAATTATCCAGAAATCTGAATCCCTGCCCCCTCCTCCAATTCTTCAGCCACACATTTATCTGCCACCTCATTCTATTCTTATCCTCACTGTCACATGGCACAGGTGACAATCCCGAGATTACTACCCTTGATTTCCTGCTTCTCAGCTTCCTTCCTAACTCCCTGTATTCTTTTTTCCAGGGCCTCCTTCCTTTTCCTACCTACGTCCCTGGTACCAATATGTATCACGAATTCTGACTGCTCAGCCTATCCTTCCTCACAACTTATAAAACTGAAAGTCTTCAAAATAAGAAAAAAATAACATGTCATAGCTTTAATCTGGTTGTTTCATGTTTAATTTCTCTTTCACATTTAGATCTGATTTAAGTAACACACTTTTTTGCCTACGTATCTCAAAATGGACATGTCAACTTGAAGAAGTAAATGAAACAACTTAACTTATGGAATGAAATTAAACATTGATTATTTTTTAAGACTGCAGTTTTTTGTATTGTGTTCATGGTATTATATCAAGCACTAATTAGAATAAACTAGAAAAATGACATAATTCTCCAAACAAACACTAAATCTCATCGTAAAATGGATCTTCAGAACTGTGCAGTTTATAGCAAAGAAAAATGCTTTATGGGAGTAGTGGTGTGTAATCTTTCACAACAGAAATGTAAATATTAAGAACAAAACAAAGAGATGATAACATCTTCAAAATTAATTGACAGTGTAAACATATTTCCAAAACAAGAGATCTATTAGACAATGCATATAAATTATTATTGTACTTTAAGACTTGTTGACAGACTGAACAGCTGCAAAAATTTTACATTATTTGTGAAGCAGGCACAGTACAAGACATTGATGTTGAATAAGATCACAGAACGAGCACACACAGATACACGGAAAACAGCTTGCACCTTGCCCAATGGTCAATTGCAAGAGAATTAAAATAGAGATCATGTGATTCTTCTCTACAATTTGCTGTGACCTCCTGAATTTACTTTTCAGATTGGTTGTGCAGCAAGTACTATGTTAAAATTCAAAACTAGATAGGATGGATGGACGATGGGAATGCTAACTGAAGGGACAATGGGACAATGTGGATAAATAAGATTAGAACATATTAAAATAAAGTTTAAACATAAAAACAGATTGGTTGGGCACATACTTCAAATGTATTTTTGGATCATTTTAACACATTATCTGACCAACACGTCAAGCACACTAGAGGCCCATATGCCATCATCAGCTATCTGCTGCAGGAATGGTACCAACTGGTTGATGTGAATGCTCTCATATGGGTTGACTCACAAGGCAAGTAAGCAATTGATAGATGTAAATATCCAAAGAAACAAATAGGTAAAATTAACTTTTTCAGTTCACCTTATCTAGCCTTACCTTGAGCTTTCTCATAAATGCTACACAAGGCACTAAGTCAAGCACCTTGTGAATGACCAGCTCAGCAGTGGTAGGGGTTCCTTAGCATTGGAATTATCTTTGAGCATGGCTTGGCCATCGACTTTACTGCATATTACTCACAAGCATTTCATTCCAGATGCTTAATCAAATCTCCAATCATCTGATTCATTAACCACAATGAAACAGAAGTCATCTTGAGAACCAGTGTTAACAGTGAAGTGCTGCAAGCCACTACTGCTGTGCTTGAGCTCAATGTACCATGGCATGCTGCATGTGGATCATCATTATAACTTACAAAAAGTTGCAACCCTTGCCATTCTCATGAATTAAGGAAAAATAAATTTGTACTTCTACTGTTTCTTTCATAACCTTGCTTGGTCTAAAAGCCGTTTAAATACACAAAGTATATATTTTAGTAGCAGTTAAAAAACTTACCACCCACTGTGCAGCAGGAAATCAGAAATGAAGTTAAAGTCTGGTGGTTTGTTCTGGTGAAGCTGGTTAAAGGATAAATACTGGAGAATTTATCATAACATAGCATAAATCTTAAGGTATGTGTGTGAGGATGGTGGGGACTGGAACTGCATTTTAGCCATTTATCCAAAGTAAGTCTTCTCTCAAAAATTGTCCAATATATATCTAAGAAACAAAAGCAGAAACAGGCCCTTGACTCTTTGATGTCATTCATCAAGATCATAGATGATCTTCTACCTCAGGGGTTCCCAAGCTGGGGTCTAGGGAGCCTTTGCTTAATGATATGGTCCATGGCATAAAAAGGGTGGAGAAATGCTGATCTAGCTCAAAGCCCTGTTCCTGTGGCATCCCTGTTTCCTCATATTCCTTGATTTTCTTAATATTCAGAAATCTACAAGTCTCGGTTTTGAATTAACTCATTGGCTGAGCTGTCATAGCTTGATGAAGAGCTCCAAAGATTCAGCATGCTTTGCATGAAGAACTTTTAGCAGTATATGGCCCAGTCCTTATTCTGAGATTGCAGCCCCAAGATCTAAAACTCCATGCCAAGGGAAATATGCTTCCAGCCTACAATTTGTCAAACCCCATTAAAATGTTGTAATAAGATCACCCTTCACTCTTCATTCTTCCAATCTCCAGAGAATATAGATCCAGTCTACTCATTCTCTTCTCAGACCAAACCCACCGTCCCAGGAGATAAATGAAGAATCACTGCCATAATCTCTCTATCGCAAGTACATCAATTTTTAGATAAAGTGATTAAAACTATACACAGAGCACCAGGTGAGGAAACACCAAGGCCTTATATAAATGTAATATTTTTATTCAATAGCTTTATTTGTCACATGTAATAAAATAATAAAACTAAGCTTTGGAGTAAACAATTGCAATTATATGGGCCTTTGTCAAAAAGCCTTGCAATTGAACCCAGCAGATCATTTACCTTCCTAATTACTTGCTGCATACACACTCTGGCTTTCAGTGACTTGTGTAGAATGCACCCAGGTCCCTTTGAACATCAACAATACTTCAGCTCTCACCATTTGAAAAATTACTCTATTTATCTGTAGTGTTCTTACCCATTCACTTGGCTGGTCTACATTCCCTTGAAGTGTCTTTAAACTCATTACCCTAGTCTCAATTCTATTTATTTTTGTATCATTAACAAATTTGGGAATAAAACATCAAGTCTCCTCAGCCAAAAGATTGATATACATTGTGAATAGCTGCACCCTCATGCACTGATCACTGTGGTACCCCAGCTCGTCATATCCTATCAACAGCGAAAGACATGTATACTCCCACTCTTTGCTTTCTGATTAATAACCAATTCTTGATCCACGTCAGTATATTATCCCCAAATTCACGTGTTCAAACCTTGTTGATTAACCACCTGTGTAGGACATTTTTCAGATTCAGATTCAGATTCAGTTTATTGTCATTTAGAAACCACAAATGCAATGCAGTTAAAAAATGAGACAACGTTCCTCCAGCATGAAATCACAAAAGCAAATGACAAAACAGACTACACCAGAAAATCCACATAATGTTTGGCAATCCCCAATCCAGAGTCCGGAGAGGCTGCTGCGTATTAATATCGCGCTACCATCTTAGCACGTTCCCCGGAAAGGAGCTCCAATCCCATCAGACAAAACAAGACCAAAAACTAAAGCTACAAGACCTGCACAAAACCATATAGTTAGAACAGTGCAAACAATAGCAGACCATGGGCACAGTAAAAATAGTCCAAAGATGTTAAAGGACTATAAGTTCAAAAGAAAGATTTGAAAGATTTCCAGAAATTCTCAGCAAACTCCAGATTAATCAAACTTAAGCATCATCTCAGTTAATATACCATGTTATCAAAGTGGTATATAACCAGTAACCTTCTGGAAAGTTGAATAGGCCAATACTGAACCAAGGCTGACAGATATTACACACCCTGGCAGTACTGCTTATCAACATAATACATGAATATTACTAATGAATTTATGCCATATATTATCAGATGGCTATTGAGATATTTTAGTCAGTCTTTATGGCAAGATATTGTTTCATTTATGATATATTTATATTGCATTGCTCTTGGGGTTTGATACATTACATTAATACAATAAAACTCATCATAAATTTATCATGACCTTAATCATAATTTGACAGCATTCCCACGGGAATAGAGTGTACGTCCAGTTGTATAGCAGTTTGGTCAAATATTTCAGTCCTATTTTATGGCAGGACTGTTACATTTTCAGATAGCTCACTTTGCCACTGGCTCGTCACTCCCTCCTTCTTCAGCATGCACCTTAACTTTTTCGAATCTTTGAAACAGGCAATACGTTTTAGCCAAATAGAACAGCGCCTAAACACATACATGTATGACATATATGAAAAGAGAAGGATTCGATCCCTGGAACAAAACCTCAGTAATGTTTCTGGACACTTGTGAAAATGAGCCTTGCTTTGGAGTGTCTGTAGTGATGCAAATTTGATTTTAAATCATAAAGACCGATTAGCTACTCCAAAGGAAAATCATGACATGGCAAACAGAGAAAATCTTCAGATGCAGGAAATCCAAGCAACACACACAAAATGCTGGAGGAACTCTGTAGGCCAGGCAGCATCTACGGAAAAGAGTGCAGTTGATGTTTCAGGCTGAGACCCTTCAACAGGACTAGAGAAAAAAAAGATGAGGAATAGATTTAAAAGGTGGGGGAGGGAAGTGAGAAACACAAGGAGATAGGTAAGACCTGAAGGGGGACTGATGAAGTAAAGAGCTGGGAAGTTGATTGGTAAAAGAGATATAGGGCTGAAGAAGGAGAAGTCTGATAGGAGAGAACAGAAGGCCGTGGAAGAAAGAAAAGTGTGGGGTGGGGAAAGTACTAGAGGGAGGCAATGGACAGACAAGAAGATAAGGTGAGAGGGAGAAAAGGGGATGGAGAATAGTGATTGGGGGGGGGGGGGAGGAATTACCAGACTTTTGAGAAGTCGATTTTCATGCCATCAGGTTGGAGTCTACCCAGTCAGAGTATAAGGTGTTGCTCCTCCAACCTGAGTGTGGTCTCATCGTAACAGTAGAGGAGGACATGGATTGACATATCGGAATAGGAATGGGAAGTGGAATTAATGGATGGCCACTGGGAGTTCCCACTTCTTCTGGTGGACAGAACGTAGGTGCTTGGAGAAATGGTCACCCAATTTTCGTCAGGTCTCACCGATCTACAGGAGGCCACACTGGGAGCATCCAACATATACATAACCCCAACAGACTCACAGATGAAGAGTGGGTTCACCTTGAAGGGCTGTTTGGGGCTGCAAATGGTATTGAGGGACAAGATGTGGGGCAGGTGTAGCACTTGGTCCACTTGCAAGGATAAGGGCCAGCAGGAGGAAGATCAGTGGGGAGGGACGAATGATCCAGGGAGTCATATAGGGAGTGATCCCTGTAGAAAGCAGAAATTGGGGGGGGGGGGAGGGAAAGATGTGCTTGGTGGAAGCTGTTGGAGATGGCAAAAGTTCCAGAGAATTATGTGCTGGATGCGGAGGCTGGTGGGGTGGTAGATGAGGACAAGAGGAACCCTATCCCTAGTAGGGTAGCAGAAGGATGGGGTAAGAGCAGACGTGTGTGAAGTGGAAGAGATGCGGTTGAGGGCAGCATTGGTCATGGAGGAAGGGAAGCCCCTTTCTTTGAAAAAGGAGGACATCTCATTTGTTCTAGAAAGAAAAGCAAATGCAGCGGAGATAGAGGAACTGAGAGAAGGAGATGGTGTTTTTACAAGTAACAAGGTGGGAAGAGTGTAGTCCAGGTAGCTGTGAGTGCCTGTGGATTTATAACAGACATCAGTAAACAAGCTGTCTCCTGAGACAGAGATAGTCAGATTGAGAAAAGGGAAGGAGGTGTTGGAAATGAACCAGGTAAATTTGAGGGTAGGGTGAAAGTTGGAGGCAAAGTTGATGAAGTCAACAAACTCAGCATGGGTTCAGGAAGCAGTGATGTGGTGTAGGAAAAGTGGGGGATAGACACCAGTGTAGGCTTGGAACATAGACTGTTCCACGTAGCTGACAAACAGGCAGGCATCGCTGGGATCCATGCGAGTGTGTGCATGGTTTGAAGGAAGTGGGAGGAGCCAAAGGAGAAATTATTGAGTGAGGACAAGTTCCACTAGGCGGAGGAGAGTCGTGGTAGCCATGGGCACTTGCCTGGATTTTTTTTTTAATTTGTTACCATTTTAATCCATTTCAACCATCTTTAAATCAGAGGCACATTTATGTGAACGTTGCCTTAGACGGCAGTGGGGTACAAAGACCACCAGTGAGGTAAGGAGCTCAGATTCCATAGCCTATGGTTTGATTGCACCTCACAGATTGGCTGCAGAGAGGACATCTCCAGTACATCCCATCCTGAGGGTGCTGCGGCAAGTAAACGTGACGGGGATTAGAGCTCAGACTAAATACCAAGAGCAAGTCAGATCAAGCACGTTCCAGCTCATTAAATCACTTTACAAGATGAAGAGGAGCTGGCACCGTGTGGCAAAACATGTTCATTTTCTCCACCAACCACAAATAGCAGTGAATTCAGGTTAGTGAGAAATGCATTGTCGGTGCAAAGTTAATTTCAGTAAAATACATGAAAATCAGTTTAATGCTCCACCTGACTTGTTTTGTCCAGCTTATATTATTGTTGCTGTCTTACAGAGTAAGAAAGTAAAAAGTTTTAACTCTTGTTAACCCTATTCATCTGAATAATTTACATAATATTTTGATATTTATTCTTATGGAGTCATAGAGAATACAACACAGAAACAAGCCCTTCAGCCCATCAAGTCCATGCCAAAATATTATTCTGCCTAGTTCCATCAACCCACAGCTGGTCATAGCTCTTTATACCCCTCCCATCCATGTACCTATCCATACCTACATTAAATGGTGCAATGGCACACCATCTACCACTTCTGCTGGCTGCTCATTCCACGTTCCTACCACCCTCTGAGGGAAGAAGTTCCTCCTCACGTTCCCATTAAATATTTCACCTTTCATCCTTAACCTACAGAATCTAGTTCTAGTCTAACCCAACCTCAGTTGAAATAGTCTACTTCCATTAATCCTATCTCTACCCCACATAATTTTGTATACCTCTATCAAATCCCCCCTCATTCTCCTACACTCCAGGGAATAAAGTCATAACCTATTGAACTTTTCCCTATAACCACAAGACCATAAGACATAGGAGCAGAATTAGGCCATTCAGCCCATTAAGACTGATCCACTATTCTGTCATGTCTGATCCAGGTCTTCAAGTCCCAGCAACATCCGGTAAATCTTATCAGTACTCTTTCAATCTTATTGAAGCTATCCTGTAATCTGGTGACTAGAACTGCACATAATATTCCAAATTAGGCCTCACCAAAGTTGTCTTTTACAACTCCAACATAACATCCCAATTCCTGCACTCAACATTCTGATTTATGAAGGCCAATGTGCCAAAAGCGCTCCTTAAAGCCCTATCTACCTGAGACGCTACTATTAGGAATTATGGATCTGTGTTCCCAGATCACTTTGATCAATTGCATTCACCAGTGCATAAAATCTTTTAAAAATTGACCTTAAATTTCCATGGTTTCTCAGATATGTGCTGAATTTAGGTGGAGGATAGGAAAACAAAATTAGGAAAACATCCACCTTCAGCATTTACAGTGTTTTTCAGGGGATTCTATCAATTTTATAAACAGTTTATTAATCCAACTCATAAAATATAAGGAAATGACCTCTTGATAGTATGAATATCCACATGGATTAACATCTACAGCTTACTACTTTCTTAATTGTAACTGGTAGTTAAGATGCACCCAAATTAACCTCAATATTTTCCCCCAGCACATGAACCATAACCTGGCAGTGTGGATAACCAAGCATAATTTCTTTAAAATAAATGTCTGGTTTAATATTTAGCTAATAATCCAAGTGTCCAAGTATTCTTGTGTTTATCTATTAATACCTGTCTTGCCTTCCAAGGTTACCCTGAGTAACCTCTGAGAATAATTGAGATTCCATACTCCTTTTCTCACATGTCAGTCAACATTCAAAGCTTTCATTAAGATTGAAAGAAAATTCTGTTCTTTCATTCGTAGCCATCTACATAAATCATGCTCCTTGGAGACATTTCACAAGTTAACTTTCAAAAAAAGATTTCCATGCGGAGGAGGAAACATATTCCGTGGGGCCAGATGTACAGCAGTCTGTAATAAAGCTTCTCCCAATTTGTGCGAACATTTTTGAGTTGATCGCCACAAGCATTTCAGGCAAAAGATTTTGCAGCTGACAATTTACAAATCAAATAATTAACAAACTGGCACCTATACTGCTGGCAAGCCCATTAGGACCAAATTAAATAGCTGCTGAAAACAAAATTCAGGATTGGGTTTCATAAACACCCCACTGATTCAGGTGTAGGCAGCCAACCAGCTTTGTTCATTTCCTCAGAATAATGACCTGCATGCAACCAGCACCAGACACAATGTGAGATAGCTGCGTGCATCAGCAATGTCTCCGACATCAAACCTTCAGCCCGCACTGTTTCGGAATGGCATGAAGAAGCATTTCTTACAACCATGCAGCAAGTAAGTCCTCCTGAGAAATACAAAAGGATGAGAAAGAATGAACTGTATGAAACTGGATGTGGACTGGGTGTCCTGGTGGATAAGGAGACTAAAAGATCCTACAGAGAAATTTTTAAGAGCATTGGGAAAAGGTAATAATGGAAACCGATGCCAGGAGCCTAGGCCCAATCCTGGAGACATTGTTTCATTGTAACCTTCTATGAGTCATCAGGCTCAGTGAATGATTTTCAAATGCTATATCCCAACAACTGCACCATGGCTGTTGGGCACTGTGTAATTCACTACACCTGAGGGGGAATCCCCAAAATTCCAGAAGGGAGGACAAACAGTCAGAGGGTGTTGTGCACATTGGTACAACTAACATAGGCAGACCATGGAACAAGATCCTGCAGAATGAGTATAGGGAGCTAGATAAGAAATTAAAATGCACTAACTTGAGAATAGTGATCTCTCAAGAACCTCAGGTACCACAGGCTAGTCAGTTCAGGAATAGAAAGATAGGATAGAAAAATGCAGAACTGAAGACTTAACATAGGGATTTGGGTTCTTGGATCGTTGGGATAAACAAACCATACTCGAGGGCTGCTCTTGAACAGAAGGACGAATAACCCAGCAGGGAAATCTGTCTCCAGGGAAGATTTAAACCTGAATGGCAGGGGTGTGGAACTCAAGGAAGTGAAGTAGTTGTGTGAACCCAGCAATCAGGACAGCTACTTTTACAGTAAAAAGGAAGATAGGACTACTGCTTTAAATTGTGTCTATTTCAATGCACATAGATTAACAGATAAAACAGACCAACTGAGGGTGTGGATTGCATTTAGGGAATGAGATAGTATAGCCATAACAGAAAACTGCCTGACAGCGGGGCTGACAGCTCAATGTTCCATAAATGCTTTCAGCATGACAGAGAAACAGGTAGGAATGAAGGAAGCTTTGCATTTTGATAAGGAAGGGCATAACAGCAGTGCACAGAGAGAATATATTCTTGATGGATCATCTATCAACGCCATTTGGGTAGAACTTAGAAAGAAGAAGGGGATGATGTCTTTGGTAGGGCTATGTTACAAACCCACACCCCTCCAATGTCAGCAGGAACTTGAGGAGCAGATGTGTCAAGAAATTGCATGTAGTTTGCAGACAGAATATATTATAGGGAAGTGTAAACTCATGCAATTTGATAGAAGGAATAAAGGAGTAGACTATTTTTTAACTGGCGAGTGAATGCAGAAAGTGGAAGTGCAAAGGGACTTTGCAAAGTGCAAAGGCCCTCAACTCAGAAGGGAAGGAGGGAAAAGAGGAGAGCAGTAGTGATAGGGGATTCGATAGTTAGGGAGTCAGATAAGAGGTTCTGTGGGAGAGATCGAGAATCCCGGATGGTCTGTTGCCTCCCTGGTGCCAGGGTCCACAATATCTCAAATAGAGTTCTTAATATTCTCAGGAGGGGGGTGAGCAGCCAAATGTCATGGTCCATGTAGGGACCAATGACGTGGATAGGAAGAAGGAGGTGGTCCTGCAAAGAGAGTTTAGGGAGTTAGGTGCAAAGTTGAAGGACAGGACATTCAGGATTGTAATCTCAGGATTGCTACTCATGCCACGTGCTAATGAGGCTTGAAATAGGAAGATAATGCAGCTAAATACGTGGCTAAGGAGTTGGTGCAGGAGGGAGGGCTTCATGTTTCTGGACAATTGGGCTTTGTTCCAGGGAAAGTGGGACCTGTTCCAATGGGACGGTTTGCATCTGAACTGGAGGGGGAATAACATCCTTGCGGGTAGATTTGCTAGTGCTGCTCCTGGGGGTGGGGGTTAAACTAGATTTGCAGGGGGAGGGGAACCAGAGTGTTAGAGCAGATAGTGAGGTACAGGAGGATAAATGTCATGCGAGGACTGAATGTATAGACAGAAATCAAATGGACCAACTGGAAAAATGGGCCAGAAAATGTCAGATGGAATTTAATGCAGACAAGTGTGAGGTGTTGCATTTTGGAAGGACAAATCAAGGTAGAATATAGGCATCTGTTGGTCTCATGAGACCATGGATTTATGCCTTCACCACCCTATAGTGGGAAAGTCTAGGCCAGACAGCACAGCCTCACAATAGAAAGACGTCCCTTTAGAACAGAGACAAGGGGTATCTCTTTAGCCAGGAGATGGTGGGCCTGTGGAATTCATTGCTACAGATGGGTGTGGAGGCTGTCTCTCAGTATAAAGTGGATGTTGATATGTTCCTGATTAGTAAGGTCATCAAAGGTTACGAGGAGAAGGCAGGAGAATGAGGTTGAGAGAGAAAATAAATCAGCCATGATCAAATTATGGAGCAGACTTGATGAGCCAAACAGCCTAATTCTGCTCCTATGTCTTATGGTGTTACAATTTATGGTCATTGTGAGAATAGCACAGTAGTAGTAGTGGGAGATTTTGTATTTCCTGGAATCGATAGGGCTACCAGAGTGCTAGGAGCCTGGATAAGGCAGAATTTGTGTTGTGCGTCTCAGACAGTTTTCTCATGCAATATATAGAAGAACCTACTTATGATGTCGCAACGATGGGCCATCTCTTAGGGATTGAGGTGAGCCAGGTAACACCATCCCTATGGTAAAGTATGGTGGAGATAGCATCATGCTATGGGGATACTTTTCAGCAGCAGGGACTGGAAATCTGGTCTGATAGGAAGATGAATGCTGCTAAATACAGAGATCCTGGATAAAAACCTGCTAGCCTCTGCCAGAAAGCTTAAACTGGAGAGGAAGTTTGTCTTTCAGCTGGACAACGACCCAAAGCACACTGCCAGTGTAACCATGGAGTGGTTTCAAATGAGGAAAAGTGATGTTCTGAAGTGGCCCAGTCAGAGTTCTGACTTTAATGCAATCAAACACCACCATTCCAGCTAACCTGACACAGCTTGAATAATTTTGCAAGGAGCAATGGGTAAATGGCGAAGGCATTGTGCAAAGCTAATGGAGACTTATCCAAACAGACGACTGGCTGTAATAACTGTGAGAGGTGCTTCAACTAAGTGCTGAGCAAAGGAGATGAATACTTTTAAACTGCTGACATTTCTGTTTTTGTATTTTTGGTTTTACATGCTTTCCCCTTTTTGGAGCTCCACTGCATGAAAAAAGGAGCATGTGCTTCACAAATAAAAATTCTCAGTTAAACTGATCGAAGTACCTAGTTGTAATGCTCATTTATGTGAACAAAGTGTTGGAGAGTTGAATACTTTTACAAGGCACTGTACATCAATGTATTGAGCACAGGAGTTGGGATGTTATGTTGAAGCTGTCTGAGATGTTAGTAAGGCCTAGTTCGGAGTATTGTGTGCAGGCTTGATCACCTACCTACAGGAAAGATGCCAATAAGATTGAAAGGGTGCAGAGAAAATTTACAAGGATGTTGCCAGGACTCAAAAACCTAAGTTATAGGGAAAACTTGAATAGGTTAGGACTTCATTCCCTAGAATGTAGGAGATTGAGGGGAGATTTGACAGAGGTATACAAAATAATGAGGGGTAAATGCAAACAGGCTTTTTCCACTGAGATTGTGTGAGACTAGAATTAAAGTCATTGGGGACTCTTTTGGGGCAGACGTAACCTGTACAAAAAGGACAGGTTGCACTTGAAAATGAGGGGGACCATATCCTGGCAGGGAGGTTTGTTAACGTTATTGGGGAGAGTTTAAACTAGAATTGCTGGGGGGTGGAAATTAAACTGAAGAGACGGAGGAAGGGGCGGTTGGCTCACAAATAGAGAAAGCTTGTAGACAGTGTGAGAGGGAGGATAGGCAGGTGATGGAGAAGGAACGTGCTCAGACCAATGGATTGAGATGTGTCTATTATAATGCAAGGGGTTATTATGAACAAAGCGGATGAGCTTAGAGCCTGGATCAGTACTTAGAGCTATGATGTTGTGTCCACTACAGAGACTTGAATGACTCAGGGGCAGGAATGGCTTTAGATGTTTCAGGAAGGACAGGGAGGGAGACAAAAGAGGTGGGGGTGTGGCACTGCTGATCAGAGGTAGTATCACGGCTGCAGAAAAGAAGTGTAAGGGGGTTTCTTCTTTTTCTTTGTTACTGCGTATGTTAATCAAAATGGCTTCTTTGTTTTGTTAAAAGTAGGAATGCTTCTTTGTTATGATAAGTGCTTTCTCTCACAGCTTGTTTGGTTTAAAATTTACTGATAACGGGAATAGTATTCATTTGTTAACCAATTGGGATTGATGTTATTCTCTCTTCTGGGTCTGTAAGCTATTGTTGGCGGGCATTTGGGGAGTCGGCGCGAGGGGGTGAGAGAGAGAGTTGTGATGCTGTAAGCTGGGCAACGGAACGGACCCCGAGTGGGGGGGTCCGAGGCCAGGATTTTCGGTGAGGAAAGGAGACAAAGACAAATGTGCAGGGGTGCTTGGTTGATCACTTCGGGTGATCCTGAGCTACAAGTCGAGGATGTCTGAGGGGATCGAATGGTGGTCAGAAGACTTCGTTAATTGAGCTCCAACGGTTGTGCACAATGTGGTTTGGACTTTGATAAGTTTTGGCGCCTTTTCTTTATTTTCTTTTCCTTCATATATACTGTATCGTTATTAATCCCTTAGTTCTAGCAAGATCTATAAAGTGTAATCGTTTAATCGCTTATGGAGTACTGTCTGTTATTTGGCGAGGCGGGGACATCACACAGCATCCACACAGGCTGATTATCCAGTTTTGCGGGGCCAAAGGCTGCTCCCCCAGACGGAAACGAGCTGAGCGAGCCTAAGGCGTGCCAAGGGGCTACAGGAGGAAGTCATGGAGGGATTGTCCACTGAGTCTCTGTGGGTGGAAGTCAGAAAAAGGAAGGGGTCAATAACTCTACTGGGTGTTTTTTAAAGACCACCTAGTAGTAACAGGGACATAGATAGATAGATAGATACTTTATTCATCCCCATGGGGAAATTCAACTTTTTTTCCAATGTCCCATACACTTGTTGTAGCAAAACTAATTACATACAATACTTAACTCAGTAAAAAATATGATATGCATCTAAATCACTATCTCAAAAAGCATTAATAATAGCTTTTAAAAAGTTCTTAAGTCCTGGCGGTAGAATTGTAAAGCCTAATGGCATTGGGGAGTATTGACCTCTTCATCCTGTCTGAGGAGCATTGTATCGATAGTAACCTGTCGCTGAAACTGCTTCTCTGTCTCTGGATGGTGCTATGTAGAGGATGTTCAGAGTTATCCATAATTGACCGTAGCCTACTCAGCACCCTTCGCTCAGCTACCGATGTTAAACTCTCCAGTACTTTGCCCACGACAGAGCCCGCCTTCCTTACCAGCTTATTAAGACATGAGGCGTCCCTCTTCTTAATGCTTCCTCCCCAACACGCCACCACAAAGAAGAGGGCGCTCTCCACAACTGACCTATAGAACATCTTCAGCATCTCACTACAGACATTGAATGACGCCAACCTTCTTAGGAAGTACAGTCGACTCTGTGCCTTCCTGCACAAGGCATCTGTGTTGGCAGTCCAGTCTAGCTTCTCGTCTAACTGTACTCCCAGATACTTGTAGGTCTTAACCTGCTCCACACATTCTCCATTAATGATCACTGGCTCCATATGAGGCCTAGATCTCCTAAAGTCCACCACCATCTCCTTGGTCTTGGTGATATTGAGACGCAGGTAGTTTGAGTTGCACCATATCACAAAGTCCTGTATCAGTTTCCTATACTCCTATACATTGAGGAGCAGATAGGTAGACAGATTCTGGAACAGTGCAGTAATAACAGAGTTGTTGTAATGAGGGATTTTAATTTCCCCAATATTGATTGGCATCTCCCTAGAGTGAGGGATAAAGATGGGGTGGAGTTTGTTAGGTGTGTTCAGGAAGATTTCCTGATGCTGTATGTAAATAAGCCTACAAGAGGAGAGGCTGTACTAGGGAAATGAACCTGGTCAGGTGTCAGGTCTCTCAGTGGGAGAGCATTTTGGAGATAGTGATCACAATTCTATCTCCTTTACCATGGCATTGGAGAGGGATAGGAACAGACAAGTTAGGAAAGCATTTAATTGGAGTAAGGGGAAAATATGAAGCTACCATCAAGAACTTGGAAGCATAAATTGGGAACAGATGTTCTCAGGGAAATGTACAGCAGAAATGTGGCAAATGTTCAGGGGATATTTACGTGGAGTTCTGCACAGGTACGTTCCAGTGAGACAGGGAAAGGATGGTAGCGTGCAGGAACTGTGGTGTACAAAGGCAGTTGCAAATCCAGTCAAGAAGAAAAGAAAAACTTAAGAAAGGTTCAAAAAACTAGGTAATGATAGAGATCTAAAAAATTATAAGGCTAGCCGGAAGGAGCTTAGAATGAAATTAAGAAAGCCGGAAGGGGCCATGAGAAGGCCTTGGTGAGCAGGATTAAGAAAAACCCCAAGGCATTCTACAAGTATGTGAAGAACAAGAAGATAAGATGTGAGAGAATGGGACGAATCAAGTGTGATGGTGGAATTGTATGGAACCAGAGGGGTAGCAGAGGTACTTAATGACTACTTCGCTTCAGTATTCACTATGGAAAAGGATCCTGGCAATTGTAGGGATGACTTACAGCAGACTGAAGAGCTTGAGCATATAGACATTAAGAAAGAGGATGTGCTGAAGCTTTTGGAAAGCATCAAGTTAGATAAGCTTCCTTGACCGGACGAGATATTCTCCAGGCTACTGTGGGAAGCAAGGGAGGAGATTTCTGAGCCTCTGGTGATGATCTTTGCATCACCAATGGGGACAGGAGAGGTTCCAGAGAATTGATGGGTTGCAGGTGTTGTTCCCTTACTCAAGAAAGGGAGTAGAAATAGCCCAGGAAATTATAGACCAGTGAGTTTTACTTCAGTGGTTGGTAAGTTGATGAAGATGATCTTGAGAGGCATGATTTATAAATATTTGGAGAGGAATAGTCAGCATGGCTTTGTCAAAGGCAGGTCGTTCCTTACGAGCTTGAATTAATTTTTTGAGGATTTAACTAAACACATTGATGAAGGTAGAGCAGTAGATTTAGTGCATATGGATCTCAGCAAGGCATTTGATAAGGTATCCATGCAAGGATTATTGAGAAAGTAAGGAGGCATGGGATCCAAGGGAACATTGCTTTGTGGATTCAGAACTATCTTGCACATGGAAGGCAAAGAGTGGTTGTAGATGGGTCATATTCTGCATGGAAGTTGGTGACCAGTTGTGTGCCTCAGGGATCTGTTCTAGGACCCATTCTCTTTGTAATTTTTATAAATGACCTGGATGAGGAAGTGGAGGAATGGGTTAGTAAATTTGCTGATGACACAAAGGTTGGGGGTGTTATGGATAGTGTGGAGGGCTGTCAGAGGGACATTGATAGGATGCAAAACTGGGCTGAGAAGTGGCACATGGAGTTCAACCCAGATAAGTGTGATGTGGTTCATTTTGTTAGATCAAATATGATGGCAGAATATACAAAGTAGTATTAATGGTGAGACTCTTGGCAGTGTGGAAGATCAGAGGGATTTTGGGGTCCGAGTCACAGGACATTCAAAGCTGCTGTGCAGGTTGACAGTGTTGTTAAGAAGGCACACGGTCTATTGGCCTTCATCAACCGTGGGATTGAGTTCAAGAGCCGAGAGGTAATGTTGCAGCTATATCGGACCCTGGAAAGACCCCACTTGGAATACTCTGCTCAGTTCTGGTCACCTCACTACAAGAGGGATGTGGAAGCCATAGAAAGGGTGCAGAGGGAATTTATAAGGATGCTGCCTGGATTGGGGAGCATGCCTTATGAGGATAGGTTGTCAGAGGCTTTTTCCCAGGGCTGAAAAAGCTAACACGAGAGGACACAGTTTTAAGGTGCTGGGGAGTTGGTACAGAGGAGACGTCAGGGGTAAGTTTTTTTTTTACGCAGAGAGTGGTGAGTGTGTGGAATGGGCTGTCAGTGACGATGATAGAAGCAGCTATAGTAGGGTCCTTTAAGAGACTCCTGGATAGGTACATGGGCTATGTGTAACTTGAGGTAATTTCTAAAGTAAGCACATGCTCGGCACAACATTGTGGGCCAAAGGGCCTGTATTGTGCTGTAGGTTTTCTGTGTTTCTATGTTTTCTAAAGGTTCTAGTTAAAGGTGAATTCCCAGTAAACAGCTTCTCAGCCATCAGCAGATTCTTCCTCTGAATTAGCCACTGATTAAGTGTGGTCCAACATGGACCAGAGCAGATTTATAGTAGCTCTCTTGGGAGAACATCTGTCTGAATACTCATAGCAGATAAGTCTTACCACTAAGATCCCTTCTCCATCTACTACTCCCTCTTTCAACAGCTTCCCATGCTCTGCTTAATTACCCTGTTGTGTTGTATTGCAAGTGCAAGGTCTACTTTCGCCTTCATGTCTGGAAACAACGATGAGGAATTAAGCTGCAATTTCCACTGTGTATGCTGTTCCAGACTTAGAAACACTGAGTAATTCCTTGGCATCAGTATTACTCGTGAATTCCTTACTTCTGTGGGAGATGCTTCAAGCAGCTTCATTTCCATCAGCTGTAATAAAATGCTAGAATTTAATGATGATAGTCACTGATATTCAGTTTCTTCATGAAACAGATTCTTTAATGTAGATGGAAGAACATCCAATAAAATAAGACAGCGTATGAACAATTACTGCTTCGTTTAATTGTAAGGTAAAATTAATTGTGATTGAACTTACTTTACCTGATAGAAGATACATTCACACATCTTCAAAAGAATGGTTTATTTCCGTTGACAGGGACAAGATGGCTTCTAATTGTCTGTCAGTATTTCTGACCACTTGGTGCTGAAAATGCCGTCAAACACAGCACTGTCTGGAACTGGCTGCCTCATAGTTACGCTTTTCCAGTGTTCTACCTTCCTCCTTTCTCAGCCAGTAGGGATCAAAGATAATGACAAAATAAATGATCTTAAGTCTTATTCTATTAACAAAATGAAAAAAAAAACTGCTTCAGTCCCAGAGGGTAATCAACATTCATTAACCTTTTAATTATTTTTGTCTATAAAAAATCATAAATGGAAGCTGAAGTTGCTGCTTATGAACCATTGAAGCTTCAATTAACCAATTCTGTCCCCATATCTTGTGTTATTACCTCCTTCACCCTCCGGATCAATCTAATCTTGAATTTCAGTGTGATTTCTACCATGACCATTACCCTGGAAATGAGGTCCAGAGCCTTAAAACACTTCCACAACATATGTATAATACCTCTCTTGTATAATCTTTTATTCATAACCTCTCACTCAAGTGCCTCAGCAGTTGAAAATAATGCTCCAAATGCTCCGTCCTATCCTCTGCTATTAATTTATTATTTTCACATAATCCTCCATGATTGGATATGTTTGAATAAAAATCATCGCTTTTACTTCTTTCTTTTCTTGACAAGAAATCATGGATGAGATTTTAATGATGGATCCACCACGACCCAAGTTTCATGCAGGAAACTTATCATTCAAAAATATCATGACTCTGACCCCCTTTTTGTCTTTCTCACTTTAATACTGTTCCTCAACTCCAACAAACTTTCCAACCATTCTGTTGAAACTCTGGTTTCTCTTTCCAGAGATGCTGCCTGTCTAGTTGCGCAGATTGAAACATTGAAACGTTCCCCATTAAAAGCAAGGAATTCTTGTCAAGAACCATTCAAAGTGGAGAAGAAGCATTCAAGAAGACTTGTGTGCCTCTCTCTGACAAAACCACAAAGAAACTGTCGGCAAACACCAAAAGGTGCACGTAGCATTTCAAGTCCCCTTCACTTGCCTCAAACACATGTGGCAGAGAAAGCTCATCCCCCATAGCTCTTGCCACCACAGAATACACAGAAGCAGCTAAACTTGCGTGGAAGATGAATACCTTTCCATGGCAGAGTATCATTTAATTCTCATTCTCAACGTCTGTCCATGATGCTTGTTAATTCATTCCAGACAGAAGTAGCTTCCTCATTTCCTTGTTCCCAGTGAAAAGTAATTAATATTTCTTGCTGTCTCTCGATAATAATCAAAAAGAACAGATTGCTGTCTTCACAAGCTTCCACACATTTTCCCCCCATTACAATTTGCCTAATTAAAACCAGCAGGTACTATGGTAAGTCCCACTACTGCCAGTAATAGAGGTAGGCATCAGTGGAATAAAATAGTACTTTTGGGGTTCAGTGCAATTAGACCTAGCTCTGAGCTAAACTTTCTTTTTCATACCAATGATAAACCACCCTCTTTAGAAAAAAAGTACAATGCGTTGAAACAAATCACATCCCTTCCACTTGCTTTGGAAGTAAAGATCTAGAGCAATATAGCTGCCTGACTTGCTTTCATACTACCAAACAAAGCAAGATCAGAAGGTGAAAATTCAAAACCACTTATTACTTGATATCCATTCAAGCTCAGATATTTCTACACTTTTGCTATAAGAGTTAATTGGAAGAGAACGGACACCATAGTTCATCTTTCTTTTCGAAGGACTCCAAGGCTCTGTGTATTGCCTTACTGGTTAATGCTAAACCCAGTTTCCCCCCCATTTTTCAAGGCTTAGTATCACATTAAACTGTGCACTCACTTCCTGAACCTTTTGCACTCAGTGAAAACTTTCTCCCTATTAGAAACTAATTACCTAGAGTATGCTGGTCACAAGATATGTTTTCTCCTTTAATGCATCCTGACCGTTTTTCAGAAATGTATAAATGGAATCGGCGTTTATAAACAGAAAATTTAATTGAAAGGAAATAAAACTCTGAACACTTTTATAGCAATTGAAGAAATGCTGGTGAGTCAGTTAACCCATTCTACTTCAATACAAATTCAAAAAGATGTAAAATGCCAATTCTGGACACATTCACAATTTATTCAGTCATCCACAATATTTAACCAATTAATCTGTGTGCATATGAAATATTCAGCACTGGGGTTATTCTACCAATTGTGGTGGTACACAGGAAGTACTCATATGTTTCAAACATGGAACAGATCATTGTTATAAGTATCTTTTCTACATAAATTACATCTATAACACACAGACTCACAGAGAGATGGTCACGGACGGGCACGAAGAAAAACTAACCGAAGCAGAGTGGCATGGGAGTGCAATGCAGGTGTCACAAAGCAATGCTGTGACCACCAGCACAGTAGTAATCAGATAAGGCTACCTGTCTCTGCTGTGGTTACAGCATAAACTTAAACATTGCTGTGGGCAATTAAACAATGTTTTCTCCCATATCTGCAGATTTCTACACCAAAATGGCAGAAACAGATGTCTTTATGAAATTCAACCATCTCATGCCCGTGCTCAGCTTACTGTAGACCAGGGGTGTCAAACTCATTTTAGGTCACAGGCCGGATTGAGCAAAATGCAGCTTCATGCGGGCCGGATCAGTCGGACGCGTGCGAACGCAGCTTTCTTTGCCTCCGTTTTTTCAGCCTGCTCTCATGTGTCTCAGTCTCTGCTATAACTACAAAGTGTTTCACTTTACAAATTCCGTTTCTTATGAAGAAGACTGCCGAGCAAGACTGCCGAATAAACACTAAAACCCTGAAAACCTGGTACCTGAATAAACTCAGCATTAGCCATATCATACGCCATAGGCGCTTCGATTACTGGGGCCAGCTTTAATAGTAATTAGATATTATCTCGCGGGCCAAAGATAATTCCACCGCGGGCCAAATCCGGCCTGCGGGCCTTGAGTTTGACATATGTGCTGTAGACAAAGCAATCCAATGCAGCATCAAAATTAATAATCACAAGGTGCTGTACTCATATCCCAGGACTATTATATGAGGTGAAACTATCATCAAAATAAAAATCTAGGTAAAAATTGACAAAATAGTGACAATAAAATTGATGAAAACAGAGCAGTGGGTTCCGGTGACATCATCGTCGAGAATGGCAGCTTAAGTCACTAGCTCCTCCGGAAAAGCGCGTATTAAGCCCCGTTATTCCATCAAATATAATATTTTTTGAAAAATATTTGAACTGAAAAAAGGGGCAAGAATGGGGAAAATGAACAGAAATTTAAAAAGTGACTCTGCGGAGCCTGGGTCCGAGAGGAGTGCAGCGAGCGGCTCTCCGACCCGACCGCGTGTTAGCGAGGTGGCTGCTGGGCCTCGTTCAGTCGAAGCAGCGAATATGTTTGAAATCCTGAAAGAAATAATGGAGGTCCAGAAAGAAATAAAGCAGCAGCTCTGGGATATTAAGGCAGAGCTCGCCAGCGTTAATCAAAAAAATAGCGGTGGCAGAGACTCTAATCGAGAAGGTGGAAGATCGCGTTCAAAACGTGGAACGGATACTGAGCAAGACAATAAAAATAATACATCACCAAGAAGGTAAACTGCTTGATCTGGAGGGAAGATCACGGCGGAAAAATATCAGAATCTACAACGTTCCCGAAGGAGCGAAGGGCTCGTCTATGACGGAGTTTGTCGAAAAGTTACTGTGGGACACGCTGGATCTTCCCTCAACTATGGAGTTGGAAGTCGAAAGAGCGCACCGTGCATTGGTTCCGAAACCTACCCAGGATAGAAAGCCACACTCTATAATAATTAAATTCCTTCGGTACAGCACCAAGACGCAGATTCTACAAAGGGCCTGGGGTAAGAAGAGAGTGTTTTTCGACGATAAATTAATATATTTCAACCAAGGTTACCCCCCCCCCCCCCGCGGTCCTGCAGAAACGCAAAGAATACTCTGTAGTAAAGCAAGTACTAAAGCAAAATACGATTAGATTTCAAACTCCGTACCCTGCTAAACTTCGATTGTTTTATGACAACGGGATGCGGTTGTACCAGACTGTGGAAGAGGCGACTACAGACATGAAGGCCAGAGGTTTGCCCGTCAGTGTCACCAAAATGAGGGAAAGCCTGACTGAGGAACTGTCCCGCTCCGCTTGGGAAATAGTGCGAGAACCGAGAAGGCAGGAGACGGGAGGAGGCCGAGAGAAATACATCAGGAAGAGACCGGGAGTTTCCCAAAGACAGTCCTCACCCCCTTCAGAAGAGCCATAAGGTTTAGCTAACTTTAAAAATGTTGAGAAGCTAAATGAAAGCAAAAGTACACGGTGATATACCTATCTCGAGAAATACTTATTATAATGTGGATTTTATATTACTTAGTTGCTATTCTTTATTCGCTCACTTACTCCTTTATCCCCACCAAAATGAGAATATATATGTGTGTAAAGTGTGCGTGTGTGTGGGTGTGTGTGTGTGTATATATAGGAGTACACAGGGAAATCTTTTCTGTGTAATGGATTTGTTTACTGACTTTTATGAATACTGCATTGGGGGCCCTCAACTCACAAGTAGGAAGGGGTTATCCCCCACAGCTAGACATTTCCTCTAGCTCAACGCAGGGTCATCTACTAGTGACCTCAGCCTTGGAATTACACGTTTGTTGCCATTTTTGTTATTATCTGTGTTTCTTGGTTTGTATTTGTTCAGGGAGTAGATCGATTAAGTTTTATTCTAATTTCAATGGTACATTGACAGATAAATACAGATGGCTAAGGACAAGATAAAATTCATTTCTTTTAATGTCAATGGGCTATTAAATCCAATCAAACGTAAGAGAATTTTACCCAATTTGGAGCAATATCATATGTGTGAGACCTGAGTGGTGGCAATGAGTTCAGTGGTCTCATGGCCTGGAGGAAGAAGCTATTTCTCATTATATCAGTTCTTGCCCTAATATTACAGCATCTCCTGCCTGATCAGTGATTGTTGGATGGGAGGGATCATTGACAATGCAATGTCATTATTTGTTTTGAGAGGAGTACAAAATAAAATCAAGGATACAATGCTGGGGCTATATAAAGCATTGGTTACACTGCACCTGGGATATTGTGAGCAGTTTTGAAACCCTCATCTTGGAAAAAGATGCACTGCCATTGGGGAGTGTCCAGAGGAAGTTCACAAGAATTATCCCAGAAATGAAAGGATTAACGTATGAGGAGCACTTGATGACTCTAGGCCTGTACTCACGGAAGATTGAAAGAATGAAGTGGGGGAATCTCATTGAAACTTTTTAAATATTGAAAGGCCTAGACAAAGACAATATGGAGAGGATATTTGCTGTAGCGGAGGAGTCTAGAGTGTACAGCCTCGGACCAGAAGGATGTCCCTTTAGAACAGAGATGATCAGGAATTTCTTGCCAAAGGGTGGTGAATCTATGGAATGTATTGCCACAGACCGCTGTGGAGGCTAAGTCATTGAGTATATTTAAAGCAGAGTTTGATAGATTCTTGATTAGTAAGGGTGTTAAAGGCTATCAAGAGATGGCAGGAAAATGGGGTTGAGAAGGATAATAAATCACCAATGGAAAAGGAGATTTGATGGGTCAAATGGTGCAGTTCTGCTCATATGGTATGTCTTATGGTCTTATCTCAAAATGCCAGGGACCTGAGACCTTGCACATTCTCAATATCATTCCTCAATCTCTGACATTCCAGAGAAAGGAATCCAACTTTATCCAACCTCGTCATAGCTAATACTCTCTTATCAAGTCAACATCTTGGTAAAACTCTTCTGCACCCTCTCTAAAGACTCCAATTCATTCCTGTAATGCTATAACCAGAAGTCCACACAATGCACCAAATGTAGCCTAACAAAGTATTGTACAAAGTATGATGTCCCAAATTTTATACCTAGCATTCCGACTAATGAAGGCAAGTGTGCTGTTTGCTTTCTTTACCTACTCATGTTGCCAGATTTAGAGAGATATAGATTTGCAACCCAAGGTCCCCCTGTATATCAATGATCCTAAAGGTCCTACCATTTACGGTATACTTTCCTCTTGAATTTGAATTTCCAGGAACTTACACGGTATGGATTAAACTCTGTTTGCCTTTTCTCTGCCCACATTTCCATCGGGTCTCATTCTACTGAATCTTTTGACAACCTTCCTTGTAATTCCACCAATTTTATAGATTCCAGTACTGATTACTGCAGAACACAACAGGTCATTTACCTCCACCACTACTTTGTGTGTTCTATGGTCAAGACTGGCCACTGTTATCATTCTTCCTCATGGGAACATAATATTCCCCAACTCTGATCAGCTAGTCTTTGACCTACCTTGCTATACATCAAAGCCAACTGTAGTGTCATTGATATGACTGCTGCTATCATTTTCTCCTGAGAGGTCATTCCCCACCCCTACAATATTTCCAAAGCAGTAAGCTTGTTTGAAACGGAAACAGCTATTGGAGAATTCTGCACGACTGCCTACCCTTCCTAGCAGTTATCCAACATATCTAGCTGAAGTTGCCATCACCTCCATGAAACTCCTATCTATAACACTCTATGCCTCCTGCATGCTCTTTAGCGAGTCCATCTGCCACTCCAGTTGGTCCATGCGGTCTGAGAGGAGCTACAGCTGGACATATTTCTGGCTGACACAGTTTTGACAGGGACACCTGAACTCTCTCTGATCTCCTACATCTCATAGGCAGAGAAGACTACTCCACTGACTGGTGGAATCAAAAGGAAAAGGAAATACCTTGCCTTATTGTGACTTTGTTAATTTTGAGTGATGACAAACATTTCAGCAAATATCTTAATTTCATCTGTTTCTTTTGTGGACAGATACAATAGGTGCAGAGGTTCATTACCTCTGTTATACCCTCTGCCTCATCAATGAATTTCTCTTTATTTCTCGGTAATCAACATGGCCATTCTTTTTTGTTTGTTTATAGAAGTTTTATATCACTTTTAGGTTGATACACATCTTTTTACACTTCTTCTTATATTACTTTTTAATTCCCTCACCACTCTTCAAATGCTTTTTCTGTACCAAACCTTAAAATTATATTTTTCCTTTTTCATTATATCATTCTATTCTCAATCAAATAACTTTCATTTGCCTTTATTCTTTAAATACATTGAATCTACATTTAAAAGGGTATAAATTGAAAAAGAATGAAGAATTTCAATGAGCTTCACTTAAGATCCCGAAGTGTATTTTTATAGATCTGCAGGAATCTTAAATAAATGACATGAGCTTTCTATTTTAACCATTTATCATAGACATAGGAGCAAATTAGGTCATTCGACCCATCAAGTCTATTCCACCATTCCATCATGGCTGATTTACCCATCTCAACCCTATTCTCTTACCTTCACCCTAGTCGTGGAGTTGTTCAGCATGGGAACAGGTCTTTGAGCCCATTGCATTTAAGTCAACCATCATGCCTATAATATAGTAATCTCACTTGCCCCCATTAATTCCAAATCCCTCTATGCACTGTTCATTGAAGTACCTGTCCAGAAGCCTTCTAAATGTTATTTACCGTACTTGCTTCCACCATTTCCTATTTCAACTCATTTCAGACACCAACTATCTTTGTATGAAACTCTGTTTCTGCACTATTTATGCCTCTCATAATTCCAAGTACCTGGATCATGTCACTTCCTCAGCTTCCTGTGCTTTAGTGAAACCATACACCACCTCATCCAATTTCCCTCCAACTTGGGCACTCCAAACCAGCAACAACCTTGTGAAATCATCCTGCACCCTGTCAGGTTTAATCACTTCTTTGTTATAGTATCTTTGTTAGAGCTGCCCTCCTCCTCCTCCAGAAGCCGGGCAAATCAAACAGTTTAGAGTAGCAGAGCAGGAGTAGTTCAAAGGAAATAGATCAATGCTCCATCTCTGTTCATTGAGTTCTTGCTGGGGAGTTCTGATGGAAATTATGAATAACCACTTGTTGAAAGCTTATTTATGTGAAATCACCCAAGCTTGATATATTGGGAAACTAGGATGCAAATGAAGATGATCCAACAAGTTACTAGATTGAGCTTATCTTGGCACACAGATGACAGAATAAAAAAATATTTATTTTAGAAAATAGAAATATATCTACTGAGATTCACCTTGCTGTTTTGGCATATTGATATCTGTTTTTGCGTGCTGAGATTTAATTACAGTGGTAAGCCTGGAGATTTTCTTCTGAAATATTCTTCCTATGAAAATTAAATGGAATCTATTGTTCAACAAGTAGCAATTAAACTGTGGAGTAGGTTTCTCTTCTGATGTAAATCTTTCCACATTGCCGGAAAAATAGATTTATCAGCCATCTGACATTTTTAAATGTTTTATGATTCAAGTTTTTAAGGTATCCAGAGTATTTAGTGTAAAAATATATTTTAAATTTCAAACTATAATATTTTTTCTTAAACATACACACATTTACTGTTTTAATAATTGCAGGAAGCTAATAGACAAGAAGCTTGGTTTCAGCTGACAGGTTGTTCATTTAAACATTTTACAAAGTCTCAGAGCACATCTCCAGTTAAGTTTTAACTCCGAACTACATTATTTCCCAAGGCTCCTGTGAGCTGACAACCAAAGAGAATGCATTCTGTAGCTTGAGGGAAAAAGTCTATTTGTAGCACTGCTTGGAGCTTTCCCAGCCCACCAAGAGTGCTGTATCTCCAGCCACCTGCCTGTCTGATCAGCAGCACCATAATCAGATACCACAGCCCTGCACCATCTCCAGCAAACTGATTCCTCTTCCCATCCCAAGATTACAATATCCCTGTAGCAACAATCCAGCTAGTCCAAACTCTCTCTTACCTCAATCTTTTTGATCCCTCCCTCTAATCTATACTCCCTGCCTGCTCCCATCTCTTTCCCAATTATTATGGTTTCCCCTCGACCTCACCAAACTCACTTTCAGACCTTTCCAATCCCACCTACTGCCAAATCACCATTAGATCCCACACCAACACCATCATCACCACCAAATGTTGCATGCCTCTTCTCTCTTCTCCAGTTCCCTGCTCCAAACTTCTCAACAATATTCCTGATCCTCCATCAATATCACAGCCAAGAAACACTCACATGACCAGCATTATACTAATGGAAGAAGGAACTCAGCAACTTATTGGAGTATAACTTCTAACTGCCTGAAGACATTCACTCAAATGTTTTAGCAACAGCTTCTTCCCCTCTGCTATCAAATTTCTGAATGGATCATGAACAGCACCTCACTTTATGCTCCCTTTTAGGACTACGTATCTATTTTTATCTGCATTTCTAATTGTAACGCATGGTAATGTTTTATATATTCTGTTCTACTGCTGCCACGAAACATCAAATTTCACGACCTATGTCAGTGATAATAAACCTGATTTTGATTTTGATTCTGGAGCCAGATTTCTGCATTAATTGATGGAACAACAAAACAGGAGCAAGTTATGTGACCTTCTCTTTCCCCCACCCCAAGCTGCTCCACCATTCGAGAAGTTCATTCCTGATCTTCTGGCTCACCTTCACTCTCCTGCTTAATCTGTTTGTTCCCTAATTCTCCAAGATCCCTGGCTTCACTTGTCCTCAGCAATATTCCTTCTAAGGTGGCATATTTGCACGTGCACACACCTTTTGCTACTAGTGCACAAAGGAATTTAAACTGCACACAAAAGGTTGTCACCCTCTGCCTCCTTGGCATGTTAAGTATATTTCTAGATCGTACAAAATCACATTTCCTTTTCTGGTTTCTGATACGGATGGTGCTGACAACGTGGAGTTTACAATGATTTATCTGCAGATTTTAGAACTGGCTTATTTATACTGCTTTTATTGAAGAAATTATTCAGTGCATGCATGTTGTTGTCACTGGGCAAAAAATTGCACAGCACAAGACTTTTTGCGCATATTGGTCATTATGAATTAGAGAGAACATTGGTCCTCAGACTCAGTTACTTAACAATCTAGATTGTGGGATCAGTTCAGTGATGGGGCAAGTGAAGTTCAATCCCCACTGGTTCAAAAGTTGTTTTGGCTTAAAGTTTTTTCTACAATCTTAGTTATTCAGCAAGATTATTTTGTTAGCCTAGTTTAAATAAGCATTTGGGGCAAAGAAAACTTAGAAAGAGAGCCAATAGATTAATCAGCAGTTCAAATAATTCAAAATGAATGTATCCCCTTTTTTTTACAGAGGGGGACGTATTCTTTAGATTGTTGTTCATTCTTCTTACTCATAGCTAGCTTCCAATATTCATGACCGCTATTTAATATATTTTTCCCATTTCTAAGTTTCCTGATATTGGTTTTAATATTTAATTAAATGCAACCACTTTAATTTAGTTTAGTTTAATTTTCCTCACTCTTTTGTGAAATTAGAGAATAATCATGTTCCAGCTCTTGGCCAGAAGGATATTGGAAACACTTGTATTGTAAAGCTGCCTGGAGTGAGAAAATAATGGTGAAATATTGTGTACAGTGTGAGACTGACTGTGAAGGGAAACTTCTTGGTAACTGAGACCTACATTTATTGGCCACTTTTTTAAGTACAGTATATTTCCAGGAATTTCTGTGGTTAGTGTGAACATGGCAATGTTCAACCAGAAAAGATACATCAAGCTTCTTCACTGCATTCATGATATGACTTACACGTACTGTTGCTCCAAAACTCCTCTGCCTATCCATCAGCCAGAAACCTGCAGGAAAAGGCAATACACAGAAAATTTCAAAAACTGTGTTTATAGATTTTTCTTTCATCAAAATAATGAAGAAATTCCAGCATAATTCAATGACTGGATGCAAACGCTTCATTTTTGATCTGTCTGTTGTTGGCTGATCAAACACAAGATTGGATCCAGTTTGTCTGTGAATGTTTTACACCAATTCTACACCCACTGCAGAGTCATGAAAAGAAATGCTTGCTGATTTATAAATTCCCACTTATCTAGCTTATGCACTTGACACCTTTGGCATCTCCTACTTCTGGAATGGATTTAGAATTTCTGCTCATGTGCTCCGGAACTTGCAACAGGAACTCATGGAACAGGAGAATCACTCCAGCAATTTTTCCCCAGAAATTTCCGCCAGTGGTTAAATTGATAGGCAATTGCATATCAAAAGCAGCAGTTAAAATGAATTTAAAAATCATTTGGACACAACATATTTGTGCACAGAGAACCATATGTAAATTAGGGTGGAGAAGTAAATTCTCCCTTACACAGAATGAAAAATTCCATGACTTTCAAACTCCCTCAACAAGACATCTGTGTCCTGGTACATTCAATACTTAAAATGTTCAACCAGGGTATCATCCGGAAATAAATCATTCAATCGTACAAGGAAATGCTGAAAAGTTAGAGAAATTCATGGTATACAATTTATAGCCCTGTTGAGACAATATCTTCACTAGAGTCAGAGTCCAGTCTAGTCAGAGCTAAAGGTTATGCAGAGAAAGAGCAATAGGTTTTCATGTTCACAAGTCTAAATGAGGACAGCTCCAACAACAATCAAGAACAATGACACACTTTGTGGCAAAGCTGTCAGCATCTATCAGCCATGCTTACTCCCTCTACCCCATCTACAGAGTGTATCCCATCTACAAAACGCCTGATTACCCAGCACCTCCCAACCCATTGACCTCTATCACAAGACCAACAGGTGCACAGAGTCCTGCAAGTTACACATTATCTTGACTAAGAAATGTAATGCAGGTGCCTACGTTCAAACTGCTAATATGGATGAGACTGGAAAGGTGCAAGAGAGGTTCAGTATGAAGCGTTTTTGTTATGAAGGCAGTCTGAAGTTCTATTGACAATGCGTTTTAGTGAAGCCTAGATGGGGTAATTTAAAGAGGTTTATAGGGTGATATCGAGGCTAAGATTTTGTCTTTCTTAGATTGTTTTAGGTTTCAATCTAAAGAATATGAAGCCAAATCTTCCTTTAAATCTATGGAGATGGATTTGCCAGAAGCAATGAATGCCTGAAACAAGCTATCATCTCATGCAACGAATGAGAACTCCTGGCAAGAACTGGAACCATTTTTCATTGAAATAGAAATTACATCTAACAACCAGTATATTCTCCAAGGAATAAAGTGACAAAGTGATCTCCCATATTAATCATGATTGCTCAGATGAAAGAGAAAAATATCTTCCCCATCTCTTTCTCCTCAGATCTATTTTCTCTCCATTCTTTTTGTACCCAAAGCTCTGGAGAAGATGTTCAATTTACATTGTCAGACTAAGACGAGAGTGATATAATATTCTTGCCTCAAACAAGGGAAAATCTGCAGATGTTGGAAATCCAAGCAAAATGTTTTGGGCTAACATGTCAACTGTATTCTTTTCCTAGATGCTGCCTGGCCTGCTGAGTTCCTCCAGCATGTTGTGTGTGTGTTGTTAATAGTTTTGCCTTACCCCATTGAGGTTGTTAGAGCACATTCTGGACTTAGAGTGTAAAGCAACTAACTTCAGCAACCAGCATTCAGATCTGAATATGAACTGTAGATTAAATTTAAAATATAGCTCTGGACAATAGGTTCCTAGAGCTGTGAAAACAGCAGTTAATTCAAAGACTAGACAGTTGATTAACATTGTCTAGAGTGTGGGTGTGAAGAAGGAGGTGTGAAAGTTACATGTAATTCAAATGAAGCATTGTAGATACATCGTAAATATAGAACTCTCTAATCTTTAGCATACAAGATGTCATGTAATATTGGGTAAAACAGGCCTTTTCCTCCAAAAGGGTCTCAAAATTATGCCTGCTGTGTCTCATTTTGTCAAATAAAAGACTAGTTCATATTTACCAGCTGATCTATCTGGCTCCTACTCGCCATCTCAAATTCTGCCAACAACAATGTGTCATCAGCAAATTTATAGATGGTGTCTGTGCTGTGCTTAGCCACACAGTTGTGGGAGTAGATAAAGTAGAGCAGTGGGCTGAGCATGCATCCTTGCAGTGCACCAGTATTGATTGTCACCCGACCTTTACTTGCCAAGAAATATTTCACAAAATGGAGCAACAAAATGTGCAATGGGTTCCAATTAACTGTGACACATCAGAACCAGTACACTTTGGCCCAAGTAAAGAGCTACCTCAAATAGCCATAGTTTCATGGAGATAGTTAAAAAGGTATAAAAAAGACAAATTACTATTGTACTGAGCAACAAATGATGTATTTAAATGCAATGCAGAACAAATTAGAACACACCAATGCTATAACAGTGCTGTTAAAAAATTGTGTATTAGTTCCTAGTAGTTATCAACAGAGGAATTCATCCACTGTACGATGCTATGTAAAGGGTATTCAGGGAGGGGTCGCACTCTGGTGAAGGGGCTTTTCATGTCCATTCTGGGACAGCTCATTCACCTTTGGTCCCCACCAGACACTCAGCCCTCACTTGTGGCTCCAAGTAGCAGTTTGCATGTGACAGCAGCCACACCCGGTGCACTGCTCCGACAGGCAGGCTAAACCAGGCAAGGGTAGCCGGTGCACCCATACCTTGGTGAAATAGGGACATACCTGTCCTAGCATGTGAACTCAGCTCTGGTGGACTGGGCAGGTGAGAGTAATAGTGAAGTCACATGGCCAAGAAGGCAGTTCTGCAATGCTCCCTGGAGAACAAAGAACAAAGGGCTTGATAAAGTGCAGAAGAAATCATGGCTATCCACAGCGACCAAGGAAGATGGCAGTTTTTGATGACTAGTTGTACCACTGGACCCAGACTTCTGAGGTCAGGAGAGTGGAACTGCCTCAGTGCAACAGGATTTCCACTGTGAAAACTCCCCTGCATAGATTTCACTTTGATCATCAGATACGACAGACATGCTGTGCTCTTCTGCTTGACCATAAATGAACAAAAATAGTGTGGACACTTAGTGCCAATAATGGACTGCCTTCATACAATGCTTTCGATGATTACATCATCCAAATCTTCAAAAAGGAATCCCGGCCATTTTCTCAACTAGTTTTTTTTTTAAAAGAGTTGTGCCAAATAAGCCACTGCCTCGATTAACTGGTGGACAAATTAACCAGAATCCTCTGTATTTCAATTTTCAAGAATTATTCTAGTGACCTAATCTTTCATAAATACTTCGTTGAATGTCTTCTGGAAGTCCAAATACGATACATTTAATGGTCCCATCTTTTTCACCCTGGTTATGGTTTCCTCAGAAAAATTCCAATAAATCTGTCACACGAGTTCCTCTTCACAAAGTCTTGCACTCAATTTGATTAAATTATGATTTTCCAAATGTGCTGATATCATTACATGAATAATTGATTATAATAGTTTCCAACAATTGATGATAAATTATTCAGTATATGGTTACCTGCTTACTGTGCCCACTCCTATTTTCAATAGGGCTCCTCCACATGCAGTTTTTCAGTCCTCCTTTAGCTTTTAAGTATATAAGGTGATTTGGAAAATTGCGAACAATATACCCAACATCTCAGCAGACACTTTTTTCATATCCAAGGATGCAAGCCACTGGGTCAGTGAACTTATTAATCATTAGCCGCATTAGTTTGACTAATATTAATACTTTAGTGATTGTTATGACATTTAATTCCTTCTGCCATTATTTAATGTTAATGGATGTTCAAGTAACTTCTGCTAGAAACAAAGAAAACCTACAGCACAATACAGGCACTTTGGCCCACAAAGCCGTGGCGAACATGTCCTTACCTGAGAAATTACCTAGGGTTACCCATAGCCCTCTATTTTTCTGAGCTCCATGTACCTGTCCCAGAGTCTCTTAAAAGACCCTATCATATCCGCCTCCACCACTGTCACTGGCAGCCCATTCCATGCACTCACCATTCTCAGTGTAAAAAACTTACCCCTGACATCTCCTCTGTACCTGCTTCCAAGGACCTTAAAACTGCGCCCTCTCGTGTTAGCCATTTCAGCCCTGGGAAAAAGTCTCTGACTATCCACACGATCAATGGCTCTCATCATCTTATACTCCTCTATCAGGTCACCTGAGGAGGGCTAAGGCACTGGTGACCCCTGTTTCCATCCAAGGGGTCACTGTGGACCTGGTGGAGGATGACAGATACCTGGGGATACGAATTGACGATAAACTGGACTGGTCAAAGAACACTGAGGCTGTCTATAAGAAGGGTCAGAGCCGTCTCTATTTCCTGAGGAGACTGAGGTCCTTTAACATCTGCCGGACGATGCTGAGGATGTTCTACGAGTCTGTGGTGGCCAGTGCTATCATGTTTGCTGTTGTGTGTTGGGGCAGCAGGCTGAGGGTAGCAGACACCAACAGAATCAACAAACTCATTCGTAAGGCCAGTGATGTTGGGGGGGGTGGAACTGGACTCTCTGACGGTGATGTCTGAAAAGAGGATGCTGTCCAAGTTGCATGCCATCTTGGACAATGACTCCCATCCACTCCATAATGTACTGGTTAGGCACAAGAGTACATTCAGCCAGAGACTCATTCCACCGAGATGTAACACTGAGCGTCATAGGAAGTCATTCCTACCTGTGGCCATCAAACTTTACAACTCCTCCCTCGGAATGTCAGACACCCTGAGCCAATAGGCTGGTCCTGGACTTATTTCCACTTGGTATGATTAACTTATTATTATTTATTTATGGTTTTATATTGCTATATTTCTTCACTATTCTTGGTGTGGCTGTAACAAAACTCAATTTCCCTCGGGATCAATAAAGTATGTCTGTCTGTCTTCATCACTCCAAGGAAAAAAGGCTGAGTTCACTCAACCTATTCTCATAAGGCATGCTCCCCAACCCAGGCAACGTCCTTGTAAATCTCCTCTGCACCCTTTCTATGGCTTCCACATCCTTCCTATAGTGAGGCGACCAGAACTGAGCACAGTACTCCACGTGGGATCTGACCAGGGTCCTATATAGCTGTAACATTATCTCTCAGCTCCTAAGCTCAATCCCAAGACTGATGAAGGCCAATGTACCATATGCTTTCTTAACCATAGAGTCAATCTCTGCAGCAGCCTTGAATGTCCTATGGACTCGGACCCCAAGGTTCCGCTGATCCTCCACACTGCCAAGAGTCTTACCATTAATACTATATTCTGTCATTATATTTGACCTACCAAAATGAACCACTTCATGCTTATTTGGGTTGAACTCCATCTGCCACTTCTCAGCCCAGTTTTGCATCCTATCAATGCCCCTCTGTAACTTTGACAGCCCTCCACACTATCCACAACACCTCCAACCTTTGTGTCATCAGCAAATTTACTAACCCAGCCCTCCACTTCTTTATCCAGGTTATTTATAAAAATCATGAAGAATTGGGGTCCCAGAACAGATCCCTGAAGCACACCACCGTTGACCGATCTCCATGCAGAATATGACCCGTCTACAACAATTCTTTGCCTTCTGTGGGCAAGCCAGTTCTGGATCCACAAAGCAATTTCTCCTTGGATCCCATGCCTCCTTACTTTCTCAATAAACCTTGCATGGGGTACCTTGTCAAATGCCTTAATGGAATCCATATACTGTACACTACATCTACTGCTCTACCATCATCAATGTGTTTAGTCACATCCTCAAAAAATTCAATCAGGTGCAAAACGTCTGTTAAACTCCTCTGCCATTTCCTTGTTCCCCAGCCTCATTCTTTAAAGTGCCATTGTTTGCATGGATTTCCCTTCTTTTTTTTTATATAGACTTCAAGAAATCTTGTAGTCTTTTTTTAACTCCTTTCTAGTTTGCCTTTAGATTATTTTCTCTTCTGAAATTATTCCAGTCTTGAAGTTCGCCACAAAACTTACAAGAGGCAAAACTTCTCTTTCAATCTCATTGATCTTTCTTGTTTAACCATGGGTTTTTCATTACTCACTTAGAATCTAGCTTCATAACTGTGAAATACATTCAGCGGCCACTTTATTAGGTACGCCTGTGCACCTACTTGTTATTGCAAATATTTAATCTGCCAATCACATGACAGCAACTCAATGCATAAAAGCATGCAGGCATGATCAAGAGGTTCAGTTGTTGTTCAGATCAAACATCAGCATGGTGAAGAAATGTGATCTAAGTAACTTTGATGGAGGAATAATTGTTGGTGCAAGATGGGATGGTTTAAGCATTTCAGAAACTACTGACCCCCTGGGATTTTCATGGTTCAAATGTTTTAGTTTAATATTAAAGAATGTATATAGTTTACAACCTGAAATATTTACTCTTCACAGAGACATCCACAAAAAAAAGGTCCAAAAATGTATTATACTAATATCAGAACCCCAAAGCCCTCCCTCCCCCTCCCACAAGCAAGCAGCAGTAGAAGCATTGACTCTTTCCCACTTGCACCAGCACAAGCACCACCACTCCCCACCAATCAAGCAATAGCAAACACCCCTCCCCAAGAGACCTTGATTTAGAGTCCGTCAAAATCTGCAGTCCATAATCCAGTACTTTGGTATCTCAGCCAGGCTCTCTCTCGCTCCTTCAACAATGAGAGCAGAGACTGGCAGCTCATTGTTCCAATGTTACAATCTTCTGCATCACTTCCATCACTTCTCCAAGCCCCTCTCTCTTGTGATACACAGAGTTAGAGAGAGATAGAGAGAAAGAGAGGTCACTCAAGCACGTCTTCCAGGCCGCTCCTGGAGATATCAAAATGCCAGTCTGCTTGGACAGTGCAAAAATCCACTGCTTGGGGGCAAACCGTAGTTTCGAACTGTAGATCATTGGCTCTGACAGAACCCCAGCCACCATGAAAAGAAAAGAAATACCTAAGGAAGGAAGAATAAGCTGTTTCATAGATGATCTGGAAGAAAATGCCTGGGTCTACAAAAACCTCTAGTCTATAGAGTTTACAGAGAATGGTACAAAAAAAAAAAAAAAAATATCCAGTGAGTGACTGTTCGGTGGGTTGAAATACCTTGTTAATGACGGAGGTCAGAGGAGAAAAGCCAGACTGGTTCAAGCTGACAGGAAGGTGACAGTAACTCAAATAACCACACATTACAACACATTACATCTCTGAACACCCAACATGCCACATCTTGAAGTAGATGGGATGCAGCGGCAGAAAGCCACAACTTACACTAGGCAGCCACTTTATTGGGTCCAGGAGGTATCTAATAAAGTGGACATGGTGTCTGTTTTATTCAGTCAAGAATTATTTCCTTAAATACTTGCCACTGCTTGTACAAATAGCAAAACATGTTTCCTCCTTTACAGTGTGAAAAATAAAGGAGGAAGTTTATGAACTCACTGTCCTTTCTCAACATCCAACAACAACTAATGGCTAACACATAGCTTTTTTCCATTCACATATTGGTAATGTGCAAAAGAAATGATAAACTTTTAGTTCAACATTGATACAGGATGCACAAGTTGGACCTGTGTTTTATAAAAGTCTCCTTCCACAATTTTCAGAAATGTGTCTAGGCATTTCACATACAACACTGGCAGGGAATTATCTATATGCGTCCATGCTCACCTATTGGATACAGACATGGCTTCTTCAATAGTTCATTTTCTGACCATTACAGAAAAAGAATACATCCTTGGATAATCTTCACTCTACCACTTGGTGATCTCTTTGGTAAACATGGGGACTAAATTCCACACAGCCAATAAAGAGCTGACTCTTCGCCTTCCATTTGGCCATCATGAGTACCTCTGGCCTGTCAAATGACCCAGCTGGCACTAATGAGTGGGTCAATACAAATAACTGTTGCTTTCAAACGTGTCATAAAATCTCTGTGGAGGCTCATATTAGGCTATCTTTAACGAGAGTGAATCCTCGCAAGGCAGCAAGCCTTGATGTAGTACCTAGTAAGGCCCTGAAAATTCGTGCCAACCAACTGGCAGGAGTATTCAAAGGCACTTTCAACCTCTCACTGCTACAGCTGGAAGTTCCCACCTGATTCAGAAAGGCAACAACTACACCAGTGCCTAAGAAGAATAATGTGAGCTGCCTTAATGACCAACATCCAGTAGCACTCACATCTACAGTGATGAAATGCTTTGCCAGGTTGGTCATCACTAGAATGAACGTCCCTCTCAGCAAGCACCTGGACTCATTGCAACTTGCCTATCATTACAGCAGGTCTACGGCAGAAGTAATCCCAATGGCTCTTCGTATGGCATTAGATCACCTGGACAATGCAAACACCTATGCCACGATGCTGAATGAGCGTTTAACACCGTCATTCCCACAGTCCTAATTGACAAGCTACAGAACCAGGGCCTCTGTTCCTCTCTCTGCAATTGGATCATCAACTTCCTAACCGGAAAACCACAATCTGTGCGGATTGGTGATATTATCTCCTCCTCACTGACAATCAGCACTGGCATATCTCAGGGGTGTGTGCTTAGCCCACTGCTCTACTCTCTCTACACCCATGACTGTGTGGCTAGGCATAGCTCAAATACCATCGATAAATTTGCTGATGATACAACCATTGTTGGTAGAATCTCAGGTGGAGATGAGAGGGCGTACAGAAACAAGATATACCAGCTAGCTGTAACAACTTTACGCTCAGTATCAGTAAGATGGAGAACTGATTGTGGACTTCAGGAAGGGTAATGTAAGGGGGTTTCTTCTTTGTGAAGGGTTTTTTTCTTTCTTCTTTTGTTACTGCGAATGTTAATCAAAATGGCTTCTTTGTTTTGTTAGAAGTAGGAATGCTTCTTTGTTATGATAAGTGCTTTCTCTCGCAGTTTGTTTGGGTTAAAATTACTGATATCGTGAATTGTATTCATTTGTTAACCAATTGGGATTAATGTTATTCTTTCTTCTGGGTCTGTAAGCTGATTGTTGGCAGGCATTTTGGGGAGTCGGCGCTGGGGGTGAGACAGAGAGAGGACGCGATGCTGTAAGCTTGGCGATGGAACGGACCCCAAGCGGGGGTCCGAGGCCAGGAGGTTCGGCGAGGAGAGGAGACGAAGACAGACGTGCCGGGGGTACTTGATTGATCACTTCAGGTGGTCCTGAGCTACGAGTCGAGGAGTTCGGAGGGGATCGATTGGTGGTCAGAAGACTTCGTTAATTGAGCTCCAACGGTTGTGCATGAAGTGGTTTGGACTTTGATAAGTTTTGGTGCCTTTTCTTTATTTTCTTTTCCTTCATATATACTGTATCGTTATTAATCACTTAGTTCTAGTAATCTCTATAAAGTGTAATTGTTTAATCACTTATAGTGTACTGTCTGTTATTTGGCGGGGTGGGGACATCACACAGCATCCACACCAGCTGATTACCCAGTTTGGCGGGGCCAAAGGCTGCTCCCCCAGACGGAAGTGAGCTGAGCGAGCCTGAGGCGTGCCAGGGGGCTACAGTAAAATGAAGGATCACACATCAATCCTCATAGAGGGATCAGAAGTGGAGACAGTGAGCAGTTTCTAGTTCCTGGGAGTCAAGATCTCCGAGGACCTAACCTGGTCCCAGCACGTTGATGTAGTTATAAAGAAGAAAAGACAACGGCTATACTTCATTAGAAATTTGAAAAGATTTGGTTTGTCAACAAAAGCACTCATAAACTTCTATAGATGTGCTGTGGAGAGCATTCAGACAGGCTGCATCACTGTCTGGTATGGGGGTGAGGGGGTGGTGCTACTGAACAGAACTGAGAGGAGCTGCAGAAAGTCATAAAATAGTCAGTTCCATCGTAGGTACTATACTCCTTAGTACCCAAGACATCTTCAAGGAGCGGTGCCTCCGAAAAGCAACATCCATCATTAAGGATCCCTATCACCAAGGACAGGCCCTCTTCCCGTTCTACTGTCAGGAAGGAAGTACAGAAGCCTGAAGGCACACACTCAGCAATTCAGAAACAGCTTCTTCCCCTCTGCCATCCAATTCTTAAGTAGACGTTAAGTATAATGTATAGATACATATACACACACATATATATTCTGTTTTTTTAATCTATTCAATATACATATGCATTTACTGTAATTGATTTGCTTTTTTTTCTTTATTGTCATGTATTTCATTGAACTGCTGCTGCTAAGTTACGACACATGCTGGTGATAATAAACCCGATTCTGAATCTGATTCTGACCCATCTATCTCTGCAGTTTTGTCTCCACAGGCATTTGGTTACCATTCCCAATGATTGCAATTTATTCTTGAGTCCCTGACTGCAAAGTGCCTTGATTTGTTCTCTGCATTAAAGAACATAATCTAAACTGACACTTCAGTGGAGTGATGATGGAGCACTGCATTTTAAGTAAGACATCAAGCCAAGGATTCATCTGCCTGTTCCGATCCCATCACTTTATCCAAGTTAACAGCATGCAGTTCTCCCACTAGTCATAGACAATATTCATTCCTCGGCCTGCAACCTTGATAATAGACTAGAAAAGAGACGTAATTGCATCAACCTTGGCAAGACAAAAGATGTTCCAACAGCTGCAGAGCTGCATTCCAAAAAAACTTATTATCTGACCTGAGTTAAACCATTGGCTCTCAATCTGGGCATCAATTCCTCCTGCAGAGATGGTAAAAGAGGACAGAGTCTAGAATTAGCAATTATTATTTATAATTAGTTTAGAGAATGAGGCAAGGATGTGACTGGAATAAAAACTAATGTTTCTGAAGGGGGATTTATCAAAAAGTAAATTCAGAAATCACTGCATTGCTTCAGTGTTATTTTGCTTGTTGCCTAAGCTAATGAGTAACTGAACGTTCAGTCAGCAAGCAACGTCAAGTTCCTGCCAAAATGGGTTGCTATTTTGTTATATTTTCATTTAGAATCAATACACTGTACTTCGTAAAAATATTCCCCTTTATGATATATGGAATCTGGGATTTTTTTACTACTGTCTATTACAATGAATCTGAACTCCATCAAAAATTAATTTTATTCGACAGTGTTCCTCAAACCTGGAGGTGCTTCATTCTAAACAAAGGCAGACTCTCCCATTGTCTATAAGACAAAGATGAATCGGGCCAGTCAACCCATCCAATCTGCTCTACCATCCAATTATGGCTGATTTTTTTTCCCTTCTCACCTATAATCTCCCTGTAACCTTACTAATCAAGAAGCCATCAACCTCCACTTTAAATATACCAAATAACTTGGACTCCACAGCCGAATGTGGCAATGAATTCCACAGATTAACCACATTCTGGCTAAAGAAGTTCTTCTTCAGCTCTGTTCTAAAGAGACAGCCTTCTATTCTGTGTCCTTTGGTCCTAGGATCTCCCCTCATTGGAAACATCCTCTCTATGCCCACCCTATCTAGGCCATTTGAGCTACTGTGCAATCAGAAAAATCTCAGGGAGGAAGGCCCCGAATCCTCGGCTTTGCCTGTTGCTTGGCGGCCGATGCCGGGGTCGAAGCGCTCGGCTGAGATGGTGCTCGGTGCTCGGTGTCGGAGGGCTGGTCGAAGGCTCGAAGTTTTTGGACGGACTCGGAGTTGGCTGTCGTCGGGGCTCCCAGGGTGCTGCATCGGCAAGCTGCGGCACTGGAGGTTCATGGCAGGAAGAGTTTTTCTTCCTTCTACCGTCTGTGTGAGATGATGGGTTGTCAGGACTTTGAGACTCTCTTTTAAACCGTGCCATGGACTGCTGTTTATCAGATTACGGTATTGTTTTGCACTGTTGAAACTATGTGCTATAATTTTGTGGTCTTTGTCAGTTAGTCTTTTATCAATTATGGTATTGTCTGCACTGTTGAAACTATATGTTAACTATAACTATATGTAGTTATGTGGTTTTGTGTATGTCTTGTAGCTTTAGGTTTGTCTGATGGGTTTGTAGTTCCTTTCCGGGGAATGTGCTAAGATGGTAGCGCGATATCGATACGCAGCAGCCTCTCCGGACTCTAGATTGGGGATTACCAAACATAATGTGGTTTTTCTTGTGTGGTCTGTTTTGTGCTTTTTCGTGATATCATTCCGGAGAACATTGTCCCATTTTTAACTGCATTGTATTTGTGGTTATAAATGACAATAAACTGAATCTGAATCTGAATCTGATATTCAGTAGGTTTCAATTAGATTCTCAACTGACAACAATTTGTGTGCAGCTTCAGTGGGAATCACCAGATATTCCCATTTAGGATTACTACAGTTGAAATCTACAGTCAATAGGTATTTCAGTAAATAAAATTGTTTTAAGATGGCTAAAACATCTATTGATCCTCAAAGTCAATGGACCCCAGCCAGCAGATTCAGGTTGCAAGTACTTACTTATTTGGGCCCTTAACTTAGGCCGTCAAGGACCTCCCATCTACATTGTCCTCTGCAGTCAACAGTATGGTTGGAGTTCATTAACGCTTCTTCTGCAATTGAGTGCATCCACTGCACAGAGGATTGGCCTATACAGCTGCACCAGAGCCCTGTTGGCCTACATTACCCATTTCCACCTCTCACAACGGAGACATAGAGTTGGGCAGAGAGGCAGTCATGAGTGCATTTCCCCTTTAAGAAAAAGGAAGTGGGGAAGACATGCTGGGCTGCAGGTATGATTGAAGTGTGGAGGGCTTAAACTCCACTCCCAACTATCTGGCTAGCAAATGTACAGTCTCTAGAAAGTAGAACTGAAAACCTCAGAGCAAGATTGCAGTATGGGGGGGACATCCGAGACAGCAATGTATTTTGTCGTGCAGAAACATGGCTCATTCACAGCCATTTCATTCACAGCACTGCAGCCGGATGACATCCGGTCAGTGGAATCGCTTATTTACTTATTTTTGAAATTCAGCATGGAATAGGCCCATCTAGCCCTTCGAGACATGTCATCCTGAAATCCCCCAATTTAATCCAAGCCTAATCACGGGACAATTCACAAGGAAAAAAATAACCTACTAAACGGAATGTCTTTGGATTGTGGGAAGAACCTGGAGCACCTGGAGAAAACCCATGCAGTCACAAGGAGAACGTACAAACTCCTTACAGGAATTAGTGGGAATTGAACCCAGGTTTCTGTAACTGTAAAGCGTTATGCTAACCACTACACTACCATACCGCCCCTTTAAAGGTAAAAGGGAGAGGGGAGTATGCTTCATGATTAACTCATCGTGATGCCCAAATATGACAGTTCTGTCTCAGTCCTGCTCATCCGACCTGGAACATCTAAAGTTCAAAGTAAAGTTTATTACCAAAGTAATATATGTCATCATATACAACCTTAAATACATTTTCCTGAGGACACATTCAGCAAATCAACAGAATAGTAACTCTTATAGTATCAATGAAAGATCAGAGTGCAGAAGATAAACTTTGCAAATGCAAATATAAATAAATAGCAACATTCTGCCCTCACTCAAGAGTTTTCCCCATTTTTTCAAGTTAGTCAGATAGATAATTCCAGTCTCGGTGTAGATGGAGTTGAAGGCAGTTTTTATTCATCAAACCATTTCAGTACGCAAGGAACCGGTGCTAAAGGACAGTACTTCTTGGCGTTCTAACGAAAGGCAGCTTCAAATATTCAAAGAAGCTCCCTTGACTTCTAACAAGTGCTTCTAACTACAAAATGAAATGTACAAACAATATAAATGGCTGACCTAATGACAAAAGCTAATTGCTTAACAATATGATAATAAGCAATCAACAGCTGTGAACCCACAAGTATGCAGTGAGATCCAGTAATTAGAATAAAGATAACAGTGCAAATCAGGGAAGACATAACAAGCAATAAATAATGACAACATGAGATAAAGAGAGACCTTAAAGTGAGGTCATTGGTTGTAGGAACAGTTCAATACGGGGCAAGTGAATATAGTTTTCCCCTTTTATTCAAGAGCCTGATGGTTGCAGGGTAGTAACTGTTCTTGAACCTGGTGGTGTGAGTCCTGATGCTCTTGTACCTTCTACCTGCTGGCAACAGTGAGAAAGGCAGATGGAGCAGGGGGCTAAGCACACAGCCTTGCCCTGTGTTGATGGAGATCATGGAGGAGATCTTGCTGACTGACTGGGGTCTACAAGTAAGGAAATCTAGGATCAATTCCACAAGGTGGTTTGAGGCCAATATCTTGGAACTTACTGATTAGTTTTAATGGGATGATGGTATTGAATGCTCAGCTGTAAAGAGCATCCTGATGTATGTATCTTTGTTGTCCAGATGTTCCAGGAAGAGCCAAGCCTGGCAATCACTTTATCTGCCAAGAGAGCTTTGTGCTATCATCCTGGTAGCAGTGTACATTCCACCTCAGGCCAACGTCAGGCAGGCACTGGAGGAGCTAAGCTCCATAATCATCAAGAATGAAACAGCACAGCCTGATGTCTTCACAGTCATTGTGAAGGATTTCAACCAGGACAGCTTGGAGAAGTCTCTGAACAACCACCTTCAAAATACCACTTGTAGAACCAGAGCAGCCAACACAATTGATCTGTTACACAACCATCAAGAATGCATACCATATTATCCCACGCCCACACTTTGGAAAGATTACCTCGCTGTACTTCTACTCACAGCATTTAGACAACTCAATGAAAATGCCACAGTTGTCACCAACTTCATCAAGACCTGTGTGGATGAGCGTGTGCCTGAGAGAACATACCAGACATAACCAAAGCAAATGCCATGGATGAACCAGGAGATCTGTAGTCTGCTGAGGGATAGATCTGTGGCATTCAAGACCAGCGATACAGAACCATACAAGAAGTCCAGGTATGACCAACGGAAGCCTATTTTAGGAGCAAGAAAAAATTATTCTGATTGAAGTTAGAGGCAGAATCAGATGTACATCAGCTCTGGCAGTGTTTGCTGCCCATTACTTCCTACAAGGCAAAATCTAATAACATGAATGGTGCTTCATTCCCAGATGAGCTAAATACCTTTATGCACACTTTGAAATGGAGGGAAAAAAAACTCTCTATGCAAATCCCTGCAGCATCTGGTGAACCTGTGATCTCTGTATTGGAGGATGTGTTGGCACGTGGCCAAGTGGCTAAGGCGTTGGTCTAGTGATCTGAAAGACGCTAGTTCAAGCCTCGGCTGAGGCAGCATGTTCAAAGGGTTCAATTAAGGGTTCAAATTGCCCTTGAACATCAAGGGAACACTGATGTTCCCTTGGACAACATCAGTGCCGTGGAGAGGGGAGACTTGCAGCATGGGCAACGACCGGTCTTCCATACAACCTTGCCCAGGCCTCAGTCAACATCATAATCGATGGACAGCCAATAGACAATAGGTGCAGGAGTAGGCCATTCGGCCCTTCGAGCCATTCAATGTGATCATGGCTAATCATCCACAATCAGTACCCCGTTCCTGCCTTCTCCCCATATCCCTTGACTCTGCTATCTTTAAGAGCTCTACCTAACTCTTTCTTGAAAGCATCCAGAGAACTGGCCTCCACTGCCTTCTAAGGCAGAGCATTCCATAGATCCACAACTCTCTGGGTGAAAAAGTTTTTCCTCAACTCCGTCCTAAATGGCCTACCCCTTATTCTTAAACTGTGGCCTCTGGTTCTGGACACCCCCAACATTGGGAACATGTTTCCTGCCTCTAGCGTGTCCAATCCCTTAATGACTATTGCCCATGCCCATGAAGTTGCTCAGGGTCAGAATCAACTCCAGCCTGAGCAAGGATGGACCTACTGCAATTTGCCTATCGCCGCAATAGGTCTGCAGCAGCTGCAAAGTCAGTGGCTCTCCATTCGGCCATGGATCACCGGGATGATAACAATACCTACAACAGGCTGCTGTTTAATGATCAGCATTCAACACCATCATTCCCTCAGTACTAATCAACAAGCTCCAAGATCTAGGCCTCTTTACACCTATCTTCAAACTGGATCTTTGACTTCCGCATCAGGAGACCACAATCAAAGGTTTCAAGGTTTCAAAGGTACATTTGAAGTCAGAGAAACGTGTACAATATACATCCTGAAACGCTTTTTCTTCACAACCATCCACGAAAACAGAGGAGTGCCCCAAAGAATGAACGGCTGTTAAATGTTAGAATCCCAAAGTCCACCCCAGCTCTCCTCCCTCCCACATGTAAGCGGCAGCAAGCAACAATCCCCCCTCCCCCAGCAGCAAAAAATTCATCTGCACCCGTCACTGCGCACTCAAGCATGAGCAAAGCCACAGCAGAGACACAGACCTGCAGTACTTCAAAGACTTCACGTTTCATCCAGTATTCAACATACCACAGTCTCTCTCTCTCTCTCTCTCTCTCTCTCTCTCCCCTCCCCGCTTCCCTCCCTCCCCCCTTCCCTCCCCAATAAGGGAGAAAGAGGTGTCTCTGTTTTCACAGCGAGCAGGGAGACATAAAGAACAACTCATTGGTTTACGATGTTAAAAGTCCAGTACATCACATTTTTTCGAGCTCTGTGCCCAAAAATCTGGGCACACAGCTGTAGATATTCCAACTCTCCCAACGACACCTGGATCTCCTGCCATGACACAGACCTTCGATCCGTCTGTCTCCAGAGCCCCGAGATCTGAGGCCTCCAAAGCCAAGCCGGACTCTTAGGCCGAGCCCTTGCCGTGCTGAACAACAACAGCTGGTTAAGAACCCTGAAGGGGAAAAACAAAGATATTAAAGATGGTAGTAGAGCTGTTTCCAAAGATGCAAGCGAAGGACTTGCCATTTAGCGCCATCATCACTCTGCTCCATCTCCGGATCAGTGAGCACTGGAAATAACTTCTCCCCTCTGACAGTCAACACTGCTGCACCTAAAGGATGCATGCTTAACCCACTTCTCCACTTTCTCCACACCCACAGGTTGTGGCTAAGTACAGCTCAAACATCATCTATAAATTTGCCGAACTACTGTTAGAAGAATTCCAGATGGTGATGAGGAGACATCCAGGAGTGAGATGGCTCAGCTAGCTGAGTGGCATCTCAACAACAACTTTACACCCAATGTCAAAAAATTGATTGTGAACTTCAAGAAGGGGAAATTGAAGGAAGATACACCTGTCCTCATAGAGGAATCAGCAATCGAAAGGGTGAGCAGTTCCAAATTCCTGGCTGTTAACACCTCTGAAGATCTATGCTGGCCCAACATATTGATGCAATTATGAAGAAAGTACAACACAGCAGCTATATTTCATTAGGAGCTTAAGGAGATTATTTTAATTTAGTTTGTTCATTATGTATTGCAATGTACTGTTGCCGCAAAACAACATATTTCACAACATACACCAGTGATATTAAACCTGATTCTGATCCCCCTTCATTTTTCAAAAGCCGGGTGAGTACACATGCAGAGCCAGCAAATGCTCCTCATATATTAACCCCTATCATTGTCGTGAACCTTCTCTGGGCTCTCTCCAATGCCAGTATATCTTTTCTTAGGTATGGGACCCATTAATACATGTCATTATATTAATTCAATTGTAGTCTATTTTCAATTTTACTGTTTCTATCAGTTGATAAAGCAATGCATGATATTCAAAAGAATAACATTATTTAAAAATCTATTGTTTCAATATACAGTACCTGCTGAAAACATACTTTCCAAATGTACCAATATAAAGCAGTATTCACTCAGGGGAAACTTCTGTTTCTCTCTCTCCGCTGAAGCTGCTTGGACTTTGAAACCTGTTAAGCATTTTATAATTATATTTCAAATTCCTCCATTCATATATTTTGATTTCTGGAGATTTGTGTCTGTTATAATAGAAGTACTCATATGTATCATAAATATTCATTTAGGGCTTTTTACAGTTTACATTGAATATACTGTATGTGTGAGTAACATAAATTTTTGTTATTATCTCACCACGTTATTTTAAAGGATTCCTTCAATCATTGTGAAGGCACCACTGGCACAAGGTGAAAGGTTTAATCCTTCATGAATTCTTTCCAAGATGGATATTTCAAAGGATAGCGTCAGCTAGATTTTTGCTTTGTTGATTTATTGCAGCTTCTCTTAACAAAGACGAGCAGTTATACAATATTAAATTAACAATTGCAAAAAAAAGGGCCCCTGGAAATGTCACTGGTTATAGATTACTCTCTCAAGAAGCTGACAGCCATGCACGATTTCACAGAAGTCTTTTCCAGAAAAGAATACAGTGTAAAGTATATTTCCATGAGGCTGAATCATGTGAATTTGAATACTCATACAACATTCAACAAGAGGCAAAGCTCTTTGACTCTTTGACCACTGATTATTACCTTAAAGTATTATTTTGATATATTAAATCAAAACGTTCTGCCAAAGTAAATAGGAAGCCAATGACATTGGTGCCGTTATATACGTAAATGACATGGCATTGTTATATGAGTGGAGATGCACAATTACAGTTTTTCTGCTGGAGTTGATCCAGTCTCATTGACTGGCTTCATGTTCGAATGCATCAAATCATGGGAAGTATATGTACTTGTTCAATGGATATGAATTCAATAAGGGAAGTTAAATCATGCACTTTCAAACCTAAGACCACTTTTAATGGCATCACCATTTTAATTCCTGCCGATCAATCTCCATAATACTGAAAAGCAATTCTCACAAAAAAATCTCATTTTACCACATTTTAATTGCTCTGGAGAACTTAAAAAAATTGAAGCTTATATTATCTCTGTTGTTTTTTCATTGTTAATCCATACTATTTTTTTTATTTCCATCCATATGACTATGAATCAAGGCAAAATATTGCAGATGCTAGAAATCTGAAATAAAGAAATATCACTAGAAATACAAAGCAGATCAGACAACAAACAGCATTTGTTGTTTTTCATTTTTGTGATCTGGCCATCAGGGTATGAATTTTTAGGGTGATGGATGGGATACTAATCAAGTAGCCTAATGCCCTTCCCTTGAACAACATCGGTGGCATGGAGAGGGGAGACTTGCAGCTTGGGCGACTGCTGGTCTTCCATTTAAAAAAAAACTCTGCCCAGGCTTGCATCCTGGAAACTTTCCAAGGCACAAATCCATGGTCTATTGAGACTAACCGAGGCCTACACACAATCAAGTAGCCTGCCTTGTCCTTAATATTGTCAGAGGGTTATTAGCAGTACAGACCTCCAGGCAAGTGGAGAGTATTCTATCATGTTCATGACTTGTGCCATTCACAACAGAGTAAATGTTTTCTGGTGTCAGAAGGTGAGGAATTCATTGCAGGATACCCAGTTTCTGACCCATTGTATTTATATGGCTGATCCAGTTGGGCTTCAAGTCAATGGGGACCCAAGGACATCCATGGTGGGGAAAGGGCAGAATGATGGTACTGCTATTGAATGTCTAGACTACGTGGTTAGATTCTCTTGTTGAAAATGGACATTCCCTGTAATATATGTGTAACCTGAATCTTTCAGACCATTTAACCCATGCTTGAATATTGTCCAGGTCTTGGGGCAGGCAAGGGTGTGCTCTGTTTACTAAGGAGTTGCAAATGGGATTGAGCATTGTACCATCGGCTGCAGACATCTCCATTACTAACCTTAGGAAAGAAGTAAGGTCATCGTTAAAGCAAATGAAAGTTGTCCTGGGGTTTCCCATAATGCTACCTTGTTCAGAAGAAAGACATCTAACAATTGCAGCCATCTCCCTTTGCATGTCAGATGATTCTAACAGTAGAATACTTAACTTTTGATGTCAAAAACCACACTGTCATTTAACTGATCATTGAGAGTAAACTGTACAGTAATTAGCTGGACTGGGTTTCCCATTTGCTTTGTGAATGGGATAGACCTGGCCAATTTTCTGCATTGATAGGTTGTTGTCTGTCCTGTTACCCAAAGGACAACCTGAATAGCAGTTCGTACAACGCTATTACACATCAGGGAGTCGGAGCTTGGAGTTCAATCCCAGCATCCTCTGTTTCTGTACATCCTCATTGTAAATGATCCTGTGATTAGGTTAGGGTTAATCCGGTGTTGTCGGGGGTTGGGGGTGGTGCAACTCCAAGGACTGGAAGGGTCTATTCCACGTTATATCTCTAAACAAATTAAAACTAAAAGAACCTGATTAAAAGAACAATTAATTCTGGAGTACAGGTATTTAATACCACAGATCTTTACACTATTCCCAGTGCTCAGCTGTTTATGAGTGAATCAAATCAAATGGAAACTGCTTTCTGTGACAATGGGGATCTCAGGAGGAAGTTGAGATGGATCACCTTTTGTTACGTTTGGATGAAATTGGTTGTGAATGGTTCAGCTTCTCCTCTAGCACTTATGCACTATCACTGCCATCATTGAGAATAAGGATGATTCTGGAGTCTCCACCTTACAGTAGCTGTTTAAATTATCATTACCATTCACCAATAGGACCATGGAGCTGCAATGTGATCTCAAGAGGTTACTTGGCTCCTTCTGCTGCATACTATTTTGAGAACAACACCTTAGTAGTCTTGTATGATAGTTTCACTTGGACAGTACCTCATTATTTTCAGGAATGCTTGTACTGCTCTCAGCATGTCCTTTGAATAAAATTAACCCCCCACCGGGACTGACATTAATGGTAGAGTGAGGGATATGCCAAACAAGATGAAGAAAATGTACCATTCTGCTGCTACTGATGGTCCAGATTGCCTCATGGATGCACAACTTTGACCCAAGCCTATCCTATTTCACATATCAGCAGAGACATGTAACTAGATGGAAGATGTCCTCAGTGACAATGAGATTTTTGTTCTCTCCATTAGAAATGCGTGGTGGTTATTTCCACCAATGCCATCACAGAGGAAGATAAATAATGACAACATCAGGGACATTTATCTCCTGAGTTGTCACACTCACTGACTACCCTAGGCCCAGTCTGGCAGCAACATTCTTCAGAACTTTGCCTGATCACTCAGTGATGATCTACACGGCCAGTCTTGGTGATGGACATTTGAGTCCCTCCCACCCAGAGAACATTTCTTACCCTTTCTGCTTTCTGGTGTTTTTCAGTGATGGAGAAACAATAATTCATTAGTTGAGAAAGGGAGATCAATGATGATCTGGAGGTGTTCCCTTTCTCATATTCCATCTGATGTCTTGAGACTTCCTGAGCTGGAGAATCAATGTTGAGGGCACTCTGACTTGACTATATGCTATTTTATGTTCACCTCTGGTCAATCTACCCTACAAGATATACACAGCGATAGTGATAAAGAGTCTGGCAGATTTTAAACATATGATTCTGTGAGTACAATTATGTCAACTAATCGCTTGACTAATCTGTGAAACGGATTTCCTAATTTATTGTTTCCAGACATCTGTGGAGAGAACTTTGCAAAGTCGGTTGGGCTGGCAGCACCTTTGTTATGGCTGACTTCCTAATAAGTGTCAGTTTTTATTCCTTATCTGTTTCAATATGCCAATTATGACTGAGTAACCTAACAAGGCACTTCAAAGGGATTTTTGAGACAAGTGCATGGTTAGGTCTCAACGTGGTTAGGTGGATCAAAGGAAAGTAAATTGCCTGTTCTGAAGTACTTTAGTGAACCAATTGGGTTTTTACAACCATTCAATTGTGTTCATGATCGTACAGCTTCTCTCTTACATTTCTGGTGGTCCAGGTTCAATTCTGACCTCTGTTGTTTGTATAGGAATTTGCAGTTGTTCCAATTTCTGAATATGTTCCAAGGATGTGAGGCACTTCGGATTAATTGAGGACTTTAGATGGTCTGTAGCTTAGAACAGAGCAGTACAGTACAGTACAAGTTCTTCAGCCCACAATGTTGTGCCAACCCTTTAATAACAGGTTGAGTCTAGAATCTGGGAGGGTTGTTGGGAAAGTCGCTGGAAGGAAAAAACAACGAGATGAGCGTTGGATGAGTGGCGCTTGCTGGTCTAAACAGTTTCAGTGGGCTGTAGGAACTGTGTGTCCTGTACGAATAAATGATCATTATTATTTAAACTAATTGCTTGTATTATTTTTTTTCGCAAATTCCACCTTACTAACTGAATTTAAATTGCCTTGCTGCCGTGGTGGGATTTGAATCAGATATCTGGATTGTTAGTCCAGGCCACTGGATACAGTCCAGGAAGTTAATTGCTGCTCTCTGAAGGGAAAAAGAATCAATTGTTCAAGTCCTTTATCATCTTTAGCTTTGATTCTTTATTTAGTAATTTATTTCATATATTGAGTTACAGTGGGAATAGGCTGTTCTGACCCCTCGAGCCTCACCACCCTACAACCCCCGAATTAACCCTAGCCTAAAAGCATGACAATTTACAATGATCAATTAATCTAATCCAATTGTTTTTGGATTGTGGAGGGAAACACACGTGGCCACAGGGAGAACATTCAAACTCCATACAGATAGCAGCAGGAATCGAACCCCAGTCACGGCTACTGTAAAGTGTTGTGTGGCTACAAAACACAAAATAGTATTTTGTTTCATGTCTTCCCATTGCCAATTTATTATTTTTCCATATGATTTGGTAAATTAACCGTTGTTTGTCCTGCTGTCTCAGGTTCCAGATTCCCTTTGTAAGTGTGTCAAATTTGCAATTTTGGAAAAATTAATTTTAAAATATTATGGAGACTAAAGAGGGAAGGAAAATTCTTACTAATTCAGGGCAGCATCCATAGATCAGTCACATCAAATACTGGGCCATTATTGTAATATATTATCATTCTGTGAAACATGCCTTCAAAACATTAGGGATGCTAAAAGATTCTCCTTGCACAGTAACATTTTCAATTCTACATGATCATATCAACAGAAGAAATAAAATTAAGCTACTGCATGTAAACATGAGAAGTTTGCAAAAGTTCACTTTAATCTCTTTTCCTCTTTTTCTGTGGAAAAAATTATCATTCTCTACATACATAAATCCCTCAACATTTCTACCCAATAGACTTCCATCCTGTTACTTTCATTATGAGTCTGTTCACAATGTCTGTTTATATGGATGCAAGTTTTATTTAATCAGTAGTCAATACTTGTGAAGTTTGTTTTTGGTGTTCTAGTGACTGCTGTCCAAATTAAATTTTGCCTACTTTATTACTCATATCAAAATCTTCAATTATTTTTAAATCTGTAGTATGTTGCCTATGTTTTCTTTATCGTCAAGAAACATTTTTGACACTTCAGTTTCAACCAAGGTACGAGAAATGGTGGAAACTGCAAGAACCATTCTAATGCATTCACGTTTCACTGAGGTAACATGGCTCATATTTACCGCAGGCTTCAAGGATTTGTATGATGTGCTAATTTGGCTTTAATAAGTGGTGTGCCAACAATTTTATTGATAACAGATTCACACTGTACAATGACTTAAGGTTAAATCTGTAACCACCTCAGAATGTTTTTCAGTTTCAGCCCTAGTCGATAGGATGGCTTTCATTTTCTGCATGTCTGCAGCTGGCTATTCCATATGTATTGGTCTACTTTTATCAGTACTAAAATCCATTCTAACATCTGTCAGCTTGCTTACCTACACTGATCAGTTCAATCTCTCCAAAGAGAATCAACTGCATATCAGCTCAAATTATCCCGTTCTGTATCAATCACAAATATTAACCAGTATGGAGAACAGAACAAATCCACATGGAATAGTCAAATGCCTACTTTTCAACTATGCAACAGATTTTTTTAAATCACTACATGCTGCCTCTGTGGTTAAGCCAAATCTCAATCTTTCACAGACACTCAATTTATTAGAGGCAATCATCACGAACATAACTTTGAAAATTGCTGGATAGTGCAAACTCATCTTACACAAGCAAATCCCAATAAACAGCATCCATAAATTTATCCTTGTCTACTGAATAACTTACTAATCAAAGAATCAAAGGATTTTCTTCTGTGGTTATGACCCTTCTTCAGGCCACAAGACCATATGATACAAGACCAGAAGTAGGCTAATCAGTCTATCGGGTCTGCTCTGCCATTCCAACACAGCTGATTTATTAACCCTCTCAACCCCATTCTTCTCCCATCTCCATAACCTTCAACACCCTGACTAATCAAGAGCCTATCAACTTCCACTATAAATATACTCAATGACTTGGCCTCCACAGCCACCAGTGGCAATGAATTCCACAGATTCACTACCCTGTGGCTAAAGAAGTTCCTCCTCATCTCTGTTCTAAATGGACAACCCTCTCATCTGATGCTGTGCCCTCTGGTCCTAGGCACACCCTAGGAAACATCCTCTCTATATCCACTCTGTCCAGACCATTCAATATTTGATAGGTTTCAAAGAGATATAACTCATTCTTCTAACTCCAGCAAGTACAGGACCAGAGCAATCAAACGCTCCTCATGTTAACCCTTTTATTCCTGGAATCATTCTCATGAACCACCTCTGGATCCTCTCCAATGTCAGCACATCTTTGCTTAGATTTGGGGCCTAAATCTCCTCACAATACCACAAGTATGGTCTGACTAATGTGTTATAAAACCTCAGCATTACATCCCTGCTTTCATATTCTAGTCCTCTCAAAATTAATAATATTGCATTTGTCTTCCTTACCACCAACTCAAACTGCAAGTTAACTTTTAGGGAATCCTGTACAAGGACGCCCAAGTCACTCTGCAGCTGATTTTTGAAATTTCTCTCCATTTAGAAAATAGTTCAAGCCTTTATTTCTTCTACATGACCAAGCACTTCCCTACACTAGATTCCATCTGCCACATCTTTGCCCATTCTCCCAATCTGCTTGTCTTTCTACAGTCACCCTGCTTCCTCAATATTACTTGCTCTTCCACCTATCATCTACAAACTTGGCACAAAGCCATCAATTCTGTCATCCATATCATTCACATACAACATGAAAAGCAGACCCAACAGTGAACCCTGAGGAACTCCACTAGTCACTGGCAGCCAACCAGAAAAGGCCGATTTTATTCCCACTTTTCAGCTAATCTTCTATCCACGCTTGTTTCTGTGTTGTAATACCAGGCACGCTTAAGAAACCTCCAGTGCACCACCTTGTCAAAGGCCTTCCGAAAATCCAAGTAAACAACATCCTCTGACTCTGCTTTTTCTATCTCGCCTGTAATTTCCTCAAATAATTCCAACAGATTTACCAGGCAAGATTTCCCCATGCTGACTTTGGCCTATTTTATCATGTGCTTCCAGTACCCTGAAACTTCAGTCTTAATAATAGACTCCAACATCTTCCTGAAGTCAGGCTAACTGGCCTATACTTCCTTCTGCCCCTCTCTCAAATGGAGTGACATTTGCAATTTTCCAGTCCTCTGCAACCATGCCAGAATCTAGTGATTCTTGAAAGATCATATTAATGCCTCACAATCTCTTCAGGTACCTCTTTCAGAACTCTTTGGTGTAATCCATCTGCTCCAGGTGAACTATCTACCTTCAAACTTTTCATCTTCCCAAGCACGTTCTCCTTCGTAATAGTGACACCATTCACTTCTACCCCCTGGCACTCTCAAGTTTCTGGCATGCTGCTAGGATCTTCCATAGTGAATATGAACACAAAATACTCACTCTGTTCCTCTGCCATTTCTTTGTTCCCTATTACTATCTCTCCATCATCATCTTCTAATGGTGCAATATCCACCCTTGCCTCTCTTTTACACTTTATATATTTGAAAAAAACTTTGGCATCCTCTTTTATATTATTGGCTAGATTCCATTCATATTTCATCTTTGCATTCTATAATACCTGGATTTTACAGCATTTACAAAATGAGATATAATTATTATATATATGGCTTCAATGTTTTGCGTGTGTTTCACTTTATCAATTGACTATGTGGTTCTCTTCATTCGTATTGCTCCTTTGGTAGTGTGGATCCAGCTGGATCCATTTGCCTGCTACGAGTAGGTCCAGAAATTCTCTCTCTTTCTCTGAAATGTTTTATTCAATAAAGCATTACAATGGAATAAAGGGAATTCCAGAGGCATGAGAGAGGAGCTTGCCCAGGTGGGGATGACAGCAGAGGAGAGATGACTAAAGTTTCTGGGAATAGTTCACAAGGAGCAGGACAGTCTTGTCCCACAGAAGTAGTAGTTCTCAAATGGCAGAGCTAGACAGCCATGGCTGACAAGGGAAGCTAAGTACTGCATCAAAGTGGATAGCTAAAGAGAGTGGGAAGTTAGATGATTAGGAAGCTTTTAAAATCTAACAAAAGGCAACTGAAAAAGCTCCAAGAGAAGAGATGAAATACGAGTGCAAACTAGCCCATAATATAAAGCAGGATACCAAAAGTTTTTTTTTAGTTATATAAAGAGTGAAGGGAGGTGAGAGTGGATATTGAACCACTGGAAAGTGATGCTGATGAGGAAGTAATGGGGGACAAAGAAATGGCAGATGGACTTAATAGGTACTTTGCATCCGTCTTCACTGTAGAAGACACTAGAGGTGTGCCAGAGGTCCGTGAGTGTCAGGGAGCAGGAGTGAGTGCCATTGCTTTTACAAAGGAGAAAGTGCAAGACAAACTCAAAAGGTCTTTAGGTGGATAAGTCAGCTGGACCAGATAGGCTACATCCCAGACTCCTGAGAGAGGTTACTGAAGAGATAACAGATGAATTGGTTATGATCCTTCAATAATCACTTGATTCTGGCATGGTCCTGGAGGACTGGAAAATTACAAATGTCACTCCACTCTTTAAGAAGAGAGGAAGGGAAAATAAAGGAAATTGTAGGCCAGTTAGCCCAACTTCAGTGGTTGGGAAAGTGTTGGAGTCTATTATTAAGGATGAGGTTTTGGGGTAATTGGAGACTGATAAAATAAGTCATCAACAAGGTTTCTGTAAAGGGAAATCTTGCCTGACAAATCTGTCAGAGACCTTCAAGGAAGTAACAAGCAAGTGGACAAAGGAGAGGAAGTGAATGTCATTTACTTGGATTTTCAGAAGGCATTTGAAAAGGTCCCACACATGAAGCTGCTGAACAAGATAAAATCCTATGGTGTTTCAGGGAAGATACTGGCATGGATAGAGGAATACTGACAGGCAGGAGGCAGTGAATGGGAATAAAAGGGGCCTTTCTAGTTGGCTGCCAGTGACTACTAGTGTTCCTTAGGGATCAGAATTGGCACCACTACTTTTCACATTGTTTGTCAATTATTTGGATAATGGAATTGATGGCTTTGTGGCCACATTTGAGGATGATACAAAGATAGGTGGAGGGGTAGGTAATGCTGAGGAAGAATGTGATTCCAGCAGGACTTAAACAAACTAGAAGAATGAGCAAACAAGTGGCAGATGGAATACAGTGTTGGGAAATGTATGATAATACATTTTGGTAAAATGAACTATAGTGCAGACTATTATCTAAAATAGGGAGAAAATTCAAACAGAGATGCAGAGGGACTTACGATTCCTCGTGCAAGACTCCCAGACGGTTCATTCACAGGTTGAGTCTATGGTAGAGGTGACAAATGGCATTTATTTCAAGGGGAATAGAATACAAAAGCAAGGAGATGATGCTGACACTCTAATCGGGCCACACTTGGAGTATTGTCAACCCATATCTGAGAAAGGACATGTTGTCATTGGAGAGAGTCCAGAGGAGGATCACAAAGATGATTCTAGGAATGAAGGGGTTAACATATGAGAAGCATTTGGCAGCTTTATACTCTCCGATTTAGCAGAATTCAGGGGGATCTCATTGAAACCTGCTGAACGTTGAAAGGACGAAGTAGGGTGGATGTGGAGAGGATGTTTCCTATGGTGGAGGTATCCAGAACTAGAGGTCATAACCTCAAAATTATGGGGCAACCTTTTAGAACAGAGGTAAGAAAGATTTTTTTTTTAGCCGGAGAGAAGTGAATCTGTGGAATGCTCTGCCACAGAATGTGGTGGAGGCCAAGTCCGTGGGTACACTTAAGGTGGAAGTTGATTGTTTCCTGATCGATCAGGACATCAAAGGATATAGCGAGAAGGCAGGTGTATGGGGTTGAGTGGGATCCGGGAGTGGAATGGTGGAGCAGACTCAATGGGCTGAATGGCTTAATTCTGCTCCTGTCTTATGGACACATGTTGAGAGACAGTGGGCTATGCAAGTTAAGTGAGATACTAAATGCTCAAATAAATAGATACTTAAGCCTTTGGATTTCCAGGCTGATGTGCTGTCTATGGAATAGAGAGAACATTAAGAATCTATTATTATTGAGATTATCTGTGATAATTAAGAAAAACATTCTTTGGCCTCATGAAATATAATGAAAGCGAAAAAAGTGGAGGTTATATTTTATTTCATTAACCACCTGGGCAGAGAATTACATCACACCATAAAGCCAATTACAGCTACAGTTGTATTTGACCATAGCTCTGCATTCAATAGTATCATCTCCTTAAAATTAATCAATAAGCTCCAAGATTAGGCCTCAATACCTCCTTGTGCAACTGAATCCTTGATTTCCTCACTTGCAGACCCCAGACATCAGATTGGCAACAATATCTCCACCACAATCAGCATCAGCAGAAGTGTACCACAAGGTTGTGTGCTTAGCCCCCTGCCCTACTCGTATTATACTTATGACTGTGAGCCTAAGCACAGCTCTGGTATAATATTTAGGGTTGCTGGCAACTTCACTGTTGTTGGCCAAATCAAAATGATGATGAATGGAAGGGAGATTGAAAATCTGTCTTAATGGTGCCACAACAATATCCTCCTACTCAGTGTCAAAGAGCTGATTATTGACTGCAGGAGGAGGAAGCCAGTCTTCATCACGGGAATCAGAGGTGGAGAAAATCAGCAACTTTAAATTCTTCCGTGTTATCATTTCAGAGGACCTGTCCTGGGTGTCTCCGTCTTAGAAGTTTGCACAGTTTCAGCACGTCATCTAAAACTTAGACAAGCTTCTATAGATGCAAGGTTGCGTCACGGTCCGGCATGGAAACACCAATGCCCTTGAATGGAAAACCTACAAAATGTAGTGAATACAGCATGTCCATCACAGGTAAAGCCTTCCCCACAAGGAGTGCAGTCACAGGAAAGCAATATCCACCAAGGAACCCCAGCACCTAGTCTATGCCCTCTTCTCACTGCTGCCATCAGCAAGGTGGCACAGGAGCCTTGAGTCCCACACCAGCAAGATCAGGAACAGTTATTACCCCTCAACCATCAGGCTCTTGAATTAGAGGGAATAACTTCAATCACCCCAACACTGAATTGATTTCACAACCTATGACCTCACTTTCAAAGGACTCTACAACTCACGTTTCTGGTATTTATCACTTATTTATTTATTTTTATATTTGTAGAGTTTGTTATCTTGCACATTGCTCGTTTGTCAATCTGTTTTGTGTGGTTTTTCATTGATTCTATTGCATTTCTTTGTATTTACTGTGAATGCCCACAAGAAAATAAATCTCAGAGTGGTATATGGTGATAATAAATTTACATTGAAATTTGGAATAGTTTAGTTCACTTGCTTTTATGCTCACAAGCTGGAATGGTGAACTCATCGAAAGGAGATACAAGAAACTACAGATTCTGGAACTTGCAGCAAAAAAAATCAAGAAAACTGCTGAAGGAACTCTGTGAATGCAGCGGCATCTGTGGGACAGAAAGAAATTGTCAACACTTCCAGTCAAGATCCTGTCTCAGGATAGCGAGTGGAGAGGGAACCGCTCTCAAAATATCAAAATTCCTTGAAATATTTTTATGGGAGTCAAAATTGTTAGCAGAGATTGAAGATAGGAAATAGAAGGGGCCTAAGTCACATGACCCCTTGAGTTCATATTTTAAAAAGGTCAGGACAAGATTATTAGTGTCCTAAATCTGTCAGTCTCAGTGTGCAATGACAGAGCAGTCACAACTCTGCAGTAAAGAATGCTAGTTATACAATCAACTGCATAAAGCAAGCTCCTGGCATCTCAGCATTTATCCTAAGATTGACACTTGGCTCTGAACTCTTCAATAAGAGGGTAGACTCTCAGCATTCATCATGTTATTTTCTCTCAGAATTTTGTTATAAATGTTCTCAATGAGTTATGTTCAGTTTTACTCACCAAGAACAACCTCCTCAGCAAGAAATTAATCTAAAAAGACCAAAATCCAATTGGTTTCACAGTAGAAACAGTACAAATGTTTTCCAAATAAGGTCTCAAAACCTTGTACAACTTCTACAAAATTTCTTATGAATAGCACACCAAGATCAACATTGTAATTTTTTTGTTTTAAAAAATAGATTTTTCTATTCTTCATTTCCATTCACTAAATAGCCCAACATTTTTCTCAGACTATACTACATCTTCCACCTGTGTTCATTTGTCTTTGTTTATCTGTATTTCTTTAAAGACTCGACTTTTCTCCGAATTTTGTAGTATCAGCAAATTTGGATGCAAAGACAGCACGTAACACATCTAGGTTACATTTATGAGGCCTGGTATTGATTCTGTGGCACCACACTATCAGAAGCCTACCAATCAACACCCATATGCTTTTCTTTATCATATTACTCATCTCTTGCTCACTTGACTATATTGCACCCAATCATGTGATCGCTTAGTTCAGTGGAGCGCTTCAAACCTCCTTCAAAACTCACAACACTACCAATGGCTTTCCCAATGCAGGGGGGTTATACATTTCCAAAATTCTCTACTCAGAAAGCCATGCTCCTTGGCTGTGAGTGTAATCAAGGCTGAGATCTATACTGTTAATTACATTAAAAGACAATTAAATTTATCAAACGTGACTTTTCCCTCGTGTTGACTGCCTAATCATATCATCTTATCAGTGCCCTGACCCCGGAGTCCTGTTGATGATTAGAGTATTTTGTCAACACACAAGACCATAAAACATAGGAGCAGAATTAGGCCATTGGCCCATCAAGTCTGGTCCACTATTCAATCATGACTGATCCTTTTCTCCCCCCTCAGCCCCACTTCCCAGCCTTCTCCCTGTAACCTAGAAACATAGAAAACCTACAGCACAATACAGGCCCTTCAGCCCACAAAGCTGTGCCGAACATGTCCTTACCTGAGAAATTACCTTGTGTCCAATCAAGAACCTATCAAGCTCTTCCTTATATATACCCAACGGACTGGCCTCCACATCTATCTGTCATAATAAATTCCACAAATTAACCACCCTCTGGCTAAAGATGTTTCTCTGCATCTGTTTCAAATGAACACCCCTCTACTCTGAGGCTGTGCCCTCTTGTCCTAGACTTTACCACCATGGGAAACATCCTTTCCACATCTACTCTGTCTAGGATTTTCAACATTCGAAAGGTTTCAATGAGATGCTCCCCACATCCTTCTAAATTCCAGTGAGTACAGACCTTTTCATTATAACTGTTTCATTCCCAGAATAATCCTTGTGAACTTCCTCTGAACCCTCTTCAATGACAGCACATCTTACTTAGATAAGGAGCCCAAAACTGTTCACAGTACTCAAGCTGAGGCCTCGCCAGTGCCTTGTAAAACCTCAGCATCACATCCCTGCTCTTGTATTCTAGACCTCTTGAAATGAATGCTAACATTGCATTTGACTTCCTCACCACTGACTCAACCTGCAAGTTAACCTTTAGGGTGGTCTGCATAAGGACCCCCAAGTCCTTTTGCATCCCAGATTTCTGGATGTTCCCTCCATTTAGAGAACAGTCTGCCCATTTATTTTGACTTCCAAAGTGCATGACTGTGCATTTTGCAACATTGTATTTCATTTGCCATTTTCTTGCCCCTTTTCCTAATCTAAGTCCTTGTGCATCCTACCTGTTTTCTCAGCACTACCTGCTGCTCCCCCAATCTTCTTATCATCTGCAAACTATGATGTTATGATGTTATAACATCATGAATTATGATGTTGTAGCTATTAGTGAAACATGGTTGCAGGAAGGGTGTGATTGGCAACTAAATATTCCTGGATTTAGTTGCTTCAGGTGTGATAGAGTAGGAGGGGCCAGAGGAGGAGGTGTTGCATTGCTTGTCCGAGAAAATCTTATGGCGGTGCTTTGGAAGGATAGATTACAGAGCTCCTCTAGGGAGGCTATTTGGGTGGAATTGAGGAATGGGAAAGGTGTAGTAACACTGATAGGAGTGTATTATAGGCCACCTAATGGGGAGCGTGAGTTGGAAGAGCAAATGTGTAAGGAGATAGCAGATATTTGTAGTAAACACAAGGTGGTGATTGTGGGAGATTTTAATTTTCCACACATAGATTGGGAAGCTCATTCTGTAAAAGGGCTGGATGGTTTAGAGTTTGTGAAATGTGTGCAGGATAGCTTTTTGCAACAATACATAGAAGTACCGACTAGAGATGGGGCAGTGTTGGATCTCCTGTTAGGGAATGCGATAGGTCAGCTGACAGATGTATGTGTTGGGGAGCACTTCGGGTCCAGTGATCACAATAGCATTAGCTTCAATATAATTATGGAGAAGGACAGGACTGGACCTAGAGTTGAGATTTTTGATTGGAGAAAGGCTAACTTTGAGGAGATGCGCAGGGATTTAGAGAGAGTGGAATGGGTCAAGTTGTTTTATGGGAAGGATGTAATAGAGAAATGGAGGTCATTTAAGGGTGAAATTATGAGGGTACAGAATCTTTATGTTCCTGTTCGGTTGAAAGGAAAGATTAAAGGTTTGAAAGCGCCATGGTTTTCAAGGGATATTAGAAACTTGGTTCGAAAAAAGAGGGATGTCTACAATAGATATAGGCAGCATGGAGTAAAGGAATTGCTCGAGGAATATAAAGAATGTAAAAGGAAACTTAAGAAAGAGATTAGAAAAGCTAAAAGAAGTTACGAGTTTGGTTTGGCAAATAAGGTGGAAGTAAATCCGAAAGGCTTCTACAGTTATATTAAAAGCAAGAGGATAGTGAGGGATAAAATTGGTCCCTTAGAGAATCAGGGTGGTCAGCTATGTGTGGAGCCGAGGGAGATGGGAGAGATTTTGAACGATTTCTTCTCTTCGGTATTCACTAAGGAGAAGGATATCGAATGGTGTAAGGTGTGGGAAACAAGTAAGGAAGTTATGGAACCTATGACAATTAAAGAGGTGGAAGTACTGGCGCTTTTAAGAAATTTAAAAGTGGATAAATCTCCGGGTCCTGACCGGATATTCCCCAGGACCTTGAGGGAAGTTTGTGTAGAGATAGCAGGAGCTCTGACGGAGATCTTTCAGATGTCATTAGAAACAGGGATTGTGCCGGAGGATTGGCGTATTGCTCATGTGGTTCCATTGTTTAAAAAGGGTTCTAGAAGTAAGCCTGGCAATTATAGACCTGTCAGTTTGACATCAGTGGTGGGTAAATTAATGGAAAGTATTCTTAGAGATAGTATTTATAATTATCTGGATAGACAGGATCTGATTAGGAGTAGCCAGCATGGATTTGTGCGTGGAAGGTCATGTTTGACAAACCTTATTGAATTTTTTGAAGTAGTTACGAGGAATGTTGACGAGGGTAAGGCAGTGGATGTAGTCTATATGGACTTCAGCAAGGCCTTTGACAAAGTTCCACATGGAAGGTTAGTTAAGAAGGTTCAGTCGTTAGGTATTAGTGCTGGAGTAATAAAATGGATTCAACAGTGGCTAGATGGGAGATGCCAGAGAGTAGTGGTGGATAATTGTTTATCGGGATGGAGGCCGGTGACTAGCGGGGTGCCTCAGGGATCTGTTTTGGGCCCAATGTTGTTTGTAATATACATAAATGATCTGGATGATGGGGTGGTAAATTGGATTAGTAAGTATGCTGATGATACTAAGGTAGGAGGTGTTGTGGATAATGAGGTGGGTTTTCAAAGCTTGCAGGGAGATTTATGCCGGTTAGAAGAATGGGCTGAACGTTGGCAGATGGAGTTTAATGCTGAGAAGTGTGAGGTTCTACATTTTGGCAGGAATAATCCAAATAGAACATACAGGGTAAATGGTAGGGCATTGAGGAATGCAGTGGAACAGAGAGATCTAGGAATAACAGTGCATAGTTCCCTGAAGGTGGAGTCTCATGTAGATAGGGTGGTGAAGAAGGCTTTTGGAACGCTGGCCTTTATAAATCAGAGCATTGAGTACAGAAGTTGGGATGTAATGTTAAAATTGTACAAGGCATTGGTAAGGCCAAATTTGGAATATTGTGTACAGTTCTGGTCACCGAATTATAGGAAAGATATCAATAAATTAGAGAGAGTGCAGAGACGATTTACTAGGATGTTACCAGGGTTTCAGCACTTAAGTTACAGAGAAAGGTTGAACAAGTTAGGTCTCTATTCATTGGAGCGTAGAAGGTTGAGGGGGGATTTGATCGAGGTATTTAAAATGTTGAGAGGGATAGATAGAGTTGACGTGAATAGGCTGTTTCCATTGAGAGTAGGGGAGATTCAAACGAGAGGACATGATTTGAGAGTTAGGGGGCAAAAGTTTAAGGGAAACACGAGGGGGTATTTCTTTACTCAGAGAGTGATAGCTGTGTGGAATGAGCTTCCTGTAGAAGTAGTAGAGGCCAGATCAGTTGTGTCATTTAAGGTAAAATTGGATAGGTATATGGATAGGAAAGGAGTGGAGGGTTATGGGCTGAGTGCGGGTAGGTGGGACTAGGTGAGATTAAGAGTTCGGCACGGACTAGGAGGGCCGGAATGGCCTGTTTCCGTGCTGTGATTGTTATATGGTTATATGTTATATGGTTATAAACATGGCAACAACATCATCTATTCTATCATCAAAATCATTGATCTACAGCATAAAAAGAAGTGGTCCCAACACCAACCCCTGCGGAACACCACTAGTCGCTGGCAGAAAAGGATCTGCCTCCTACCAATTAGCCAATGCTCTAACCATGTTAGTAACTTTCCTGCAATACAATGGGTTCTTAACTTGGTAAACAGCCTCACGTGTGGCACCTTGTCAAAGGCCTTCTGAAAGTCCAAATATATAACATCAACTGCATCCCCTTTATTTGGCACTCTGCTAGTGTCTTCCACAGTGAAGACTGATGCAAAATACACATTGAGTTAATAGCCATTTGCTTGTCTCCCATTATTATTTCTCTGGCCTTATTTTCTAGCTGTCCTACATCCACTTCCATCTTCCTTTCATTGTTATTGTTTTTTTTTTGTTTTTTAAACAGACTTGAAAACACCTTGATATTGTTTGCTAGCTTGCTTTCATATTCCATCTTTCCCCCCAATGATTCTTTTAGTTGCTTTCTGTAGGTTTTAAAAACTTTTCCAATTCTCTGTCTTCCCGCTAATTTTTGCTTTGTTGTATGCCCTCTCTTTTGCTTTTACATTAGCTTTGACTTCCCTTGTCAGCCATGGTAGCACTATTTTGCTATTTGAGTACTTCTTTGTTTGAGTATTTCTATCCAGCTCCTTCCTCATTTTTCCCAGAAACTCACACCATTGCTGCTCTGCTGTCATTCCTGCCAGCAGCTCCTTTCAGTTTACTTTGGCCCATTCCTCTCTCATACCACTTTAACTTCCCTTCCTCCTCTGAAATACTGCTACGTCAGACTTTACTTTCTCCCTATCAAATTTCAAGTTGAACTCAATCATACTGTGATTACTGCCATCGAAGGGTTCTTTTACCTTAAGCTCTCTAAATGCCTCCGGTTCATTACACAACACCCAATCCAGTATAGCTGATCCCTTAGTAGGCTCAACAACAAACTGCTCTAAAAAGCCACCTCACAGGCATTCAACAAATTCACTCTCTCAAGATCTATTGTCAACCTGATTTTCCCCAACTAACCTGCCATCTCCAATGACCATCATAACATTTCCCATTTGTCATGCTTTTTCTATTTCCTGTTGTAATCTGTGGTCCACATCCCAGCTACTGTTGGGAGACCTGTAAATAACTGCCATCAGGGTCCATTTACCCTTGCACTTTCTTAACTCAACCCACAAGGATTCAACATCTTCCGATCCAATGTCACATCTTTCTACTGATTTGATGCCATTCTTTACCAATAGAGCCACACCACCCCTCTGCCTACCTTCCTATCCCTCTGATATAACGTGTAACCTTGGACATTCAGTTGCCAACTACAATGTCATGTTGATAGGTTTACAATATGTTCTTCCTACCTTTCATTAATAGCAGAAAACAATTCCACAAAAGGAGTTCAACACAAACATATTGCCCAGTTACATATTTAGAGCCAAGAGCAGAAGACAAACTCTATTCTCCAATATTTGTAACAACCATAATAAAGTAATTCTAAAATTCTTTATACAACCCTCCTATTGATTCAAGTACTGTAATATACATGGTGAACATGATATTTCAATTTCCAATTTGTGCTGAGGCTGTTTGATCTTAGTCAAGATGGCTGCAGAGGCATCACAATCAGTTCAATTTTAGGCCAGAGAAGTGAAAATCTAACAGTGTTCTTGCTACTGTTAATTAAGCAAAATGCAAAGATGGAGAAATTGCACCAGGATTTTGCTCAGAGCCATCTCTTCCTACAGTAAAGCTGCCTAACCACAGTCAGAGTCTGGACTATTCTGTGAGTGGTCTTGTCGATAATTCGGGTGGGAAAGCAGCAGGTCTCTGAGTGAATGAATCACAATTGATCAGACTCATACCTTGAATGAGAAACAAACACATCAGGAATCCAATGTCAGGCCTGCATCAGCAAACAAAAGGAGAAACCTGGCTGATATAATCCTTAAATAATGGAACAGTAAGGTTCTGATAGTCTGAAACAATTCAACTCATAAGCAATAAGAAAAATTCAAGATTGCAAAACAATGTAGAGTGCTTGTTTGAGGAAAAAATGTTCTTATTTATATTTCAAAGGCACACGGGTACCTATGATAAAAATGTACTAAATACAAACTATAGGCCAGTTAGTCTGACCTCAGTGGCTTGGAAGATGTTGGAGTTGATTTTAAAGGATGAGGTCTCAGAGTACTTGGTGGCACATGATAAAATAGGCACAGTCTACTGGTGTCCTCAAGGGAAAACCTTGCCTGACAAATCTGTTGTTATTTTTTGAAGAAATTACAAGCAGGATAGGCAAAGGAGAATGGGTTGATGTTGTGGACTTGGATTTTCAGAAGGACTTTGACAAGGTGCCACCCAAGAGGCTGCTTAACAAACCACAAGCCCATGGTATTACAGGAAAGATTCCAGCATGGATAAAGCAGTGGCTGATTGGTGGGAGGCAAAGTGTGGGAATAAAGGGAGCCTTTACTGTTTGGCTGCCAGTGTGTTTTCACGAGTGTCTTTTACATTTAATATCGGTGGTTTGAATTATGGAATTGATGTCTTTGTTGCCTAGCTTACAGACAATATGATGGTTGGGGGGGAATGACAGGTAGTTTTGAGGAAGGAGAGAAGCTACAGAAGGAGTGAGACAGATTAGGAGAAAAGACAGATGGCAAACGGAATACAGTGTGTGGGAAGTTCATGGTCATGCACTTTGGTAACAGAAATGAAAGGCTTGACTATTTTCTAGATGGAGAGAAATTACAAAAAAATTGAGGGTCAAAGGGATTTGGATGTCCTTGTTTAGGATTCCCTGAAGGTTAATTTGTAGGTTGAGTCTGTGGTGAGGAAGGCAAATGCAATGTTAGCATTCATTTTAAGAGGATTAGAATATAAACACAAGAATGTAACGTTGGGACTTTATAAAGCACTGGTGAGGCCTCACTTGGAGTATTGAGAGATTTTGAGCTCAGGATGAGATGAAACTGGAATGGGTTCAAAGGAAATTCACAAAAATTATTCCAGGATTGAATGGCTTGTCATATGAAGAGTGTTTGATGGTTCTGGGCCTGTATTCACTAGAAATCAGAAGAATAAGCTGAATCTGTTAAATTCTTTCCACAGGCAGCTGTGGAGGCCAAGTCTTTATGTATATTTAAGGTAGGGGTTGAAAGATTCCTGATTGGTCAGGGCATGAAGGAATATGGGGGGAGGCATGAGATTGGAGCTGATAAGGAAATTGATGAAATGGCGAAGCAGACTTGATAGAACAAATGGACTAATTTTGTTCCTGTATCGTACAGTCTTATTAAGGAGAATGTGTTCAGGAAGCTGAAAGGTCTGAAGGTAGGTAAGTCGCCTGAACCAGATGGACTACACCCCAGGATTCCGAAAGAGACCCTAAGATAGAGGAGCAAAAAGAGGTGGCTGAAAAGATTGTGGAGGCATTCATAATGATCTTTTAAGAATCCCTAGATTCTGGAATGGTTCTGGAAGAACAGGAAATCACAAATATCACTCCACACTTTATGAATGAAAGGAGGCAAAAAACAGGAAGCTACAGGCCAGTTAGCCTGGCAGTGGTTGGAAACTAGCTAGAGTCCATCAGAGTATTGGGAGGTACATGATAAAATAGGTTCAAAGTCAGCATAGTTTCTGTAGTTTATTTAATATTTCGGTAATATTTGAGTAATATTGGAGATATATTGTTTGATTGAACATTCTTTGTTTTCTTACATAATTCATTATACATTCTATAACAAGTACATGAAGGTCATACATCATGACACCACCACATCATATGAGACCACCTCACTAAAATAAAAACAAAGTAGACACTGTTTCCTAGGATCCCCTGTTTTCCTTTCAATTAGTTTCTGAAGTTACAAAACATGATGGTAGCAATGAGGAAGTATTAAGAATAACCCAAGAACACGATCTTCCTGCTGAAGTGCAGCGTGTTTTTTCTTTGCAAGGAAAGAGAGAGAGATGGTCAAGTTTTTTTTAAAAAAGGCAGAAAACAGACAAAATTCACAGGTTCATAAACCATGAAGAATAATAAATAAATAAAAGCAAAAACGGCTGGCTGCATCGGAAAGTTGGATTCATTTGAGTGCACAACAATTAAATGGATAAGGTATACTGAACGAATTGAGCAGTGATTTGAAGCAAATGAAAAGTGAATGCCAGTGTTGCTAAGTGCAAAAAGTAGTTTGCTTAGAAGCTCCGGCCAAACCAATTGTAATGAGCTTGGCTGATATCGTGAACAAAGTAGGAATCATACAAAGATGCAGGAACAATGTAGAACTGAAACGACTGTTGATTGCAGAATGCTTCATGTTTCATAAGCAGAGTCAAAAGGAAGGGAAGTCCCTTTCAACATATGTGGCTGAATTGAAGAAATTGTCCAAGGATTGTCAATTCAGTGATGAGCTTAATGATGTACTGAGAATCAATGGAATCTTACAAGAAAGCATTCAAACACAACTCCGAATTGAAGCCCAGCTCATTTTTAAAAGAGCAGTTGAAATCACCGTATCCATGGAAACAGCAGCCAGAGCCACAATAATTGAGTTGCAGTCAGTAATGAAAGTGAACGTGAACAAAATTGCTGTGTCTAATAAAAAACCTGCTTGGATGAACAAATTGTGTTACTATTGTGGCAGCGGCTTACATACATCCGACAAATGCAGGTTTAAAGGAGAAACTTGCAGAAATTGCAACGAAGTAGGAATCATACAAAGAGCATATTAAGCAGGAAAAAATAAATGGACTGCAAAGGGAAGAGAAAAAGATAAAAAGTCAAGTTGTAGTTTCAAAAAGAGCACTAATCTGCTCTTAGTGCAGATGAAAAATTAGTTGATGAAAAATCTGATGATGTCAGTGACGCAGGACTGTGTAGCCTTGAGATTTACAATGTGAAAACTAACAAGAAACAAGCTATGTGGCTTGAAGTGAACTGCAAATTAACTAAAATGGAATTTGACTGAAAAGGACAAGCCAGTATCCAGTGTAGACTGTTTTCTATATGAGGAGCAAATTCAGAAATCGAAGGAGCAAAGGGATTTGCGAGTCTCAGGCAAGATTCCCTAAAGGTTAATTTTCAGGCTGAATTAGTAGAAAGGAAGGCAAATGCGATGTTAGCATTCATTTTGAGAGGACTACAATATAAAAGCAAGGATGCACTGCTGGGGGTTTATAAAGCATTGATCAGACCACATTTGTAGTACTGTGAGCAGCTTTGAGACCCACATTTAAGAAAAGATGTGTTGATGTTGGAGAAGATCCAGAGAATGATCCCAGGAATTTAAGTGTTGTACAGGGATTGCTTGATGGCTCTGGGCCTGTACTCTCTGGAGTACAGAAGAATGAGGGGAAATCTCTCTGAAATATTTAAAGGCCTAGATAGAGTGGATATGGAGAGGATGGTTCATATAGTAGGAGAGTTTAGGGCCAGAAGGTACAGCTTCAGAATAGAGGGGAGTGAATCTGTGGAATTCATTGCCATAGACTGCTGTGAAGGCTAAATCATTGAGTATAATTGAAGCAGAGTTTGTTAAGGCATCATAGGTTACTAGGAGAACGTAGGAGAATGGTGTTGAGAGGGAAAATAAATCAGCCAAAACTGAATGCCAGAGCAAATTCGACAAGCCAAACTGGCAAATTCTGTTTCTATGTCTTACAGTCTTATTAATTTCAATTATTTCTCGCAGCTTCTCAGAACATGATGCAGTACAACATAGTTAATATAAGGAGGACACTCCCTCAGTTTTAAAAAAATTTAAATATAGTGGACAAAAAAAATCCTCAACGCTGATTGAAAACAAACAGATTAAATTTGCTAAGGTATACCAATGGAATAATTGATCTGTAAATAATTTGTTGCCATAGTGATGAAATAACCTGAGGAAAATTATTTGATAATTCTAGGGAGATGAGAATTATCAGTTTATTAGGGTCTGGGTCATCTGAAAAATGTTTGGCAAGAAATACATGCAGATAGCAAACATGTAAATAATGTTAAAATCAATGTTGCTCAATTCTTAGAAATCCAAGAGAAGAAACATTTATTATTGACAGACAATTAAAGAGATTCCCATCAGCAGCATTTAAGCCCAACCTATTCAGTCACTCCCTATAACTAAAGTTCTCCAAACCAGGCAACATCCTGGCAAAAATTGCACATAAAAGCAGTCAAAACTGTAATCAGTTTTGAGATGATAGAAAAGAGCTGAAACTAATCAGAATAATAAACTTGGTTTACTGGGGAAACCAGAAGGTGAAAAATGCATTTAAATTCCAAACTGTAGGATTAGGGTCTGTCTCTCAACTAGGGTCTATTTAACAGTTGAAATCCTAGGCAGCGGTCTCATCAATACATTACATTTTGGGTCTACAATATTGGTCACACCAATAACTTACATTGGCATTTCACCCCCAAAGCAGAAACAATCCATTCATTAAAATACTGCTGATTTTATACAAGGAAACTTTTATCCTGCAAACACTTTCTGGAATCCTGAAACTCACTCTGACTTCAGCAGCTTGTATGATACCTGTGCTTATGGCTTACCTGTGCTGTGGCCTGAAGCCAGTGACATGTTCTGGAGCCACCAACCAATCTGCCATAATTTCAGGCAATAGGTTTGATTTTGTATTCCATTGCAGGGAAACTGCAAGGAATATGTACTAATAAAGAGTTACGAACTAAATGAGATCTTTTTGCAGATACAGATATTCTTACAGAAAAAAAATCCCACAGGGGAGTATTGTGAGTCTGACTGAAGAGTGTTCAGTGTACATTGTCTCTATGTTTTGAGCATGGAATTGAAGGTCTTTGGGCTGTGGGCAGAGTCCACAATGCGTTATGATATCACAGCAATAACAGGGTACTGGCTCAAACAAGGGGAAGAATACACACTTAGTATTCAGGAATGACTGGAAAAGAAATGGGGGAAAGGGGTGTCAGTATCAAACATAGAAATAATTACAGCCACAGGAAGAACTGATGTACTGGAGAGCTCAAAGATAAATTTATTTGGCTAGAGTTAAGTCAGAATAGAAGAACAATTATTATGTAGGGCAAGTACTAAAGACAACAAAAATAGTGGAAAGGAGGGACATGAGCAAGCTGTCCACCCCTGTTGATGTTGATTCATAGGTCATGGTTCTTGTAGGTATTATTGTTAATATGCGCATATGACTGCCATGAGTCAGACCTGGCACTTAAACAGAATAATGGAGCAGAACCCACCAGGAATTCATGGTTCAGAGTCCTACTGGTTCTCTACTCTATGCACTGTGCACATGAAAACAATGTTTAATAAGGCATACAGTTGAAAAAGTAAATCAATGTTCTGCAAAGAAAACAACATTGCAGGAGAATATCATTCAGCTTAATATGGTTATGGAAAATGGTAAGAAAGAATATTTCAATAAGGACTGGGTAAATCATTGAATGAACAATGAGAAGCACATATGCAGGAGGCCAGTCATGTTTAGACCCAATACATTCTAAAGGACAAAGGAAAGGGATTTTAAAATCTGGATCACTAACAGTATACGGTAGGTATTCAAAGGTTTCAAAGGTACATTTAATATCAGAAAAATGTATACAATATACATTCTGAAATGCTTTTTCTTCACAACCATTCATGAAAACAGAGCAGTGCCCCCAAAGAATGAATGACAGTTAAATGTTAGAACCCCAAAGTCCTCCCCCAACTCCTCTCCCTCCGGTAAGCAGCAGCAAGCAATGATACCCCCTACCCCACCGTCAAAACAAAAAGCATCAGCACCCACTACCAAGCATTCAAGCATAAGCAAAGCAACAGCAAAGACAAAGACTGCTCACACACCTGGTATTCAGCGTACCACAGGCTCTCTCTCTCTCTCTCTCCCTAACAAGGGAGAAAGCAATGTCTCCGTTTCACAGCGAAAGGGGAAACATAACAAACAACTCACTGGCTTACGATGTTAAAAGCCCGTTGTGTCGCTTTTTCCAAGCTCTGTGCTCAAAGATCTCAGGTCTCTGGGCACACAGCCTTAGACTTTCATCTGCCACAACACACCAATCTCCTGCCCAGACACTGGCCTCCGATCTCCCCGTCTCCAGAGACACGAAACCTCAAACCTCTGAAGGTGAGCGAAGCTCTTAGGCTTTGGCTTGCCAAATAACGGCCATTCATGAAACCCCAAGAGCGGGTCCCATTCCCACAAGGAACCATAGTCAGAGTGTAACTCCAGGTCAGGGTCTTCAAAAGAACCCTGAAATGGAAAAATAGAGATATTAAAGATGGAAATAGAGTTGTTTCTGAAGATGCAAGCAAAGGAGTCACCGTTAAGCGCAATATTAAGATAAGACAGAAAAGGGGAACTTACGAGAGTTTGTGTGTGTGTGTGTGTGTGTGTGTGTGTGTGTGTGTGTGTGTGTGTGTGTGTGTGTGTGTGTGTGTGTGTGTGTGTGTGTGTGTATACACACACACGTCCATCGCAAGCAATGAGGACCACTGACATCTTTGTTTGGGTGTCATGACTTGCACGTGAGTTTGATTAAAAAGTGAGAAAGAGTTGCACAGGTCATCAACCTCACTTTCTCGTCCTAGTCTATCTGGATCCAGTGACAAGGTGAGAGTCAAGATGACTGGAGATAGGTCAGGATGCAGTGGATGACCAGGACGATCTGCATGTCTTGCCATGCTCTTCACACTCCAAAATGTGTGCTGGGAAATGCTTTCCTGCCCATTGAAGTACCTGATGGTTTGCTCCATGCAGTCCGCCAAATCTAGTCTTCACATGCTTTGGGTAGACAAGCCCAAAGTCAACAAGGGTTCAATAAAAAACAAACAAACCTGGTTTGGCCAGCCTGTCGAAGCCATTGCCTGGGGTATGGCCACTGTCACATGCAAACTGCTTATATGAAGCCACAGGTTAGAACTGAGTGCTAGGTGAGGACCAAAGGTGGAAGAGCCTGCTCAGGGTACAAGAAGACATCACAGCACAGCCACTAACCCTCTCTGACACCCAAAAGAGTAATGGAAAGGAAAATGTAGGGCAGAGGGTGCATAAGAATACAAGTGGATACAAGAGGACTCACAAACGTTTATGATCATATAGATCATAAAAACAATTGAAGACTGGGTTGGCAAGGGACCAGAAAGCAGCTTTTGAGCAGGGAGTGAGTGAGCAATGATGCAATGCTGAACAAATAGTATGCATTTCTGCTAATGTCAGAGTGAAGATGAACAGAATTTAATATGATCAAAATAGATAAAGGGCAAGTACTCGACACTATGCAAATAGCAAAAGTAATCCCATCAGTATGGGATGTATCCTAACCTGCTGAAGGAAATATTGGAAGCAATCACAGAAGCTTTGGATATGACCATAGGATACAGGGGCAGAATTAAGCCATTCATCCCATCAAGTCTGCTCCTCCATTAAATCACAGCTGGTTTTTTTCCCTCTCAGCCCCATTCTCCCCTTCTCCCCATAACATTTGATGCCCTGACTATTCAAGAAACTATCAAACTCCACTTTCAATATGCCCAATGACTTGGAGTCGACCGTTGTCTGTGGCAATGAATTGCACAGATTCACCACCAAAGCATCCATGCAGGATCAGCACCAGGGATTCACAGGACTGTAAATGTTCTATCCTCCAGAACAGTTCTCTTAACATTGGAATCATAGAGAAGCTCAGCTCAGAACCAGACTCTACTGTCCAACTGGTCCATACCAACCACAGCATCCTCCATGTAATGTTGCAACTATACCTGCTTCAACCATTCCAGCTAGTCAACATCCACTGTGTAAAGAAGTTAACCTCTTAAGTATCTACTAAATCTCTCCTCTCCCCTCTTACCCTGGGGAAAAGATTAAGATGAAGAGTATGATCAATACCTCTCAGGGTTTATTAATGTCCCCTCATTCTCCTACGTTCCTGGAATAACAGTCCAGCTTGGTCAGTCTCATCCTACAGTACAACTCAGGCCCTTTGGTCCAGACAACATCATTATAAATCTCTTCTGCATCTTCTCCAATTTGACAATGTCTTCCCTATAACAGGGTGACCAAAACCGTCCACAATACTCCAAGTGCAGCCTCATCAACAAATCTAGGAGTACAGACATTACCTAACTGCAAAATGATGTCCCTACTCCCAAATTCAATGCCCTGATGAAGAGCAGCTTCTTCACCACCTTGTCTACATGTGTGGCTACATTCTGTGAATTGGGCACTTGTACTCCCAGATCCCTTTGTTCCACAATATTTAGCAGTGCCCTGCCGTTCACTGGATAAGTCCAAAATGCATCACCTCACACTTATCCAAGTTGAAAATGATCGAGTATTCCTCAGTCCAGCTCTCTAACTGATCAAGATCTCTTTGCAGTTTATTATAACTTACTGCATAGTCAACAGGACCCTCTAATTTAATTTGATCAACAAACTCACTAATCTTTCCATGGTACATTCATATCCAACTCATACACATAAATAATGAAGAACAGAGGTTCCCACACTAACCCTTGGAGTACCCTACAAGTCACAGGCCTCCAACTGGAGAATCTCCCTTCAGCAATCTACTTCATATCATCAAGCAAATTCTGAACCTACCTCGCTAGTTCCCCCTGAATCCCATGCGTGCGCTGCTGAAGACCCGTGACTCCGCCTTCAGAGCAGACGACAAGGCAGCCCTAACAGCAAGGGCCGAACTATCCCGAGCCATCAGAGGGGCAAAGCGTGCACACGCCCAGCGAATCCACAGCCACTTCCAGGACAGCGGCGACACGCGGCACATATGGAAGGGCATCCAGGACATCACCAATTACAGGAAAACATCACCTGACTGTGCGGGTGATACCTCCCTCCCAGATGCACTGAATAACTTCTACTCCCATTTTGAGGCGGAAAATGACGTGGCAGTGAAGAAGTCCACCCCTCCTACAAATGACCAGGTGCTGTGTCTCACGGTGGCCGATGTGAGAAGAACCCTGTGCAGGGTCAACCCACAGAAGGCTGCTGGACCAGACAACATTCCTGGTAGAGTGCTCAGAGGATGTGCAGACCAGCTAGCAGATGTCCTCACCAACATCTTCAACATCTCCCTGAGCAGCGCCACCATTCCAACGTACTTCAAGGCCGCCACCATCGTCCCCGTGCCAAAGAAGTCTTCAGTGTCCGGCCTAAATGACTACCGTCCCATTGCACTCACATCCATCATCATGAAGTGTTTCGAGAAGATCGTCATGAGGCATATCAAGACCCTGCTGCCCCCCTCACTGGTCCCCCTGCAGTTTGCGTACCGTCCCAACCGCTCAACAGATGACACCATTGCCACCACCCTCCACCTGGCCCTAACCCACCTTGACAAAAAAAGACACATACGTTCGGATGCTGTTCATAGACTTCAGTTCAGCATTCAGCACAATCATCCCTCAGAAACTGATTGGAAAGCTGAGCCTACTGGGCCTGAACACCTCCCTCTGCAACTGGATCCTAGACTTCCTGACTGGAAGACCTCAGTCAGTCTGGATCGGGAACAGCATCTCCAACACCATCACACTGAGCACGGGGGCCCCAGGGCTTTGTGCACAGTCCATTGCTGTTCACTCCGCTGACCCACAACTGTGCTGCAACACACAACTTGAACCACATCATCAAGTTCACCAATGACACAACCGTGGGGGGTCTCATCAGCAAGAATGACAAGTCAGCTTACAGAGAGGAGGTGCAGCAGCTAACAGACTGGTGCAGAGCCAACAACCTGTCTCTGAATGTGAACAAAACAAAAGAGATGGTTGTTGACTTCAGGAGGGCACGGAGCGACCACTCCCCACCGAACATCAACGGCTCCTCAGTAGAGATCGTTAAGAGCACCAAATATCTTGGTGTTCACCTAGCAGAGAGTCTCACCTGGTCCCTCAACACCAGCTCCATAGCAAAGAAATCCCAGCAGCATCTCTGCTTTCTGCGAAGGCTGAGGAAAGTCCATCTCCCAACCCCCATCTTCATCACATTCTACAGGGGTTGTATTGAGAGCATCCTGAGCAGCTGCATCACTGCCTGGTTTGGAAATTGCACCATCTCGGATCGCAAGACCCTGCAGCGGATAGTGAGGTCAGCTGAGAAGATCATCGGAGTCTCTCTTCCTGCCATCACGGACATTTACACTACATGCTGCATCCGCAAAGCAAACAGCATTATGAAGGACCCCACACATCCCTCATACAATCTCTTCTCCCTCCTGCCGTCTGGGAAAAGGCACCGAAGCATTCAGGCTTTCACGACCAGACTATGTAACAATTTCTTCCCCCAAGCTATCAGACTCCTCAATACCCAGAGCCTGGACTGACAACTTACTGCCCTATTGTCTTGTTTATTACTTATTGTAATGCCTGCACTGTTTTGTGCACTTTATACAGTCTGGTTAGGTCTGTAGTCTAGTGTAGTTGTGTGTTTTTTTTTTCTTCTGTGTTGTTTTTTACGTAGTTCAGTCTAGTTTTTGTACTGTGTCATGTAACACCATGGTCCTGAAAAACGTTGTCTCATTTTTATTATGCACTGTACCAGCAGTTATGGTCGAAATGACAATAAAAGTGGCTTGACTTGACTTGACCTTAACCTGCTAAATCAGCCTATCATATGGAACCTTGCCAAAGTCCTTGCTATAGTCCATATAGGCAATATCCATCACCCTATCTTCATCTATCCCCTTAATTACTTCTTTCTAAAAATTCTAAATATTTATCAGACACGGTCTCCACAAACAACAGCATGCTGAGGATTCCTGATCAGGTTTTCGACTAACCGACAGATGATAGATTTTGTCCTTCAGAATATCCACCAGTAAATTCCCTACAACTAAAGTCAGCCTCGCCAGTCTGTAGTTCCCTCCCTTCCTCCTTGAACAATAGAACAACGATTGCTACAAAGCGGAGTTCTGGAACTTGGCCATTGACTAATGCCAAAGCAAAACTCTCGACAAGGTCCTATGCAATTTCTTCCTTGGCCTCCCATAAGATCTGGGGGAAAATCTGAACATACCCTGGTGATTTGCCCACCTTAGTGTGCTTCAAGGCTGCAAAAACCTCCTTCCTACTAATATGCACATGTTCCAAGAGCATCACTACTTATTGCCCTCAGTGAGAAATAGACATTAAAAATCTCAGTGATTACCTGTGGTTCCAAGCATAGACGGTCCTGGTGGCCTTTAAGGGGACCTAGTCTCCCTCAATGGTCACAGAGATGCTAAAACTGAACAAAATTAATTGGTACTCAGGAAAAATATGGTTGAATAACAGTTATGATTGACTTCTGACAGAGTTTTTTTTTAAATCGAATGCAGAAGCAAACTGTCTAGCTCTGTGAATATCAATTCATCAGTCACTCTTCCTCTGGGTCTTGCTGCAAAATACATGTATGAAGGAAATCAAGGGAAATGAAAAGAGTCATTAGAAGAGAAGGATTAAAAGAGAATTCCTGAGATTTTAAAGAAATATTAAAAACAAGAGTATATCTTGGGGGCAGGTCAGGCCACTTAAGGATGAAGGAGGGAATTTATGCCTTTAGCCGAAGGAGATAGGCAAGGTATTAAATGAGTACTTCGCAATGGTATATACCAAAGACATTGAAAATCCAAAGATCCAGAGGAGGAATGATAACATTCTAGGACACATTAACAGGAAGGGGGAAGGGGGTTGTTGGAAGAACATTAAGGTAAACACAGTGCACAGTGGGGTCTGTCCCAGGTTATGGAGGAGATTTCTGGGACCTTGATAGAGATATTTACATCCTCTTTTAATCACAGGCAAAAATCCCAGAGGACTAGCCAACAGCAAGCATTGTGGCTCAGTTTAATATTAGCAGTAGAGTTTCTGAGCCTTGCAGGGAAAGTATTTGAAAGGATTTTTAGGGATAGGATCTACAAGTGTCTGGAAAAGCAGAGACTTAGTGATAAATGTACAACTTGGTGCGGAGAATGTCATGTCTTACAAACCTTTTATGGAAGTGACAAAAATGAGGGCAGGACAGTGGTTGCTGCAGACATGGATGCTTGTAAAACTCTCAACAAAGCTGATACAGAAGATTAAGGTGCATGGAGTCTGTGCAGGCATTATAGATTAGATTCAAAATTGACTTTACAGGAGGAAGAGGAAGCCATGAAGGGGCTGAATAGAGATATTTTTGACCATGAACCTCTGTGTCTGTGAAACTTATAAATTATTTGGACTACAATGTACTTGAACCTATAGACAAGCTTTCAGTTGACACAAAATTTGGCAGATTTGAGGATAATGAGGAAGATTATTAAAGGACTCAAAACATATTTATGATGTGAGTGTTGAGGACTTACCACACACAAAAGGGACGTCACAATTTGACACTGCCCACCTGACCAACGGACCCTACACAAAGAGCACCCATATCTGACAATACTCATTCTGGTCAGAGGAATCTAGCACTTTCAGCATCCACACCTGACAGCAGCCATTCCTAATGCATGGACTTTGCACTAAAAATAGCCATTCCTAATTCAACAACTCTATACTGACCCAACCAATTCCAGCACAGGAGGCCCACTAAACAACATGCTATATTGAAGGTTCTTTATGAATCTCTAATGAAAATTCTCCATTACTAATGATCACACCTTCAAGTTTAAGATATTTTATTTATTTTCTTATAAAAGACATGTTTTTCAATGAAGAACTGAAGTATTTTGCAGATCAATATGCCTTCCCTAGTCGTCATCATCATTTGAAAGATTATCTTGTATAATTTAGAATTGTATAGGATGTTTTGAAATTAATTAGAAATTGCTGTAAAATTTGACTCCAATTAAGACTCATAATTGGAAAACTTGTTCCAGATGAGGGAAAGTTCATCTACGACATGATGTCAAAAAAGTGAAAGGGATCCAACAGGTGTCCTCAGACCGAGCAGTTCATTCAGCCCAATCCCTACTGCCTCTTAAAAATTGTCACGATCAACCTTCATCCCAGCCATTTCATCATGTACATAATCAATTTCATTATTGCTATTCACGTCACCTCATTTTATAGTTACCCACACTCTTTAAATTATCATTAGAGATAACGTACCACCCACAATACTGGCCCACAGATCAGCCAGCTGTCCAATTTGCATGATAGAAGATCTTGTAGGGTAATGTAATTCCTGACAGATGACACATATTGTTCATTATAGAAACTGTTTTACATAAATCACAAACACTGTCATTGAATTGTGTTCACTTTAAGAGACTCTGTCTGACGTAATGACGCCAGTGTAGAAACCTACAGCACAATACAGGCCCTTCAGCCCTCAGTGCTGTACCGAACATGTCGTACTTAGAAATTACCTAAGCCCTCTATTTTTCTAAGCTCCATGTACCTATCCAGGAGCCTCTTAAGAGACCCTATCATTTCCGCCTCCACCACCGTCGCCGGCTGCACATTCCACACACTCACCACTCTCTGCATAAAAAAAAATTACCCCTGACATCTCCTCTGTACCTACTTCCAAGCACCTTAAAACTGTGCCATCTCGTGTTAGCCATATCAGCCCTGCGAAAAAGCCTCTGCCCTCATCATCTTATACACCTCTATCAGGTCACCTCTCATCCTCCATCGCTCCAAGGAGAAAAGGCCAAGTTCACTCGACCTATTCTCATAAGTCATACTCCCCAGTCCAGGCAACGTCCTTGTAAATCTCCTCTGAACCCTTTCTATGGTTTCCACATCCTTCCTATAGTGAGGCGACGAGAACTGAGCACAGCACTCCAAGTGGGGTCTGACCAGGGTCCTATATAGCTGCAACATTACCACTCTGCTCCTAAACTCGCCCCATGATTGATGAAGACCAATGCACCGTATGCTTTCTTAACCACAGAATCAACCTGCACAGCAGCCTTGAGTGTCCTATGGACTCGGACCTCAAGATCCCTCTGATCCTCCACACTGCAAAGAGTCTTACCATTAATACTATATTCTGTCATCACGTTTGACCTACCAAAATGATCCACCTCACACTTATCTGGGTTGAACTCCATCTGCCACTTCTCAGCCCAGTTTTGCATCCTATCAATGTCCCGCTGTAATCTCTGATGGCCTTCCACACTATCCACAACACCTCTAACCTTTGTGTCATCAGCAAATTTACTAACCCATCCCTCCATTTCCTCATCCAGGTCATTTATAAAAATCACGAAGAGTAGGGGTCCCAGAACAGATACTGGTCACCGAATTTCATGCAGAATATGACCCATCTATAACCACTCTTTGCCTTCTGTGAGCAATCCAATTCTCAATCCACAAAGCAAGGCCCCCTTGGATCCCAAGCCTCCTTACTTCCTCAATAAGCCTTGCATGGGGTACCTTAACAAATGGCTTGCTAAAATCCATATACACTACATCTACTGCTCTTCTTTCATCAATGTGTTTAGTCACATCCTCAAAAATTTCAATCAGGCTCGGAACGCATGACGTGCCTTTGACAAAGCCATGCTAACTATTCCTAAACATATTATGTCTCTCCAAATGTTCATAAATCCGGCCTCTCAGGATCTTCTCCATTAACTTACCAACCACTGAAGTAAGACTCACTGGTCTGTAATTTCCTGGGCTATCTGTACTCCCTTTCTTGAATAAGGGTACAACATCTGCAACTCTCCAATCCTCGAGAACCTCTCTTGTCCCTATTAATGATACAAAGATCATCGCCAGAAGCTCAGCAATCTCGTCATTCACCTCCCACAGTAGCCTGAGGTACATCTCATCCGGTCCCGGAGACTTATCCGACTTGATGCTTTCTAAAAGCTCCAGCACATCCACTTTCTTAATATCTACATGCTTAAGCTTTTCAATCTGCTATAAAACATCCCTACAATTGCCAAGATCCTGTTCCGTAGTGAATATTGAAGCAAAGTACTCATTAAGTACCTGTGCTATTTCCTCCAGTTCACTTGATTGGTCCTATTCTCTCAGTCTTATCCTCTTGTTCTTCACATACTTGTAGAATGCCTTGGGGTTTTCTTTAATCCTGTTCACCAAAGCCTTCTCATGGTCCTGGGTCTCTTAATTTCATTCTTAAGCTCCTTCCTGCTAGCCTTATAATCTTCTAGATCTCTATCATTACCTAGCTTTTTGGACCTTTCGTAAGCTTTTCTTTTCTACTTGATTAGTTTTTCAACAGTCTTTGTACACCACTGTTCCTGTACCCTTTCCCTGTCTCATTGGAACGTACCTGTGCAAAACACCATGCAAATATCCCTTGAACATTTCCGAGAACATCTGTTCCCAATTTATGCTTCCAAGTTCCTGCCTGATTGCTTCATATTTCCCCTTAAAAGCTTTCCTAACTTGTCTGTTCCTATCTCTCTCCAATGCTATTGAAAAGGAGATAGAATTTTGATCACGATTTCCAAAATTTTCTCCCACTGAGATACCTGACACCTGACCAGGTGCATTTCCCAATACCAGATCAAGTACAACCTCTCCTCTTGTAGGCTTCTCTACATATTGTGTCAGGAAACCTTCCTGAACACACCTAACAAACTCCACCCCATCTAAACCCCTTGCTCCAGTCAATCAATATTTGGGAAATTAAAATCTCCCACCACGACAAACCTGTTATTATTACACCTTTCCAAAATCTGTCTCCCTATCTGCTCCTTGATGTCCCTGTTACTATTGGGTGGTCTATAAAAAACACCCAGTAGAGTTACTGACCCCTTTCTGTTTCTAACTTCCACCGACAGAGACTCAGTAGACAATCCCTCCATGACTTCCTCCTTTTCTGCAGCCGTGACACTATCTCTGATCAGCAGTGCCATGCCCCCATCTCTTTTGCCTCCCTCCCTGTCCTTCCTGAAACATCTATAGTCTGGCACTCTAAGTAACCATTCCTGCCCCTGAGCCAACCAAGTCTCTGTAATGCCTACCACATCATATCTCCAAGTACTGATCCATGCTCTAAGCTCATCCATTTTGTTCACAACATTCCTTGCGTTAAAATAGACACACCTCAAACCATCGGACTGAGCACATCCCTTCTCTATCACCTGCCTATCCTCCCTCTCGCATTGGCTCAAGCTTTCTCTATTTGTGAGCCAACAGCCCCTTCCTCCATCTCTTCCCACGCCCCAGTAATTCTAGTTTAAACTCTCCCCAATGGCCTTAGCAAACCTCCCTGCCAGGATATTGGTCCCCCTCAGATTCAAGTGCAACCCATCCTTTTTGTCCAGGTCACACCTGCCCCAGAAGAGGCCCCAATGATCCAGAAATCTGAATCCCTGCCCCCTGCTCCAATCCCTCAGCCACGCATTTATTCTCCACCTCACTCTCTTCCTATATTCACTGTCGTGTGGCACAGGCAGTAATCCCGAGATGACTACCTTTGAGGTCCTGCTTCTCATCTTACTTCCTAACACCCTGTAGTCTGTTATCAGGAGCTCCTCCTTTTCTTATCTATGTCATTGGTACCAATATGTACCATGGCCTCTGGCTGTTCACCTTCCCACTTCAGGATATTGTGGATGTGATCAGAAACATCCCGGGCCCTGGCACCTGGGAGGCAAACTACCTTCCGTGTTTCTTTCCTGTGTCCACAGAATCGCCCATCTGATCCCCTAATTATAGAATGCCCTATTACTTCTACCATCTTCCTTTACCTACCCTTCTGAGCCACAGGGCCAGACTTTGTGCCAGAGGCACAGCCACTGTTGCTTTCCCCAGGTAGGCCATCCCCTCCAGCAGTACTCAAACAGGAGTACTTACTGTTAAGGGTGACAGCCACAGGGGTGCTCTCTAGTATCTGCCTCTTGCCGTTTCCCCTCCTGACTGTTACCCATTTTTCTGTCTCCCGAAGCCCCAGTGTAATTACTTGCCTATAGCATCTCCCAATCACCTCCTCTCTCTGCCTGACGGGACAAAGGTCATCGAGTTGTATCTCCAGTTCCCTACCACGGTCCCTGAGGAGCTGCAGCTTGATGCACCTGGCACAGATGTGGCCTTCCAGGAGGCTGGGAGTCTCCCAGACATCCCACATCTGACACCCAGTACAGAACACCAGCCTCACAGACATACTTCCTGTTTCTACTCTTCACAGGTAACCCACCTGGCCTCGACCCGTTATCACCGAAGCCCTGTTGGACCAAAGCCCTCCTACTCTGTCTCCCTCTACACTGATGCCTGCTCCTATAAAGCTGTTTCCTTTTAAACTTCGTGCTGGTCTAAGTCGCTGACGTCCACGTGCTTGTCCCTCGAATGTAGGGCGACTGCTTTTGGTTTGTTTGGAATGGAAGTAAAAGGCCGAGGCTTTTGTTATGCACACAAAATGACTCTCACAAGTTTTATTCACAAAATGCTATATTGGTGACCCTGATGTGCTTGGATGATTCCAAAAATTCTCAATGACATATTGGTCTATGCAGTCCCTTTGAAGCTGCCGGAGTTTTGGGAGCAGCACGCTACCATGTTGTTTGCACAGGTAGAAGCCCAACTTGTGCTCAAAAAAAAATCACTGCAGACAATATCAAATTTTACTGCATCTTAGCATTGCTAAGTAGTTTCTGCAGCCAGAGTGGTGAGTCTGAAATGACCCACCTGCACGTGATAAATACAGCACTCAGAAAGTCACCTATTGCAGACTTTTGAACTGAAAGTCTGAGCACGCTGTGCAATTGCTCCCCTTGCCTGTCTGGGTGATGTTAGGCCTTCAGAACTAATGGATCATATGCTATCGCTCCAGGGCAATCACCATCCTTGTTTTATTTTTAAAGAACTTCTTATGCAACCAATGCCTGATTAAATTCACACATGCTTCACTAATACACCCATGAGAGTGATGCACCATCAATAACTCTGAGACGTGAGGCAAGATATCAGCTTTTATTGACTGGAAGAAAGAACAAGCAGCAATTGACCACCATGCTACATCCTGGAGACTGAGAGGCAGGGCTCAGGCCCCATTCGCCTTTATACCGGGGTCTGTGGGAGGAGCCACGGTCAGTGGGAGGAGCCACAGGAGCAGTCAGCGGGGGAGCGTGTCCAGACAGGTATATGTAGTTCACCACAGAGGGACTACAGCATATATGTCAAACTCAAGGCCCGCGGGCCGGTGGAATTATCTTTGGTCCGCGAGATAATATCTAATTACTATTAAAGCTGGCCCCAGTAATCGAAGCACCTATGGTGTATGATATGGCTAATGCTGAGTTTATTCAGGTACCAGGTTTTCAGGGTTTTTAGTGTTTATTCGGCAGTCTTGCTCGGCAGTCTTCTTCATAAGAAACGGAATTTGTAAAGTGAAACACTTTGTAGTTATAGCAGAGACTGAGACACATGAGAGCAAGCTGAAAAAACGGAGGCAACGAAAGCTGCGTTCACACGCATCCGACTGATCCGGCCCTCATGAAGCTGCATTTTGCTCAATCCGGCCCATGACCTAAAATGAGTTTGACACCCCTGGACTACAGGAATTTGCTAAAGTAGCCGATCGTCTACGCTTAGCCAGGCAGAGGTGCATCGTCCCTCCATCTTTCCCTTTCTCAATAAGCCCTGTCAGTAGAGCTTACCACAGACTCACGCCTGTGGCTCTGAACCAGACAATGTCAGGTCCATGTTCTTACCAGAGACTTCTGCAGAATCGCCCGTGGCTCCGAACCAGACAATCTCTGGCCCAAAATCTGGACTTATTGGACAGGGCACATGATGCTCTGCTTCAATGGACAATGCTACTCATGGGACTTTGCCTCGGTTAAAGTTGCTAGACCTCTGCTTGACACAGATTTCCTGAGCGCCAAAGGACTGTTAGTAGATCTTAAGAACTGCCGGCTTGTGGATGCAAAGGACTTTGAGTCGTTACCCTGTACCCCAGTAAGTTCCCCACAGCGACTCAGTCTAGCTCATGCACCACCACATGTGAATTCACTCGCCAGCTAGGCGAATTCCCAAGCCTCACATTTTCCACTACAGTCACAAAGCATGAAGTTGAGCACCACATTTCCACAACCAGCTCGTTTCTTCATGCCCGTGCACACAGACCGGACTCAGAAAAGCTGGCCAGCACTAGGGCCAAGTTTGCTAACATGGAAATGCTTGGCATTGTACACAGGTTGAATCGCCCTTGGGCTTCACTCCTCATTGTCCCAAGCCTGATGGCAATTGCCAGTCATGAAGAGATTACCACTGCCTTAAAAAGGCCACCACCGCCTGATCATTACCAGATCCCACATATTCAAGACTTTTTGACACATTTAGTTGGAAAGATAATTTTTCCTGAAGTGGACTTAGTTAGGGGCAACCATCAGGTGCCTGTGTGCACTGAGGATGTTCCCAAAACTGCTATTATAGACCCATTTGGCCTACTTGAGGTTTTACACATGCTGTTTCGCTGAAAAATGCAGCACAGACTTTCCAGCAACTAATGGGCACTGTGTTGAAAGACAGTTTCTCTTTGTTTACCTGGAAGACATACTTGTCCCCTGCTCATCCAAAACACTTCTGCACACTTTACAAGAGTTTAAACCAACATGGTCTGATTATAAACCCTGCTGAGTGTCATTTTGGGTTGTCTACTATTGACTTTCTCAGCCACCACATTGCCACAAAAGCGGCAACACCCCTGCCGTCAAAAGTTGCCACTATTATGGACTTCCCACTGTCCTGTGCTACCAATAGGTACGGCAAATTTCTATCCCCATTTCAGTCTGGAGCAGTTGAACTTATGTTTCCAGTTGTATAGTGTCCTTAAAGACATTACCCCTAATCACATGCTTGGGTGTCAGAGGACATGACCAGAGCATTTGAAGACACCAAATGAGCTCTTTCAAACATGACCCTACAGGCACACCCCTCTCCAATGCATCACCACTGATGACTCAGACTGTGCTATTGGGTGCTGTGCACTAGCCGCTGGATGGAGGTTCGTGGCAGCTGCTAGCCTTCTTCAACCGGCAGCTCTGCCAACCCCCACCCAAGAGGAAGTACAGCACATTTGACCTCCAGCTTCTCGGTCTCTGTCTGGCTGTCCGCCATTTTTGCTTTCTACTGGAGGGTCAGCATTTCGCAGTGTTCATTGACAACACCCCTCTCATGCACGCAGTGGCTAAAGTGTCAGACACTTGGCCTGCACAGCAGAACCACCACCTGGCCTACATTTTGGAATTCATGACACATCGAAGGCAAAAATAACACAGTGGTTGATTACCCCTGATGGCCGCTGTTGATGCCATACATGGGGTTCACTAGGCCAGCATAACAGCAGACCCAGAGGTCCAGTCTTACAGCACAACAGTCACAGGCCTGCGGTGGGTCAATTTCAGGAACGCACGAGTTTCCGTGACAAGTCTCAAGCAGTCACTCTCGTCCCAGCGCCTACAAACAGGACACATGCTGTTTTTAACTCCTTTCCCAGTTTCTTGCATCCAGGTGGGAAGGCTTTACAGAAACTGGTCACTTTAAAGTTTGTGTGGCACAGCCTTAGGAAGGACATGCCAGACAGGAGTGCGACTTGCGTTGTGTGTCAGAGGGAGAGGATTGATCATCAGGTTCGGGAACCATTGGCACCTTGAGGGTTCCTGAGCATTAGTTGGTCACATTAGCGTGGACCTGGTTGGTCCTCTTCCCCCCCCCCCCCCCCAAACACAGTTTCACGCACCTCCTTATGGTGGATCGTACAACCAGGTAGCCCGAGGTTGTCTTTCTAGTATTGGCAACGGCTGTGGACACGGTGGCTCAGGCATTCATCAACAACTGGGTCACTCAGTTCGGCACCTCACCCGATTTCTTCTGACCGTGGTCCCCAGTTCACATCAGAACTCTGGACCACAATCACCCAGAACCTTGGTGTTAAATGACATCACACCAGAGTTTATCACCAACAGTCCAATGGCCTGTGCAAACGGTTTCACTGTTTCTTAAAAGCCGATCTATAGACTGCCTTAAACTGGCTCACCAAGACCTGGATGGTTCCACCACACCCCTGCATTACCACATAACCATGTGCGTGTCAGTGCAACCCTGGGTAAGCCAGAGGCACATGCTGTTACACCATAGGACCCGAGACAGACACACGATGTTGGTTTTGCTGAATTCTGGGGAGGCTTTTGTAGTGTAATGTAATGGGTGACAGATTTCAGACATAATTCATAAACCGGTTCATTATGTTCTACGCAATTCACAACATCATCAAGTTGTGTTCTCTTTAAGAGATGGTGTCTGACATAATGATCCAGAGTGAGAGAACTGCTTTTGGTTTGTTTGTAATGAAAGTAAAGGGCTGCAGCTTTTGTTCGGCACATACAACGAATCTTGCATGTGTTATTCACAAAATCCTACAGGGTCTCACTCGAAACATCAATTATTCCTTTGCCTTCATAGTCGCTGTTTCACCTGCTGAACTCCCCCAGCAGTTTGCTTCTTGCTCCAGATTCCAGAATCTGAGGCCTTTTGTGTCTCAACGTTCCTGAAAGATCCAGTTCAAAGTCTTCAGAAATTACTGGTGCACAGAATAGCCAGATCAATGGCCATGTCCTCCTCGATCAAATGAGGATGCAAGCATGCTCTCCATGGACCTCCAGCTGTCCCTACATTGCTGATGTTGTCGCCAAGAACGCATCTTCAAACTCACTATGAAATTTGCAATACTGCAGGAAAATAGTGACAGTGTCCTGGTGTCATGATTAGACTTTAATTTAATTTAAATTTAATTGTCCGTACACAAGTCCACTAGAAAAATCATTATGCCCTGGACTTCAAGTGTAATCTGAAGGCATTGTGCCCTCTATTTGCTCCACCCTTATGTGCTAAGTCAGATGACGGAGAAACTAAAATCAGCATATCGGTTAAAGCAAATCACATTCGCTAATGTGGTTGTTTTGTAAATTCAGCACCATGCTTCCTAGATCTAAGTCCTGATTATTTAAATCTAGTGCTTCCAACCGCGTCCTCTAAAGGTTGCCTTGTTTATGCATCTCCAGTCTCAACTACATATTAACTATCATTTGACCAGAAATTAGATTATTTCAGCTCTGTGTGGCTGAAAATGACTATCGCAGAGTAAATACTAAGATGACTAAATCATATCTCTCTGAAATTTCAACTAACCGCTTTCCAACTCAAGTAACATTTTCACATTCAATGTAATTTTCTTATGAGTCATGCACCAAATGATGGCACATCCTCTACAACATTAAGTGTTGTTGGGGAAATTGTATTATGCTGCCTAGGAGCAGTCATCATTGGGTACTCTTGGGATAATTGAGCCCAATCACATAGTTAGTTATTGACTGTATTTCCTCTCACCACTCAAGACATCAGTTCCACCTCTCCACTAACCAATTTCACTCCTTGTTTTCTCTATAGCTCTGGGCTCAACATCCCCCACTTTACTCTACCCAACCCACTGATCGTTATTCTCTCTGACCCTCTGATCAGCCATATCCTAATCCCCTCCCATTTGCTAAGTCCATGTACTTGATCACCATCCCCAGTGTAGGTCTCATTGGGGCTTTGGTCTCGTATCCTCCCACCCTCACTCCATCAATGACCAACGTTGTCTGTGGTTTGACCAGAAGTGAAGTTTGCAGTGGTGGGCTGATGACAAACATTGCTGGACATGCTGCTGGAACACATTAGCACACTGATTTCTAGACCATTATGTCAAGCTGTTCCGCCAGCTTTCTATAATAATCCTTTCAATACCATGCAACAATTTGATCCTCTCAGGCCCACACTTTGATAGGCTGCCATTTTCAACAGTTGCTTCATCAAGTAGAATAGATTTGATAATGGATAAATTCTCAAAATGCAATATTTTGCATGCTTTGTCACACACATGCTTATGGTCCACCGACTATATGGTATTAAAATCATTAGAGCCCATTTGCAGCACACTAACATTTGTCAGCACTACAAATTGTCTGTGCCTATTTGTCTAAAAAAAAAATTCAAATTTCTTCAGTGTTCTACTTTGACATGTCATATCCACCAACAATGATCTATCCTCACCAGGCATTCAGCTTACAATCCCTTTTTCAGATCATTAACACTGAGAATAGTAAAGTTTCCAGAACTAATGCTTGAATATCTCCATTTCAGCTCATCATATTCCATTAAGGAAGCAGTATTTTCCAATTTCTTTAAAGCATCCATGTTCATAGTTTACCTTGACACTCGACTCCAAAGCATTTCTCAGAACATTTGGGGTTCAAACTCAGCCTGTGCTCAACGAGGATGCAATGCGACACCAGCATTTTGAAAATCTAGCTTCGGACTCCTCTTATCTTCCCATGGTTATGCATTCAGAAATAGAAAAGAGCTCCTTTATCCATCCTCCTCCATTAAATCTATTCACAAGCATCAGCGTTTTCCAATATATTACTGACTGCTGTCTGCTCATTGGTTTATATACAAAAAAAAACAAAATATGCTGGTACAGGAGCAACTCTGAAAAGGAAGAGCCATCTATCCAGGACAATAACCTTTCATCAGAACTACAGCTGGAGTTCTATGCCTCCTGGAGTTTGCAAAGCTCAGCATAAAAGGGACATGATAGGTGTAGAAGGGCCTTGACTTTTCTTCAAAGAACCTGCACGATCCAGTCTCTGCAAGTCATGAGTTTACTTTTAAGTATTCTCCGTGGAATTCTGCACAATCAAGAGAATAAATGGAGGAGAGAAAGACAAGGATTAGTTCTGGGGAGAGGGACTCAAGAAGAGACTAAATAAGCCTATTATCACTCATGCAGTCGTTCTGCTGTCTGAAACTCAGAAAGGAACAGAGTGTAAGTTTCAAGAAAGTCTTCACTTCTGCTTGAGGTGTGCTGTGTGAGCAAGCACACTACTGCCGTGGTCTGTCAGAGTGACAAGAGGCAACGGTGAAAATCAATGAGATTAACATTGGTGGCGTAGTTGTCTCTTCTCACTACTGTCGGCCCAGGGCAGCTTCTCACCCTGTGTGGTTTGAGCTCTGTTATGCTTGCCACCTCCCCCACAGCACAAAAGCTCCACCTCCAAAACTCTGAACTCTGCTATAATCCAAAAATCTAGTTATTGTGGCTATGGGTACACTTATCAATTCCGCCTCTGCAGCTTTCTTGGAGTGCAGAATTGTAATGACTCACGCCCATTGAGAGAAGCTGTTTCACTCACCCCCTTCCATGTTGTGCTTTTCTTCAAAATCTCCCCATGACAGACAGGCTGCCAGGTTGCCGGAAATATTTTAAGAGATGAAGGCTGGCCAAGTGTATAAAAGAGCACTGGAACATAAGAAAAGGGAGCAAGAGTTGACAAAATGACCTCTCAAGCCAATTCTGACATTCATAAAGTGCTAGAACATTTACAGCCCAGAAAGAGGCCATTCAGCCAATCATCTCTATGCTGACCCACCACCAAAGTAATTCTCTCTTTCCATCCACTGGCCTTTTAATCTGCGATCTGGCAGACGTCAGTCAGAGAGCACGTTGAAAACAGTGACTAAAACTCTGACAATTTCAAAATAATGAGGGAAAGGAATGAAAATGGATTGGAGATTAAGATCCTGGCTCGGGGAAAGGCCACTTTCAATATCATCATACCGAACCTGGCAAAGGCAGACTGAGATAAAGTGCTTGTGGTTTACATTTAAATATGAAATAGCGAGAATCCAGGGAAAATATATTCACATAATGGCGAAAGGAAAGGAGAGTGAGTGAAGAAATCCTAGACACTAAAGGATGGCAAGGGTGTAATGATTAAAAAAAAATTTATATGGCAGGAATAGGGAACCAAAAACAGAGAAAGCCCTTGAAATGTATACAAAGGGACAGGAGGGAAAAGAGGTGGCATTAAATATTACAAGTAGGAGGGCTTATGTAAATCCTAATGTTCTTCATAAGTAAAATTAAGAACAAGATGATAGCCAGGGAAAGAGCAGAGCTCATTAGGAATCTGTTTATGGAGCACAAGGTCTGAAGTGAATACTCCTTATCTGTATTCACAAAAGGAAAATAACATTGTAGTTGGGATATTCAGGGAGTGAGCAGTGAAATTCTAGAACAAATTACCATTAAAAAGGATGCATCAGGTGACGCTGACAGTGCAAAGGTGAATAAATTGCCAGGGCCTGTTAAACTGCATCCCTGGCTGCAATAGAAGGCAAGTGAAGAGATTACTGGGGCCCTGACAGGGATTTTTAAATCTTTACTGTCCGCTGACATGGTGCTGGATGATTGGCAGAGAGCAAGTGTGGTACTTTTATTCAAGAAGCATGAGGGGAGATTTGATAGAGGTGTATAAAATTATGATGGGTATAGATAAAGTGAATGCAAGCTGTGGCTAGGGGAGAAAAAAAACCAGAGGACATGGGTTAAGGGTGAAGGGGGAGAAGTTTAAAGGGAACATTAGGGGAAGCTTCTTCACACACAGAGTGGTGGGAGTGTGGAATGAGCTGCCAGATGAAGTGGTGAATGCGGGCTCACTTTTAACATTGAAGAAAAACTTGGACAGGTACATGGACGAGAGAGGTATGGCGAGATATGGTCCAGGTCCAGGTCAGTGGGACTAGGTAGAAAAATGGTTCGGCACAGCCAAGAATGGCTGAAGGGCCTGTTTCTGTGCTGTAATGTTCTATGGTTCTATGACAGTAAGGTATGTAACCCTCTCACCATAGGCTCATAAGGAGTTAGCTGTAACTGTGAATCCTACCTAGCAGCCTCATAACTCTACAGTGCATGATAAGGTAATTTCCAATAAATAAACACATCTAAGGTAAATATAATTCAGGTAAACACAACACTTAACAGTTTGAATCTCCCTTCAAGGGAAAATGAGGCTGTCACTTGTATGAACACTGAAACGCCTATGCAAATTTACTGTACACCAGGAAGAAATAATTTAACTCACCAGTATAAGCTTAAATTGAAATTGTATTGACAAAATATTTAAACTATAATAAAGAAAAGGACCCATTACATATATTAGCCTATAGCGTGCACATAATTGTAGGAGCTCATTGCTGCATAGTCAATCCTGTTTGCTTCACTTCCCTTACTCACAGTATCAAAACAATTCTGCCTAAAAACACAATCCACATAAAACATAAATATATATCGACACTGCATCCAAGGACAAAGCATCAAATATTCCCCAAGGTTGTGTGATAACTAGCTAATTAAAAGTTATCTGTACATTCTCCATGAGACCATTATCTGCATGACGATTTTCCAGCAGCAGTATCTGACTTCCAAATGGGTTCAGCAAGTTTTTCACCATGTTCTTCACTCATGTTTGTTGGCATGTCCATTCTTTCATCTTTCTCTTTCTCTCTCTGGAAAATGGCTACCCCCAATTCCTCCAGAGTGTTCTTGGGCATCATATTGACCAAGAGCTAACAAGACAAATCCTATTGACTAATTCAACAAGCCTAATTTATCAAATCAACTGAGATATTCAAATATATAATTAATGTGAGTAGTGCAAGACTTCAGAGAGGCCTTTGTCAAGGTCTCACATGGAAAGCTGGTCCAAAAGGTCAAACTTCATGGTACCCAAAGCAAGTTGGCAAATTGGAACCAAAACTGGACAACAGAATCCAGAGGGTGATGGTGGATGGTTGCTTTTGTAATTGTAAGTTTCTAATCATTGGTGTACATAGGGATCAGTGCTGGGACTAATATTCATCATGCTGATATGAACATAGGAAGTGTGATTAGTATGTTTGCAAATGCCATAAACATTTATTTCAGTAATGAACATAGTCCTAGGACAAAGGGAAATATTGATCAGTTAGTATTGGCAGATGGAATTTTAACCTGGTAAGTTCAAGGTGATGCACTTTAGGAATGAACGACTGAAGGACATGCACAATGAAAATTTTGGAGTTAGCTGTATTGAGAAACAGAACCTCGGTGGTTGAGTCTGAGAGTTGATAAAGGTGGTACTACAGGCAGATTAAATGTGAAAAGGTAATGCAGAAAATTTGCCTTCAATAGCCATGGCATAGAATATAAGAGTAGGGAAGTTATACTACAACTTTTTTTAAAAAATCATTAGTTAGGTCAGAGCTGGTAGACTGCATGCAGTTCTGGGCATGATGTATTGAGGAGAGTGTAGAGGATTTTACCTGTGAATAACTGATTTATCAGGAGAGACAGCATAAGGTGGATTTGCTTTCTCTGGAGTAGAGGAGACCGAGTGGGTTTTTTTAACCAAGGTATGCAAAATTATGATGGACATAGACAGGGGAGGCAGCTGTAAATCAATTCCCATAACGGGTATCTGAAACTAGAAGTCATCTGTTTAGGATAAGGGGAGAAATAGATAGACAGAAGTTGAAGTAAATTTTCTTTTGCTGTGGGTGGTGGCAAACATGAAGCATACTGCCTGTGTAGATGATGGATCATGATACTCTAACAATATTTAATACAGTAAGTACTGTATGTAGACGATCTTGAATTGCTAAAGTATACAAGGCCATGAGCAAAGTGCTGTAAAATGGGATTAGAGGAGATGGGTAATTGCTGGTTGGCATGGATAGTGTCACGAGCCCTGTGGGACAGTGCACCTGTATTTGTTGATTGTTGATTATGTAGAATCATTAAGCCCTTGTGCTTTGTTTCATCTTGTCAAGTTTATTTTGACTAACACGGGTTTTTCTCAATCTGTGATTTATTTAAAGTGGACTCCCAATTAGCACTTACCACGGGGTCCTTGTGTTTCAAGAATGACTCATCTCGTGGTGTCACTCAGTTGAGCCACTGATGTCCTGTTGGAATTCCTGTGAATAAATTCTTGTTTCTGTCTCTACATGGGAGTCTGTCATTCCCCAGATGTGAGTTCAGTCACTGCCAACGGACGCCTTGACAAGCCCCCTTGTCATGGGGCTTGTTCCCATGCTCTTTGCCTGTAAGAGAAGTTGTGTGCCTCCATTCCCTATTGCCCACCTCCAGATTAAGAACTGGATTTAGATTCAACAGATGCTACAGCACAGGATGAGTAGAACCTTCTGAAACTATACCCATTGGTTCTAGATTCCTCCACAAAGGCACACATCTCAGCACTTAGCTCTATGTGCCACAAGGCACACGCAGTAATGGTTCCCCTCTTGAGACTTGCCGAGGAACAGCTAGTGAAGATGCATTCAGCAATCTTACTCGTGACCAGGCTGCTTAAATCAAGAGCAACCTCTGAAGGTTAATTGCAAAATGCACTCCTCGCATCCATTTTTGAAGCTATCAAATTTAGTTTCCTTCAATGTCTTTTATTCAGCCATCTTCTAAAGGAATGGCTTCTGAAAGGAATAGCTTCGTTCAATTTTATTCAACTCTCAAAATTCTCCAAAATAAACGAAATCTTCTAGGATTATACTTCCCTCGCCTCAAGTTACTAATTAACATCTATAGATTTCACATCAGATGATTCTTTGATTGCTTTATATCTTATTAAGCATCTTCACTATCATTCCACCAAGGCCTCACACAATTATTAAACTCAAGCAATTGAAAATTCATAATGTAATTTCTTTTGTCACTTCCATTGCTACAAAAGTCCCAGAATGCTTTCAGTTGTTTGGTTAGCTGCTTCTTGAATAATTATGTTAACCCCTAGAACATGAATGAAAAAAAATTAAAAAGCACATTGCTGGAAATTCATAGTCACTGAGGAAGGAGCTAACATTCTACCTTCCTGTCCTTGCCCTCTCTATAGATGGCACTAAGACCATTAAGTGTCACAAGAAGCCATGTTCCTCCAATCGTGTGTAGCCTATGAGAGCATATCTATTTATTCTATGACTAAATAGTAATTAAAGATTCAAACTAATTTCATGCTGCTGTAAATTGCTGCAAAGAATTAAATCTAGCACAGTAGAATGATCATAGTTCAATAGAGTAAATGTAGGTAAAAATCCTTTGTAAATTTTATACTCTTATATTAATTAATAATTAACAATTTCTTCCCAAATTCAAGTACAATTGTGACTTCTTGGTTAATAGGATTCTCACTTGTGTCTTGAGGTTGTGGATGGCACAATCCACTTCAGGCATTTTATACATCTTCTAGGCTGAGAACCTGTTTGATTTCAGAAAAAAATCCGATGTGATGCGATGCAACTGTATGACGACATTGTAAACTGATGAGCTATTTTCTAAAAATTGAAAGGTTGTTTCTACTTGTAGACCTCACTCATTGTCAAGCACAGCATCATGCAGATCACCAGGCTGTTTACTGTTAGACTCACCACTCCTTTCCAACAGAACCCATGTGTGACCCTGCTGTAAGGCAAGATGCTGCTGGAATTTGTTTTCCATGTCACTCAGGACCACTGTTTAATCACCAATGTTTTCTGCACTGGTGACTATACTATTAAATAGATAGCGCCCACATTTTTTTTGCTTAACCTGCACACTTACCCATAAGGCTTCAGTTTTGATCACCAGAAAAGATATTAGATTGGAAGGAGGTGAAAGAAGGTAGAATGCATGCTTACCCCATTTGGGTTTAATTCACTGCCAACTGGAGGAATGGAAGCTTGTCTGGTTAGCCTTGAGTGCAACTCCATCCTCACATCAATGAGGACAATTCTTAACTGCATCTGCATGGCCAGAGGGAGTGAGGCAAGAGAGATTGAGATATTTTCTTGTAGGAAGGCAACAACCTCAATGAGCCCATTGTATAGCCACTCCAGCTACAGCCGGCACAGTGTCCTCCATGGGGGTTGAATTTTAGTGATTGCTGCCAAAGATTATGCATCATCTCATCCTGGAGAAAATGTGATGGAATGACCCGTAGGGCATACCTTCCAAAGTTAGATAGCTGGTAGTTTATGGCAGAACTGCAGTGTGAATATCAGTTTGAAGCAGGACAGAGTGTGAGGATACAACTTTAGAATACAAATGTCAGGCACGAGTCCAGGAAGCAGGCTGTTAGTCAATGAATGACAGGAGCATGGTGCATGGAGCACTGTTTATATCACAGTGCAAAGCACAGAATATGGCACAGAAAGATGCATTCACTGAGTTTGTCTGCTTGTAAAAGATTTTTATTCTTGCAGCACTGCATCCCATTCTTCAGATTTGACCCCAAGCTCTGTCCTCCACTTCCAATGTCACCAGCTGATCACTGAGTCAGAGTTGTAAAGCTCAGAATCAAGCCCACTGGCCCACCACATCCATTCTGGACTTTTTGCCCATTTGCACTATTCCCATTTGTCTGCGCAAAACCTACGCTTCCAAAATGGGATAGTTGGGAGCTTATGCCAGAACTGAACTGAAAATGTCAGATTTGAAACAGAATGAGTGTGAGGAATACAAATGTCATGTATGAGTCCAGAAAGCAGGCTGTCGGTCAATGAATGACAGGTGCTTGGTGCATTCAGAAATGTATACATCCTCCTATGTTTTGCCTATTTAAGTGACTGTCCAAATGCCTCTTAAATAAAATTATTACATCTGACTCCATCATCCAATCTGACAATGAGTTCAATTATCAACCACTCGGTGTAAAACAAAACTTTTCCCCTTAAATCCTGCACAGAACTCCTTCCTCTTACCTTAAACCTATACACACTTGTTTTTTGAAATATTCTGTTTATCTTAGAGAATTTTATATACCTCTATCAGGTGACCCTTTGGCTTTCTTCACTCCACGGAAAGTAAACCCAACCTGTAAAATTTCTTCTTATAACCATAGTCCTCCATTCCAGGTGATATCCAAGCTATGTCAAAAGTGCTGGGATTGAGGAGATTGAAGATTGAGGGCGAGCTCGCCAACACCTCTGCTTCTTCAGGATGCTAAAGAACTTAGCATGGCCCTGTCAATTCTTACCAATTTTTATCAATGCACCATAGAAAACACTATGGCTTGATATAGCAACTGCTCTGTGTGTGACCGCAAGAAATTGCAAACAATTGTGGACACAACTCAACATTTCACAGAAACCAGCCTCCCTATACTTCTTACTACTTCCATAAAGCAACCGGCATATTCAGAGACCCCACCCAACCTGAACCTTCTTCCCTTTTCCTTCAGGCAGAAGGTACAAACGTCTGAAAGCACATACCACCAGGCTCCAGTAGAAGGACATCTTCCATTCCACTGTTATCAAGTTCTTGAGCAGAACTCTGGTATGATAAGCTGGACTCTTGAACTCACAATTTATCTCATTATGATCTTGGATTTTATTGTTTACCTACACTGCACTTTCTCTGTAGCTTTTACACTTTATTCTGCACTGTTATTGTTTTACCTTGTTCTACTTTAATGCACTGTTTAATGAATTGATCTACATGAGCAGTATGCAAAACAAACTTTTCACTTTGTCTTGGTACATGCAACCATAATAAACTAATACCAATATCTCAGTGAATCTCCTCTACACACAACTGTAACCTCCAATTGTTTGCAAAAAGAATTGCACTCAATATTCCAAGTGCATTCTAACCACTTTAAAGTTCAAAATTCAAAGTAAATTTATTATCAAAGTACATGTATATCACCATATACAATCCTGAGATTGATTTTCTTGCAGGTAGTCACAGTAAATACAAAAAAACACAATAGAATCAATGAAATACCACACCCAATAAGACGGGCAAACACCAATGTACTAAAGAAAACAAAATGTGCAAGTATAAGAAATAATAATAATAATAATAATAATAATAAAGCAATACATATTGAGAACATGAGATGAAGAATCTTTGAAAGTGAGTCCATAGTTTGTGGGAACAATCCAGTGATGGGGTGAATGAAGTTGAGTGGAGAAGGGAAAATCGGATGTGTCAGTATTACAGTTGAACAAAGGGAACTATGGAGCTATGAGGGAGGAGCTGGCCAAAGTTCAATGGAACAATACCCTAGCGGGGAAGACAGTGGAACAAAAATGGCAGGTATTTCTGAGAATAATGCAGAAGGTGCAGAATCGGTTCATTCCAAAGAGGAAGAAAGATCCTATGGGGAGTAACGGGCGGCCGTGGCTGACGAGGGAAGTAAAGGGCAGTATAAAAATAAAAAAGTATAACATAGCAAAGATGAGCAGGAAACCGAGACACTGGGAAGCTTTTAAAGAGCAACAGAACAAAAAAGGCAATACACCAAGGAAAAATGAGGTACGAAGGTAAGCTAGCCAAGAATATAAAGGAGGATAGTAAAAGCTTCTTTAGGTATGTGAATAGCAAAAAAAATAGTTAAGACCAAAATTGGGCCATTGAAGACAGAAACTGGTGAATTTATTATGGGGAACAAGGAAATGGCAGATGAGTTGAACAGGTACTTTGGATCTGTCTTCACTAGGGAAGACACAAACAATCCCCCAGATGTAATAGTGGCCAAAGGAACTAGGGTAAAGGATGAACTGAAGGAAATTTATATTAGGCAAGAAACGGTGTTGGATAGACTGTTGAGTCTGAAGGCTGATAAGTCCCCAGGACCTGATGGTCTGCATCCCAGGGTACTTAAAGAGGTGGCTCTAGAAATCGTGGACACATTGGTAATCATTTTCCAGTTCCTGCTGATTGGAGGGTGGCTAATGTTGTCCCACTTTTCAAGAAAGGAGGGAGAGAGAAAACGGAATTATAGACCAGTTAGCCTGACGTCAGTGGTGGGAAAGATGCTGGAGTCTATTATAAAAGAGGAAATTACAACACATTTGGATAGCAGTAGAAGGATCAGTCCATGCCAGCATGGATTTATGAAGGAAAAATCATGTTTGACTAATCTTCTGGAGTTTTTTGAGGATGTAACTATGAAAATGGACAAGGGAGATCCAGTGTACCTGGACCTCCAGAAAGCTTTTGATGAAGTCCCACATAGGAGATTAGTGGGCAAAATTAGGGCACATGGTATTGGGGGCAGAGTACTGACATGGATTGAAAATTGGCTGGCTGACAGGAAACAGAGTTGTGATTAATGGGTCCCTTTCGGAATGGCAGGCTGTGACCAGTGGGGTACCGCAAGTTTCGGCGCTGGGACCGCAGCTGTTTACAATATTCATTAATGATTTAGATGAAGGGATTAAAAGTAACATTAGCAAATTTGCTGATGACACAAAGCTGGGTGGCAGTGTGAAATGTCAGGAGGATGTTATGAGAACGCAGGGTGACTTGGACAGGTTAGGTGAGTGGGCAAATGTATGGCAGATGCAGTTTAATGCGGATAAATGTGAGGTTATCCACTTTGGTGGCAAGAACAGGAAGGTAGATTACTATCTAAATGGAGTCAAGTTAGGAAAAGGGGAAGTACAATGAGATCTAGGTGTTCTTGTACATCAGTCAATGAAAGCAAGCATGCAGTGAAGAAAGCTAATGGCATGCCGGCTTTTATAACAAGAGGAATTGAGTATAGGAGTAAAGAGGTCCTTCTGCAGCTGTACAGGGCCCTGGTGAGACAACACCTGGAGTATTGTGTGCAGTTTTGGTCTCCAAATTTGAGGAAGGACATTCTTGGAGGGAGTGCAGTGTAGGTTCACAAGGTTAATTCCCAGAATGGCAGGACTGTCATATGTTGAAAGATTGGAGCGACTGGGCTTGTATGCACTGGGATTTAGAAGGATGAGAGGGGATCTGATTGAAGCATATAAGATTATTAAGGGATTGGACACACTGGAGGTAGGAAGCATGTTCCCGCTGATGGGTGAGTCCAGAACTAGAGGCCACAGTTTAAGAGTAAGGGGTAGGCCATTTAGAACAGAGATGCGGAAAAACTTTTTCACCCAGAGAGTGGTGGATATGTGGAATGCTCTGCCCCAGAAGGCAGTGGAGGCCAAGTCTCTGGATGCATTCAAGAGAGAGTTAGATAGAGCTCTTATAGATAGCGGGGTCGGGATATGGGGAGAGGGCAGGAACGGGGTACTGATTGTGTATGATCAGCCATGATCACTGTGAATGACGGTGCTGGCTAGAAGGGCCAAATGGCCTACTCCTGCACCTACTATCTATTGTCTATTGAGTGAAGTTATCTCCTCTGGTTTAAGAGCCTGATGTTTGAGGGGCAATAACTGTTCCTGAACCTGGTGGAGTGGCTGTTGAGGCTCCTGTGGCTCCTTCCTGATGGTAGCAGCCAGAAGAGAGCATAGCCTGGATGGTGGGGTTCTTGATGATGGATGCTGCTTGACTGCGACAGCACTCGGTATGCTCAGTGTTGTGGAGGGCTTTAACTGTGATGGACTGGGCCATATCCACGACTTTTTGTAGACTATTCCATTCAAGAGGACTGCTATTTCCATACCAGTCCGTGATGCAGCCAGTCAATATACTCTCCACTGCACATCTATACAAGTGTGTCAGAGTTTTAGATAACATGCCAAATCTTCACAAATGTCCTTGCTTTTGTAATGGCATTTACAGATGGGATCCAGGACAGGTCCTCTGAGATAACAACACACCTCCTTGGTCTTGCTGACACTGAGGGAGAGGTGGTTGCTGTGGCAACACTCAGACAGATTTTCAATCTCCCTCCTACCTGCTGATTTCTCACCTCATTTGATTCAGCCAAGGACAATGGCATCATTTGCAAACAAATATGGGATTGGAGCTGTGCTTAGCCTCAAAGACATCACAGTTCAAAGGTTCAAAGACTTGTGGTGCACCTTGTTGATGGTGATTGGGGAAATGTTGTTACCAATCCAAACTGACTAAGGTCCCTAAGTGAGAAACCAATGATCCAGTTGCACAATATCACACGTATGCTGGTGATATTAAACCTGATTCTGATTCTTCTGGCAAGGAAGCATTGAGGACTGTCTTGAGTTTATTGATTAGTTTTGAGGGGATGGTAGAATTGAATGCTGAGCAGTAGTCAACGAAGAGTATCCTGGTGTATGCATTTTACTGTCCAGATGCATACAAAGGTTGAGTGAAGAGCCAATGAAATGGCATCTGCTGTTGACCTCTTGTGATGGTAGGCAAATTGGAGCAGATTCAAGTCACTTCTCAGGCAGGAGTTAATATATTTCGTCACTGACCTCTCAAAGCACTTCACCATCGTAGATGTACAAGTGCTACTGGATGATAATCATTGAGGCAGGTTACCACATTCTTCTTAGGCACTGGTATAATTGAAGCCTCCTTGAAGCAGGTGGGTTCTTCAAACTGCCAAATTGAGAGGTTAAAGGCATCAGTGAACACTCCAGCCAGTTAATTAGCACAAGTCTTTATTAGTATGATAAATGCTTTCCTTGTTTTCATCCTCCTGAAGGATGCTCTCACGTCGGCCTCTGAAATCACAGAGTCATCACGGGCTGTGGGAGTTCGTGTAGGTTCCTCCATGTTTTTACAATCAAACCAAGCATAAAAGGTATTGAGCTCATCTAGGACCAAAACCTTGTTGTCACCTATGTTGCTTGGTTTCATCTTGTAGGAGGTGATAGCATTCAAATCCTACCACAGAGTCTGAATTATCTCCTCACTTGAGTTATATCCTCACTTTCCATTGGAGAATTCTTCCTAAAGAAGGCCTCTTGCATTCCTCTATGTAGAACATCTCTCCTCCGTTACAGCCCTCCTCTATGGCTATCACTTAATGCCTGAAAATCTTCTTGATCCATGTCTCCAGTGGTATGTGACTTGTGAATCACTTCCATGTCTGAATGAGTTCCTGAACATATGCCAGCAGGCTGCCTTCTCTTTATTTTCAAATTATATACTTTAAATAGAGCGGAGCTTTCCCTCAACTGGACCTTACTGCTGAGGCATGCAGACAATGAACAGTGCCATTAGTGTTGGCTGTACACAAGTGTCATGCAAATTGACAGGCAGAATTAAATTGGCATTCAAAGGTGTCTGGTCAGAGGAGGCCAAAATTTGCCTTGTAAAATCCACAGATATTTCACTGTTCCTTGTGATTTCAGAAGTGAACTCATTCAGGTTCCTGCTCTTCTTCAGACCAGTCTTTACTGGAGGGATAAACAAGGCAGTTTCTCCACTCCTACTGAACTTAGCATCCTGGCACAATGATATAATTAGGTCCCAATTAGCTCAAGTGAAGTAGGAGTCTGCAGACCTTTGGCAAGAAGTTAAGGCATCTAGCCAAAAGTGTCATTTAAAATGAGGGACACTGCAGCCTGGACAAACTTCCACATGGTTATCTGGTTAATTGAAGAATATGGATTGAAGCATGTAGAATTACATTGCACTTTTGCTCAAAGAGGGTCCCTTTAACATTGCAGGATTCAAGCATGAAAAAAATCAGCTGAGATTTATTATAATTTGGCACATAGTTAAATGCTTTACTGGCAGAGGAGCAAAAAATTGTGTAAAAGTCACAGTATCTGATGATCTTTCAGTTTCAAGAATGTCACCACTTTAAACAATGATTTCAGTGTCTTCATTGAAACGACTGGTAGTTGCCACATGTATGGTGAGACAATGAATAAAAGATAGATCTGATAATTAATGTGATTTCCAGCAGAATGTGAGAACTTCCATTTAAAAATATTTGATTCAAGAGTGTTAAAATGATGAAGAAGACAGATGATAGCCACTCAGAGCTCTAATTCACTGCAGAGATGATTGTATCTTAATGACTCTTGATAGCTCCTGCTGGAGAAGATATTTGATCACTAGGTCAAATCACCTGAAAACGTCACAACAAAACAAGGCTGATAATGGCTTGCCTTCCGCAGCAATCAACAAATAACTAGAAGACAGTGAAATAAGCTGGACACCACAATGAGCATTATGGACTATTTTACAGGATTACATACTACATTATTTCAGTGTTTTTTTTTCAACATTAAGTAATAGTACGCTAATTTGGTTTAAAGTTCACTTTTCTGTTCTAAGCAGGGTCTTGCAATATATAATCAAAAGTTTCAAAGGTACAATTTAATGTCAGAGAAATGTATACAATATACATCCTGAAATGCTTTTCCTTTGCAACCATCCACAAAAACAGAGGAATGCCCCAAAGAATGAGCAACAGTAAAATGTTAGAACCCCAAAATACCCCCCACACTTAAGTGGCAGCAAGCAACACTCCCCCCTCCCCCAACAGCAAAAAAAAGCATCGGCACCCACCACCAAGCACTCAAGCTGAGCAAAGACCTTGCAGTTACCACAAAAACTTAGCGTTCCACCCAGTATTTGACATACCACAGGCTCTCTCTCCCTAATAGGGGAGAAAGGGATGTCCCCATTTCACAGCAAGTGGGGAGACATAACAAAAAACTCACTGGTTTATGATGTTAAAAGTCCACCACGTTAATTTTTTTCGAGCTCTGTGCCCAAAGATCATGAGTCTCTGGGTACACAGCTGCAGATATTCCAACTCCCCCAATAACACACAGGTCTCCTGTTGTGAGACTGACCCTTGATCCGCCTGTCTCTAGAGCCCCAGATATCCTAGCCTTCTAAATCCGAGCCTGACTCTTAGGCAGAGCCCTTGGCGTGCGGAACAACAATGGCCAGTTATGAAACCCCGAGAGCGGGTCCCATTCCCACAAAGAACCAAAGTCAGCATGTAACTCCAGGTCAGGGTCTTCAAAAGAACCCTGAAAGGGAAAAAATAAAGACATTAAAGATGGAAATAGAGCTGTTTCCGAAGATGCTTCTAATCAAATGCAATTGAGCAATAACACTACAACACTAAGTTTGTTGTTAATACCCTTTGCCTAGCATTTTTCCACATTGTCATTGGCAAATATATTTCCAAATAAGTTGATGGTAAATAATTTGCCCCAACATTGGTATGTGAAGTTTCAATGTCAAAAAGTGTAACTGCACAATACAGTGATTCATGTTACCAAGCAGGATTAATTGTTTAAATAGATTTGCTTCTAAAATGAAAAACTCAAAAGTCAGTTGTAAATATTTCAGCTTGTCTTGGTCTAATATTTATTGAAATTGCCTAAAATCACTGCTCCTTTAAAAAAAATCTGTTTGTGTACATTCTCATTAGGAGTGTAAAATGGATACTTTAAACAAAACTGTGGGAGTTGCTTTCAGGCTTTTCACTCTACCGCAGAATGTTAAGAACGAAGTTCAAGAAGCTTGAACTTTGCTGAAATTCTTCTTAAGCAGTCCAGAAAGGTTAAGGATGACTTTCTGCCACTGCAGTACTGTAGATCCGGAGGTGACCGAAGAGAGAAGCTGTTTGAAAATGCACTCCTTCCACCACTTACTTTGGATGCCCACCTGCTTCCAAAGGACTCATTGCCTCTATGCCGCTTCGAAAGGGAGGATACAACTACAGCTGGGAAGATCCCTGCTGCACCTGATGACCCGGTGATCTCCGTCCCAGAGGCTGACGTTTGGCTGACTTTAAAGAGGGTGAACTCTCACAAGGCAGAAAGTCCTGATGGAGTACCTGGTAAGGCTCTGAACCCCTGTGCTAACCAACTAGCGGGAATATTCAATGACATTTTCAACCTCTCATTGCTATGTCCTGAAGTTCCCACTTGCTTCAAAAAGGCAACAATTATACCACTGCCTAAGAATAACGTGAGCTGCCTTAATGACTATCGCTCGGTAGCACTCATATTAACAGTGATGAAATGCTTTGAGAAGTTCATCATGAATAGACTGAACTCCTGCCTCAGCAAGGACCTGGACCCATTGCAATTTGCCTATCGCCACAATAAGTCAATGGCAGACGCAATCTCAATGGCTCTCCACATGGCTTTAGACCTCCTGGACAACACAAACCCCTATATCAGGATGCTGTTCGACTATAGCTCAGCATTTAATACCATCATTCCCACAATCCTGATTGAGAAGTTGCAGAACCTAGGCCTCTGCAATTGGATCCTCGACTTCCTAACTGGAAGACCACAATCTGTGCGGATTGGTGATAACATCTCCTCGCTGACTATCAACAGTAGTGCACCTCGTGTGTGTGAGGCATAGCTCAAATACCATCTATAAATTTGTTGATGATACAATCATTGTTGGTAGAATCTCAGATGATGATGAGAGGGTGTACAGGAGCAAGGTATACCAACTAGTGGAGTGGTGTCGTAGCAACAACCTGGCACTCAACATCAGTAAGATGAAAGAGCTGATTGTGGACTTCAGGAAGGGTAAGACAAAGGAACACATACCAATCCTCAGAGGGATCAGAAGTGGAGAGAGTGAGCATTTTTAAGTTCCTGGGTGTCAAGATTTCTGAGGATCTAACCTGGTCCCAGCATATTGATGCAGTTACAAAGGCAAGACAGAGGCTGTACTTCATAAGGAGTTTGAAGAGATTTGGCATGTCAACAAATACACTCAAAAACTTCTATAGATGTACCATGGAGAGCATTCTGACAGGCTGCATCACTGTCTGGTATTGGGGTGGGGGGATACTGCAGAGGACCGAAAGAAGCTGCAGAGGGTTGTAAATTTAATCAGCTCCATCATGGGTACTAGCCTACAAAGTACCCAGGACACCTTCAAGAAACGGTGCCTCAGAAAAGCAGCATCCATTTTCCTCCAGCAACAAAGGCATGCCCTTTTCTCACTGTGACCATCAGGTAGGAGGTACAGAAGCCTGAAGGCACACACTCAGTGATTCAGGAACAGCTTCTTCCCCTCTGCCATCTGATTCCTAAATGGACATTGAACCCTTGGACACTACCTCACTATTTGAAATATATGTTACTTCTGGTTTTTGCATGATTTTTAATCTATTTAATATACATATATTGTAATTGATATACATATTTATTTTTATTATTATTATTATTTTATTTTGTGTTTTTTTTCTACATTATGCATTGCATTGAACTGTTGTTGCTAAATTAACAAATCTCACGTCACATGCTGGTGATAATAAACCTGATTCTGATTCTGACATTCATGTTTCTTAATACTACTTTGCTTTAAGTGGTCTGGGCCAGAGGTTTCAAAGACTCTGTTCAAAAAAAAGTTCCAAGTAAAATTTATTATCTGAATGCAGACACGTCACCACATACAACCCTGAGATTCTTTTTCCTGCGGGCATACTCAGCAAATCGATAGAACAGTAACTGTAAACAGGATCAATGTACAATCTGTGCAAGTGAATATTATGTCCCCAGCCCCCACTCCTCTCACAAGGAGGCCTTAAAAAAAACTGTTTCAAATAGATTTCACTGTCCTCCATCCTCTGCCAGAACAGAGCTTGTTTCAGGAGTCTGGTGGTACCAGACAAATGATAGGGTCCATCCATCAAGTTTTGATGCTAGAAATGTTGACCTGCTGTAGGAAAGGTCTGCCTATTCTGCCAGTGAACTTAGCAGAAACTATACTGGTGTATCTCTCGCTAGTGTCTCCATATGCCTTCTATAGATAATCCTTGACTTTGAAATGTACAGGAGGGCGAGAAGTGCTTTTATCCCGAAATGCGCAAGAGTTTTGTTCTGCTTTTGAAACCTTTCTTCAAAGACTCCAGAAACAAATTTCCAACAAATGTCCAGCTGAGAACAGTTGCCCAGTATCAGAGTCGAAAGCCTTAGTAACACGTTTCATGCACTATCAAAATTAAGCAGATTTGCCATTTCACCAATATAATGGGAAATCTGCCTGCTCTGAAGAACTATTGTTACATTTGATGGTTTGATGAATTGCTTTAATCTCTTGGTGATTCTTAAGTAATTGAAACAGCCCAGAGATTTTTTTCCATCTATCCCACATCTGAATTCCAAAAAGGCTTTGAACTGATGGCACTCAATTACCTCTGTTCTTCAGACTTTGTTTCAATTCAGTTCAATTCAAGCACATTTATTATCAAAGGATGTATAAGTTATACACCTTGAAATGTGTCTGCTTACAGGCAGCCACAAAGCAAGAAACTCAAATAACCAATTTTAGAAGGACCCAAAATCACTGCGCAGAGAAAGAGAGGAAAAATACACACACATGATGCAAATAGTAGAAGCAAGCCAACAGCATCCTGAACCAGACTGCATCCCAGATCCACTCCTGGAACAGACCCAAACCTCCGACCCCAGTACATCACAGCAGCAGGGCAGATACGCACAGCAGCTCGATCAGCTCACAGCCTCAGCAGTGCAGAGAAAGGGATGAACATTCACAGGAGAGCAAGTGAAATCAGCTTGGCTTTGGCCTCTGTTCCTGACACTCTATCTGGGCCGATGTATAAATTGTCCAAGCACAGAGTTGTGCTTCGATTCAGGACCTGAATCCAGCCCAAAGCCATTCTCGATCTCACCAAATCGACTCAGCGCCTGGAGCAATCCAACCTCGCTCCCAGGTGAGGTGGACAGACATCTAAACTCTTCCGCATCAACTCCTCTCCAAATTGCTCACTCCATCTCTGACAGCAATACGGACTCTGTCTCCACCTGCCTCACAATGAGAGGAAACTAGTAATAGTTAACAGTCTGCAATCTTTAGCTGCTGATACAAACAAGATTGTGGGCTAATTTTAACCTGTACAAAATGGTTTCAAAATTGGTACACTTCTGGAGCCTCTCATTAACTCCAGCACTGTCAGGCCCAAGTAGTTTTTAGATGCAGGTTTCAATTTCATATTAAAGGCAAACCACAGAGCACAAAACAGGGGAGCACACTACAAATGGGAGAAGAACAATTCAGGCAACTCCATTAATGAGCCAAGTTGTAAGCAAAAAAGTGGAGAGGGTTTGTGTTTTTTACCCATCAATGGTCAGTTAGGCCTCATAAAAACTTAGCCTCAACTTTACCCCCACCCACCATGGACTGTTTTTAGAGTAACCATCAGTATTACCTTTAAGGCCAATTAGACCTGTCAATAGAAAATCGTTCTTACAACCAGCATAGAACTCAATTTGACAGTTTTGGACTTAGTCGTGTGTGCCCAATTACAGCAGACAACAGGGGAAGACAAGTTACACTAACCAGGCTACCTCTGGTTTTCCACTGTCAATCATCCCTTAGATAAACCAGCTGTTATAAACCTACTGATCTTTCTAATGTGACCAACACAGCCCATAAAATTATTTGATTTTGCTGTATAATTAAAACATTTTCTAATCGCATTCCCCATCCATTCAATTGCTTACTTGAACAACGGATAAATTGTTATTCATACCTGCATTTTAGAAAAAGTAAATTTCTTTGGGAGTCGAAAATTTAAACGGGCTTTATTGTTGGATTTCTATTTGTTGAAATAGCCTGTGATGATGGAAAATTATATTCAAATCAGTAAGAAATATTCAATTAGAGAGCAGCATATCAAAGGATAATTTCACCATATTCAGAGAAATGAGAATGAAACTAAAAAAATCTTAACCGGCTTCTCCTCTCCATAATTTTATCTGTCTGTCAGATGATAGGAAAAATGGATTTCTCACAGGCTTGGATTCAAAACGCTGACAATGTAAATAATGCAAGGTCTTGGAAGATAATTGTCATTTAATGCTGCCGCAACAACAAAAATCACATTGAATGGATCTTAAATGCTGTGCCTGAAACTAAATAATAACATAAATATTCCCAAAAGTTGTTCCATGCCATTGCAAGTATAAATGCAGTTAAAATAACTAGAAATTATTCTGAGCACTGTAATCTGCAATAACATACACATTGCCTAGTTCCAGTCTTTTTGACGATGTGGTATCAGCCTACTTATATTACATGGATAATTGTCCTAGACAAAATGGCGGACAGAAGAACATTGATACGATTTCATTAGGCATTCATGCAGTGATATTGCCAACATTAATTTCCAGGCTTTAACTGTTATCATAATTGATTGGTCATTCATAGTCAATGGGCAGAAAATATGTCCCTAGATGTGTTACAATAAATTATCATTCCATTCCTGTTTGATTATAACAAAATGATTTAATTATTAAACCTTTCATGGAGAGCAGAGTCACAGACAAAAAGAGAAATAATGAAAATGCTAATATGTTTAATTTAAGACACTCATTATGTTTTATCAATCTAACAACAGATAAGACTTACAACAATGGTTTTATTACCTATTATTAGATTAGATTGAGTGCTTGTCCTTGGGAAGAGAGTGCAGCTAGCAGAAAAATAGCTAATAAATTGACCAGAACAGAACAGAACCATGCTTTTGCCTTAAATTTCAGTTGTTAAATGTCACTATTTTATAAAGCATCCCATCTCATCTCATAAAACTCCTATCAGCAATGTCATTGTGCCCTAACTCCATCACCCTCAGAATGATGACTGCCATTTAGTTTGAAGTGGCTGAGACCAGATGGCAATGATTCAGGAAAATCATTGTGATCAAGGAAGCTGGGAAGGAAATATCCAGAGCCATCTAGTGTGTCCTAAGGCTGACTTTATTTTGTTCTCTTCTGGAGCTTTAAGCTGATAAAAGCAGGGTCGGTTGATGGGGATCAAGAAATTTGGGAAGTTGCTCAAGCAGGACTTCTCATAGTCTGTCCCTGTTATTAGACTTTTCCTAAAACTGGAAGAAAAACATTTTACCCTGTCATTGGAGCTATGCAATCTTCAGGCAATAAAGGCCAAACCACCATTTGCCTTCCCAATTGCTTCCAGTGTCATTGTGTTAAAGTTGTTACGTACCCCGTAACTGGGTCACTTACCAGCAAAGATAGAGAGGTCCGTTGAAGTCTGGTGGTACCATTTTTTAAAGTATTTATTGATAAAGGGGCACAAAAATAAGATTAATGCAAACATACAGATAATATACGTCGTCAATACTAAATCTAAAAGCGTGGGTATAATAATAATCAATGAGAAATAGCTCTATCGTTGTCTAGGGGATAATGTATTGTCCGATGGAAATATAACAGTCACTGTTAGTTTGTTCAAGCTGCAGCATTTTGGGTTTAAGAGAGAGACGGTTTAAACTTGCCCAGGTCTTTTATGATGCCAATCCGTTTGAGTCGGGGGAGTTGGTTTCCCCGTTGTTAGCTAAAAGCCGTTTTCCGTGGTACCAGCCACCAGTTCCAGGTAACGGAACTGAACGCACGTGGCCTCCTTCAAATGGCTTCCCGCTATTACGGGATCGCTAGCGTTTCTTCTGGTGCGTCTAAGGGGCTGTTCACACAGACCCTCTTTTATCCTGACTCGCAGGGTCACAGATGTCAATCAGGTTGGGGGTGAGGCAATCCCTCCCTCAACCAGCCCACTTTGCCTGAGGGCATTCACGTAGCATAGTCTCCAATCCACAAATTCGCCTTCCGGAGACAATGGCCATGTCCCGTAGCTTCACATCGCTGGGGGAACGAGACATTCTGCACGTCTCTCTCTCATTTCTTGGGCCCCCTTACCCAACCCAACAGTGATCTTGCAATTCTTACAAAGGAGGGGGCTGCAGGTATAACAATGTTCAGTGACTGAACACAAGGATATCCAGGTTCTGCTGAACACAGACACTTTGTCACAGCTACCAAAGTGAATGACCTCAAATTTTTCCACATTACATTTCATCATTGCCTGTTCAATTAACTTTCCTATTCTCCTAAAGTCTCTCTTGCGTCCTTGGTTTTGTTTGTTGCATTTATAACATTTTAACAAAGTAACATTTGACTGCAATCCAAACACACAATTTATCACCAGAACAAGACTCCTTGTTCATGTTTGCAGACAAATGTGGAATAGAAAACAATAAAAAGCATCATTAAAAATTCAAGCACTCTTTGAATCTATGTATCATGTAATTTTATCCCTGTGACAATGACTTTGACTTGTGCTTACCTTTTACATTCCTAGTGCAGAGAGGTGTTGTAAGAAACAAATCAATCTTCTATCATTGCATTTGCCTTCTTCCAAAGGAACAGTGACTTATTTTCAGGACAGGGAAAGGAAGTATGTGAGAAGTAGTAGCTTTGGATAGGAACCTTTAACCAAGATATGATTACCCATAAATACAGGTATAATTTATGTTATTTGAATACCAGAAGCTCCAGAGAAATATTTTATTTTCACCTAAAATTAAAGATTTGGAAGAACTCACCAGTGTAGACAAATTCAAACAATTCATGAAGCACCAAAGAAGTGCTAGCAGTAAATATGCTACTTAATTCAGAATATCATTCTGTGCAAATATTAATGATATAATGAGAATTAGTTTGATCATTTCCAGTAAGTTTGTTTCATTTCAATCTCCAAAGGGGATCTAGAAAATTTAAACTATCCACAATTGGTAAAACTAAATCATTTCTCACAGACCCTAATGTCACCATTCACCCACAAAGAAATAATCAGATAATCAATGAATGTTTCATTTTGTTTAAATTTCTCATTTCAAATACACTTTCTTGGACTGAAGAGATCCAAAAAGGCAAATCTTTGAAATTCTTGCCTTGGAGTTGCTATAGCAACATTCATTTGTTTGAATTCAAATCAGATGTTTTCTTCTACCAAGCTCCATAATTAAATCTTCATTACATTTTTGATTGCTGGAAAGAAGTGCTTTGAAAGTTTATCTTTCCTGTGATTGGTTCACTTTAATTCATATTGAAAATAATGGTTTAAAATATGATGTTTAGTTCTTTGGTATATTTTGTAAGCTGTAGTTTCCTTCTTTTCATTTGCCATCACCTCACAATTGGAGAAAACAGCCACACAGTTTAAACCTAAGGTTCATTTCATGTTGCTCTTGAGCCATCTGCTGGAAAGAGATTTAGAGCACTCCAGCTCAAAAATCGCTTTCAATTTACCTTCCTTCAGGGTAAAACAGATGCCTGGGGCATCATTCGGAGTCCAGCTCAATACAGAAATTGAAAGGATGAATCAACCATTTGAGACACGGCCTCATTTAACCAATGATATATCCCATTTCCCTCTCCACTCAACTCAACCACATTTTCAACTCCTAATTGTTCCAGTTTACTTATTCACTGAGATCTGTTCACCATTTTAGAAACCATTAAGGGCTATGACATTGATCAGAATGCACATCATTTTTATTCCATTAATCACCAGGTCAATGAAACTTGGGGACATTTCTGGATTGTGAGCAATGGCAATTATGAAGAGGAAATAAAATCCATCATACTCAACAATGGTCACAGATAGTGCATTCATTGTTGTTCCCCTGCTGACCCCATTACTATCACAACCTCCAAACCTACCTCACAGTTTCCTGTTAACCAAAAGAACAGAGGGAAGGACAGCATCCAAGGCCACCTTCATAAAAAGTTATGGAAATTCCTCCTTCCCTTTCCAGTTTTATTCTGTATATTCAGAAGTCTTTAGTGCTATGACATTCACTTGTTGCTATGGAAGCATGTTCCCCACAGAGTACTACTTTAGGAAGCGTACTTTGTTAATTAATGAAATGGCTTCATGCCAACATCAGAAATCTATTGCAGCAGTGACATTATTATGCTATGCATTTTCACCTCAAATCAAATTCTGAAACTTTAGTGACAGGTTTGTTTTCTGGGCTTTTAATTAATTATCTTGGACTGGAATTGTTATAAGGATGAGGAACAGCGAATTCTAACTAGAAGTAGTTTTCTGGCAGAAAAGCCTTTTGAGGAGTTAATTTTCTGTATGTCAGAGACAAAATGGGGCTACATTAATCATGAATGCCGGGCCACATTTAAATGCTGCTGGACTGCTTCCTACCAGAAAGAGGAAGGAAATCAGTACAGAGAGGTTAGCAATGACTGGTGGACAGGATTCTGCAGGCTTCCAAGCTGTGATGAAGAGGTAATTTGGAATGGTAGGAAAGGGGGTGTTTCCACAATATTGTGACTTTCCTTTTCCACAAAAAGCACCTTTTTCATTTACCTTGAGAGCTTCTTTGTCCTTCTAGCAGTTGCTAAATTGATTTATTAGACAGGCAACCAGTGACAGTTATCCCACGAAGGCCCTGGTTGAAAGTCCCCAAGGTCATTCTGACATAATTAGAAACCTGCATAATTGTTATCTCCTTCAAGGAGGACCCTCATCTAATCTAAAACTTTCCAGAGGTTAATCCCAGGTGGATTCATTTCTGAAGTGGTCACCTTAATCCAGTCATTTTTATCCTCCATCTGAGTGAAATTAAGATCAAGTCCTGGTCACAACTAAATGCTATTGTGTTAGTAAACGTGTCTTGACTTCTGATTATTTTTAGTAAAGCTATAAAAAGTGTGTTATTGCTAGATAAACAGCTATGTTCTTTGTAATTTTAGTCCCAAACAAAGGAAGATGAACAAATGTCTTTGATATTGTCAGTCAACTCTGAGATATTTGCAGCTGAGAAACAAATGATAAAACTTTCAGGTAGCTGGAATGACTTTTCTATGTCAATGCAATTATTTCTTCCCTATTAACTGAGTCTGCAGCTATCAAGGCACCCACCAATCTCTCAGGGGAGCTCATAAGCAGAAAGTGCGTTCACACCACTAACATACAGCAGATCTGCAACTACAACAACAGCAAGGGTTCAGGAAAATCCCCGACAACTAGCACAATATTTCACCCTGCAGCAGTCCACCTTCATGATCTATTTGCACCTTGGAACTGATTTACTAGCTGTCTGTTTGAAGGTCCCTTACAAAATTGTCTGTTAACATTTCACACATAATGCCATCGTGAGGAGTACGATGCAAAGCTATGATAGACTGGTACTACTCAACCAGACTGGAGAATTCCTCTTACATGGAGATGCAAATTCATAGCAATATGGCAATTATAAATACAAATAAATCTGAAAAGGAAAAAGCTAGGATCAGTAACCGCACAGATGATTTATTGTAAAATCTATCCAATAACTTAACATTGTGCAAGAAAGAAAATCTACCATCCTGACACATATGTGTCTACAGACCCACCAGTGGCTTTGACAGCCACCGAAAAAGGATTCAGTTCAGAGGATAACGAAATATGGATAGTAAGTGTTAGACCGTGAGACAGAGGTACAGAATTAGGCCATTCAGCCCGCTGAGTCTGCTCTGCCATCCCATCATGGCTAATTTCAAAAGTTCAAAGTAAATTTTATTATCAAAGTACTTATATGTCACCATATACAACCTTGAGATTCATTTTTTCTGTGGGCATATCCAACAAATCTATAGAATAGTGACTATAACAGGATCAATGAAAGATCAACCAGAGTGCAGAAGACAACAAATTGTGCAAATGCAAATATAACTAAACAGCGATAAATAGTGACATTGAGATAACAAGGTAAAGAATCCTTAAAGTGATCTCACTGATTGTGGGAACATCTCAATGGATGGGCAAGTGAGTGTAGTTATCCCGTTTTGTTCAAGAGCCTGATGATTGAGGGGTAGTAATGGCTCATGAACCTGGTGGTGTCAGTCCTGAGGCTCTAGCACCTTCTACCTAATGGTAGCAGCGAGAAAAGAGCACGGCCTGGGTGGTGGGGATCTCTGATGGGTTTTGCTTTCCTATGACAGTGTTTCATGTAGATGTGCACAATGGTTGGGAGGGCTTCACCTGTGATGTACTGGGCTGAATCCACAACCTTTCATAGGATTTTCCATTCAAAGGCATTGGTGTTTCCACACCAGGCTGTGATACAGCCAGTCAGTACACTCAGCACTGCACATCTATAGATGTATGTCAAAGGTTCAGATGTCATGCTGAACATTTGCAAACTTCTAAGGAAGTAGAGGTGTTACCATGCTTCCTTTACAATTGCATTTACATTGTGAGTCCAGGACAGGTCCTCTGAAATAGTAGCACACAGGAATTTAAAGTTGCTAACCTGTCTCCACCTCTGATCCTCTGATGAAGACTGGCTCATGGATCTCTGGTTTCCCTCTACTGAGGTCTACAATTAGTTCGACGGTCTTGCTGACATTAAATGAGAGCTTGTTATAACATCAATCAGCCAAATTTTCAATCTCCCTCCTGTGTGCTGATTCATCATCACCATTGATTCAGCCCACAACAGCGGTATCATCAGTAAAGTTAAATATGGCATTGGAGCTGTGCTTAGCCACATACTCATAGGTGTAAAGCAAGCAGAGCAGGGGGCTAAGCACACAGCCCTGTGGTCCACCTGTGCTGATGGAGATCATGGAGGAGGTTCTGGTGCAATCCGAACTGACTGGGGTCTACGAATGAGGAAATTCAAGATCCAATTGCATAGGAGGTATTGAGGCCAAGGTCTTGGAACTTATTGATTAGTTTTGATGGGATGATGATATTGAATGCTGAACTGTAGTCGATAAAGTGCATCCTGATGTATGCATCTTTGCTGTCCAGATGTTCTAGGATTGAGAGAAGAGCCAATCAGATGGTATCTGCTGATTTATTATCCATCTCAATCCCATTTACCTGCCTTCTCCCTATACACTTTTACACGTTTTTCTAGTCAAGAACCAATTAACCTCTGCTTTAAATAATATATGCCCAATGACTTGAAATCCACAAGCATCCGTGGCAATGAAGTCCACATATTCACAACCCACTGGCAAAAGAAATCCCTCCTCATCTCTGCTCTGAAGGGTCATCTTGTGCTGTGTGTCCTCAGGTTCTAGAGTCCCCCATTATAGAAAACATCCTCTCCACATCCACTTTATCTAGGCCTTATATATTCAATAGGTTTCAATGAGATCTTTCCTCATTCTCCTAAACTCAAGTGAATATAGGCCCAGAGCCATCAAACACTGTTTGCACATTAACCATTTCATTTCAGTAATCTTTCTCACAAACCTCCAACAGGGTTTTGACCTGAAATGTTGACAAATCCTTTTCCTCCCTGATCACTTCCTCATGGATAATGCATGACTCACAGTGTTCCTTCTGCATATTGTTTGCTAACCAACTGGCTCCTGTGAGCAATGCAACTTCTTTCCCATTTGAAGTGTAAATCCACTGTCTCTACATCATAAATATACAATTCAGAAGCATCTGCAAAACCTGGAGAGCCTGATTTTTTTTTAAATTGGTGTTGCCTCCTTGAGGTTCAGTGAAGAGTCATTGGCATGGACCTTTACCTCTCCCTTCATAAAGGCTGTCTCACCAGCTTTCTCTGCTATTTCATACTTCCAGCATTTTCCAGTTTTCTAATATTCTAAATGAATGCCAAATATCCAAATAAAATAAGGACTGTGCAGGGCCACTTTCAGTGGCCACTTTATTAGGTACACCTGTACACCTGCTCGTTAATGCAAATATCTAAACAGTCAATCACATTGCAGCAACTAAATGCATAACAGCATGCAACATAGTCAAGAGGTTCCGGTATTCAGACCAACCATCAGAAATGTAACCTAAAGGACTTTGACCATGGAATGATTGTTAGTCCTAGATGGGGTGGTTTGAGTATCTCAAAATCTGGGGGATTGTCACACAAAACAGCCTCTAGGGTTTACAGAAAATGGTGCAAAAAAAAACAATGAACGTTTAGTCAGTGACAGTTCTTTGTGTGAAATTTTTCATGAGATATATCAAAGGAGAATGGCCAGAATGGTTCAAGCTGACAGGAAGGCAATAGTAACAACAGTGTTGTACAGAAGAGTATCTCCGAACACACAACACATTGAATCTTGAAGTGGATAGGCTACAGCACAATGAGATCACAAACATAAACTCAGTGGTCTAATAAAACAGCCTTTGAATATATGTTCCCAGCTGAACGGTATTTTGTAGAAATCTGTGTTGTATATCTTTCTCCCTGAACAAAGTCACTAAAAGTTGTAACTATCTCTCTGAACACTGATTTTTAATTCATTGTCGATATTCCAGACTGTCTGCCCTTCATGTAATTGATGATAGCTGGCTTTGGGTATCACCATCTTCCCAGTCCAGAAAGGCTCAATAGCCACAGGAACAGGCCATTCATCACCACAAACCCATCATACCATTCAGTTAGATCATGGCTGATGTGTAGGTTAACCCTGTATACTGTATTATAATACAACTATAAATTGTATCCAACTGTTTTTGTGCCATCTTCTACAGATATTAAGTACCTAATAAGTTCAGCAGGTTCATTTATGTTATTTTACAAAAAATATTGCATTTCCATTTGGTTCTCTGTGTAAATTTTATTAGTTCCTTTTATTTGAAGTCTTTGCACAGCTATATTCCTATTAATGAACTAAGGAGACTGAAAGCAAGATTTGTAATGCCCAGCAGGATAGGTAAAATTCAATTTTCAAAGAGAAATCAAATGAATGTAGAATAAACTGCAACTGTGATTTTCAACCACCAAATGTAATTGTAATTAAAAGGCATTAAATGAAAGGAGTTTTCATGCATCCATATGTCATATGCATTTATATTTACCTAAAATCATGCCCATTGCCAAAATTTATAATGGGTTATAAAGATTTGCACTCTAGAAAGTGATTTGAAGCCCACATGCATCTGAAAGAGGCAATTCATTGACAATGCACTTACAGTCTACACTTACTGTATATACCTCACAAGTTGTCTAAGGACTTTCTACAGGGGTACAGTTGAAAGCATCCTGACTGGCTGCATCACTGCCTGGTATGGGAACTGTGCTTCCCTCAAATGCAGGACTCTGTGGAGAGTGGTACAGTCAGGCCAGCACATCTGTGGATGTGCACTTCCCACTATTCAGGAGATTTACAGTGACAGGTGCGAAAAAGAGCCCAGAGGATTATTGGGGACCTGAGTCACCCCAACCACAAACTGTTCCAACTGCTACCATCCAGGAAACAGTACTGCACCATTAAAGCCAGGACCAACAGGCTCTGGGACAGCTTCTTCCACCAGGCCATCAGACTGACTAATTCGCACTGACTCAATTGTATTTCTAAGCAATATTGACTGTGCTGTTGCATATCTTACTGTACATACTTTTTATCACAAATCACTATAATTTGCACATTGCACATTCAGATGGAGATGTAACGTCAAGATTTTTACTCCTCATGTATGTGAGGGATGTAAGAAATGAAATCAATTCAATTCAAAAACATCAACCCCAGATTACTGAACCAAATTCAAGCAGAAGCACTTGTCTTTAAACATCTGAAAACCTTATAAAGGAAAAATGCATTTGCTATATGTAGTTAATCATACTTGGACAGTTCTATCCCAAATTACCATCAGTGCTGGCCACAACTGGTGTTGTTCAGATTTCCTACTCTACTCTTTAGGATTTAAAATCCTTAAATTCAACAAAGGCCCAAAAGCTTAGCTGAGCATTTAAAATGCTATTATGCTTCCCTCACAGATGTAGATGTGTTATCAGTAATATACTTCTCGTTGCTGGAATCTTCTCTGAATTTGCAAAACTCCTTTTATCAAAATATTTCTCCACTAGTGCTCGCAGTAGTTGTTTCAATAGCAGCAACCAGTTGCGTGTGAAATTCCTGTGAGCTTTTCAACGATAGACATAGATTCGGGGTACAAAGGGAGTTCAAGATAACAACAATCATCTTTTACCTATTTAGCCACATCAGACATTGAGACCTGCTCTGAATGTCTAAAGAGACATTCATTTGGTAGCTGTGCAAGATGAGGAATTGCATCACAGAGATTCTTCAAATTCTACCCTGAGAGAAGTCCATCATAAAGACAGTCCTTTGCTTCACTGTATAGGCTATTTTTACATGTTTGTATCCTACGAAGTATCCTCATAACTGGTGTAATGGCTTCTCTGTAATGTTAACTGATGAGGTAATGGTTTCTCTATAACAGCAATGTTTGGGTTATAACTAGAGATTGGGGTGACTATCCAATGGGGAAAATATTATTCTTTCCTGTGTCTGAATGCTGTTGGTTTCACGGGCTTTTGCCAGAAGGCAGGAAGGGAATGAAGAGAGGAGACACGACTTGAGCGAGTCGGTGGGCCGTCCGACTGGGGGGAGGGGGGGACTCCGAGCAGGGATCTGAAGGAGGAGATCGATGGTGGAAGAAGAACTGCTGGACTGTGTGAGCTCCAACTTTGTGTGCACATGACTGTTTAATAAGATTATTGGCGCCTTTTCTTTTATATTTTATTTCACTACTAACCATATAGTCAAAGTAAGAGTTATAAAGCTTAATCACTTACTCACATATTGTATACGGTTTGTTATTTTGGGGTACTGATTTGTAACAGGGGACACATCGTGCAGCATCCACCCAAATGAGATTTCTTAAGTTTGGCCGGGCAGGGAGGTTATCACCTTCTATATTAAGCCACTAGGAAAAACAAGTGTTACACTGGTGAAGCTTACCATATCAGGAAGCTTTGAGTCTGCCAATGCAGAAATCAACTGACCAAATCTTTATTCCATAGAGGACAAAATGTTGTACCAAAAACTAACAAAAAAAATCTACAGGATCACAATAAAAAGGGTAATTTTCAGGCTGGTAAACTGGAATTCCATAAATATTTGTGCTGGGAACTCAATTCTTTGCAATCCATATTAATAACGTAGATGAATTGACTAAGTGCATTGTAGCCAAATATACTGATTATACAAATATAGGTTGGAAGCTTAGTTGAGGCAGGATGCAGGGCAATAAGAAAATTGCCGAACATTTGATATGGGAAAATTTGAAAGGATCTACTTTTTGAGATAGTAAAATATTGTTTAAATTGAGATTTTACAGAATGCTACAGGACAGAGAACTTAAGCTCCATAGTTGTACATGAAGCATCGTAGTTTTTATGTGGATATATGAAGTATTTAGGAAGGCAAATGAAGTGTTGACTTTATTGCAAAGGAGATGATGCATAAAGGAAGAGGTCTTGTCATGAATGAGGAGGTGTGAAGTCATCTAAGGTAATGTATACAATTTTGATATCCTTATTTAAAAGAAATAAATTCCTTGGTATAAAGATACATGCTGACATACAGATTAGCTGTTCTGGGCCTAGCACATAAATGCAATCATAAGGAAAGCATACCATCTTCTTTATTTTCTTGGGTGGTTAAGGAAGTGTGGCTTTTCATTGAATACTAACAAACTTCTATAGATGTATTTTTGAAAATAACCTGACTGATCACATTTTGCCCTGGTATGGAAATTCAAATGGTATGACAAGAAGCTGCAGAGAGTAGTGGAGTCTTCCCAATATATCAGGGGCACATCCCACTACCCCACACCACAGGACGGAAAGAAGCTGCAGAAGGTTGTAAATCTAGTCAGCTCCAGCTTGGGTACTAGCCTACAAAGTACCCAGGACATCTTTAGGAAGCGGTGTCTCAGAAAGGCAGCGTCCATTATTAAAGACCTCCAGCACCCAGGGCACGCCCTTTTCTCACTGTTACCATCAGGTAGGAGATACAGAAGCCTGAAGGCACACACTCAGTGATTCAGGAACAGCTTCTTCCCTTCTGCCATCCGATTCCTGAATGGACTTTGAAGCTTTGGACACTACCTCACTTTTTTTAATATACAGTATTTCTGTATTTGCACGCTTTTAATAATCTATTCAATATACGTAATTGATTTACTTGTTTATTTATTGTTTTATTTTATCTATTTTTTGCTCTCTCTCTGCTAGATTATGTATTGCATTGAACTGCTGTTGCTAAATTAACAAATTTCATGTCACGTGCCGGTGATAATAAATCTGATTCTGAGTTTGCTGATGAAATATATCAGCTCCTGCCCGAGAAGCAACATGGATCTACTCCAATTTGCCAACTGTCACAACAGGTCCACAGCAGATGCCATTTCATTGGCTCTTCACTCAACCCTGGAATACCCAGACAGTGAAGGTGCAAACATCAGGATGCCCTTTATTGACTTCGCTTGGCATTCAATACTATCATTCCCTCAAAACTCATCAATAAGCTTCAAGAGCTAAGCCTCCTTGTGCAACTGGATCTTCAATTTCCTCACATGCAGAAACCATTTAGCACAGGTTCAGATGGGCCAACAACATCTCCCCCATAATCACCACCAGCACAGATGCATCATAAGGCTGTGTGCTTAGCCCCCTGCTCTGCTCGCTTTACATGTATGACTGTTAGGCTAAGCACAACTCCAATGACATATTTAAGTGTGCTGACAACAACATTGGCGTCAACCGAGTCAATGACAAATCTGCAAAGAGAAGAGAGACTGAAAATCTAGCTAGGTGGTGTCACAACAACATCTCACTCAATGTCAGCAAAACCAATGAACTGATTATGGACTTTAGGAGGAGGACACAGGAAATCCATGAACCAGTCAGCTTCACTCACCCCCATGACTGAACTGTTCCCAAAATCTATGGACTCACTTTCAAGGACTTGTATTTATTGCTTATTAATATAGCATTATTATTATTATTTCTTTTTATATATGCATAGTTTGATAACTTTTGCACATTGGTTGCTTGTCCATCCAGTAGGGTATGGTCTTTCATTGATTCTATTGTGTTTCTTGTATTTACTTTGAATGCCAGCAAGAAACACAATAGAATCAATGAAAGACTGCACCCAACCAGACCAACACACAAGCAATGTAACATACAGTGTATGTACTTTGTTAATAAATTCACTTTGAACTAGTGGACGATTATGAATAGTGAGCAAACTCATTCAACTTCTGCATTGGACTGGAATTGGAACTAGTGCCAAGAACTTCTAGTATTCTCAGGCCATTCATCAAAAATCTACTGTGCACAGCAATATACTACCGTACATCACTCCTGTATCTAATCTTCTGCATTCTGTTTTAGACTCGTTCTATTGTTTATCCTTTGCATCACTTAGTCGAAGGGAATGGGACATGTTATTTTATCAATTACTTTGCACATTGTTTTAGATTTAGTATTTTGTACATCTCTATATGTTTTTCTTATCTCTTATACTCTAATAAAATATCCTGTATCAAGTGTTCCTTCGTCCTCATTGATCAGATTGCTCAAAACCTGCTTACCATTCCTTCACAACAAATGCTATCAGAGTTGCCAATCACCGAGTTATTTTAACCAAAAAGGTATAATTTAAAATTTGTAGGTGACATGAAAATAGGTGCTGTGAATAGTGAGGAAGCTTGTCTATGGCTACAGCAGACTACGGTTCAGATGGAAGGTTGAACAGATCATCAGCAATGGAAATAAATCACCGCAAGTGTTTGTTGATGCAGTCTGGAAAGGGGTGGAACACATACAGTAAATGGTAGCACACTAAGGAAAGTCAACGAAAAGAGGAACCTTCCTCTTCAAATCCATAATATCCTGAAAGTAAAAGCACAGGTAGATAGAGTGATGAAGATTGCATATGGCATGTTTGCCTGAGTACATTAGGTCACAGAGTATAGAGTTGGGACATTGTTTTGCAGCTTAACAAAGCACCAGTTAGATTTCACTTGGAGTACAATATATAGTTCAGGTCACCACACCATGGGAAGGATGTTATTGTGCTGGAGCAGAGATTCACCAGGATGGTGCCTAGATTGGAAGACCTTCATTATGGGGAAAGTCTGTGAAGATTGTGTTTATTTTCTGTGGAGCAGAGGTGGCTAAGGAGTGGCCTGATTAAATTATATAAAATTATAAGAGCCATAGGTATAGTAGGTAATCACAGGCTTCTTTCCACTGGTAGGGTTATCAAGACAAGCAGGCACGGGTTTAAAGAGAAAGAAAGGAGTTTTAAAGGGGATTTGAAAAGAACATTCTATTTTGGTACAGAGGGTGACTGATATCCTGAACAGGCAGAGGAGGAGTTAGTGGACTCAGATGCAATCTCTAAATTTAAGAGACAATTAAAAAGGCAACACACAGAATGCTGAAGGAACTCATCACTTGACCCACATTTTGGGTCAAGACCCTTCATCGGGACTCGACTGTTTATTTCCCTCCAGAGATGCTGCCTGACCTGCTGAGTTCCTCCAGCATTTTGTGTGTTTTGCTCAATTAAATAGGCAAGATATTTGGCCTCCATGAAAAGAGTCATGTCTAGAGGCTAAAAGCCTCGGCTGACTATTTTCTGTGCAGTACACATTCAAATATACTCCCCAAACCTGAACTGGAGAGCTTCAAAGTTCAAGGCCATTTCTTGTCTTTCTTGCTTCACAATCATACAATTATTTTTTTCTGGAGTCCATGACAACCATAATCCCAATTGTCCATTGGAAGGAGAGTGGCAAAATGTTTCTCTCAACTTTTCCCTCAAGTGATTTCACATTAGATCTGCAAGCTGACACCATGGTGGGCCTCATCATTACCGGGAGTAAAATAGTTGGAGAAGCCAATATTATAGGTCACCATGGTTGAATGTTCAGCAGAAAAAGCAGATAAAATTGTATTTATTCAGTGCCTCTAACACAACAGACTATCTCAAGGTGCATGAGGGGGATATTATTAAAGCATTATACCACCACTAGTACCACATAGTAGCTGTAGCTCTTTAATTATTCTGGATTGGGAGACATGATGGAATTCAATTGAAAATTGTCACTTTTTGGTAAGTAATGAAAATAGTAATTCTCTAAGCAAATCTGATATACTTTGGAATAATCAATTATGATTAAGCTAATTTATTTCAAAATTTTCTGTTATGGGTTTAATCCATAATGGTGTGTTAAGCTATTTGTAAGTTTGTAATTTGCAAAACATAACTTATTAAACAAAATGAGAATTGAATGCAAGATCTGACTAATCCCACAAGCCATTCAAGTATCACTAATTCAAATAAATTACCTGTAACAATACTGGGCCCATGCTGACTCCCTGAGGAGCATTCCATGAGTCCCATTCCCCCGTCCTCATTTGTCTCTATCTCTGCAAGTTGTCTCTCACACATGCCCTCCAACTCCAACTGGATTCTTTTTTTCCCCACCTACAGTACCAAACTAACCTTGCAGCACATGTTTAAGGGGGAGAGAAAAACAGAGCACTGAGAGGAATCTCATATGATTGCAGAGAGAAGTTGTAAACTCACATATACAGTCGAGGAAATCAGGATTGAACCGAGTTGCTAGACCATCACTGTGCTGCATTTCCTGGGCATTTATAGAAACTAAATGTATCCCATAATTTTTACTACAATACATTCTGACATTGTTTAAACCATCATTATATGTGCTTGGGAAAGTACTTTTCAAATCTAAGCCATTCATTCTAAGTATTCAAATTGTCTTTGAAACAACGTACAAGAACTGTTGAAAAAGAAATCAGGACTCATCTTTCCAATCAGATAAGATTTCCGGAACACTGGAAGACACCAAATCTGGTACCCCTGTTCAGGAAATGCATCAGTGATAAAACAGGTCATTATCATCAGTTATTGAGAAATTATTCTGAGGGGAAGGATTAATCTATGCTTGGGAATAGAGGGCTATAGAACATTTGCAGACAGATAGGATTAGTTTGCATTGACATCATGGTCAACACAGATATGATAGGCCAAAAGGCCTGTTCCTATGTTGTATTGTTCTCTGTACAACGTGCGTTGTGACTGAAACTATACTCATTTATCTTAATATACCATGTAATGATATAGAATTTCAGTGTTATATTCCAAAAATAATTAAGTTTATGAACATTCAATACTAATTTTATTTGAATCTAATTCTATTCACATCAACACATATTAAACTAGTCTTAATAATGATTTTCCAAAGCACCATACCAACATCTGCACCAATTGCAATGTCCAATTTCTTACATTGTCAAAACAATCAGTTTAAAAATGCAATATTGTTTTCCTAGTTCACTGTTTGAAGAAACATTAAGGTAGCTACTGATAGTTTTTGTCAGTCTTTAATAAGCTGTGCCTTAGTATTTATTATCCAAGATTTAAATGTCTATAATCATTCAAGCAGATGATGTAGAACTACAAATAGGGTGTAAAGAAATATTGCTACACTAATTACCTCATGTACAGATTTTATAGAGTGACATTATTATTGATAAGCTGACTTTTAATTGGAATTCAGTGTAGTGTAAAGTGGACACTCAGCATCCTCTGCAGTTAATTACGGCAAAAGATAAATGCAATTTGAATAATTTAATTAAAAAGGTCCTCATTTTAAATAATTCTGTGATGATTTGAACCTGCAGCAACACTCTTTGTAAACTTGTTGCTATATTTTAAAATAAGACAAGCAGTCAATGACATGGACATTCAAAAGGTTTTATTTCACTGATTACATTTCTGTTGACAGAATTTTCAAGCTGTTACACATGGACAGAGAACCCAAACTCATCTTTTGCTTTGTATAGTCAGAGTGAGCTGCCATTTCTCCTCACTGGCCAAACCCAATCCACGTTTACAAATTAGAGTACAATCCATCCCAAGATCCAAAGAGATCTTTTTTTTAATTTGGTTCACATGCCTTGTTGTCATTCATCTAGAGAAGCCAATAGATTATCCTTGTGATAAAATGTGCTCTAGTATAGATTTGCGGCCATAAGACTTCAATGGGATTTGGGCCAGGTCCCAGTGTGTATATCTGAAGGCCTTCAAGAGTTAAAATTTGGAATTTCCCAAGGAAACTCAAAATCTTCCACTAGACAACCAATTAACATAGGGATAGAGGAAATCTCTCATTAGCTCTGAACTTTACAACTCAACCACTCTATTATCCAGAATTTAAAGCTCAGTTTCTAAAGATCTTGATCATGTTCCACTATAACAGCATACATTGCTGTTTCCACGTCATTGTTTCCACTGATATCAAATGATTATTGATGCTTAATTGCCATAACATACTTACACTGATTTTACACATCACAAAAGGAGTGAACTGCAGCCCATATTAGATCCAAATAAAATTAATACTGAAAGTTCACAAATTAAATTGTTTTTGAAATCTCACATTCAAATTCTGTATCATTACAATGGGATGTTAAAATGGATCAGTATCATTTCAATTACAATTAACATAGAACTGAGAAAGGTACAACATAGGAACAGGCCATTTGGACCATGATCTCTGTGCTGACCATGTTGCCAATGTAAGCTCATCCCATCTGCCTACTCATTCTCTCTATCCTTATATACTCAAACATAGATTATTGCTCTCCGTCAGTTTCCCAACTGCTGATGTTAGATTAACTGGTAATAATAACATGGCTTATCGCTGCTGCCTTTCCAGAACAGAGATACTACCTTTGATGTCCTCCAGTCTTCTGGCTCCTCACCCATGGCCAGTGCAGATTTAATTATCCCAACCAGGGACCCAGCAATCTCCTCTTCTGCCTCCTATAGCCACGGCATAGAGATTAATCCCAATTATACCCACTAAGGTATCTTATCTGCAGAAGATAATTTATGGCGTTTCTTTGCTTTCCCAAATTACTTTCTAAGCATCCCCTCGTAAACTCTCTAATGGAATCATACAGCACAGAGACCAACCCTCCTCATCCATGCTGAGACACCTACCTATGACAACTGAATTAGGTGTATATCCCTCTACATTGTTCTATCCAAGTACTTGTCCAAAAGCCTTTTAAATTGTATCTGCCCCCACCACCTCCTGACTGGCCGAACCAATCACCAGGAACAAATCACTCTGACTCCCAGGTGACTGTCTAAAAGAAGACAGCAAAGAGCATTGTCTGTCTACTATTTGGGGGATTGATGGAATAGGTGTTGTGAGGATATATTTATGGGAGTAATTATGACCAGGATTCCAGTTGGATGTCCTGTTCTTTTTTGACTTGGTCCATTTGGTACTTTTTGGAAGGCTGTTAGTAGAAGGCCTGCATAGGTAGATCAGATTCACACTACTTTTGGCATTGTACTGAATGCAAAGGCAATGAGACATTCAGCATGGCGTGGAGAGATGACAATGATTTGATTTCGACTACTGCTTTAGTTTTCTTCAAAAACAGGCTTTAATTTAACTCAGTGTTGAGTAAAAGTCTGTTGTTGGTAACATTATGAAGTTGGCATAAGGCAGTGTAAAGCTTCAAAGATAGATAGATTTTTAAGCAATTGATCTCTCAGCTGTGAATCAGCTCTTGGCAAATTTAGCTTTCATCAAACTTCCAATCCAATTGCAGAATTTTGTGTGAGGCTGCAGGGCAGCAATGTCTCAACAATTGTGTAAAAATAGCACTTGGGAACTCAAGAAAATGACTCTTCCTCTTTTACAGAGAATGGAGCTTGGAGGGGAGGTGAATTTGGGAGCAGATTAGAGGGTGGAGGAAAAAAGAACCCTTTGGATTTAAAGTATAAGGGAGATCAGAGGTGCCTTTTTGTTCTGGTAATGTGGAAGAATCCAAACAAGGAATCCATCCGGTAGATGAAAACATTGGATCCTCAACAGTAAACTTGCTCGGGTCCTTTAACTAACACCAAAGCAGGTCTCAACCTTTTAGTTAAGCATTTGGGACCTTTACTCTGAGATTTATGATAATGAAAGGTGATCTATTGCAACATCAATGTGGTGATAGTATAGGCAAGACAATTTCCCAGAGTGCAGGAACTGCAGGAACTAGATGGTAGTCAGTCACTGAAGACAGCGGTTTGTGAATTTTTATGTCCCCATTTCTGAGAGATGGTGGTGATGAGTCATTAATTATATTCAGGATTTAGAGGCAGATTTTTGGAAATCAGGGTCAAGCAGAGTCAAGGATTGTGGCAAAGAGAAAGGAAGGTGGAGTTTGGCTCAAGATCAACTGGGCCATGATTTCCTTTGTGAATGGTGAGCAGACTTGGGAAACCATGTGACTAGCTCCTGCTCAGTTTAGGTTTTGAGCAACACAATACTGGAGGAACTCAGCAAGTCAGGCAGCATCTATGCAGGGGAATAAATAGTCAATGTTTCAGGCTGAAACCTTTCATCAGGTCTGAAAAGGAAGGGGGAAGAATCCAGCGTAAGAGAGGGAGGGCAGGGGACAGATGCTTCAAGTTTTTATGCTTTTGTATGAAAGTCAACACCGTTCATGATGAATATGAACCTTGCATACAGAGAACAACTTTGCACAAGGAACATCAAAACAGTGTTACAGTGCTTGACATCTTTGTGCACTTGAGGACTCCTAGTATTTCCATATGAATGGAAGATCCAATACAGGAATCTGATGCATCGCCCAAATACAATTAGAATTCAGCTTTTGGAAAAATATTCTTTGCAGTAATATCCTGAAACATTTGTTGTTGTTCATTTGTTAAGTCGAGCCCGACTCTTCGTGACCTCACGGACCATAGGGTTTTCATGGCAAAATTGCACTGCATAATAACATTTCAGAATCATGGATTTCCTTTGTGAAACAGAAGCAGTGGCCATATCACTGAATATATAACATTTGCATTGGCAAGATGAAGAATTAAAATGTCTGGGAATTGGAAGCTCGGTGAGACGGGAGATGAACAGAGCAGCCATTAATTTTAATTGTATTCTCACTTTCTCACTCTCTTTGCTTTTGTACCTTTTGTTAGTTTTCTTCCTTTTTCCCTCCCTCTCCCATTAACCCATCAACTAGATGAGCTTATCTCCATGGTAACCCTGGCCTTGACCTATCAGAAATCTTACTTGTGTCTTGTTTATCACTTCTCCATCCTCTTCACTTTATAAGACATTTTAGTTGTTTTATTTGTTTTTCACAGTTCTGATGAAGGGTCTTCAACCTGAAAAACCAAGTATTTCCCTTTCCACAGATGCTGCCAGACCTGCCAAGTGTTTACAGCCCTTTGTTTTTATCTGCAATTTCCAGCAGCTTTCTGAATTTTTTCCACACACAGTTTGTGTTTGGTATCCTCAAACCAAAAGCTTCCAAAGAGAACAGCCTATAAAGCAGAGCATTGTTTCATATAGACAAGATCATCAGAGATTCAAATGCATAATTAATTATTCAGAAGATGCTGTAAAGAATGCCATTCTGCAAAATTGTGTTGCTTTCAAATATTGGCTGGTGTGGAAGATGATGAAATCAATGAGCAACTTCAGATATGCAGAAAGACTAAAAAAGTTGATACTCTCTTCTTGGTCAGGAAAGTGCTATGTTTTGTAACTCCAAAACATAAAAACTAGTTGAAAGGAAAACAAAGGAGCCGGGAATGTACTTTTACATTTAACCCGCAATATATTATGTAAACAAAGAATACTTAATCAAACTATATGTTCACAATGTTATTCAAATACTACTGAAATATTAAATACACAACACTACTCCCTGCTTAGCTATAAACTCCAACTCAATATAGAAAGTGTGTATATATACGATATACACATTATATAATACAACTATATAGACATCCGCAGCATAGTAAATGTTAAATTGTCTCATTGAGTCCTAAAGATTTAATCCATGAATCCAAGGGTTCCCAACCATTTTTATGCTATTGACCCTTACGACTAACCAATGGGTCCACGAACCATAGGTTGGGATTTAATCAGTGTGGGAGCTTCCTTACTCTTGTGGGATAATGTCTTTCCTGACAAGGAGGATCACTTTGCTTCTCAGGTGAGACTTGTACTGTGAAACAGTCTCACATTCTGGGGGCTCCTCCATGGAGATTGGAGGGTTTGACTCTGGGACTGCAGGATGAGATTCTGATAGCTCTGCACACCTTTCTTCTCCAACAATTGACTCTGCTCTCCTCAACTGATCAATATGTCATCTCCAGATGATATCAGACTCAATCTACACTGTGTAGGAGAGTGGTTCAGCTCTATACTTAATCTTTCCAAGAACCCACTTTTGATCACCTCTGCAGTCCCTCACCAGGACTGCTTGTCCAGGAGTGAAGAAACACACCTCCTTATTTGAGGAGCCTTCTATTTGTCTCAGTTGCTTTTCCTGCATACTCCTTCGGAGATTGAGTTTGAGAAGGTCGAAGCGTGAATGCAAGGGATGACCCAGAAGCAGCATAGCTGGTGACTTGTTGGTTGTGGAGTGTGCTGCATTACAACATGCAAGGAGGAAATTGGTGAGCTTCTGATTCAGTGTCAGTGTAGTGTGTTCTGCTGACATTGCTTGCATTGCATTTTTTTAAAGACTCTGGACAAACCTTTCTGCCAAGCCATTTGTAGCTGGGCGGTACAGTGCTGATGTAATATGACTTATTTCATTCATTTTCAGGAATGACTGAAACTGTTCTGCAACAAACTGTGGTCCATTGTCACTGACGACATGTTCTCTCACATCAACAGTGAGCAAGGCTGTAGCGGAGGCTACTGGGAACACTTCTGGCCACTTTGTAGCTGCATCCTCTACTACCAAGAAATTTGTGCCCATGAATGGTACAGCAAAATCCACATGAATCCTCTGCCAGGGCAATGTGGGGCATTCTCAGAGACAGAGAGGCACTGCTCTTGGCATCTTCTGGACATCCCGAGTAGTGTATGGCGATCTGATCAAGCTGCTGATCTATGCCAGCCTATCAGACAAAGTTTCAAGCCAATCCTTTTATTTTGACCATGCCTAGATGACCAGCATGTAGCTCTCAGCTCGGATGGTATGACAGCTCTCAATCCCCACATAAGGCAACAGGAATCAAGGGCAAGTTCATCCCGACACTGGTAAAAATGGGGGAATGGGATTTCTGCAGCACATTCCAGACATTTTGGGTGGACGGGTAGACCCGAGACAGTGTGGGTTCTTTTCTGTTTTCTCTTTTGATCATCTCTGCCATAATAGAGACTTTCAATTTGCATTAGGGAGAATACTTCAAAAGGAGTGTCTTCTTTTGTAAATTTTTTCCAAAGGTAAACAGGACAATCCATCAGCATTTCCATGATTAGTTGTTCTTTTGAATTCAATCTTGTCACTGTGTCCTCCAAGAAACAAAGACCACCGCTGCATTTGTACTACCACTGTTAGTGGAACACCCTTCTGTGGGTTGACAATGGACACAATCGGTTGATGATCAGTAATGAGGGCAAATTCTTTCACATACATGTACTGTTTGAAATGTTTTACACCTCAAATCAGACTCAAGACCTTTCTGTCAATCTGTGTGTAATTTTTCTCTGCAGTGCTAAGTGAACGTGATACAAACAAAATGGGGTGTTCAGTTCCATCACTCATAACATGACATGACTGCACATAAGGGGAGGTATCACAGGCAAGCTTCACTGGACAATCTGGATCATAATATCTGAATACAGTGTCTGAAGTCACCACTTCCCTTGCCCTTTGGAAAGCCACCTCATACTACTTTGCCCATTGCCATTTCTGCCTGATCTATAGTAACAAGTTCAAGGGTGGAGCACAGTAGCCAGGTTTGGCAGGAACCTGTTATAGTAATTGATGAATCCTAAGAAGGATCACAAGTGTGACACATCATTTGGCCTTGGGTACCCAGCATTGTTGTAATTTTCTCAGCACACTTGCGTAAATCTTGTGCATCCATAGCATGACCACAGTAAGTGATGCTTGATTTAAAGGATTCACACTAGTTGCATTGTGCTTTGAGCCCAAAACCTTCCAAACTTTTTAAACTGTCAAGATTTTGGAGAAGTTCCTTGTCATCCTCACAGATAACAATGATGTCATCCAGTTGCCTGGACAGTCTTGCAGCACCTGGTCTATAGCTTTCTGCCAGAGTACAGGTGTCAATGCTACTCCAAAAGTAAGCCTATTAAAACAATAAAGCCCTTTGTGAGTGTTCATGTTGAGAAACACTTTGGACTCTTCTTCCATCTCCATCTGTAGGTGAGCCTCAATTAAGTCCACTTTGCTGAAGGGTTTCCCTCCAGAAAGGTTTACTAAGTTACCCTTGCAGAGAGTATTGATCTACTTTCAGTACTGGGTTGATGATGAACTTAAAATCACCACAGATCCCGACAGACCCATTCTTCTAGGCTACTGGGACCACTGGCATTGCCCATGGGCCCCTCAGAACCTGGAAGGCCTTCAGCCTCCAAGCATTCAAACTCACTAGCTACTTTATCATATATAGTATAAGGAACTAGATGTGCTTTGCATAACTTGAGTGGCATTTACATTTATCACTATTTTACCCTTGATACGTTTGAGTTTTTCAGTGCCATCCTTGAACACTGCTGTGGCATCATCTAGTACCTTTCTTAATATTTGTTTTCAGTTGACTCTTTTGCAGCGGACGCACCATGCAAATTGTGAATAGATCACCAATCAAATTGTAGTTGTCTTAGCCAATCATACTCCCACAATGCTGGTTCTTCTGTTTTTACCACGTAAAAGATCAATGTGGCTTGTTGGTTGTTGTATTTCACTTTTACAAATGTCAATCCCCCAGAAATTATCTTTTCTCCAATATAAGTTCTCATTTGGATATCTGCAGGCTTCAGATCAGATTCTTGAAATGCTGTTCAAACTCATATTGTGGAATGACTGTAACAGCCAATTCAATGTCAAATTCCATTTTAATTAATTTGCCGTCCATTTCTGGTGTAAGCCATATTTATTGTCTCTGGTTAGTTTTCACATTAGGAATCTCAAGGCTACCTTGTCCAGTGTCACTCTCATCATTATCATATTTTTCATCAACAGCATGCAGATTAGTGCTGTTTTTGAAACCGCAACTTGACCTATTCTTTTTTTCTATTCGCTGTGCAGTCCATTTATTTTTGTCTGCCTGACATGCTGCTTGTATGTGCCCTATTTTGTTGCATTTTCTATCAGTTTCACCTTTAAACCTGCATTGGTCTGGTATATGTGAGCTCCTGCCACAACGGTAACATAATTTGTTCAGCCAGGCAGTTTTCGGTTTAGATACTGCCATTTTTGTTCATGCTCACTTCCATTCCTTACTGCAACTCAATTGCATCTCTGTCTGCTGTTTCCATTGATGCAGCTACTTCAACTGCACTTCCAAGTGTAAGTTGTGCTTGAGTTAGGAGCTGTTTATGAATGCTTCTCACAAGATTCCACAAACTAAACAGAAGGATCGCCCAGTGTATCATTAAGTCCATTAGCAAACTGACAATCCTCAGACAACTTCTTGAATTCAGCTACATACAGTGATATGGAATCCCTTTCCTTTTGATTCCACTTATGAAACCCAAATCATTCTTCAGTCAACAATGGTTCTGGTTCTAAATGTTCCTACATAACTTTCATGATATCAGCAAAGCTCATTTCGGCTGGTTCAGTTGGAGAAGTCTAACTTCTAAGTAAACTGTATGCCTTTAAACCCAATGCACTCAGCAAAACTGGCACTCACTTCCCATTGACTATTTCATTTGCTTCAAAATACTGCTCAATTTGCTCAGTATACAAAAACCCAGTTAATTTTTGTGCAATTAAATGTGTATCTCTCCAATGTAGCCAGTCATTTCTCCTTTTTTAAAATTTATGATTGTTATAACCTGATACTCACTGTGAACCCATGAATAGTTTCATTTTCTGCCTTATTTTAAACTTGAATATCTAGCAATGCTTTTTTTTTTAAACTCAAACATCTCGCTGAGCTTCAACAGATAGGTAGTTGTTTCAGGTTCATTTAAAACTTTCTCATCACCAGTGTTACGTTTTCTAACTCCAAAACATGAAGACTAATTGATAGGAAAACAAATGAGCTGGGAATGCGAGGTGTGCATGTATGACGTAGAGGTGTAATGACGCATGCCATTTGCGTACTTTTACATATAACCCTCAATGCAATATGTAAACAACAAAGAATGCTTAAACAAATGATATATTTACAATATTAGTCAAATATTACTGAAATATTACATGCACAACAGAAAGGTTAAAGGTAAATGTAATGGTTTTCCAAATCATAAGGGCATTTGATAGAAGAAGTAATGAAACTGATCCTACTTACAAAGAACTTCCACTCACGCAAATTGACCAAAAAAAGAGTGAAATTGAGAATTTTTTTGCATAGTGAGTTGTTATTGCAGTGGAATGGACTTCCTGATAAAGGGCCTCAGCCTGAAATACGACTGTTTATTCTTTCCATAGATGCTGCCTGCCGTGCTGAGTTCCTCAAGCTCTTTGTATGTGTTACCCTGGATTTCTGTCATCTGCAGAATCTCTCGTGTTCCTGAAAAGTCTTCATTTCTGATTTTCCAGCAGATTTGAATTGAATTATATATGGGGGGCAGGGGAGTGACATTGGGGGTTGACATTCTTGTTGCCACTTACGCAATTTGTTTTTTTTTGCATGTGGGGAGGATGTTCTTTCTTTGAACAGATTCCCTGGTCATCTTTGTTTTGTGGTTGACTGTGGGAAAGATAAATCTCAGGGTCATATACTGCATACATAGTTTGATAGTAAATGTACTTTGAATCCTTTGAAAGGAGGAATCTGCAAATTGTTGGAGAAAGAAAAGGAAGTGGAATAAATTTGATAGCCCTTTCAAAATGCTAGCATTTGTAAAATAGGTTCCATTTGTGTTCTATGATTATAATTCTATACTTGGCTAGAAATGTTCATATTACTTTCCATTTGATTTTAAGACAAAGTATAAAAATATAACTCAGCTTGAAAGTTATTTTGTATCTCATCTGAAATATGGTTTTACACTGTAATATTAGGTAACTGTGAAAATGTGCTGATTATGATTTTTTTATTTTATCTCTAAATGAAGGAACTAAAAAGAATCTGGATATACATAGTGATACATCCAAAAAGACATTGGGGACAACTTTAAACTGAGAAATTGTCAGAAACAATCGTAGGCACAAGAATGAAAAAACACGTAAATTAGCAAGAACCCTTTCAATTTTTAATGTGGTTTCCAACATCTAGCAAAATGAGTTCATCTGGGACAAAAAGAAAATGCAGTTCCCTCCATATTTCCATTCAAGTGTCTCACCCAATGGCCTACAGAAGCCCAAGATCACCTCCTTGAGGTTTAATTACAAATATCAGCCATGCAGCAATATCCAGAGAGTGAACATAAAACAGAAGGATACAATAGTTCAAAAAGAGCAGGAAATATCATTTCAAAAGATTAAGTTCAAAGTAAATTTATAATGAAAATACACCTGTGTCACCATATACAACCCTGAGATTTGTTTTCTTGCAGGCATATACAGTAAATGTCAGGACCTCAGTAGAATCAATGAAAGACCATACCCAACTGCACAGATAACAACCAGTGTACAAAAGCAAAAGAAAAAAAAATAATAATAATAATAAACAAGCAATAAATATTGAGAACATGAGCTGAAGAGTCCTTGAAAGCGAGTCCTTAGGTTGTGGTGGGTTCAGTGATGGGGCAAGTGACATTGAGTGAAGTTACTCCTTTTGGTTCAAGAGCCTAGTGGTTGAGGGGTAATAACTATTCCTGAACCTGGTGATGCAAGTCCTGAGGCTCCTGTAACTTCTTCCTGATGGCAGCAGGGAGAAGATAGCATGGCCTAGATGGTGGGGGTCCATGATGATGGATGCTGCTTTTCTGCAAAAGCGCTCCATTCAGATGCGCCCAGTGGTTGAGAGGGCTTTACCTGTGATGGACTGGGCCATATCCACTGCTTTTTGTAAGAACTTTCCATTCAAGAGGATCAAGAGGAAATGGAGGATCCAGTCACACAAGGAGGCACTGAGCCCTAGGTCTTGAAGCTTATTGATGATTTTGAGGAGATAATAGTATTGAAAGCCAAGCTGTAGTCAATGAAGAACATCCTGATGTGTGCATCTTTGCTGTACAGATGTTCCAGGGTTGAGTAAAGAGCCAATGAAATGGCATCTGCTGTTGACCTGTTATCACAGTAGGCAAATTGGAGTGGATCCATGTCACTTCTCAGGAGTTAATATGTTTCATCACTATAGTGTTGAATCAGATTTGCAGGTCCGGCAAATGAGACAGAAAATGCTGACTGCTGTTAAGTATATTTATCATTTACTGTATTTATAAACAGTGAACATTCGACCAAACATTCTTGTTCCCCAAGTTACAGACACCACAAACCTGAATATTCAACAAACATATGTACATTCAACAAATGTACATTCAGTAAATATACTTAGTTAAAAATGTGCACAGAGCATACCTTCCCAATGGTCATGTGCACTGCTTGCCTTAAGCAAAGAGAGAGAAATTCCCTCATGTGCTCTCTATATTTCCAGGATATTTGAAATTGGATCCCAGGATGCTAACCAATGGGAAAAGCAGCTGCAGTTTCTAAACTAACCAATCATGACAAAGTGAATTTCAACAAACAGAATAAGCAATGACCCCCTTCCCCACAGGATAATCACCGGCCTCTCAAAGCACATCATCACAGTGGATGCAAGTGCTACTGGATGTCAATTTGAGGCAGGTTTCCATGGTCTTCTTAAGCACTGGTATAATTGAAACCTGTAAGTAGGTACCTGAAACAGCATAAGCAAGAGGTTAAAGATATCAGTGAACTCTACAGGCTGATGATCTGCTCTGATCTTTGGTACATGGTCAGGTACCCCATCGGAGCGGGATGCTTTCCATAGGTTCATCTTCCTGAAGGATGCTCTCACATTGGCCTAATAGGAGACTGAAATCACAGGGTCATTGGGGCTGTGGGAGTTCCTGAAGTTGCCTCCATGTTGCGACAGTCAAACTAAGCATAAAAGGCATTGAGCTCATCTGAGAGTGAAGCCTTGTTGTCAGCTATGTCACTTGGTTTCACTTTGTAAGAGGTAATTTCTGAGACTATGTTCAATGGTTAACAAAGCAAAGAAATAGAAAATAAAAATGAAATTGAGCACTTAAATAGAATTTGTGTCAAGCTCTCAGTCACTGAATTTTTCCTCACTTTAGCTGATATTTGTATTTCCTTGGCATTGACTAATTTACTGTCACTGCCAAGAAAATGGATTCTAACAAGCATTTCAGAAGTCTGGATAGTAACTGTATAATCCATTCATTTCAAAAAGTATAGAAAGCAAAGCTTTCACTTGCCTTGTCTAACCTCCAGTCAAGTGCTTCACAAAATTTTGGAAATTTTCCAATGCATACATAGATAATTTACGAACAACTCATACTTCACAGTTTCAGGATGTCCCCGTGTCATGTATGTGCATTTCCATTGTGTAAATTGGCAAATCATGGACATGTAAAAGAACTGGGATTTGATATTCCCAATGTAGTATTACCATGGTAGTTATGTTTTCATTAAAAGGGATATACGGTGCCTATCAAAAGCACATACTCCCCCTTGGAAATTCTTCAGGATTGGATTATAATTGGATTAAAATCACTCAGAAAATACAGCCTGCTGTAACTGAAACAGTAATAACATAATCCAGAAAACTATGCTGTCGTAGTAATAAATACATCGTTCAACAAACGTGTACCAGCGCCTACCTACTCACAGTCACAGGCATGCAAACTCTTTCACAGGCATTAATAATGCAGACAGCAGAGATAAGGCAATGGATGATCCCCGGTTTCATATGCCGTGGCAGTCAGGAGGATAGTTGTTAAATCCAAGTTACAGATAGTTAAGTTAACATTTTCAGCTACTGTATTCATTCACCTCAAGGCTTGAATAAATATGTTTGACAAATATTCATGGTGAGACAATAATATGCACATACAGAACATTTCTGCTCTTCCTTCAGATAATCACGAGACCTTGAAATTATGTTATTCAGCAATACTATGCAAACAATTAAATTGATTTTACAAAATCAAAAATATAGTGGATGCCTGAAATAAAAGAAGAAAATGCAAGAAATAGTCAGCAGGTCTGACAGCATCTGTAGAAAGAGAGACAAGGGTTCATGCTTAATGTATTAAGACCCATTGTCAGAATCTGAATTGTTGTCTGCAAAATTTGATTTTGTTTTATCCATAGTCAAAGCAATATTTGCAATAAAAGCAGTGTTAGAATTCGTCAACAGTTTAGACAGGCTCTGTAAAAGAGCAACCAGCCACTTAAAACACATTAGACTTTTATTCTTTACTAGTTCGGATGAAGGATCATCAACCAGAACATTAACTATTGTTCCTCTTTCCAGAGATACTTTGGAACTTACTCAGTGCTTCCAGAATTTTGTTTTGAATCAGGATTCTATATCATTTACATCTCAGAGCATGTATTCAAGATCAAGACATAAAACAAGGGACTGATTAACACAATTATGAGAGAAATCCTGACCTCACTAATTTGCTTATCCAAAATATAAAAGTACAAAATGAAACAAAACATTTTAAAGCCATTGAACATAAATCCCAGCAGACTGGAACTAATTTGTTATTCTGTTGGAATCCATAACAAATAAAGACATAACCTAATGCCTGCATGTGATCCATATCTCTCCATGATCTGGTGGTTATCTTAAAGCCTCTCACATACCATTATCCTACCTGCTTCCACCACCACCACCCTAGCAGTCAGTTCCATTCTTGTGTTTGATGCACCATCAATAACTCTCGGAGACAGGAGACAAACGATAGGCTTTTATTAGCTGCAAGAGACCACAATTAGTAGCAAAAGACCACCACACAACATTCTGGAGACTGAGGGAGGAGCAGTGCCTCCAATCGCCTTTATACAGGGGTCTGTGGGAGGAGCCACAGGAGCAGTCAGCAGAGGGGCGTGTCCAGACAGGTATATGTAGTTCACCACAGTGTTTAATAAATAATTCCCTCCATTCCCCCCCATCTCTCTTAAACTTTCCTCCTTTCACCTTAAATGCATGTCCTCTAGAATTTGACATTTCTACTCTGGGAGAAATATTGTGACAGGCTACCCTGCCTATACCTCTCTTGGTTTTATAAACTTCTATCTGTTCTTGCCTCATGGTATGTCAAAGTAGAGAACAAAGCAAGATTAAAGTAATTAAACAAAATGTTTTTCTATAATTAAATGCAATAGTCTTGGAATCTCAAAGTACAGACTGTTTGGAAATTAATTAACTAGAGTTAGTTAATAATATCCAGAAGTAAAGGTAGAATAGCATTGCATTTGTATTTCTTGTTATTGAAAGCTGCTATTTTCTTGGAAATTAGGCTGGTTTCAAGAGCACTATACTTGCACTGTATAGTTAACCCACAATAATTTATGCCAGTGTAGTTCAGATATAATGAGGGATTGTGATCTTTGTGAAAATGTCTAAGCATGATTACAGTAAGCGCCACTGCCTTTAACTTCAAGATCTTATTCATTGATAGTACCCTTATGCTGACCCCTTCCTGTAATAACTGATATTAAGGGTTCCAGCCCTGTTATACATGTAAAGGAGGTTCCACAAGAGAGAGAGCATACTTGAACTCAATATCTCCCATATTTGTCAATCTCTACGATGTTAAGACAACCTCAGTATGAAACAAGGTCGTGATATATTTCAACCTAAACCTTCAAGGTACTTGCAAATTTATCCGTGTTCTCACCTCTCCTTCCCTTCTTCACTTCCTGTCTTAAAGATCAATGACTTATTTCTAACTTGGCATAGATCTGATGGACAGTATTCGACCTGAAACATGAAATCCACTTCTCTTTCTTCAGGCACCCTCTGAGCTGCTGGGCATTTCCAACATTCTTTATTTTTAATGCAGCTTCCTTTATTTTTATTAACTAGGGGATATGTTTATTTAAAGATTTTACAATTGAGATATAGAAAAACAATAAAGCATATTATATATATTTAGTACAAATTTGCATATTTAATCATTTTTAACTATTTGGATTGTTTATTTATTTTTTAATTTATCAGGGACATTGAGAAGCGTTGAATTTTTTTCCTCTTAGACATGTGACGGATGAAGACTGTTCTGGCCCACCCAGGTAACGGAGAACCCAAGGTCCCGCAGCCAAGAAGGGCTTCAAATTATTGAATCTGAATTTGCAGCAGAGCCCACTTTCTTGCTAAGGAGTGCATAAACAAGAAACCAATGCATCTTGTAAACAAGAGCTGCTATTGGCAAGCTACATTTGGCAAAATTCAGGCCACTATTTCTGTGTTTCTACTTTCATGCACTTAAAGGTATTGCTTCTCCTCTCTAAAATATTTCTTTTCCAATACATTACGAAGCTGAAAGCATCACTTTAAGCCATGCTGCCAACTTTATTGTACCTAAACTAAGATCCCAAGTCCATTGGTATGCAATTACAGTAAATAAAGACACTGTGCCATATTTAGAAATATAAAATCTACATACATGAGGGCAGGTTAATTGACAGTTTTTATCACTGATAAGTTAGACACTTCTTCAGTTGAATATCCTTACTGCATATTCTTTGAAGCACACAGATCATTGACAGATTGTTGCCATATAATTGCACTGAAATTAGCTGATTGACAGCTGGCTTACACCAGCTCTGCTGTTGAACTCTCCACTGAGCACTGCTGGGAAGCTTGTTTTGCTGGAGAGAGGCCTGGATGCACTCATCTTTATGCCAAGGTGGACGACAGATTTCCACCCCATTAAAACAAGTAGGGCTAATGACTGTGTGCAAAATTTAAGGGTTTAATAATATTTCTTCATTTCCTCAATATAATCACACTGATTTACAAGGCCCCTTCAATTAAGTGAATATTGCCAATCCTTACACTCTCCATCAGAGCTAATAATAATGCACTTACTGCTAAATATCACTTGAGTGTCTACAAAGGGGGGAGTTAATGGTTGATTCACCATTTAATTGCTGGTTTTAATAGCTTCTGAACCACATGTTAATTGTAAAGCTTCCAAGCATCAAGAAAGCAAGATGAATTTAAGTTTCTGAATACGCTCAAATCCAAGCCTTTTCTGTCAACTACATTCAGGCAGAAAACAGTCTCTATTCAATAAATCTGTGCTAAAACTATACACTCTGGCCTCAGTCATCCAGTTAAAAGCTTCAATGTCAGGTTGTTTCCATTGCCTCTTACTTAAGTAGCAGTCTCGGATGCAGGTGAAGACCATTCTCATGAAGTTAACAGAACTGTGCATATTTCCTCAGGTTTCCAAGGGGAAACAGCCTGTTCCTGTAACAAGCCCATTCATTTCCACCGGGAGAGCAGCAAGTACAAATTAATTTCCTTTTAGTTTTTTAAAAATTGATTTAAGTAACTTGAGTATTTTATTTGTGTCTTAATTTTTAGATTAAAAAACTCAATGTTTCTGAATGTGAAAGACATTCTCAAACATTCAATGGGAAAATGGACTGAAAATGAATATAATGTCGCTTAGTATGAGGTTTGAAAGGACTATAAAAAAAGGTAAGACTTGCACGGTGAAGACTTGCAGGCCTCTGAAGTATGCCATAGAACAAAGGGATCTGGGAATACAATCGGAAGTCCTGGAAAGAGCCAGCTCACATGTAGATAGGGTTGTAAAACAGATTTTGCACATTGCCCTTCATTAATCAGGGAATTGAGTATAGGAGTTAGGATGCTATGTTGAAGTTGTACAAGAGGTTACTAAGGCCAAATTTGGGGAATTATGTGTAGTTCTGGTCACTAATTTGCAGGAAAGAGATCAATAAGCTTGAAAGTGTGTAAACAAAATCTACAAGAATGTTGCCCGGACTTGAAGATCTGAGCTATAGGGGAAGGTTGAATAAGTTAGGACTTTATTAACTGGAAGATTGGAGAATAAGGTGAGACATTATAGAGACAGTGAATGTATGTGGAGTTTTTTTCCCCTCAAGTGGTGTGAGACTGGAAATACAGATAATAGGATTTGACTGAAAGGTGAAATATTTGAGGGGAAACTTCTTCACACAGTGGGTGGTGTGAGTGTGGAATGTTAGATGCAGTAGGAATAGTAGAAGCAGGTTCAGTTGTAACATTTAAGGTAAATTTGGGTAGGTACATTTGAGAAGTTTGGAAGGATATGGTCTGGGTGCAGGTAGATGGGACTAGAGAGAAAATCAGATCAGCATGGACTAGATGGGCTGAAGGGCCTGTATTGATGCTGCATACACACGTGACAGTTTTGACAGCTGTATGGGTTATAAGGACTATAGAACATTGAAATTTACAGCACATTACAGGCCCTTCGGCCCACAATGTTGTGCTGACCATGTAACCTACTCTAGAGACTGCCTAGAATTTCCCTTGCACACAGCCCTCTATTTCTCTAAGCTCCATGTACCTACCTAAGAGGCTCTTAAAAGACCCTATTGTATCCACTTCCATCACCACCGCCAGCAGGGCATTCCACACACCCACTATTCTCTGCGTGTACAAAAAGAGACAAGCAAAACAACTTGCCCCTGACATCCCCTTGGTATCTATTTCCAAACACTTTAAAACTATGCCCCTTGTGTTAGCCATTTCAGCCCTAGGAAAAAGCCTCTGGCTATCCACACTATCAATGCTCCTCATCTTATACACCTCTATCAGGTCACCTCTCATCTTCTGTCACTCCAAGGAGAAAAGGTCACGCACAGTCAACCTATTCTCATAAGGCATGCTCCCCAATCCAGGCAACATCCTTGTAAATTTCCTCTGCACCCTTTCTATAGTATCCACATCCTTCCTGTAGTGAGGTGACCAGAACTGAACACAGTACTCCAAGTGGGGTCTGACCAAGGTCTTGTACAGCTATAACATTACCTCAAGGCTCTTGAACTCAGTCCCATGGTCGATCAATGCCAACACACCATATGCCTTCTTAACAACGCTGTCAACCTGCACAGCAGCATTGAGTGCATGTGGACACAGACCCCAATATCTCTCTGATCCTCCACACTGTCAAGAGTCTTACCATTTATATTATATTTTGTCTTCAAATTGGACTTACCAAAATGAACCACTTCGCACTTATCTGGGTTGAACTCCATCTGCCACTTCTCAGCCCAGTTCTGCATCCTATCGATGTCCTGTTGTAACCTTTGACAACCCCGCAGAATATCCACAACACCCCCTGCCTTTGTGTCATCAGCAAACTTAGTAACCCACCCTTCTACTTCTTCATCCAGGTCATTTATATTTTAAAAAAATCACAAAGAGAAGGGGTCCCAGAACAGATCCCTGCAGAACACCACTGGTCACCGATCTCCATGCAGAACATGAGAATATGACTATTTTGAGGAAAAGGTCCACCATTTGAAATCAGAGAGGACCAATTGTGATAGTAGGCTTCTCCAATCACCTGGGAGTTGGACTGCAGCGAGAAAGAGCGTGCTCCAAGTCCAGGAGACTGGAGAGTTTAAACAGTTCACTGGTCAATCAAAGGTCCTCTTTATGCATTATGGCAATGAAGGCATAAAATTTTATAAAATACCTTGTTAAGATTAAAATAGGAATGATGTTACACATACTACCATTTCTTTTGAAAGAAATAAATTGATTGTGCACTTCATACTAAAATTAATCCCAATATTGTAATAGGTGAGATACGGTTTAAATTGTCCCTGAACTTGAGGACACTGCAAATTAGTTACTGTATTTGCAGAAGTCAATTTTATCAAAAAGATCATGTAATAATTTTAATGAAACAACTCCAGATTCAGAAAGTCATTTTCATTGCAATGAAAGGTCAGATTCTCCTGTGTGGTTAAATTTAAAAAGTGACCTTAAGTATGTGGATAAAATTATTCAATAAAGATATTTTAATTTACTAAATACTGTTTTCAGTAAAACCCTTGAAGAAAATGGAGGAAAAGCTAGTTTAGCCTTGATAATCGTATCATTGTTTGATTTTCCTAATTTAAAATTCCAAGTGAATTTATTATCAAAAAAAAAAATATATATATATATATAATCACCATATACAACCCTGAAATTCATGTTCTTGCAGGCATACACAGTAAATATAACAACCAATATAGAATTGGTGAAAGACTGTGCCCAAACGGATGGACAACAACCAATGTGCAAAGGCAACAAACTGTGCAAAAACAAAACAGAAATAGAAATAAAAATAATAATAAATAAATAAACAATGAAGAGTCATTGAAAGCAAGTCCATAGGTTATAGGAAGAGTTCAGTGATAGGGCAAGTGAAGTTGAATGACATTATTCCAACTGGTTCAAGAGCCTGATGGTTGAGGGTTAATAACTTCCTAAACCTGCTAGTATGAGTCCTAAGGCATCTTTTACCTTCTTCCTGATGACAGCAGCAAGAAGAGAAAATGATCTGGGGGGTGACGATCCCTGACGATGGATGTTGCTTTCCATGTAGATGTGCTCAATGGTGGAAAGAGCTTTCTGGTGAGGGACTGGGACTTATCCACTACTTTTTGTGGCATTTTCCATTCAAAGGCATTGTTGTTTCCATACAAGGCCAAGATGCACCAGGTACGCTCCTCCACATCTCTAGAAGTTTGTCAAAGTTTTAGATGTCATGCCAAATCTTTACAAACTTCGAATGAAATAGAGGCACTGCCATACTGTCTTCATAATTGAACTTGCGTGCTGGGTCCACAACAGGTCCTCTGAAATGATAAACTGAGGAACTTAAAGTTGCTGATCCTTTTCTCCTTTGATCCCCTGATGAGCACTGGCTCACAGACCTTCAGTTTCCTCTTGAAGTCAATACAAGCTCCTTGGTCCTGCTGACATTGAGTGCAATGTTGTTGTGGCACCACTCAGCCAGATTTTCAATCCTCCTCTGATATGCTGATTTGTCACCATCTTTGATTCTACCAACAACAGTGGTGATGGTAGCAAACTTCAATATAGCATTAGAGCTGTGCTTATCCACATAGTCATAAATGTGTAGCAAGTGGAGCAGACATTAAGCACACAGCCTTGTGGTGCTTCAGTGCTGATGGAGATTGTGGAGGAGATGGTGTTACCAATCCAAACTGACTGGGCTCTGTAAGTGAAGAAATCAACGATCCAATTGCACAAGGAGGTATTGAAGCTAAAGTCTTGGAGATTATTGGTTAGTTTTGAATGGATCTCACTACAAATTCATGGTTTATCTAATCGCTCTTTGAACAAAGTGACCAAGAATGAGTCTGGAGAGGTTTGTGCACCAAACCTGTAAGTAAATATTTTTTTCCTACTTCATTATGATTGAGATTAGTATTTTTTTTTAGATTTAAGTTTCTCAGCAGAATTCAAGCTCTGGTCCAATAATCAATATCTCTGGATATTAGATGTGCAAATCGACCAGCATGCAATGAAAGTGTCCTGCTATTTTGTCAGTACAATAAAATGGTGATGTAAAGCTGTACTCTTTATCTGTTCCACCGATTTTCTATTCTAAATGAATGTTTTCTTTTAACTGTATGTTTCAAGTTTGCAATTCAGTCAATAATATTGTTTGTAGGATTAATGGTTTTGAATTGTAAAGTTTTCCATGTTATATGTATAATAAAATTTATATTTTTTCTTCATGACATAGCATGTCTGTTAAGCTCATACATTTTTGTAATTACATTTTACCTGCCACCAACCTCCTGTTGTAAAGATTTGCCTGACCAATTGTTCAATCAATACTTGGTTTCTTCATTTGCCTGTAAGGAATTGTGTCAATATGGTAAATGAATCCATTTAAAGTGCTCTTAACTGTGACTGCTGACTTATTAAGGAAAGAGTTTTGGTTTTTAACAATTCAGATGAAGAGTTTAATTTTAAATAATGATCAGCAATCAACATAATTTTATTTCAGGTTAATTTCCAACTGCATTGCTAATGCTAACCATTCTGCAATTAAAATCACTCTTCAACTAATCATTGTTTGGATTACGTATCCATGGATTCATCTTTTAGTTAAAGAGGTCCAGGTACAACGAGAGCAACTTCTGCCTTTTCTCCACTTTAGGTATTGAAAAGCTTTATAAAGTGACGATCCAAAGCTTAGTGTCCTTGTGAGGAGATGCAGTAGCCTATTTAAGCAGCATGTTGAGCAAATTTCCTGAATACTGTCCAGCTCTTGCTATGCGTAGTCATGACCTGGTTCACTTGCTGACCTGCTGAGCTCCTCCAGCATTCTGTGTGTGTGTTGCTTGGATTTCCAGCATCTGCAGATTTTCTCTTTGTGTATGTCTTGTCACCGTTTTTCAAGAGTTCTCAACATTGTTTTGTTTCTGTTTTAATTTTAACTTTAAATCTTACTTAAATTCATATTAACTGACTTTTCATGGGCTCTTGTTTTTTGGCCAAAGATGAATGCATTTGCTTCAATTTCCTTCCAGTTCCCCAAATGCATTGGAGGCACTTTAAAACAAAGAATCAAGTTTATTATCACTGACATACGCCATGAAATTTGTTGTTCTGTGGCTATTACAGGAAATTGTTTTTAATGACATTGATGGAAAATGCAAATAGAATTTAATGCAGACAAGAGAGAGGTGTTGCACTTTAGGAGGATAAACCAGGGTTGGACTTGCATGGTAGAGTACTGAGGAGTGCGGTGGAATAGAGAGATCTGGGAATGCAGATCCATAATTCCTTGAAAATGGCATCACAGAAGATGGAGTCGCAAAGAGAGCTTTCATAAATCGAAGTATTGAGTACAGGAGTTGGGATGTTATGTTGAAGTTGTACAAGTTATTGCTGAGGTTTAATTTGGAGTATTGTATGCAGTTTTGGTCACCTACCTACAGTAAGCATGTCAATAAGATTGAAAGGGTGCAGAGAAAATTTACAAAGATGTTGCCAGTACTTGAGGACTTGAGCTATAAGGAAAGATTGAATAGGTTGGAATTTTATTCCCTAGAATGTTTCTAGAAGATTGAGGGGCGATTTGGTAGAGATATACAAAATGATGAGAGCTATAGATAGGGTAAATGCAAGTAGGCTTTTTCCAAAAAGGTTGGGTGAGACTAGAACTAAGGGTCATGGGTTAAGGGTGAAAGATGAAATGTTTAAGGGGACATGAGAGGGAACTTCTTCACTCAGAGGTTGGTGAGAGTGTGGAACAAGCTGCCAACCGAAGTATGGATTCAGTTTTGATTTCAACATTTAAGAGAAATTTGTATAGGTACATAGATGGGAGGGGTATGCAGGACTATTGTCTAGATGCAGTCAAGGGACTGGGGATCATTAATAGTTTGGCATTGACTAGATGGGCCAAATGGTCTTGATTTCTGTTCTGTAATGTTCTGTAACTCTTCTATGACTCTGTAATATATAAATAAATCTCACTTCATAATGTTTTTGTGGATGATGGTAGAAAATGAAATAGTCAAGGGAGGAAGCTCCAAGAATGTCCCCATCCCTAACAAAGCTTATCCTGTGCGTGCCGAAGCTTGAAGTATTTACAGGTGTGTTCAGCTAGAAGTGCTGTGTAGATAGTCCATCTTCCTTTCCTCCTGAGATCTCCAGCGTTTAAATGTGTGTGCCATCAAAGCATCTGTGTAAAACTAAAGCTGTCAAAGAGGGAAACGCCTCACACAAAGAAAAATTGTCAATCAACTTAGACACAGGAACTCATTCCCTAGTGCAGTGTCATAAGCCCAAGCATCTTCAGCTGCTTAATGAAGAGCTCCACTCTAATCATGTGGTGAACTACATATACCTATCTGGACACACCCCCCCCGCTGACTGCTCCTGTGGCTCCTCCCACTGACCGTGGCTCCTCCCACAGACCCCGGTATAAAGGCGATTGAGGCCTGAGCCCTGCCCTCAGTCTCCAGGATGTAGCATGGTGGTCAATTGCTGCTTGTTCTTTCTTCCAGCCAATAAAAGCCAATATCTCGCCTCACGTCTCGGAGAGTTATTGATGGTGCATCAATTTTATTGACTGGAAGTTTTAAAACATGGAAAGTATTTTACGTCTGGAAAAATTAGACTTGGACCCTCAAAACTCAGAAGTAGCTCTTGCCTTTGAACTCTGGCTTGCATGCTTCCAATCATACTTGAAGGAGGTTCGTGCGACTGAGCCCGCTATTATGCACAGAATTCTCCTCTCGAGGGTCACCCCGAAAGTTTACTCACTTATCAGGAACCTGCCGACCTACCAAGGGGCACTGGACGCCCTCAAAAGACAGTGCCTGCGGCCGGTGAACACCGTCTACGCAAGACATCGCTTAGCGATGCGGCAACAGCACCATCAATAACTCTCCGAGACGTGAAGCGAGATATTGGCTTTTATTGACTGGAAGAGAGAACAAGCAGCAATTGGCCACCATGCTACATCCTGGAGACTGAGAGGCAGGGCTCAGGCTGTTCTAAGGGACCGGATATATAAGTATTTGGATAAACTGGGGCCGATTAGGAATAGTCAACATGCTTTGTGTTTGGTAAATTGTGTCTCACCAGACTTATAGAGCTTTTGAGGATGTTACCAGGAAAGTTGATGAAGGCAAGGTGGTGGATGTTGTCTACAAGGACCTTAGCAAGACCTTTGACAAGGTCTTACATGGGAGGTTTGTCAAGAAGGTTCATTTGCTTGGTATTCAAGATAAGGTAATTGTTTTAGTGGGAGAAGCCAGAGATATGCCTCGGGGATTGGTGCTGGGTCCATTGTTGTTTGTCATCTACAGCAACAATCTGTACGATAATGTGGTAAACTGATCAACAGATTTGTGGATGACATCATGATTGAGGATATAGTGGGCAGCAAGAAAAGCTTACAGTGAGATCTGGACCAGAAGGAAAAATGGAGGGCTGAAAACTGGCAGATAGAATTTAATGTAGACAAGTGTGAAGTTTTGGACTTTGGTAGGTTTTACTAGGACAGGTTTTAAGCAGTGAATGGTAGGGCACTGAGGACAGTGGGAGAACAGAGGGATCAGGAAACACAGATCCATAATTCCTTGAAAGTGGTATCGCAGGTAGCTTGTCATTAAGGGGGCTTTTGGCACATTGGTCTTCATAAACCAATGTATTAAGTACAGGAGTTGGGTTGTAATGTTGAAATTGTAAAATGTAAATAAGATTGAAAAAGTGCAGAGGATGTACAAGGATGTTGCCGAGCCTGGAGAACCTGTGTTATAAGACAACATTGAACAGGTTAGAACATTTTTCCCTGGAACATAGAAGAGTAAGGGGAGATTTGATAGAGATTTACAAAATTGAGGTGTATAGATAGGATAAGTGCAAGCAGGCATTTTCTGCTGAGGTTGGGTAAGACTGCAACAAGAGGTCATGAGCTAAGAGTGAAAGGTGAAATGTTGAAGGGGAACTTCTTTCACTCAGGGTAATGAGAGTATGGAATGAGCTGCTAATGCAACTGGGGGATGTGGGGTCAAAGTCCATATTTAAGAGAATGTGGATCGGTACCTGGATAGGAGGGGTATGGAGAGCTATAGTCCAGGTACAGGTTGATGTGGCTGGTCGGATTAAAAGTTCGCCATGGACTAGATGGGCCAAAGGGCTATGATTCTATAAATGCCTTTCCTCCAATTTCAAGGAAAAGGCATGTATGTGATAGAATACTTGTCATTCAATTTGAAGTTGTGCAGCTTGAGTGACAAGTATTCAATCCCATACATGCCTTTTCCCTCACGTCAAAGCAGCCCGCATGAAAGGTATTCCATTCACCACTCAAAACATTCTTTCCCTCTGCCATCAGGTGCACTGCACACCTTCCACAAATTGTACCACAGCTACTACTGTGACCACTCCAATTGTACCCCCAGCTCACACTCTTAACGGATAAGAAGAAAGGAAACAAACAATTAACACCAGCTGCAGCTTTCCCTTCAGGTTAAGCACAATCCTGGCTTAGAATTATGATGCTGTGCTGTAAGTCTAAATCCTAGAAATACAACAACATTGTGGAAGTAACTTTGCCAGGAGAACTACTGATCAAGAAGGTTACCACATTTTCCCAAGATCAATTACATATGGGCAATAAATAACAGACGTGCCTGATCCCAAAAAAGGTCATCTCCTCACTTCTCCCTTCCAAGTGTGATTGTCCCTTCTTCATTCCCCATCCTATCAAATCAACAAATGTATCATTTAGTGGAGCAGAGCATGTCTGATAAAGGTGTTGGGAGCAGAGATGAAAGTATAATGCCGTTCTCAATTCTTGCCATATAGAATCAGCAGGAATGACAAATTCATTCGCTAACTACAATGCAAAATATTACCTAGAAAGTTCAATAAATTTAATTGATACCTTATAATTAAAGTATAAAATATCTTTAAAGTTCCATATTTCAGTTACCAGTACTTTTCAGTTCACCTTAGGAGCCCTGGGAATCAAGGGAACATATGAATTGCCAGTAATTTTTCTGTCAGTCAAAAATATGGGTGCATTAATACTATTAGATTGTACAACTAGTTATGTTGAATGACATTAAATTGTATACCTGGTTATGTTGATGAGGTCTCAATGAGCAAGCTTCTCAGATATTCGGGTGGAACTCAATCAGAAAGGTTTCATCTTTTCAACTTTTTATAGTTTTATGAAAGTTGCCAGTCAAAATTATTTACCATTCCATTTTCAATTGCATTGAACTGTTGCACAACTCAGATTTGTGTTTTGCTTTTATTACAAATTTCTAGCAGTCAGTCTTTCGAACAAATATGGTGAATTAACTAATTCATAGATCAATAGTGAAGAAGGCAGAGTGCGCTAGCATTCCTATCCGGAAACACTCATCGTTGACTCAATAATGAAACATAATTAACAGAATCTCAATAATTTGTTTCATTTGAATGTGTTCTGTCAATCTGCCATTCGATGTAACAAACTAATCAATAATTTTGTGGTTAGTGGCAAAAGGGAGCCTGTTGTCATTACCATATAGAAAGTTTCCCTGTAGATCTAGCAAATTCTTTGCCACAGTTTTCAAATCTCCAGACCTTAATTTCTTTCTATGATCCATTGTAAAGCTTTACTGTCATCTAGCCAAAGTGATGTCAAATGGTAGTCTGAGCAACCATCTGCATTGAACAATTATCAGACAGTGAACCAGGATAAGCCTCTAATTTTGAAACACCTTTTTAAACATTTCAATAAAGATTGAAATATATACAATAGTTGGACTAAACTAGAAGCTGAACTGTAACTCAAAGTATTTTAAATTATTTTTAAATGTGTAATTTTGTAATAATTATTCAGAGAAAATTAGAGGCTAAGTAAAGTAAAATTTTCAGGCTAAAATGAATAATAGCTAGTATATCACTAAAAGCTCAGTCATACTTGGGTAGTGTAGCAGATAGCATAACACTTTGCAGTGCCAACTGTAAGACTGGGGTTCAATTCCTGCCATGGCTTGAAAGGAATTGAAAACCTTTAAATAAAATAAAAATTTAAAATTTAAAATTTAAAAATTAAAAAAATAATAAAAAACCTTTTTAAAAAAAAACTTTAAAAAAAAAAAACCTTTTAAAAATAAAAAACCTTTAAAGGTCACATTCTCAATGTGACCACATGGCTTTCCTCCCACATTCCAAAGACATAAGAATTAGGGTTAGTAAGGTGTGGGAGTGCTGTGTTGGTGCTGGAGTGATGACAACCCTTGCAAGCTACCCCCAGTACATCTTAGACTGTATTAGTCATTGATGCAAAACAATGCATTTCACCGTATATTTCCATGTGAATATGACAGAAAAGCTCACCTTTAAATCTGTCTTTAAATCGTGCACAGTATTTTGATTAAAAATGGACATTCAGTAGATTGAGAAATGGGGTTAATATTTCAGGTTAAAGGCCTTTGTAGGATTTTTCAAAGATACTCCGAGATGTTAATACCCAAGAACTTGAAGGTGCTTACCCCTTCCACCACTGGTTTCTAGTTGGGACTAGTTTATACAACTATTGTATACGTCTCAATCTTTATTGAAATGTTTAAAAAGATGTTTGAAAGAAAGAGCTTTATCCTGGTTCACTATCTGATAATTGTTCAATGCAGATGGTTCCATACAGAGGAGATGTCAGGGGTAAGTTTTATACACAGTGGTGAGTACGTGGAATGGGCTGCCAGCGATGGTGCTGGAGGCGGAGATGATAGGGTCTTTTAGAGACTCCTGGACAGGTACATGGAGCTTAGAAAAATAGAGGGCTATGGGTAACCCTGGGTAATTTCTAAGGTAAGGATATGTTCGGCACAGCTTTGTGGGCTGAAGGGCCTGTATTGTGCTGTAGGTTTTCTATGCTTTGATGAAGATTGGAGTGTGTACTCCCAAATTACCCTTCCTGAAGTCCAACAATCAATGCTTTGGTTTTGCGGGACATTGAATGTAAGGTTGTTTTGGCAACACCACTCAACCAGCTGATTTACCCCTGCTTTCCAATTTCTGACATTCTGCAAGCAACAGGAACGTCATTAGCAAATTCAAGGATAGCATTTGAGCTGTACATTGTCACACAATTGTGTGTTTAAAGAGCGCAGAGCAGTGACCTAAGCACACATCCATTATGGAATGTAAACACGAGGAAATCTGCAGATGCTGGAAATTCAAGCAACACACACAAAATGCTGGTGTAACACAACAGGCCAGGCAGCATCTATAGGGAGAAGCGCTGTCGACGTTTTGGGCCGAGACCCTTCGTCAGGACTAACTGAAAGGAAAGATAGTAAGAGATTTGTAAGTAGGAGAGGGAGGGGAAATGTGAAATGATAGGAGAAGACCGGAGGGGGTGGGGTGAAGCTGAGAGCCAGACAGGTGATTGACTAAAGGGATACAGAGCTGAAGAAGGGAAAGGATCATGGGACGGGAGGCCTAGGGAGAAAGAAAGGGGGAGGGGAGCACCAGAGGGAGATGGAGAACAGGCAGAGTGATGGGCAGAGAGAGAAAAAAAACTAAATATATCAGGGATAGGGTAAGAAAGGGAGGGGCATTAACGGAAGTTAGAGAAGTCAATGTTCATGCCATCAGGTTGGAGGCTACCCAGCTGGTATATAAGGTGTTGTTCCTCCAACCTGAGTGTGGCTTCATCTTGACAGTAGAGGAGGCCATGGATAGACATATCAGAATGGGAATGGGACATGGAATTAAAATGTGTGGCCACTGGGAGATCCTGCTTTCTCTGGCAGACAGAGTGTAGGTGTTCAGCAAAATGGTCTCCCAGTCTGCGTCGGGTCTCACCAATACATAAAAGGCCACACCGGGAACACCGGACGCAGTATACCACACCAGCCGACTCACAGGTGAAGTGTCGCCTCACCTGGAAGGACTATCTGGGGCCCTGAATGGTGGTGAGGGAGGAAGTGTAAGGGCAGGTGTAGCACTTGTTCTGCTTACAAGGATAAGTGCCAAGAGGGAGATCGGTGGGAAGGGATGGGGGGGGAATGAATGGACAAGGGAGTCACGTAGGGAGAGATCCCTGCAGAAAGGGGGGGGGGGGGGGGAGGGAAAGATGTGCTTGGTAGTGGGATCCCGTTGAAGGTGGCGGAAGTTACGGAGAATTATACGTTGGATCCAGAGGCTGGTGGGGTGGTAAGTGAGGACAAGGGGAACCCTATCCCGAGTGGGGTGGTGGGTGGATGGGGTGAGGGCAGATGTGCGGGAAATGGGAGAGATGCGTTTGAGAGCAGAGTTGATGATGGAAGAAGGGAAGCCCCTTTGTTTAAAAAAGGAAGACATCTCTTTTGTCCTGGAATGAAAAGCCTCCTCCTGAGAGCAGATGCGGCAGAGATGGAGGAATTGTGAGAAGGGGATAACATTTTTGCAAGAGACGGGGTGGGAAGAGGAATAGTCCAGGTAGCTGTGAGAGTCTGTAGGCTTATAGTAGATATCAGTAGATAGGCCATCTCCAGAGATGGAGACAGAAAGATCAAGAAAGGTGAGGGAGGTGTCAGAAATGGACTAGGTAAATTTGAGGGCAGGGTGAAAGTTGGAGGCAAAGTTAATGAAGTCAATGAGCTCAGCATGCGTGCAGGAGGCAGTGCCAATGCAGTCGTCGATGTAGCGAAGGAAAAGAGGGGGACGGATACCCGTGTAGACTTGGAACATGGACTGTTACACAAAGCCAACAAAAAGGCAGGCATAACTGCGACCCATACAGATGAGCATGGCTACGCCTTTGGTTTGGAGGAAGTGGTTGGAGCCAAAGGAGAAATTATTGAGAGTAAGAACTAATTCGGCTAGACGGAGGAGAATGGTGGTAGTAGAGGGGAATTGGTTAGGTCTGGAACCCAAAAAGAAGCGGAGAGCTTTGAGACCTTCCTGGTGGGGGATGGAGGTATATAGGGACTGGACAATTTTTCCATGATGAAAATAAGGCAGTGGGGGCCAGGGAACTTAAAATCATTGAAAAAATTCAAAGCGTGAGAAGTGTCACGAACATAGGTGGGAAGGGATTGAACAAGGGGGTATAAAACAGTGTCAAGGTATGCAGAAATGAGTTTGGTGGGGCAGGAGCAAGCTGAGACAATGTGTTTACCTGGACGGGCAGGTTATATTTTTCCATGGTCCATTATGGAATGGTTTGGAGCTGTCATTGTTTGAAGTAGCGAGGGAAGGGAAGCCAATTGAAAACTGCAAGTCTCATCAGGAGTGAGTTTTGTTTACACAAATTTTAAAAAAATGAGGTGTTAGTGAAGCAGCCATTGTGGGAGTGGGCCAGTGATGGAGTGGTCCCTAAAGGTTAACTTGCAGGTTGAGTCAGTGGTAAGGAAGGCCAATGCAACGTTAACATTCACTTTGAAAGAATATGCAAGAAAAGATGTGCTTCCATTGCAGGGCATCCACAGCAGTTCCCGAGAATGATTTTGGGAATGAAGGGTTAGCATATGAGGAGCGTTTGATGGCTGTGGGTCTGAACTCACTGGAGTTTAGAAGAATGAGAGGGGATCTCATTGAAATCTATCAAATATTGAAAGGTATGGATAGAGTGGACGTGGCAACATGTTTCCTTTAGTGGGGGTATCTAGGACAGGAGGGCACAGCCTCTGAGTACAGGGATATCTAGGAGCAGAGGGAACAGCCTCAGAACAGATGGGGCAAAATTTCTTCAACAAGATGGTGGTGGATCTGTGGAATTCATTGCCACAGATAGCTATACAGGCCAAGTCATTGGGTTTATTAAGGTGGAAGTTAACAAGTTCTTGATTAATCAGGGCATCAAAGGTTATGGGGAGAAAGCAGGAGAATGGAGTTGAAAGGGATGATAAATCAGCCAGGATGGAGTGGGCTGAGTGGTCTAATTCTGCTCCTATGTCTTATGGGGTTTTGGTTATGCTGGCTGCTTTACTTGGGTAGTGAGAACTATAGACAGAGTCTACAGAGAGAGACTGGTTTCAGTGAAATGTCCAGAACACTGCAGTTTCCAGCGGTTACTCTAAACAGTTACTATACCAAGCTGTGATGTATCCATAGACGTAGCACATCGATAAACATTGGTAAGGTTTGACAGGGACATGCTGAATTTCCTTAGCCGGTTGATAAAGTAGAGGTGTTGCTGAGCTTTCTTGCCTGTGGTTGGACTAGCACAGGCGGTCCAAGGAAATCAAAGCTCTCACCCTCTCAACCTCAACACCATTGATGAAGACAAGTCAGGAGTATTTCATTACTCTCTTTCCCCACCCCTCATAGTCCATCACCTCCTACCAATTAGGCTTAGAGCGGAAGGATTGTAAGCCTGCTGGAAAAACTTGCTCGATAGTGATCTATTAAACTAAGATGCAGCATCAGTACATTGTGAGCTTGATAAGTACCAGGGAGATTGACTTAACTGTAAAGCATGTCAATGTATTGAATGCAAAAAGATGACAGAACAAGTGTGGAACAATGTACTGACAACAATAATACATTACTTCAATTAAAGTGGATTTATGTTGATTATCCAGCAGAACGAGAACTTGCTACAGAGGAAGGATGTATCACAAAATTAACTGAACCAGCATTTAATGAATTACACATGTTGGCAGTTATAATTCAAGATTTTTCTAACATTATTCTATGTTCTTTTGAAAGCTGTGAGATGAGCTTTAGCAGAATATGTTATGAGATCGAATCTGGTTCACGTCCCCTCTAATCAACAACAGCGAAACAGGCCAATTGGTTCCAGCTATTGATTATGCCCTTTTTTGTCTAATTGCATTCTCGGATCCTTCTATTCACCCTTGCATGCATATTTCACTTGAATTCAGAGGCGCCTTTGTTACTGATCCCAACTGCTACTTGCTGTGGTGTATTCCACATTCAAATGATGTTTTCTAAATTATCCAAGTGAATTTATTAATAACTCTTTTCTAATTATAACTTCCAGTCTCACTATGTCTCACACTTTCTCTCAGTCTACCCAATAAATTTTTTTTCATTATCTTAATGATTTTTGCCAAGACAGTCCTCGGCCTCATCTTTTCTAAAGAGAATCACTCGTCATTTTTTCCTGATATGTGGATCTTCTCGGTTCCTTCGTGCTCTCTGAACTGATCCAGCATAACCCACAACTAATAGTTGTCATAGTTGAAGTAACGCTGCACAACAATATTATATCATCTGTCAAGAAAAATTTGAAACTGCAAACTTAATACTGCTGACTGACTTTATTTGCCATTTAAATTTTTTAACCTGTTTTAATTTATTGGCAATTACATTATTTAATGAAGTAAAAATGCAAAGCATGATATAGCAATTGCAGTTGGCAATGACTCTGATCAGAATGTACCTTGGGAAATTTCTGGTGTACAGCCTATGATTTTCCATCTGCTTCCACAATTTCCAGAGATTCATTTTCTGTAAGTGTCAATCCTTGCTGAGAACAACAGATTTCAGAATCAGCCATCTGAAGCGGATTTAATGCAGCAAGAATTTGTAATAAGTAAAACTAGGAAAGCGGTTTAAAATGTCATTTGCCTAAACTCAGTTGTGCAATGATTAAAACAAAGTTAATGCTCATAAAATGCAAACCAGCAACTTGCATGAGTGTAGTACCTGCTGCTTCTGTATAAGGTGGGCCAAGGCTCAGTTGTGTTAAAGAGGCAAGAAGTGATCCTCAGTCAAAGCCAGAGGTGATATTACACTACCTGAGCTAGATTCTTAAAGGGGAAGAAAAAGATGAGGTACCTGTGGGGTAAAATCCTGGTGCAAGGTTCAAACAGCAAAATGTACATCAAATGGCAGAGGAGCAGAGTAAATGGAAAGAGTACAAGGGCTGAGGGAAAGCAGATATCTGGAGGAAGGCTATGAATAGGATTGATGAGAGATTAAATTCAGATTCTTGCTGAGCTGAGAATGACTGTCTATCAGCAAGCACAAGGGCACTAGGCGAATCATATTTAGATATGAGTTAGCATGTAGGCAGCAGAACATTACATGAATTATAATCAATGGAGAATGAAAGGTGGGAAACCTGCCAGGAGAAAATTGAATTGTAGGGTCTAGAGGTAATAAAAGCATAGATGCTGCCACATGTCTAGCAGCACTATTACTGAACCAGCAGGCTCCGAAAGATCTCTGTCACTTGTACTTTAATACCCTTGACTTAAAACAAATTTCTCTGATGACTGCCCTTAGCAGCTGCCTTTGATAAGCTCATGGTATTACAATTTAATCACCTCCATCAACCCCAGAAAATTATATTAATATGAGTCATATTTTGGGAGGCAAAGTGATGCATATAGCTCATGAGCAAGGAGCTACTTGTGACTGACAAACTGGGCTTGTGAGATAATAGTAGTATCAAAATGTCTTGATGCTCTGGGCGAAGGAAGTTATCTTTGGACAATCATTTTAAATTCATTCCAGTAAGTAGAATTCATCCTTAAACTAAGTTAACATGTTTCTCTTGTGAAAGATATTCACAATGCGTTCAAGCTCAGAAGGACAAAAAGTTAATCTTTATCAATGAGGAGAACATGGAGGTGGCTGAACCTTGGGAGTATTGAGAATTAATTAACAGCTGGAGGCAGACACAACGGAGGGAATATTAATGAGGAAGAAGAATTCCACCTCAAAAAAAACTTGCTACAGTTTTATGCATAGTGACACTTTGATAACACTGTACTACATACAACTCAAAAACACCCCCCCCCCCCCACAACACAGCACACACACATTAAAACAAGGTTTCCTATCAGGGAAAAGAATGACATGTATGACAGCTCTGGGGAAATTGGTACTGAACGAATCATGTGCACTTCATAGGAGAGAACTTGAAGAAATTAGGAGGACAAAAGGAAGCTATTAAATGACCTTAGCAAGTAGGATTAAGAATACAGAAATCTTTACAGTAGATTAGAAGAAGTTGGTAGCAAAGAAATGAAGGGGTCCACTTAGGGACCAAAGGGTCAATCTCAGTGTGAAACCAGGGGAATGGGTGAGAATACCAGGGAGAAGATTTGGGAGCTGGAAACTTAAGAGATTCTGAGCATGTCTGTATGAGAAAGGTCAAAGTACAAGGAATATCGGAGCACACTGGTGCAGTTAGTTCCCCAGGGTCTGACAAAATCCACCCCAGGATGTCAAAGGAAGCAAAGGACGAGACTGCATCTTCATTAACCGTGAATGAGGTGACTGAAGGATAGTTCGTGTTGACTTTTGTTTAAAAAGACCAAGCGGGATAAGCCAGGAACTGCAACCAGTGATCCTTATATCAGTGGTAGGAAAATATTTGGAGAAGATCCTAAGGGGCAAAATTTATATTCACTTGGGCAGGTTGGGGCTGATGAGGAGAACTCCACGTGGTCTTCTGGAGGGTACATCATATCCCACAAATCTGAGTTTTGAGGAGGTAACTAACAAACCTGAGTAAGGCAGAGAAGTAGATGTGGTTTAAGTGAATTTTAGAATGGCTTCTTACAAGTTCTAGCAAGATAGGATGGTCCAAACATTTAAGGCATAAGGAATCTCTTGTGTATTGACAAACTGGATCCAAAATTAACTTGGTGATGGAAGGCTGAGGGTACTGGTGCATGAGTGATTTTTTTTATTTTGAAAGGAAGGCTGTAACAAGTGGCGTACTGGGGGTCTAGGACTTCTGTCTGTAATAAATGATTTGCCTGAGAATGTACATGGTCTTATTAGTCAGTGCACAAAAGTAAAAATTGGTAGAGTCAAAGATAGCAAAAATATTGTCAAAGGATACAGAGGGACACAGTTCCACTGAAATGTAGGCAGAATGGAGGCAAATTGAAGTTAATGCAGGCAAGTGTGAGGTAATGCACATTAGACAGTCATATTCTGGGAGGAGATGTAGACTTAATGATAGGGACCTTAGGGTGCTGATGTACAGAGGGACCTTGGGCTGCAAGTACACTGCCTGCTGAAAGTAGCAACACAGATGGATAAAGTAGTGTGAAAGGAACTGGATGTTTGCCTTCATAGTCAGGGGCATTGTAAATAGGAGTTTGGACATCATGTTGCAGTTGTAAAAAGCATAGTTTACACCAAATGTTTAAATGTCTCTAATGCATCTGCCTCTGCCACCAGCCCTAGCAATGTGTTGTTCCATGCACCTGCCACTCTGTGTAATTTAAAAAATAATCCTACCCCAGGCATTCCTTCATAATTTTAAGATGATGGCAGGATATTATGCTCCCTCATATTAGTCATTTATGCCCTCAGGGGTAAAAACACTATCTGTCCATTTGAAATCTTGTACACTTCTATCAAGTCATCTCTTGTCCTCCTTCGTTCCAAAAGGAAAATCCCTAGCTTGCTCAACCTTATGAGTTGCTTCTGAGCTGTAGATTTTACACTTCTACAGAAACCTATATTGCAGCAAATTGGAAAATTTGCACTGATACCTTGCAAGGATAATTTTTCTGCATGTTTGGAGATATTGGTGGTCACTTTACAATACAACAGTTAACTGATAAGATAATGGTTCACCCATCATTTAATTCTGATTAATCTTACATAGAAAATCCCTTGCAGTGTTTTATGACAGAATTTGTAACTTTGAAAGGATAACTAAGTTCCCTTCAAGAATTATGTGTCACTAACTTATGTCTTCCAGAATTGTTAGGATGAATTTATGCACATCCTCAACCTGCCATTGTGACTACAGTATAGGTCTCTGTTTGCCCTTTTAAGACAGCTTCATAATTGCAAGATATTCGAGGTAAAACTAATTGACTGGTTTCCTCTGGCACAATCCCAGTTACATTCATTAACATGGACGTATAGAATGTATTTCCAGATGATAGATGACCAGTCTACCATTTCTTAATATACTATTAGAAACTCACTTAAACTTAATGCAGCAAAGTATGATATTTTCAGAACGGGTTGCTGAGACCATAGTTCATAAATACCTGAACACTTAATTGATTTACTTAGAAATGTTTCAAACCAGTGCACCCTGCTGAGTAGCAGATAATCATTGGCTAAAACATTTTGATTTCTGTCTCATTGCACATGTGCATAGTCCAGAACTTTGTTTTTGATCTCATTCTTATGATATTTTCAATATCAGTACCACTACAATTTCTTAGATACTGTCACTTATTTACTTCTGGAAAAAATAAACTAATGGAGATGTAATGCAAGTTATATTAATTTAATATTAAAAACAAATTGAGGATCGCAGTAGCATAATGCTGCTACTTCATAGTTCCAGGGACCAGAATTTGAACGTTGGATTCTGTCTATAGGGAGCTTGTATGTTCTCCCTATGATCCTGCAGGATTCTTCAGGGTACTTCAGTTTCCCCTACATCCCATAGATGTGCTGATAAGTTAGTTTGGTTTTTGTAATTAATGTAGGCTAATGGCTAAAGGGATCACAAGAGAGATGGTGACTATGAGTGTGAGAGGGAATAAGTTGCAGGAATACAGGGGAATGAAACTAATGGGATTACTACCCTGGAAGCTATAATGGGTTGAAGGGAAGGCCTCCTGTGGTGTTATATTTAACATGTTGCTCTATAACAATTTTAAATAGCATCCTTAACAATGCAAAGATCACAATGCAATGTGCATGAGTTTGTGAATGTGCACAAAATTTAAAATGGAATTGCAAAACGGGGTGTTGGAACAGATGTGTTGTTAAAAGCTCCTTAAAGGAAAAATGTGATTCGGGGAGGTTGAAGGAAGGTATTCTGAAGCTTTACAGCAAGAACAAGAGGAATGCAAAGCTCTCAGAAAATTGTTGGACCAGTAAGAGTAACAGAGACGAACATGATGTGTGCCACCAGCAACTTGAAGTTGGCCAACACTGAAAATCACACCCTCATCGACATTTGCAAAACCATCAATCTGATGTCTCAAATATAAAAAGAGCAAACTGTGTTAAAAATAATTTAGCTCAAAGGAAATAGTTTTCCTTGGGTTTTGAATAAGCTTGAGCCGTCACTTGTGCAACAATGTCTGTAAACGCAAATTGTGGCAAATCTGTTACTGTGTTATCTGAGATCCATTGACTGCATTTCATTACTGTTTCAAGAAATCTATTCTGTTTAAACACAGCATTATGTTTTGTAACTCCAAAACACAAAAATTAATTGAAAGGAAAACAGTAGAGATGAGGGATGCGTCTTAATTTGTTTTTACTTTAAGCAAGGTATGTAGGCATCACGTGGTAGCTTCATGACATGTGCAGTCCATGTAGTTTACATATAACCTATAATGAATTAATAAACAATTCTTACTCAAAAAATATATTTACAAAATTACTCGTACTACTGAAATGTTAGACAGAGAAACATAGAAAACTTACAGCACAATACAGGCTTCTCGGCCCACAATGCTGTGCCGGACATGTACTTACTTTAGAAATTACCTACGGTTCCCATAGCCCTCTATTTTTCTAAGCTCCGTGTACCTATCCAGGAGTCTCTTAAAAAACCCTATCGTATCCACCTCCACCACCATCGCCAACAACCTATTCCACACACACACACCAAAAGCTGCTTTTAAAAAAAATTTACCCCGACATTTCCTCTTTACCTACTTCCAAGCACCTTAAAACTGTCTTCTCATGATAGCCATTTCAGCCCTGGGGAAAAGCCTCTGACTATCCACATGATCAATGCCTCTCACCATCTTACATACATCTATCAGGTCACCTCTCATCCTCTGCTGCTCCAAGGAGAAAAGGCCGAGTTCACGCAACCTATTCTCATAAAACATACTCCACAATCCAGGCAACATCCTTGTAAATCTCCTCTGCACCTTTTCTATAGTTTCCACATCCTTCCTGTAGAGAGATGACCAGAACTGAGCACAGTACTCCAAGTGGGGTCTGACCAGGGTCCTATATAGCTGCAACGTTACCTCTCGGCTCTTAAACTCAGTCCAGCGGTTGATGATGGCCAATGCACCGTATGCCTTCTGAACCACAGAGTCAACCTGCGCAGCAGCTTTGAGTGTGCTATGGACTCAGACCCTAATATCCCTCTGATCCTCCTGATCCTCCACACTGCCAAAAGTCTTACCATTAAAGCTATATTCTGCCATCATATTTGACCCACCAAAATGAACTACCCCACACTTATCTGGGTTGAACTCCAGCTGCCACTTCTCAGCCCAGTTTTGCATCCTATCAATGACCCATTGTAACCTCTGACAGCCCTCCACACTATCCACAACTCCCCCAACCTTTGTGTCATCAGCAAATTTACTAACCCATCCCTCCACTTCCTCATCCAGGTCATTTATAAAAATCATGAAGGGTAGGGGTCCCAGAACAGATCCCCGAGGCACCCCACTGGTCACCAAACTCCATACGGAATATGACCGATCCACAACCACGCTTTGCTTTCTGTGGGCAAGCCAATTCTGAATCCACAAAGCAATGACCCCTTGGATTCCATGCCTCCTTACTTTCTCAATAAGCCTTGCATGGGGTACCTTGTCAAATGCCTTGCTGAAATCCATATACACCACATCTACTGCGCTACCTTCATCAACATCCTCAAAAAATTCAGTCAGGCTCATAGGGCACGACCTGCCTTTGACAAAGCCATAGTGACTATTCTTAATTTGTATTATGCCTCTCCAAATGTTCATAAATCCTGTGTCTCATAATCTTTTCCATCAACGTACCGACCACTGAAGTATGACTCACTGGTCTATGTTTTCCTGGACTATTTCTACTCCCTTTCTTGAATAAAGGAACAATATGTGCAATCCTCTAATCCTCCAGAACCTCTCCCGTCCCCATTGATGATGGAAAGATCATTGCCAGAGGATCAGCAATCTCCTCCCTTGCCTCCCACAGTAGCCTGGGGTACATCCCATTTGGTCCTGGTGACTTATCCAACTTGATGCTTTCCAAAAGCTCCAGCACATCCTTTTCTTAATGTCTATGTGTTCTAGCTTTTCAAACCACTGTAAATCATATCTACATTCATCAAGATCCTTTTCTGTAGTGAATATTGAAGCAAAGTATTCATTAAGTACCTGTGCTATTTCCTCCAGTTCACTTGATTGGTCCTATTCTCTCAGTCCTATCCTTTTGTTCTTCACATACTTGTTGAATGCCTTGGGGTTTTCTTTAATCCTGTTTGCCAAAGCCTTCTCATGGTCCTGGGTCTCCTAATTTCATTCTTAAGCTCCTTCCTGCTAGCCTTATAATCTTCTAGATCTCTCTTATTACCTACTTTTTTGAACCTTTCATAAGCTTTTCTTTTCTCCTTGTCTAGATTTTCAACAGCCTTTGTACATCATGATTCCTATACACTACCATCCTTTCCCTGCCTCATTGGAACGTACCTATACAGAACTCCATACAAATATCCCCTGAACATTTGCCACATTTCTGCTGTAGATTTCCCTGAGAACACCTGTTCCCAATTTATGCTTCCAAGTTCCTGACTGATACCCTCATATTTCCCATTACTCCAATTAAACACTTTCCTAACTTGTCTGTTCCTATCCCTCTCCAGTGCTCAAAGGAGATAGTGATCACAATTCTACCTCCAAAATTCTCTCCCACTGAGAGACCTGATAACTGACCAGGTTCATTTCCCAATACCAGATCAAGTACAGCCTGTCCTCTTGTAGGCTTCTCTACATATTGTGTCAGGAAACCTTCCTGAACACACCTAACAAACTCCACCCCATCTAAACCCCTTGCTCCAGTCAATCAATATTGGGGAAATTAAAATCTCCCACCATGACAACCCTGTAATTATTACACCTTTCCAAAATCTGTCTCCCTATCTGCTCCTCGATGTCCCTGTTATTATTGGATGGTCTCTTTTTTAAAAAGTAGTTATTGACCCCTTCCTGTTTCTAACTTCCACCCACAGAGACTCCATAGAAAATCCCTCCATGACTTTCTCCTTTTCTGCAGCTGTGACACTATCTCTGATCAGCAGTGCCATGCCCCACCTCTTTTGCCTCCCTCCCTGTCCTTTCTGAAACATCTAAAGCCTGGCACTCTAAGTAACCATTCCTGCCCCTGAGCCAACCAAGTCTCTGTAATAGCCACAACATCATTGCTCCAAGTACTGATCCACACTTTAAGCTCATCCACTTTGTTCATGATGCTTCTTGCGTTAAAACAGACAATTCTCAAGCCATCTGTCTGAGCATATCCTTTCTCAATCACCTGCCTATCTTCCCTCTCAAACTGTCTCCAAGCTTTCTCTATTTGTGAGCCAACAGCCCCTTCCTCCATCTCTTCGGTTCAGTTCCCACCCCCGAACAATTCTAGTTTAAACTCTCCTCAATAGCCTCAGCAAACCTCCCCGCCAGGATATTGGTCCCCTCAGATTCAAGTGCAATCCGTCCTTTTTGAACTGGTCACGCCTGCCCCAAAAGAGGTCCCAATGATCCAGAAATCTGAATCCCTGTCCCCTGCTCCAATCCCTCAGCCACGCATTTATCCTCCACCTCATTCTATTCCTATACTCACTGTCATGTGGCACTGGCAGTAATCCTGAGATTACTACCTTTGTGGTCCTGCTTCTCAACTTCCTTCCTAACTCCCTGTAGTCTGCTTTCAGGACTTCTTCCCTTTTCCTACCTATGTCATTTGTACCAATATGTACCACGACCTCTGGCTGTTCACCATCCCACTTCAGGATATTATGGACGTGATCAGAAACATCCCGGACCCTGGCACCAGGGAGGCAAACTACCATCCGTGTTTCTTTCCTGCGTCCACAGAACCGCCTGTCTGACCCCCTAACTATAGAGTCCCCTATCATTGCTGCCATCCTCTTCCTTTCCCTACCCCTCTGAGCCACAGGGGCGCAGCCACTGTTGCTTCCCTCAGGTAGGCTATCCTCCCCAACAGTACTCAAACAGGAGTACTTATTGTTAAGGAAGACAGCCACAGGGGTACTCTCTAGCATCTGACTCTTGCCCTTCCCTCTCCTGACTGTTACTCACTTATCTATCTCCCGAGGCCCCGGTGTGACTACCTGCCTATAGCTCCTCTCTAACACCTCCTCACTTTCCCTGACCAGATGAAGGTCATCGGGCTGCATCTCCAGTTCACTAACCCGGTCCTTAAGGCGCTGCAGCTCAACGCACCTGGTGCAGATGTGGCCATCTGGGAGGCTGGGAGACTCCCAGACTTCCCACATCTGACACCCAGTACAGAACACCGGCCTCACAGACATACTTCCCGTTCCTATTCCTCACTTACCTCACCTCGACCCATTATAGCTGGAGCCCAAATGAGCCAAAGCCCTACCACTCTGCCTCAGATCACTCCGTCGATGACCACTCCACTAGGCAGTGTCTCCCTTATGCCTGAACCTTTCCTGCTATCTAATTTGCATTGATGCTCTGGTTATAGCTGCTATTTAGGCTATCCAGCCCATCGGGCCTGCTCTGCCATTTCATCAAGTCTGATCCATTTCCCTCTTAACCCCATTCTCTGCCTTCTCCCCTCAACCTTTCACGGGCTGACTAATCAAGAACTTATCAATCTCTGCCTTATGACCTTATGACCTTATTACCTCATGACCAGCCACCAGTGCCAATGATTTCCAGATTCAACACCCTCTGACTAAAGAAATTCCTCTTCATCTCCGTTCTATCCTGAGGCTGTGCCTTCTGATCCTAGACTTCCCCACTATAGGACACATCCTCTCTAAATCTACCCTAACAAGCCCATTCAACAGTTTTCAATGAGATCCTCCCTCCTATTCTTCTAAATTTCAGGGAGTACAGGCCCAGAGCCATCAAATGTTCCTCAAACAATAAGCCTTTCATTACCAGAATCATTCTTGTGAACCTCCTCTGAGACCTCCCAATGTCAGCACATCCTTTCTTAGATAAAGGGCCAGAACTCCAAGTGAGGCCTCACCAGTGATTATTACGCCTCAGTATTGCATCCTTGCTTTCACATTTCAGTCCTCTCAAAATGAATGCCAACATTGCATTTGCCTTCCTCACCGCCGACTCAACCTGCAAGTTAACCCCAAGTCCTCTTGCACATCAGAATTTTAAATTTTGTCCCCGTTTAGAAAATGTTCTACGCTCTTCTTCCAAAGTACATGACCACACACTTCCTGACACTGTATCCATATGCCACTTCTTTGCCCATTCTCTTAATCTGCCTTTGCCCACTCCAGCTTCCCAGCTGCCAGAACACTACTTGCCCCTCCACTTACTTTCATATTGTCCGCAAACTTGGCCACAAAGCCATCGATTCTGTCATCCAAATCATTGACGTACAACTTAAAAAGCGGTCCTATAGAACAAGTCTAGTCACTGACAGCCAATCAGAGGAGGCTCACTTTATCCCCACTCTTTGCTTCCTGCAGTCAGCAGAAGCTCTATCCATACTCGTATCTTGCTTGTTGCACCATGGGTGCATATCTTGCTAAGCAAGATACATGTGCAGCAGCTTTTGAAAGGCCTTCTGAAATTCAAGTAAACAACATCCACTGACTCTCCTTTGTCTACCTTGCTTGTTATTTCCTCAAAGAATTGGAACAGATTCGTCATATAAGATTTCCCCAAGGTAATCCTGCTGATTGTGGCCTATTTTATCATGTGCCTCCATGTACCTCGAAATCTCATCCTTAACCAATCTACTCGGAGCATCTTCCCATCCACTGAGGTCAGGCTAACTGGCCTATAATTTCCTTTATTTTTCCTCCCTTACAACTCATAATGAATTATTCAAACAAATAAAGAATGCTTACTCAAGCAATTCCCTTACAACATTATTTAAATAATACTGAAATATTTAAAAGATACTTATATCCAATGCAATTTTTCTGACTGAATTCAGCAAGTTACTTTCACATAATTACCTTTAGCTTAAAGAACCTTTAGCTTAAGTTTTGATTAAACCTTTACACCAACATTCTGTACATGTTTATAGGTTACTCCACTTGGTGAGGCATTGATTTAATGTTTTTCAAACATCGTAAGTGTTGCATTATAAAATTAGTGCTGTGGGTTGAGTAGTATAGAATATAAAAAATTAAGTAAGACAACAAAATGCTGGAGGAATTCAGCAGGCCAGGCAGCAGCTATGGAAAAGAGTAGTCGATGTTTTGGGCTGAAACGTCAACTGTATTCTTTTGCATAGATGCTGCCTGACCTGAGTTCCTCCAGGCTTTTGTGTGTGTTACTTGGATTTCCAGCATCTACAGATTTTCTCTTGTTTGTGATGAGAAATTTAGTGATTGCTTTAAAAATTGCAACATCTTTTGAAGAATGAAAAGCAACTAATACTATGCTCTGACTGTAACCTATAGTTAAAATCAAAGTTAAAGCAAATTTATTATTTTCTTGCAGGAAAATAAAGAATAATATTTACAGGAAAATAAAGAAATACAATAGAATATTTAAAAACTATACACAAAGACTGACAACCATTGTGCAAACGAGGGCAGATTATGCAAAATTGCAGTACATTCCTTCATTGCTTCCATAAAGCACCTCTCATGGAGGAACACTTGTCTATAATTAATTGCCCAGTGAATACAGAATTGAAAAAAAAAGAAATAATTGTTTCTTAAAATTTGGTAACCCTTAAACTTTTAATAATGCTTTCTGACAATAAGATGCGTAAGTAAGCCTTTTATAAGTATGCCTCGAAGTAACGCCTCATAATTTTTCAATATAATCACCTTGGAAGAAAATAAACATCTTTTAAAATCATGAAATCAGTATTTCATTTAACATTGTAGGCGGCACTTTCATCTACATCTCTTTATCAATTTCATTAAGTGTGCCCAGGTATTAGCATAATGCTGTAAGGACTAAATTCAATCATCTATATACTTAATTGATGTTGTGCAAACTTATCCAACATTAATCCAAAGATGTATTGAATGTGTGCAGCACATTGGCCCGTAACTCCTGAACATACAAGGCTTATTATTATGCAAAATCCAAACTTTTTAGCTGAACTACCAATGAAAACAAGAAGACTAAAGAAATCTTTGATTATGTTAATTATTGCTTTATGATCACTGATTGAATGGGATTCTGGGGAGAAATACAAAACTAGCCTTTGAATCACCAGTGAGAAAAAGGAAGGTTGCAAACTATATAGGCTTCTTTGCAGGCTTCTTTTTACCTCATACTCATTCATCTTTGTGGGACAATAAAGTTCTGTAGCTTTCAGGGAGTAAATACAACCTTCAGTCATGACATCAGTAGGAAGAGTGACAAGGTTCTGCAAAGCGAGTTTAGTGAGTAAATTGCTAAGTTAAAGGACAGGACCTCCAGGGTTGTGATGTCAGGATTGCTACCTATGCCACCCACTAGTGAAGCAAGAAATAGGAAGATCAGACATTTTAACACATGGCTGAGGAGTTGGTGTGGGAAGGAAAGCATTAGATGTTTGGTTCATTGGGCTGTCTTCCAGGTAAGGTGGAAAATGTACAGTTTGCACCTGAACTGGAAGGGGACTGATACCCTATGGGGAAGGTTTAGACTAGAGATGCAGGAGGATGGGAACCAGAGTGCCAGAACAGATAGTGGAGAGGTTGTGGACACAGATGTTAAGAGCTCAGACAAAGTCAGTAACGTCTCATGTTCTGAGATGCACATGTTTCAACGCAAGTATCGTAGGAAAGGCAGGTGAGCTCAGGTCGTGATCAACACCTGGAATTAGGATATTGTAGCTATTTGTTGTAGGAGGGGCAGGACTGGCAGCTTAATATTCTGGGGTTCTGTACTTTTGGATGAGATAGAATGGAAGGAATTAAAGGAGGAAGGGTAGTGTTACTAGTCAGGGATAATGTCACAGCAGTTCATAGCATGGAGAGCTCGTTCAGTAAGGCTTTATGGATGGAACTGAGGAATAAAAAAGGTATGACCATGTTAATGGGACTATATTATAGACCAGCTAAGACTGTGTGTTTTACAGGAACAAATTTGTGGAGACTGTTGCAAGAAAAATAAGGTTGTTATGCCAGGTGATTTTAACTTTCCACATATTGACTGGGACACCCACGCTGTCAAAGGACCAGATGGGATAGAGTTTGTCAAATGTGTTCAGGAACATTTCCTTAATTTGTACATAGAAGTCCCAATGAGAGAGAGTGCGATACATGATCTCCCATTAGGGACTGAGGCGGGGCACGTGTGTGAAGATTGTGTAAGGAAACACTTTGCATCTAGTGCCCATAATGCCATTAGTTTCAAAGTAAATATGGAAAAGGATAGGGCTGGACTGCACATTGAGATTCTACATTGGAGAAAGGCTAATTATGATATCAGAAAGGATCTGCCAAGTGTGAATTGGGACAGGTTGTTTTCTAGTAAAGGTGTACTTGGTAAGTGGGAGGCCTTCAAAAGTGACATTTTGAGACCACAAAGCTTGTATGTGCCTGCGAGAATAAAAGGCAAGGATAACAGGTTTAGGGGACATTGGTTTTCAAGAGATATTGAGATCCCGTTTAAGAAAAGGAAGGTGGTGTCTAACAGCTATAGGCAGGCAGGAACAAATGAGGTACTTATGGGGTATATGAAATACAAGAGACTTAAGAAAGAAATCAGGAAGGTAAAAGAGGCCTGAGGTTGCCCTAGAAAACAAGATGAAAGAGAATACTAAAGGGTTCTGTAGATATGTTAAGAGCAAGGGAAGATCAGAATGGTAACCTGTGTATGGAGCCAAAGGAGACAGAAGAGATCTTTACTAAACTTTTTGCATCTGTATTTACTCGGGAGATGGACACACAGTCTCCAGAAGTGAGGCAAAGCAGCTTCAAGGTCATGGACCCTATACAGATTACAGAGGATGTGTTTGCTGTCTTGAGGCAAATTAGGGTGAATAACCACCCAGGGCCTGACAAGGTGTTCCCTTGGACCACTTGGGAGGCAAGTGCCGAAAGTGCAGGGGCCCTAGCAAAGATATTGGGGGAGATTTTAAACAATTTCTTTTCTTTGGTATTCACAAAGGAGAAGGATATTGAATTGTGTAAGGTAAGGGAAACAAGTAGGGAAGTTATGGAAACTATGATGATTAAAGAAGAGGAAGTCTTGGCGCTTTTAAGGAATATAAAAGTGGATAAATCTCCAGGTCCTGACAGGATATTTCCTAGGACCTTGAGGGAAGTTAGTGTAGAAATAGCAGGGGCTCTGACAGAAATATTTCAAATGTCATTAGAAACGGGGATGGTGCCGGAGGATTGGCGTATTGCTCAAGTTGTTCCATCGTTTAAAAAGGGTTTTAAGAGTAAACCTAGCAATTATCGGCCTGTGAGTTTGACGTCAGTGGTGGGTAAATTAATGGAAAGTATTCTTAGAGATGGTATACATAATTATCTGGATAGACAGGGTCTGATTCTACAGGGGTTGTATTGAGAGCATCCTGAGCAACTGCATCACTGCCTGGTTCGGAAATTGCACCATCTCGGATCGCAAGACCCTGCAGCAGGTAGTGAGGTCAGCTGAGAAGATCATCGGGGTCTCTCTTCCTGCCATCATGGACATTTACACTATACGCTGCATCCGCAAAGGAAACAGCATTATGAAGGACCCCATGCACTCCTCATACAATCTCTTCTCCCTCCTGCCATCTGGGAAAAGGTTCTGAAGCATTCGGGCTCTCACAACCGGACTATGTAACAGTTTCTTCCCCCAAACTATCAGCTACTCAATACCCAAAGCCTGGACTGACACCTTGCCCTACTGTCCTGTTTATTATTTATTGTTATTTATTTATTGTAATTTATTATTTGTGCACTTTATGCAGTCCAGTGCAGGTCTGTAGTCTAGTGTAACTTTCTCTTTTTTTTATTATCACGTAGTTCAGTCTAGTTTTTTGTACTGTGTCATGTAACACCATGGTTCTGCAAAATGTTGTCTCATTTTTGCTATGCACTGTACCAGCAGTTATGGTTGAAATAACAATAAAAGTTGACTTGATGACTTGATTAGTAACAGTCAACATGGATTTGTGCATGGAAGGTCATGTTTGACAAATCTTATCGAATTTTTTGAAGAGGTTACTAGGAAAGTTGATGAGGGTAAAGCAGTGGATGTTTTCTATATGGACTTCAGTAAGGCCTTTGACAAGGTTCCACACGGAAGGTTAGTTAGGAAGGTTCAATCGTTAGGTATTAATATTGAAGTAGTAAAATGGATTCAACAGTGCCTTGATGGGAGATGCCAGAGAGTAGTGGTGGATAACTGTTTGTCAGGTTAGAGGCCGGTGACTACTGGTGTGCCACAGGGATCTGTACTGGGTCCAATGTTGTTTGTCATATACGTTAATGATCTGGATGATGGGGTGGTAAATTGGATTAGTAAGTATGCAGATGATACTAAGATAGGTGGCGTTGTGGATAACGAAGTAGGTTTTCAAAGCTTGCAGAGAGATTTAGGCCAGTTGGAAGAGTGGGCTGAACGATGGCAGATGGAGTTTAATGCTGATAAGTGTGAGGTGCTACATTTTGGTAGGAATAATCCAAATAGGACATACATGGTAAATGGTAGGGCATTGAAGAATGCAGTAGAACAGAGTGATCTAGGAATAATGGTGCATAGTTCCCTGAAAGCGGAATCTCATGTGGATAGGGTGGTGAAGAAAGCTTCTGGTATGCTGGCCTTTACAAATCAGAGCATTGAGTATAGGAGTTGGGATGTAATGTTGAAATTGTACAAGGCATTGGTAAGGCCAAATTTGGAGTATTGTGTACAGTTCTGGTCACCGAATTATAGGAAAGATGTCAACAAAATAGAGAAAGTAAAGAGAAGATTTACTAAAATGTTACCTGGGTTTTAGCACCTAAGTTACAGAGAAAGATTGAACAAGTTAGGTCTTTATTCTTTAGAGCGTAGAAGGTTGAGGGGGGACTTGATAGAGGTATTTAAAATTATGAGGGGGATAGATAGAGTTGACGGGGATAGGCTTTTTCCATTGAGAGTAGGGGAGATTCAAACAAGAGGGCATGAGTTGAGAGTTAAGGAGCAAAAGTTTAGGGGTAACACAAGGGGGAACTTCTTTGCTCAGAGTGGTAGCTGTGTGGAACGAGCTTCCAGTAGAAGTGGTAGAGGCAGGTTTGGTATTGTCATTTAAATTAAAATTGGATAGGTATATGGACAGGAAAGGAATGGAGGGTTATGGGCTGAGTGCGGACCAGTAGGACTAGGTGAGAGTAAGTGTTCGGCACGGACTGGAAGGGCCGAGATAGCCTGTTTCCATGCTGTAATTGTTATATATACAATTTCCCTTGGGATCAATGAAGTATGTCTGTCTGTATATGGTGATATATATATTCAAATCATCATTTAAATTAGCAAAAGGTAATGTACTGAAAGATTGGAGGATAGCTAATGTTGTTATGCTGATTAAGAAAGGCTCAAAAAATAAACCTGGAAATTATAGGCAGTGACTCTGACATCAGTAGAGGGAAAGTTATTGGAAGGTGTTCTAAGGGACTGGATATCCAAGTATTTGGACGGATGGGTACTGATTACAGATAGTCAGCATGGTTTTGTGCAAGGTAGGTCATGTCTAACCAGTCTTAAGAATTTTTTGAGGAATTTCCACAGAACTGATGAAAGCAAGGCAGTGGATGTTGTCTGTGTGGCCTCCATAGGTTGTGGTCGACCATGGGTACTGCACATCTGGTAGTCACAGGTTTGTCAAACAGCATCAACTGTGGCTATTGAGGCTGATCTGGGAATGGTAGGCTCTGCCACAGTTGCTGCATGTGTAGGGCATTGTGGAATTGTTGTCCGCTGTCTGCTGTGCTCTTCATTTAGCTCTCCGTTCCTCAGACTGACTCAGGATCACTCTTTCGCCTTGCTATAGGTGTTGCTGAAGAGTACCTTGCCATTTGTTGCAGTCATCTGCTGTATCCTCCCAGCATTCTGTGTTGATTTTTAAGGCTTTCATGTCGCACTTGCAGAGGTCCTTGAAGCGAAGCTGGGGTCCACCAACGTTCCTCTTGACTGTTGCTAGTTCTCCGTAGAGGATGTCCTTTGGCAATTTACCATCCTTCATATGATGAATGCAGTCTGCACTGTCATAAAAGTGTGAACATTGTGGGAAGTCCAGCGTGGGACAGGACCTCAGGGTTTGGGACTTTATCTGTGCAGGTGATGCCGAGGATGCGGCGAAGGCTGCGCAGGAGAAAACTATTGAGTTTCCTCTCCTATTCAGAGTAGATGGTCCAAGTCTCGCTACCATACAGGAGGGTGCTGATAACGCATGCATTGCACACAGCAGTCTTATTCTTTGTAGCGAGTTTTGAATTCTTCCAGACCCACAAGGACAGTTGAGCAAGGATCGATGATGCTTTGCCGATACGCCTGTTGATTTTAGCATCGAGGGAGAGAGTGTCGCTAATGGTTGACCCCAAGTATGTGAACTCGTGGACCACTTCTAGGTCATAATTGTCTATGGTAATCACTGGCATCTCCACTACGTTCTGGGCAGGGACATTTGTTTTCTTTAGGCTGATGGTAAGCCCGAAGTCCTTGCATGCCTTAGAGAAGCGGTCCATGAGAGTTTGTAGTGCTGTTTGGTGTGCGAGGTTATAGCAGCATCATCGGCAAAGAGGATGTCACATATTAAGATCTTTCACACCTTTGTTCTTGCTCTCAGGCACGCAGGGTTGAACAGCCACCCATCAGACCCAGTGTGCATGTAGATGCCTTCGGTCAACGTCCCAAATGTGTGCTTCAATAGCAGAGGGAAGAAGATGCCAAATAATGTTGGGGCCAACACGCATCCTTGTTTGACTCCACTACAAATAGCGAAGGGTTCTGATGAGCTGCCATCATACTGAACAGTAGCCCTCATGTTGTCATGGAATGACTTGATGATACTTTGGAGTTTCGGGGGACAGCCAATCTTGAGAAGAATCTGAAAGAGCCCATCCCTGCTGACAAGGTCGAATGCCATACCACAGGATATGCGCGACTCCAAAATCGTCACTTTGTACAAGATCAAGGGTGATAAGAGCAACTGCACCAACTACAGGGGTATTTCCCTCCTGAGTATTGTTGGCAAAGTCTTTGTTCAAGTAACTCTGGCACGTCTACAAACTCTGGCAGAACAGGTCTACCCTGAGTCCCAGTGTGAATGTTGTCTACATGGACTTTAATAAGGCATTTGACAAGGTCCTGCATGGGATGTTGGTCAGGAAGTTTCAGTCACTTGGTATTCAAGATGAGATAGTTAATCAGATTAGACATTGGCTTTGTGGTAGGAAGCTGTGGAGTGACTAGTGGAGTTTTGCAGGGATTACTGCTGCATTGCTTGTTGTTTGTCATCTATGTTAATGATCTGGATGATAATATGGCTAACTGGATCAGTATGTTTGTGGATGACACTATGATGTGGGTGTAGTAGACAGCGAGGAATACTATTAGAGCTTGCAGCAGGACCTGGACCAGCTGGAAAAATGGGCTGAAAAATAGCAGATGGAATTTAATGGCAACAAGTCTGAGGTATAGCACTTTGGTAGAATCAACCAGCGTAGGTCTTACACAGTGAAGGGCAGGGCACTGAGGAGTGCGGTAGAACAAAGAGATCTGGGAATATGGGTCCATAATTCATTGAAATTGCTGTCACAGGTAGATAGGGTTGTAATGAAAGCTTTTACGCATTGGCCTTCATAAATCAAAAGTACTCTGTACAAGAGATCGATGTTAAGATGTTGGTGAGGCCTAATTTGGAATACTGTGTGCAGTTTTGGTCACATGCCTACAGGGTAGATGCAAATAAGGTTGTAAGAGTACAGAGAAAATTTACAAGGATGTTGCCAGGACTGGAGGAACTGAGTTCTGAGGGAAGGTTGAGTAGGTTAGAAATTTATTCCCTAGAGCATAAGAAAATGAAGGGAGCTTTGATAAAGGTTTTTTCAAAATCATGCAGGTTTTTTCCACTGAAATTGTGTGGGTCTATGGTTAGAGGTCATGGGTTAAGGATTAAAGGTGAAGTACTTACGAGGAACTTGAGAGAAAACTTCTTCACTCAGATGGTCATGAGAGTATGGAATGAGCTGTTAATACAAGTGGGGCATATGAGCTTGATTTCAATACTTAAGCAAAGTTTGGACAGGTACACGGATGGGAGGGGTATGAAGGACTATGGTCTGGGTGCAGGTCAATGAGACTAGGCTGTTTAAATGGTTTGGCATACTAGTCAGGCCAAAAAGCCTGTTTATATGCTGTATTGTTCTACATGAATGTCTGTTATCTAATAAGGAAGTTTGCTGATGATATAATATTGATGGAGTTGCAGATAATGAGGATAATTCCCAGTGGTACAGAGGGACATAGTTCAGCTAGAAAGTTGGGCAGTGCAGTGGTAGATGTAATTTGTGCAAAACAAAATCTTAACAGCAACTGAATAATATCATTGTGATAATAACTAATGGTTGATGTTGAATTTCAGAATCCATGAAAAACTTGAAGCCAAGTTTTTTTCTAATTAATTCTGATGCATGAAAACAATTCCAAGTTGCTATTTCAAATCGTTCGCAAAATTTCAAATTACAATTCCATGAATACACATCATTTCAGCCTGCCTGAAACCCTGTGTCGTATACAGTCATATCACAGAATAGCATTGCTTCTCACGTTGAGTAAATAAACAATTAAAATGCTGCAGGCATGTTGCTACATCTATATGACTTCTTTAATCATCAAACCAATAACATAAATTGCATTAGCTCTATTTTTGCTACCCATTAAATTCTTTGAAACTTTTTCTGAAATCATTTTGTTAAAAGCTGATAATCATTATTTTGAGATTACACACAACACATTTTTGATCTTGTATCTCAATCTTTACCTAAAGACTGAATGTTTTAGTACTTTTAATTATTTTATTAATCCATAATCTTTGATTCCAATGTGTTTGGTAAATAATTAGCAAGACCCTACCAGATCTGAGTCTTACTAAATATCTTTGTCTCAATCGACCAGGACTGTGTTTGAAGATCGATATCTAGCTTTGTTGAGAATTGAATCCCAATATATGGGAACTGATCCATGTTTCCCAGGGTCTCACAGAAACCTTTATTGTTAGGTGGAATGGTAGTGCAGCAGAGGCAGATTAGTAAATATATTAAGGGAAGGGATTACCAGGAAGACAGAGGAGAACATTAAGAGAGCTTTCCTTGAAAAATGCAACATTCTTGCGGGCTCCTGGGAACTTTTGGCCCATTTCTACTTAAAGTGGAGAAGGAACTTTCAGAATAGAATGGAAATCCTTGAAGTTATGCATTGGTAATACACTGAACTTGTTTGTATGTAGCATTAAGTGTTGGCCCACACACACTACCTAAGCTGCCAGTTATGTTCTGTCCACCTATGGAAGAGTCTGTGGTTCCAACAATAACCTCATTAACCACCTTTGAAAATACAAAGCTGGAGTCATGCTTGCTCCCACTGGTGGAACTCAGGACTGTCCTGCTGCAAAGTTTTGACATAAAATGTTGACAATGCCTTTTCTCTCCCAGATTAGGGTCAGAATCAGGTTTGGTATCAAGTCATAAAATTTGTTGTTTTGTGGCTGCAGTACAGTGCAAGACATTGAAAACAGTTACAATAAGAAATAAATAGTCCAAAAATAATAGTGAGGTGATGTTCAAGAGTTCATGGCCAATCAGAAATCTGATGGCAGAGAAGAAGCTGTTCCTAAAACTTTTGAGTTTGCTGGCTCCTGTACTCCCTCCCTGATAGTATTAATGAGAAGAGGGCATTTCCCAGATGGTGAGAGTCCTTAACGATTGATACTGTCTTCTTGAGGCACTGCCTTGTGAAGATGTCCTTGAAGGTGGGGATTTGTGATGGAGCTGGCTGAGTCTATAACCTGCTACACCCTTTTTCAGTCCTGTACATTGCAGCCTCCATACCAGTCAGAATAGTCTTCACTGTACACTGTAGAGGTTTGCTAGAGTCTTTGGTGACATACCAAATCTCTTCAAACTCCTAATGAAATGGAGCCACTGGTGTGCCTTCTTTGTGATTGCATCAATATAGGATGGATCTGCTGAGATGTTGATGCCAGGAATGGTGTGTGTACTGACTTCCCCTTCCTGAAGCCCAAAATCAATACTTCTTGACCCATAGATTTACTCCTGTAGATAGTTGCTGAAAATTTTATTTACTTTGATTTGATCTTGGCTAAAGCTTCATGTTCTTGCCCATTCCTTATAATCTTCAGATCTCTTATATACTAAAAACCAGACCATCTTAGAACATTAGTACAGCACAGGAACAGGCCCTTCAGACAATGGTCTGCATCAAATGTGACACCAAATTTAACTAAACAGCTTCTGCCTATGGATGACCCATATCCCTCTATTCCCTGCATACCCACGTCTGGCTAAAAGCCTCTTAAATGCTACAATCATATCTGCTTCCATCACTTATTCCTTGAACATTAGTTTTAGATATTTGAATGCCACCAGCGAGGCTGAGCTTTAACTACAGTTGAGAAGGTGGTGTTGAGCCTCTGCAGTCCTGTGAGGTGGGGGAGGGAGGAAATTACAATACTTTTGGGAAGTGAGTTCCAGGAATTAGACCCAGATACTGAAGGACCAGCAAATTATTTACAAGTCAGGATTGCGTACCACCTGGAGGGGAACCTACAGGTAGAGATGTTGCCATGCCTTCATCGTTGGTGATACACATGATGGGTTGAAAGGTACTGCTAGAGGAGCTCAGATAAGGAACTGCAATCCATTTACAGATGGTAAACTCCGCAGACACTGTGCACCACTGTTAGAGGCAACGAGCATTAAAATGGTTAATGAGGTGCCAATGGAGTGGGCTACTTTGTTCTTGGTGGCATTGAGCTTCTTTACAGTCATTGATGCTGCAAGATGTTTTATTTTGCCACTGATTTTCATCACTTCTGTTCCAACCTGGCTCTGAATGCTTCAACCTTTAGCTATCTTTCGCTAGGCCCTGCCATAATTGATTACAGGAATATTCTTCAAGATTGCTCATCCATTAAGCTTTTTAATTGTCTACCACCATACATGCTAGATGTGGAAAGACTTGCAGAGTTTGGCTCAGACCAGCTCATCATGAGATTGTTTAATTTAGTCAATTGCATGCTGTTTTTGTTTTTTTAGTATGCAAACAATCCTGCATTGAGCAGGCATCTCATAATTTTTATGCAAGGATTATACAGTGGCATCTCCTACAAATACTGTCTTCTCTCTCTTGAATACACTCATTGATTCAGCTTCCATGGCTCTTTGGGGAAGAGAATTCCTCAGATTTGTGACCTTCTATGAAGAAATTCCTCTTTATCTCCATCTTAGATAAGACAACCAATTCAGCAACCATCAGATTGCTTCTTATCCATCCATGTGCAGCCTCACGCCTCAGATAAATCTTAGGAGACGGATGTTACAGCTGAGGTATTATTTGGCAGAGAATTGGCAGGTGTTTCTTGCTGCCTTTGTCAAGCCTCAACCTTGGAATAGTTAATCAACAGGCTAATCAACAGAATGGCAGTGCAGACTCGATTGGCTGAATGTCCTAATTCAGTTCCTGTATTTACTGGTCTTATTAAAAAAAAAACACATCTTACTCTTTTTCAACTGTCTTAAAGATAGTTTCACTCCAGTTCAATGTACATGTCCTCATCTCCCCTTTCCAGGCCTGACCGGATCAGTATATTGCCAATGGGTAAAGAGTAACAAAGTCCAGATACAGGAAGATCAATAGATATTAGCCCATTATTTACAGATGCAAGTAGCTACATTAGAAAAAGCTGAAATCAATCCATGGGTATCTGAACTCAAATATTTGCAAAATCATTAGTTTTAAAAGTTCAACCAACCGGCCAATGCCAGAAGTACTAATATAGTCCTTGAACATGGCCAATCAGCACCAGCAACTGATTTGGGCTGCGGTTCAGGAGCATCTTCTGCCCTAAATCTCCTACAGTGTTGTCTCTTCAGAGTCGTATATAAAGCAAACAGCTGCAAATCTCTACACCAGCCCTCCTCCAACCAATCATCAACAGACCTGAAAAGTGTTGGTGGTCCCTTTAAAGAGAACAAGGTGCATGAAGGCGGGGAAGTCAGTCGATTTATACTGGATTCAGTAGTGCTAGCTGGATCATCATGGCCCAGGTTAGCAGCACTGGCATCAAACTCATGTTGCACAAAAACAGCCTACATGAGCTGCCTAGAAAGCTTCCTCTGGACCTCCACAAGGGGGGAGCTTCTGTGGCCCTTTCTGAATATGGCTGATTATGCACACATGCATTGGTTAAAATTTCAAATGAATTAGGTCCCAGAGATACCATAAAATACTTCAAAACATAATTCTGTAATCCATATTCTATTTGCTGACTGCTGAGGATATCTGGAGAAGAGATCAATCCTCATTGCACTGGCTCAGTCTTAACAACGGTACCAATAGATCATATTTCATCGATATTCTTGTCTGTTTTGAGTAGGTGTCTTAGCCACCTATTTCATAACTTGCTCAAAAATTGTGTTGGGTAAAGGCCCCTAAACAGAGAATCAGGGAAAAGACTTCTTAAACTGCTTTCAGCTTGCTGATATCCACTACTTGCAGGGGACTCGGACAGAAATAACTCTTGCATTTATCATTCTGACTGCATACTCAAGGCCTGTGACATGAAGTCAAAGCTGATTGATTTTGGTAACAGAATGTTGTAAACAATGGTAGAGACTATAAAATGCCAACAAGTGTAGTGGAAACATGCTGTTGATTCCATCTGTATTACTGACTGGAATTTGTCAATTAGTGCATCCCATGAAACATTTATAATTAGCAAGAACAAGGTGAATGGTGTGGGATTAGTTGCCTCCCTGAAGCGTGGATACAGAATATATAGTCCCAGACATTGTGTTTTGCTTACAAAACAAGAAATACAGTTATTAGGTTCTGACAGCAACAGCGTGGACACAATATCCTGCAGTTTGAATAAAACTCCCTGCAGATTTTGCTGAAATCCTTCACATTTGTATTGATTACTAGATAACGCAATGAATTGACAGTACAAACATGTATTGTGGCTTAAGTTGCATTAAATGTTCATGAAACTTGAATGCAAGAGCATGCAACTTAGAACAATTCAGCAGAATTCCTACATGTATGCCAAAAAAATGCAGCACAAGAAATTATTCATTCAAGTAAAAGTTAATTATAAACCTACCCCTGATCACCAACCCTTAGTTTTAAATCCACAACTTTGTATATTATGGGTGATAATATTTATATTAAAGAGAAGCTGTGCTTTCTTTTAATTCCCTTGAGAAATGTAACCATTATTTAACCAAATTAATGAAGCTCCATTGTGTATTATGCTGCGGACATCTTAAAAGTACTACAAAAAAGATTAAGAATTATGAGATGTATTTTATAACTGAAATGTATCAAATAACTCAAACCCAAATATGCACAGCCCAGGAGTGAAGACTTCACACAATCTATTCTACTTGTATAGTGTTCGGATTACAAATCAAAATCTTTTTCAAATTCTACTTGGACTATTATTTGAAATTTTCAATACAATAGACAATTTTCTGGTTTAACATGGTGCTACTGAAGGTGAGCAATAGCTTACTGGTATTTTGAAAGACCAGAAATTTTACTAAAAGCATTATTTAATAACACTTTCCTGAAGTAAATTGTGGTAAATTATCACCAGGAACAATGACGAGACGAGTGAATTCAAGGATGAGTCGTGCTGGTGCATTGCAAAATCAATGCAGATGGAGTTGGAGTGAGCAATTCAGAGAGCAGGAGACAAGGTAGAGGAGTTTCAATGTTCATCCAACTAACCCGGGGGGGCGAGGCTGGATTGCTCTAAGCAGTGAGTTGACTTGGAGAGGTCAAGAAGGGCTTTGGGTTGGGTGGCGTGTGGAGGCACAGAGTGTTTCACCGCAGCAAGGCCTGTGTCTTAATGCAAGCCACAATCTGCTATTTAAATGCTGGCCAAGATAAACTGGAAAGAGAGGATGTCAGGTCCGGAGGTGAGAGTCGAGCCGATTTCGCTCACTCTCCCATAATGTTCACGAAGTTCTCCGCGATGCTGAGACTTCCCAACTGCTACGCTTCATGTCTGCCAGCTTCGCAGTGATTTGCCCCACTAAGATGACCAACTGAGACCGAGGCTTCGGGCCTACTCCATGCTGCTCTGGGGATTCAGACCTAAAGATTCAATTTGGTTCACAATGCTGTGCTCTCTTCTATTGTTTGCGTGATTTGTGTTTTTTTTCCTCTTTCTCCTCTGCACATTGGGTGTTGGTCTTTTTTTTTAATTGGGTTCTTTTGGGTTCTACCTTTGTGGCTGCCTGTAAGCAGGCAAATCAAGGTTGTACAATTTATACATTCTTTGATAATAAATGTAATTAAATCTTAAATCAATAGAAATTGTAGTTATACAAATACAAGGAGGAGCTAAAATTGGCACCAGAGGGCAACTTCTTCCAGTTCATCTGTGAAACAGTTTCAAATTCTTCTCTCTAATGCTTCTGCTTTCCTTTTTCAAAGTGGCTGGGGTCCTGTCGGAGTCCATGACCTACAGCTGCATTCAAATTGCAGTTCTTCACGGTGGTGGGTTCCCACTCTCGGAGCTCAACAAGCAGCCTAGCGCTTTCAATATCTCCAGGAGCAGACTGGAAGACATGCACCTCGGGCTGCGGCCCTGGATGACCCAATTCCTTACTGGTGTCACTGACTGAAGCATCGCAGGAGAGTGGAATATTGTGACAAAAGTGTATGCCGCTGTCAAAATAAGCGACTCTGCAGTCTGTAACATCAAAACAGAGAGCTGTCTGTCTCCCTCTGGCTGTGGCAGGAGTGATACCTCTCTCTCCTAATTAGTGAGAGGGAGAGCTTGTGGCATGTCAAAGTGTTGGGATGAGCAGAGTTTTTTGATGGGTTGTAAATCATGGCCTCTTTGAGGGCTTTGCTGTTGCTTGCATGATGGGTGGTGGGGGTCTAATGCTTTTGCTGAAGCAGGTGGGGAGAAACAAAGGTAAGGAGGAGTTGTTTTTAGCCAGAGAGTGGTGAATCTGAGGAATGCTCTGCCACAGAGTGTGCTGGAGGCCAAGACCGCTTAAGCATAAATTGATCGTTTCCTGATTGGTCAGGGCATCAAAGGTTATGGCAAGAAGGCTGGTGTATGGGATTGAGTGGGATCCAGGACCAGCCATGATGGAATGGCAGAGCAGACTTGATGGGCTGAATGGCCTAATTCTGCTCCTATGTCTTATGGTCCAAGTATAACCATCAACTACATTGCTTTGCCGATGTAGGATTTTCCTTTGTTCAGTTGTGGTTAGATGGGACCCTGGATGCATTAGTTTGGCAGGTTTACCTTACAACATGAGGAACATTCTTTAGGTCCCTGTCTTCATATCTACATTACAGGTTGATGCATTACATTTTGTTGCTGAAACAGCCTTAAGCAAACTATCGTTGATTTCTTCCCCACCCCACCCCACCCCACCCACAGCACACTCCCCACTTCAGTATCCTATCACTATCCTACTTGACAATCTCTCGACCAGCTTAGTTGGTCATACACCTACTTACTGAAATGGCCAACACCATTTCAAGCTACTGACTAACCAGCAGATAGAGAAAGTACTACAGCAGTCAGTAATCAGAGGCAAGTCCACATTTTCCATCTGCAATTCAATATCATAAAATGGAATCGGAATGACAGTCAACATCTGAATGGAACAAAGTGCCATTTTCTCAAATACTTTCACTAACCACTTTCCCTTTGTTTCCCACACACCAAAATCTATATATAAACAAAAATAGATAGACAAACATTGTGGAAGAAAAGTAATATTAATAGCAAGAGAGCATTTCTTTACAATTGCATCAAATTGTACATCCTCCCACATGTTTCAGCATTTTGTCTTCCAATCTTTTTGTGGACAGGATTCTCAGTATGATTTCTCTTGGAGAATCTTCTTTGAAGTTTTCATTTTCTATAAAATTTGGAATAAGGAATCTTATCTGGGACACTGTCAACAACGTGTCATTCTAAAAGAAAGAAATTTAATTGTCTGACCATATGGTAAAAGTAAATTTTGTTTGGATTTTTGTGAAGTATAAACAGTGCCCATTTTAAGAGAATGATAGAAACTTCTTAATGGTTCATCCTATTTTCATTATTTCTACTTAAGGATGTTTTAATATGATGGCTCACCTACAGCAAAAGATGACTTAGTTACTTAAAATAATACATATGTACCTGCATAAGTAGTGTACTTCTAGGGAAAATAAAGTGCAAAAGATAGTTATTTCATCAAATCACAAACAAGAGAAAATTTGCAGATGCAGGAAATCCGAAGCAACACAGACAAAATGATGGAGGAACTCATCAGGTCAGGCAGCATCTACGGGAAAAAAAAGAGTACAGTTAGGCCAAGACCTTTCATCATAACTTCTTGCTTTCTAACATAAAAAGTATTCATTATTTTCAATAGCAGTAATCTGGAGGGGCATGCCATGCAAGGGTCCAGTAGCCAATCACCTGTATGACAATGGTTTGCTGTCAATATCTGAGCACCTGTGGCTCGTAGCAAGATGAGAGCCGTGAGGGTAGAGGCTAACTCTTACATTCCATCTGTCCTTCAGAAGTCTCTTCTGACTGAAAAGGTAGTGGAAACATATCTTCAGCCTAACCCCTCCCAGACCTTAACATTACTCAGTCTGAGTTCTTTCAACCACTTTGCAAGTTGAATCAGGCCAATTACTCAACTATATTAAATCAAAATGTATTTTTTAATCCTCAGTTACAAATAGAAAACGAAAACCTGAGTTCTACTCATCCCAATGAGAATAGGGCTTCCATGTGTACTGGTAATCGGCCTTTGCACATCACAACACCTTTCCCTGAAGAAGTAGGCTCTTTACTCTTAAAAGCAACCCCATCCCATCATTTGATCATCTACTGTACACCAAGCATTAGAACTTGGGTATACTATACATTGTGTATTTGATATTTCAGTAAAATTTGAGTGAACTTATGTGTGTGTATACATTTTGATTAAGCAATCTTCTTCCTTTAAATAATTCATTACAGGGTATATGTACAAATATCTGAATTGCATCTGTCATCACGCTACCATGTTATACATGCATGCCTCGTTTGAAGCAAACACGAAGTTAGACCTATATTTTGGACTCCCTTGTCTTTTAAATTAGATTAATGTTTTGAAGTTACAAACATAACCCAGTAGTATGCTTGTATACAATTGCTGGCTTCAATTTCACAGGATTCCAGGTTCTGAGTTTTTGGATTTTCAATTTGTCATGAAGTTTCAAAGTGCATTTATTATCAAAGAATGTATAAATCATACAACCTTGAGATTTGTCTCATGACTCCTTCCTGTGCTTCAAGTAACAGATGCTTAGTCTCACGTCCTTGCAAAGTATAATAACTGCAAAAATTGCTCCACCCTTCCACTGTTCCTGTGTGAATATACTAAAACAGCCAGCAGGGTCTCATTTTTTAATCTGTAAAACAAGCTTTATATTCAAAGATTCTCAAGAATTCAGTTTAAAATTCCATTAGTTTCATCAAATAAAATTCTTATTTGATCCACTTGGAGTAAACTAAATTTTAACTGCATCTTTTCATTTTAATGATTCTGATTCAAACTTGCCATTTTCATTTATCAGTTTCCAACTGTTAAGCAATGGGCTTCTTGTAGAAGGTCTGATTGCATTCTACATGTGTGGCTTCCCTCTTTCATGTTCCTAAGAATTCCCACCTGCACAAGTGACATCACTGAACCACAAGACTGTGATGAAGAAATCTGTCCCTAACTAGACTTGACACATGATCTTACCAGCTCAGACAATGGTAATTTATCACAATGTCGATACAGCTTCCAGCCAGTAGCCAGCTGATCACATATAATGGGAAGGGATTATCGAGGGAATGGAATAAGCGATTCAAGGATGCATTCAGTCTCCTTGAATACATTCAATGACCCCACTAGTCTGGGGATTTCTGTTCCACGACCACTCAAAGAAGAGAAAAAACATTCAAGATGGTTTGGGAATATTAAGCACACAGAAGTTCTGCTAACTGCAGGAGGAGCAAACCATCCCACAAACCACCTCAGACCCCCCCAACTTCCTGCCAGGCACCTCCTACCCTACAAATAGCCTGCTGGGTAGGGGTGAGAGATAGCACTGAACAAATTCACTACCTCTTAAAATTTATAATAAGTATTGAATTGTATTCCCCTAGGGAAAACTTATGTGCTGGAGTTATTTATCTCTTACTTTCTCTGTTTTTCTGTTTCATTTTCTTCAATCACATCCATATCTGCAAATCTTTATTTTCTGTATATAATTTAAATAGCATTTAAATTTCCACCTTGCAACATGAGAATTCCCAAGATGGATTTTTTTGAAGAGCTAATTATTTCTGAGCATTCATGGTTACAAGTCTCCCAGTCTGGAAAAGTGATTAAATCAGAGAAAATCTGTACTAAGACCAGTGCAGCCTTCAGTGGGCAAGGAAGGGGGAAAATTCTCTGATATTGAGGCAAAATCAAAACTGATGTTCCCAGCTGTTTGATATCTTGTCCACTTTTCCTGCAGATTCCCAGTGTGATCCCAATAAAACATTAAGGTCACAAGTTCAGACAAATGAAAAATAACTTATTACTAAAATGAAAATTATATGGGATTCCACTGACATTATCACAACACTTTTTTTTTAGTAAACACAGAGTGGTGAGTGCATGGAACAGCTTGCCAGGGTGGTAGTAGAGGCAGATACATTCGGGGCATTTAAGAAACTCTTGGATAGGCACACGGATATTAGAAAAATGTGTGGTTATGTAGGAGAGAAGGGTTAGATTGATATTGGAATGGGTTAAAGGTCACACAACATTATAAGTCGAAGATCCTGTATGGTGCTGCAAGGTTACGTGTTCTATCAATAAGGATGATTCTGAAGCTGTGCCTTCTAGTCTCAGACTCTCCCACCACAGGAAACATCCTTTCTACATCCATTCTTTCAAGGCCTTTCAGCAGTCAATAGGTTTCAATGAGGTCACCCCTCACTCTTCTGAATTCCAGTGAATACAGGCCCAGAGCCATCAAACGCTCTTCATATGACAAGCCATTCAATCCTAAAATCATTTCTGTGAACCTCCTTTGAACCCTCTCCATTTTCAGCACAACCTTTAAAATTAGAGGCCCAAATCTGTTCACAATACTCCAAGTGAGGCCTCACCAATGCTTTATAAAATCTCAACATTACATCCTTGTTTGTTTATTCTACTGCTAACATTGCATTTGTCTTCTACACCACTGAATCAACCTGAAAATTAACCTTTAAGAAATCCTGCACAAGGACTCCCAGGTCCCTCTGCACCTCAGTTTTTTGTATTTGCTCTCCATTCAGAAAATAGTCAACCCTTTCATTTCTTCTACCAAAGTGCATGACCATACACTTCCTGACACTTCCCTCTACCATTTCCTAATCTGTCAAAGTCCTTCTGTAACATCTCTATTTCCTTAAAACTATCTGCTCCTCACCCCATCTTCATATCGCCTGCAAACTTTGCAACAAAGCCATCAATTCCATCATTTAAGTTATTGACATACAATGCAAAAAGAATCAGACCCAACACAGGCCCCTGTGGAATGCCTCCAGTCATCAGCCATGTGTGGCCCCTTGTCAAAGGTCTTCTGAAAATTCAAGGACACAACATCAACTGATTCTCCTTTGTCTATCCTGCTTGCTAATTCTTCAAAGAATTCCAGTAGATTTGTCAGGCAAGATTTTCCCTTAAGGAAACCATGCTGACTACGACCTACTTTATCAAGTACCCAGAGGTCTCATCCTTAATAATTGAGTCTTCCTAACCACTGAGGTCCGAGTAACTGACCTATAGTCTCCTTTCTTCTGCCTCTCTCCCTTCTTGAAGAGTGGACTGACATTTGCAATTTTCCAGTCTTCAGGAATCATTCCAGAATCTAGTGATTCTTGAAAGATCATTACTAATGCCTCCACAATCTCTTCAGCCACCTCCTTCAGAACTCTAGGGTTTATATCATCTGGTCCAGGTGACTTATCCTCCTACAGACCTTTCAGTTTCCCAAGAACCTTATCTCTAATTATGATAATTACACACATTTCATGGCCCGACACCTGGAACTTCCACTAGTGTCTTCCACAGATAAGGCTGATGCAAAACACTTTCTCAGTTCGTCCACTATTTCGCTGTCCCCCATTACTACCTCTCCAGCATCATTTTCCAGTGGTCCAATATCCACTCTTGTATCTCTTTTACACTTTAAAAACTATTCAACTTCAGATTTTACAGCGTTAAGGATAGATCGGTGTAACTAATTACTGAAGAGGCACCATTCTGACAAAATGTTAAGCATCTCATGAACTCTTATCTTCACAGTGCAAACAGCCTCTCTAGTGATAACCCTCCAGGGTCTTAAGATAGATCCAAGAGTAATAAGTGTGTTGGCTTGGTCTTTTTTATCTGAGAAAGATGTACTTCTTGTAGAGAGAATGCAGAGGGATTCAGTAGATTGGTTCTGGAGAGAGCGGGTTTGCAGTATGAACACAAATTATGTAGACTAGGATTGCATTTTTTAGATTTTAAGAGAATGAAAGGGAATCTCATTGACACTTACAAGATCAACCATGATTTTATTGAATGGCAGAGAAGACTCTAAAGGCCTGTTCCTGCTTTTATATCGTCAGTTCTTTCAACGAGAATTAGCAATGCTTAACACATGGAAAATCCATCTTGCAGTGCCACCTACAGATACAATGAGTATTGCAGATAAATGTTAATGCTCTTACAGGAAAGGTTTTCTCAAAGAACTGAACACAATAGTTTTTTTTTAAAGGTTTTTAAAAGAGCTGTGATGAAGCATAGTTTCAAAATTTAACTAAATTTGAGTTTATACCATCTGTCATTAACCCCTTAATATTAAAGGAAGAATGAGAGGGGACTTGATAGAGGTCTACAAGATTATGAGAGGCATAGATAGGGTGGATAGTCAGTACCTGTTTCCCAGGGCACCAATAGCAAACACCAGAGGGCATATGTACAAAATTAAGGGAGGGAAGTTTAGGGAAGACATCAGGGGTAAGTTTTTTACACAGGGGGTTGTGAGTGCCTGGAATGATTTGCCAGGGATGGTGGTGGAGGCTAAAACATTAGGGGTATTTAAGAGCCTCTTGGACAGGCACATGGATGAAAGAAAAATGGAGGGTTATGGGGTAGTACAACATGGAGGGCTGAAGGGTCTGCACTCCGCTGTAGTGTTCTATGGTTAAAATAAAATGGTGATTAAGATCAATCTTGGCATGACTGAACTCTGACCATTGTTTTGAGGTGACATTTCTGTCTCCATTGGGCGCTGCTTGAACCACTGAATAATTCTGTTTTCTCTTCCCCCCAGATTTCCAGCGTCATTGGCAATGTAATCCTTGCCACATCACATCAACCTTGTTTTTCCCACTTGGCCATTCCATATGAATGCCTATTCCTGTGCTGTACCATGGCATAATGTGTGGCAGTGGCACCCTCTTTACATGTTCTCCCTACAACAGTGTAGATTTCCCCCGTGTTCAGGTTTCCTCCAACATCTCAAAGACATGGGAGTTAATTGCTGCAAATTAGCCCATGATGAGTGGGAAGTAGGAGAAATGGCAGAAATTCAAGTGTGTCAGGGACAGGAGTGACTGTAGTTGCCACTATCAAGCAGGAGGTGCTTGGGAAGCTGGAAGGTTTGAAGGTAGATAAGTCACCTGGATCAGATGGACTATACCCAGGGTTCTGAAAAAGGTGGCTGAAGAGATAGTGGAGTCATTAGCAATGATCTTTCAAGAATCATTCGTTTTGGAATGGTTCTGGAGGACAGGAAAATTGCAAATGTCACTCAACTCTTTATGAAGGAAAGGGGGGGCTAAAGACAGGACAGTATACACCAGTTAGCCTGACTTCAGTGTTTTGCAAGATGTTAAATTCTATTATTAAGGATGTGGTTTCTGAATACTTGGAGGCATATTATAAAATAGGCTTAAGTCAGTATGGTTAATGGTAGAGGTCCATGGCATAAAATAAATGGTTGGAGGCCCCTGGAACAAAGGTATAGACTATTTTCTAAATGGCAAACAAATTCAGAAATTGGCAGTGCAAAAGGTCTTGGGAATTCTAGTGCAGGATTCCCCAAAGCTAACTTGCAAGTTGAGCTGGTAGTAGGGAAGGGAGATGTAATGCTAGCATTCATCTTGAGATGAACTTGAACATAAAAGCAAAGACGTCATGCTGAGGCTTTGTAAGGCATTATGTGACCCCTTATCTACTGAAAGATATGCTGGCATTGGAGAAGTCCAGAGGAAGTTTTCGAGAATGATCCCAGGAGTGAAAAGGTTAACTACCAAGAGTTGATGGCTCTGGGCCTGTACTTACTAGAGATTAGAAGAATGTAGGAAAGTCTCATTAAATCCTATAAAATATTAAAAAGTCTAGATAGAGTGGTGGTGAGGAAGATGTTTCCAATACTGGGAGAGTCTAGGACAAGATGGCACAACCTCAGATGGCACAATCTCTTTGGGACTGAGATGAGGAACAATTTTTCGCTAGAGGGTGGTGAATCTGTTGAATCCATTGCACAGACAGCCGCAGGGGTTGATAGGTTTTTGATTCAAAGGGTGACAAAGGTTATGAGGAGAAGACAGGAGAATGGTGTTGAGAGGGATAATAAATCAGCTATTATCAAATGTCAGAAAGGACTCAGTGGCTGAATGGCCTGATTCTGCTTTGATCAGCAGCCAGTCAGGGAGATGGTAGGCCTGAGAAGACGTAGTTCACTCAGGTTTATCGATTCAGTAGAAAAGGCAGAGACTCACAATTGTTCGGAGCTTTGAGCAGTGGCCAAAGGCCAAACAGTTTCAGGATTGATTGGCAAGAAGAAATTCAAGTAAGGCAGGGGCAAGTGAAGTGGTTATCGTTAGAACAGGGATTTTGTGGCTTTAGATCTTCGAGACTTCAGTCAGAGAAAGCGATAAGCTGTAGGTAGGACAACACACAAACACTTTATTGCTCTTCCTTTTTACCTGCTCAGTTAGGAACAGTTGAGATGCCAGGCAGGGTAGTGGAATGCTCTGTTGTGGGATGTGGGAAGGCAGGGAGACCTCCAGTGTCCTTGACAGCTACAGCTGTGAGAAGTGCATCCAGCTGCAGTTTCTAACTGACCATGCTAAGGAGATGGAGCAGGAAATGGATGAGCTCTAGATAGGACATGTAGAGAGGTAGTTACACTCGAGGTGCAGGACACAGGAAACTGGGTGACAGGAAGAGAAAAGGGGTTAAAAATCTATTGCAGAGTATCCCTACGGTCATTACCCTCAACAACAGGTATATCACTTTGGAGAGGGTGGGGGGATGCTCTAGCAGAGGAATGTCACAGCAGTCAGGTCTCCGGCACAGAGTCAGACTCTGCGTCTCAGAAGGGAAAGGGGAAGAAGAGGCACGCTGTGATAATAAGAGATTCAGGGAAACAGAAAGAAGTTTCAGTGGATGAAAACAAGATTCCCAAATAGTATTGTGCCTCCCAGGTGCCAGGATCTGGGACATCACGGATCGAGTCCTCGGCATTCTTATGTAGGAGGGGGAAAAGCCAAAGTTTGTGGTCCATGTAGGTACCAATGACATAGGTAGTAAGAGTGATGAAGTTCTGCAAAGTGAGTTCAGGGAGTTAAGTGCTAAGTTAAAGGATAGGACCTCCAACATTGTGTTCTCAGGATTGCCACCCATACCACGTGCTAGTGAGGCCAAAAATAGGAAGATTATACAGTTTAATACATGGCTAAGGAGTTGGTGGAGGACAGAGGGCGAAAGAGTTTTGAATCATTAGGCTCTCTTCCAGGGAAGGTGGGAGTTGTACAGAAGAAAAGGATTGCATCTGAACTGAGGGGGGACTAATATCCTAGTGGGAAGGTTTGCTAGTGCTGTGGGGGTGGGATGGGGGGGTTAAAGTAGTTACAGGGTGATGGGAAACAGAGTGCCAGAACAGTTAGTGGTGAGGTTGTGGAGACCTCAGGCAAAGTCAGGAACCAAAAGGTTCACCATGGTGTACCAAATATCCTGAATTGCATACATTTCAAAGCAAGAAGTCTGATAGGAAAAGCAGATAAGCTCAGGCCATGGATCAAAACCTGGTATTATGATATTGCCTGCGTCTCAATATCACCAAGACCAAGGAGATGGTGGTGGACTTTAGGAGGTCTAGGCCTCATATGGAGCCAGTGATCATTAATGGAGAACGTGTGGAGCAGGTTAAGACCTACAAGTATCTGGGAGTACAGTTAGACGAGAAGCTTGACTGGACTGCCAACACAGATGCCTTGTGCAGGAAGGCACAGAGTCGAATGTACTTCCTAAGAAGGTTGGCGTCATTCAATGTCTGCAGTGAGATGCTGAAGATGTTCTATAGGTCAGTTGTGGAGAGCGCCCTCTTCTTTGTGGTGGCGTGTTGGGGAGGAAGCATTAAGAAGAGGGACGCCTCACGTCTTAATAAGCTGGTAAGGAAGGCGGGCTCTGTCGTGGGCAAAGGACTGGAGAGTTTAACATCGGTAGCTGAGCGAAGGGCGCTGAGTAGGCTACGGTCAATTATGGAAAACTCTGAACATCCTCTACATAGCACCATCCAGAGACAGAGAAGCAGTTTCAGTGACAGGTTACTATCAATGCAATGCTCCTCAGACAGGATGAAGAGGTCAATACTCCCCAATGCCATTAGGCTTTACAATTCTACCTCCAGGACTTAAGAACTTTTTAAAAGCTATTATTAATGCTTTTTGAGACAGTGATTTAGATGCATATCATATTTTTTACTGAGTTAAGTATTGTATGTAATTAGTTTTGCTACAGCAAGTGTATGGGACATTGGAAAAAAAAAGTTGAATTTCCCCATGGGGATGAATAAAGTATCTATCTATCTATCTATCTATCATCAGTGAGACTTGGTTAGGAACGGCAGCTCAGTATTCCGGGGTTCCATTATTTTAGACGTGACAGAGTGGGAGGGATTAAAGGAGGAGGCATGAGGCACTAGTGAGGTATTATGGGTAGAACTGTGAAATAAGAAAGATATGACCACACTAATTAGTCTATATTACAGACCACCCAGTAATCCAAGGGATGAAGAGAATCAAATTTGCAGCAAGACTGTTGCAAGAAACATAAGCATGTTATAGCAGGTGATTTTAAGTTTCCATATATTCACTGGTGTAACCCTCAGGTTCGGCCAGCAGTGTTAGTCTAGGGAAGAAAGTCTCTGCCCCACCAAACATGTGAAATCTGAGGTGTAAACCGTCTTGTTTGTGTGGCTGCTGCATGATGTGTTCCTGTTACAAATCAGGACCATGAAATAACAGACAGTACACCATATGCAATTAAACAATTTAGCTTTATAGGGTGAATAAAGAAAAACAGAACGAAAAGGGCCCATTTTAATGAAACAGTCTAACGTGCACATTGGAGCTCACAGTTTCCTGTCTGTTAGTCCTCCATCAATTTCTCCTGGACATCGTCAACTCCTGGCCCCATTCCAAGCCCACTCTGTTCTGCAGTCTATGACTTCTCCGTTCTGGCATCTTCTGCCAAACAAAAAAACTAGAACAACTCGCTCTCAGGCCCACAACAGGGGAAAAAACACTCCCTTCATTGGACAGTGCACATTCCAAAGCCCCTGCTATCTCTAGTCATAAACCAAACACTGCTGCTACAGAACAACCATTCCATTAGCAGTGAAACCTTTCCCAGGGTGTTACACTGGGTCTCCTGTACTGTAAAAGGGCTAGATGGGATTAGTGTTTGTCATGTGTGTTCAGGAAAATTTCCTTCATCAGAACATAGAAGTCCCAATAAGTGAGTGTACAATACTTGATCTGCTATTAGGGAAGGAGACATGGCAGGTGACACAAGTTTGTGTAGGGGAATACTTTGCATCTAGTGATCACAGTGTCATTAGTTTCAAAGTAAATATGCATAAAGATAGGTCTGGCCTGTGGGTCAGTTTTGATGGCATCAGAAAGTGTGGATTGGAACAAGTTGTTCTCTGGCAAATATGTGCTTGAAAGTGGGAGACCTTAAAAAATGAGGGTACAAAGCTTGTATGTGCCTGTCAGAATAAAGAGGTAAAGACAACAGGTGTAGGGAACCTTGGTTTTCAAGAGATATTGAGGCCCCGGTTATGAAAAAAGGAGGTACATTACAAGTGTAGGCAGGTAGGAAAGAATGAGGTGCTCATGGAGTACAAGAAATGCAAGAGAACACTTAAGAAAGAAATCAGGAAGGCTAAAAGAAGGCATAGGGTTGCCCAAGCAAAAAGGGGAAGAAGAATCTTAAGGGACTCTACATACATGTTAAGAGCAAAAGGAGAGCAAGGGACAAAATTGGTCCTCAGAAAAATCAGAATGGCAACCCATGTTCGGAGCCAAAAGAGATGGGGAAGATCTTAAATGAATTTTTGTTTGCATCTGTATTTACTCAGGATATGTACACAGTCTACAGATGTGAGACAAAGCAGCATCAACTTCACTGACCCTACAGAGAAGGAGATGTTTGCTGTCCTGAGGCAAATTAGGATGGATAAATCCCCAGATCCTGATAAGATATTCACTTGGATCCTGCAGGAGTAAATTCAAAAATTGCTGGGACCCTAGCAAGGATGTTTTAAATCACCCTTAGTGACAGGTGAGGTACTGGAGGATTGGAGGATAGCCGATGTTGTTCCGCTGTTCAAGAAAGATTCTAAAAATAAACCAGGAAACTACAGTGCTGATAAAAAGTATTCAACCCACCCCGACACTCCCCGGAAGTTTTCATGGTTTATTGTTTTACAACATTGAATCAAAATGGATTTAATTTGGCTTTTTTGACACTGATCAACAGAAAAGATTCTTTTGTGTCAAAGTGAAAATAAATTTCTACAAATTGATCTAAATTTATTACAATTACTAAACACAAATAATTGATTGCACAATTAGTCACCCCCTTCAGATCAGCATTTAGTAGATGCACCTTTTGCAGTAAATACAGCCTCAAGTCTGTGTGGATAGGTCTCTATCAGCTTTGCACATCTGAACAATGCAATTTTGCACTATTCTTCATACAAAACTGCTCAAGCTCAATCAGATTGCACAGGGATCGTGAGTGAACAGCCCTTTTCAAGTCCAGCCACAAATTCTCAATTCGTTTGAGGTCTGGAATCTGACTTGGCTACTCCAGGACATTACCTGTGTTGTTTTTAAGCCATTCCAGTGTAGCTTTGTCTTTATGCTTGGCGTCATTGTCTTGCTGGAAAACAAATCTTCTCCAAGTCTCAGTTCTCATGCAGACTGCATCAGGTCTTCCTCCAGGATTCCCCTGTATTTTACTGCATTCATTTTACCCTCCACCTTCACAAACCTTCCAGGGTCTGCTGCAGTGAAACATCCCCACAGCATGATGCAGCCATCACCATGCTTCACAGTAGGGATGGTGTGATTTTGATGTGCAGTGCTTGACTTACATCAAACACAACATCTAGTCTGATGGTCAAAAAGCTCAATTTTGGTTTCATCAGACCACAGAACCTTCTTCCAGTTGACTTCAGAGTCTCCCACACGCCTTCCAGCAATCTCTAACCTAGATTTCATGAGAGTTTTTTTTTCAACAGTGGCTTTCTCTTTGACACTCTCCTATAAAGCTGCAACTGGTGAAGCACCCGGGCAACAGTTGCTGTAGGAGTAGTCTCTCCCATCTCAGGCACAGAAGTTTGCAACTCCTCCAAAGTTGTCATAGATCTCTTAGTGGGCTCCCTCACTAGTTCCCTTCTTGAATGGTTACTCAGTTTTTGAGGACAGCCTGCTCTAGGCAGATTTATAGCTGTGCCATATTCTTTCCATTTCTTGATAATTGACTTAACTGTACTCCAGGGATATTCAGTGACTTGGAAATTTTCTTGTATCCATCTCCTGACTTGTGGTGTTTGCCAGGATACTGACTCACCAGCAGATGGACCTGCCAGCTGCAGGTGTATTTTTACTACACTTAGTTGAAACACCTTGACTGCACACAGGTGATCTCCACTTAACTAATTATGTAACTTCTAAAACCAATCGGCTGCGCCAGTGTTGACTTGGTGTGTCATATTAAAGGGGGTGAATACTTATGCAATCAATTATTCTGTGTTTCATATTTGTAATTTATTTAGATCAATTTGTAGAGATCTGTTTTCACTTTGACACAAGAGTCTTTTTTCAGTTGGTCAGTGTCAAAAAAAAACGATGAACTGTGATTCAATGTTGTAAAAAAAAAACATAAAAACACCCAATGGGGGATGAATACCTTTTATAGGCATTGTATAGGCTGTTGAGCCTGTCATCAATAGTTATTGGAAGGTATTGGAAGGTTATTGGAAGACATCAATAGTTATTGGAAGGTATTCTGAGGAATTGGATATATAAGTATTTGGATAGACATGGACTGATTAAGGATAGTTAGCATGGCTTCATGTCTGGTAGTCATGTCTACCCAATCTTATCGTTTTTCAAGGAAGGTTCCAGTAAAGTTAATGAAGGCAAGGCAGTGGATGTTGTCTTCATGGACTTGAGTAAGCCATTTAGCAAAGTCCTGCATGGCAGGTTGTTCAAGAGATTTCAGTCACTCACCATTCAAGATGAGGTAATAAATTGGGTTAGACATTGGCTTTGTGGGAGAAACCAGGGAGTGACAGCAGATGGTTGCCTCCCTGACTGCGGGCCTGTGATTATTGGTGTGGTTTGTTATCTCATCTATATCAATGATCTGGTTAACTGGATCAGCAAATTTACAGATGACACCAAGATTGGGAGTGTAATGGACAAAGAGGAAGGGTATCGTGTCTTTCAGTGATCTAGACCAGCTGGAAAAATTGGGCTGAAGGTCTTACACCGTAAATGGTAGGGCACTGAGGAGTGCAGTAGAACAAAGGGGTCTGGGAATACAGATCCATAATTTGTTGAAAGTGGAAACACGGGTAGATAGGATCATTAAGAAAGCTTTTGGCACATTGACTTTCATAAATCAAAGTACTTGAGTACAGGAAATGAGATGTCATGTTGAAGTTGTACAAGACATTGATAAGGCCTAATTTAGAGTACTGTGTGCAGTTTTTCTCACCTACTTACAGGAAAGATGTAAATAAGGTTGAAAGAGTACAGAGAAAATTTACAAGGCTGTTGCTGGCTCTAGAGGATCTGAGTTATAAGGAAAGGTTGAATTGGTTAGGACTATATTCAGTGGAATGTAGAAGAATGAGAGGAGATTTGAAAGAGGTATAGAAAATTATGTGGGCTATTAATAGGGTAAATGCAATCAGGCTTTTTCCACTGAGGTTTGGTGAGACTCCATGTTGCAGGTCATAGGTTAAGGGTGCAAGGTGAAAAGCTTAAGGGGAACATAAGGGGAAACCTCTTCACTCAGAGGATTGTGAGAGTGAGGAACAAGCTGCCAGCACAAGTGGTGAAGGCAAGCTTTATTTCAATGTTTAAGAGAGTTTGGATAGGTATGTGGATAGCAGAGTTATGGTCCTGGTGCAGATGGATGGAAGAGGCAATTTAAATGGCTCAGCACAGACTGGATGAAGCAAATGGCCTGTTTCTGTGCTGTACTTTTCTATTAATCTATGACTCTATATATTATGATCAAAATAGTGTGAAGGTGATGGGGAAAAAAGAGAGAATAGATCACAGGGAAATAGTTAAGGAATGGGATTAATGGGATTGCCCTGAGACCTGAAGTAAATTAAATGGACTAAATAACTCTTTTATTTCCTTTGAAATGACCTCAGATCTTCACGACAAGCCATCAATGAATGTCATACATCAAACTCATGTCTCAGCACAGAACATTGCTTTACAGTCATTCTACCTCTTTTAAAAAATTGCTAAGACAGTAGAAGATACGTTTCTGGATAGAGAAGATGTTAAAAATTGTTGGAGACACGGCATGACAGTTGTCATCAATGCAGAAAGAAAACAAGCTTTAGGTCTGCACCCTTCCTTGGAATGGAACAATGATTAATACAAGTTTACAGAGCACTTCCTGAAACATCATTAAATAGTTGAACAGTGAAACCTGACCAAGTACGATTAATATTTAGGGGACTTCAAAAATACTTGAACAACATAAGGAATAACTTCAAAGAAGGGCCAACTTAGCAGAACTTGTATTCAACTTGAAGGCAGAGTACAAGATTAATGGCAAGATTATTAGCAGTGTGGAGGGGTCCAGGTCCATAGATCCCTCAAAGTTGCTGCTCAAGTTGATAGCATGGTTTAGAAGGTATTTGATATTGCTGGTCTTCATTAGTCGGGGAACTGAGTTCAAAAGTCATGAGGTAGTGTTGCTGGTCTTAAAACTATGGTTAGACTACACTTGGAGTATTGTGTTCAGTTCTGGCCACCTCACTACAGGAAGAATGTGGAAGCAGTAGAGGGTGAAGAGATCTACCTGAATTGGAGACCAAGTTTTATGAGGAAAGATTGTGGGAGCTAATGCTTTTCTCTTTGGAGCGAAGAAGGATAAGATGCGATGGGATAGAGGTGTATCGGGGTGGCATGATAGCATAGCAGTTAGTGCAATCACTCTACAACGCCTGTGATCCCCTATTCAGAATTTGATTTCTGCAACTGTCTGCAAGGCGTTTGTATATTCTCCCAAAGACCACCTGGTATTCCTCCAGGTGCTCCGGTTTCCTCCCACAAAGACAGTGAGGATTAGTAAATTGTAGATATGCTATGTTAGCACCCCAGCACAATCCTTGCCAATTTGATACATGTGACAAATAAAGCTAATCTTTTTCTTTAAGTAAGATTACAAGAGGCATAAATAGAGTAGTCAGCCAGAAACCTTTTCCCAGACTAGCAATGGCTAATAGCAGTGGAGATCCTTTCATAGTCAAACAAGGAAAAAATCCGCAGATGCTGAAAATCCAAAGCAACACACACAAAATGCTGGAGGAACTCAGCAGGCCAGGCAGCATCTATGGAAAAGAGTACAGTCAACGTTTCAGGCCAAGATCTTTCTTCAGGACTAGGTGATTTCATCCTTTTAAGGTGACTGGAGGAAAGTATAGGCAGCATGTCAGTCGTTAAGTGGCCAGAATATGTTGCCACGGGTGGTGGCAGAGGCAGATGCATTAGGGGTTTTTAAGAGACTCTTGGATAGGTACGTGGATGAAAGAACAATGGAAGGCTGTGGTCTATGTAGGAGGGAAGGATTACATTGATTGTTGAACAGTTTATAAGGTCAGCACAACATTGTGGGCACTGGGCTCATTCTATATTGTACTGTTCTATGTTCTATTTTTTCCATTATATATCTGAATTTTATACACTTTTTCCTTTCACTCTAGGATTTTAATTATGTATGGGGTACAAGAGACCACAGGTACTTGATGAACTCAGCGGGTCATGCAACATCTATGGAAGCAAAGAAACTGACAACATTTCAGGTCAAAATTATCAATTTTAATTACCGGTAAGTGTTATCAACAGATATTTGAGCTTTGATCATTGTATTCACAGTGGTTATTAATACACAACACCTTTGTAAACAAAGAGAAGGTAATATTATTTTCAAAAGGATCATCTAGCTATCCAAAGAAAACCTAATTCATTTTTGGCCTTAAATAATTCTGTAGACTTTTTTTTTAATCTCCCAAACATTCTTAGGTTATTTTAATTCTCATTTCCTCCCTCCCTAAGAAAAACAACAGAGGAGCATCAGAGAAAAGGGGGAAAAAATCTTTTACTTTATATTTCCAATTGTCCAAATGATAATACTGGTGAATTATCAATGCAAATCAATCTTTCTCAATTAACTTACAACACAAAAATAGCACAAAGAAAATGCTACTATGGGTGAGCTTTGTGAATCTTGGATCCAGTCTCCATTTTCTTGAATGCAGATGATATTTCCATTCATGGTGTCTCATGCCATTCATATTTTCTGAAAATGTCAGAAAGTTTAACATCATCCAGTCAAATACTTACATATCAATAATTTATTACCTTCTCAAATAGTCCTAAAAATCAATGACTAGCCATTCAACCCTAGGGAGCATATTTCAAACAGAACCACACTCAAAATACATACTCATTTTCTGCGGGCAGCATTAGAGGATGGTAATCACGGGTGAAACCTGGAACAACGTCCCCTTCTATAATCAGAGTTAATGAGGTCAACTAATAGTCTTATCATTGTCCTAGCCAAGGTTAACAGTAGGGGAGCAGAGCATACTTAAACTTCCACTTATCCTATCCTAAATAGTTAAACCTGATATACCTTAATATTTAAGAGTAATTTTAATATTGCCTGCTTAATTTGCTAGATATCTTCCATTTACAATCAACTTTAAAAATTAATTCCATGACTTTGATAGTTTGTCTTGCAACGATGATAGATTTGTTTGAAAATTCAATTTAAGATCATTGCAGTCAATGGTACATTAAATTTGGTTAACTATAAGGGCCAAGATACTTAATTATACTTAAGAACATCTGCTAAAATAGTGCTGTGAAAAGCAACTATACTGGTTGTTTCAATGCCTGTGGGGGATGATTTGTATGTTCTAAGTATATTTATTATCAAATTTATTATCTGTGCAATTCTTTATGAGTAAACACAGCATGATCTGTGCTTTCCAACCAACTGGCTTCACCTAACATCTTCCAGCTGCCCTCTTCCCCTCCACCCACTATTTTTTTATTCTGCCATCTCCCCCTTTCCTTCTCAGTCCTGAAGAAGGGTCTCGGCCCAAAACATCAACTTATAATCTCCCAAGGTCCACTTAGCTCTCCTACCAGCTTCGTCCTTCTCTGCCCTTGACCTTTCCAACCCACCTGGCTTCACCCATCACCTATTTCGTTTCTCAGCCCGAAACAGCGACTGTTCATTCTTTTCCATGGATGCTGCTGTCCTGCTGAGTTCCTCCAGAATTTTGCGTCTGTTGCTTTGGATTTCCAGCATCTGCAGACATAGCCAGGTTTATGATTTGTGATCTTTTTGGGGTTTGAAGGCCTCAAAAAGGAATTCATGAACCAACCTGTTCTACTGCATTTCCCTTCTTAGGTAAAGTTCTCACCTGGTACCACTGCTAGGAGGAGTGGCTGTAAGGAGATGCAGGATGGGCACAGCCCCGCTCCTTCAACTCCTCACTGGAGATCATCATGGCAAAGGCGAACAGAGGATTTGTGGCCTCAATGTCTTCGTTCCTTGACCCACCAACACAGAGGTTTGGTTCACTTTTACATTTGAGTTGAACATCAGGTTACCACAAGAAGGAAGTATTTTTAGTCAGTGTGTAGTGAATTGTCTGCGGAGTAACCTATACACCAACCTTTTTTAATATTTACAGGATTTTAATTCCTAAGGACTGCTTCCAAAGTTTAAGAAATTTCATTTTGAATCAAAAGCTAAATTTTGCCAATAATGCTAAAGTATGCATGGAAATACAGAATTAAGTTTGTTAAGTTAACTGGAATCTGCAGAAAGTACTTACATAAGACCATAAGACATAGGAGCAGAATTAGGCCATTCAGCCCATCGAGCCTGCTCCATCATGGCTGATCCCGGATCCCACTCAACCCCATATACCTGCCTTCTTGCCATATCATTTGATGCCCTGACCGGTCAGGAAACGATCAACCTCCATCTTAAATATATGCACAGTTTTGGCCTCCACCACACCATTTACTCTGTGACTTTGTGCAGGTTGTCAGGGAGTATTCTGGAGTTAAGTGAATATAGCAGCTAGTAATTCAAACAAGAACCAGGCTTCAATTCTTATTAAAAATGTAGATAAATTCAGGAAGTTTGCAATTAACCTTCAGAGTTTTTTTGGTGATTGCAAGCAGAAAATTGAAGTTAAAAACACAGGCTGTTCCACAGATTGAAAGTTTGCATATGCATGAGCCAAATGTTAAGACAATGGGGTTGTGTTAATTGGCTTGCATTGAACAAGGCAACATGGTTAAGTTATTTGCACCATTGTCACTTAAGTGCAAGCTGGCAGACCAGACGAATGTTGTCACTTAACATACCAAATATGGTCACAGGTATAGGCAATCAGTAGTTTTTGTGTATTTACCATATTCATGTACTCTGAGATGACATTAATTTTGGGTGTCAGGCTCTCGGTTGACAAAAGGTTTTAGAATATCTGTGTTACTTAGTTTCTTCCAAAGGCATTCAGACCTTCTGAAGTGTCTTATCAATTACAAAGTGCTTCCAATATGTACCTCAAAGGAACTATTCGTCAACCCAAAGGATTGAAGTGAACAATGTCATTGTAGCTACTGAAAATCACCAACTGTTACTTTTATCTTAAGTGTATAAAAATGTGATGTACCTTTGGGTTTGTGAGCCTTTACTCGGAGTGTCTCCAGAATGATGCCTGCTTGTGGTGCTGAATGAAGACTTCAATATCACCAGCTTCAGTGTCCCTCCACTTACTTTGATCACAGTCACAGCACAGGGAAACCCAGCAGCCCCACTGCCACCGTCAGTTTACTTTGCCTTTCCCCAACTCCCTCAGTACCCGTGCCACATCCTATCACTCTCCACTTGAATTCCTACTGCATAATCATTTTTTCCTGTTGGTATAACACCACTGCCCTAACCATACCATCAACAGGCTCCATCCAACACACTGCCAAGCTCCTGCTCTTGTCAGCCCAATGCTGGCCCTCTGCCCCATCACTCCTTCCATGGTCTGTATCCTGCTCCACCATCCACGCTGATGGTCCTCTGTCCATTTCTATTGTTACCAGCTTCCTACCCCCAATACTGGTTCCCTGTTCCCTCCAGAAAACAACCAGAGAGATATCTGTGGTCTTGGGCCATCAGATCAATTGTTTTGTAGCTCAGGACCATCGCAAACAAAGTGGGCCAAGATATCCTCTACATGGTTGAATTCTGGACAACTGTAGACTTGTTAAATCAGTGCTTTCTGTCGTCACTAAGCTCAAAACCACATCACTACAAAAGGCCAAAGACCAGGTAAGATGCCCAGAAATTATGAGTCAATGTGAAAAGAATGATGTAGAAGAAAGGTGATTCCTGCTGAAGTGTTCTCCGGCAACAACAGAAGAATGGCAAAACTATATTTTTATTAGGGAAGTTAAAAAGACTTTTAAAATAATCTATGATTAATATATGTCAAATTATGCAATGAAATGCAGATTCATGGTGGGTTTTAATTGCACTGTCAACCATGAGCAGGCCAGATAAAGCTGCAGCATTGACAGTAGTCCTGTGCAGTTTGAAAATTAAAAACTGAGTTAACAGCCAGATGTCAGTGTGTACAATCTGATGCCCTGGTGTAGGCCTTGTCATCAAGTCCACTGGTCTCTCTGGGTCATGCTGGCATACAAGCAACAACTTTACTCACAGGGCCATTGATCCTTATTAAGAAGGTTAGCTCATGTTAATTTTTTGTGTAGTTCTGCTCATTTCATTGTCCGTGATTTTAATTCAAATGATTTATTCTATTTTAACTATTATTTTGTATTTATTATTTTTGAGGATGTAGCTAGAAGTGTGGATAAGAGAAACAGAGGATGTGGTGTATCTCGATTTTCAGGTCTATGATAAAGCTAGAAATTAAAGTGCAACATTAAAGCACATGGGATTGGAAGAAGTTAGGTGAAGGGCCTCTGGTTTGTCGTATGAGGCCTGGTTGCCACCCACAGTGTCTTCTACCTATGAAAGGATGGTGGTGTAGAGGTTTTCAGCATAAAGGATCCCAATGGCTATGGCAGGTTCAAAGGGATCACATGTGGAACAAAGATGAAGCGCCAACTGGGTCCAGTAGAATCCAGCCCATTATTTTACAAAGATCTCAAGGAAACCATCTTGCTTGTAATAGTTGGTGGTCTAATGAAAATAGCTTTACCTTAATAGCTTCAAAAAATATGCTTTTAAGTTTTCATATTTTTAAATCCCCTTGTCCATATTTTTGTCAACTCCAGTCACTGCTTCAGAACTCTCTTACTGGTTTTTTTAAAATTTCCTTATCACAACACTCAAGGAGGCCATTTGTTCCCCAGGCCCCTACTTCCTTCCAGGGAAGCAATCCCATCAGTCTCTTTCCTTGTATCCTTCTTGTTCTGCAGCTCTCTCACAGGCCCATCAACTCCCATTTGATTCTTTTCCTACACAAAGGGATAATTTATAGTATACAATTAACATTCCAGTACATGTTTGGATGGAAAAGGGAGATAAACCCAAGGCCAGGATCAAACGTGGGTCCCTGCAGCTGTAAATTAGCAGAATTGACTGCTGCACCATGCTTCCCCAATCTACTCCCCCTTGGGAATGAAATTGATTTGCTTCCATTCTTGTTTAATGGATCCTGAGCTGGCTTGCAAGACTGAGAGAGAGCCTCTTGAGGATAGTGGAGGCCACAGGGATCGGGGTCAATGGTGCAGGGTGCAGCAGTGGAGGGAAACCCTAGTCTGGGGCCAAGCAAGTTAGTCCAGTAGCCCACAGATCAGTTGGGGTGAGTGTGTAGTTGGTCGAAGAGCGAGCACTCCCACCAGCAGCTTTCCCCACACCCAACCCCCACTGCAGCCGTAAACAGTTCTACAGCCTCTCTAGAAGGAATCCACAGTCAACATTTTGGGGTTGTGACTCCAGCACTTTGCATGTGTTCCTCAATATTTCCAGCATCTGCAGAATCTCTTGCGTTTATGATTCCCCGGTCCACACTGCTCCCCTATTCTTGCTTCAGAAAAGTATGCATAACAACAGACCATACAGGTGCTGCCTTACATCACAACACCTCTCTGGCTTCAGTTTCACACACACACATAAATCCTGAAATGTGCAGACCAATGAGAATTATAGGTTCTCAAAACCCGTGCCAACAAACTAGCGGGAGCATTCAAGGACGTTTTCAACCTCTCACTACTATGGGTGGAAGTTCCCACTTGTTTTAAAAAGGCAACAATTATACCAGTGCCTAAGAAGAATAATGTGAGCTGCCTTAATGACTATCGCCTGGTAGCACTCAAATCTACAGTGATGAAATCCTTTGAGAGGTTGGTCATGACCAGACTGAACTCCTGCCTCAGCAAGGACCTGGACCCATTGCAATTTGCCTATCGCCACAATAGGTCAACAGCAGACACAATCTCAATGGCTCTTCACACGGCTTTAGACCACCTGGACAACACAAACACCTATGTCAGGATGCTGTTCATCGACTATAGCTCAGCATTTAATACCATCGTTCCCACAATCCCGATTGAGAAGTTGCAGAACCTGGGCCTCTGTACCTCCCTCTGCAATTGGATCCTCAACTTCCTAACCGGAAGACCACAAACTGTGCGGATTGGCAATAACATATCCTCCTCACTGATGATCAACACTGGCGCACCTTACGGATGTGTACTTAGCCCACTGCTCTACTCTCTATATACACACAACTGTGTGGCTAGGCATAGCTCAAATACCATCTATAAATCTGCTGATGATACAGTCATTGTTGGTAGAATCTCAGGTGGTGACGAGAGGGCGTACAGGAGTGAGATATGCCAACTAGTGGAGTGGTACCGCAGCAACAACCTGGCACTCAACGTTAGTAAGACGAAAGAGCTAATTGTGGACTTCAGGAAGGGTAAGACAAAGGAACACATACCAATCCTCATAGAGGGATCAGAAGTGAAGAGAGTGAGCAGTTTCAAGTTCCTGGGTGTCAAGATCTCTGAGGATCTAACCTGGTCCCAACATATTGATGTAGTTATAAATAAGGCAAGACAGTGGCTATACTTCATTAGGAGTTTAAAGGGATTTGGCATGTCAACAAATACACTCAAAAACTTCTATAGATATACCGTGAAGAGCATTCTGACAGGCTGGTATGGGAGGGGGGGGCACTGCACCCGACTGAAAGAAGCTGCAGGGGGTTGTAAATCTGGTTAGCTCCATCTTGGGTACTAGCCTACAAAGTACCCAGGATATTTTCAGGGAGAAGTGTCTCAGAAAGGCAGCGTCCATTATTAAGGACCTCCAGCACCCAGGGCATGCCCTTTTCTCACTGTTACCATCAGGTAGGAGATACAGAAGCCTGAATGCACACACTCAGCGATGCAGGAACAGCTTCTTCCCCTCTGCCATCTGATTCCTAAATGGACATTGAACCCTTGGACACTACCTCACTTTTTTTAATATACAGTATTTCTGTTTTTGCACATTTTTAAATCTATTCTATATACATATACTGTAATTGATTTACTTATTTATTATTATTATTTTATTTATTTTTTTCTTTTTCTCTTCTATATTATGTATTGCATTGAACCGCTGCTGCTAAGTTAACAAATTTCACGTCACATGCCGGTGATAATAACCTGATTCTGAGATTCCAAAAGATAAATAAAAATTTCAAAATTCTAACAATCATTATGTTTTGCCAGGAATGTCAGTAAAGAATGCACAGAACCATATACCAATTCAGTTGTGTACAATATTCAACTTTTTAGTTCATTATAATCCACAAAAGCTTAGAAAATATACCTACAACCATCCTTGCCTAATACACCCCCCACCCCACAAAAAAGGCTTCCTTTTGGGGGCTCATTAAGGAAGAAGCCAGCAACTGGTGCAATCATTAAGAACTTGTGTTGTTGATTAATTTGATATATTTTTATCCAGGGATACATCAATTTTTACACTGTCAGGGCCTTGAGGGAACTGCGGACATGATGGGTGCCATGGTAGCACTACTACAGCCCGGGGTATTGGGGTTCACAGTTCAATTCCAGCGTCCTCTGTCAGAAAGTTTGTATGTTCTTCCAGCGTGCATGTGGGTTTCCTCTGGGTGCTCCAGTTTCCTCCCACAGTCCAAAGACCCATCAGTTAGTATATTAACTGGTCATTGTAAATTGTCCTGCGATTATGCTAGGGTTAAGTTGGTAAGTTGCTTAAGTTCCCTTAAGAAAATCTTGCATCAACTACTTTAGGTCCCCTATTTAGAGCCACTTCACATGTTTCACCTACACATGAATTTCAGACTTTTCCTCGAAAAGTCATGACTTATCAGAAAGTGTGATCTGATAGAACAATGGCAAGTGAAAGCGCAAACTTTTTTGCAGGGATAGGATGCTAAGAAAAGAGGACTTGGGTTTAAGAGGAGGGAGTTTAAAAGGGACATCAAGGGCAACCTATTCACACAAAGGGCAGGGTGTGTTTGGAATGAGGTGCAGAAATAAGATTTAAGGTTGCTGATGTGTCCACCATGCATTAGGGTTTGGGTTAAAGTATGGCAGGCATATTAACAACATTTAAAAGCCATCTAGATAAGTACATGGATAGGAGAGGATTAGAGGGCTATGGCACATGGATAAATTGGTCTAGCTCTGTATAGTCTGCATGCATGAGTAGGCGAAAGGCCTGTTTGCATGCTGTATGACTCTAAGAGCTGGAATTGAATCAATAGCCATTGTCTATGCCACTTCCTTTCACTTTCCACTGCCCCAAATTGCACATAAAAATTAACTATATAAATGTTTATAGCATACTAAGTTCCCAGAGAACTTCAGATTCAATAAATTAATCTCTTTAGAATTCAATAGTCATTAAAGAAATATTTTTTACAACTGATTAAAAAGGAAGATGATCTGAAGTGCTGACGGATATTTATTTTATTAGAAATTACATTTGGTACCATAGGTTTATCGGAAATTGAATGTGAGAGTGTTAACAGATTTGATTGTCCATAAATTGACCTCAATTGAATACTGCAGGAGCAATTACGGGTTGCTGTCATCAGAAAATCAGTAACTCAGAAACATTATTCTTGTTTATTTCACTTCTATTCATTGTTCCATTAAATAGCCACAACATAAGAGTGTGCACAGTGAATTCAGTTATACAAGACATTGGTGAGGCCTCACTTAGAATATTATGTAGAGTTATTCATTACAGGAAAGATCTTATTAAACTAGAAGGAGTTCAAAACATGTTTACCAGGTTGTTGCCTGGACTTGGGGGCCTGTGTAACAAGAAGAGGTTACATAGAATAGGATTTTATTCCCTGGAATTTAGGACACTGAGCAGTGACCTGACAGAGCATGCAAGATCATGAGGGGCATAGAAAATGTAAAAACACGGTCTTTTTGCCAGGGAGAGGCAGCTAAAACAAGAGGGCTTAAGATCAAAAGCAAGAGATTTAAATGGGACGTCAGGGAGCAGCTTCTTCATGCAAAGGGTGGTGCGTATTTTAGAATGTGACACCAGAAACAGTGGTTGAGGCAGGCACATTAGCAACATTTAGATATATACATGGATGGGATTAAATCGGAAACAATACATTAATATATATTTTTTAATTGTAATTTATAGTTTTTTGTGTTGCACTGTACTGCTGCCACAAAACAACAAATACACCAGTGATTTTAAAGCTAATTCTGATGAAAAAGGTTTAAAGGGCTCAGGGAAAGTGCATGCAGATGGGATTAGCTCACTGAGCCATTCACTATGGGTGAGTTGGGCTGAAGAGCCTGCTTCCATACTGTAAAGTAATTGGTAAAATGAATTATTATTATTATACCAAGGTACTGTGAAAACCCTGTTCATACAGATCAATTCATTTCAACAGTGCAGTGAGGTAGTCTAAGGTAAAATAATAAAAGTGCAGAACAAGGTGTTACAGTAAAGGGGAAGTGCATTGTAGGTAGTTCTGGTTGCAGGTTAATCTCCTACTGCAAATGGCAAATTAATTTAATGTGTACAAAAGAGTACAAGCATGAGATCTCCATGTTTTGTTGAAAATGGTTAAATTCTGACAAATTTACCTTGGGCTTTGGCAGCCATTATTGTCAGTGGAGCAAAGCAAGCATCATCTCCTCAGGCAGTGACTTAGGATTGAATGTGACTTACTTCCACTATCGCTTTGTGGGTTCTGCGGTGGTCACTACACGTATGGTGACCTTACAGAGGTAGATGGTGGGTAGTTTGTGAGATGGTCCATTCCTCATGCTGCTTACCAGTGTGCTCACCAATCAGGGATCCAAGCTTTTCAATCCCATTTCAAATGTCCCTTCTCCACTTTGAGTGCTCAGAGGACAATTTTTCCCCCCATTGTTAATCCTTTCCTATAGTACAGCTGGGAATAGGGCATCGATTTCTGGAGTTTGGTTCTGGACATCTGAATGCTATGGCCAGTTGACTGTAATGTGGCCCTTGTACACAGAAGGGAGAAGACCAATGCTGGTTTGCTTATACTTCCAGCAAATTTGTAAGATCTTGTGGGTAGAGCATTGGTAGTAATTTTGCAGTGTCTCCTGATGTCTGCTGCAGGCTTGAAAAGTATATAAGGTTAGGGAATCACTGCTGCTCAGTTGATCATAAATGTTGTGCCAGGTCTGAAGTCTTTGTCTACAAATACCCTTTTTATTAAATTGACTGAAGCCTGTGTTTGTGTACTGCAGATAAACTGAATTGAATCACGATATCTGCCTTCACAAAGGATGGCTCCTGAGAAATGTAGAGTCTCACCTTTCATTTATTTTTGGAGATAGGTGTGTGCAACAGGCAGAGGTTTGAAGAATATTTTGAGTTTAAGGCTCATCCTCTTGGGTATATTAGGATGTTCCAAGCCTGCACAAATGCAGGTTGTTGTCTACATACTGCAGCTGAAATACTCAAAAGGGTATCATGATTCTGGAGTACAATAGGATACTGGGCATGTCAAGTACGCTGATAATGAATCAGGGACAAAGACTCAGTGAGATCAACAAGAAAAATAAATCACAAAGAAAATAATTGTACTAAAGCATGACAAACTTCAAGGACGAGATAGTCATCATTCCACCTTGAAATATTTGTATTTATATTCTTCTTATTGAAAATTCCACCTCACTCAGCTCTATACAGAAGATTAGAAGAGAAAGCCAGGAAATTTTAAACTAGTTAATTAATATTCTACAAATTCCTTGAGTAGACAGTTAAAGATATATATATTTTATATATAGAGACAAGGTTCTGCATAGGGAAATAGGTACTAAGTTAAAGAGCAGGACCTCCAGGATTGTGATCTCAGAACTGTTACCCATGCCGTGTGCTAGTGAGGCCAGAACTAGGAAGATTATACAATTTAATATGTGGCTAAGGATTTGTTGTAGGAGGGAGAGCATAAGATTTTTGGATCATTGGGGTCTCCTCTAGGGAAGGTGGGACCTGTACAAAAGGGATGGTTTGCTCCTGAACCGGAGGGGGACTACTAGCCTTGCTAGGAAGTTTGTTAATGCCGCACGGTGGAGTTTAAACTAGAGTTGCAGGGGGATGGGAACCAGAGAGCCAGAATAGTTAGAGGAGAGGTCGTGGAGGCAGATGGTGGTAAGACCTCAGACAAAGTTAGGAATCAAAATGTTGAGCATGGTGCAACTGGTGTCCTGAGCTGCCTATGTTTCAATGCAAGAAGTATCGTAATCATGCTGAAGATGATGTAGCCGATTTACAAACAGGCAATGTGAAATGTGGAAAGGTTGTTGATAGGGTGAAACTGCAGTCAGCAGGATGAGTTGTAACATAAAAGGTGGACCAAGTCAAAAAGAGTGAATACAGGACTGAAGCTGTTGTATCTGAACGCGCGCAGTATACGGAATAAGGTAGATGAACTAGCAGCAGCACAGTTGCAGATTGGCAGGTATGATGTTGTAAACATCACTGAATCATGGCTGAAAGAAGATTACAGTTGGGAGTTTAATGTCCACAGATACACATTGTACTGAAAGAATGGGCAAAAAGGCAGAGGAGGTGGCGTTGCTCTGTTTTGTAAAAAATGAAACTAAATCATTAGAAACAGGTTGCATGGGGTCAAAAGGTGTTGAATCATAATGGCTAGAGCTAAGGAACTGCAAGGGTAAAAAGACCATGGTGTGAGTTGTATACACATCCCCAAACAGTAGTAACATTGTGGTCTACAAATTACAATGGGTGATAGAAAATGTACACCAAAGGGCAATATTACAAAAGTCATGGGAGCTTTCAATACGCAGTTAGATTAAGAAAATCAGGTTGGGGCAGGATTCCAGGAGGGGGAATTTCTAGAGTGCCTACGAGATGGTTTTTTAAAACAGCTTGTGGTTGAGCCCACCAGGGATCAGCTACTCTGGATTGGGTATTGTGCAATGAAACATAATTGACTAGAGAAATTTGAAGAGGGGAATCTAAAGTCAGATGAATCAGTATTACAGTGGAGTAAAGAGAACTAGAGAGGCATGAGAGAGGAGTTGGCCAGAATTGATTGAAAAAGAACACTGGCAGGGATGACGGTAGAGCAATAAATAGTGGGAAGTTAGAGAATTGGGAAACTTTTACAAACCAACAGAAGGCAACTAAGTAAGTAATTAACATAAAGATTCTTCAGAAGGTAAAGTAAGCTAACCAATATAATATTAAAGAGTATACCAGAAGTTTCTTCAGATACATAAAGTGTAAAAGAGAGGTGAAAGTAAGTATTGGACTGCTGGAAAACGATGGAGAGGCAGTAGAGTGGGAGAATGAAATGGCAGATGAACTGAATAAGTATTTTGTGTCAGTCTTCACTGTGGAAGACACTAGCAGTATGATGGACATTTCAGGTGTTGGGGTCATGAAGTGTGTGAAGTTACTATAACTAGAGAGAAGGTTCTTCAGAAACGAAAAGGTCACTTGGACCAAATGGTATACATCCTAGGGTTCTGAAAGAGGTAACTGAAGAGATCGAGGAGGCATTAGTAATGATCTTTCAGGAATTGAGAGATTCTGGAATAGTTCCAGAAGACTGGAAAATTGCAAATGTCTCTACACTCTTCAAGAAGGGAGAGGGGCAAGAAACTCCAGGTCAGTTAGTCTGATCTCAGTGGTTGGAGTCGATTATTAAGGATGAGGTTTCAGGGTACTTGGAGGCACATGATAAAATAGGCCATTGGTTTTCTCAAGGGAAAATCTTGTCTGACAATTCTGTTGGAGTTGTTTTAATAGCAAGCAGTATAAACAAATGAGATTGAGTTGTTGTAAATTTGTATTTTCAGAAGGCTGCTTAACAATTTATGAGCCCATGGTATTACAGGAAAGATTCTAGTATGGATAAAGCAGTGGCTGAACGGCAAGTGGCAAAGAGTGGGAATAAAGGGAATCTTTTAAGGCTGGCTGCCGGTGACTAGTGGTGTTCCTCGGGTCTGTGTTGGGACTGATTCTTTATGTCAATTATTTGGATGATCGAATTGATGGCTTTGTTACAAAGTTTGCAGGTGATATGGAGATAGGTGGAGGAACAGGTTGCTTTGAGTAAGTATTGAGGCCACAGATTAGGAGAAAGGGGAAAGGGCCGATGGAAAACAGTGTTGGGAAGTGTCTGGTCATGCACTTTGGTAGAACAAATGAAAGGGTTGACTATTTTGTAAATGGAGAGAAAATGCAAAAATCTGAGGTGCAAAGGGACCTGGGAGTCCTTGTGTAGGATTCCCTAAACGTTAATTTGCAGGTTGAGTTTATAGTGAGGAAGGCAAATGCAATGTTAACACTGATTTCAAAAAGACTAGAATATAAAAGGATATAATGTTGAGACTTTATAAAGCACTGGTGAGGTCTCACGGAGTATTGTGAGTAGATTTGAGCCCCTTATCTTAGAAAGGATGTACTGAAACTGGAGAGGATTCAAAGGAGGTTTAAAAAAAGATTCTAGAATTGAATGAAGAGTGTTTGATGGCTCTGGGCATGTTAATCACTGGAATTCAGAAGAATGAGGGGTGACCTCATTGAAACCAATCAAATGGTGAAAGGCCTTGATAGGGTGGATGTGGAGGAGATGCTTCCTATGGTGGGAGAGTGTAAGACCAAGGACACAGCTTCAGAATAGAGGGGCACCCTTTTAGAATGGAGATGAAGAGGAATTTCTTTTGCCAAAGAGTGGTGAATATGTGGAATTCTTTGCCACAGGCAACTGTGGAGGCAAGTCTTTAAGTATATTTAAGGTAGAGGTTGATAGATTCTTGATTGGTCAGGGCACGCACAGATGCAGGGAGAAGGCAGGACTTGCCACAGTTCTTCTGCAGACTTTTACTATCTCGCTTGCTTCTGTCTCTCCAGGCAATCTCAGCCTCGATGTTGTTGAGATCAGGGCTCCGTGGAGGCCGAACCATCTAAAACCACATTTTAAAAAATCTCAGGCGTCTTAAGAATTTTCACTGTACTGTACTGTATATGGAGTTCATTTTCCAAGCATAATCAAGACAGGAATACACTATTGTACATTAAGGGGATGAAGGAATATGGGGTCCATTTAGAAAAGTAATACAAAAAGAAAAAAATCAGTAAAGGCCTTTTCCAATGGAGGGGATATGAAGGGTTGAGTTACTCCAGCTTCTCCTGCTTATAATGTGCCACAGGAAATATGGCACAGAATATTAAACTCCTTACAGTCACTGGGAAAGGAGCAAGGTGGATCAGTGGCAGTAAAGAGCCCCTTGGTCAATGTCCGCACTCCTTTTGTAAGAGATATTGATGATCAACTTAAGTGTAGTGCATAATTAATGAGTTTGTAGATAAAACAAAAACATTGCCCATTCAATATAACAAGGGAGAAAGTCAATAGGAAGATACCAAAAAATATGCAGCAAAGTGGCAATTGGAATTTAACTTAAAATGTTAGATAATGCATCATAGTTTTTGGGACTGCCCTGTTATCAAAAACTATTGGAGGGGGATACACAATGCCCGACAAGACAACTTTAAATGTGAAATACCCTTGGAGAGTAAGACCATATATTTTGGATATATACCTCAAGAATGGTTGAAAAGAGATAAATATTTAATGAATATACTGTTGGTGGCTGGTAAAAAGACTTTTACTAGGAAATGGTTATCACAGGAGAGCCCAACTTTAAATACATGGATGGAAATTACAATGGACATTTACAAAATGGAGAAGATAACAGCATCTGTTAATCATAAACTGGAACAATTTGATTCATACTGGGAAAAATGGTTTAACTACATAATGCCTCATAGGCCTGATTTTATTCTCACAAATCAATGAATATGTTGTAAAAAAAAGATCACTCCCTACTTGTACATAGTTCTTTCCTTTTGCTTGTTTTTTCTTTCCACTCTTTTCTATAAGTGTATACCTCAGATAAATACTTTGTGGAGATTTGTGATATATATGATTACATGATATATATGTACAATGTCTGAAATACATCTTATGGAAATGTTTGTTTGATAAACTTCAATAAAAAAATAAATTACAAAAAAAAATGTTAGATAATGCGAGGACAAACCCACAGGTCAAGCAACATCTGTAAAGTGGGAGGAATTGTTGGTGATTTGGGTCAAAACATTGCATCTGAGAGTGCAGAAGGGAGATGGCCAGTAGGAGGACAGTGTGAGTAGTGAGGCAGAGGATAAAGGGGGCTAGCATGCAGCGAGGAGGGGAGGGTGGTGATAGTTTTTAAGGACACAGACAAATTATGCTCTAGCTAGGGATGAGGTGGAATTGAGTGTCCAGCTTGATGTCAGACTGGTAGATCAGCATGGATGAAGGCTTATGGCTCCCCTTCCCCCACCAGGGTCAGCAAGTTATTGATGGGTTTTGGAGTCGGAGGTCCACGCGGGCAGGAGGAATGACATCTGATGGTCCTTTGGGTTTGTGAATCGGTGAGACCAGAGTTCGGGACCTCCTGATTTGGGTCCCATCATTGTAGAGTCCTGAATTTATGGCCTAGTGTTCAGTGATTGGTGAGTCCTGGGGTCGATGCCAAGGATGGAATCCCAAGGGTCATAGAAACATAGAAAATAGGTGCAGGAGTAGGCCGTTCGGTCCTTCGATCCTGCACCGCCATTCAGTCTGATCATCCAACTCAGAACCCTGTACCTGCTTTCTCTCCATACCCCCTGATCCCTTTAGCCACAAGGGCCATATCTAACTTCCTCTTAAATATAGCCAATGAACCGGCCTCAACTGTTTCCTGTGGCAGAGAATTCCACAGATTCACCACTCTCTGCGTAAAGAAGTTTCTCCTCATCTCAGTCCTAAAAGGCTTCCCCTTTATCCTTAAACTGTGACCACTCGTTCTGGACTTCCCCAACATCAGAAACAATCTTCCTGCATCTAGCCTGTCCAATCCCTTTAGAATCTTATGCGTTTCAATAAGATCCCCCCTCAATCTTCTAAATTCCACTGAGTATAAGCCTAGTCGATCCAGTCTTTCTACATATGAAAGTCCTGCCATCCCAGGAATCATTCTGGTGAACCTTCTTTTTACTCCATCTATGGCAAGAATGTCTTTCCTCAGATTAGGGGACCAAAACTGCACACAATATTCTAGGTGCAGTCTCACCAAGGCCTTGTACAACTGCAGTAGAACCTCCCTGCTCCTGTACTCAAATCCTTTTGCTATGAATGCCAACATATCATTTGCGTTTTTCACCACCTGCTGTACCTGCATGCCCACTTCCAATGACACCCAGGTCTCGTTGCACCTCCCCTTTTCCTAATCGACCATCATTCAGATAATAATCTGTTTTCCTGTTCTTGCAACCAAAGTGGATAACCTCACATTTGTCCACATTAAATTGCATCTGCCATGAATTTGCCCACTCACCTAACCTATCCAAGTCACCCTGCATCCTCTTAGCATCCTCCTCACAGCTAACACCGCCGCCCAGCTTTGTGTCATCCACAAACTTGGACATGCTGCATTTAATTTCCTCGTCTAAATCATTAATATATATTGTAAACAACTGGGGTCCGAGCACTGAGCCTTGTGGTACCCCACTAGTCACTGCCTGCCATTCTGAAAAGGTCCTGTTTACTCCCACTCTTTGCTTCCTGTCTGCCAACCAATTCTCTAACCACATCAATACCATACCCCCAATACCGTGCGCTTTAAGTTTGCACACTAATCTCCTGTGTGGGACCTTGTCAAAAGCCTTTTGAAAATCTAAATATATCACATCCACTGGCTCTCCCCTATCCACTCTACTAGTTACATCTTCAAAAACTTCTATGATTCGTCAGACATGATTTTCCTTTCACAAATCCATGCTGACTTTGTCCGATGATTTCACCGCTTTCCAAATGTGCTGTTATCACATCTTTGATAACCGACTCTAGCATTTTCCCCACCACCGATGTCAGACTAACGGGTCTATAATTCCCCAGTTTCTCTCTCCCTCCTTTTTTAAAAAGTGGGGTTACATTAGCCACCCTCCAATCCTCAGGAACTAATCCAGAATCTAAGGAGATTTGAAAAATTATCACTAATGCATCCATATTTCTTGGGCTACTTCCTTAAGCACTCTGGGATTCAGACCATCTGGCCCTGGGGATTTATCTGCCTTTAATCCCTTCATTTTACCTAACACCACTTCCCTACTAACACGTATTTCCCTCAGTCGAGGACTTTTACCGGTGCCCTGGGTCTGTGAATCTCTGCAAGTCTGCTAGGGTAGTTGAAGGCCTAATGTCTGTGTGTCCAAGTCTGAGTATATGTGTGTGGGTAGGAGGGATGAAGTTGTTTTGTTGCTTATTGTGTTCTGTGTGGCTCTGCTGAGCACTGTGGGCATGCTATGTTGGTGCTGGAATGTGTAGCGATGCCTATGGGTACACTTAGCACACCCTCGAGTGTGTCAGTTATTAACACAAACAACGCATTTTACTGTACATTTCCATGCACATGGGATAACTTGAATTTTAAGAAATGGTCCAAGATCCACAAACCTGCCTGTCCAGGTAGACCTATTGTCTCAGCTTGGTCCTGCCCCACTGAACTCATTTCTGCATACCTTGACACTGTCTTATCCCCCCTTGTTCAATCTCTTCCCACCTATGTTTGTGACACTTCTCATGCTTTGAATTTTTTCATTGATTTTAAGTTCCCTGGCCCCCTCCGTCTTATTTTCACCATGGATGTCCAGTCCCTATATACCTCCATCCCCCACTGAGATGGTTTCGAAGCTCTTCGGCTTTTTTTGGATTCCAGACCTAACCAAATCCCCTCTACCACCACTCTCCTCCGTCTAGCGGAATTAGTTCTTACTCTCAATAATTTCTCCTTTGGTTCCTCCCACTTCCTCCAAACCAAGGGTGTAGCCATGGGCAGCCGTATGGGTCCCAGTTATGCCTGCCTTTTTGTTGGCTTTGTGGAACAGTCCATGTTCGGTACCAGTATCCATCCCCCTCTTTTCCTTTGCTACATCGACGACTGCATTGGCACTGCCTCTTGCACGTGTGCTGAGCTCTTCGACTTCATTAACTTTGCCTCCAACTTTCACCCTGCCCTCAAATTTACCTGGTCCATTTCCGAGACCTCCCTCCCCTTTCTTGATCTTTCTGTCTTCATCTCTGGAGACGGCCTATCTACTGATATCTACTATAAGCCTACAGACTCTCACAGCTACCTGGACTATTCCTCTTCCCACCCTGTCTCTTGCAAAAAGGCTATCCCCTTCTCACAATTCCTCCGTCTCCGCCGCATCTGCTCTCAGGATGAGGCTTTTCTTTCCAGGACGAAGGAGATGTCTTCTTTTCTTAAACAAAGGGGCTTCCCTTCGTCCACCATCAACTCTGCTCTCAAACGCATCTCTCCCATTTCCCGCACATCTGCCCTCACCCCATCCACCCGCCACCCCACTCGGGATAGAGTTCCCCTTGTCCTTACCTACCACCCCACCAGCCTCCAGGTCCAACATATCATTCTCCGTAACTTCCCACTACCAAACACATTTTTTCCCTCCCCCCCTTCTGCTTTTCGCAGGGATCGCTCCCTACGCGACTCCCTTGTCCACTCGTCCCCCCCCATCCCTTCCCACCGATCTCCCTCCTGGTACTTATCCTTGTAAACGGAACAAGTGCTACACCTGCCCTTACACTTCCTCCCTCACCACCATTCAGGGCCCCAGACAGTCCTTCCAGGTGAGGCGACACTTCACCTGTGAGTCGGCTAATGTGGTATACTGTGTCCAGTGCTCCCGGTGTGGCCTTTTATATATTGGCGAGACCCGACGCAGACTGGGAGACCGTTTCGTGGAACACCTACGCTCGGTCCACCAGAAAAAGCAGGATCTCCCAGTAGCCACACATTTTAATTCCACGTCCCATTCCCATTCTGATATGTCTATCCATGGCCTCCTCTACTGTCAAGATGAAGCCACACTCAGGTTGGAGGAACAACACCTTATATACCGGCTGGGTACCCTTCAACCTGATGGCATGAACATTGACTTCTCTCACTTTCATTAATGCCCCTCCTCCCCTTCTTACCCCATCCCTGACATATTTAGTTGATTGCCTGTTCTCCATCTCCCTCTGGTGCCCCCCCCCCCCCCATTTCTTTCTCCTGAGGCCTCCTGTCCCATGATCCTTTCCCTTCTCCAGCTCTGTATCACTTTCACCAACCACCTTTCCAGCTCTTAGCTTCATCCCACCCCCTCCGGTCTACTCCTATCATTTTGCATTTCCCCCTCCCCCCACTACTTTCAAATCTCTTACTATCTTTCCTTTCAGTTAGTCCTGACGAAGGGTCTCGGCCCGAAACGTTGACAGCGCTTCGATGCTGCCTAGCCTGCTGTGTTCTACCAGCATTTTGTGTGTGTTGTTTGAATTTTAAGAGATATGATAGGATGATAGGAGCAGATTTACAAGGACATTGCCAGAGCCTAAAAATAATGGGGCCACTGTTTTACAAAAAGGTCCTATCTAGTGATCATAAATTTTTCATTGACAAGCATAGGAAAATATTTCGAAGATATTTCAATATTGGCCTCCAAGTAAGAGCATGGAGAGCTTGTCATAATTAAAAAGGATTTAAATAGGCTGCAGCAAAAAATGCATTGTGAACAGAACATCAGCCTGCAAAAGCTGCCCAAACCAGACACGCATGAAGACACCAAACTTATTTGATGGCGTATTTAAGTGCACAGGAAAAGTAATGTTGTTTTATTTGTAAGTTTATTGTAATGCAAAAATAACATACTTTTTAAAAAATACTGCTATTGATTTGCTCATGTTACCATTTACTTTTCAATATTGCAGAACTGGACACCTTTGTCTGTTTTGTTCTAAAGTTAAAAATAACCTATGCCGAGCTTGTGCTGATGCCAGGTAAATAATTAATTTTGCCATGCCAAACATTTTGCATAAAAATATACTGTACACTCTACATCCTATATATAAAATCAAAACAAATCTCATATTTCTCAGTTTCTTGCAGTCATGGGAAGAACAGTTTCTGTGAAGTATCAAGATAGAATGGCTTCTCTGGTGCATCAATAAAACTTGGTGAGGGTCAAAAGGGACATGCTAAATTTCTTTAGCCTCCAGAGGCACTGATGAGCTTTCCTGGCTGTGGCATCTATATGGTCAGAACAGGACTGGCTATTGGTAATGTTTCTTCTGAGGAACTTGAAGCTCTTCACCCTCTTGACCTCAGCACAACTGACAAGCTCTTTCGTTTTGCTGACACTGAAGGAAAGACTGCTGTCATAATACCATATTACTAAGCCTTCCATCTCCATTCGGTACTCTGACATGCTGTTATGTCTGCAAATACGCCTGTCCTGCACTGATCGGCTGGCACAGGTCACAGCCAGGGACACCATCCAGGCCAGATGCTTCCATCGAGCTGCAATGGTGACTGTTGCTTCAGATGCATTGAAGGCTGCCAGAGTAGGTGGTGACATTTCAATCCTCTTCTGTTCAGTTCTATTTTGGACTGCTATTGTCTCTTGGCAACCCTGATATCTTTACGTAGGTTGTATCTCGAATTCCTTGGAAAGGTCAAGGCCACCTCATTTGAACACAATGCATCCTGGACTTCAGTAAGGAGTGGATCACCTGGTTCAACCACAGTTTCCAGTCTGGAAACTCCGAGATTGTCTTCTTTGAGTACAATCTTCATGGTGGTGCTATACTCACCCAGGCTGCCTAGCCTCCTTAAATGTAAGATGGTCCACTGACTATTGATTTTAGATTCTTCTTTGAGACGGAGAAGCTAAAATTGGACATATCAGTATTACAGTGGCCATTGTTGATTGGAAGGACACTAGCAGGGATTAAAGTAGAACCACAGTGGCTGCATTTCTGGGAGCAATTCAGAAGGAACAGGAAAAATGCACTCCAAAGATAAAGTGGTATTCTAAAGGGAGTTTGGGATAAGGGATGTCAAAGAACGCATAAAATCAAAAGAATGGGCATATAATAAAAACAAACATTAGTGGGAAGTTAGAGGATTTGGAAGCTTTTAAAATCCAACAGAAGGCAACTGAATATACCATAAAGAGAAAAAATATGAAATATGAAGGTAAGCTAGCCAACAGAGGATACAAAATTTTCTTACTCTCAATAATTTCTCCTTTGGCTCCTCCCACTTCCTCCAAACCAAAGGTGTAGCCATGGGTATCTGCATGGGTCCCAGCTATGCCTGCCTTTTTGTTGGCTTTGTGGAACAGTCCATGTTCCAAGCCTATACAGGTATCCGTTCCCCTCTTTACCTTCGTTACATTGGCGCTGCCTCCTGCATGCATTCCCATTCTGATATGTCTATCCATGGCCTCCTCTACTGTCAAGATGAAGCCACACTCAGGTTGGAGGAACAACACCTTATATACCGTCTGGGTAGCCTCCAAACTGATGGCATGAACATTGACTTCTCTAACTTCTGTTAATGCCCCACCACCCCATCCCTGATTTATTTTTTCTCCCCTCCCCCCTTTTCCCCTCTCTCTGCCCTTCACTCTGCCTGTTCTCCATCTCCCTCTGGTGCTCCCCTCCCCCTTTCTTTCTCTCTAGGCCTCTCGTCCCATGATCCTTTCCTTTCTCCAGCTCTGTATCACTTTCACCAATCACCTTTCCAGCTCTTAGCTTCATCCCACCCCCTCCGGTCTTCTCCTATCATTTTGGATTTTCCCCTCCCCCTCCTACTTTCAAATCTCTTACTATCTTTTCTTTCAGTTAGTCCTGACGAAGGGTCTTGGCCTGAAACGTCGACAGTGCTTCTCCTTATAGATGTTGCCTGGCCCGCTGTGTTCCACCAGCATTTTGTGTGTGTTGCTAGTATGGATAGAAGATTGGCTGACTGACAGGAGGCAAAGAGTAGGAATAAAGGGGGCCAATAGTGGTTGGCTGCCAGGGACTAGTGGTGTTCCACAGGGGTTGGGGTTGGTGTTGGGACCACTTCTTTTCACATTATATGTCAATGATTTGAATGAAGGAATTGTTGGCTTTGTGGCCAAGTTTGCAGATGATGAGAAGATAGGTGGAGGGGTACATGGTGTTGAGGAAGCAAGGTGTCCACAGAAAGACTTAGGCAGACTGGGAGAATAGGCAAGGAAGCTGAAGATGAAATTTAGTGTAGGCAAGTGCACAGTCATGCAATTTGTTAGAAGGAATATAGGTGTGCACTGTTTTCTAAATGGGAAGAAAATTCAAAAATCAGAGGTACAAAGGGACTTGGAAGCCCTTCTGCAGGATTCCCTAAAGGGTAACTTGCAGGTTGAATCGGTGGTAAGGAAGGCAAATGCGACGTTAGCATTCATTTGAAGAGAACAAGTATACAAAAGCAAGGTTGTAATGCTGAGGCTTTATAAGGCATCGGTCAGACTGCACTAGGAGTATCGTGAGTAGTTCTGGGTCCCTTATCTAAGAAAATCTATGCTGCCATAGGAGAGGGTTCAGAGGAGGTTCACGAGAATGAGGAACATTTGTTGGCTCTTGTTCCGTATTTGCTAGGGTTTAGAAGAATGGGGGGGGGGGAATCTCACTGAAACCTATCAAATATTGAAAGGCCTATGTAGAATGGATGTGGAGAGGATCTTTCCTGTAGTGGGTCTAGAATCAGAGGGCTCAGCCTCAGAATAGAGGGACATCCATTTAAAACAGAGATAAGGAAAATTTTCTTTAAGCCAGAAGGTGGTGAATCTATGGAAATCATTGCCACAGACAATTGTGTAGGCCAAGTCATTGGATATATTTAAAGCAGAGGATGATATGTTCTTGATTAATCAGAGTGTCACAAGTTACAGGGTGAAGGCAAGAGAATGGGGATGAGAGCAATAATAAATCAGCCATGATGGAATGGTGGAGCAGACCCAATGGGCCGAATGGTCTGATTCTGCTCCTATGTCTAATGGTCAAAGTAATTACGTAGAAGCTCATCCATTTCTCAGACCAGCACTAAACAACTTTCTGTACTAGATGCTCACGGTTCAGCTTCTGATTCTATGATGACATAAAGAGCACAGTCCAGTAATCTGATTTACCAAACTGGCAGAGGGTGACTTGGTAGATGCTTTTGGTTGTTTAGCAAAGGTCAAGTGTGTTTGGATGCCTGGCAATTTTTTGGCAACGCACTTTTGAATCTGGCCTGGTTAAAGTCACTGCATTGATAAAAAGGGCCTCTGGGTATCCAGTTTCAAGGCTGTTGACCACGGAGCATGGTATTATTTTCCTCTCAAAATCAATCTTTTCCCTTATTATTAGGTTTTTTAAGTCCTTCACTGCCAGATCCCAGTCATCAGACCTACCACCTGCCCATGCTACTTTGGATGCCCTGTTTTTCAATTTAACATTATCCTTCACCTACTTTGGTAACCATAGACTGTCCCTTTCTCATGGAATCCCTCTTTCTAATTGGGAGTGTTGTGTGTTATGAATCAGTTATTTGAATATCTGACAGTGTTCATTTATAACTTGTCTCTTAGCTTATTTTCCAGGCCATCTCAGACATCTCCACGTTGATAACAATACAATTTCCCTAATTTCAGTTGAAGACAGTGGTTTTGGTCTTGTGGTGTTCACTCTCAAATTGCATCTAGAGTTCATTCATATTGTGGTCACTGGATCTGAAGGAACCTTTAACCATCAGTTATTTTATTAATTCTTACTCATTATTCTTGACCAAATCAAAAATCTTGGGTGCCACAACAGTGTAGCAGTTAGCACAATGAGAGTTCAGAGCTCAATCCTGGCATCCTCTGTAAGGAGTTTGTATGTCCTCCTCGTGGAGTGCATGGGTTTTCTCTGGAGCTCTGGTTTCCTTCCACAGTCAAAAGATGTGCCGGGTAGGTTAATTGGTCATTGGAGATTGTCCCGGGTGGGGGTGGGGGTATCAGGGGGTTGCTGGAGTGGCGCTGCTTGAAGGGCCTGCTACACGCTATATTGCTAAATAAATAAATATTCTGTTCCTAACTACGTTCCGTGACAAGAAGCAATCCCTAATGCACTCCACTTCTTCCATACCATTGGCGGTATGGTTTGTCCAATTAATATGTAGATTAAAACTTCATGACAATTTCAGAGCCCTCCAAGATGCACTAGTTGTTCAGCCCTATCACAAAGTCACATCTTACATGCTTGCTGACTTCTCTCACCAGTGTCGTCTTCACCCTGCTATTTATAACTTCACCCAAACCAATCCTATCTTACTATTCATGGCCTCTATCAGGACACACCACTCTGATACCTTCCTCAATTAAAAACGCGACCATACCATCTTTTGTTTTGAATATTTTCTAACCTGGAATGTTGAGCACCCAGTGCTGGTCATCCTGCAATCAACAATTCAAAGTACATTTATTATCAAAGTATGTACACAGAGCATAACTCTGAGATTTGTCCTGTTGCAGGAAGCCATGAAGCAAAGAAACACCATGGAACACATTCAAGAAAACATCAAACACCCAGCACTCAAGAAAAAAGGAATAAATTGTGCAAATGGCAAAAAGCAAGCAAACAACACATAGAATATCAAACATCAATCCATGAGTCCTGTAGTATTCAGTTTAATTCAGTTTCGTGCCATGCTGCTAGTCAACGCAGGGCCATTCTTCACCAAAGCCCCCCTGTTTGCACTGATCGCCCTTATCAAACCAGTCAAAAAACAGCAAATTTTTAAAAAGGGTCCAGGAATGCATGCAACATGGACCTCAAAGTCCCCCAAAAACAAAAGCACAGCCTCACCAATCAATCCTGATAACGTTGATTCCAAGACACCTGCCCTTCTTCTGACAGCAGCTTGCAAGAGGGAGAGGAAGACCAGTCAAATGCAGGCTGATGGTGGCCAACACCCACCCATCCTCCACTCTCATCCTCGTCTACTTCAACCTTGCTCAGCGCATCAATCGGAGAGAAGCAACAGAGTCAGTCATGAGCTCACACCGTCTCCAGACTTCCAGACCGCACATTCTGCACCATACCTCACCAAACTCCGTCAGAGACAGCAAAGCCCCAGATCACTCGTTCAACCCAAAACACACCATCAAAACGTAGATGACAGGTTCCAACCACTCGCAGCTTAGTAGTAGAATCATATTTGAAAGCAGTAAAAAACATAGTTTCATGAACTGTCAGCAGGTCGCCATTGATCAGGTCTCTGGTGTCATCTTGACTGAATATATCTGCAATAACATGATTTAATAGACAATAGGTGCAGGAGCAGGCCATTCAGTCCTTCGAGCTAGCACCACCATTCACTGTGATCATGGCTGATCATCCACAATCAGTACCCCTTTCCTGCCTTCTCCCCATATCCCTTGACTCCACTATCTTTAAGAGCTCTATCTAACTCTTTCTTGAAAGCATCCAGAGAATTGGCCTCCACTGCCTTCTGAGGCAGAGCATTCCATAGATTCACAACTCTCTCGGTGAAAAAGTTTTTCCTGAACTCCGTTCTAAATAGCCTACCCCTCATTCTTATTCAGGTGAAGCACATCCCATTGGATCTTCCTCGATGATCTGAACTCCATTTCTACCACACTGCACTTTTAAACTATACACCTACTTCCCTAATCTTTTTCTACCCTTTCAAATCATGTTTGCAGTTTTGCTTTTTACCCAGGCTCAAAATTCTTCAGTAGAATATTCTTCTTAACCATACTCATGTCTTTACATGGATGTCAAATGGATCCTCCTACTCCCACTCCAAGTTCTTCTCCAACTCAGAAAAGATGTCCTTGACTCTAGTACCAGGCAGAAAACACAGTCCTTTGAGCTCTTATACTTTGCAACAGAGAGCAGTGTCTGTTCCCCTAACTACATTATCCCATATGACTTCTACCATTTCCCCCTCCACGCCCCTGTTTAATGGTCTTATAGTTTGCACATCCTCTCTGCAGTCCTAACCCTTGTCCACAAAACGAGGAAGAATCTGATACCTTTTGGATAAGGGCTATAGCTCCTCTGGAACTATTCTGAAGATCCTTCTATTTGACTCTTTTTCAGTCATACTATCCTGCCTTGACCATTTGACAATTTAGAGATAGATAGTCTAAGGGATGTGATTGCCTGCTGGATACTGTGTCTAGGTAATCCTCTCCTCCCCCAAGTATTTGAGCTGAAACTCTGGATCACTGATCAAGGTCAAAGGTGCTTGAGCAGCCAACACCTGCTGCAGATGTGATCACTGTTTACTACCGTGGTAACAATATAGGCTTTAAGAAAATACAAATATTTTATGATGTTCTTTTCATGTATTTTTGCTGCCCTCCTTTGACTAGTAACTATTTTCACTGCAATGAATAGCTTCATAAACGCAAGGTAAATTTTCCTCAATTTAGTACATGCACCTTACCACCCATTTAGAAGAAATAATTTCAAACTGTAGATTTCAAGTTCAGTGTTCCTTATTTACAGAGTATTCTTATTCAGAGTTACCATGGTTTATTTTCCACTTACTGTATGACCTTCTGACAGCTCTTCTAAGAGGTTTGCTTTAGGATTTATGCAGCTTCAGCTCCATTGTATTTAAAACAATGAAAAATGTTCCTTCAGCAGCCATGATCAATTTCCATTAGGCAGTCAAATAAAATATAATCAAATCTCAAGCTAAATTACTTGGTGATAACTTATAAATCATTGTTTTTCTGTAAATTAAAGACCCATTAAACTAATCTCAAATGTCCCTTTTAAGAACCTTGTATATAGCCATGGTACTTTTGAATTTTTAAAAAATATTGTCTTGGCTATAATGCACAAAATGATTTAATGATACAAAAAAACTAGTACAAAATGTATTTCATCTTTCATCGAAGCAGGTCATTTCAGTCTACTGAGTCTAGACCAGTTTAAGGAGCAATCTTATTCAAGAGATTCCATTTTCCCTACTAATCCTCTCTTAAACCTATACTCTCCACATTCCTAGCAACTCCACTCAGTTTTTACCACTCACCTACACACTCTGGACAATTTAGAGTGGCCAATTAACTAAGCAACCAAAAAATATGCAAATTGCAAGAAGATGATGGAGGATGCAGGCGAAACCTAATGCAAAAAAGGAAAGTTGGATATTATTCATGTGCCTTTGATCTCCAGAGTGTAACCATAACCCTCTCTAATTTGAGGTAGAATGCAACTCTCCCCTGCTAGATTTAAAGATCCTGTCCCTACAAAAATTGAGTTGTTGAAAACCAGAGTTGTTTCAATCAGAAAGAACTAAAAAACAGATTCTGTCAGGACTTCAAAAATAGTGTTTCAGCTGGGAGAAAGCTATTGCTGGAAACATTCTATGATTTGAGGAAAAGAAATCAAATTAAGCAAGGGTAAACTCTCTCAACTGCACTATTGAAAGTCAATGAAGACTGACTGCATCGTGAACCATGTTAATGACTGTAAAGAGATCAAGGAAGAATGCATATGGGAACTGGATAAATATTTAAATTTTATAATTAAAATGTAAGAACAGTGATGTGGGACTAACCAGATATTATTTTTCCCAAATAGCAAGTACAGCAAAGAGAAAGGCCAAAGAGCTTCTTCCTATTTCATGTCTAATAATTAACTAAACTATGATTATCAACAAATATCCAGCTTTAAGCCCAGATTGTCCTTCTTAAGAACATTAGAAATGGAAACAGGTAAATGCCACTTGGCCTCCTGCAAACTTTCAAGGATGATATGATTGTAATAGATTTTTAGTACCCAAAGCTATTAAAAAACGTTGAGATTGTAGATGCCGGTGATGAAGACAGTTCTGTAGAACACATTTTTCTTTTGTCATTGAGATTTTGATATTTGTACCTTTTTAGATGGCTAACCCTGGAATAGTTCCAGCATTTTATCTGATGATTTCAAATGTTTTAAATTCCCAGGTTTTAAAAAACCTATTTAAGTAAGGGATGACTTGCAAAGGACCACAGATGTGCAATGAAATTTAATCCTGAAAGTAGTGTCAGGTCAACTGAGAATGGGAAAGCATATCCTATAATTAGATGTAATTTATGTAAAGAGGGCTTTGTAGCTTTTAATGTTTTTCAGAAGCATTTTGAGAGGACGCATTTTGGTATACCTATTAGGGTGCGAAGTGCCAAATTTGGAAAAGTTAGTGAATACCATGCAATTGCTTGTACCAAGTTAAATACCGTTAAGGAAGACAGGACAAAGATAATGCAGCAACCGAGGTTACTGGTTTTGCAGTGCTGGCTCCAGTGGTATAATCAGAAATGTTAAAGTGTATGTTAATTCCTGCAAGACTGATGACAATAATGGTTCTAGCATAGGTAGCACCAACAGCAGCAGATTTTCCATCTTACAGTTTCTCAACAATGTAGGCTTTCTGAGTGACAAGACAAATGTAGGAAGCAAAGCAAGACTACATGCATGTTAGTGATGTGGCCAGAACAACAAACTGTGGGAAGACATCATTAATGGGGCAAGAATTGTGTAGTTGAAAGAGGAAAAAGATCTTCAATTCAGGTATGAGGAACAGATCTACCAAACGCAAGGATAAATACATGATGCCGAAAGAAAATATGACAACCTGGACTAAGCATTTAAAATGGAGCCATGTTAATTTGACCTATGCTTTGGAAATTGATATTCAATAAAAACCTACAGACTTAACTTTATTTGCTTTGTTGTAGATTTCTGTCTACAGAAATTTTCAACAAGGCTGAAAAAGTTACGTTTAGCCCTTGCTCATCTTGAGCTAGGCATGAGAATTTATTAGTAATCATCAGTGTGACTTGATAAAAACAAACCTGCTGCCAAGTGGGACTGCATGACTTTTGATGAAGTCATGAAAGTCAACTACGGTCACAACACAGCTTTATTTCTCGCAGATTAAATGTGTTAAGGTTCCAGATGACATCAATAAAAGTCACTCTCAAGTCAAAATGACTAAATTAAGTTTCAAACCATTGATAACTGAAAGCTGGTAACTATTAGTTTGATTTAACTCTGGACTTTTTCAAAAAAATTAATAGCTGGAAGATTGGTTGATATGACTCTGAATAAATACAGGAGTATTTAAAGATGACCCCCAATTATGATCAAAATATCACAGTCATAAATCATTAACAGGTGTCTAGAACAATGAAAAGACCTTGCTGTCATTTTTAATTTCATCAACGCATTTGATTATTTGCAACAAAAACATATTAAGGTGTTTGGTCATGTGGGTGTAAACATTTACAGACTTCATCACTGTCTTAAAGTTTAACCCATACATCACAATAAAAGGCAACAAAGCTAAAAGAGAACCACTCTATATAAAGAAGGAAGTGAATCAGGGCAAAGAGCTTTCTGCAATTTTATTCAATATGATGGACATTTGGATGGTGACAGTACAATGTCTACCACCCCAGCATTCAAGAGTACAGGAGGGAAGTCTGGGGTTGCCCATGCAGGAAGATCCCTTTAGCAAAGATGGGCATTGGCATGGTTTGTTTAGTTCTGTATAACTAACTAGTTTTCTGAATTTATTTATCAGTTTATTTATTTATTTATTTAGAGATACAATGTGGAACCGCCTATTTAAAACTAGTTTTATCACAGGACAATTTATAATGAGCAATTCACCCACTAATCAGTACATCTCTGGACTGTGGGATGAAACAGAAGCACCCAAAAGAAACCCACGCAGTTCACGAGTCAACATACAAACTCCTTACAGACGCCGCTGGAATTGAACTCTGAACTCCCGAATGCCCCAAGCTGTGAGAGTGCCATGCTAACTACTATGCTACCATAGTTCTTGATTTCCTTAATATCCAAAAGTCTATTTATTTCTATCTTTGAATATAGTCAGTACAGACCCTCTCCAACCCTCAACAGAAGAGAATCCTGAAGATTCACTGTCGTCTGGGTGAAGAAAATTCACCTCATCTCAGTCATGAATATAATATCATGGACGGTGCATCCAAGAGCCTATTTCAATGCTATATGTTTGTATGACTCTCCAGCTTACTGCCAATTGTAAAACCGAAGAAAATTATTCCTGTTTTGATCTTGTCAGATTCCATATAAATTTGTATGCTTTTGTTTGCTTTGTCTGTACGTAAAAGGGAAGAATTGGCTTTCAGCCCACAAGCATACTGCAACACCTTGCTGTAGGTGGACATGCTAGCTGAAAACAGAATTATTCTTGACTGTAATTATTACCATTGTCAAACAGCCAGTCAGGCCTCGTGATAAGGCCGACAAATGCCATACAAGTGGGTGTTGAACAAATGTGGGATTAAGGAGAAGGAAAAAGTTTAATTTAGATTTGCAAGGCATTTTTTTTTTAAACACAGAGAATGGCATCGGTGGTCTGTGAGAGTCTGGAAGTTGAGACCCAAAATGTTCCGAGGTAGGATCGGTCAGGGCTTAAAGGTCAAAACAGTGATCGGAGAGTCCTGGGGTCAATACTCAGAGGTCGGTAGTCAAAAGGGCAAAGCCAAAGATCACAGTCCACAGCTCAGCAAGTCTAGAGGTAGAAAACCCAAAGTTCGAAGACAGAAGATAGCGAATCCAGAGGCAGAGGCCTAAAAGTTGAGCCTGCGAGTCCAGGTCAACAACTCCGAGAATCCAGTGCCAAGTGCTGGAGGCAGCCTGCCTTGGGACTGGAGGCCTGCCTGATTGTGCATGAGGAGGTGCAATGATGGGACGGTGGGAAAGGGCTTGTTTTGCGGTTTTGTTTTGTTCTATTACTGTTGTTATTGCTGCTTGTGTTGTTCACCTGAACACTTTGGGTTTGTTATGCTACACCAGAATGCATGGTGACACTTGTGGCTGCCCTAGCACATCTTTGAACTTATTACCTTCCATATCTGATGTTTTCTTTAATCAATTTTCTGAATTTTCAACATAACTCTTTAATGCTTCCATTTCTTCTCGATTCTCTGAAATTTCAGGAATTCCATACAATTTCAATACATCCTTGTAAAGAAGAAAGTCATGCAGACAAGATGGGAGTGGTAACTGGCGAATAAATTTATCAGAACGAAGACGTTCACTTTTCAGTGTTGATCGAATTTTCAAACGACTGAGGTGTGTCAGAGGAGGAATATTATCTAAAATGGAACAGAAAATCAAGTAGAATTAACCACTGACATCAAAATTTAAAGAAAAGCAAAAAGAATATTATGTACATTTGGTATAAATGAGAAATGACTCATCGCAGATCCACTGAAAACTTGCAGTATTCGCTTTACAGCAAGTAATTTCAAATCAGCATGTTGTCACATCTATAACCACTGTTCCCATTTGCACCTGGATTATATCACGACTGTACATTTTTCCAATCCTTCCTGATGCACTTATTATCAGCATCAAGATAACCCTTTAATATAGAAAAATGCTCAAATTAAAATGCTCAAGAGGTAGCTGTTTGACTATCACACTTAACAAGTAGGTGGCCTCCCAATCCTATGCACAAGTTGTAATTGTTGCAGAGCAGATGGATTAGAAGTCAGCACCAACAAAAAGTATCCACTGTAAACAGTCAAAATAGAGACTGCTGAAGCTGATATCATAAAACAAAAATAAATGTTAAAAACATCAACAAAGCAGCTTCTTCCCCTCTGCCATCTGATTTCCAAATGGACTTGAACCCATGAACACTACCTCACTACTTATTTTATAAATACATGTTTATTCATCATGTATTTCACTGAACAGCTGCTGTAAAGTTAACAAATTTCACAACATATGCCTGTGATATTAAATCTGATTCTGATAAGAATGGCATTATTTTGTCAGCAAAATACAATTGCCACTAGGCTTATACTCACTGGAATTTAGAAGATTGAGGGGGGATCTTATTGAAACATATAAAATTCTAAAGGGATTGGACAGGCTAGATGCAGGAAGATTGTTTCCGATGTTGAGGAAGTCCAGAACGAGGGGTCACAGTTTAAGGATAAAGGGGAAGCCTTTTAGGACCGAGATGAGGAAAAACTTCTTCACACAGAGAGTGGTGAATCTATGGAATTCTCTGCCACAGGAAACAGTTGAGGCCGGTTCATTGGCTATATTTAAGAGGAAGTTAGATATGGCCCTTGTGGCTAAAGGGATCAGGGGGTATGGAGAGAAAGCAGGTACAGGGTTCTGAGTTGGATGATCAGCCATGATCATACTGAATGGCGGTGCAGGCTTGAAGGGCCGAATGGCCTACTCCTGCACCTATTTTCTATGTTTCTATAGTGTATATTTATTTAATGCAGTTAAATAGTTTCATAATTTTGGAAACCTAATGTCTGTTATTTAGCACAATTGTCACTCCTTTGTTGCTGCAACATTGCTAAAAATCTTCACTCATCACTTTTGCAATTGCAACAATATACACTGTGCATTTATAGCAGCTAAAGCACGCAAATAAGAATAATTGATCCACGTCTGCAATCCACATAAAATCTATCTAACTAATTTCATTACCTGATAATGCAACTAATTATACAGAATGAAAACTAAATTGAAACAAAGTCAAAATAATAATTCATAATGTGCATTAGTGAACAAAGCAGTTGACTCAAGAGGCAGTACCTGGCTCTTGAGAAATCATGCATTCAAACTATAGACTAAACATGATGAAGCAATATAGTACTGAGAAAATGCTGCATTGCTGGCAATGCTACCCTTCCAATAGGTCATTAAATCAAGGCTCACCTTGCTTAGGTATCCCACGGCCTGTATTCAAAGAGCAAGGGAATGATTCTTAGCAACCCAACCAATATTTATCTTTTCAACATTTCTAAACAAACAGATCTGTAGTTCAGGAGTTTATTGCAAATTTACTTGTGTGTACTTGTGCCAATAAACTCAACTTTGACTTGGATTGAGAATTCCACAGGTGGAAGAGAAGAAATTTCTCCATAGCAAGTCTTACTATCTTAGCCTAATCCTTAGAACCCTACTCTTTGCCCAGATCTCCCCATCATTGACCCAATCTCTTTATACATCAGTGTTACCATATAAGGATGCAGTCTAGTAAATGTTCCCTGCACTCCTTCTATGGTCCTTCTATAGTAGACCATCTTAATCGTCTGCTGCACCTGAATCTCTTTGTACCTCTCCTTATGCCAACTGCTTGTTGTTTGGATAATAACCTACATTCCTGCTAGTGTCAGCAAACTATGGTACTTCACATTTGTCCACATTAAATTGTATCTGCCATGTATTTTCCCACTTTCTCAATCTGTCCAAATAACACTGGAGCCTCTCTGCATTCTCCTCACAGCTCATACTCCCGGCCAACTTTGAGCCATCTGAAAATTGGGATATATTAATTTAACTCCTTCGTCTAAATGATTAAAATATGTTATGAATAATTGGTGAGTTAGCATTGCTCCCAGCCATACTCAACTATTCACTGCCTGCCACCTGGGAAAATACTTTATTTTCTCTGTCTTCTGTCTGCTATCCAGCTCACTATTCATGTCAGCACCCTACCCCCAATCCCATATCTTTTCATGTTGCACACATTCGCGTAGTGAAACTTCATGGATGTAAAGCACTCCAAAAGATTGTTGGGAAGGCTGCTAATATAAGTGCATGCCCTTTTTTTTTTAATCATGAAGCAGATAATTTGACTGTGACAAAGTAGAATCCAACCAACGTTAACAGTAACTTTGCCGAGAATATTGAAATGTACTTAATTTTTTATCATTGTATTTTTGTATCACAGATTTTTCATTTCTTTAGGTTAAAAAATTGCAAACTGCTGTATATAACACCAGTCTTATATTTAGGCCAAATTACACATGCCTAAAAATAAAATATTTTTTAATCAAGAGGTGAATAGTTATGTTAAAAATTTATAATATGGTAGTTATGCACCTCCATACTCTTGTCTTGTTCATTAAACGTGACCTCCCATATAAATTTTTAACACCTTGTCTGTTTCTGTGATCTGCAGACATGCAGTCAAAGGTATTTCAGTTCCCATTCATATTTTTGTACTTGATTTGCCTTCCTCAAATTCATTACCTTGCCCACTTTCAGACTGAATTCCTTTGCTTGGGCAAGACCAACAAGTCACATTCCAAACTGGAATTTATTTCTTTTGCTACTTACATATCTGCTCATTCCTATTTGCTAAATGTAAGCATTTTCCATGAAATAGATCAAGAGAATTTTAGAGTGTAATATTTTCCACAACCAAAATAAATTTCTTAATATATATTACAATAAATCAAAACAAAGCTATCATTGTCATTTGTATTTAAAACAATTACATACCAAACTGTGTCTGTTCAACCCAACTAGAGGTTGTGATGCGACAGTGAAGTATTTGGGCCACAACCAGAGGAAGCCTTTTCCAGTTTGTAAACTCAAGTGTAAAATTAAGCATGCTGTCCCCAGCTGTATTTAGCCTGCAGATTAACAAAAATAAAAATGCACCTAAATATACAACATTTTAAAAAGCAAATAATCAAATGCTAGAAATGTACACAGAACATGCAAGCAACCAGCACTTTCATAGTTCTAGAGAAATAAAAAATGATGTGTCTCAATGAAGTTTCATGGAAAGAAATGGTCTTCATTCCATCACAAACATCTCCCTGGTTTCTCATATTTCCAATTTTAATGAAAGCTTATTGTCTTAAGCATTAACACAGTGTTTCTCTCCACTGAATATCTCTCACTATTTTCTGTTTTAATCTTAGACTTCATTATCTGCAGGTTTTTGCTTGACATAACACTGTTGCTCTTCAGCAGAATGTTTTCACTGGGATTCCAGCTTAGATGGGACTGCAAAGTAAATATTCTATTAACAAGGGATAGAATGTGGACAGGGCAGTGTTGGTAATTCAAGGAACCTTAAAGCCAATCCTGTTTGCAATAGCTCTTTAAAAAGGCTCACTGAAGTTGTATTTAATTTAGCAAGAGATCTGCTCTGGACCATGTCAGTGCTTGGAGCTAAATGCGGGGGCCCTAACTGGTACCTCGTGCCTGGCAACACATAGGTCTCGGTTTGCCACTGGATAGAGGCAAATGACTAACACATGAGTTTGCACCAGAGTCCAGGGATACAGCTACCACAGCTTTCTCCCAATCTTCAGGGTAGTGTGACTGATAGCATTGCTAACTGCCAACTTACGCACAGGGCTACAACCAATACAATCATTAGAACAGCATGCAAAAAGGAGTAAGTGCATGGCTCTAAGTGCACCAGTGAATTTCCATGTCAATGCTTCTTCTAGCATTCAGATCATTGAAGGTACTATGTGTTGAACAAAGGCTTCAAGGCAGGGTTATAATTTCTGGGAGAGTGAAACCTTGCCTACATTTTCAGTAAAAAGCTGGTCTCAGTGTATGTGAGGAGAATCATGTATGATTTTTCATTAACACCATTTTATTGCCTGACAAGAGGCAATAGTGATATTAATTACTGATGTAAAACATAGTAAAAAGTGAGATGCACTTGGTTCAGAAATGAAGCCTTATATATAGTCAGGGATCTCATTAAAAAACCTGCTTGACCATCAATATTTGTCAAAATGACAGTGGTATTTAAACATACATGGCATGCTCTCCAGTTCAGAAAATAAAATGCAGCTTAGCATACAGGTTGTTCAATTACCATAAAGAAAAATGCAAAAAGTTAAAAATCTCAAGATATTAATATTTTTTATAAAGAAAAGGGTGGAATCTCTGATGAAGATGGCAGAGTTTGTCATCGAAATGTCACTTATAATCGATACCTGTACCCAGCTGGAAGCCCGAGAAGAGTTAATTCATTCTTTTAAAAAGCTTTAAATTTTTGGCAAAATTCAGTGTATTTTGAAAAAAGGGCATACTTAAACTAAGCAAAAGAAAGTACCAGTTGTATCAGCAAAATGCTGCTGGCCTCTTGAGCTGAGCAAAATAATCAATCAGCCATACCAATGCTTGAAAAAAAATTTCAGAGGAAATGAGTTCCCCATGATGGATTAGGTAATAGTACATTAATTCACACAACAGTAAACTTGCTTTACTTTTACAGATAGGTAAATTTCCCCGGATAATAAAAATACCTGAGAATCATGAACCCAGAAATAGTCAACCAAATACATTGCCAGCATTAATTTGCTATTAATGTGCCACTTTTTTAAAACATGAATAATATTGGCTTAAGCTGAATTCTATAAACATCAGGTTTGTAACAGGTCTTGATATCAAAACCTAATAGTGAACAAAACATGAAAATGTAATGTTTTGTATTTTAATTCAAGAATATAATAATAATCATTATATAAGAATATAATAATCATCAATCATTATTATTTTTGGTAAAATATCTACATTTTAGGTCCAAATATGATCAGCTAAAGAATTGCAGCAAGGAGAGAAGCAGTTTCCACTGCCTACAGACAGCCATACGTATTGGACAGTCAACTTAGCCCTGAGAAATGTCTTATATATCCAGGGAAGTTCTGCGCAGTTCAACTGTTCACAGTTGTTCGGTTTTGTTCAGCTGCTGGTCATAGAGCTCAACAGCAAGGAAAAAGGTTACAGCAATTCAACTTAGATTTGGTACGAAGGGAATTGCCATTCATCTTAATGCAGAAAAACACAGCAAAGAACCAATTAATTTTTAATAAAATAATTTAAAAGCTACAAATTAAGATTATTCATATGTTTTATGCCTATATGATAGCATCTGGATATTTTAACACCTAAAATATTTAAGAGTTGGAATATTTTTCAAATGAACACATCAGAAACATAAACACAAGAAATTCTGCAAATGCTGGTAAGCCACACAAAATACTAGAGGAACTAAGCAAGTGGGGCAGCACCTACGGAGAGGAATAAACAGTCGACAATTCGGGACTTACTAAGTCAAACCGATGCTTGAAAAGAATTCAGAGCATATTACTTTGTAGTTTAAAGTAACTTTATTGTCAAAGCACATATACAATAAATCACCGTATACATCCCTGAGATTCATTTTCTTGCAATCACAGTAACTACATGAAACACAATAGAATCAATGAAAGACCACACCCAACCAGATAACGATCATTATGCAAAAAAACAAGCTGTGCAAGTACAAAAAAGGGGAACAATAATAATAAATAAACAAGCAACAAATATTGAGAACATGTGATGAAGAATCCTTAAAAGTGAGTCTGTATGTTGTGGGAACAGTTCAGAGATGGGGCAAATGAGGTTATCCTCTCCGGTTCAGGAGTTTCGTGGTTGAAAGGTAATAACTCTTCCTCAACTTGGTGGTTCGGGTCTTGAGGCTTCTGTGGCAGAGTGAGAAGAGAGCATGACCTGGATGGTAGAGATCCTTGATGATGGATGTGACTTCCCTACGGCTGTGCTCAATGGTGGGGAGGGCTTTCCCCACAAACAATGAGATAGGGAGCGATGGATTAGGTAACAGTACATTAACTGACTGAACATAAACTTTCCTTACTATTGCAGACAGGTAAATTTACCCCTAGACAACATTTAAGCAATGAACTTGAAGACTTTTTTATTATAAAAATACCTCCCAGTCCTGATGAAGGGCCTTGGCCCGAAATGAAGATTGTTGCAGAGGAGGCTGCCAGGATGTTACTCGGGATAAAACATTTCATTTATGAATAGAATAGAATGGAAATGGATAAGTTAGATTTGTTTCCTTTGAAGTGGAAGACACTGAGATGGAACCTGATAGAGGTACACAAAGTTAAGAAGGGCATAAACAAGATGGATGGAATAAAGCTTCTTGCCATAGAAGGTGTTTAAATAAGAGTCTAAAATTTAAATAAAGCAAAATACAAGATACTTGGACCATATCAGAGGAAGATTTCTTTCATTCAGAGTGCAGTAAAAATTTGGAATGCACTGCCTGAGCGGCTGGTAGAAGCAGATAATCTCACAAGTTTATTAAGTATCTAGATAAGCATTTGAATCACCAAGATATAAAAGACCAAAGAGTGCTGGTGTATGGAATTACTATAGCTCCACTACAGTTTATTAGGGAACAATAAAATTGTGCATAATTATCCTTTTACAAATGAATCTTATCATTACTGTTGAAGAAAAAATCAACATGTTATGCCTCCTCCAAAACTGTTCTCCCTAGCTTAATGTGATATTTGTGCTAAATTCCTTTATTATTATCACATGTATTGAGATACAGTGAAAAACCTGTCTTGCATACTGTTCATTCATGCAGATCAATTCATTATAACAGTGCATTGATATAGTACCAGATAAAACAATAAAACTATACAGAATTAAGTGTTACAATTACTGAAAAGGTTCAGGGCAGGTAGACAAAAACATACAAGGTCGTGATGAGGTAGAACGTGAGGTCAAGAGTTCATATCATCATACGAGAAAACAGTTCAATAGTCTTAGAAAAGCAGAATCGAAGCTGACCTTGAGACTTGTGGTGCGTGCTTTCAGGTGTTTATATTTGCTGCCCAATAGAAGGGGATAGAGGAAAGAATGCCCATTATTGGTGGGGCCTTTGATTACGTTGACTTCTTTACTGAGACAACAAGAAGCACACGCAGAGTCAATGGAGGGGAGGCCAGCTTCTGTGATATACTGAGCCACATCCACAACTGTCTACAGTTTCTGGATGTCATGGGCAGGGCAGCTGACTGAGCAAACTGTGATGCAACTGGATAAGGGTGCTTTCTGTAGTGCATCAATAAAAATTGCTAAGGGTCAGAGACATCCTGAATTTCTTTAGTTTCTTCAGGAAACAAAAGCACCAATGAGCTTTCTTGACTATGGTATCAATGTGGTTGGAGCAGGGCATGCTATTAGTGACGTTCACTGCTAGAAACTTGAAGCTCTCAAGTCCCTTGACTTTAGTATCATTAATGTAAACAGGAGCAAGTGCACCATGCTCTTCCCAAAGTCAATGACCAGCTCATTAGTTTTGCTGACATTGAAACATTGTTGTCATGACAACATGTTTCTAAGCTCTCTATCTCCTTCCTGTACTCTGACTTATTGCGATGAGATATACAGCCCACTATAGTGCTATTATCTACAACCTTGTAAATGGGAGTTAGAGCAGATTCTGGCCATACAGTTGTATAGGGAATAGTATGGGCAGCTGAAGATGCAGCTTTGTGGGGCACCAGTGTTGAGAATAATTGTAGTAGTGGTTTTGTTGACTATCTTACTGACTGCAGTGTGTTTTTCAGGAAGTCAAGGATCTAGCTGCAAAGGGCAGAGTTGAGTCCCAGGTCTAGGTGTTTGGAGATGAGTTTGTTTGGAATTATAGTATTGAAGGCAGAGTGTAGTCAAAAAAACAATAGTTTAACATTGTATCTGTTCTGTTCAGATACTCTAGAGATTAATGTAGGGCCAAGGAGATGGTGTCTGACATAGATCTTAATTGGCAGTAGACAAATTATAGCGTGTCGAGGTTGTCAGGGAGGCTGGAGTTAATGTGTGCCATGACTAGTCACTTTAAACAATTCGGGGGTGGGGGGGGATATCAGAGCGAACAGGCAGTAGTCATTAAGACATATTGTTTTGTTTTTCTAAGCTAACAGGATGATAGTGTCTTCTTAAACCAGATTAAAGCACGGATAGGTTAAAAAAATCTGCAAGTACCCCCAGAAACTAATCTGCACAGGATTTACGCGACACAGCCGAAAATACTATCACAGATGCTTTTCATGAGTTCAGTTTCCGAAAACTGATCTTGTATCTGCAATGATGACTGTAGGTTCAGATTCATTGAAGGCTGTCAGGGTAAGTGGTGACATTCCAAACACCTTCTGTTCAATTCGTCCACATGTGCTAAGCTCATCAGGAAGGGATGTGCTGCTGTTGGCGATGCTGCCTGATGTTGTTTTGTAGCCTGATAACATACCACCATAGAACAAGTTTCTGTAAAGGATCTTCATGTTTTAGCTTCTGTCTGTGGTCGGGGAGGAGCACAACCTGGTGGTCTGATTTGCCAAAGTGTGGGCAACGGGGCTGTGGTTGGTTCAATGGGCGTCTTTGTTGGTTGTGTAGCAATGGTCAAGAGTGTCCGGGCTCCTGGTGGTTCAGGACACATGACAGTGGTATGTTGGTAACATACTCTTGATCTTGGCTTGGTTGAAGTCACCAGAAATGATGAATAGGGCCTCAGGGTATCCTGTTTCAAGGCTGTTGAACAAGGAGTATAGTTGCACGAGTGCAGATTGGCCTGGGATGAGATGTAGACGGGATAGCTGAAGCAAATTCCCCAGGCAGGTAGTATGGGCGCCACTTCACCATTATATATTCCATGCTGGGTGACCAGGAACTTGCCAGGACCGTCACAACCAACCACCACAAAGTATTAATTAGGAACAGACCTCCATACCTCTAACTTTGCTTGAGGGTGCTGTATGATCAATCTGGTGAATTAAGAAGACCTCCGACTCATATGTAAACTTCATTTTGGTGACATGTAGGACATAGCAGGTATAGACAATAGACAATAGGTGCAGAAGTAGACCATGCGGCCCTTCGAGCCTGCACCGCCATTCTGAGATCATGGCTGATCATCTACTATCAATACCCGGTTCTTGCCTTGTCCCCATATCCCTTGATTCCCCTATCAAGAAGGTAACTATCTAGCTCCTTCTTGAAAGCATCCAGAGAATTGGACTCCACTGCCTTCTAAGGCAGTGCATTCCAGACCCCCACAACTATCTGGGAGAAGAAGTTTTTCCTTAACTCTGTCCTAAATGACCTACCCCTTATTCTCAAACCATGCCCTCTAGTACTGGACTCTCCCAGCATCTGGAACATATTTCCTGCCTCTATCTTGTCCAATCCCTTAATAATCTTATATGTTGCAATCAGATCCCCTCTCAATCTCCTTAATTCCAGCGTGTACAAGCCCAGTCTCTGTAACCTCTCTGCGTAAGACAGTCCGGACATCCCAGGAATTAACCTCGTGAATCTACGCTGCACTTCCTCTGCAGCCAGGATGTCCTTCCTTAACCCTGGAGACCAAAACTGTACACAATACTCCAGGTGTGGTCTCACCAGGGCCCTGTACAAATGCAAAATGATTTCCTTGCTCTTGTACTCAATTCCCTTTGTAATGAAGGCCAACATTCCATTAGCCTTCTTCACTGCCTGCTGCACTTGCTCATTCACCTTCAGTGACTGATGAACAATGACTCCTAGATCTCTTTGTATTTCTCCCTTACCTAACTCTACACCGTTCAGATAATAATCTGCCTTCCTGTTCTTACTCCCAAAGTGGATAACCTCACACTTATTCACATTAAACGTCATCTGCCAAGTATCTGCCCACTTACTCAGCCTATCCAAGTCACCCTGAATTCTCCTAACATCCTCATCACATGTCACACTGCCACCCAGCTTAGTATCATCAGCAAACTTGATGTTATTCTCAATACCTTCATCTAAATCGTTGATGTATATGTTATGATGGGCCTATCTCTACGCGTAATTACAAACTGATATTTGTAGTGGTTGGACATGGACTGATCAGGTGTATAGTGGGACCATCAAATTGAGAACAATCAATTTTATCACTTGTTTATTTATGCATTGCCCTAAAATACTATTTGTCAATCTTCCAGGAGATTGCTCCAGAATATTTGGGATTATTCTAATTCCACTTGGAAGGCTGAGAACTATCACCATTCATCCTTAATGAATTAAAGTAGGGGAAGCAAGACAGAGAATCTGGATTGCAAGGTTACAGTTGTCCAAGCAATCTTTGATTAATAACTTCAAAGTATTTTTAGAATCCTTTGAATGCCTTAAAATAAATTCATTATTTTCTTACTTTATAAAGTAATTAATTAAATTTTGGTTCCCTTAAATTAATAAATCTCTACATTTGCCATTTTAATGCCATAATTTACAATTTATTTTGGTGAGCACAGGTACAAATTTAATTCAAAGTTTGTTTAAATGCCTAGGAGCTTAACAAATGTGGTTCAGTACCAAACAGTGGAATCACATTGTTTAAATGCTTAAGAGTTTAACAAAAAAAAACAAAGAACTGTTGCCTGCTCTCTAAAGGAGTCTACTCTTGCCCAGAAGTCTTCATTGTAAAGGAGCTTTTGAGTTGCGCATGAGAAAATCAGCAGTATTTTATGTCTGAACAATACTTCAGATAACTGTGACAAATGATGATTACTTTATGCCTATTTTTAATGATAATGGTCATGAAAAATACAACCCCAACCTGTTTTCAATTAATTTGCCAAAATGGAAAATTCTTAGTTGAGAAAATAATAAATGTAGAAGGCATGCCTTCTATGGCTAGTAATAATTCATTGCAAATCTGGCAAACCTGAAGAATGTAAGGGGGAAGAAATTGTTGGAACCCACAATCTGCAAGTCACCAGTTCGAAGATCTAAACTTGACCTCTCCAAAATTGGTGGAAGAGGTGGGGAGAAGTGGAGAAGGAGGAGATGACAAATAGTTAAAAGCAGAGATTAGTACACATTTCATTGTATGTCTACATAATACTTATATTTGTTACTTTAAAAGAGATCATGTACAGGTCTGCACATTCATGCCTACACAGTTTCAAAATATGCACTTGGCAGATTTCAAAGTCTGCAAATGCTCCTGATCACCAGTGGAATGAAGCTTAGTGATACACTCTGCCCATCCCATTTGGAACCTGATACAAAAAGCAAGGTAGAGTAAAATGAGTCACTTTGTATTATTCTTTCTGATTGAAGGAATCTGCAAGATTTCCAGCATCCAGGTTGTACCAGAAGTGGCATAAGATTGTTACCATCTGCTACCATTAATGGTACCATTTAATATTACCTGGTATTTGACGTGACAAGAAGTACAACCAAATGTCTTATCTTATGAACAACGTTTAATTTTTTATCAGCATTTTCCAGTCCTACCTTCCAGAAAGTGTCCAAAATGCATCAATGCTAATGTGAATTTTGAATGAGTTTTAAATCTGCTCACTTAATGTTACATCATAGTCCAGTCAAATTCAATATGCCGGCTTAGATCCTGCACTGCTAAAGTCCATGACAAGCTCTGGAATTGAGGAATTTAGTTTACAAGATTTTCTCTTTTTTTGTGTATTTCTTGGCAGCAGTCAGTAAAACAAAATGGAAGACTTCTGTTTATTCTTCATTAATTTTCATTTTCTTAAAATACTGTTCTCACTCTTAACTCATTTTACAGGCATCACAATGCACAGATTGTCAAGATGTACTTAACACCCATAACAGAACAAGAGTAAAGTTCAAGATTATGAATCAATACTGCTTTAATTCTAGAATTTTTTTTAGGTAGAATAAACTACAGTATTAAGATATGTATTAGTACGCTACTGTTTTGCAACATTAAATTTTTACTTACTGTAAGATTGAAATCCCATTAAAGATTAATTCCAAATGCAAAGTCTCATTTATAAATCAATTGTACGTTACATTTCAAGCACTTCATTTCAAAACATGTCAGTTGTAATATTAATTGCTAGATGAAACACTGCATGCAAGCTCAGTAGTTAAAGATTACCAATATAAAGTCCAATGATAATACAGTATTTCAATCAAATATTGAACTCCCAGGATAGGGAGTTTGTAGAGTGCCTACGGGATGCATTCTTGGAACAGCTTGTACGAGAGCCGACCAGGGACAAGGCTATTCTGGATTTGGTCTTGTGTAATGAACAGGATTTGATAAGCGATCTTGAAGTAAAGGAGCCATTAGGAGGTAGTGACCATAATATGATAAGTTTTTATCTGCAATTTGAGAAGGATAAGGGCAGATTGGAGGTGTCAGTGTTGCAGTTGAACAAAGGAGACTATGGAGCCGTGAGGGAGGAGCTGGCCAAAGTTAAATGGACGGATATCCTAGCAAAAAAGACAGTGGAACAGGAATGGCAGGTATTCTTGGGAATAATGCAAAAGGTGCAAAATCAGTTCATCCCCCGGAGAAGGAAGGATTCAAAGGGGGGAAAGGGGCCACAGTGGTTGACAAAGGAAGTCAGAGATTGCATAGCATTAAAAAAAAAGTATGACAGAGCTAAGGTGAGTGGGAAGACAGATGATTGGGAAATTTTTAAAGAACAAAACTTAACTAAAAAGGCAATACGGGGAGAAATAATGAGGTACAAACACAAGCTAGCCAGGAATATAAAGGAGAATAGCAAAAGCTTTTTTAGGTATGTGAAGAGAAAGAAGATAGTTAAGAACAACGTTGGGCCCTTGAAGAATGAATTGGGTGAAATTGTTATGGGAAACAGAGAAATGGCAGGGGGATTTAATAAGTACTTTAGATCTGTCTTCACTAGGAAGACACAAGCAATCTCCCAGATGTATGGATGGGCCAAAGACACAGGGTAACAGAGGAAATGAAACAGATTGACATTAGGAAGGAAACGGTGATGAGTAGACTGATGGGACTGAAGGCTAACAAATTCCCAGGTCCAGATGGTCTGCATCCTAGGGTACTAAAGGAGGTGGCTCTGGAAATTGCAGATGCATTGGTATTCATTTTCCAATGTTCCTTAGATTCAGGATCAGTTCCTGAGGATTGGAGAATGGCTAATGTTAACCCACTTTTTAAGAAAGGAGGGAGGGAGAAAACAGAGAACTATCATCCTGTCAGCCTAACATCAGTAGTGGGGAAGATGCTAGAGTCCATTATTAAAGATGAAATTGTGGCATATCTAGATAGCAGTGATAGGATTGGGCCAAGCCAGCATGGATTTACCAAGGGCAAATCATGCTTGACTAATCTATTGGAGTTTTTCCAGGATGTAACCAGGAAGTTAGACGGGGGAGATCCAGTGGATGTAGTGTACCTCGATTTTCAGAAGGCATTTGATAAGGTCCCACATAGGAGATTGGTGGGTAAAATCAGAGCTCATGGCATTGGGGGGAAGATATTGACATGGATAGAAAACTGGTTGGCAGATAGAAAGCAAAGGGTAGCGGTGAATGGGTGTTTCTCGGAATGGCAGGTGGTGACTAGTGGGGTGCCACAGGGCTCGTTATTGGGACCACAGCTGTTTACGATTTACATCAACGATTTAGATGAAAGCATTGAGAATAACATCAGCAAGTTTGCTGATGATACTAAGCTGGGTGGCAGTGTGACATGTGATGAGGATGTTAGGAGAATTCAGGGTGACTTGGATAGGCTGGATGAGTGGGCAGATACTTGGCAGATGACGTTTAATGTGAATAAGTGTGAGGTTATCCACTTTGGGAGTAAGAACAGGAAGGCAGATTATTATCTGAACGGTGTAGAGTTAGGTAAGGGAGAAATACAAAGAGATCTAGGAGTCATTGTTCATCAGTCACTGAAAGTGAATGAGCAAGTGCAGCAGGCAGTGAAGAAGGCTAATGGAATGTTGGCCTTCATTACAAAGGGAATTGAGTACAAGAGCAAGGAAATCATTTTGCATTTGTACAGGGCCCTGGTGAGACCACACCTGGAGTATTGTGTACAGTTTTGGTTTCCAGGGTTAAGGAAGGACATCCTGGCTGCAGAGGAAGTGCAGCGTAGATTCACGAGGTTAATTCCTGGGATGTCTGGACTGTCTTACGCAGAGAGGTTACAGAGACTGGGCTTGTACACGCTGGAATTAAGGAGATTGAGAGGGGATCTGATTGCAACATATAAGATTATTAAGGGATTGGACAAGATAGAGGCAGGAAATATGTTCCAGATGCTGGGAGAGTCCAGTACCAGAGGGCATGGTTTGAGAATAAGGGGTAGGTCATTTAGGACAGTGTTAAGGAAAAACTTCTTCTCCCAAATAGTTGTGGGGGTCTGGAATGCACTGCCTCAGAAGGCAGTGGAGGCCAATTCTCTGGATGCTTTCAAGAAGGAGCTAGATAGTTATCTTCTTGATAGGGGAATCAAGGGATATGGGGACAAGGCAGGAACTGGGTATTGATAGTGGATGATCAGCCATGACCTCAGAATGGCGGTGCAGGCTCGAAGGGCCGAATGGTCTACTTCTGCACCTATTGTCTATTGTAAATATGCATATTTTATGTATTTCTATTTTAAATACTGTATAAGCAAGACACTTAGACATTATTTTAAAAAAACAATTTGAAGCTTCTCTGAAATTGTTACTTACCAAGCTTCACTAAGCAAATCCACAGGATCCAATCCAGCTAATAAAAGGTGAGGTAACCAGTGCTTAAACTGTTGTTCTGATAATAATCCATATTTTATAATGCCAGCTAAATGACTGCCTGATGGTAATGAGTAGCCTTTTTCCAGAAGAAACTGCAGTAAGTGGAAGTACTGATATTGTAGACAATATGAATAATGAAGACCTGTTACAACAGCTCCAGCTTTCAGGAGAATGGGAATTGCAGAAAATCTGGAGAAATAATTTTAAAAATACATTAGTCCTGAATCAGTTTTTTTAAGTCAAATAACCACAAATCTTCACATTTATCACAAACTATTTTAATAGACTGATTAAAACTGAATAATCAATGCTCATACAGAGAGAAAAACAAACAATAAAAGACTTATTTTTGTTAGTTGCAATCTTGGGATTTCTGTCAAAGTCAAGCATAATGATTTACTTTCAGATCATACAATGATCATATAATGACCCTCATACAAAATGTAAAATTTACTGACCAGTAGTGGCCTACAAAATGAAAGTTGAACCTACTTGCTACTGAATTACCACAGCAGGACTTTCTGAAAATTGTTAATTACTTAAGTCATAAACAAGTGAAAAAAATAGAAATTTTGATTTGTATATGGTTCACTTTCGAAATCCTTGGGCTAAAACTGCTACTTTGCTCAAACTATTTTTCAAACTTATCACTGACAGCCTAATCCAGATGTAAAACTATATCAACAATGTCATCGTAAGTAATAATAAACTGACGTCTACAAATCCCCACTAATAGTTTAAAAAAACTGTACAGTATTTCATTATATTTTGGCATCATTCAAACATTAGTACACATCCAAAAACTTAAGAAAGTGATTAAATTTAAAGCCACAGGAAAGTTTGAATCTTTCCCTGTTCATTTCCATACCTTTCTGGAAAGAATTGGCTTTTATTTTTGATATGCAGTCCAACTTCTAAAACAATACCTTTCAGAAGTCAGGAGACAATATAAAGCAATCATTTTTTTTGCAAACACAACTTGCAAATAATCTTTACAATATAAACATAACCATTGTGATTAGGCATAGCACAGTTGAAAGCTGATTTGTATAGTTGAGTTTGCCAAATATATACTGAATACAATTCTTCATTCCATTACCTTGTAATACATCAATCTGTTGGGTTTTCATTGACTAGTTGGTAAAGTCACTTCCAATTTTAATGAATGTAATCAGATTTTTTACACCAATTATCAAACATTCAGTTCTCAAGTTCTGCCTGACCAAAGCTGGAAGTAATCTCTGTATTAATGAAAGTTTAAAAACTGAATAACAGAACCAAATAAGGAAAAGAGGACCCTCCATTCTGAACTAATCAAAAACAGTATCAAAATTTCCTTCCCATAACTTATAGACATGCTGTTATATAACCACACTTCTGAAATTTCATAATTCTTGCTTGTTTTCCATTTCAATACATATTTTCAGGTTTAACCCTACAAATTAAAAGCATCCTTGAAATAAAATAGGTGACAAGTCATAAAGCAACTTTGATAAAAACATAATAATTTACCTTCCTCTGATTTACTTTTCAAAAAAAATGAAACATGGCATTGGACGTAATGAGATGGAAAAATGAACTTATTATTTAGCATACTCTCATTTTCTTAATGAAAAGATGTGTCAAAAACTAAGTGCAATGATAATGAGGTCAGCATTTTAATTGCTTGAATCAAAATTACTTGTTCATACACACGATACTCCACCACACTGTAACAAATAAAACTGAAAAAACATGTAGGATCTACATATTTTATAATTTTTTTTCACTTACAAAGTAGATTATATTTACAGCAAAATACCCATCTTTTTTCTAATTTATCTTTCAATGTTTTGACTATTCCTTGCTAAATATATTATGATTGATATCAATAATGTTTTCTCTGTATTAAATTCAATTTTCAAGGAACTAACTGACCAAACAGACAGGGAGAAATGCAAGTTCCAGCTACACGGTTTTCTTCAGTAGACCTTACTGATTCATTTATAAAAGGTCCTACTGTAAGCAGCATTACCATGGAAGCAGGAGATCAGAAATTTGTTGATACAGTAGCTGTTAAACAGTTTCAAGAGAGGTAATTTGCACCTGTAACATTGGCAAAGGGAGGTACGTCTCAAGCCCGCAGTTCAAGAGAGAACTGCCAAAGGACTGCAACATGAAAGCTCACGCTCTCCACAACAAGGAGAGCCACAGCACCAGGGGAAGGAAGTGTAGCTAGGAGTGGGGTGTGAGAAGTCAGTATATGCAAAGTTATGTTTGAGTCCAGTGTTTCTTCAGGACATCAAACTCATTAATTTAAAAATCACAGTGGACATAAGCAAAAAGAAGTGGTCAGATTGACAATCATTTTTGCATATTGTGTGCATCATCATTTTGGGGAAGATGTAATAATTAGAGTTTGCTCTCCAAACTGGAAGCCTCAATTAATATGCAAGAGTGTTACACATTAATGAGTCTTTGGATTAAGTTTGTTGTCAAGAAGTTACTTTCCACCACCACCCCCTTCAATTAGTTAATTACCTGCCCGTGAGTAGTTTTAGTAGCTTGCATATGTCAGCACAACCACCTTACTTTTCACTATTCCTTCTGATACTTTTGTCGTAGTTTCTTGAAATAACCAGGAGACGCAGAAGATTCTTCAAGAAATTTAAGCCTTTATTTGCAAACAAAAGCCGAGACAATTAATGAATGTGTCACTAATTGCCCGCCAAGCCTAGTACACAGTATTCTTTATAGTACTTTCTTATCTCAGTTATATTAGCATATACTTGTTCTAGTGCCTTGACTGGTTTTCATACCATCGCACGATCCTGTCTAGTCTACTCCTTGGAACACACGTCCCCCTTCCCGGCTTTGACTGGTTTTCATACCATCACATCGCCCCACGGCCCTGTCTACCACCGTTATCTCTACATGCTTACTTTCACTGTTAGCTACGTTCTTAAGGCACTGATGCGTTCAATAGTACAGAGACAATACAGAGATTACATTCTGGCCAATAAATTGGATACATAGCAAATAGCAAACACAAGGCTGGCCACATAGTTCTGGCCACACAGTAAACGTTGCAACTTTATTCTCCAATAATACTGAATAAGCAGTGGTTTCAGCTCCATCCCCCTTGTCCTTTGCTTAACTAATTTCAATCCCAACATTAAACTTTTCATCCACTGCCGATTTAAGCGCCAGGCCAGATTGGAAAAAGTCAGGGTGTCAGGCCAGAGGAGAGGAGTGGGCCAGTGTTCAGCTCACTGCCTGCGAGTTTTACTTGTTTTTGCGCTGAACTGAGGTTGTGGCCTGCAACTAACGGGCTCCTGGACCAGCTGTAGTGATGACTGGCTTCGAGGCTCACTTTCGTGAACTTCAGTTCTGAATGCTATTTGCTTATGTTACGTACACGTGACAGGGGTTGAAGCTATACTGGACTTGAGGTAATGGTCTTGTGATGGTGGAGTGACATCATTTTCCCGCCAGTAGAGGTCATGTGACAGGTTTTTTTACAGGGTATAAAAGGAGGACCCCTCCCTGTGAGGAGGGGCAGTTCGTGGCTGGATTTGCCATGTTGACTTCATGCCACTGCGTGATTTAATGTTATGACGCAGTTTAGTTGAAAGATGAAGTTTTATTTAATGCCTAAAGTTTAAAAGGTCATTGCCAGCAGTTTCTTTATAACACTGCTAGTTGAGATTCAGTGGAGAGTGAAGATCGGAGTTCGGGAGATAAAAGATCGAGGAGAATCGATTTCGACAGTGAAACAGGTTCGACCTTGTTTAATCCTTATTCGGAAGGAATTCGTTGACTGTTCTCGTGTTAATCCCTGTGAAATATAGAAAGGATTGGGAACAGTGTTGTAAAGGAAAGGTCAGTGCCTTTAAGCCGTATCGTTTCGTAAATTCTTGGTGGGAAAAGTTCGATTTGGGAACCCAAACAACACGACATGAAAGAGAATTTAAATCGTCTTAAAAAGTCTCTCCCTTAAATGGACCATGAGCATTTTGAACTTTTGGCAATACTACTTTTAAGAACTGTTTAAGCTTCATTGCTTTAAGAACTGTTTAAGCTGCCGCACAGCAGCTGATTTCCGGTTACGTTAGAGATTTGTTTACCTTTGGGGGGTTTGTTTTCAGTGTTCAATAAACATGTTATTTGTTATAAAAACCCCTGCCTAACTCATATATTTATTGTTGCTTGAATCCGTAACACTTACTTATATTGTTTGCACGATTTGTTTGCTTTTCTGCACATTGGGTGTTTGACCGTCTTTTTTTAATGGGGTCAGTTGGGTTTCTTTGTCCTGTGGCTGCCTGTAAGGTTGTATATTCATACTTCGATAATAAATGTGCTTTGAACTTTGGGTTTCTCATCTCTTTTTGTGTGTTCTCAGTCTCAGTGAGTCCATTTTATTTTCTAGCAAACGGATATTGACCAATAAAAGTATTGGTACCACTGGTCTGGTTGGGTTAGCTCTCAGCCAAGCTAGTGCCCAGGCTCTCTTGCCACGTTCCTACTTCATCTCACATCACCTACATATGTCACTTCTTCGGCTGAGCCACCTAGAGTAGGCTATTGTCGCTGGGTCTGGTGTCTATAGAATCCCTCGTCCATCGACATCCAAATCTGTGAAGTTTGAGTGCAAGGAGTGGGCAGTAATTTGCATTTAGCTAGAGCCAATAAGATTCACTACAAAGGTTGATTGGACGCCCATTACCTGAAAATTCCTCACTATTTCATATATCACCAGTTTTGAAATGCATCTCTGTTTCATCATCGTTGCTGGGCCAACAGAACCATACATGTGCTTTTACCAGAAGAAATGCAACAAATAGCATTGACTGCAACTACAACAAAACGTTGATGTTTGATTTCACTCCATAGATGCAACCTGACCCAATGAGTTCCTCCAGATCCTTTGTATGGTTGCCTCTGTCTACACCGGTATCAGTTCCATGGTAAAGTAGTTTCCTAATAACAATTTGTCCAATACAAACTGCTGCAAGTTTACATAGGCAAGTGTAATAACATTTATTCCCTGCCATTTACAATCTATTGCAGGGATTTCCAACCTTTCTTATGCCAGGGGTACCATTAAGCAAAGGGTCCATGAACTCCAGGTTGGGAACCCCTGTCCTGGCATTTATTCCCCTTTATAGATTTGCTTACAGCATCTGTGGATTTGGTTACAAAAATAATAAAAGTAGTCTGGATCTTTTCAAATTATGTAGAAATAGTGATCAGAAGCAAACATTGAATGGGTTACCTCTGAGAGAAAGCCATGCACAAGGGTGACAGGCAGTCATACAATGGACACTCTTGAGCATCAGGACTGTAGCCCACTTGCAGCAGCATCTTCAAGCATTCTTGGTGTCCTCCATACACTGCTGAATAGACAGGGCTCACTTTACTTGCCCCTTTATCACATATTCGGTCAGTGATCGGTATTAGAAATTCCAGCACACTGTTAGACATGAAAGCACATTGTTAAATGAACATTACATTCACACACAGCAGGAACAAAAGAAAAATAAACTGCTCCTGCTTTCTGAATTGTTAATAATACAGGACTCAATAATAAAGTAACTAACACAAAGCACATCAATATATTTGAATAAAATTGAAATACCACAAATTAGAGAAAAATTTTAATGAACTAACTGTCTGAAAACAGTGGAAACTGACTTCAGAACACGTTATTTTAAAACCATTTGAGGCTGGACTTTATCCTTACTAAGTATATCAACAGCTGCAATGAATATCAATGAGATTTTAAGTACAACACTGCAAATGTCACCCTGAAAAACAAAACAAAATCTAACCCTCTACAAGGGCTTGCAAATTACAAGAACTTTATAACTTTTAGCAGTTGATATACACACAATGTACTTACACTTAAATTGGAAAGGATTAATTGCTCCAAAGCAAAATTTTAATTTGGCAGCAAAAATTTGAAAATGCATTTTTCACAGAGTAGAAAGTATACAAAGTAAATGGGTACTGTGGAATCTCTAGACATGCTTGAGATAAAATTGGAAGTACTTTCTGGAACTTTTAAAAATATACTTAAATATAAGAAAAAAAGAGAATAAGAGCCATTGTAGCAATTCAAATTCCAGCTTCTTATTTTCAGTTCCTTGGATTGCAATATGTATCACTTGGATGTCATGCTTTAAAATATATTTAATGTATGGAAAATGTTTAAAATATGTATTTTAATAGCTCAATTAGACTGTGTGCACTTACTTGACTTTACCCATCTGGGCAGCAGCATGAATAGGTAACTGCCAATTATCTTCATTGCAATAAAGGTTTGCATCAGCCCCATGTGACAGCAGCAATTCAACACATTCCACATGGCCTTCCTGAGCAGCTATGAACAATGGTGTGGCCTTATCATAAGTCTGGCAATTAACATTACCACCTGCAAAATTAATTTTAAGAAGGTTATTTTATTCAAAGTTCAGTTCATAGTTCTTCATGGCACTGTGTATGCAGTCAAAATACTGAAGTGCAACTAATTACTTACTTACTAAAATACTTCACTAGCTTTTCATTATAATTTCATAATTTTTCGGCAGTAAATGAACTGAAAGCATTTTAGTAAAAGGAGCATATGCAAGTGTTCTATATAAGTCAAATCAATTCATATGCATATACGTCAGGCAATCAGGGGAAAATCGCCCTAATGAATGAAGTCATGCCAGCACAAATTGAGATACTATGGTAACTGGAGTTCAATCCTCTCAGCCCCAAAACTTTGCTGCAAAAGTCGCTTTGGTCAATGCCGTAAGGCAAATTACCTTTAGATGCTCCAATGATCTTTTCCTCTATCATGTCAGAAGTGGAGAACTTCACCAATGACTACAGAGTTCAGTTTTAGCTGCGCCTCATATCTCAAAACAGTTCATGCACGCACACAGCATGGGTGGTCAACGCTCAGGACTGGGCTGATAAATTACAACTGCCAACCATCTTTAATTGGAGAATCTAAACATTTCTCCTTGATATTTAATGTTGTTACCATTTGCAGGCCCAGACCCATCAAGCTCCTGCATGGTTACCACAGACCAGAAATTGAACTAGAACAGTGACACAAATGCTGTAAATCATTGGAGTAAAGCGGAGGTTCAGTATTCTACAGCAAATGATGTGCTTCCTATTATCTCAAATTCTTTCTTCATAGAGCAAGGTAGAAAGATGATGGGATTCTCAAGTTGTGTAGACAAGTGTAGTTCCATCAATTTTCAAGCTGTAAGGCAACCAAGGTAATGCAACACAATGTGCGAGTCACAATGAATAATAAACCACTGTCATTTACAAGGATGCAGAGTGTGCCATCTACAAAATGCACTATAGCAATGCACCAAGGCTTCTCCAAAAGCCTCGATCTCTACTATCTAGGAGAAGGTTCACAGAAACACCACCACTTCCAGTTCCTCAGACAATGACACAATCTGTGCAGCAAGATTCAGAAAACATCTCTGTACCATGCAACTATCAAACATTTATCATTTCCGAAATCATCTCTGCTTGACAGCCAACAACATTGCGATTACTGAGTAACAACTAGCATCGAAATCCAGGAGTCACCATGGATCAGAAAGTGTTCTGGATTAGGCACAATTGAAAGAATGCAAATCCAACAAGCATCAAGAACATGAAGTACAACACACCCTTTTTGATTAGCATCTCATACATCTCCCTCCACTACGATATCAGAGTGGCAGCTGCATATACAATCTTTAAAATCCACAGCAGGAACTCATTAGGGCTTTGTCAACAGCATCATACATCTCTTTCTACTTCATGGGACAATGATGCTGATAGTATTAGACTGTCGCCACATTATACTCCACCTCCAGGTCACAAATCAGTCTGATTTCTGGTTTAAGATGGTGCCATCAAAGACTTGTGACAGCATACTGGTAGTTTGAAAGCAAAGGATTTTGATGGAAAAACATCACTAATAACACTTAGTTTTTGAGGTGAATTGTGGTGAACTATCTCTGCAAATAATGAAGAGGTGAGAGAAGGCAAAGTAAATTCATGAGATGCGCCCTGATGGTTGGAGCAGACGATTTGGAGCGGAGAAGTCAGGACAGAGGAGTTCTGATGCCCGTCCAATTTGGCACGGATGCGAAGGTGCATAGCTTGAAGTGTCTAGTCAATTTGGAGTGGTCAAGAACCAGGTCTGAAGCGAATTGTTGTTTCCTGTCCCGGAGTGATTCGCTAGAGCAAGATCCGGGTCCTAATGCAAGCTACAATTTGCTGTTTGGACAATCTAAACGACAGCCCATATAGACTGGAAGAGCAGGGTGTTGAGAGTCAGGCAAGGTTAGATGACTCTGGGTGCGAAGTTGATTTGGAGAGATCGAGAACAGCTTTTATGGCAGTGAAATCTAGGCCCGCATTGTAGGCGGTGTGCTATAGGCCCTGAGCGAATCACCACAGCATGGCCCGGGTCCAAATGCAAGGTACAATCTGCCGTTCAGACAATTTAAACACCGGCCCAGGTAGACTGGAGGCTCCTCTCTCCACAAAGCTAAGGCTGCGAAACTGCCCTCAGCCGCTGTGCTTGATGTCTGCAAACTTTGCAGCCACTTGATCCACTAATACAATGAACTGAATACAGAGGCTTTGGGCCTACTCCAGACTGCTCAGAGATTTGGATCCAAGGACTCAATTTGGTTCCGAATGCTGTTGTTGTTGCTCACTTTTATTGTTTGCATGAGTTGCTTTTCTCTACCCTTCTCTGTGCACATCGGGAGTTGATCTTTACTTTTTTTGTAATTGTGTTCTTTCAGCTTCCTTGCTTTGTGAACTAATCTCAAGGTGTATGATGACAGTCAGCGGGAGACACTCATGGAGTGAGTACTGTTTTAGATTCGCTCCATAACCTTTACTTTTTTTAACCTTTGATCACCCTTATTCAACTTATTTTTACCTACACCAAAAGATTCTTGCTATTTTTTTGGACTTTAAGAGTTTATTGTGAATTTTTGAAGATATGCAAACAGAAATGGCTCTTAGATCCAAAGGACGAGAACCTGGGCGCAATCCGAACAGTAATGGAAAGAAGCAAGCTCATCCGCAACGCACTGAATTAACTTATGAACTGTTTATGGAAGTTTTGGATAAAAAATTTGATGAACTACAACAAATTTTTTAAACAAGATATAAAGGCTTTTCAAGATTATATGGTTAAGACGGATTCAGTAATTAACCAGCAGCAAGTTCTTATCGCATCTCTGCAAGAAGACGCTCGGAAACGAGATTTGACAATTGAAAAATTGCAACAGGATTTAATGTCGACCACTAAATTGGTGGAAACACTTAAAGCCAAGAGTGTCGACTTTGAGAATCGGTCCAGAAGACAGAACCTACGTATGCTTGGTCTCCCAGACGGCATAGAAAAAGACGACCCTTCGAAATATTTTGCTCAACTTTTAAAAGATGCGTTCCCATCGGTTTTCCCAGATAACCCTCCGTTACTTGACCGAGCACATAGAATTTGGCGTCGATCACCGAGTGTTCCAGCTAAACCTTCGGTTGTAATTGTCCGGTTTCATTATGTACACGACAAAGAACAACTTATTCGTGTGGCTCGGCGGGTTGGAATGGTTAAATTTCAAGATTACTATTTCCGTTTGGTGGAAGATTTTAATCCTAAAGTTATGAAGAAAAGGCTTCTTTTTAAACCTCTGATGTCTGAATGTTATGAGAAAAATCTAAAACCTGCGCTCTTATACCCTGCGAAGCTCAGAATCTCTCTGCCGAATGTTCCACGCCAGGTTTTCCTTTCTACATCTGAAGCGAGAAGTTATCTGGAGGAGAACTTCCCTACTGCTACAGACACTAATCGTTAATAAATTAGTGTTTCTGATCGTGTAAGATGGTTTTCGATTCCTCAAACCAGATTTAGTCTCTGGTTATTGGTGTAGGTTTAACCTATACTTTATATTTAACTTAAAGTGTGTTTTCGTTATATTAATCGCTCTGTTTTATACACTTTAACCATTATACTATATTTTTGACTATTATTTTTGTTCCTTCGAAGGTGTATTTTTAACCCTTCGAAGGTGAATTCTTTTTTATTAAGATGGTGGTTTTTTGGAAAAATATTCTTGGTTTTGTTTAAGATGGCGTTATTTTTTCTTCTCTCGTCTTCTTCCTATAATGCATCGCTTATCATAGTTTAAATATTTCTTGATTTGTTTGGGTTATAACCCGATTTATAAGCTTTTAGTGATTATACTCTTTTTTATAACTAAGTATATTAAGAAGTGTGGTTTTAGTATACTGATCATAATTTTTAAAGTCGGGGTGTTTTTTTTTAATATATATCCTTTATATACGGAGTGGTCTTCCGCTGATATGGGGGTAGAATTAGTCTCATTTTTTCCTTTTTCTAGCCATATTTTGGATTTTTTTCTTTTTCTTGTGGGGGTGGGGGATGGTCTGTTTTCTAATTTTATTTTTCTTTTACCAGTTTGTTTTATAACCATATAACCATATAACAATCACAGCACGGAAACAGGCCATTCCAGCCCTCCTAGTCCGTGCCGAACTCTTAATCTCACCTAGTCCCACCTACCTGCACTCAGCCCATAACCCTCCACTCCTTTCCTGTCCATATACCTATCCAATTTTACCTTAAATGACACAACTGAACTGGCCTCTACTACTTCTACAGGAAGCTCATTCCACACAGCTATCACTCTCTGAGTAAAGCTGTAACTTTTGCCCCCTAACTCTCAAATCATGTCCTCTCGTTTGAATCTCCCCTACTCTCAATGGAAACAGCCTATTCACGTCAACTCTATCTATCCCTCTCAACATTTTAAATACCTCGATCAAATCCCCCCTCAACCTTCTACGCTCCAATGAATAGAGACCTAACTTGTTCAACCTTTCTCTGTAACTTAAGTGCTGAAACCCAGGTAACATCCTAGTAAATCGTCTCTGCACTCTCTCTAATTTATTGATATCTTTCCTATAATTCGGTGACCAGAACTGTACACAATATTCCAAATTTGGCCTTACCAATGCCTTGTACAATTTTAACATTACATCCCAACTTCTGTACTCAATGCTCTGATTTATAAAGGCCAGCGTTCCAAAAGCCTTCTTCACCACCCTATCTACATGAGACTCCACCTTCAGGGAACTATGCACTGTTATTCCTAGATCTCTCTGTTCCACTGCATTCCTCAATGCCCTACCATTTACCCTGTATGTTCTATTTGGATTATTCCTGCCAAAATGTAGAAGCTCACACTTCTCAGCATTAAACTCCATCTGCCAATGTTCAGCCCATTCTTCTAACCGGCATAAATCTCCCTGCAAGCTTTGAAAACCCACCTCATTATCCACAACACCTCCTACCTTAGTATCATCAGCATACTTACTAATCCAATTTACCACCCCATCATCCAGATCATTTATGTATATTACAAACAACATTGGGCCCAAAACCGATCCCTGAGGCACCCCGCTAGTCACCGGCCTCCATCCCGATAAACAATTATCCACCACTACTCTCTGGCATCTCCCATCTAGCCACTGTTGAATCCATTTTATTACTCCAGCATTAATACCTAACGACTGAACCTTCTTAACTAACCTTCCATGTGGAACTTTGTCAAAGGCCTTGCTGAAGTCCATATAGACTACATCCACTGCCTTACCCTCGTCAACATTCCTCGTAACTACTTCAAAAAATTCAATAAGGTTTGTCAAACATGACCTTCCACGCACAAATCCATGCTGGCTACTCCTAATCAGATCCTGTCTATCCAGATAATTACGTATAAATACTATCTCTAAGAATACTTTCCATTAATTTACCCACCACTGATGTCAAACTGACAGGTCTATAATTGCCAGGCTTACTTCTAGAACCCTTTTTAAACAATGGAACCACATGAGCAATACGCCAATCCTCCGGCACAATCCCCGTTTCTAATGACATCTGAAAGATCTCCGTCAGAGCTCCTGTTATCTCTACACAAACTTCCCTCAAGGTCCTGGGGAATATCCGGTCAGGACCCGGAGATTTATCCACTTTTAAATTTCTTAAAAGCGCCAGTACTTCCACCTCTTTAATTGCCATAGGTTCCATAACTTCCTTACTTGTTTCCCACACTTTACACCATTCAATATCCTTCTCCTTAGTGAATACCGAAGAGAAGAAATCGTTCAAAATCTCTCCCATCTCCCTCGGCTCCACACATAGCTGACCACCCTGATTCTCTAAGGGACCAATTTTATCCCTCACTATCCTCTTGCTTTTAATATAACTGTAGAAGTCTTTCGGATTTACTTCCACCTTATTTGCCAAACCAAACTCGTAACTTCTTTTAGCTTTTCTAATCTCTTTCTTAAGTTTCCTTTTACATTCTTTATATTCCTCGAGCAATTCCTTTACTCCATGCTGCCTATATCTATTGTAGACATCCCTCTTTTTTCGAACCAAGTTTCTAATATCCCTTGAAAACCATGGCGCTTTCAAACCTTTAACCTTTCCTTTCAACCGAACAGGAACATAAAGATTCTGTACCCTCATAATTTCACCCTTAGATGACCTCCATTTCTCTATTACATCCTTCCCATAAAACAACTTGACCCAATCCACTCTCTCTAAATCCCTGCGCATCTCCTCAAAGTTAGCCTTTCTCCAATCAAAAATCTCAACTCTAGGTCCAGTCCTGTCCTTCTCCATAATTATATTGAAGCTAATGCTATTGTGATCACTGGACCCGAAGTGCTCCCCAACACATACATCTGTCAGCTGACCTATCGCATTCCCTAACAGGAGATCCAACACTGCCCCATCTCTAGTCGGTACTTCTATGTATTGTTGCAAAAAACTATCCTGCACACATTTCACAAACTCTAAACCATCCAGCCCTTTTACAGAATGAGCTTCCCAATCTATGTGTGGAAAATTAAAATCTCCCACAATCACCACCTTGTGTTTACTACAAATATCTGCTATCTCCTTACACATTTGCTCTTCCAACTCACGCTCGCCATTAGGTGGCCTATAATACACTCCTATCAGTGTTACTACACCTTTCCCATTCCTCAGTTCCACCCAAATAGCCTCCCTAGAGGAGCTCTGTAATCTATCCTTCCAAAGCACCGCCATAAGATTTTCTCGGACAAGCAATGCAACACCTCCTCCTCTGGCCCCTCCTACTCTATCACACCTGAAGCAACTAAATCCAGGAATATTTAGTTGCCAATCACACCCTTCCTGCAACCATGTTTCACTAATAGCTACAACATCATAATTCCAGGTATCAATCCACACTTTAAGCTCATCCACCTTTCTTACAATGCTCCTAGCATTAAAATAGATACATTTAAGATACTCTCCACCTCCTCCTCTCTTTTCATCCCTAGCAATGCATTCAAATTTATTATCCTTTTCTTTCTTCTCCCCTACAACTTCGGGCTGAGCGCATCCCTTCTCCATCACCTGCCTTTCCTCCCTCACACACTGTCTACTTACTTGCTCTACTGGTGAACTAACCTCCTCTCTCATAGTTTCCTCAAATTGATTTCCGCCCCCCCCCCCCATCTTACTAGTTTAAAGTCTGCCCTGTAGCCCTAGCAAACCTCCCCGCTAGGATATTGGTCCCCCCAGGATTCAAGTGTAACCCGTCCTTCTTGAACAGGTCACGCCTGCCCCAGAAGAGGTCCCAATGATCCAGAAACTTGAATCCCTGCCCCCTGCTCCAATCCCTCAACCACGCATTCATCCTCCACCTAATTCCATTCCTACTCTCACTGTCGCGTGGCACAAGCAGTAATCCCGAAATTACTACCTTTGCGGTCCTTCTTCTTAACTGCCTTCCTAACTCCCTATACTCTCGTTTCAGGACCTCTTCCCCTTTCCTACCTATGTCATTGGTACCTACATGTACCACAACCTCTGGCTCCTCACCCTCCCACTTCAGGATATCTTGGACGCGATCAGAAACGTCCCGGACCCTGGCACCAGGGAGGCAAACTACCATCCGGGACTCCCGATCACCTCCACAGAACCGCCTGTCTGAACCCCCGACTATCGAGTCCCCTATTACTATGGTCCTCTTTCTTCTATCCCTACCCTTCTGAACTACAGGGCCGTCCTCTGTGCCGGAGGCCCGGCCACTGTCACTTCCTCCAGGTAGGCTGTCCCCCCCAACAGTACTCAAACATGAGTACTTATTGTCAAGGGGTACAGCCACTGGGGTACTCTCTAGTACCTGCCCCTTCCCCTTCCTGACCGTGACCCACCTATCTGCCTCCCGTGGCCCCGGAGTGACCACCTGCCTGTAACTCCTCTCTATCACCTCCTCACTCTCCCTGACCAGGCGAAGGTCATCGAGCTGCAGTTCCAGTTCCCTAACTCGGTCCCTCAGGAGCTGCAGTTCGACACACCTGGCGCAGATGTGGACGCCAGGTTTAGTTTTTTCATTTGGGCTGTTTTTTGAACTTCAAATAGGTCTACGATGTCGTCACTTCCGGGTCCGCTCTTTATTTTTGTTCCTCTTCCGGGTGCATGAGTTTATAATTTGGTTAACCCTTTTTAAACCAAAGGGTTGATTTTAGAAGCATGGCTCAGACCATTAATTTTGTGTCTTGGAATACTAATGGTTTAAACCATCCGATTAAACGAAAGAAGATTTTCAAAGTATTCCAAAGACTTAATGCTCATATAATTTTTATACAAGAAACTCATGTGAGGAAGGAGGACAAATATCGCTTTTTTAGGTCTTGGCGGGATCAACAGTATCATTCGAATTCGAATGCTAAAGAAAAGGGAGTTTCAATTTTTATTGACTCCTCTATTGCATTTGTTCAACACGATATCCTTTCGGATCCGAATGGTAGATTTTTGTTAATTACGGGTCTACTTTGTAATAAAAAGGTTGCTATGGTGAACGTTTATGCTCCAAATGTGGATTGTCCTGATTTTTTAAGTCCTTATTTACTTCTTTACCTAATCTACATGAATATAAGTTAATAATGGGTGGTGACTTTAATTGTTGTTTAAATCCTTTGATGGACAAATCTATATCTATTCAGACTTTACCCAATAAGTCGGCCACTTGTATTAACTCCTTTTTGACTGATAATGGAGTTTTTGATATTTGGAGATTTCGGCATCCTAACGACAAAGAGTTTTCTTTTTTCTCACATGTTTATCATTCTTATTCGAGAATTGATTATTTTTTTATTGACTCTTATTTTATTCCATCGGTAATTGGTTGTAATTATGATATTATAGCTATCTCTGACCATGCTCCATTAAAACTTTCTATTAAATTTACGGATACAGCTTCTAATGTTAGACAATGGCGATTTGACTCTACCTTACTGCAAGATCCGGACTTTATTAAATTTATGAAGGAACAGATCAATTTCTTCTTCTCAACTAATTCCACGGATGATATTTCTTGTGGAACACTTTGGGACACTTTTAAAGCGTATATACGTGGACAGATTATCTCTTACTCTGTTGGTCTGAGAAAACGCATTAAGAAGGAAACTCTTTTATTGGTTGATAAAATTAAAGAGATTGACAAGAAATATTCGATCACTCCTAGTAAGGAGCTTTACAAACAAAGGGTTGAACTTCAAACGGAACATAGTTTATTACTTGCATCTCCGATTGAAAATCAATTAATGAAAACCAGATCTGATTTTTATATACATAGTGATAAATCGGGTAAACTGTTAGCTAGTCAGTTGAAGAATGTTTTGGTTAAACGTCAAATCACTAAGATTCATCAGCAGAATGGGGATTTGACAGTTAACCATGATGAGATAAATAAGTCATTTCAAGACTTTTATACCTCCCTGTATCAATCTGAATTCCCTCAGGATCATAATACCATGTGTGATTTTCTTGGGAAATCGAATTTTCCAAAATTATCATCCGATGATCTTTCAATATTAGATACTCCTATTACGGATACAGAAATTAAAGGGGTCATTTCCTCAATGAATTCTGGGAAAGCACCAGGTCCAGACGGGTACACAGTAGAATTTTTAAAATGTTTTTCCGCTACTCTTTCTCCTTGGTTATGCAGGGTTTTTGAAGAAGCAATTAGATTGGGGAATTTGCCACAATCTTTTTATAGAACTTCCATTTCTTTAATACTGAAGAAAGATAAAGATCCTGCTGACTGTGCATCCTATAGACCAATATCTTTATTGAATGTAGACTCCAAGATCTTTTCCAAGTTACTGGCATCCAAGCTGGAGAAGGTATTACCCCAAATTATTTCGAAAGATCAAACCAGTTTTATTAAAAATCGCTATTCTTTTTTCAATGTTAGGAGATTACTGAATATTGTTTATACTCCTTCACATAGCACTTCAGAATGTGTTATTTCATTAGATGCGGAGAAAGCATTTGATAGAGTTGAATGGCCTTACTTATTTTATGTGTTGGGGAAGTTTAATTTTAGTCCGACATTCATTTCCTGGATTAAACTGATTTATCACACTCCAGTAGCCTCGGTGTTTACTAATAATCAAAGATCTCCCTTTTTTCGTTTATTTCGGGGCACTAGACAAGGCTGTCCTCTTAGCCCATTACTATTTAACATTGCTTTAGAACCTTTGGTAATTGCCATCAGAGAATCACAGGATATTTCGGGTATTAATCGTGGGACAGATATTCATAAGTTATCTTTGTATGCAGATGATTTATTATTATTCATTTCTAACCCTGAGAAATCTATTCCAGCAGTTCTATCATTGTTGGCTCAATTTAGTGAGTTTTCTGGGTATAAGTTAAATCTTAATAAGAGTGAATTGTTTCCTTTGAATAGACAGGTCCCAATTTATGGAAACTTACCTTTTAAATTAGTTAATGACTCTTTTATTTACTTAGGGATTAAAATCACAAAAAACCATAAAGAATTATTTAGGTTTAATTTTTTACCCTTAATTGATCAGATTAAATGCTTGTTTACTAAGTGGTCACCATTATCTACCTCTGATAGGTAGGATTAATGCTATTAAGATGGTTATTTTACCTAAGTTTTTATATATTTTTCAAGCGGTACCAACTTTTATTCCGAAATTTTTTTTACTAATGTTGATTCAAAAATTTCCTCATATATATGGCAGAATAAAAATCCCAGGTTAGGTAAAATATACTTACAGAAGACAAAGAAGGAAGGTGAGTTGGCATTACCTAATTTCAGATTTTATTATTGGGCAGTTAATATTAGATATTTGTTATGTTGGTTGAAAGACTGGGATGGATCTTTTGGCCCTCATTGGGTGAGTTTGGAAATTAAATCGGTACCAGGTTATGCTCTGGGTTCTATTTTAGGGACTTCTCTCCCTTTTGCTCTTTCTAAATTGCCGAAACGAATTGACAACCCGATAGTTAAACATACTTTACGTATATAGTTTCAATTTCGGAAATTTTTCGGGTTGACTCAATTCGTTTTAAATATGCCTATTGTATCTAATTGCTTTTTCCACCCTTCAATTATAGACCAAGCTTTTACGGCTTGGAAAACTAAGGGATTACTAAGATTTTCTGATTTATTTTTGGACAATTGTTTTATGTCTTTTGAGCAATTATCTAATAAATATAATTTGCCTAGATTTCATTTTTTTAGATATTTACAGATTAGGCATTTTTTAAGTACGGTACTTCCTACGTTTCCAAATTTTGTGTCTTCAGATATTTTGGAGAGTTTGTTTGAATTAAACCCTTTTCAAAAAGGGCTTATTTCAAAACTTTATAAGATAATTATGAAGATACGTTCGGAGCCCCTTTATAAGACAAAAAATGATTGGGAAAGAGAGCTTAATCTTATTATTCCTATTGAGAATTGGGATAGAATTCTTCAATTAGTTAATACATCATCTATATGTGCCAAACATTCATTAATACAATTTAAGGTCGTACATAGGGCCCATATGTCCAAGGATAAATTAGCTCAGTTTTATTCTTCTATAAATCCTATTTGTGATAGATGTCAGTTTGAAACCGCGTCTTTAACTCATATGCTTTGGTCATGTCCGCTTTTGAAAAAATATTGGAAAGATATTTTTGATATTATCTCTGCAGTATTGAACATCGATTTACAACCCCCATCCTATTACCGCAATTTTTGGTTTACCAATGATGGACTCACTTCATTTATCTTCTTCCGCCTGTCGAATGATTGCATTTCTCACTCTGATGGCTAGAAGATCTATTTTGTTGAATTGGAAGGAAATTAATCCTCCCACTGTATTTCATTGGTTGTCTCAAACTATGTTATGTTTAAATTTAGAAAAAATTAGAAGTGGTGTATTCGATACTTCTATTAAATTTGAAAAGATATGGAGACCATTTATTCAATATTTTCATATAATGTAATATGACCCTGTTCCAAGCTTATTTGATTTGCCAGCTTTAATCTTATTTATGTTGAGAGGATCGGAGTTGATGACACTGATGATTATGTATTTTTGTGAGATATTATAAACAGCCCTTTTTTTTCTTTTTCTAGTTTTTCTTTTTTTTTCTTTTTTGCTTCTTTTTTCTTCTTTATTAGCTATTAGATTAGTAGGTTAGCTAATTTTGCAAACTTTCTCTTTTTTCTTTTTTTTGTATCATATATTATGAAATACCTAGATTTACCTTGTTCATACATATACTGTATGGTTCATGTTTTGGGAAAACTCATTTATACTGTAATCATTGCTTATGTATTCTTTCATGTGCAATGGGAATTTGTATGTTTGTAATCCCTTTATTAATATATCAATTGTATTTTGTTCATGTTATCAATATTAATAAAAAGATTGAAAGAGGTGTATGATTTATACATTCTTTGATAATAAATTTTCTTTGAATATTTTGATCTGGCAATGTGGAAGTCACTTCTCTTTCTTTGTTACTGGGCTAAATTTGGTAGGTTCCTGACTCTGGAAGCTCCTTCTCTATAGCAGAGAACGAACATAGCTCATCACCATCTTTTTAAGAGCCATTAGGGATGCATAATAAATTGATGCTGTAAACAAATATTGTATAAATTATTACCTTTATACTTGCTAATGTTTCAGATCATTAGCCAGTTTCTCTCGCAATATATGCTGCCTACCCTGCTAATTTTTTCCCCATCATTTTCTGTTTTCAATTCTCCAGCACTCTTAGCATTTAAATTTTGTATTACATTTTTTAGCAGGCTCTGCAGTGAAAACAGCTGTGTTTCAGGAATGTCTGTACAAATATAATTCATTAACATACAAAATCTTTGCCAATTTACTTACCAAGTGCAAATAGGTTAATAATGAAGGAAACAATCCAAAGCATTTTACAGGCATTGGCTCTAGATGATACAGATGTTTGTGAAAGTGCAATCTGTGCATAATTTAAAAGATAATGCTGTGGATTTCTGTGTTTCAATTTATGACTCTGATTGGTGTTACTGTTTTTTAAAAGCTTCTAGCAACATTTCAGAATTAAAAGATCAGATGTTTAAAAAAGCTCTAAATTTAAAACAATATTTAAATTCATCTGAACAATCCAACTTTTCTTTTACAGGATGTTATAATAGGGACTATAATCAAGACAAATACCACCTGCCTCGAGTGAAGTGAAAACTACTGTTCCTCTGTGGTACACAAGACAAACATTTTATGTGCTGTTTAAATGCCAAAGCACTTATTAGCATTCTTTCTCTGCCTACATTGAATTTATTGCCATCAAACAATTTTTTGTTAAGATATTATCTACCTTATCAATCTCTGCTAAATTCTGGTGCCCAATGTGTAGACCAATTGTATAAGCATGGGACTCAGTAATCTTACTGTATGCATAATAGCTAGGTTAGCCACAAATTATGATTTCCTCCATAGCTTGAAGTGCAATATATATTTAAGGCTGTGCACGTTTGTAATGAGAGGGTTAAAAGTAGATTACTCAAATGGAGTTGTCAGTCCACTATCTTCACAGGTATGTTAATCAGCAAGATAGGTAAAACAAAAAAGTTGTGATTCACAGGGTCCTTGAGGCCTTGAAGCAAGCAGATGTGAGACATTAAAGAACATGAGGTGACAAGATCACTAAAGACCAGTGAGACTGGTTCAGTTGACAATGTAAAATAATTAGTTTTGGAAGTGTAGCTGACTGGAACGTATACATTAGATAGTGATGGGATCTCCAGTAAGATGGCTTGCACACAGGTGCTTCTCTGCATCCAACCAAAGGTGCAAATGTTCATCCATTGTGCCTTTTTTGACAATTGGAGAACACCGCTGCTTATCAAAAACATCAAGTACTGCAAGTTGCCGGATAGCTGCGGAACTGAACTTGTTGCACACTGTGTTGCAGCCTGCTTCAGCTACCCAGGATAAAAGGCACTCACACTGGTAGTGTGCGATCCAACAGATGGTGAGGGTGACTGTCTTGGATATTTTTGTTGTGACTGTAGGACCCTGTCGGATATTAGTAATGCAGAGTACTGCAAGTCCAATTCAATGGTTCATTGGTGAGTCCAAAGGTGGTCTCAGTTGTGGCGTGGAACGGGCCTCATTCATGCCTCAGAATTGCCAGTTGTGGCCACCGATAAAGGAAACATCAGATGTGGCTGTGTGCCACTAGTTTCTACAAACGTTTGTACATTGGCATAGAGACTGACCCATCCCTTCGGAGCTGCCTTCCAGTGTTTGCTCAGTGGGAAACTGACGCAGGCTATTCTTGCAGAAACATGGCTTGAGGACAATGTCCATGCACCGTGACACTCAGGGACTTTGGCTTATTATTTTTTAATATTATATTTTGTAACTATGTTTTACTGCTATCATAATTATATGTGCTATATGTGCTGTGTATTGTGTGTGACTGTTGGCTAAATGTTTTGAAACTTGGCTCCAGAGGATCGCTGTTTCATTTGGCTGTATCCATGTGGATGGTTGAATGACAATTAAACTCAAACTTGAACTTGATTTGTAACAAACACAGATTTTCTTGATTCTATAAGTGTGAGTAGTGAACAAACTCATTTAGACTTCTCCTTGGACAGGAACTGTGATCAGTACCAAGTACTCTGAGATTCTCCAGACCAATCATCATAAATGAATCCCTGAAGAGCAGAAAGACTTGAGACTTGTTCTTTCATTAATCATTCTACAGTATATTTTACACTTACTGTTTTGTTTGTCTTATATAAGAATACAGTGTTAACAACAAAATTTTTAACAATGTGGAGGAACAAAGGAATCTTGGGGTCCACATCCATAAATCGCTTAAAGCTACCAGGAGTGTTGATAGGGTAGTTAGGAAGGCGTACGGTGTGTTGGCCTTCATTAGTTGGAGGACTGAATTCAAGAGCCATAAGGTAATGTTGGAGCTCTATAAAACTCTAGTTAGACAATACTTTTAGTATTCATTTCTAGTCACCTCATTATAGAAAGTACGTGGAAACTTTAGAGAAGGTTCAGAGATTTATCAGAACATTGCCTGAATTAGAGAGCATATCTGATGAGTGTAGACTGAGGGAGTTAGGCTTTTCTCTTTGGAGCGAAGGAGGATGAAAGCTGTCTTGATAGAGGTGTATCAGATAAAAAAGGCATATCTGGAGTAGCCATCCAAAGAGGTTTTCCCGGGGCAGAAATAGCTAATACGAGAGATCATTACTATAAGGTGCTTGAAGGAAAACATAGGGAGAATGTCAGAGTTAGTTTTTTTTAAAACACAGACTGGTAGGTGTGTGGAATCCACAACCAGGGGTGGTAGTTGAGACAGATACACTAGGGGCATTTATGAGAATTTTATATAGGTTCTTGGATTAAAGAAAAATGGAGGGCTATGTGGAAGGGAAGGATTAGATTAATGAGTTGACACAGTGTCATGGACTGAAGAGCTTGTACTCTGCTTTACTGTTCCATGTACTTAGCATTCAGAAAGAATTCCTGGGAATTATCCCATTAATGGGATTGGTATCACATGGGGATCATTGTTACAATTCACCTGCTGCCACAGCTGGTCTATACTGGACACAAACTCACTGGTTCTCCACTCTGCTTTCGAGCCCTAGACAACATCAAAATGAATGGCAGGATGATATTTATTGATTACAGCTCAGCGTTCAGTACCATCATCCTCTCAGTATTAATTTCCAAACTTCTAAACCTAGGCCTCCATACCTCTCTCTAAACTGGATCCTTACCTTTCTCATTGGGAGAGCAAGGTCAGTAAAAACATCTCCTCTCTGACGACCCACACAGGCGCACCTCAAGGATTTGTGCTTAGCCCACGGCTCTACTCTCTACACTCCTGACCGTGTGGCTAGACACAGCTCAAACATAAAAGATTACGCCAACAATTACACCACCGAGCATAGAGGAGTGAGATAGATTGGCTAATTGGGTAGTGTTGCAGCAACAACCTTGCTCTCAATGTCAGTAAGACCAAGGAATTGATGTGAACTTCAGGAAGAGAAGCCAGAGAACACACACTGATCATCAAAGAGAGGTCAGCAGTGTAAAGTATGATCAAATCTCAAATAAGAGAGAATCTGCAGATGCTGGAAATCCAAGCAACACACACAAAATGCTGGAGGAACTCAGCAGGCCAAAGGGTGTAAAGGGTGAGCAGCTTCAAGTTCCTATATATCCACATCTCAGAGGATCTAACCTGGTGCCAACCTATTTTTGCAATCAGAAAGAAGACACACCCACAGTTAGACTTCATCAAGAGCTTGAGGCGATTTGGGATGTTACGAAAGGCACTAGCAAATTTCTACAGATGTACCAGGGACAGTATTCTTCCTGGTTGAATCATTGTCTGCTATAGAATCTCCAACATACAGGATCAAAAGAGGCTTCAGAGGGGTATACTACTGAGGACAGTTTCAAAAACTGTCCCAACCCACTACAACCTCTGGCAATTCATTCCATATACTCACCACCCTTAGTATGGGAACACCTATCCTCAAATTCCCTTTAAATCTTTTCACTCTTACCTAAAACCTGTGACCTCTAGTTTAAGGTTCTGGACCCTGGGGAAATGACAGTCTACCCTTCTTATGCCCCTCGTTTTTTTTAAATTTACCTATATAAGGTCATTCCTCAGGCTCCTTCGCTCCTGGGAAAACATTCCCAGCCTATCAGTTTCCTCCTCATAACTCAAGCCATCCTATCCAAAGATCCTTGTAAATCTTATCTACACCCTAAGGTACTGGCACAGAGTCTGTTCATTTTAGAATATACCATGATGTCAGTTTGGTAAGAAACCAAACTGAGTAGCCAGAAGCACTAAGCACAGTCCAATCATTTGAAAGAGTACAGAGGTAAATTGGATTAGTACAGTATGGGCATAGTTAATCAAAATATTTGTTTCTTTGCTCTATGACTCAATGGCAGATGCATTAACATATTAAAATGGAAAGTGAACATTTGTTAATTACTTTTTAAAATTAATATCAATTTTAATTAATTTATATGTATTGAATTTGTTTTAAGTATTACATTAATATTTAATTTCTTAATGTTTCCAAATGCCTCTGATGATCCAAAAATACAATTTGTAGTGGTAAAGGTCTTTAGATAGCAAGACACAGGTTTGTTCCAGCCCGATCTGGCCTAATATTATTTGAAAATGTCAGCAGCAATTCAAAATGAGTGAAATATTCCAAAATATTTCAGCACTAGACAAATTAATGAAAAACAACTCACCAGCGCCACTGTGTGGTAGCTCAAAAGAAAAACTATTACCGTAACTACTTAAGACCATGCATCAAATCTCCTGACCTGAGAGAAAATTGCATCTCATAATTCCTTCAGATTTGTACCTATCTGCTAAGATACGTAGGCAGAAACACAAGATACGCAGACAGTCTATCTTGCTATCCTGAAGCATCTCAACAACTCACAGAAAAATCTGAGTGGCAAAGTGCCCAAGATGACCATTAACAATTCCCACTTTAGAAGGCAGTAATACAGAAAAGGAGGAGAATCAAAAAACATAATTGAGGCAATGGTAAAAGGACATTTAGAAATTAATATTGTGATTGAGAAATATAAACTATACTTCATTAGGAGATTGAAGAGACTTGGTATGTCAACAAAAACACTCATAAACTTCTACAGATGTACTGTGGAGAGCATTCTGACAGGCTGCATCACTGTCTGGTATGGGGGTGGGGGCTACTGCACAGGACAGAAAGAAGCTGCACAGGGTTGTAAATTTAGTCAGCTCTATCTTGGGGTACCAAGCCTACAAAGTTCCCAGGACATCTTCAAGGAGCGGTGTCTCAGAAAGGCAGCATCAATTATTAAGGACCTCCAGCACCCGGGGCATGCCCTTTTCTCATTGTTACCATCAGTTAAGAGGTACAGAAGCCTTGCAGGCACACACTCAGGGATTCAGAAATAGCTTCTTCCCCTCTGCCATCCGATTCCTAAATGGACGTTGAACCCATGAACACCTCACTTTTTAATATATATTATTTTTTATTATTAATATATACTTTGTTTCTTCTATATTATGTATTGCATTTAACTGCTGCTACTAGGTTAACAAATTTCACTACACATGTCAGTAATAATGAACCTGATTCTGATTCTGCTTATCTCGTGGTGTCAGTATGGACTTATGAAAGGGAAATAATATTTGAACAATTTATTACTGTTTACGAAGTTATTTGAATTCAGCAGGCCAAAGGGTGTAAAGAGTGAGCAGCGTCAGGTTTCTGTATATCCACATCTCAGAGGATCTAACCATTGTAGGTTGGCTGGTTAAGCCAGTGGCAAAGACAGCACAGAATGCAATATGGAAAAAGTCATTCACTTTGGTTGGAAGAATGAGAAACAAAATTATTTCATAGAAGGAAACCTCAAAACATTGGAGTATAATGAGAACTGCACTCAAGAAACAAATGCAACTATGGCCAATGCTGGCCTTCATCACAAGGCAAGTAATGAAGTTTTGATGCAACTCTACAGAACACTGTCAAAACAGCAATTGGAGTATCACCTCTGTAGTCCCTCACCAGGACTGCTTGTCCAGGAGTAAAACATCAAACCTTTTTTGAGGAGTCTTCAATTTGCCCCAGCTGTTTGTCTTGCACACTCCTTCTGAGATTGGGTTTGAGGAGTTCCAAGCATGACCAAAGGGATGACCAAGGAACAGCACAGCTGGAGAGTTATTGGTTGTGGAGGATACTGCATTGAGATATACAACAAAGAAATAGGCAAGCTTCTGATTCAGTGTCAGTGTAGTGCATTCTGCTGCCATTGCTCACAGTGCACTTAAAGACTGTTGACGAAACTTTCCGTAAGTCATTTGTAGCTGGGTGGTACAGTACATATGTACTATGTCTTATTCCATTCATTTTCAGGAATGACTGAAACTGTTCCGCAATAAATTGTGGTCCATGGACACTGACTAAGTATTCTGGAACACCAGTCCTTGAGAAAAGACTCAATAGATTAACAGTGTGTGAGGCTGTAGTGAAGACTACTGGGAACACTTCTAGCCACTTTGTTGCTGCATCCACTACCAGCATTTGCACATGAAAGGTGTGGCAAATTCTCCATGAATCCTCTGCCAGGGCAATGCAGGCCATTCCCAGGGATGAAGAGGCAATCTTCCTGGCACCTTCTCGACGTGAATGGTGAGCTGCTCGATCTGATCTATCCCAGGCCACCAGAGAAAACTTCGAGCCAACACTTTCATTTTAGCCACAATGAGATGACTGGCGTGTAGCTTCTCCAACACTTTAGCTCTCAGCTTGGAAGATATAACAACTCTTAATCCCCAAATAAGGCAACTTCTGTCAACAAGAGAAAGATCTTCCGGTGCTGGTAAAAATGGGAGAAACTGGAGTCTCTGCTACACCTTCCAACCATTTTGGGTGGACATGTAGACCTGAGACAGTGTAGGTTTTTTTCTGGTTTCCCTTTGGATCACCTCTGCCATAATAGGAATAGATTTGCAGGAGTGAAAATACATCAAAAGTACTATCTTCTTTTGTAAATTTTTCAGGTATTTCCTTTCTCAAAGGTAAACGGGAAAATCCATCAGCATTTCCATGATCAGTCGTCCTCTTGAATTCGTCCTTGTAATTGTGTCCTCCAAGAAACGAAGCCCATGTCTGCATTTGTGCTGCTGTTGTTAATATGTTTTTCATTTGTCAGATACATACAGTCTAGTGATGTCTCTGAGGACTCTGTGACTAGAGTCTTTGCTGATAGGAATATATGTTCTCCTTGAACAGAAGTCCCCAACCAAGACTGCACAGCTAGTCTTAGTCATTATAACTCTGCCTACACCCTTTGGTGGATTAAAAATGGACATAAGTAGTTGATGATCAATAATGAGGGTAAACTCTCCCATAAGTATAGGTTGAAATGTTTTGCACTCCAAACAAGATCAAGGCCTCACTGTCAATCTGTGTGTCATTTTTCTCTGCAGCGGTAGGTAAGGGAACGTGATGCAAAGGATAGGGAATGTTCACTTCCATCATTCATAACATGACATGACTGCATCAATCCCCATAAGGTAAGAAGACACAGGCAAGCTTCACTGGACGACGTGGCTCATAATATCTGAGTACAGAGCTTGAAGTTATCATTTCCTTTGCATTTTTGAAAACCACCTCGCATTGCTTTGACAATTGCCATTTCTTCCTGCCCTGTAGTAATGAGCTCAAGGGATGAAGCACTGTAGCCAGTTTTGGCAGAAACTCGTTATAGTAATTAACTAATTCTAAAAAGGCCCTCAACTATGAATATCCTTTGGTCTTGGGGTATCCACCACTGCTTGAATTTTCTAAGCACAATTGCATAGTCCTCATGAGTCGATGGTGTGACAATAGTAAGTGATGCTTGGTTTATAGAATTTATACTTGTTACATTGTACTTTCAGCCTATAATTGTCTTATCTTTTTAACACTGATTTGAGATTTTGGAGATACCCTTGTCATCCTCACCAGTAACAATGATATTATCCAGGTAACACTGAGTGCTTGGACAACTTTGCAACACCTGGCCCATAGCTTTCTACCAGAGTACAGTTGCAAATGCACATGCTACTCCAAAAATAAGCCAGTAAAGCGATAAAGCGCTTTGTGAGTGCTTATGCTGAGAAACACTTTGGACACTTCTTCCATCTCCATCTATAGGCAAGCCACAACTATGTCCACTTTGCTGAAGCGTTTTCTTCCAGAAAGGCTTGCCTCTATCCTGGGCAGCGGGTAATGATCTATATTGATCTATTGACCTTATAATCACCAGAGATGCTGACAGACCCATTCTTCTTGGTTATTGGGACTACTGTCACTGCCCATGGGCTCTACAAAGCTTTGGAAAAATATTCCTTCAGGATAGATAGATAGATAGATAGATAGATAGATAGATAGATAGATAGATAGATAGATAGATAGATAGATAGATAGATAGATAGATAGATAGATAGATAGATAGATAGATAGATAGATAGATAGATAGATAGATAGATAGATAGATAGATAGATAGATAGATAGATAGATAGATAGATAGATAGATAGATAGATAGATAGATAGATAGATAGATAGATAGATAGATAGATAGATACTTTATTCATCCCCATGGGGAAATTCAACTTTTTTTCCAATGTCCCATACACTTGTTGTAGCAAAACTAATTACATACAATACTTAACTCAGTAAAAAAATATGATATGCATCTAAATCACCGTCTCAAAAAGCATTAATAATAGCTTTTAAAAAGTTCTTAAGTCCTGGCGGTAGAATTGTAAAGCCTAATGGCATTGGGGAGTATTGACCTCTTCATCCTGTCTGAGGAGCATTGCATCGATAGTAACCTGTCACTGAAACTGCTTCTCTGTCTCTGGATGGTGCTATGTAGAGGATGTTCAGAGTTATCCATAATTGACCGTAGCCTACTCAGTGCCCTTCGCTCAGCTACCGATGTTAAACTCTCCAGTACTTTGCCCACGACAGAGCCCGCCTTCCTTACCAGCTTATTAAGACGTGAGGCGTCCCTCTTCTTAATGCTTCCTCCCCAACACGCCACCACAAAGAAGAGGGCGCTCTCCACAACTGACCTATAGAACATCTTCAGCATCTCACTACAGACATTGAATGACGCCAACCTTCTAAGGAAGTACAGTCGACTCTGTGCCTTCCTGCACAAGGCATCTGTGTTGGCAGTCCAGTCTAGCTTCTCGTCTAACTGTACTCCCAGATACTTGTAGGTCTTAACCTGCTCCACACATTCTCCATTAATGATCACTGGCTCCATATGAGGCCTAGATCTCCTAAAGTCCACCACCATCTCCTTGGTCTTGGTGATATTGAGACGCAGGTAGTTTGAGTTGCACCATATCACAAAGTCCTGTATCAGTTTCCTATACTCCTCCTCCTGTCCATTCCTGACACACCCCACTATGGCGTACCCACTTACAACGTAGCTCACTAGCTACTTTATCACGGATGGTATACGGAATCGAATAGACTTTGTAAAACTTGGGTATGGCATTTTCATTTAACACTGTTTTACCCTTAATATATTAGAGTTTTCCAATGCCATCCTTGAACACTGCTGCAGCATCACCCAATAAATTTCTTAATTCACCTTTCAGCTGACTCTGTTGCAGGGGATGTGACATGCAAATGTTGGGTAGACAGGCAAGTCAGGGCTCCACACTGCTGGCCCTCCAGCTTTTACCACATACAAGCTCAATGAGGCTTGTCGGTAGTTGTATTTTACTGTTATAAATGTCATTTTCACAGAAATTATCTTTTCTCCAGTATAGCCTCAGTTCAATATCTTTGAAATGTCATTCAAACTCATTTTGTAGAATGACTAAAACAGTCCAACCAGTGTCCAATTTCATTTTAATTAATTTGCCGTTCACTTCTGGTGCAAGCCATATTGCTTGTCTATTGGTAGTTTTCACATTCTAAACCTCAAAACTACCCAGTCCAGTGTCACTCTCATCACTATTAGATTTTTCATAAACAGGTAGGTTCGTTTTAAAAATACCATCTCACCACTGTTATGTTTTGTAATTCCCAAACATAAAACTAATTGCAAGAAAAAGACAGCAACCCAGGAGAACATGTCTTAATTTGTTTTTACTTTAAGTGAGACATGGACATATGACGTGGCAGCGCGTTGGCGCATGTCATTTACGTACTTTTACATAAAACCCGCAACGCATTATGTAAACAACAAAGAATGCTTAACAAGCAATATATTTACAACGTTACTCAAATATTACTGGAATATTAAATACACAACACCCAGTTCCATGTTTATGTAGAGTGCATTAAACTGGTTGTGTTCAACTCTATCCCCCAACTCAACAGAGGCAAATGGTCTACTAAAATGATAATTGCTCAACTGAAACACAGTATCAGCTGAATTCTAACATTTTCCAAAATGTGTTGTGAAAATAAATGAAGGGCAAAACCAAATTCTAAAGGCTGAAACAAACAAGGAGGGATTTAAAAACTATTGATTAGTATTACTATTCCTAATATTATCCATAATAGTATTACTAATGAAGCAGTGGAGGCTACCTCAGTACTGTAAATATATTCAAGACAAGGATGGATAGATTTTTGCATAGTAGGGAAACTAAGGGTTATAGGAAAAAGATAGGTGGGTGGAGATGAGTCCATGGCCAGATCAGCCATGGTCTTTTTGAATGGCGGAGCAGGCTCGTGGGCCAGATGGCCTACTCCTGCTCTTATTTCTTATGTTCTTATTATGTTCTACGAGTAGAATCAAAATGGAACACAAGTATTGGTATCATATAATTTCACATGTACAGAGGAAATGTTAATTTATGCTGAACTACAAATTTTCACTTAAACCTCAGGCTACGTCCACACTAGACCGGATAATTTTGAAAACGCCGGTTTTGCGTAAAAACGATAGGCATCCACACCAAGCGTTTTTGAAAATACCTCCGTCCACATTAAAACGGGAATTTGGGCAAATCTCCTCCTACTAGGCATGCGCAGGACTCATCTACAGAAAACAAGCCACATGTTTGGTGTCGAATCTCACTGTGAAAGTCCACGTATGTGCAGTTACAGAATAGAAAAAACTTAAAAGGAAATTGCCAAACAACGGACAGCTGTTGGCTCCCACGCAGGAGGACTTAAAACTAAAAAAAACACAAATACTGGAGCATATGCAGGCAACCGACAGGGAGTTCATAGACAGTGAAACAATGAACATTGAAAAACTGACTAACTCTGTTGCATTAATAAAGCACCTTGTTAAATGTATAAAACATGTCTGCATCAGTGTTATCTTGTATTTCCATACAATGTTACAGTAGGCTGTCACACATCTATTGTCAGAGAAGTACTTGCATAAATAGGTAAACCACCTTCATACAAGCAAGGACAGAAAACAGGGCAAAGTGAGTATACTTACTTAATCAGTAAGTTATGGGTCAAAGTATTTGGTGAGTACATTTCTAACTTCTGGCTTCAGTCTTGATGCCATCTTTTCTGAAATTGTTAGGTTGTTTGGAGTGTTGCGTTCAAGAAAACAATGAAATGCCACACTGCCGTTCTGGCATGTCATGACAGTGTTTCTAGAAATCTCCAATTACCCTGTCCACACTACTCTTGCCTAAGTGGCGTTTTCAAATTTACACACTCTGGAGGGCGTTTTAGAAAAGCTCTATTTTCAGTGGAGGAAAACGCCATTTCAGTGTTGATGGAGGGTCAAAACAAAGAGAAAAAGCTTCGGTTACGGATTTATCCGGTCTAGTGTGGACATAGCCTCAGAAGGACATTGGAGTGTATTTTTCCATTGCCTCATATCCCTTTGATCATGAAAGCATTTGTATGCAAAGTTACAAATTCAACAGCTTTACAGCACAAAGAACTAAAAGCACCTTTAGATTATGTCATGGTCCAAGTGAGAAAACATAATGTTCACATCACATGTGCTGTTACTGTAACTGCCATACCGACCAACAGCTAATCCAAGCAACACTTCAGAAAATAAATATATTTGTGTTGCACTTTATGAAGATAAATATCTTAAAGTACTTTGAATAATTTATTCTTTTTGGAGCTTAATAACTGCCCTACATAGAAAAACAAATGGTTTTGGCACTCCTGAAGTAACATCACTACATTCATGCAAGGTTTCAAATCTGACAAGACAATGCTTACACAACAGCAACCCTCACTACAATAAAGCACTGTTCAGAGAAACGAAACATTATGCTAACTTCTTACTTCAAGATCAAGAGCAGGGTCATTTTACATTGGGAATGCAGTTAATTTTCAAATATTAGGATGCAATAATCTTAACAGGATTAACCCTGCTCAGTAAAATAGTTATAAAATAGCTCATTTCTAATAACAAGAATTTCTCACTTATTTCTAATGCAATATTTAAAAGATATGAACAATTACCATGTTGTACTAGGATTCGTAAACTTTCCAGCTTCCCATACTGTGCAGCAAGAAACAATGGTGTAATTCCATAGTCATCCATAGATTCTCTGTCAGCCCCTTTTTCAAGTAAGAACTTCAATACTTCTAAGTGTCCCTACAAAATATAATAAATATACTGTAAACATAGCTATTCTTAATTTATTGCTACGATCTGTCCAATATAATATGAAACACTATAACCAGAATCCTGCTTCATGAGATAGAGATTTTATATATATAAAATATATATACTGTAGAGAGTGAGAGAGAGAGAGAGAGAGAGAGAGAGAGAGAGAGAGAGAGAGAGAGAGAGATCAATGCCATCAGACACTAGCATCTGCCAGATAATGTCACAAGGACACTTGCCACCAAGATGTTCGAAATCACTGTCAGAATAAGTGATTCAACATTAATGTCTTCTCACAGGCCAATATCCCCAGCATAGGCTCCTAGCACAGTCATCCAGCTCCAATGAGCAAACCACATATTTTACGTGTCTCCCACCACAGCCCTGAAAAATGCACTCTACTCCAAGTCCTATCATGGTAAGATTTGCCAGTTGCACATGAGAAATGCTTCAGTAAAGTTCTTAAAAGCCTTCTAAGAAAATAGTAATATTCTTACTATTTCACTGGAATGCCTGGAACATCCCGAATGTGGATGCCTAAGTAATATCGTAAAAGAAGCCAATCACCCGACTCAGCATTCCATCAAACACCTCCTGCCTAACTTGCAGCAACATCTATACTCACACACTAGCCAGCTTAAAATTCACAGAACTAAAATAGAACCCAGTTATACTCTGTCCCAAGGACCTGCCACAAAAAGTTATGAAAACTCAGGACAATTAAGTTAAATCAATGGGCAATATAACACTTATAATCAGGTAAAAATTGTTAACTTTCCCTTATTAGAAGTAGAAAAGGTATGCTTAGTTGCTCAAGTTCAGGGAAAAACACACGTACAATAGACAGCAAGCTGAAAATGATGAGTAATGAGAAATATGAGCAAAAAAAGGGATTAATATCCTGAGGACATGCATTGCAGTTATAATTTAAATTCCTAATCCCTTCTTAGATATTTGTCAACGGACCTTTGCAGCATTATCATACAATCCATTCCAACAAGTTAAAGGTGCTCAAAATTGGTTCAACATTTACTGCATTACCAATTCAGATCATATTCACACAATCAACCATCTGCATTATCCAACTGACTGAGGAACTGACCTTCCCATACACAGTCAGCGAAGTCTTTATTGGCACATTGTTTTAAATGCTTGGTCAAATAGCATAACTTAGGGCCTCAATGTGCACTTTTAAGCAAAAACAGGCACTTGATGTGAAAGTTTTAGTTTAACTGAAGCTCTTACACTGCCCTTTTTAAAGGCAGTTTGGGAAGCTGAAAGATCAGAAGATAGATATTGTAAGTCACCTGTACCAAATGGACTACACCTCAGGTTTCTGAAAGAGGTAGCTGACGACATTGTGGAAGTATTTGTAATGACCTTTCAAGAATTACCAGACTCTGAATGATTCAGAGGACTTGAAGATTGCAAACATTCTTTAAGAAGGTAGGTAGGCAGAAGAAAAAAAAGTATAGGCCAGTTAGCCTGACTTCACCGGGTGGTAAGATGCTGGAGTCTATTATTAAGGATGAAGTTTCAGGGTACTTGGAAGCATATAATAAAACAGGCCAAAGTTAAGGGGAATCATGCCTGATGAATCTGTTGGAATTCTTTGAGGAAATAACAGGCAGGATAGACAAAAGCAAGTCAATGGATGTTATTTACTTGGATTTTCATAAAGCTTTTGACAAGGTGCCGCACACGAGGCTGGTTTACAAGAGCCTGTGGTATTACAGGAAAAATACTAGCACAGATAGAAGATTGGCTGATTAGCAGGAGGAAAAGAGTGGGAATAAAGGGGGACTTTTCAGCTTGGCTGCTAATGACTAGGGGTTGGTGTTGGGACTACTTCTTTTCATGTTATATATCAATGATTTGGATGATGGATTGATGGCTTTGTGGCCACATTTGCAGATGATACAAAGATAGGTGGAGGGACAGGTAGTGTTCAGGAACCAGGACTTAGACAGATTGGGAGAATGGGCAGAGAGAATATAGTGTAGAAAGGTCCATGGTCATGTACTTTGGTGAAAGGAATAAAGGAGTAGAATATTTTCTAAATGGGGAGGGAATTCAGAAATCAGAGATTCAAAGGGACTTGGGAGTCCTCATGCAGGACTCCCTAAAGTGTAACCTACAAGTTCAGTCGGTAGTAAGGAGGGTAAATGTAATGTTCGCATTCATTTCCAGAGGACTGGAATATAAGCAGGGATGTGATGCTGAGGCTTTATAAGGCATTGGTCAGCCTGCATGTGGAGTATTATGTGCAGTTTTGAGCCTCTGTGCTGGCTTTGGAGAGGGTCCAGGTTAGTTTCACAAGAATTACTTCAGGAATAAAACAGTTAACATTACGTAAAGCATTTGATGGCTCTGGCCCTGTACTCACTGGAGTTTAGAAATTGAGGGGGATCTCATTGAAAACTATTGAATACTCAAGGCCTAGATAGAGTGGATGTGGAGAGTATGTTTCCTACAGTAGGTGAGTCTAGATCGAGAGGACACAGAGTCAGAACAGAGGGACATCCACTTAACACAGATAAAGATGAATTTCTTTAGCGAAAGAGTGGTAAATCTGTAGAATTCATTGTTACAGGCAGTTATGGAGGCCAAGTCATTGAGTATATTTAAAGCAGAGGTTAACGGGTTTTTGATTCTGGCAGCCAACAAGAAAAGCCCCCCCGTTATTCCCATTCTTTTCTTCCTGCCAGTCAGGAAGAAATCTTCTATCCATGCTAGTATCTTTCCTATAATACCACGGGCCCTTGTTAAAACAGTTTCATGTGTGGCACCTTAAGCCACTCTGCCTTTATTATATGCTGGCAAATCGTTTCATTTGTGCATGCAACCACTTCACGGCTGAGTCTAAGGCCTCATACACAATCTGCACTTTGGTGTAAATTCCTTACCAATTTTTAATTTTATCCATGAAATCCATACTTCCTGCCTGCCTTTAGTTGTATCCAAACTCATTTTGTTATCAGTAAGGCTACTCCTTCACCTTCAGTATTTTCCCTATCTTTCATGTCATATTTAATTCTCAACCCTGATGATTCTGTATCCAACAATGGCTACCAAGCCACACACTGAAAGTGGATTTTACACATTAAATTTCTTCAGGCTCTGTGTTAGTGACCAGCTTAAATGATTATTATTTCATACCATTTAGTTTTCCCTTTAGCACCACTGTTCTGCATTAAACACAATTTTTAATGGTGGTGGTGACTTAAGTGCACATCCCTCCACCCTATGCCACACACCATCCTAATTTAGAAGGTTAATCATCAGTCATCACTGGTTCATATTCTTGGGCACTGTACTTAAAGGTGCGAGCATATTTTTACAATGCAGCCTACACCAATTCAAGAAACCCCTCTACAACTTTTTGTGTGGCACTTACATTAACCAATGTCACCCACGTTCAAAAAATTAAAAGCTAAATAAATAGATTACTATCAGTCACTGTTTTAAAATTTCCTCCCTCCCTACTGAAGTATATACATGAATGTTATGGTACCTGATAAGCAGCTTGGTGCACAACACTCCATAAGCATGCTGAATGGGATCCATTAATTCTTGCTCCATATTTTAACAACGTCCTTATAACTGCAATGTGACCCTTCTCTGTTGCTGAAATTACAGGATTAAAACAGTCAAACTTGCTCACAACTTTACTGCAGTGCTGTACAACATAAGATTGTAGACATCAATGCATGTAAATAGACAAATGCATTTAATTAATGATCAAATTATGTAAGGAATTAAATGGAAGCAGTAAATTATACAATTGATATAAAATGAGCTTGTACTTATACACCAAATGAGCTTGTGTTTATAAACCAATTCATTGTGCTTTATTTCAATTTTGAGAGTTGATTATTTGACATAAAACTATTGTTTAAAGATATCTCCCCCTATCTAAATGGCACGTATTATTTGCAATATATCATGTTGTATGTTTGAGCTGAAACCCAATATGCACCTTCGGCTGTTACAAAGTGTACTTTTCATTATTAAAAGATAAACAGCGTATTAAAAAAATCTCAGGGCAAACACAACCGAACTCCAAACAGTATCCTGGATATCAAACAGTGTGGGAGACAATTCAATAATGTTGGACCCACAGACAAGCAATGAAAACACTAATAAAAAAAATTAATCAACACTAAATGTTGGGATGTCAAAAACACAAGGAAAGGTCATGCAGTCCACCTCCATTATAATATGGGATGTATAAACTGATTAACTGTTGTCTTGTATTAGAAGAACGTCAGTCAAGTTTTGGTGCTAAGAACCAAGTGTCATTTCAGTGCTGACAGCTACAGGTATCCCTTGATTTACAAGTGGTGAAATTACAAATTTTTGCTATAATGCCATTGACTAGAGAAGTGTCCTTGATTAAAGTAGTTATTTTCTACCAACTACGTTTGCCAAACTTTATCTAATATGCATTCCAAATTCCAACTCATGGTTCTCTGAGAGAAAAATTTTTTATCATTGGATATGAAGTTATAGACTATTCTAGTAAATAATCTTCAAAGTTCCTATGCATTCGTTGGCTTGTTTAGGGAAAATGAAATGATTTGCAGCCTCTATTCCTAGTAGTAAAAGACTACGTAAGTTTCACTCTGTATGCAACTTTAAAGTTAACACTGGTTCTGAAGTAACTCCAGAAAATTAAGCCCAATAAATGAAATCAGGTTTACAAATTTTGACAGACCCAGACTAAAATAACCTATTATTTAAATATATATTTTATTTTCATATGACAGGAGAACATCAGCTGAGGGGTAGATTCATTATCAGGAGCAATTGTCCAAGTTATAACCTTCTGTTTCTACTATCAGTTTGCAGTCTCTCTCACTATCAAAATATCAGGAATGGTGTAGAATTGCTATGCCAATGCAGTGGATACAGGTTAAAACAGACATTAAAAGTTAAGTGCTGCCCATTTAAATTCCTTCTAATGAATTGGTAAGAGTCAATTGTTCCTAATCAGCCTTTCTCAATCTGCTAATAACTAGAAATTAAATATTATGCGTACAGTTATACTCCTAATTCTAGCTGTTATTGATGATTTGGAAAACATTTTTTTATATATTTTCAGTCTCCTTCTAACCCAATATACGCAAGATACTATACGCTCATATTTTCTACTCTCCCAAGAACTGATACCATATTTCCTCACTGTGATAGTTATTCTGCACTTTATCAACTTGTACTTTTATCACTTTAAAACAAATGCAAGTCTAAACATGACAGACACAATAAGAGGCCCTGCCAAATTGATAAAACTATTTCTACTTCCAGTACTTTACCTAAAAAAAGTGGAGTTACATTTTCATTAGTGATGGCATTCGGATTTGCTCCAGCCTGTAGCAGAATCTGGACGATTTTTAAATGACCATGTTTAGCAGCAAGATGAAGAGCTGTTTCACCTTCGAAAGTCTTCAATTCTACACCTGATGTCAATGAACCTAAAAAAGAAAGCACTTTATTCCATTAAAGATGCATGGCTACAAATAAATACACAACTCAATCCCTTTCTTATTAACAAACAAGAGAAAATCTGCAGATGCTGGAAGTCCAAGCAACACACATAAAATGCTGGAGGAATTCTACAGGCCAGGCAGCATCTATGGAAAAAAGCACAGTCGATGTTTCGGGCCGAAACCCTTCGGCGGGACTGAAGGAAAAAAGCTGAAGAGTAGATTTGAAAGATGGGGGGAAGAGAGAGCGAAACACTAGGCAAGAGGTAAAACTTGGAGCAGGAGAGAGATGCTAGGTGGGCGAGGAGACAACATGAGACAGGGAAAAAGGAATGGAAATGGTGAGGGGGGGACAGGGGAGGCATTACTGGAAGTTTGAGAAATAGATGTTCATGCCATGGGGTTGCAGGCTACCCAAACGGAATGTAAGGTGTTGTTCCTCCAACCTAAGTGTGGCCTTATCACAACAGTGGAGGAGGCCAGAGATGAACATATCGGAATGGAAATAGAAAGTGGAATTAAAATAAGTGGCCCTTTCTTATTAACTCTGTTTTTCATCTTCCTAGGCATTTCTCTTCAAACACCCAATCCTCTGCCAACTGATGTTGGCCTTCATCTTCTAATTTCACATCAGAACAATCATGCCAGCAAATGGTAGGTACATTGGAGAAAGCATTAGCCCCCATAACAACATTGACTGTTGACTTATAGGTGGTCGAGATCTTTGAAGCAGAGAGGCAAGATCAAGAGTACTCAAGGAAACACGGATGAAAGCTCAGATTCAAATAATCAAGAACAAAGGCCAATAGTACAGAGATGCAGTAAAGAATGATGGGAGAAAGATGAACCTGAAATGGATGGGTCATTGGGTGGATGAGAATAGAAAAGGATACTGAAGGGTGAAAGACAAGCCAAACGGCCACTTTATCTTTTTAGTTTGGGCTGGTGATTACTTGGATCTTGACCAGAAAGTTCAAGATTCCATCAGTCCGAAAAAAATCAAACATACTACAGCCAGAAACAGGAAAGAAAGACAGAATTAGAATGATAGAAAGGGGGAAAATAAACAAAGAAGCACATGGTATAAGTTGATATACAACAACCTGAAGATAAGTGTACACTTTAGTTTGCAGTGATCAGTATGATATTGTTATCATCTAGTGTCATTAAGGTTCAATTCAACAATTTAATGAAAAGAGTTTTTCGATCAGTTTTATTTGGATAAGGAGAAAAGTAAGTTTCCAAATTTGGTTTCAAGACATGGTGCCACCATATAAACCTTTACAAAAAGCCTTCATGATTGACTACTCAAATATTTTTGAAAGATTGACTACAACTGTTATAAGATTGGCATCCAGGTAACAAGGGTCACACTACTTCAATAACAATGTAAAATTAAAATAAAACAAACTTTAGTCATTGACAGTACCTGCTTGTAGTAAAAGTCTTAAACATTTCAATGTTTTGTGTGATGCAGCCTCATGGATTGGATACCAACCACGGTTGTCTGCAATGTCAAGGCTGTGACCTTTTTTGATCAGTGCTTTCAAAAGTTCTACATTTCCCTTCCTTGCAGCAAGTCCAGCTGCTGAACAGGTATCAGAGTATGCCTCTGTGAAGTCCATTTTGCAGAGCTAAATCAAAGAAACAATTTAAAGTCATTAAGAGTTAAAAGTAATTTCACCCCTACAATGTCCACCTTCAAATTTACTACTGATATATTCAATGCTGAAGTTACAGACAAAGATAAGGGCATATAAATATTTAATGGAAGACATTCTAAAACAAATTCTATGCTGAAATACTTTAAAATAGAATTAAGACAAGCAAAAAGTATAAAATCCCAGTGGAAACTTACCTGAATAGGAGGTGTTAGATAAAGCCAAGATTATCAATGCTATTTCTTCATAGAAATTGGTATAAGCAAACAAGCAATAAAGAGATAAGAAATGGTGTATTCAAGATAGTTTACTGTATGTAACCATATGTTCTAGAACTAGCAAAGCAGTTGCATGCATTATCTTTTATAATAAGTTATCAGTAAGATTATTATTAAAATGTATCTAATATTTGTAATATGATCAAAGTTAGTGCTATTTCAAAGCCAAAAATATGAAGCAGTACCCAGAATTACGGATATAGGCAAAGCTGGTTTCCACGCAATGTAATGGAGATTACCCAGAGTACACAAGGCAAATTGTCTAATATCCAAAGTGGAGAGTTGATCTAAAAAGGAAATCAACGTGATACCAAACAAGTTCATACCTTTAAATACCCAACACTAACCAGAAATTGAATAAGAATAGTGATTATACACACTGCAGATCTAAGCACCTGAAGTGAGTAATTAAACTTCTTTCCACCCTTGGCAAAGCAGATATCAGAAGTGCTAAGGGAAGTCAATATTTGTTTAAATGATTGCCTCTGCAATAAGAACATGGAGTCTCAATGCAAAACAGGACTCTGGATTGGCAGCCCATCCACCACCTTCAACATTTATTCCCTCTGTTAATGTCACATTGTGATTGCAGTGTGCACTAGTCAAAAGTGCCAAAGCTATTTTGACAATACTTCTCAACCCCCAAATTTGACTGCTTAGATCAGGGGTGTCAAACTCTTTTTAGGTCACGGGCCGGATTGAGCAAAATGCAGCTTCATGCGGGCCAGATCAGTCGGACGCGTGCGAACGCAGCTTTCGTTGCCTCCGTTTTTTCAGCCTGCTCTCATGTGTCTCAGTCTCTGCTATAACTACAAAGTGTTTCACTTTACAAATTCCGTTTCTTATGAAGAAGACTGCCGTGCAAGACTGCTGAATAAACACTAAAAACCCTGAAAACCTGGTACCTGAATAAACTCAGCATTAGCCATATCATACACCATAGGTGCTTCGATTACTGGGGCCAGCTTTAATAGTAATTAGATATTATCTCACGGGCCAAAGATAATTCCCCCGCGGGCCTTGAGTTTGACATATATGGCTTAGATGAATAAGTTATGGAAACAGCAACACCTGCAAGATTTCTGTCAAGTCTTAACAGCATCCTGACTTAAAATTTCGTCATTGCTGGATCAAGATCCCTACATACAGCGCAGTGGATGTCTGTTCACCATATGGACAACAATTATTTAACATAACAATGGTTCTTAAGACCCCTTTTAGGGGGGAAAATAGAGATATTAACAATAGAAATAGAGCTGTTTCTGAAGATGCAAATGAAGGAGTTGCATGCTGACTTTGGTTCTTTGCAGGAATGGGACCCACTCTCAGGGTCTCATGACTGGCCATTATTCGATATACCAAGGACACGGCCTAGAAGACTAGCACGGCTTCAGGGTTATGGGACTTTGTGGCTCTGGAGGTGGGCCGACTTGAGGTCAGTGCCTCTACAGGAAATCAGTGTGTCATGGGAGACATAAGATTGAAAACAGTAAGCTGGCTACTGGCTGTGTGCCCAGAGATCTGAGTTCTTCGGGTACACAGCTCAGAAAAAGCAACATAATGGAGTTTTAACATCAGAAATTAGCAAGTTGTTTGTTATGTCTCCCCTCTCACTGTGAAATGGAGACATCTCTTTTTACCTTTTTAGGGAGAGAGAGAAAACATGCTTGAATGCTTTGTGGGGTTGCCGGTGCTTTTTTTGCTGGTGGGGGAAGGGAGATCTTGGCTTTGCTGCTGCTTATGCATGGGAAGGGGGAGCTGGGGCAGGCTTAGGGGTTCTAACATTTAACTGTCATTCATTCTTTGGGGCACTCTGTTTTTGTGGATGGTTGTGAAGAAAAAGAATTTCAGGATGTATATTGTATACATTTCTCTGACATTAAATACATCTTTGAAGAATGAAATTAGGAGAGCTAGAAGGGGACATGAAAAGGCCTTGGCAAGCAGGATTAAGGAAAACCCCAATGCATTCTACAAGCATGTGAAGAGCAAGAGGATGAGCTGTGTGAGAATAGTACCCATCAGGAACGAGAATGGAAACATGCATGGAGCCAGAGAAGGTAGCGGACATACTTAATGAATACTTTCAATCAGTATTCACCAGTGAAAAGGACCTTGGCAACTGTGGGGATGACTTATAGCAGACTGAAATACTTGAGCATATAGACATAAAGAAAGAGGATGTGCTGGAGCTTTTAAAAGGTATTAAGTTACCGGGACCAGACGAGATATATCCTAGGCCACTGTAAGAAGTGAGGGAGGAGATTGCTGAGCTTCTGGTGATGATCTTTGCAACAATAGGGACGGGAAAAGTACCAGTCGATTGGAGGGTTGCAAATGTTGCTCCCTTGTTCAAGAAAGAGAGTAGAGGTAGCCCAGGAAATTAGAGACCAGTGAGTCTTACTTCAGTGATCGGCAAGTTGTTGGAGAAGATCCTGAGAGGCAAGATTTATGAGCATTTGGAGAGATATAATCTGATTACGGATGGCTTTGTCAAGGGCAGATTGTGCCTTATTGGCGTGATTGAATTATTTGAGGATGTAACAAAACACATTGATGAAGGTAGAGCAGTGGATTTCAGTAAGGCATTTGAAAAGGTACCCCATGCAAGGATCATTCATAAAGTAATAAGGCATGAGATCCAAGGAGACTTTGCTTTGTGGATCCAGAATTGTCTTGCCCACAGAAGGCAAAGGGTGATTGTAGATGGTTTGTACTCTACGTGTAGGTCGGTGACCAGTGGTGTTCTGCAGGAATCTGTTCTGGGACCCCTCCTCTTTGTGATTTTTATAAATGAACTGGATGAGGAAGTAGAAGGGTGGTTTAGTAAATCTGCTGATGACACAAAAGTTGGGGGTGTTGTGGATAGTTTGGTGGGTTATCAGAGGTTACAGCATGACATCGATAGAATGCAGAACTGGGCTGAGAAGTGGCAGATGGAGTTCAACCCAGATAAATGTGAAGTGGTTCGTTTTGGTAGGTCAAATTTGAAGACAGAATATTAATGGTAAAACCCTTGGCAGTATGGAGGATTAGTGAGATCTTGAGGTCTGTGTCCATAGGACACTCAAAGCTGCTGTGTAGGTTGACAGTGTTATTAAGAAGGCATATGGTGTATTGGCCTACACCAACTGCGGGATTGAGGTCAGGAGCTGTGAGGTAATGTTACAGCTATATAAGACCATGGTCAGACCCCACTTGGAGTACTGTGCTCTGTTCTGGTCACCTCATTACAGGAATGACGTGGATACTATCGAGAGAGTCCCTGGATTGGAGAACATACCTAAAGAGAATAGGTTGAGTGAACTTGGCCTTTTCTCCTTGGAGCAACAGAGGATGAGAGGTCATCTGATAGAGGTGTATAAGATGATGAGAGACATTGATTGTGTGGAGAGTCACGAGGCTTTTTCCCAGGGCTGAAATAGCTAATACAAGGGGGCATAGTTTTAAGGTGCTTGGAAGTAGGTACAAAGGGGATGTCAAAAGTGTGAAGAACAGTGAAAAACATCGCTGTAGTAGAGGCAGATATAGTACGGTCTTTTAAGAGACTCTTAGATAGGTACATGGAACTTTAAAAAATAGAGGGCTATGTGCTAGGAAAATTCTCAGCAGTTCCTAGAATCTGTTACATGGTCAGCACAATGGGCCTGTAGTATGCTGCAGATTTGTTTCTATGTTAACAGAAAGCATGAATAATGGGCAGAAATTCAATCTGCCATGATCTTAACTAATGATAACCCACAATGGCCTGTTAATATCTGAGTTATCCAATGTATTTATAAATGATTCAGAAAATATTTGAAGTCACATAATCCAGCTTTGCCAATTGACACGAAGCTAGGTGACATTGTCAGAAATATGGGTGGAAGCATTAAATTGCAAATAGGTACAAACAGAGTGAGCAAATGGGCAAAAGTGTAGCAAATAAATGTCAGTATGTGCAAATATTAGATCATCTGCATGTTTTTTTGTTTGGGGAACTACGAACACAGAACTAAAAATATAATACAAAACATACTTGTTAAATGAAAAAAATAACTGAAACATAGGAAGTCCTGAGACTAGAATTTGTCTCTATACACGAAATCACTCATCTCCCCACTCGAATGCACATCCACAAAACTGACACAAGGACCTAACGACACAACGAGCCTGTTCCACTATTCCAATAAGGCTGGCGGGATACACTGGAGCAGGATCGCAGCTGCTTACACAGAGGAGGCTTATCGGTTCTTGCTGTTTCAGTGTTGAAGAGGGACAGATGCCCAGTTGCGGGTATTGATGGGACAAGTTCGACGAAAGTTGACCATGGATTTCTGAACTAAACACGGGGAGTTAAAAGTGAGGGCGCTGGAAAGTGCAACCCTGGTTTGCAGACGCACAGTGCGGGCCATACCGAGAGAAAGGGCAAAGATAACGCCAGGAAACTCAGCTCACTAGTTTAAACAAGCGGTGGCCAGCTTCCTCCAGAGCAAAACATCAGATGGGTCCTTCATGACTTAACCACACCACCTTTTTATATACAGGACACTGCCCCCCCCCCCCTCCCCATTACCCTCCGTTACTCACCAACACTACCGGCTGACCTCACTACCCTCTGACTGAAACGTCACCACGTCCTCGGCAGCGGCACTTCTGATTGATCAGATTTCCGACAGCATTGAGCGACCTGGCGCATCGGAGGAGAGAGCGGTGCCGGGAGTTGGAGTCCTCGCTCTGATGGGACCGCGAGACAAACGGAGCAGGTGGACAGAATGTTTTGCCCCAGCACTGCACAGGAAACGGCTGTTTCCCGGGTGACCGTTCGCAAGAGCCTAGCGCGCCTGCGCAGTTACCACTCCACTGCCACGCTGTGGAAATCTGGAGAACGGTGTTTGCCGGGTTGGTGTTCCGTTGAAAAGCTACTCGCCATGTGGATATTCGGGTACGGCTCGTTGATCTGGAAAGTAGACTTCCCGTACCAGGAAAAGTTAGTGGGTTACATTCGCGGCTACATCCGCCGCTTCTGGCAGGGCAGCACCGACCATCGGGGCATGCCAGGCAAGGTGGGTGAGTGACTGGCGAAAGGGCTGGACAGGTGATGGGGAGGGAGGGAGGGAGGAAGGGTGGGTGCAGATGGACAGTGGGGTGGCTTTGACAGGGTGAACCCAACAAGAAAGAGGCCAGAATTTTGTCACGTTGGCAGGCCTCCCCAAGAGAGGAAGGTGTTTTGTTGTAGTAAAGTGGAAAAGTAAATTGTCAGGGGGTAAGGAGAGTCTGCAGATAAGGTTAAGTGAGTGGGCGAGGGTCTAATAGATGGAGAAAGTTGTTGGTAACTGCGAGATCATCCACGTTGGAAACCGCGTGATTTTAAATAACGCAGAATTCAGCAGGGGGACTTTGGACTGCAATAGGCTGTCACGGAGGTGCAACAGATGATGACGAATTACTAAATTTAAGAGCAGGAAGATTATGCTGCAACTGTACAGGGTACATGGAGTACTGCATGCAATTCTGAAGGTCCTTGAGAAAAAAAATATGCTAGCTTTGGAGGCGGTGTAGAGCAGGTCAGATTGACTTCAGTGGTGCGGTGATGGGATTAGCCTGTGAGAAGAGAGGTTCCCCTCGAATATACTCATTTGAATTCGAGAAACCATTATAGGTGTTTATAAAATTATGAAAAGGATAGATGAGTTAGAGGCAGGGAAGCTGTTTCTACTGTAAATGAGACGAATTAGTCATGATTTGGGGAGTAGCTTCAGGGTGGAAATGAATTATAGGCAGTGCGGAAAAGACGGGTAAGTGGATGGAGCTAAGTCCATAGCCAGATGAGTCTCAATCTTACTGAATGGCAGAGCAGGTTCCACAAGCTGGAAGGCCTATTCAGTCCTATGTCTTGTGTTCTTGTGAGGCAAATTAATAATTAAAAGGGGAAAAAAAGGATCTTCGGCTGGGTAGCCTCCAACCTGCTGGCATGAACATTGACTTCTCTAACTTCCGTTAATGCCCCTCCCCTTCTTAACCCATCCCTGATATATTTTGTTTTTTTCTCTCTCTGCCCATCACTGCCTGTTCTCCATCTCCCTCTGGTGCTCCCCTCCCCCCTTCTTTCTCCCGAGGCCTCCCATCCTATGATCCTTTCCCTTCTCCAGCTCTGTAACACTTTCGCCAATCACCTTTCCGGCTCTCAGCTTCACCCCACCCCCTCCGGTCTTCTATCATTTCACATTTCCCCTCCCTCTCCTACTTTCAAATCTCTTGCTATCTTTCCTTTTAGTTAGTCCTGACGAAGGGTCTCGGCTCAAAACTCCGACAGCACTTCTTCCTATAGATGCTGCCTGGCCTGCTGTGTTCCACCAGCATTTTGTGTGTATTGCTAGGATCTTTTGTAAGCAAGATTTAGGGGCCCAGAATGTTTACTGACACCTGATAAGGGGAGGAACATATCACAGGATATATGTATGGGGGCATGTAATGGGTCAGTAAGTGAATTAATCTTCAATCTTTCAAACTGATATTCAGATAAAGACGCCAGAGTAGCAACTCTTTGAGGGTGGTCTTGTCTAAGGGATCATGGAGCAAACAACTGCAGGACAATAGCAAAACATGGATTCTGGTTTAAGATGGTGCTGGCGAAGCACAGAAGCAACTTGCTGGCACAAGCAAAGCTACTAAGTACTTTACTAGTCACACTTTTTCTCAGAAATGATTGCTGCAATCAATAGCCTGTAACTTCCCTTTTGGAGTTGAGCTCTTGAACTGCCTGCACAATCTGGCATTTTTGCAATGTGAATTGATGTCTCAGAGATGCAGGATGGTTGTGGTGTGGCGTGTCCGGACTGAATTGAGGAGGTGGGGCATGGGTCCAAGAGCAGGAAATAAACCATTGTTTAGCCATTACTGAAGCAGGCTTGGAGCTGATTCGAAGTGACTGATCTGTAAGATATTGGAGCAGAATTAGACCATTGGGCCCATTGACTCATCTCTGTCAATTCATCATGGCTGATCCAATTTTCCTTTCAGCCCCAATCTATTGCCGCCTTTCACCCCCCCCCCCCCCATAATCCCTCTCCATGCCCTGACCAATAATAATCTATCAACCTCTGCCTTAAATATACATAAAGACTTGGGCTCCGCAGCTGCCTTTGGCAAAGAATTCTCCAGATTCAGCACTCTCTGGCTAAAGAAATGCCTCCTCATTTCTGTTCTAAAAGGGTGCCCCTCTATTCTGAGGCTGCTTCCTCTGGTCTTAGACTCTCCCACCATAGGAAACATCCACTTTATCAAGGCCTTTCACCATTCAGTTTGTTTCAATTAGGTTACCTCTTATTCTAGTGAATTCCAGTGAATATTGGAACAGTACCATCAAGTGCTGTTCATATGACAAACTGTTCAATTCTAGAATCATTTTCGTTAACCTCCTTTGAACCCTCTCCAGTCTCAGCACATCCTTTCTAAGCTAAAGAGCCCAAACCTGCAAACAATACTCCATTGAGGCCTCATCAGTACCTTATAAAGTGTCAGTGTTACATCCTCGCTTTTATATTCTAGTCTTCTTGAAATTAATTGTAGCATCACATTTGCCTTCCTCATCACAGACTCAACCTGAAAATTAACCTTTACAGAATCCTGCACAATGACTCCCAAGACCTTTTGCACCTCAATTTTTTGTATTTTCTCTCCACTTAGAAAATAGTCAACCTTTTCATTTCTTCTACCAAGTGAATGACCTACGCTTCCTGACACTGTGTTCCATTTGCCACTTATACTCAAGTCCTTCTGTAGCCTCTCTGCTTCCTCAAAACTACCTGCCCCTCCACCTATATTCGTATCAGCTGCAAACTTTGCAACAGAGCCATTGATTCAGTCATCCTAATCATTGACATATAAAAAATCCAAGTTGAGGCGGCAGGGCCTGGGCTCGAGTGTGAGGAACAACTGACTGTTTGGCCAATTTAAGCAGTGGGCCTGATTTTTAAAAAGTCAGGGGTTGGTGCTTTGCTCCGCGCTGCATGAGGTGTACTCATCTCTGCTCTGAACTGAGGTTGTGGGCTGCAACTAACCACTCCTGAATCAGCTACAGTGATAACTGGCTGTGCAATCACTTCCATAAATTTCAGTTCTGAATGTTATTTACTTATTTTTATTGTTTGCAAGTTTTTTTTTCTTCTGCGTATTGGGTATTTGACGGTCTTTTTTAATGGGCTGTATTGAATTTCTTTGTTTTGTGGCTGCCTGTAAGGAGACAAATCTTAAGGTTGTATGTAGTATACATATTTTGATAATAAATGTACTTTGAACTTCGTAAAAACAGTAGTTATAAGTGATTTGGTAATCTAGTGGAGGTGGGGGTGTTGACAGTAATATGTCTCAAATGTTTTTGCATCTAGTGTCAGGGTAAAGGATGTCATTAGGAAAGCATAGCAAAGGGATGAAGAACCAGAAGTTACAGTACCTGTCAAAAACAGCACAGGTTGGCAAAAAGATTACGGTCTTATAGTCTATATTCCAGGAAGTGGGTTAAAGGTAATATCATGAAGACAGTGACCACCATATTCCACACATTAGAGGATAAGCAGGTTAGTTCATGGACAGCAACTTAGAACAGAAGGGAGATGTTCACCATTAGAACCAGCTGTGGACCATAGGAACCTGATTAAGATAAACAAATTACATATCGAGAGGATTAGAATGGTATCCAAAGAAAATTAGGTTGCAGCAGGGTAAAAGAATCCGTGTAATTAAATGAACAGTTAACTAAGTAAGATTGTGCTCTGGGTAGGAGAAGTTGAGAGAAAAGATAAGATGTGACAAGATTTTTGACATAGCTCTAAAGGTGTGATTGGGCACTTGAATTTTTTATGGATACAAAGGGAGAAATATATTTCCAGGCCTGATTGAGATGATGCTTGAAAGTGGTGTTCTTGGTGAAGTATCATTGACAAAATCCATCAGATTAAGTGTTGAGAAACAGAAAAGCACAATTACTCTTTGTACACAGTATATGCTAAAAATGTTAAATTTACTGGGAAATAGCAGACAACTGTAGGAAATGAAGCACAGTGACAATGAAGAACATAAAACTAGCAAAATATTGATTGGTATAATATTTGAGTAAAAGTCGAAATGGATAAGAAATTTCTGAAGATTTTCAAGACAACATTCTTGATTCATGTGTTTCTGCCCCAATGAGTAGAGGAATTGCTTGATTTGTTTGGAAGATGAAAGTAACTTGTACATCACAGAAGGACACATAGCAGTGATCATCAGTTTAGTTCTGTGATGGAAAGAGGCAAGAAACAACAATTATAATTTGGAAGGAACAAAATCAGTGCATTCAGAGAGGATCAGACCTGGTTCAATCTGACTCAAAAGTTAGCAGGTTATATTAAAATCATGGGCAGCATTTAAAAGTACAGAAAAGGGCCAACACCATAGATGTGCTAAAAATCAGCACATGAAATGCTAGGAGTCGTCTGCGGGTCAAGGGGTCTCTTGTGTCTGCATTTGGAATTCTCTGCCCCGGAAAGCTGTAGAGTTATAGTCAATGAATTTATTTAATGCAGAAATTTGACAGTTGAACTACAAGAGAATCGATGAGTATGGTGCAAGGACAAGCCATACCCTACTTCCTGTCTATGACTGAGAAATGGGCCACCAGTTGGTGGCTGAAGGGCTTGAAAGGAAGGTGATCTTGGTGAAACATTTGACAGAGTTTATAGGGTGGATTCTGGGAGGTTGTTTTGCACTGTGGTACATCTAGAACTATGGGCCATGGCTTCAAAGTAAAGGGTTCTCCATTTAACAATTTCTCATCCCTGAAAGATTACAAATCTTTGGAATTCTCTTGCTAAAACATAAACTGCTTGAGAAACTCATCAGGACAAGCAACATCTGTGGAAGCAAGGGAATAGACAATGTTTTCGGTTGAGACCCTGCTTCAAGATTTCTGCAGGATTTTTTTGCTCCACAAGACAGCATCTGTAGTCTATTTCCATAAGGTATTTACCCCAGAGCACTGCAAAGGCAGAATAAATGAATATACTTAATACAGAGATTGACAGACATTTGAAATATGAGTGAAGAATTTAATTTTCTATGTCATATCTCTGAATCTTTCTGTGAAAGTTCATCAGAATTTTAGAGAAGTACACTCATAGCTATTTCAATTAAGTTTACTTTGGTTCACATTAACAGAATGCTAGAAGGTTTGCTTGTCACACTTGTTTATTAAGGATCGTGGAGTTCAAGCATACCTGCATCTGTCCTTAATGGATTTGTTTTCATTATTTGTTCCAATAAGATACTGAGTCATGTTGACTGGCTCAGATTTTCATTGTACTAAAACAAGATAGATTTAATCTGTTTAATGCTCAATCACCCAACTTTTAATTGTCTGTAAAATGATAGATGTGGTAATCAATAGTGGCATTTACCCATAATGTACTTTAATAGAGAACAGTTCAGCACAGGCCCTTCAGCCCACAGTGTTTGTGTATGAAACAAATCAAAACTAATATCCCCTGTCTTTATTCTTCCCTGCTTGTTCATGTCCCTGTCTAAGTGCCTGTTAAATGTTAACAGTTGTGTCTGCTTCCACTGTTTCCCCAGTAGTATCTTCCAGGAACCGACCAGTCTTTGTATTCAAAAAAATACCTTGCAAATTTTCTTTACTCTTTTTTTTATCTGCCTTAAAGCTATGTCATCTAAATTTTGACATTTCCACCATAGGAAAAGGGCAGACTTGCAATTTTATATATTTCAATTAGCCTCTGATGCTTCTAGAGAAAACAATCCAAGTTTAAACCTAACCTTGTAGCTAATTCTTTCTGATACAGCAGATATTCCTGGTGAACCTCTTCTGCACCCTCTCCAAATCCTTCCTAACATTACAAATAAGGTCTGACCAAAGTTTCATACAGCTGCAGTATGACTTGTAGACTTTCATACTCAAACCTGACAAATGACGAGGTCAGCGGTAGACGCAATCTCAATGGCTCTCCACACAGCTTTGACCACCTGGACAACACAAACACCTACGTCAGGATGTTGTTCATCGAATATAGCTTAGCATTTACTACCATCATTCCCACAATCTTGATTGAGAAGTTGCAGAACCTGGGCCTCTATACCTCCCTCTGCAATTGGATCCTCAACTTCCTAACCGGAAGATCACAGTCTCTGTGGATTGGTGATAACGTCCTCTTCACTGATGATCAACACTGGCATACCTCGGGTGTGTGCTTAGCCCACTGCTCTATTCTCTGTGTACACATGACTGTGGCTAGACATAGCTCAAATACTATCTACAAATTTGCTGATGATATAACCGTTGTTGGTAGAATCTCAGGTGGTGACGAGCGGGCGTACAAGAGTGAGATGCCAACGAGTGGAATGGTGCTGCAGCAACAACCTGGCACGCAACGTAAGACAAAAGAGTTGATTGTGGACTTCAGGAAGGGTAAGAGAGGAAGGAGCACATTCCAATCCTCATAGAGGGATCAGAAGTGAAGAGAGTGAGCAGTTTCAAGTTCCTGGGTGTCAAGATCTCTGAGGATCTAACCTGGTCCCAACATATCAATGTAGTTATAAAGAAGGCAAGACAGCAGCTATACTTCATTAGGAGTTTGAGGAGATTTGGCATGTCAACAAATACACTCAAAAAAATTCTACAGTTGTACTGTGGAGAGCATTCTGACAGACTGCATCACTGTCTGGTATGGAGGGGCTACTGCACAGGACCAAAAGAAGCTGCAGAAGGTTGTAAATCTAGTCAGCTCCATCTTGGGCACTAGCCTACAAAGTATCCAGGACATCTTTAGGAAGAGGTGTCTCAGAAAGGCAACATCCATTATTAAGGACCTCCAGCACCCAGGGCATGCCCTTTTCTCACTGCTACCATCAGGTTGGAGATACAGAAGCCTGAAGGCACACACTCAGCGATTCAGGAACAGCTTATTCCCCTCTGCCATCCGATTCCTAAATGGACTTTGAAGCTTTGGATGCTATCTCACTTCTTAATATACAATATTTCTGTTTTTGCACATTTTTAAAAATCTATTGAATATACGTAATTGACTTACTTTATTATTATGTTTTATTTTTTCTCTCTCTGCTGGATTATGTATTGCATTGAACAGCTGCTGCTATGTTAACAAATTCCACATCACATGACAGTGATAATAAACCTGGTTCTGATTCTATTTACTTTGATTATGCTCCAGGCTTCGAGCACTTTGGCCAGACTTGGTTTCAAAGCTAAGATGTAAGTGAAGTACCTATGTTTAGCTGTTCCTCACTCAAATTAGATAATGTATTTGACATGTTTTTCTTTCCCAAAACACCATTTGGCATTTTCTCCAATGATTATTTTTGAAGTAAATTAACATTTTCCATGTGAAAAATATAGACCACAAAAAGTGATTTTGATTTTTAAAAAATAGTAAATTCTATAATTCATGCCATTAGGTTGAGTAGCCTCCAACCTAATAGCATGAACATTGATTTCTTGAAGTTCTGGTAAATTGCCTTCACCATTCTCATACCAATTTTCTGTCTCTCGCCTTATTTCCTTACTTGCCCATCACCTCCCTCTGGTGCTCCTCCCCCATACCTTTCTTCCATGGTTTTCTACCCTCTCCTATCAGATTCTCCCTTCTGCAGCCCTTCATCTCTTTCACCTATCAGCTCTTTACTTCACCTCTCTCCCTTTCACTTATCACCTTACCACCTTGTATTTCTTCCTCCCCTCCCCCCACCTTCTTGCTCTAACTTCTCATCTTTTTTTTCCAGTTCTGATGAAGGGTGTTGGCCTGGAACGTGGACTGTTTACTCTTTCCCATAGATGCTGCCTGGCCTGTTGCGTTCTTCCAGTATTTTGTTCGTGTTGCTTTGGATTTCCAGCATCTGCAGATTTTCTTGTCAAATTCTATATTTGCTTGATTTGAGTTTTTACTTTATTTTGCAAATATGAGCTCACTGGCATTTAATGTCCATCAGAATTTGTTCTTGATGAATGGACAATAGATCTTCTGCTGATAAATGGCTCTTGTTCCTATAATGAAGACTGGGGTGAAAAGTTCTAGGATTCGACATGGTGGTGGAATGGTGTTACTATAAACATGTATACATAGGATATGTGATCTAGAGGGGAGATTGCATTTGTTGGACTTCAAGCACTCTTAGGAGGTGCTGTTGTTTGCCTCATTGCCTCTTGTACATTGTCCAGGATGTGGTACAGAGATGATGAGTGCTTCAGATAGTGAATGAATCGCTAGTAAGGTGAAATAGTGTTGAGTCTTTGAGTATTGTTAGAACTGCATTTGTCCAGATGAGTAAGTATTTGTCTTGTGTATAATGAAAAGGCTTTGGGATATCAGAAGGCAAATCATTCAGTTTTACTAACGGAGTGGGGCTGCTTAGAAAAACTCCATTCCAAAGCAAGAAATAAATTTTGAGATCTATTAAAATAAATCCAAATTTGGTTTGTCCATAGAATTATGCATGATTGAATGATTTTATTTTTGTGCATTTCTCATTCCGTCCCTATAGCCTGGAAGAGTTGTCACACTTGTTGAAGATCCTGAGGTAAATAAAAAATACATATTTGTTAATCAACATTTGTAAATAGTTTTATTCATTCAATATGTATTTCAATTTCTTTGTAGTAAGAACAACAGATTGCTGATCAAATGTGTGCAGTATATGTAATTTTCTTTGGCTAAAACACAATCAAGTTGAAAATCTGTAGTCTAAATATTCATAGTTCAAGTCCATCCAAAATTTGAATGTTCGTGCAGGAAAACTGACTAGGATAAGGATTACTGCTTTATTGTACATGTGCTACTAGATACCATATAATGGCATACAAAAGTAACATTGTATGTAGAAAACCACAACTGTTTTTCCACACTGACTACATAAATCATCAAATGTAATGGAATTAATTTCCAAGTAAAGCTGTAAATCTTCTATTTTGCAATGGTGTCCTATTGATGATTGGAGATTTTTCTTCAAGTTATGCTTTCTTGTACAGATGTACTGTGCTCTGAAGTAGCTGTCCACATACACACCAGTACACGATGAAGGGTCTCAGTCCAAAATATGGACTCTTTATTCCCCTCCTTGGATGCTTCCTAACCTGCTGAGTTCTTTAAGCATTTTGTGCATGTTACTTCAGAACATTATGTAATTTATATGATGCCACTGAGTTATTAAGCAAGTATGTGGTGATGCTGAACAGTATCTATAGATGCAGGGTACAATAGTTTCTAATGGTATGGTTGTTCTTTTGTAACAGTTGAAACTCATGGAACATTTGCCATTAACTGCCTTCTTTTCATCAAAGAAAGATTGCCAGAATACTGCACATGATAACGTTGTTCAGTATATTGGGTCAAATGTAGCACAAGTTCCATTAGTGTTTCAATAAGTTGCTTACAGAATACTCCATCTTTGCAAAAACATTTGTTGTATTAAGATCTGAGGGACTATTTTCCTGGAATTGAAGAATTTAAATTATATTAAACTAGAACATGTTTGTATCACTGTGTGCTGAGGGGTATGTGAAAGTGCTGACACATTGCTATGTAAGTGTAAATACAGAAGTTTGGTACTTTCTGGCTTCTTTTAGCTGAGTTTTGCTAACTATGTCTGATAATGAAATCCTCGAGGATTGTTGATGTGGAGAATTAACTTGCTGAAATTCTCTATTATTTGCCTTGTGGAATCTGCTCATCATTTCTGCATCAAATAAAACTAATTTCAGAAACAGCAAACTGATTCAGTCATATTTAGGAATGATTTTGAATATCAAATGAACATCAATGAAATGAGATTTAAAAACATCAATGAAACAAGATTCAAAAACTTTATTTTATTGGACTTTGAGGTATTCAGAAACTTTCACTGCCACTGAATGTTAAGTAAACATGAGGGGCATTGGCAGAGCCAATGTGTTTTTCAGATTTTTTTTATTGACAGCAATACTTGTTCTACTGCACCTGCAAGATGGCACTGCTTTGTATGGGGCTTCACGATAAGATCAGGTAACTCCTGACAACAAGTTAATTTGTACCTGTGCCAGTGTTGAAAATACAAGGATTTCACTGCTGGCAACAAGTTTTTCTGTGGATTGGTTCAATATATACAGTGCCTATAAATGGTATTCACTCCCCTTGGAAGTTTTCATGTTTTATTGTTTTACAACATTGAATCACAGTGGATTTAATTTAGCTTTTTTTGGGCACCAATCAACAGGAGAAGACTCTTTCGTGTCAACGTGAAAACAGATCTCGACAAAGTGACCTACATTAATTACAAATATAAAACACAAAATAATTGATTGCATAAGTATTCTCCCCTTTCAAGTCAGTATATAGTACATGCACATTTGGCAGCAATTACAGCCTTGAGTGTGTGTGTATAGGTCCCTATCGGCTTTGTCAGATTGCATGGTGATCATGAACGAAGAGCCCTTTTCAAGTCCAGCCACAAGTTCTCAATTGGATTGAGGTCTGGACTCTGACTTGGCCACTCCAAGACATTAACTTTGTTTTTAAGCTATTCCTGTGTAGCTTTAGCTTTATGTTTGGGGTCGTGGTCTTGCTGGAAAACAAATCTTCTCCCAACTTGCAGCTCTCATGCAGACTGCATCAGGTTTTCCTCCAGGACTTCCCTGTATTTTACTGCATTTCTTTTACCCTCTACCTTCACAAGCGCTCCAAAGCCTGGTGCCGTGAAACATCCCCACAGCATGATGTAACCACCAGCATGCTTCATGGTAGGGATGGTGTGATTTTGATGATGTGTGGTGTTTGGCTTATGCCAAACAGCATTTAGTCTGAAGGCCAAAAAGCTCAATTTTGGTTTCATCAGACCATAGAACCTTCTTCCAGCTGACTTCAGAGTCTCCCACAAGCCTTCTGGCTGAGATTTCATGGAAGTTTTTTTTTCAGTTGTGGCTTTCCCTTTGGCACTCTCCTATAAAGCTGCGACTGGTGAATCACCCAGGCAGCAGTTGTTGTATGCGCAGTCTCTCCTATCAGCCGCTGAAGCTCGAGTTGTCATAGGTCTCTTGGTGGCTTCCCTCACTAGTCCCCTTCTTATAAAGTCACTCAGATTTTTGAAGATGGCCTGCTCTAAGCAAACTTGCAGCTGTGCCATATTCTTTCCATTTCTTGATGATTGTCTTAACTGTACTCCAAGGAATATCCAATGACTCAGAAATATTCTTGTATCCATCTCCTGACTTGTGCTTTTCAATAACTTTTTCAGGAAGTTGCTTGGAGTGTTCTTTTGTCTTAATGGTGTAGATTTTGCCAGGATACTGACACACCAGCAGTTGGACCTTCCAGATACAGATGTATTTTTACTACCATCAATTGGAAATACCTTGACTGCACTCAGGTCTCCAAAATCAGATTTCCCCTTAACTAATTATGTGACTTCTAAAACCAACTGGCTGCACCAGTGATGATTTGGTGTGGCATATTAAAGGGGAGAGGGGAACAATACTCGTGCAATCAATTGTTTGGTGTTTTATATTTCTAATTAATTTAGATCATTTTGTAGAGATCTGTTTTCACTTTGACACGAGTCCTTTTCTGTTGATCAGTGTCCAAAAAAAAGCCAAATTAAATCTACTGTGATTCAATGTTGTAAAACAATAAAATTAAGGTGAAAACTTCTGGGGTGGGGGGGGGGGGGGGGAAGAGAGGGTGCAGGCATTGTATATGCATAAAAATGCTTTTTTTGAATTTCCAGCATCTGCAGATTTCCTCGTGTTTGCTCTGGAAATACTTAGCAGGTCAGGCAGGATTTGTGGACGGACAAGCCTAATTAACGTGTTAGGTTGGAGACTTAATCTGATGAAGTCATTGGCCTCAAACGTTAATTATTCTTCAGAAGACAGTATTTTCAGCATTTTTTTTGTTTTGCTTCTGATCTGAAGCATTTGCTTTCCATATTATAATACCCAATATCTTTAATGCAGGTAATAAATCACCTGTTTGTCTATACAATATTTAACTAATGCCAGTCATTTATGAATAAATATATTGAAATCTTAGACAAATAATTATTAATGTGTAATTTGTTTATGTCCAGGGCCTTGTATGGGGTGTGGCGTATAAACTTCCAGATGGAAAAGAGGAAGAAGTAAAGAAATATCTTGACTTTCGAGAAAAAAATGGTTATAGGACTACTACTGTTACATTTTGTCCTAAAGATACTTCAATTAGTCCTTTCCCTGTGATGCAATATATTGGAACATGCGATAATCCTGATTATTTGGGCCCAGCACCCCTGGAAGACATGGCTCTGCAAATTTTGAATGCTGTTGGGCAAAGTGGAAGGAACACAGAGTATCTATTTAAACTTGCTGACTCCTTACGAAGTCTTGTACCAGAAGATACTGATGATCATATTTTTTCATTGGAGAAGATGGTCAAGGAGCTCATGGCACTAAGAAAAGTGACTACGTAAACAACTGATGGAACAAAATGGCTCTGGAAAAAGAATTTTACTTTAACTCTTACTTGTTTTTTTAATTTATCTGCTGTATTATTATTTCTGGCAATTGCCTATCTAAACATAAATAAGGTATTTAATAAAGTAGTTGTATTTCTGGCTTTGGGAATCGCCAGTAAGTTATCGCCTGCCTTCAGCAGTGCTATCTTAAACTGGAAGGTGGGTTCTCTCCTTGTTCGTCTCTGGCCCTTGGTTCTTTCTCTAGAGATAATCCATATCAAATTTATTGTATAATTAAACACAAGAAAAGTTTGCACTGGATACCTTGTGTATTTGGGTATTATGTTTATTGTTAACATTTGTTATAAAATTCTGTATCTAAATGGAAAAACTGCAAATTAAATTCTACTTAAGGTAGGTATATCTAGCTAAAATTACATTTATATGGATGATCCCATCCATTATTGTTGCTGTAAGCAGCAGACATTCAGGAATTGTAACTGTATATTAGAAGGTTAATCTGCTTGTGTAGTATTTGATAATGGGGTTTTCTATTGTAAATCAGTTCTGTGGTTCATTTTGTTTTGAGAACTCTAGAATGCTTCAAGAAATAAAACAGGTCAAACAGTATCTGTAGAGAAGCTGGATTTAATACTTTGGTTCAGTAATCTTCCACCTGAACCAGGAAAAAGCTCATGCAAGGACAGAAAATTACAGAATGTAAGGAAAGACAATCAAAATGCTAGAGGAACTCAGCAGGCCAGGCAGCCTCTATGGAAAAGAGTACAATTGACATTTTGTGCCGAGACTCTTCGCCAGGACCTGCCGAAAGGTCTTTGCCCAAAATGTCAACTGTACTCTTTTCTGTAGATGTTGCCTGGGCTGCTGAGTTCCTCCAGCATTTTGTGTGTGTTGCTTGGATTTCCAGCACCTGCAGATTTTCTCTTGTTTGAGAGTAAAAGGAAAGATCTATTATATAGGGTTGGGGATTAGTTGTTGAATAAACAACAAAGGGATAATGATACAATGCAGGAGAACAGAGTTTTTAGAAAGCAGATGGGGTTTTAATGGAGTTGTAAATGAAAAAGATCCTTGCCATTGCATCACCTTGCTGACTGAAAAGGTGGAATGGTTATAATCTGAAATTCCTGAGCTTCATGTTACCATCGTATTCACTGCTGCTTTTTTTTGGATTGTTGGTGCTGGCAGAAGTTGCTTTGTTGCACACAAGTGTGCACGTGCAATTTGCGGACAAATTCTCCTCCGCTTAAGGGTACTAAAGTTTCACTAATTTGTTGATTTCTGCCAAATAAATACTTGGGGAAAGGTGACATAAACTTAAGTTTTATACAGAATGAAAAGCTATGGATCTACATTATCTTTTTGGTACTTCAAAGCTATAATGATTATTCAAAAAATATTGCTTTTGACTTGAATATTTTAAATCTGTATTTGCTCTTTAGACACTGATTGTTTAGATTTGTCGCCAACTGCTGACTTTTAGCAGAAATGATCCTGTGCTTCATGAATGTGTTGTGAATTAATATCGTTGATCAAACTTTTGAGGGAATCTCAAACATAAGGCACTTCTAATAAAATCAACAAAGTGCAAACGTTGGTTTGAAATATATTGCCAACATTTACACGTAAAATTTAAAAATCTGAAATTTTTAGTGATCTGCAATACTGACTATCATAATGTTCTAACCATCCAAAGTTGTTGGGGCCTGTTTAATATGCTGTTATTTTCAGGATTAATTTCAAAAATTTCCATTCTAATTGGAACAAAAATAAACTTCATAATTCTTACAAGAGAATATTTGGTCTGCCATGTCTGTGGTGAAACTTAAAGAGAATTGTCATGTTTTTAATCCGCATGCTAGTATTTTCTCAGTCACCATGAAAACTAGCTTCCTTCAAATATATCTCCGTTTGGTTTTTTTTCCTCAGAGTTCTGATGAAGGGAATTGCAGATCATCTTGACTTACTATGTTGAACAATTTTTATCGTCTGCAAGCATTAACTGAATTTCAGAGGAATATTTATATAATTGCCGCTGTGCCTTTAAGCAGATAGTCACTCTGTCATGTGTTCTATTTTCAGAATGTCTATTCTGTTATTTTGATCTCATGGAAATCCTCTTAGACAAAGTACAGTACCTATAAAAAGTATTCACTCCCCCTGGGAAGTTATGTTTTATTGTTTTACAACATTGAATTACGATGAATTTAATTTGTCTTTTTTGACACTGATCAATAGGAAAGACATGTCAAAGTGAAAACAAATTTCTACAATTTGGTCTTAATTTATTGCAATTATTAAACACAAAATAATTGCATAATATTCACCCCTTTCAAGTCAGTGTTTAGTAGTTGCACCTTTGACAGCAAATACAGCCTTGAGTCTGCGTGGCTAGGTTTCATCAGCTTTGCGTATCTGGACGCTACAATTTTTCCCCATTCTTCATTACAAAACTGCTCAAGCTCTCAGATTGCATGGGGATCATGGGCAACAGCCCTTTTCAAATCCAGCCACAAATTCTCAATTGGATTGAGGTCCAGGATCATAAACTTTGTTGGTTTTAAGCTATTCCTGTGTAGTTTTGGCTGTATGCTTGGGGTCATTGTCTTGCTGGAAAACAAATCTCCCGAATCACAGTTTTATTGCAAACTGCATCAGGTTTTCCTCCAGGATTTCCCTGTATTTTGCTGCATTCATTTTGCTCTCTACCTTCACAATCCTTCCAGGGTCTACTGCATGTTGTAGCCACCACAGTAGAGATGTTGTGTTTTTTGATAACGTGGGGTGTTTGGCTTACACAAGCCTAGCCTTAAGTCTGATGACCAAAAAGCTTAATTTTAGTTTCATCAGACTGTTCTTTCAGTTGATTTCAGAGTCTCCCGTATGCCTTCTGGCAAACTCTAGCCAAGATTTCATGCAAGTTTTTTTTCCAACAGTGGCTTTCCCTTTGCCATTCTACCATAAAGCTGTGACTGGTGAAGCACCTGGGCAACAGTTGTATGTGCAGTCTCTTTTGCCTTAATTTAATTAGCACTCTTTTACTTCATACAGAGAGTATAAGTAGTGTCTAGTAAATCCATGCTTAACATCTCTTATTAATCCCTCCTTGCCCAAGTGAGAGCAGTTTCTGTCAGATTCAAGCTGTCTGTAGTTACTGTGTTTATCCCATTAACTTTGGTTATAATTGGCCTTGTGTTACTTTTTCAGTCCTTATTATCTAAGGAGGACTGAAGGATTGTGGTCAGAAGTTCTGCTGTCTCCACTCTAGCATCTGTCACCCAGGACTGCATCGTCTTTAGATGGAAGTAAGAAACAAAATGCCCCAGATACTGTAATTCTGATGAATGGAAATATTCAATAGTTAAGTATAAATGTCGTGAGAGAGTTGATGATCTTTCAATAGTTCTAAAACATTAACTGTTTCTCTTCCTGTTTCTAAAACATTAACTTTCTCTTCCTGTTTCTAAAACATTAACTGTTTCTCTTCCTGTTTCTAAAACATTAACTCTTTCTCTTCCTGTTTCTGAACTTTTAGATGTGTGGCTTTTCAGTTATGCTGGCCTGTTTTGTTGTCTGACATTGTTATCCCCTCATTATTCAGCTTTAACTTAAATCCTTTTATCTGAAAATATAGTGTCAGCCTCCTGTAGATTTCTTGTTCATAACATGTACTGCCTGTAACTATGAGACTTAAATTTGCTTTTATATTAACTACATTTTTATCTCAATCACTCTTTGATTTGTACCTCAATTTCATCCCTATATCTCCACTCTGTAGGATTTGGAAGTTGTCTAGTTACCAACTGTGGTCTGTCATACCTGACATTTGTCATGAATTACATTAGATAGAATATACAGCACAACAATGGGCTTTTTAGCAACTAGTCTGTGCTCTAGCCTTACTGCTGTCTTTTGGCATATTGAAACATTTTTATCTATTAAACAAACTTCAGAGAGTGGGGAAAAGATTATAAAAAGGTTGTAAATATAAGGAATTTCATGTACATGCACAGTCAATCAGAGGTGGATCTCCAGATAAGAGGTATACAAAATCAGGATAGAGGCGGAAAGGATGACTAGGATTTGCCTCTTACAGATAAGATCATGAGTAGCCACTCAACATTTATCACATGGTAGCAATATCATTTTCTGTGATGGAGTATTCGAGTTGGTGATGGCTAGAAATAACTATCCTGACAAGGACATGAATCTAATGCAGTTTGCTTACAGTCATAACAGGACTACAGCAGATGCAATCTCACTGGTTCTCCTGGAATTAGGACCACCTGACGTATCAATACCAGTTGTTTATCAATTGCAACTTGCCTTTAAACACCATCATTCCCTCAGTATTAATGAACAAGCTTTAAAACCTGTACCCCTCTACCTCCCTTGCTAAGGATTGTTGACTTCTTTAGTGGGAGACCACAATCTATACAGATTGGCGATAACATCCTCTCCTTGTTGGCAACCAACAGAGGTGCAGATACACCTCAAAGATGCATGCTTAGCCTACTGCTCTACTTTCTCTACACCCAGGATTGTATCGCTAGGCACAGCTCAAATGGCATCTATAAATTTGCTGATGACACCACTATTGTTTGCACAAACTCAGATGGCAATGAGGACGTGTGCAGGAGGAAATAGTTTGGCTGGTCAAGTAATGTTGTAACAACAGTGTACTCAATGTCAGTAAGACCAAGGAATTTATTGTAGGCATCGGGAAAACACACACCAGTTCTGATTGAGGGATCAGAGGTGTAAAGATGAGTAGTTTCACTGCTGGGCATCAACATTTCACCATATTGATCCAGTCATGTTAAGGCATGCCAATGGTTATACTTAATTAGGAGTTTGAGGAAATTTGGTACATCAGAAAATGCTAGCAAATTTCTATAGATTTATATGGAGAGCATTCCATGATCACCCAGGGCATCCCATCTTCTCATTGTTACTGTCGGAAAGGAGGTACAGAAGCCTGAAGGCACACACTCAGCAATTCAGGAACAGCTACCTTCACCTTGCCCTATGATTCGGAAGTGGACATTGAACCCATGAACACTGTCATAAACAGTTTTAAAAATATATATTACATCTGTTTTTGCACTACTTTTAATCTATTTAATATGCACAAATATTTACTGAGATTGCTTTACTTTTTTTCAATATTACTGGGTATTGCCTAAAACTGCTACCGCTAATTAACAAATTTCACAATACATGCCAGTGATAATAAACCTGATTCTAATTCTGGTTGTGTCACTTTGTGGTATGGAGGTACCAGTGCACAGGATTGAAAGAGGCTCTAGAAGATGGTAAACTCAACCAGCTCCACCACTGAATACATCTTCAAATGGCAGTGCTTTACAAAGTTGGCATCCATCATTAAGGACCCTCACCATCTGGAACATGCCCTCCTCTCACTACTACCACCGCGGTGGGGGAAGTATACGAGACACAAGTCCATCAACCCATTCTCATAAGACATGCTCTCTAGTCTGGACAGCATCCTGGTAAATCTCTTCTGGACCCTCTCTGAACCTTCCATATCCTTCCTAGGTTGAGGTGACCAGAAAAGAATACAATATTCCAAGTGTGATTTAACCAGGGGTTTATAGAGCTGCAACATTTCTTCATACACCTTCTAAACAACCTTATCAGCTTGTGCTGGAATTTTGAGGGCTCTATGGATGCAAACCCTAAGATCCCTATGTTACTCCACACTGTTAAGAATACTGCTATTAACCCTATATTCTTTCAAATTTAACCTTCCAAAGTGAATCACATTACACTTTTTTCAGATTGAGCACCATCTGCCACTATTCAGCCCAGCTCTGCAGCCGACAACAACCCTCCACACTATACACAATCCACCAACCTTCGTGTTATCTGCAAACTTACTAACCCAGCTTTCTGCTTCCTTGTCCAAGATCTTTATGTAAATCACAAAGAGCAGGGGTCCCAGAACTTTGTGGAACACCACCAGTCACTGACCTCCAGGCAGAATACACTCGATCTACAAACACCCTCTGCCTCTGTAGCAAGCCAACTCTGAATCCACACAGATAAGTTTACCTGGCTCCTATGTCTCCTACCTTGCTGAACGGGCCTGTCCTGTGCAACCTTATCAAATGCTTTACTGAAATTTGTAAGAACTTCTCCAGTCCAGAACAGAGTTAAAAAGGTTCAGTCATTTCATTACCTCCAGATTTCTACTCATTTCAGCCTTAAATGGCCTTTTAATTTTTCTCTTCAAATGACAAACCTGTCATTCAAGGAATTATATTTGATAATTAAAAAATTGCAGCTGTTGAAAATCTAAAATAATTCTGTGTGTGAGGCTGAGTGTAGGCTGTAGGAAGGATGAGCAGCTGAGCTGTGGTACCGTAGTTCAGGGAGTGAGAGAAGAGAAATGTAATTGTGGACAGTATAATCAGGGGAAGAGACAAATTTTGTTCACAAGAGTTGAGAGTCCTGAGGTCTGTATTGTCAACTCAGCTAATCTGTAGAGGAATTTTAGTAGGGGGGAAGACCCAGTTCTCTTGGTTCATGTGGGTACCAATGACAAAGGAAAAATGAGGAAAGTGTTTTGCAAAGGGAATTTGAGCAGCTAGGGTCTAAATTAAAATACAGAACCTAAAAGGTAATTATCTCAGGATTGTTATCTGAGCCACATGTAAATTGACATGGAGTTAATAAGATCAGAGAGATAAAGGTGTGGTTTAAAGATGGGTGTGGGAGAAATGCGTTTGAATTCGTGGGACAATAGCACCAGTATTTGGAAAGGAGGGACCTGTTCTCATGGGATGGTCGCCACCTGAACCATACTGAAACTAGGGTCCTGGTAAATCACATAACAAGACATGTAGATGGGGCTTTAAACTAAATAATAGGGGGTGGATTCAACAGCTTGGAAAAGTGTGGATAAAGTAAAAGAGAAGAGTGCAAGAGAGGTTACAGAAGACATCAGAATAATGAATAAAACAAAATGTTTAGCACGGGATAAGAATTTAACTTCAGGCAACTTGTGGTGATACACTTTAGTAGAAGGAATAAAGGTGTAGACTATTTGCTGAACAGGGTAAATCCAGAAATTAGAGATGCAAGGGCACTTGGGGGTGGGGGTGGTCCTGGTGTTAGATTCCCTAAAGCTTAATTTGTTGATTTGAGTCAGTAGTAAGAAAGGTAAATGCACCATTAGCATTCATTTCTAGAGCACTAGACTATAAGAGCAAGGATGTAATGCTGGAGCTTAATAAAGTATTGGTCAGACCACATTTGGAGTATCATGAACACTTTGACTAGAGACCTGTGAATCCTGATGTGCCGCAGGGATTGGTGCTGGGCCCATTGTTGTTTTGTCATCTATACCAATGATCTGGATGATAATGAGGTTAACTGGATCAACAATTTGTGGAGGTGAGGAAGGCTATCACGGCCTGCAGAGGGAGCTGCATCAGCTGGCAGGTAGAATTTAATGTAGACAAGCTTGAGGTTTTGCACTTCAGTAGGACCATCCAGGATAGGTCTTACGTTGTGAACAGTAGGGAAACTGAGGAGTGTAGTAGAACAAAATCTGGGAATGCAGGTACATAATTCGTTGAAAGTAGCATCACAGTAAAAATCGGGACATAAAAGAATGCTTTTGGCACCTTGGCCTTCATAAATCAAAGTATTGAGTACAGGAGTTGGGATTGTTATGAATGTACCACAGCTCTGAGGGGCCGAAGGGTGCGGGACCAGACCCCTCCTTCCGGAGAATCGCAAGATCGCTATTAATTCGGGTCTTGGACCCAGGAAATGAGAGACAATGCAACGGATTTGACCATTGTTCTTAGAGGCACCTGTGTGAATTGCAACTCTATCGTACCTGCCAGCTATCAGTGACATGGACACCCTCGGGCAACGTGGGGGTGGGGATTGTATCACCCTACCTTGATTGACATTTACAAATCTGCCAGTCATGATAAAACGGAGACTGCAGGAGGCGGTACTCCAGCGACGCACCAGACGGAGACACCATCGCTCATCATTCCTGTAAGAACGGGAAGCTGCTCGGGAGGCACGTGTGATTTGGTTCCCCTAGCTAGGGAATCGAGTGGCTAATAACCCCGAAAAGGATTCCGAACTGACAACGGGGAACTCACGTTCCCAATTCCACGATTTGAGTCCAACAGGCTGGCAAGTTTATTTTCTCTCTCCAACCCGTGAACACCCAACGGTCCCTCAAACGGCTAAAAGCCTTCATGAACTGGCAAGACTTTTTATATTTCCATCGGACAATCGTTTTACCCCTAGATAAATGATAGAGCTACTTCGAATTGTTGATTATTACTATACCCGTGCTTTAGATTGAGTATTGACGACGTATATTATCTGAATGTTTGTATTAACCTTACTTTTGTGCCCCTTTATAAATAAAAACGTTTAAAAATGGTACCATCAGACTTCAGCGGACCTCTCTATCTTTGCTGGTAAGTGACCCAGTTATGGGGTTCATAACAACGTGGGGCCTCATCTCGAGATTTGATACCAAATTGGGAGGTCAGTGAATCGGGTTTGTAAGTCAAAAAATTTGGATCTGGTACGCGGGTAGCCAGACGGGAAACCAGCAAAGATGGACGTGGATGAATTTATGAAAGACCCGACTCTGGGGGCGCTAGAGGCGGCCACAAAATTAGACTTGGTAAATCTGGCGAAGGGGTTAAGCCTCACAGAGGTGAGGTCAAAGCAGGAAGTGCTAAGGGTCATAACTCAGTATTACATTGGGAAGAAGGTGTTTGCAGCTGAGGAGTTGGAAAATATCCCTGAAAAGGTACTAGCGAGTGGGACGGATCAGTTAGAGTTGGAGAAATTAAGGTTGGAACATGAATTTAAAATAAAGCAGCTGAGAGAGAGAAAGAACGGGCCGAGAGAGAGAAAGAAAGGGCCGACAAACAAAGGGAGCAGGCGTTCCATCTAAAGGAGTTAGAGGTGAAACGGGACCAGGAGCTCCAACTAAAGGGGTTAGAGGTGAAAAAAGAGCAGGACCAAGCTGAGAGGCAAAGACAGCATGAAATTCAGCTAAAAGAGCTAGAAGCAGCCGAGAAAGAGAAGGAACGGGCCGAGAGAGCAGGACCGAGCTGAAAAGCAAAGAGAGTATGAGGAGAAAGAGAAACAGAGGGAACATGACTTAGAGATGGAGAAGTTAAGGAAAGAGCGAAGAGATCCAGGGTTAGATCGAGAGGAGAGGTTTAATGTTAGTCGGGAGTTGAGGGTAGTACCTCCAATCGAAGAGTCGGATGTTGATAGTTATTTCTTGCTTTTTGAAAAGGTGGCAGTAAATCAGAAGTGGCCCAAAGAGCAGTGGGTGGCGTTGTTACAAAGTGTGTTAAAAGGGAAGGCACAACGAGCATATGCGGCATTGACCGTCGGGGAGGGGGAAGCGGAGAATTATGCCAAAGTAAAGGAGGCCATTCTCCGGAGTTACGAATTGGTACCTGAAGCTTATAGACAAAGGTTCAGAAATTTACGAAAAGGGTGGAATCAAACGTATACCGAGCTAGCCCATGAAAAGGGTGTGCTCTTGGACCGTTGGTGCACCGCGGAACAGGTGGACGGGGATTATGGGCTTATCAGGGAGTTATTTTTGATTGAGGAATTAAAAGGGTGTGTTCCGGAGGAGATCCGGATGTATTTGAATGAGAAGCCGAATAAGTCCATCTCGGAAATTGCTAGGTTCGCAGATGAATATGCCCTAACCCACAAGACAAAGTTTCCCTCGAATAAAAGTACCCCGAGAGACCGTGGGAACGACCGAGAAAGTCCGCCGGCTGAGGCAGAGGTCCCGCCGGGAGCTAGTGGTAAGGTTGAGGGGGAAAGGCCAGGCGGCCCGAGATTTCCGGGCTTGACCTGTTTTAATTGTGGGAAGGGAGGACATATTGCATCTAGGTGCTTTGCTCTGAGAAAGGAGCCAGAAAAAGGGAAAGCAGCGGTCCCTATCGGGTGTGCAGTGAAAATCAGAAAACCGGCAAGAGGGTCCCGGGTAAGCAGAGAGCGCAAGGGGTCTGAGATTTATCTGTCTCACAGAACCGTGTCTGTGAGGGAGGGGGACCCACCAATTCCCGTACGGATTTGGAGAGACACGGGGGCGGAGCTATCATTAATTAGCCGTAATGTATTACAATTCGGACCTCAGACGGGCGAACTAGCCCTGAGAGAAATAGGAAAATGGACAGAAATGGTGTCCTTACATAGGGTCATTTTGGATTGTGAGCTGGTGTATGGATCAGTTGAAATAGGGGTGCCATCAGAATTCCCGAGAACTGACGTGGACGTCCTCCTTAGTAACGATTTAGCCGGGGGTAGGATTTGGTCAACCATGACTATGACCCGCCGACCGGTGCGTGTTGAGGCCCCGCCCATAGCGTCCCCGAGCTATACCGCATGCACGGTCACTCGCAGCCTGTCGAGATCGGCAGCTGAGAACGGGAGCAGTTTAAAATTGGCCAGTTTTGATTTGGCCAAGACGTCTTTACCGACCCTGTGCCACGAGGGTTTAGAGGGTGGTAAAACGAGGAATAGTAACGTAAAAGGGGGTAAGGGAGAGGAGATAGATCTACCCTTAGCAAAGAGAAAGGTCCTAGAGGTAGGAAATAAAGATGAGAAACGGAAAAAGCTGTTAAAAGGTCCAGAGTTGGACATGGATGATCTGTCGGGGGTGGCAGCCCTGTTTGAAGAAGTTGAGAGTTATCAAGGTGTTCCCGATAATGAGATAAAGGCAGTCCTAGATGAAAAGGATGCCACTACCTTGGAGAGGTCTGCTGGGTTGGCAGATGAGGTTGTTTCAGCCCGCAGAGTTGAGTTTACTCCGGAAGGGAGTTGCCCAGAGAGGAACTGGGAGGATCAGGGGAATTTAGAATTTGAAAAGGGTATGGGTATTGAAAGCCTGGAAGAGGCAGATGTCCCGTTTGAGTGTGTCCAAGATGTGGATGCACGTGGTACTGAACCTAGTAATGGAGCTCAGAAAAAGTCTGAGGTATTTGATTCAGTTTAAAAGGAATGCAGTCCCTGTGGGTCAGATGGACTGGGTTCAGTGAAGACAGGGTTAACCCTGGTAATTGGGGGAAGGGAGGGTTCCCAGGTGTTTGTACACGAAGGGGTGGTGAACCTTAAAGTGGAATTCGACCATGGGGGGATAAACATTATTATTGAAGGGAACGGAAAGTTTGTAGTTCCCAAATCGAATGAAAAAATTTTAAACCCGGCAGCTCACTTACAGAGTAAGTCGAGAGCTGCCGGGGCCCCACACGCTATTGTTATTCAAGGATGTGGAGTGAACAGGCAGCACTTGACAGGACGTCTGGAAAAAGCGGGGTCGCTTGCAGATCTTAAATTGGAAACTAATAGCATGACGGGTCCTGAAGAGAAAAATAGCAACTTGCTTAAAACTAAAGAATTGGGTAGGAATGAATTAGGTCTCGTATCAACACTGGGAGAACTCCTATGAATAAGGCGGACGGGAGTTTATCCTGCCAAACTACTCGAGTTCCTCCCGTAGAAACTCACCGAAAAAAAGGTGATGGTTAATGGGGGCGCCATTTTAAATAGGAAAACTGGCTGTACGGGACTTTGACAAAGCATGTGAATAACAAAGACAACCCCCTTGGAACCTGCCTGTTAAGTTGAAATCTGATGCTACCAGCCTTCAGTCAGGTACACGAGAAACAAAAAAAAAATTAAAGGAAGTGCCACTGTACTCGTTACCTGTTTAGATGCTGAATTAAATGTATGACTGTATAGCTCTGTAGTGACACGGAAAGCTTGTGTATTGTGTTAGATTCTAAAATCCTGTAAGACTCTGTACCACTTCGTTTTCACCGCTGGTGAAAACGCTTTGAAGAAAGGGGGTGTTATGAATGTACCACAGCTCTGAGGGGCCGAAGGGTGCGGGACCAGCCCCCTCCTTCCGGAGAATCGCAAGATCGCTATTAATTCGGGTCTTGGACCCAGGAAATGAGAGACAATGCAACGGATTTGACCATTGTTCTTAGAGGCACCTGTGTGAATTGCAACTCTATAGTACATGCCAGCTATCAGGGACATGGACACCCTCATGCAAAGTGGGGTGGGGATTGTATCACCCTACCTTGATTGACATTTACAAATCTGCCAGTCATGATAAAACGGAGACTGCAGGAGGCGGTACTCCAGCGACGCACCAGACGGAGACACCATCGCTCATCGCTTCCCGTAAGAACGGGAAGCTGCTCGGGAGCCACGTGTGATTTGGTTCCCCTAGCTAGGGAATCGAGTGGCTAATAACCCCGAAAAGGATTCCGAACTGACAATGGGGAACTCACATTCCTGATTCCACGATTTGAGTCCAACAGGCTGGCAAGTTTATTTTCTCTCTCCAACCCGTGAACACCCAGCGGTCCCTCAAACGGCTAAAAGCCTTCATGAACTGGCGAGACTTTTTATATTTCCATCGGACAATCGTTTTACCCCTAGACAAACGATAGAGCTACTTCGAATTGTTGATTATTACTATACCCGTGCTTTAGATTGAGTATTGACGACGTATATTATCTGAATGTTTGTATTAACCTTACTTTTGTGCCCCTTTATAAATAAAAACATTTAAAAATGGTACCATCAGACTTCAGCGGACCTCTCTATCTTTGCTGGTAAGTGACCCAGTTATGGGGTTCATAACAGGATGTTATGTTGAAGTTGCATAAGACGTTGGTGAGGCCTAATTTGGAGTATTGTGTGCAGTTTTGGTCACCTACCTGGAGGAAAGATGTAAACATGGTTGAAAAACTACAGAGAAAATTAACAAGAATTTTGCCAGGTCTGGAGAACCTGAGTCATAAGGCAAGATTGAATAGGTTAGGATTGTGTTCTTTGGAACGTAGAAGATTGAGAGGAAATTTTATAGAGGTATACAAAATTATGAAGGGTATAGATACGGTAAATGCAAGCAGGAGTTTTCCATTGAGCTTGGGTGGGACCACAACCAGAGGACATGGCTTAAGTGTGAAAGGTGAGAAGTTTAAGGGCAAAATGAGGGGAAACCTCTTCACTCAGAGGGTTATGAGCTGCCAGCACAAGTGGTCCATGCGAATTTGATTTTAATGTTTAAGATAAATTTGAAGATACATGGTCGGGGTACAGAGGTCTGTGGTCCCAGTGCAAGTGGATGGGTGTTGGCAGTTTAAATGGATTTTGCATGGACTAGATGGGCTGAAGGGCCTGTTTTTGTGCTGTACTTCTCTATGACTTTTGAATCGCATATTTAGGAAAAAATGTGCTGGCATTGGAGAGGGTCCAGAAGGGTTTAAGAGAATGATCCCAGGAATGAAGGGGTTAATGTATGAGGAACATTTGATGGTTCTGTGCCTATACTCACTAGAGTTTATAAGAATGTGAGAGAATTTTATAGAAACCTGCCTGATGTTGAAGAGTCTAAGTAGAGAAAATGTTTGATGGACAGAATGTTTCTAAAAGCGGAAGAGACTTGGACCAGAGGACGCAGTCTCAGAATGGGACTTCTCTTTAGAACTGAGATGAGGAACTTCTTCAGCTAAAAGGAGATTAATCTGTAGAATTTATTGCATAGAGGGCAGTGGAGGCCAAGTCATTAGACATAGCTAAAGCGGAGGTTGGTACGTTCATAATTAGTAAGGTGTTAATGCTTAATAGGGAGAAGGCAGAAGATTAAGGTTGACAGGGAAAATAAAACAGTCACGATTGAATGGTGGAGCTGAATGAATGGTCTAAGAATATGTTGGATATTTGTTGTCCAGCGCCAGGGGGCCTTTCTTTTTTGCTAAGCTTAGCTTTCTAAACATAGCAACTGTGTGTTTATAGAGATCAGAGTTGTTATTAAGTAAGTTAAAATACCAACCAATATTCTTTTTTTAGGTTTATATTGTAAATGGGAGCCAGTCTTCAGTTCTTATGTAAATGGCAAGCAATAATCAGTCTAAAGTTGAGAGGACAGTTCTGCAAACAAGCACTGTCTATAGGAAACAGGGCGTGCCCATAACACCTGGGCTTATTGCTCCAGAGATGCAGTATAAAACAATGGGGTTATGTTAATTGGCTTGGATCAAACCAGAGAATGCTGATCAAGTTATTCAGTTCAAGGAAGCTTGCAGACTAGGTTGATCCTATTATTTAGTGCATCAAACACTTAATCTGTGTACTCACAGAGTCAGTTTTACAGCAATAATCTGGATACCTGGGACCTCTGTCCCCAGAAGCGTTTAGACTACCTGTGTGAAAAGGTATATATGTATGAAGTCAACAAGTGGCAGAAACAGTATGTAGGGATTAGTCAGGTTTATTAGGAATGGTCCAGGAACATCAGAAGAATGACAGAAAGATGGGGTGAACCAGAATCTATTCCCCTGCCTTTGATCTCTGCGATAGACAATCTTGTGTGCAATTCATAGGAATATCTTTTCTGCTTATAGGAATTGTATCTGTGTTTTAGAAATCCTTTGTGCTTTAGAAATTGTTTGTAATTTGAAAATCATTTATAAGATAGGAATCCTATGTGAATTTCCAATGTGTTTTAGGAATGTTTAAATTTAAATGTGTTTCACTGAAAATAAATAAACTGCTTGGTAAGAAGGGGTAAATAGTAGGTACATATTGGCAGCTAAACTTGTCATGGAGAATAAATGGAAATGAAGGTAGCTATAGTATAGGGGGTACCTGTGGTTATTTATATATTTGGATAGGGATTTAAATCTTCGTTTTAGTTTAAAACTTCACGATCAGCAAACCCAATAAGCCAGCAAATGGCCTCAATCTGCCTTTATGTTTTATGGCTTTATAAAAGCAAGAAATGTCAGGCCACATCTGCAGGAAGAGAAACTCAGTTAACATTTGAAGACTTTTGTCAGGATTGGGAAGATTGGAAAAATAAATCTTACCTGTTTTTATACTTACAACTGGCCTCAAATATTCTCTTAAAGGGTCAGTATATCATCTGCTATCCTGCTTGCTTGCTGCACATTTGCAATTCGTACTTTGTATTGTCAGTGAGATAGAATGAACAACCCTCCCTACGTGTAGTTATCTTGTGAGAAATCTGCAAATGGTGGAGCAGGAAGAGAGGTGACGTTCTCACAAAGAAATGTCAGAGTTCTTGCCTTACAGTATGAAAGCATGTCTCTGTGGAACTAATATGATATACCACACGTATTCAGGTCGGAGAATTATCCCACAGGTCCTGCCAATAGTTACACACCGGAATGACTGAAAAACAAAAACACAATGTCCACAATATTCCATTAGTTAAGAGAGAGAAATTCCGATAAAGTTTCGGATAAATCATTTCTTTCCTCGTTGTACAAGATGCTGAGTATTCCCAGAACGCTGTGTTTCTATTTCGCCTTTCCTCGTTTGTGGGAACTTGGTGCAAAACAAAGTCAGCCCTTGACAAGCATCTCATCGGCGCAAATGCAGACCCTTCAGTACCAGAAGGTGGCCCGCGTCTGCGCAGACCCGGAAGCGATAATGTCCCGGCGTACCGGAAGTAGACGTGGCAGATGGAGCAACTGCCGAATGTAGTGAGGGCGGCCCGGAGTGTCGGGATGCGGGGCGGCTGGTCGCGGACTCGGCTGTGTCGTTAGTACTGCTGGGTGACTGCCGTGAGGATGTTGTGTGAGCGGCTGCGGTCTGGCTCAGGTTCGGGGTCCACTTCCGGACTCGGACTGCTCCCGCTCTTGCTGTTGCTGCTGGCTGGTGCCGTGGTCAGGTTGACCCGCAGCAGGACCGTCCCTGTGTTGAGCGATGATGTCCCCTTCAGAATAACATGGCCCGGGCCCGAGTTCACGCTGGTCAGTATGTCGCTAGCACGGCGTCCAGGGTCCCAGAGAGCCTTTTAGTTAAGATTAAGTTCTGTTCAAAAGTCTTGCTCAGCATTTTAGCGGTTATGTATAGGCTTGACTGACTCCAACATCCAACTGAGTAGTGAAGAGTCACACTTAGCCTTGTCCGAAGCTGGACTCCAATCAGTGGCGTTGTGTAGTGCTGTGGGTTGGAAGGTCATGTTGTTGCCAAGACCCCATTAAACTTCACTCCATCCAACCAGATTTGGCACTAATGCCACTGGGCACCTCTTAACTGGGAGAATGACAGTGGACACTGAATGCAGTTTAATGTCTATTCAGTTGCTGCGGTCCTCCAAAGTGTTACAGTCTTTATTGCACAAACTCCCGTGAACTCTGTCAGACAATGTAATGCACTTGATCATAAGACAGTCTATTTATAATTTATGATATTGTGGTATGTTGCTGTAAAATTAATATCCTAAGCTGGAATTCATTGTATATATGTGTGTGTATATGTGTATGTATGTATATATATTCCTGAAACTGAATAATTCCAAAACAATACTCTAAACCTGAGCTCAAAAGGGAACCAATATCCTTGCAAGAAAGTTTGTTAGAGCTGTTGGGGAGAGTTTAAACTAGGTTGGCAAGGGAATGAGAACCAGGGTGATTGCTGAGATTAGGATAGTCATTGTAAAGGTAGAGACTGTGAGAAAAATTAAGCAGTGAAAAAGATGTAATTGCAGTCAGTTGAAATGTGTCTGTTTTAATGCAAGAAATATCAGAAGCAAGGGCAACAGACTTAAAGCCTGGGTCGAGTATAGTGCTATTCGAGTGTGGGCCTGTCAGAGACTTATTGTCACAAAGACAAGGTTTAGATATTTCAAAAGGGACGGGGGTGCGGTTAAAAGAGTTTGAGAGTGGCATTGCTAATAGGTGATAGCAGTACAGCTGCAGAGAGGTTTATGCCTCAGGGTTCTGAAGGAGGAAGCTGAAGAGAGTGGGGACTCATATTAGTAATGATCTTTCAAGAATCACTAGATTCTGGAATGGTTCTGGGGGACTGGATAACTGTGAATGCCATTCCACTCTTTAAGAAGGGAGGAAAGCAGAAGAAAGGAAATTTTAAGCCAGTTAGTTTGCCCTTAGTGGTTGGGAAGATGTTGGATTCCATTATTAACTTAGAGGCACATGATAAAATAGGCCCTGCATGGTTTCCTTAAGAGGAAATCTTGTCTCACTAATCTATTGGAATCCTTTGAGGAAGTAACAAGCAGGGTGGACAAAGGAGGGTCAGTGGATATTTTAAACATGGATTTTCAGAAGGCCTCTGACAAGGTGCTATACAAGAGGCTGCTTAACTAGATGAGAGTCCATGGTATTACAGTAATAATAACTGCATAGAGAAGGTTGGCTGACTGGCAGGAAGCAAAGAGTGGAAATAAAGGGAGCCTTTTCTTATTGCTTGCCAGTGACTATTGGTGTTCTGCAAGGTTTAGTATTGGGACCACTCCTTTTCACATTATACGTCAATGATTTAGATGACAGAATTGTGGATGCACAGATAGGTGGAGAGGCAGGTATGGCTGAGGAAGCAGAAAGTCTACAGAAGGGAGACAGGTTGTGAGAATGGGCAAGGAAGTGGCAGGTACAGTGTAACCATATAACCATATAACAATCACAGCACGGAAACAGGCCATTCCGGCCCTCCTAGTCCGTGCCGAACTCTTAATCTCACCTAGTCCCACCTACCCGCACTCAGCCCATAACCCTCCACTCCTTTCCTGTCCATATACCTATCCAATTTTACCTTAAATGACTCAACTGAACTGGCCTCTACTACTTCTACAGGAAGCTCATTCCACACAGCTATCACTCTCTGAGTAAAGAAATACCCCCTCGTGTTTCCCTTAAACTTTTGCCCCCTAACTCTCAAATCATGTCCTCTCGTTTGAATCTCCCCTTCTCTCAATGGAAACAGCCTATTCACGTCAACTCTATCTATCCCTCTCAACATTTTAAATACCTCGATCAAATCCCCCCTCAACCTTCTACGCTCCAATGAATAGAGACCTAACTTGTTCAACCTTTCTCTGTAACTTAAGTGCTGAAACCCAGGTAACATCCTAGTAAATCGTCTCTGCACTCTCTCTAATTTATTGATATCTTTCCTATAATTCGGTGACCAGAACTGTACACAATATTCCAAATTTGGCCTTACCAATGCCTTGTACAATTTTAACATTACATCCCAACTTCTGTACTCAATGCTCTGATTTATAAAGGCCAGCGTTCCAAAAGCCTTCTTCACCACCCTATCTACATGAGACTCCATCTTCAGGGAACTATGCACTGTTATTCCTAGATCTCTCTGTTCCACTGCATTCCTCAATGCCCTACCATTTACCCTGTATGTTCTATTTGGATTATTCCTGCCAAAATGTAGAACCTCACACTTCTCAGCATTAAACTCCATCTGCCAACGTTCAGCCCATTCTTCTAACCGGCATAAATCTCCCTGCAAGCTTTGAAAACCCACCTCATTATCCACAACACCTCCTACCTTAGTATCATCAGCATACTTACTAATCCAATTTACCACCCCATCATCCAGATCATTTATGTATATTACAAACAACATTGGGCCCAAAACAGATCCCTGAGGCACCCCGCTAGTCACCGGCCTCCATCCCGATAAACAATTATCCACCACTACTCTCTGGCATCTCCCATCTAGCCACTGTTGAATCCATTTTATTACTCCAACATTAATACCTAACGACTGAACCTTCTTAACTAACCTTCTATGTGGAACTTTGTCAAAGGCCTTGCTGAAGTCCATATAGACTGCATCCACTGCCTTACCCTCGTCAACATTCCTCGTAACTACTTCAAAAAATTCAATAAGGTTTGTCAAACATGACCTTCCACGCACAAATCCATGCTGGCTACTCCTAATCAGATCCTGTCTATCCAGATAATTATAAATACTATCTCTAAGAATACTTTCCATTAATTTACCCACCACTGATGTCAAACTGACAGGTCTATAATTGCCAGGCTTACTTCTAGAACCCTTTTTAAACAATGGAACCACATGAGCAATACGCCAATCCTCCGGCATAATCCCCGTTTCTAATGTCATCTGAAAGATCTCCGTCAGAGCTCCTGCTATCTCTACACAAACTTCCCTCAAGGTCCTGGGGAATATCCGGTCAGGACCCGGAGATTTATCCACTTTTAAATTTCTTAAAAGCGCCAGTACTTCCACCTCTTTAATTGTCATAGGTTCCATAACTTCCTTACTTGTTTCCCACACCTTACACCATTCAATATCCTTCTCCTTAGTGAATACCGAAGAGAAGAAATCGTTCAAAATCTCTCCCATCTCCCTCGGCTCCACACATAGCTGACCACCCTGATTCTCTAAGGGACCAATTTTATCCCTCACTATCCTCTTGCTTTTAATATAACTGTAGAAGCCTTTCGGATTTACTTCCACCTTATTTGCCAAACCAAACTCGTAACTTCTTTTAGCTTTTCTAATCTCTTTCTTAAGTTTCCTTTTACATTCTTTATATTCCTCGAGCAATTCCTTTACTCCATGCTGCCTATATCTATTGTTGACATCCCTCTTTTTTCGAACCAAGTTTCTAATATCCCTTGAAAACCATGGCGCTTTCAAACCTTTAACCTTTCCTTTCAACCGAACAGGAACATAAAGATTCTGTATCCTCATAATTTCACCCTTAAATGACCTCCATTTCTCTATTACATCCTTCCCATAAAACAACTTGACCCAATCCACTCTCTCTAAATCCCTGCGCATCTCCTCAAAGTTAGCCTTTCTCCAATCAAAAACCTCAACTCTAGGTCCAGTCCTGTCCTTCTCCATAATTATATTGAAGCTAATAGATAGATAGATAGATAGATAGATACTTTATTCATCCCCATGGGGAAATTCAGCATTTTTTCCAATGTCCCGTACACTTGTTGTAGCAAAAACTCATTACATACAATACAATACTTAACTCAGTAATAATATAATATGATATGCATCTAAATCACTAGCTCAAAAAGCATTAATAATAGCTTTAAAAAGTTCTTAAGTCCTGGCAGTTGAATTGTAAAGCCTAATGGCATTGGGGAGTATTGACCTCTTCATCCTGTCTGAGGAGCATTGCATCGACAGTAACCTGTCGCTGAAACTGCTTCTCTGTCTCTGGATGGTGCTATGTAGAGGATGTTCAGGGTTTTCCATAATTGACCGTAGCCTACTCAGCGCCCTTCGCTCAGCTACCGATGTTAAACTCTCCAGTACTTTGCCCACGACAGAGCCCGCCTTCCTTATCAGCTTATTAAGACGTGAGGCGTCCTTCTTCTTAATGCTTCCTCCCCAACACGCCACCACAAAGAAGAGGGCGCTCTCAACAACTGACCTATAGAACATCTTCAGCATCTCACTGCAGACATTAAATGACGCCAACCTTCTAAGGAAGTACAGTCGACTCTGTGCCTTCCTGCACAAGATCAATGCTATTGTGATCACTGGACCCGAAGTGCTCCCCAACACATACATCTGTCAGCTGACCTATCGCATTCCCTAACAGGAGATCATCTCTAGTCGGTACTTCTATGTATTGTTGCAAAAAACTATCCTGCGCACATTTCACAAACTCTAAACCATCCAGCCCTTTTACAGAATGAGCTTCCCAATCTATGTGTGGAAAATTAAAATCTCCCACAATCACCACCTTGTGTTTACTACAATTATCTGCTATCTCCTTACACATTTGCTCTTCCAACTCACGCTCCCCATTAGGTGGCCTATAATACACTCCTATCAGTGTTACTACACCTTTCCCATTCCTCAATTCCACCCAAATAGCCTCCCTAGAGGAGCTCTGTAATCTATCCTTCCAAAGCACCGCCATAAGATTTTCTCGGACAAGCAATGCAACACCTCCTCCTCTGGCCCCTCCTACTCTATCACACCTGAAGCAACTAAATCCAGGAATATTTAGTTGCCAATCACACCCTTCCTGCAACCATGTTTCACTAATAGCTACAACATCATAATTCCAGGTATCAATCCACACTTTAAGCTCATCCACCTTTCTTACAATGCTCCTAGCATTAAAATAGATACATTTAAGATACTCTCCACCTCCTCCTCTCTTTTCATCCCTAGCAATGCATTCAAATTTATTATCCTTTTCTTTCTTCTCCCCTACAACTTCGGGCTGAGCGCATCCCTTCTCCATCACCTGCCTTTCCTCCCTCACACACTGTCTACTTACTTGCTCTACTGGTGAACTAACCTCCTCTCATAGTTTCCTCAAATTGATTTCCGCCCCCCCATCTTACTAGTTTAAAGTCTGCCCTGTAGCCCTAGCAAACCTCCCCGCTAGGATATTGGTCCCCCCAGGATTCAAGTGTAACCCGTCCTTCTTGAACAGGTCACGCCTGCCCCAGAAGAGGTCCCAATGATCCAGAAACTTGAATCCCTGCCCCCTGCTCCAATCCCTCAACCACGCATTCATCCTCCACCTAATTCCATTCCTACTCTCACTGTCGCGTGGCACAGGCAGTAATCCCGAGATTACTACCTTTGCGGTCCTTCTTCTTAACTGCCTTCCTAACTCCCTATACTCTCGTTTCAGGACCTCTTCCCCTTTCCTACCTATGTCAGTGTAGGGAAGTGTATGGTCATGCATTTTAGTTGAAGGAATAAAGGCATAGACAGTTTTCTAAATTGGAAACAAATTCAGAAATCAGCTGCAAAGGGACTTGCAAAAGATTACTATGGGAAGTGAGAGAGGAGATTCCTGCGTCTTTGGCATTGATCTTCTGTCCTCTCTGGCCACAGTAGTAGTTCCAGAGGATTGGCAGGTGGTAAATGTTATTCCCTTGTATAAAAGAGTTAATTGGGATAACCCTGGGAATTATTGATCACTGAGTATTATGTCAGTGGCAGGCAAACCATTGGAGAGGATTCTTAGAGACAAGACTTATGAGCACTTGGAGAAGCATAGTCTGATTGGAGATAGTCAACGTGGCTTTGTGGGGTCAGGTTGTGCCTCATAAGCCTGGTGGAATTATTTGAGAAACTGACAAAACATATTGATGAAAGCAGAGCAATGGATGTGATGTGTATGAATTTCAGTAAGGTATTTGACAAGGTTCAGTATGGTAGGCTTATTCAGAAAGTCAGGATCCAGGGAAACTTTGCTGTGTGGATTCAGAGTTTGTTTGCCCACAGAAGGATGAGGTTGCCGGTAGATAAGAGTATACTCTGCCTGGAATTCTAGACCAGGGATTTGTTCTGGGACCCTCTGCTCTTTGTGATTTTTATAAATGAGGAAGTGGAAGTGTTGGTTAGTAAGTTTACAGATGACACGAAGGTTGATAGTTTTGTGGATAGTGCAGAAGGTTACAATGGGACATTGTTAGGATGCAGAGCTGGACTGAGTAGTAGCAGATGGAGTTCAACATGGAAAAGTATGAAGTGAGTCATTTTGTATTCTGGCTTCAAATTTGACTTTCCAGTGTTAATGGTAGGATTCTTGGGGTCCATGTCCATAATCCTTCAAACTTGCCATGAAAGTTAATAGATGTATGGTGTGATGGTCTTCCTTAGTGGGAGGAATGAGTTCAAGAGGCGAGAGGTAATGTTGCAGCTCAATAAAACTTGTTACACCACACTTGGAGTATTGTGTTCAGTTCTGGTTGTCTCATTATAAGAATAATGTGGAGCCCTTAGAGGGTGCAGAGTTGGTTTAGCAAAAGGCTGCTTGGATTAGAAAGTGTGTGTTATGAGGACATGTGAGCTAAGGCATATCTTTGGAGCGAAGGAGAATAACATCTGACTTGATAAAGGTGTACAAGATGCTAAGATGAGCTGACAGACTTTTTTGCAGAATGGAAATGGCTAAAAGAAGGTAGCACATCTTTAAGACGTTGGGGGATGTCAGAGGTAGGTTTTTTCTGCAGTGGTGGGTGCATGGACCAGTGCCGGGGTGGTGGTAGAGGCAGATGGATTACAGACATTTGAGAGACTTCGATAGGGAAATGGATTAAAGGAAAATGGAAAGCTATGTGGGAGGGAAGGGTTAGATTGATCTTGGCATAAGTTAAAGGATTGGCACAACATCATGAGCCAAAGACCTGTGTTGTTCTCTGTAAAACCGTTATATAGTTAGTTTTATTCTGCCAGCCATATATACCCCATCTCAGTGGCAGAACTGCTTACATTATATAACACTGTTGCTCTGTTTGGTGGGGAGGGAATAATTGTACTCATAACGCTCTGACCTTTCATATTTTGATTTCAGCCAACAACAGGCGGTCTGTATAAACCAGATGACTTTATAATCGTCACCACAGTTCACAATGAAAGGTACAAATGTATGTTACCTTCCATTGGTAATGGAGATCAGGTAAGCCTTGAATGTTTGTGTTTTTTTGCAATTGCTGTTTATTGCAGCTGTGATATATTACATGAAAATTGAAATGCATTTGGTTCAAACTGTAAATAATGACTAAATTTAAGTTTCAAGTGTGTTTATTTTGTTTATATATGAAGACCACTGATTTCTAATTGAAATATGCAGTGTGAACACACCAATGTCTGAACACATCGCCTTGAGACTTTTAGACTGGCGCTTCAATGGGCAAGGTTTCAAAAAATATGGAATTTATGCAAGCAAATGGGATTAGTGTTGATGGGCTAAACGTGCTGGGTCAGAGTCCTCCTCACTTCCTGTAAAGTGACCATAACTGTAAGATGTTAGCAAATGGTTCTTTGGCCATGAAAGATGAAGTAATTCATTGTTTTTGTACATACGTTTGTATTTTAACCATAATTAACAGTCATTTGTAATTTTACTACTCCTGAAACTACTTTTTTAATGTCTGTAAATCTACAAGCAAATCACTTGCTGTTGTGACTACATATAATGTTAACATCGATATTTGTGTAGTTCCATGAAACTGTCAAATCCAAAGGCTAGTACAAAGAATGTCTGCGTACTGCATTTCACCCAGTGATGGGATTGATCTCCAGTTAGTGATAAGCAACATGTGCTCAGCAAGAGTAGCCATGGGAATTCCAGAAATGGCTCTTCTCAACTATGAACCAATTGATTTTGTGCCTTCCTTGTTTCATCTATATGTTGTCCTGGCTTCCACATTTGCTATTACACCATCTATGCTGTCATATGGTAATGTGGCTTCACAATCGTATTGGTAAAATAAACCAATAAAATGAATGCTTTACTTTGTAGATAATTTTGCTTCTTTGCATTTAGGATGAAGATAATGATTACAAAGGTCATGGGCCTGGTGAACTACTGGAACCACTCCTTAAGCAGAGTAGTTGCTCTTACAGGGTAAAACTGCTTGAAATTAATTCATAGAATTTATTTGGAACTGCAGAAAATTGCTTTCCTGGTATACGCACTGCTGTCACTTGGCCATGCTTTCCCAGTATATTTTTTCTTTTCCATCAAGTTGAAAGTTATTGTGACTTTTTTAAAAACCTAGCAGTGGTACTATTATTAAGAACCTGCAGATATTTCCCACATTGGTCAATCATCTGTACTCTGTTGACAGTTTGTATTTCATCTGTGCATCTTTATATCACCAGTCTTCCTTCTAGATGCTTGATTTTTCTACCCATGACAGAGACCAGAAACAAAAATATTAAAGTGCTGATATTAATTCAGTTACATTTTGTAGTTCATCTGACGTACAGAGTTGCTTGTTTTGTGATGGATTATAATGAAACATTCAAAGATTGACAAAAATCACTTGGCTAATTGGCTGCCCTTTCTTGGTGATTGGCATGGACTCAGTGGGGCAAAGGATCTGCTCGATGACTCTGATTTTACTTGCTCGCATTATTCTGATTATTTTTTAGATTGACTTGCAGAAATTTTGTGGTCAACTTAGAGCTATCAGAGAAAGCTACGGATCAGAAAAAAGTGCTGGGCAGTTAGAAAATTTTTTCATTTAACACATACAGCATTTCTTTGCTACCAATAAATGAAGGATATTTACCTGGTAACTATTGTATAGCCTGCTGGAAAAAATTGTGATGTAACAACTAGTTAATTATTTGCTGTTAAGGAAAACAATTTATTTTTATAACATATTTCAACTTAACATTTATCTACTGCCTTCAAAAATCAGGAAAATTACTGAGTGCAGATTAATTACTTGTGTATGCTGGGTAACTTTTGTTCTCTCTTGCTTTTTTGAAGTTCAGAATAAAATGAAGTGTACATAATTGTTACTCTTAAATGATCACAATTCTGTTATATTTTTTGTTTTCTACTATAATTATTTGCACATACATTTTTAATTTTTAGTTAATATATTTAACCCATTTGTGTTTCTGCAAATGTTCCTAATTAAACATTTCTGAAGTAGATTTTTTTTTACCTGCTGCAGATTGAGTCGTACTGGACTTATGAAGTGTGTCACGGAAAACACATTCGTCAATATCACGAGGAAAAGGAAACTGGACAGGTACAGTGATTAATTGTTTCATTCAGTGGTTTTGCCAACTATTAAATGCTTCACATGCTAACTTTGTTGTATCTTCTCATTTAGCAGAAAGTTAATATCCAAGAATATTATCTTGGTATCATGACTATACCGACTGATTCCGAGACCAAAGGTAATAATATATGCTGCAATTTTCACTTGTGCATCCTGGTATGTTCTTGTTGTAGAATGGTATTGGAAAATCTGTGGAATATTACCTTACTGATGAGAATTGGATCAGAATCAGCATGAAGGAGAAATAAGTAAATATAATTGTTTCAGGTAATAAGTGCAACCAAGAATGTTATGATTTGTTTGCTTCTGTTCTGTCCCCAGTTCATATTTAGATACATGTTCATATTCTGATGCTGCAAATTCCTGCAGCATCTGATGACCCAGTGATCTTTGTCTTGGAGACTAATGTCAGAACATCTTACTGGAGGGTAAACTCTCGCAAGGCATCAGGTCCTGATGGTGTACCTGGTAGGGCTCTGAAAACCTGGCCAGCCAACTGGCAGGAGTATTGAGGGGCATTTTCAATCTCTCACTACAGCAGTTGGAGGTTCCCATCTGCTTCAAAAGGGTGACGATCATACCAGTGCCCAAGAAGAGTGGGGTGAGCTACCTCAACAACTATTGCCCAGTGGCTGTCGAATCTACTGTGACAAAGTGCTTTGAGAGGTTGGTCGTGGCTAGAAACAACTCCTGCAATTTGCCTATTGCCATGATAGGTCTACAGTGGATGCAATTTCACTGGCTCTCTACTCAGCATCGGACCACTTGGACAATAGTAATACCTACATCAGGCTGCTGCTTATTGACTATAGCTCAGAGTTCAACTCAATCATACCCTCATTTCTAATCAACATGCTCCAAAAATTTGGCCTCTACCTCCCTCTGCAGCTGGATTCTTGACTTTCTCACTGGCAGACCACAATTTGTTCAGGTGGGAAATAACATCTCCTCACTGACAATCAACACCGGCATTCAAGGATGAATGCTTAGCCCATTGCTCTACTCTCTCTACACCCACAATTGTGTGGCTAGGCACAGTTGAGACACCATCTATAAATTGGTCAGATATACAGTAACTGCTCTTGGGAGAATTTCAGATGACGAGGAGGCGTACAGGAGTGAAATAGATCAGCTGGTTGAATGGTATCACAGCAACAACCTTGCACATCAGTAAGGAATTGATTGTGGACCTCATGAAGGGGAAATCGAGGGATCAGAAGTAGAAAGAGTCAGGAGTTTGAAGTTCCTGAGCATCAACATCTCTAAGAGTCTATCCTGGGCCCAACTTGTTGCTGCAATCTCAAACAAGGTATGAAAGCGGCTTTCATACCTATGTCCTAAAGACACTCACAATTGAAGAGCATTCTAAATGGCTGCATCACCATCTGGTATGGAGGGGCCTCTGCACAGGATCACAAAAAGCTTCAGAAAGTTGTAAATTCAGCCAGCTCAATCATAGGCAACAGCCTCCCCAGCATCGAGGAGACCTTTGATGGACAGTGCCTCAAAAAAGCGGCATCCATCACTCAGGACGTGCCCTTTTTCTCCTTGCTTCCAGTGAGGAGGTGGTACACGATCCTGAAGAGAGACTCAACATTTCAGGAGTCTCCGCCATCAGATTTCTGAATGGGCAATGATCCCATGAACACATATTTAATTTAACCTCTATATATATATATAGAGAGAGAGAGGTTAAATTAAATGTGTTTTTATATATATATATATATATATTTTTTTTTTTATTATTCATTTATTCATTTTCTCTATGGGGCATGTGTATGTGTATTTTCCCCTCCATCTCCGGTTCGCTACCAGAGGCCTGGGAGCTTGAGGGTTCAAAGCAGTATCCTTGCTGTTCCAAGCAGTGTACTCTGCTGGATTGCGATCTCAGATGTTCCTGGGATTTGTTGGAGCCTCTCTACCAGTCCAGATGTCGCAGCTCCAAGTGCTCCTGTCACTACCAGAATTACTCTGGCTTTAACTTTCCACATCCTTTTTCAAGTTGGTATTTCTCCAGCTTTTCATATTCTTTCTTCCTGGTGTTACTAGCCTTCAGGATTGCCACATCTATTACTATTCGTTTGTTCTGTTCCTTGTTGAGTATTGCTATGTCTGGTTGGTTGGCAAGTACCTGCTTGACAGTCTGTATTTGGAAGCCCTACAGGACCTTGGTTCTGTCATTCTCCACTACCTTTTCGGGTAAAGGAGCAATTTCTGTGGTCTTGCAGAATACCTGGTGGTGGCTTTATGTGCTGCATGAAAAACGTTGCCGTGATCACCAGCACCATCTTGGTCGACTATGTTTGTATCCAAAATCTTGTGAATTATATCAGCATGTATATATTGAAAAAAAAAGTTTATAAGTTTAAAAGCTGGAGGAAATTATTGAATGTCCCAGAGAACTGCTCAAAATACAGTCAGCCCTCCTTATCTGTGAATTCCGCATGCGCGGATTCAAACAACCGCAAATCGCGAAAACCTGTTAGTGCTCTTCCAGCACTTGTTGTTCAAGCATGTACAAACTTTTTTTCTTGTCATTATTACCTAAACAATGCGGTATAATAACTATTTTACTTAGTATTTGCATTGTATTAGGTATAATAAGTAATCTAGAGATGATTTAAAGTATACGGGAGGATGTGCATGCGTTATTGTGGATCGGGATCAAAAAAAATCGTAAGTTCTCTTACTAAGTAAGTCGGAACAGGTATATCCGGTATTATTTAGTGTCAGTTAGTCAAACGTTTGTCTTAGTATATAGTATATAATTTACCTTTCTATGCATATAAAGCACTTAAGAACGTATGTTTCAGCGCCGGGCTCCAGTTTGATTGAGTGACAGACCGCTCCCACGCACTCTCCACCGGCCTGGTTGATGTGGAGGATCAAAAACCCAAAACCCAATAATTAAAGCACTGCGTTGCTTAGTAATAATTGTAGCTTTCATCGGGGCAGAGCCTTTCTCACTTTATCCTTTAAAATTGTTTGGATTATTGACCTACGTAGCCTAACGCTTTTCCAATGACTGATGGTGTTTCACCCCTTTTCGATCACTTTATTATTTCCACTTTATTTTCAATCGTGATTGTGATTATTTTCGTGAACAGAAACACTGCGGATTCAGAGTTCTGACGCCGGGTCCTAATGTCCAGGGCACTGAGACAGGTTAAATAAGGTCTGGGGTTCCGTTGGGTCCTAAGGTTCACCGCATCGAGACAGGTTGAATAAGGGACTTGAGCATCCACGAGGGGTCCCGGAACCAATCCCTCGCGGATGAGGAGGGCCGACTGTAACAGTAAATGTCATGTTGGATTTTTCTCTGTCTGGGTACTTAACTCTCCTGGTCTGATCTGATTAAAATTGTTATTGAATAATTGATGAATCCTCACCTGTTTTGGGTTTTCTTTTTTCATCTAGATCCCACTACAGTGCAGCCAGATGAATCCGAAACAGAAACTGGGAAATTGAAAGTAAGTAAAATATTGCCTTTTTGTAGTTTGTTTTTCCCATCCCATTGGTAATTTTTTTTTTAAGTACAAGGTTGCAAATGCAAGTGTTGTTCAAGTATAAGGTCCTAATGATCAAAATAATGTATTATATAGTCTTTTCAAATCGTTAGGATGCTTAAAAGATATTAGAATACGTATCCTGGGTGTTATTAAGAATATACACAATCTCCTGCATGTCTCCTTACCTATTTCCAATATCTCTGTTATAATTATACTGTGTTTAGATCTTAGCTGGAGTATAAACATTTGATGTTAGGTGCTTTTGAGTCATTCATGAAGCCTTTGGTTGCTAATTTGGACACAAACAATGTATTACCTGCTTATATGAGAAATCCTAGTTTTAAAATGTCATTAGTTTATCCCAATATTTGTTATAGTATACAAAATTATGACATGCATAAACAGGGTAGGTAGTTGGTCCTTTTCCTGGGGTGAAAAGTTCAAATACTACAGGGCATAAGTTTTAGAACATAGACCATTATGGTTCTCTTGGTCTGCTAACTCACACAGGCAGTATCTCAGATATAACAGTCAAGGATATGATGAGGTTAAGCAACGTGATTACGGATAAGCTAATGAATATTTTTGTTCTTCTCGAGTGCCGTCAAGTCGCGCTGACTCATGGCTATCCTATGGATAGTATAGTTATCCATGGGGTAATTGTGGCAAGATACGGAAGTAGAGTGCCAGGCCTTTCTTCTGCACAGATACTGCTGCTGCCTGGGTTGGGACCTGGCTGGATTCAAACTCTGCACCATCCGCCTCAAAGTCCACTACACCCTGAAAAATCAATTGTTATTTCTATAAAAGCAAGAATATCAGTTATGCACACAAAATATGAACCACTGGAACTCTCCTGTCTTTCGTGCCTTTTATAAGCTGATTCTAAGAAAGAAATCTGGAAGAATTTGGAAAAATAGTTTCCTGTGAGCAGCAATTCTGAAAAAACCAACACATTGTATCCTAAAGTTTACTAAATAACACCATTTGAAATGCCACATTTATCAGTATTGAATAAATAATCAGTGTTAATATGATGGAATAAAACCTAAGCACTCACTGGTTTGGCAAACATTGAAGGTGATGTCTGATTACATACGTACTTCACCTGATGTTGGTCCAGTTTTCTGTGTGAGGAGCCATCTTGTTTTAAATGGTGCCCCTGTTGTGGTATTCTTCTGGAAAGTCCAGTGATTCAGAACTGTTTCATTCATTTCTTCATCAATTTTTAAATTCAAATTACTGTATGATTTAAAATTTATTAAGACTGAGTTGGCAATGTAAATCTATAAACATGGATATTTTATACTATTCTGTCAGATAAGTGACAGTAAACAGCATGGCATAATAATACAGATCCTTTGCTTTCACTTTTTAACAGTAGATCATGTAATTTCAGATCGGTTTCTGTTTAAAAAGCTTTCCAAATTCAAGCCTGAGAATAGGGGAATATAATGTACTAATTTTACATTTTTGATTTTTTTGATTCTCTGTCAAAACTACACAAAAGCTGACAATTTATTATTGTGAATATGTTTGTACTGCGATATGAAGATCTATTTCTGTATAGTGGTATGTGATTCCATATTGTTCTTTATTATGGACGTACAGGAAAAAAATCGTCCAGAGTTGAAAAACATATGCTAAAGTGGCATTTTTTTTCTTCTTTCAAGGTTCACACCAAAAATATTGAAGGACAGTTAACTCCTTATTACCCTGTCTTAATGGGAAATGGTACACCTTGTAGCTTAAAACAGAACAAACCAAGAGTAACCACTGTCATGTATGTCTGCCATCCTGAAGCCAAGCATGAGATCCTCTCTGTTGCTGAGGTCACTACATGTGAATATGAATTAGTTATATTGACACCACTATTGTGCAGCCATCCTAAATATAGGTAAAATACTTAAGTGTTTAGTCTTACACTTATTTGCATGATATAATACATACATTTTATAATTTGCAGTAATTTTGATGTATTCTAATAAGTCTTGTTACAATACTTTTACTATGATAATATATGTGAGTATTGACCGTTTTTATTTTGCATAGATTTAAAACCTCTCCAGTTAATGACATATTTTGCCAGTCATTACATGGCTCACCATTAAAGCCTCAAAGCCTTGAAGAATTTGAAAAACAGCAAGAAGAAATGATGAAACCATCTTTTAATAACCAAAGGATCCAAGAGGTAACTTTTTGCAACATATGAGATTTTTAAATACAGGTGTCCCCACCTTTACAAAGGTAGAGCATTCCTATGAAACCTTTCTTAAGCCGAAATGGCGTAAAGCAAAGAACCATTAATTTATATGGGAAGAATTTTCGTAAACACGAAAATCCTCTTTGTAATGCGAAAACAGGTTACTAATGTAGGTCTTTTATAAAAGCGGAGTGGCGTAAAGCGGGGCACACCTGTAATCTCTTATACTAAAGGAAACCTTTATTGTGTCCCTGACTATTTTGCATATTACTTGTCTTTACAGTTTCAAGAGAAAATTTGTGAATCTTTTGCAATTACTTGTTTTTTTGCATTAATTATTCATAAAATGTGGTGTGATCTTCATCTAAGTCACAATAATAGAAAATCTACGTAAACTAGTAACACACAAGCAATTGTATTTCTCATCTCTTTATCGAACATGTTATTTAACCTTTCACAGTCCAGGCTAGAAAAAGTATGTGAACCCTTATACTTAATATCTGGTAGAACCTCCTTTAGCAGCAATAACCTCCACCAAATGTTTCCTGTATAGCTGCTGATCAGACTTGCACAATGGCGAGGAGGAATTTTAGACCATTCCTCCATACAAAACTGTCTCAGCTCATCAATATTTCTGGGATACCTTGCATAAACAGCCCTCTTGAGGTCATGCCACAGCTTCTCATTTGGGTTAAGATCTGGACTCTGACTTGGCCATTCCAAAACACAATTTTTTTCTCTTTTAAACCGTTCTGTGTTGATTTACTCTTGTGTTTCAGAACATTGACTTGTTGCATCATCAATTTCTATTAAGCTTCAAGTGATGGGCCACTACCCTGACATTCATCCAATTTTGAACTCATTGTATCCTCAACAATTGCAAGCTGTCCAGGCCGTGAGACAGCAAAGCAGCGCAAACCATAATACCCATTCCACAATGCTTCACAGTGGGGAGAACGTTTCCAAACATAGTGGTGTGCATTTCTGCCAAAACGTTCAACTCGTGTCTCATCTGTCCACAGAATATTGTCCCAGAAGCGTTGTGGAACATCCAGGTGGTCTTTTGCAAACATGAGACATGCCGCAATATGTTTTGGAGAGCAGTGGTTCCTCTGTGGTGTCCTCCCACAAACACCATTCTTGATCAGTGTTTTTCTTATAGTAGAGACATGAACAGAGCTTTTAGCAAGTTCTAGCGATTTCTGCAGGTCTTTTGCTCTTAACCTTGGGTTCTTTTTCACCACCTTCAGCATTGCACATTATGCTCTTGGTGTGATTTTTTGCTGGATGCCCACTCCTAGGAAGACCAACAACAGTACTGAATTTCCTTCAGTTCTAGACAATTTCTGTGTGGACTGATAAACATTCAGGATTTTAAAAAAGATTTTGTAGCCTTTTCCAGCTTCATACATCCCTACAATTCTTCTAAAATCCTCTGCAAGTTGTTTTGATTGAGGCATGTTGCACATAAACAGATCTTTCTCGAGAAGATCAGGCTCTGTCAGTAATCTGACTTTGTATGTCTTTTTTTAATATAGGGCAGGGCACCTCTACAACCCACACTCCAATCTCATCTCAGTGATTGAAACACCAAATAGCTTTTGTAGAAGGCATTACCCCAGAGGTTCACATACATCTTTGAACCTAGATTGTCACTGTTTAAATAGTATACTCAGTATTGACGAGAAGAAGCACAATTGTTTGTATGCTGTTAGTTCAGGCAGAATGTGTCTATTACTGTGACTTAGATGAATATCAGACCACATTATACAAGTAATGCAGAAAACCAGGTAATTGCAAATGGTTCACAAGCATTTTCCTACGACTGTATTTGGGAGATGTGTCCTACAGCAAAGGGAGGTTATTCAGCCAATCACCTCCACACCACCGCAAGACCACTAGTCCTGTTTACCTTCTGTTTACTTTCCTGTAACCTCTGTGGGGTTTTTTTAATCTTACATGACTATCAGTTATCCTTCTATAACTATATTGGTGCTATGCTGGGGTTTGCTTCCTCTAGTCTATTTTAACAACCATTTGCTTTGAAAGCTCGCAAGAATTTTATTCCATGAAGCATCAACAAAATGTACCCACTGCTGAAATTAAGTTTTGATCTGTTGTACAAAAAATGGTTTATTTATTTAACATTATTGTTATTGTATTTATTCCTATTTCTGGTAATAGTCTTGGAAGTTCTAATATACAATATCAGACTGCAGAGGAATTTTGGTCCCATGAATAGTTTTACATATTTGTATTTTTCTCTATTTTGGAAAAATTACGCGAAATTTAAATGCTTCTGTGATACCCATCGGGTGAAGGTACAGGTGTCTGAAGACCCACACTCAATGTTTAGGAACAGCATCTTGCTATCCATCAGACTTCTGAATGGTCCATGAAACAATGAGCACTACTTCATCACTGAGCTCTTCCACTGTCACTATAAATAAAATAATAATTCTGCTGTCTTGCACTGTACCACTGCCACAAAACAATAAATTTGCTTCCATAAAGATCATTTTAAATGTTCATTCCATATGACTGCAAATAAGTAGTAGACTTTACTATCCATGCTGGAGGTAAGCAAAGCAAGTCTCTTTGTTTTGAAATGTTACTGATACATTTAAATTACTGCCATTTTAATTTGTTTCCACATTGGATTAATTAATAGGAAATAGATGCAACTTCCACAAAGGATGAAAAATTTTCAACCCACAAATCTATAAGCATTGGTGGACAGCAGCCAGTTGCTGTAGGAACCATTCACATTTCCAAACTGACTGATGAACAGCTCATTCAAGAATTTCTGAGCGGCTCCTATTGTTTCCATGGGGTAAGATTCCAGCCCTGCCTTAGTAATTTTGTTTTTTAAAAAAAGTTGATGAAGTAAATGCAAAATCATGCCATATTTCCAGAAGCTTAAAATAAACACAGTGCCAGTACAATCTAACTGGTCAGGGCAGCAGTTGTTTAGTTGGCAGTGGATGATTGAGTTAACATTTCTGGCTAGCATGATTCTATCAAATACAATTAAATGAGGAATATGGTGATTGTGCAGGGTATACACGTTTTTAATTCCATAAAGAAGTGTCAGAGTCAGAATCAGGTTTAGTATTGCCAGAATACTGTATGTTGTGAAATATATAGTTTTCTAGCAGTACGATGTAATACATAATTTTAAAAACTACATTGTAATATACAGTACAAAAGTAAAAAAATCCTGTAAAGCAAAGATGCTTTCAAAAAAATGAAACTCAAAGTTTCTAAATATTTTAAAAAAAGACTATAAAGAGCAGTTAACAGTTTAAAAAAAAATTCAAATCAATATTTGGTGTGACCACCTTTTGCCTTTAAACTCCATCAATTATCTTGGGTACATTATTAAGAAAATTGGTGGTAGGTTGTTCCAAGCACCTTGGAGAACTTGCCATAAATCTTCTGCAGAAACTGGATGTTTTGCTTGCTTCCAACTCTCCAGGTAAATCCAAACAGCCTCAATGATGTTGAGATCAGGGCTCTGTGGAACTCATATCATCCGTTGCAGAACTCCTTGTTCTTTTTGCTGAAGATAGTTATTTATGACCTTGGCCAAATGTTTGGAGTCATTGTCCTGCTGCAGAATTAAGATGGTACTGATCAGACGCCTCCTTGATCATATTGTGTGATGGATGGAAATCTGTTTGTACTTCTCAGCATTGAGGATTCTACTAATTCTGACCAGATCACCAACTCCATTTGCAGAAATGCAGTCCCAGACCTGCAGGAAACCTCCACTGTGCTTCACTGTTGTCAGCAGACACTCATTCATGTAGTGCTCCCCAGCTCCTGTCTGAACCAATAATTTTAAATTTTTAACTTGTCAGACCAGAGCATTTGCTGCCATTGTTCAGCAACCAAATCCTTGTTCTTGTGTGTAGGTGAACCTCTTGGCTTTGTTTCCACTGAATCTCTTGACTTTGTTTCCACTTCATTGATATGGCTTTTTGGCAGCAATTCTTCCATGAAGACACTTCTGACAAGACTTCTCCAGACTGTAGAAGGATGTATTTGGATTCCAGTGGTTTCTGAGTTCAGAGCTGATAGCTTTGCTGGACTTCTTCCAATTTAGAAGGGATGTCAGTTTGATGTATCTCTCATCTGCTGCACTCAGTTTCAGTGGCCGACCTCTATGTTTCTGGTCCTCAACGTTGCACTTTTCTTGTGCTTCTTCAGAAGAGTTTGGACAACACATCTTGAAACTCCTGTCTGATGTGAAATTTCTGCTTGGGTGAGACCATGCTGATGCTGGATAACCACATTGTGACTTGTTGCTATGCTCACTCATGCCATGGCAAAATAATTGATGATTTGAGGATTATTCTACCACGTCCTCACTTTTAGTTTGGTTCTCCTTCACCCAGTATGATTCATTCTGAATGTGATTCTGTTTCAGTTAATCAGTTAGTTTATTCAGCTCATTATGTCATTGATCGTTAGCACCTGTTTATCTTTGTTTAATCATGCGCAGCCTATATACCTACAAAGCAATCAAGTTTTCATTTGAAGAGTGGTCTTTTACTTAATGTTACTTTTTAAATAAAATACAAACACTTAATTTTTTGGAAATCTATATTTTTTTCTTTTCTACTGACATGCAGAAGACAAAAAAAAATCTTAAATAAAATTTATATGAAAAATTTCAGGGTGCCTAAGACTTGCACAGTATTGTGTATAAAATAAACAATTAAGTAGTGTAAAAAGAGAACATAAAATAATAAGGTAGCATATATGCATTTGTTGTCCATTTAGAAATCTGTGGGCTGTGGGGGGGGGGGGGAAAGCTGAAACACTGAATGTGTCTCTTCAGGCTTCTTCCCACCTCAATAGTAGCAATGAGAAGAGGGCATGTCCTGGATGGGGGGGGGGGGTCCTTAATGATGAATGCAGGATGAAAAAGCTGTAAACCAGAGATATTCATTTCTTGTAAATGGGGTGGGGGGGGGGGGGGAGTTCAAGAGAAGTTTGTACAATCTTTGTCATTGCTGACAAGGATGCCTTTTTATGAATCACGTCTTAATTTTTCTTAGAAGCAAATGCAGAGCAATGGGTGTGAGTGTCTGCTAAATCAAACCTCAATCATATGTGGTTATTATTACCAACAAACTGATGTTTTCTAAGACTGTATAGTGTTACGTTCCCCAGTAACCGGGTGACTTACCAGCAAAGATAGATAGGTCCGCTGAAGCCTGGTGCTACTATTTTCAAACGTTTTTATTTATAAAGGGGCACAAACGTATGGTTACTACAAAACATTCAGGTCAAAACTCAATCTAAAGCACAGGTGTAGTAATAATCAATCAAAAATGAGCTCTATCGTTGTCTAGGGGATACTGAGTCCAATTGGGTATAAGAGTCACTCAAAGTCTGCAGGCTTCCCCATTTCGGGAACCGCTGACATTTCACGTGTTGGATAGAGAGAGAAGGAACACTTGCCTGTCGTCTTTGCGAAGCAAATCCCTGTTGTTAGTTAAAACGGTTTGTCCTTTGGTTCCAGCCACAGACTCCCGATCCGGAATCTAACGCACGTGGCTTCCTTCACAATGGCTTCCCGCTCCGACGGGAAGCACTATCGTGTCTTCTTCGTGTGTCTCCTTGGTGCGTCTGAGGCCCCGCCTCGGCAGCCCACCTTTTATCTGGACTGGCAGGGTTGTCGATGTCCATCAGGGTCGGGGGGCGAGGCAATCTTTCCCCCATCACCCATCTCCTCTTGCCCTGAGGGTCTGCACGTAGGCCAGTTCCTTATTCCACAAAGGTGTCTCCCAAGACAATGGCTATGTCCAAGGCTTTTGTCTTGTTGAGCGACCAGCCCACATTCCAAACCGTAAGGCTCTCTCTCTCTCTCTTGCGATTCTCACAAAGGAAGGGGCTGAGGTCATAACAATAGAAACAAAACACGTACAGAAAAGTGGCTTCCCATTCCATCCCCAAGGTTTTGTAGCTAGATGGTAATAATGTAGCATGTGTTGTGTTACTGCTGGCCCACAATTGATGCAAAGTATCTATCTATCTATCTATCTATCTATCATTATAGAGGGAAGTCTTGGTTAGGATAAACTAAATGTGTCAGGAGACCAGAAAAAATGCGATCGGTATTTCTTAGCAAAAGCTTTATTCCTTTGCCAGAAGTGTATCTTTAAGCTAAATGATTATCTTGTGATGGGTCTGTATCATGCTTTTTTTTTCATTTGGAAAGTGAAATTGCTTTACTACTTCTCTAGTTCAGCTGTCCGTTCCTGAAATGTAGCAAAAGAAACTCATTATTAAAGGTTGAAATGGACTAAAACTAAAAATAATTGTTTTACTTTTGTATTAACAGGGTGTTGGGTGGTGGAAGTATGAATTCTGCTATGGTAAACATGTGCAGCAGTATCATGAGGTACAATTATTTAATTTTCAATGTAAATGCATTTTTAAATTTTTAACATGCTTTGCAATTACAAAAGATCAGATCAAATTTAATTATTTAAGTTTAATTATTGTTTTCAAACTGAAGTGGAGCCTTGTAATTGATTGCTTTTTAGATGTTAAACTTGGTGGTATGTATTGCCTATTTAGCAGTGACAATATTGCCCTCACTTAAATTTTATATAATTATTCATGCTAAATAAGTTTTGAATGTATATCTAGGTTTAAAATAATTAAGTATCCACAAATTGTCATTGTATAACACTTTAGTACAATTTTAGAGCACTGTAAAGATTGAAATTTCCACAGGGTTCATTTTCCTACAATGGAATAACAAAGCCAATCATTCAGAACGTTGCAAGATCAATCTAAGATAAATTTTTCCCATTTAGTTCATGTAATGTATTTTGGTACTTGCATGAAATTGTAACAAAAATTGTGATATTAGTCCAGAAGAATCACTATATTTAAATCAATGTCATGCCAGAAAGTTGAAGTGTTAAGTTCTGGCACAGTGCAAAATGTTCAAAAAATTTGACTGTCAAAAAATGCCATTTTGGACATCAGTTTTGTTACCTGTTGCTCCCTACTGAGGGAAAGTACAATCAAGATTCAAAATAAAGTACACTCTAGGCCATCAATGTGTCTCTACCTTTCTTTTTAAAAATGTACCCTTAACCCCATTATTTATTTTCAATTTCCACCAGTCTTATCTTTGAAAGAGATTGCAATTTATTGCCTAGTTAGGAGCTGGAACTAGAGTAGATTAAGAAGGATTCACTGAGTATTTTTGCTGCCAGAATTCATAAAATTCCATTTTGTCAATTAGAGCTGGATTTGAGTCTAGGCCCCAAAAACAAGTGACTACCTCGCTTTACCATCCAGTTTTTCCCTAATACTGTTGAGCTCCAGTTCGATGAGTATTGCCAAACATTATTGTAGGGTATCACTGAATAATTACATTTTGTGTTATCTGAAGGATAAAGGATCTGGAAAAAACATCATAGTGGTTGGAACCTGGAATAAAGAAGAGCACATTACGTGGGCAACAAAATATTCAGCAAGGTCATATCAGTGGAGAGAAGGAGCACAAAAAGTGAGGTACATATGTAGGTTTGTAATACTTAAAGACTCTGGGTTGGCTTTCAGCCATTGTACACAATTCTGTATACCGCATTTTGGGGGTGAATTATTAGTGGCTACGTAGAGATGCTTCAATCAAGAAAAATAATTCTCTATGTTGGGATAAATATTGTGCATGCAGGATAGCAGTTACATTTATGATTTGACACCTACTCTGCAGTTGCAACTTGGTGTACATAATCTGCATATCAATTGAATATAAATGGGAAATCCTGGAAAAACTCAGCAGGTCAGGTAGCATCAGTGGTGAAAGAAATAGAAGAAACAGAATTGATGTTTCAGATCAAGAATCTTTCATTAGAAATAGAAAACTGAGAAGCCAAAGGGGAGAATTGGAGATGGTAGGAAATGTGATAGGATGTAAACCATGTCAGGGAAACAATTATTTAAAAAATAAATCGGAATTTAGAGATAGAATAGTATAAAAAACCAAATTGAAACAGAATGGTACACACACATTGATGGAATCTATGAGAGGAACAGAAGAGGGGCTTATTAGTCCTTTGTGAAGTTTCCAGATGAAAGGGGAAGTACTGTTCTTTGCTGAAGTTGGAAGAGGCAGAGGTCAGAGCAGTTATTTGATAGAGAACTAATGACAGGAGAGTGGAAGCTTGGGGTCATTCTTAACGCTGAATATAATAAGCTAACATATACTGAAAAGAGGTGTTCTGCAAAGCAACCACGCAATCAAGCAATGTTTGATTTCTCCAGGCACCTGAAACACTGAAATTCTGCACATCCAGAATTTCCAGTTTTTGTTTGGTTTCCCAGCATCTGTGGTCTCTACTCCAATGTAGAATCTTTGGTTTGGGTCTAAAACTGAACTATGCTATTTTATCATTTTAGTGTGGCATTTTCAGTGCGATTGTAGTTTTTGTGCAGGTGATGTTTCCTGTGACCCACTAAGTTCAAGGGAGTACAGTAACTGGGGCTCCAGTGTTAGTCGGAGTGATGTATGAGGAGGAGAGAAAATCTGAGGTCACACTTGTTGATGGGAGTATGGGTATCAAATGCCAAACCATCAAGATTTTCAAATAATCAGAAAACAGATCATCAGAGTTTTCGTGTAAAAAGATTTTCATTTAAATCTCAGTTGAACATTCATGGTCTTGTTATGAAGGATATGCTTTCTTATTTAATATTTTAAAATTAATTTTTGAATATACTTTATGGATAATTTTGATTTTCTTCTTTAGAGTTGTTTCGCATTTTTACGGAAATGGAGATCTTTGTGATTTAACAGGAAAACCACGGCAAGTGGTTGTAAAATTGAAGTAAGTTTAGTACTAATGACGTCTGCACTATCTTTACTCCTAACAATTCAATAGGTAATCTATATTTTCAAACTTAATTTATGTATGATATTTTTAAAGATTTACGGGCCATAATTATTTTGTAAATGTCAGTCAAAATTTGTTACATATAATGCATATAAATGTACTTCTGTCGCAGGTGTAAGGAATCAGAATCCCCACATGCAGTCACAATCTATATGCTTGAGCCACAAACCTGTCAGTACATTCTGGGAGTGAGTAAAAAATGTCTTGCATTTATATTTGTTTATTATTTTTAATAGAACAGCGGGATATATATATTTTTGGCAGAAAATGCCCCTTTATCGTGAATGACTTCAGGTGTTCATCCAAATACCTTGCAAATCTCCCTTGTCTTTTGGACAATGTGCCTTGAAGTATGTGTTTTGCTTTTTACTGAACAAGGGATTTTTGATGTAGTCAAACTGGGAAGTAACATGGATGCAAGGTGTACCAAGTTGAACAGGGCAAATGAAGGGTGCAGTTCATAGCAAGGTCTTTTCACAGCAAATCTAGACAGCATTGTTACTGCTATTAAAGTGCAATTATTTACATTGTAAACAATGTTTCTACTACCTTGGGAAGCTTTATGCAGTGAGATGAGATGTAAGGTACAGCAGTGCCCCAGTTAATTGGCAATGCAGGTAAGGTATTGGTGTAGGCTGTGGTAACGAACTCTGCTAGTTCTAATTACCTAAATACTACTTCATGTCTTTTTAGGTGGAATCACCAATAATTTGTAAAATTCTGGATACAGCTGATGAGAATGGATTGTTTTCAGCACCCAGCTAAACACATGCAGGCTGAATGTCTGTTGGTAGAACAAAACTGACTAAATATTTGTGGACTGGACATGTCATGAAAGTCTGTAATGTATGTTTATTACATATCAGTTCCTTTTAAAATTGGACACCTGGAACTAAGTATTTGACAGACATCTCTGTATACGTAAAGAAGCAAGAACCAATCTACAATGATTGATTGTAAATACACTGTATAAAAGACTGCATTGGAATACCTTTGTATGTTTGAGAATACTTGAAAATTGTACATCTGCTGTGCTTAATGTAATTTTACAAAGATGTAAATTTTAAATTTAAACTTTTTCCAGTTCTTTTCTGAAAGGGTCATCTTTGTGTTAAATTCTTTAATTTACTTGCTATTTTGGTACACTTTTGAAGTGTTTATTTACTGCACCCAACTAACAATTTGATGCTCTAAATCTCACCCATAAATGTTTTTGACGTTTGTCATTTTCCATTCAATTTTGATAACACTTAGAAAAGTATTATGACTTCTGATTCTCCATCTGTTTGTAATATAAAAATGCGTATAATTTTCTTATGTCTGTGAATAAACATTCAAGTGCAAGTTGTGCAAAATATTTCAGTGGTTCAGTTCATTATAGGAGATTCATTATATGAATCTATATAGGAGTTCATTATATGTAGATTATAAAGTCTGTTCACATGCACATCTACAAGAATTGATTAATCACAGATCAGGAAGGTCCCAAATTGAGACCCCATTCTGTCCTTCAATAACAGTGAGCAACCTCTATTAACTTCAATATTTGATTAGGTAAGGAACAATAAAGAAGCCTTTCCTTCTTAACCATCAGTAATTGGTATCCCTTCTCGAAATGCACAGATCCATGCATATGATAAAGACATGATCCAGTGAGAAGGGACTTTGACCATGGTTATAACATTTGGACTAGATGTGGTAGGCAAAATGTTTAAATGGAGGTCTGGCCTAACGAGATGGTGAACAACTGAGGGGAAAATCTGTCAGCAGCAAAAGCATGAAGAGCATCCACTAAAAGTGACACAAATAATTTCATGTTTCTCAAAATACTTCCAATGACTGCTAGTTCTGGCCATTTCATGCTGGAGAGACAACTCAGATTTACATTTGTTACGCCTGTGCCCCAACTCTGAGGGGCCGAAGGGTACAAAGTAGCCCCCTCCTTTTTGAGAATCGCAAGATCGCTATTAATTCAGGTCAGGAGTCCCAGGAAATGAGAGAGAGATGCAGAATCCACAGGGGGTTTGGAATGTCCCGGCCCCTCAATGATACAAAGCCACGGGAAACGGCCATTGTCTCTTGGAGACGGAATTGTGTATTGAGCACTGTGCTATTCATCGACGCCCTCAAGGAATGAGCAACGTGGACTGGTTGGGATGGCATCATCCCAACCTGATTGACATCTGAGACCCCGTGAGTAAGGATAAAAGAAGGTCTGGGGAACAACCCCTTTAGACGCACCAGAAGAAATGCTAGAAATCCCGTGACAGCGTAATAGCGACAGCCGGTGGAAAGCCCACGTGCGTCCTTTTCCATTTGCCTCGGAATTGGTGGGACTGACCACGGAAGACAGCTTAGCTAAAAGGAAAAGGACACCAACGACATTTCGAAGGATCGACATCATAAAAAGGACAAATCGGGCAAGTTCCCAAAATCTCTCTCTCTCTTGACTCCACCCAAAGGCTGCAGCCTGCATGAACTTGAGTGACTTTTATATTTCCATCGGACAATACATTATCCCCTAGACAACGATAGAGCTATTTCTTATTATTATACCCGCGCTTTTAGATTTAGTATTGACGACGTATATTATCTGTATGTTTGCATTGATATTTTTGTGTATTTTTATCAATAAATACTGTTAAAAATGGTACCATCAGACTTCAATGGACCTCTCTATCTTTGCTGGTAAGTGACCCAGTTACAGGGTACGTAACACATTGTATAAAGCAGCTTCTGTCATTTTCAGAGGGTGAATTAAACAAGTCTCATTCCAACATTATGGTAGGAACCATTTAACATTACACTGAGAATGTTTTAACGTTTTAAACTGAATGCTAGGGAACTTAATTCTAGGTTTAATTATTTAAAATTAAAAAGCTACCTACTAATATACTTGCCTTTTTTGGGGGCAACTAAGACTTAGCAAAAAAATTCATTTTGGAGAGCAATTGGGCATTAGCAACAAATACTTGCCAGAAATATCTGCTTCCTGTGAATGAATATTTCACCAGTATTTCCTGTTTCAGTATAGTAGTGCTTTCCAGTTTACATCCAGCCTCTGGTTGAGAAAAGTATCCTTGATCCCCCTTCAAATATTTTACTTAAGAATTCCACCATATGGTTGCAGACAGATCAGAAAACCTCTATCTACCCCTTCAATGCCTCCCATAGTTTTTATGTACCCTTATCAGTTTCCTCTTCACATTCCCTCTCAGGCAACGTCAGATGAATCTCCTCTGCACCAACTCCAGTTAAAATCACATTCTGTCTTTATCATGATGAATAGAACTGTATGTAACATTCTGACTGTGGCCTAACTAAAGTTTTCTGAAATGGTACTAAGTTCACTTTGTTCTTTGCCCAGCTAATGAAGGTGAGCATCCTGAATGGCATCTTTAACATCCTATCTACCTATGTAGTCACATTCAAGACTTGTGTGCCAAAGTCCATCCCAGGCAACATCCTGGTGAATCTTCTCTGCAAAAAAGATTCTGGGGTAAAGGGGAAAAAAATACATGTTACTTCTAACTCACCATTTTTTTTTCATGAACTGGTGAGTACCCTCCAGACTGATTAGACTTAAATTCATAAAACTAGTAATTCTGAAAGAATTAAGTAATAATAATGCTGAACACAATTCTTCTGATATGTTTCTGGAATTATGGAAAACGGGCATGATGCCACAAGTGTGCTCTCACGGAAAGGTGTGTTAAGCTGAGGAAGTGGAGTAAAAATGGAAGACAACGGTCTCCTGAGCAGACCTGTAAACTTTAGGACGTGCTGTTGGGCAGTGGTAGAGACCAGAGAAAAACTTCTGCTGATAGCTCTACAGTACCTGGGCTTAGGGGATCTGAAGAAATGATAACCGATGAAAACAAAATTGCAAATGTAGCATTCAACATATTTAGTTAAAGTGAATATTGTCTTTTGTAGAATAAGGTTAAAAAAACTGCAATAAAAATCAAGCAACTTAAGGAAAGTAAATCAACATGATAAGAACAGTGCTGTATTTCAAGGTGATGCAGTTAACTGTTTATTTGGAATAGCAGCCATTCTAAAATTGTGCAGTTCTATATTAATTGCTCTTAGAAACAACATACCGGTAGCTTTTTTAAAAAAACATTGCAACATTCTTGCATGAAGATTCATTAAAACAAGGCAATTAGATTTATTCAAAAATATTTGTGAAAATAATTTTGGTGGGTGATTGCAATGTCCATGCCTATATGATGTTCATCCACTGTTTTGATAATTAGGCAAAACAGACACAGCTGCTGACATGTAACAAGTTTAGCTCAGATACAGTGGGTTGAATCATATCCATCAAACTGATGGGATCATTATTTGTTCAGCCCAGCAATTCTCATGCTACAGAACAAAACCTTGTATTTTTGCTGCATGTTAATTCATAGTACTGTGCGATTTGACAAATCCACAAACAGCATTCACAGGCAGTGAACTGTTTGGACTGCTTGATTTCTGGGAAGAACTGCTCTTGTAAATGCTATAGTACGGCTCAATCTTTCTATTGATGGGGATTGAGTTATTTTGCACACAATTCTGGTGGCCAACAGACACTTTGGGGTTTAGTATACTACCACTTGAGTGACTGGGTCCACAAGACTGATCCACTAACTTTCTCTGTGGTTTAGGAGACCGTATATAAGCTGAATTCAGTTCATGATGAGATGATTTGTTTCTGTTCACATCCAGGCTCCCTTTACCTACTGCTCGTAACCAAGTCTTGTGCTTACACCAGCAGCAGCTAAGGGCCATACATTGTGTGCACCAGAGAATTCTCTTCCTGAGTCCGGCACTGTTGCGTGAATATATAAATGGATTTAGTCCTGATTTAAAGAATATTAATGTGAATCCAAATAGCTTAAATTGATTTAAAATAAAACTACTCTGTGATGTTGAGACGTCTTGCAAGAAGGAGATTCCTAATGGCAAGCAGCAAACTATTACTGAGAGTATAATGATAACACATGTCATTACAGCCTTTGAATCTTTTGTGCCTGATAGTTTCATGGAGGACACCAGTTGAAACCCTCTTTGAGAAGTATGTCCTTGTGTGTAAGAGTGTGTTTGCATGTGCTGGAGATTATTGGAATTCTGATTTTGGTAAAGAGGTTGTTTCACAGTGTGCACACTCTCCATAGCTGTTTTCATGGGGGTGTTGGGCCCCACTGTATCAATAGTGATGACAGCACACTTCCTCACATGTGCATTCCTCTTCAGGGCAAAAGCTATCATCAGGTAGGAGACTGATACAGCTCCCACGCAAAATGCAAAATCTGTAACATACAGATACAGAATGACTCTACCATCTTTATTGGAGCTTCCAAACAGGGGCACGCATACTTTGGATCTATCAGGATATGTACGAAAGGTAGCCAGGATAGCGAGGGTAAAGCTCAGGGTCCACAGGCTGATGGTGAGGATAAGTGTGGAGTGTGAAGAAGCTGTTGTATTGGGTTGTGGTCCAAATATCATGCGCAAGCGATGGAGAGCTATTGTAGTCACGGATTTGAGGGACATTAGTACCAATCCAGCACTGGTGAGGTGAAAGGTGAAGCAGAAAGCCTCAGAGACACTGCTGTCTGAATCAAAAAATAAAATAAAAGCAAACATGGGCGTTATCACACAGCAAATGAACAGATCACAGAAGGACAGGTTCAATATCATAAAGTCAAAGTTAGTCCGGGACTTTCTGAAGGCCGGATCAAAGAAGGCCAAGAAGACGATCAGGTTGCCGTACGTTCCCAGACAGAAAGCAAGGAGCAGTATTAGGGTGCATGCTGTTAGGTTGGTGGTGCGGATTAGCTCCTGAATATATCCTGCTGCTTCTGTGTCAGTGGCCCAGGCGGTCGAGCTGTTGATGACATTTGGGAAGCTCTGGTCGGCTAAAGGCCATCTTTTGTATGTTATATTCATTGTTAAGCTCCGACACCCAGAGGACCTGTTTCTGAAACACCAAAGGGTAGGTTAGTAAAATCCTCAGATGTGGAAATCTGAAGCGAAAACGTTTCTCAGAAGAGCAGCAAATAGACGTCTATTCATCCCCTGAATAAACCGAAGGGGCAGAGAACCGCCGCAGCATAGGAACTCTCCCATTGATTCTCACTTCCAGCATCCAAAGACACCATTTCCAATTCTGATATTCGGTAGGGCCCGAGCAGGACCTCCAGTTTATTAAACCGGGATAGCCAGCGTCCAGCCCGGGATCCCGCGTCGGCCTTACCTGCAGGAGCAGCCTCGTGGGGGGCGTGCGAGGTCTCATTCCGGCCGCCACTCAGTGTTGCTGACCGGGGCATAGTGCTGCCCGCCGGCGCTGTACCAGAATCCCGGTATAAGCGTCAATCCCACGGGAACTCGGCGGGTCGAACATAGGCAAAGTTTAATTTCCCGCGGAGAAGCGGCGTCAGGGTCGGCGACAGGCATAACGCTTCTAATTCTCCGGCGAGGCCCATCCACTACCGATCTTTCCTGGAAAGCACAGGACCATTTCCTGGCAGCTCTTGCACCGGCTTCCGCCGTTCGGCTCTTCGTGCAGCCGGCGCACTGCGCTAAGGGCTGCCCTCGGTTACGCCGCTGCAGAGCCGGAGAGGGTCTGAGCGCATGACTGGCCTTTGCTGGAAGGAGTGACCAGCAGCAGACTACAAGTTTGGTGCGCTGTTAGAATGGGCATGGTGGGCATTTGATGGGCTAGTCTTGTGTTCACAGGAATTTAGAGTAGAGGTGAAAGAAATGTCTTAAGACTGGAGGACCCTGACAATTTAGAATTTATATGAACTATTTATTGTTTAACGTACTGTTAAATAATAAATACTTACTATCTCAAACAGATGAAACACTTTATTTTTGTCCAATGGCTTGAGTATCTTTGGAATACTCTTCCTCAAAGATTGGTGAAAGCAGCGACTTCAAAAATTTAAGATTTCAGTATTTAGTGTTTCAGTAAAATTCAAAAACAAGTCTTTCTCACCCTAAACACTCACAATGGACTTTATCGCTATAAGCAGCTTATTTTTAAGAGTAGCATCTCGCTGTGGCAGAAAGCAATGGATCAGGTACTGCAGAACTGCCCAGGCACTCAAGTATTACCTGGATGACATCACTGTTACTGGTGAGGAGGACAAGGAGCATCTCCAAAATCACAAGGCAGTGTTAAAGAGATCAGAAGATTATGGGTTCAGAGCACAACAGGACATATGTTAACTCTTTAAACCAAACATCACTTATTGAGGTCACACAAGCAGTAGTGGATGCCCCAAGGTCAAAGGACATGTTTCAGACTTTTTTAGGCTTATCAATTACTGTAACAAGTTACTGCCAAACCACCTACCGTGCTCCACCCCTTGACCTCATTACTACAGATAGGGAAGAAATAGTGAAAGACAAGGCAATGAGCTGATTTTACTAAAGGCAAGTGAAATGGGGTGTCAGACCATGCAATCACACATTATGATCCAGATCATCCAGTTAAACTTTTGTGACACCTCTCCTTATGGTATTGATGCAGTCATGTCACATGCTATGAGTGAAAGAATTAAACACCGCATTCCTTTACTGAGAAAAATTATGCACATATTGACAGAGAGGGCTTGAATCTGGTTTGGGGTATAAAAAGCATTTCAACCAGTACTTATATGGGAGAGAGTTAACCCTCATTACTGGTCATCAACTACTAGTGTCCATTTTCAATCTGCAGAAAGATGTCCCAGAACACTTGGTCAGTGACAGTGGACCACAGTTTGGTGCATAAGTTTCAGTCATTCCTGAAAAAATAATGGAATAAAACATATAACATCTGCACTGTACCACCCAGCTACAAATGGCTTGGCGGAAAGGTTTGTCCAAAGTCTAAAGAATGCAATGCAAGCAATGTCAGCAGAACACAAAACATTGACACTGAATCAGAATCTCGTCAATTTCCTCCTTGCATATCACAATGCAGCATATTCTACAGCTAACAACTCACCAACTATCAAACAAGAGAAAATCTGCAGATGCTGGAAATCCAAGCAACACACACAAAATACTGGAGGAACTCAGCGGGCCAGGCAGCACCTATGGAAAAAAAGTACAGTCAACGGTTCTTTGGTGATCACTTGTCCTCACGCTTGGATTATCTCAAACCCAGTCACAGAAGGAGTATGCAGAACAAACAGCTGAGACAAATTGAAGGCTCCTCTAACAAGGAGATTCAATGTTTCACTCCTGGACACGCAGTCCTGGCTAGGGACTTCAGAGGTGATCAGAAGTAGGTATTTGGAAAGATTACGGACAGAACTGGACCACTCTCCTAAATAGTGGAGATTGTGTCTATATCATCTAGAGATGACACATCAATCAGTGAAGGAGGGCAGAGTCAATTGTTGGAAGGAAAGCCAGAGCTGTCAGAACCACCTCCTGCAGTACCAGAGTCAACTCCTACAACCACCACAGAGAAGGCCCCAGAACCAGAGATTGTTTTTACAGCCACAAGTCTTTCCTGCCAAGCAATGACACCCTTGCCCTTGTCAGGAAAGACATCCCTTATAAAATGACTAGAGAGCAACATGTTACGTATCTGAGTTGAGATGCACTCTATATTGAGTTGGAGTTCATAACAAAGCAGGGTGGAGTGTGGTGCATTCAATATTTCAGTAACATTTGAGTAATATTGTAAATATATTGTTTGATTAAGCTTTCTTTGTTTACATAAATGTGGGTTTTATGTAAGAAGTACGCCAATGGCATACACCATTACACTACCATGTCAAACACGAGTGTCTAAAGACTAAGTACACAAAATATATCCCAGCTCCTGTTTTTACTTTCAATTAATTTCTGGAGTTAAAAAACATAACATGGAGAGGTTCCTGAAAGATTACTGGGAGAAGGCAAGAATGTGGAGTTTTAGTTACAATCAGTCCAGTGCTGATCTTATTGAATGGTGCAACAGGCTTTAATGGTCTTGTGGCTTTCTCCAACTCCAAGTTCATATGTTGATACATCTTGCTGACATTTTAACAAAGCCTGGGCTGAAGCTTCAGAAATAACACTGGCTAACTGTTTAAAACTGGACCCAACTGAGCAGATGCTCTGGAAATTTTCATCTATTGTATTTCAAACAGGACTTGGCACAATACAGGCTCACTATCTGCTCAATTGAGAGCTGAATGACTGCATCCAGGTTATAGACATGGAACTTGCTGGGATTTAGATGAAATGAGATGAGATTATAAACTAATTACTAGATTAAATAAAATGTCCATATTACTAAAAGTCTAGTTCAAACGAAGTGCAGAGGTTGAGTATGGTCAGTAGAACCAATGATACTGTTCACAGATTTTGCAGTTGGTGACAAAGATGATGCCTTTGGTCTTTTAGAAACACAGAAAACCTACAACACAATACAGGCCCTTCAGCCCACAAAGCTGTGCTGAACATGTCCTTACCTTAGAAATTACTTAGGGTTACCCATAGCCCTCTGTTTTTCTGAGCATATACCTGTCCAGGAGTCTCTTAAAATACCCCATCGTATCCGCCTCCACACTGTTGCCAGCAGCCCATTCCATGCACTCACCACTCTCTGCATATAAAATTTACCCCCACATCTCCTCTGTACCTCTAGTCCAAGCAGCTCAAAACTGTGCCCTCTTATGCTAGCCATTTCAGCCCTGGGAAAAAGCCTCTGACTATCCACACGATCGATGCCTCTCATCATCTTATACACCTCTATCAGGTCACCTCTCATCCTCCGTCGCTCCAAGGAGAAAAGGCCGAGTTCACTCAACCTATTCTCATAAGGCATGCTCCCCAATCCAGGCAATATCCTCGTAAATCTCCTCTGCACCCTTTCTATGGTTTACACATCCTTTCTGTAAGTGAGGCAACCAGAACTGAGCACAGTACTCCAAGTGGGGTCTGACCAGGGTCCTATATAGCTGCAACATTACCTCTTGGCTCCTAAATTCAATTCCACGATTGATGAAAGATAGATAGATAGATAGATAGATAGATTCTTTATTCATCCCCATGGGGAAATTCAACTTTTTTTCCAATGTCCCATACACTTGTTGTAGCATAACTAATTACATACAATACTTAACTCAGTAAAAAATATGATATGCATCTAAATCACCGTCTCAAAAAGCATTAATAATAGCTTTTAAAAAGTTCTTAAGTCCTGGCGGTAGAATTGTAAAGCCTAATGGCATTGGGGAGTATTGACCTCTTCATCCTGTCTGAGGAGCATTGCATCGATAGTAACCTGTCACTGAAACTGCTTCTCTGTCTCTGGATGGTCAATACATCATACACCTTCTTAACCACAGAGTCAACCTGCGCAGCTGCTTTGAGGGTCCTATGGACTTGCACCCCAAGATCCCTCTGATCCTCCACACTGCCAAGAGTCTTACCATTAATACTATATTCTGTCATATTTGACCTACCAAAATGAACCACCGCACACTTCTGGGTTGAACTCCATCTGCCACTTCTCACCCCATTTTTTCATCCTATCAATGTCCCACTGTAACCTCTGACAGCCCTCCACACTATCCACAACACCTCCGACCTTTGTGTTATCAGCAAATTTACTAACTCATCCCTCCACTTCTCCATCCAGGTCATTGATAAAAATCACAAAGAGTAGGGGTCCCAGAACAGATCCCTGAGGCACACCACTGGTCAACAACCCCCATGCAGATTATGACCCGTCTATAACTACTCTTTGCCTTCTGTAGGCAAGCCAGTTCTGGATCCACAATGCAATGTCCCCTTGAATCTCATGCCTCCTTACTTTCTCATCAAGCCTTGCATGGGGTACCTTGTTAAATGACTTGCTGAAATCCATATACACTACATCTACTGCTCTACCTTCATCAACATGTTTAGTCACATCCTCAAAAAATTCAGTCAGGCTCGTAAGGCATAACCTGCCTTTCACAAAGCTATGTTGACTATTCCTAATCATATTCTACCTCTCCAAATGTTCATAAATCCTGCCTCTCAGGATCTTCTCCATCAACTTATCAACCACTGAAGTAAGACTCACTGTTCTATAATTTCCTGGGATCTCTCTACTCCCTTTCTTGAATAATGGAACATCTGCAACCCTCCAATCCTCCGGAATCTCTCCTGTCCCCATTGATGAAGCAAAGATCATTGCCAGAAGCTCAGCAATCTCCTCCCTTGCCTCCCACAGTAGCCTGGGGTACATTGCATCCAGTCCCACTGACTTATCCAACTTGATGCTTTCCAAAGCACCAGCACATCCTCTTCCTTAATATCTACATGCCTAAGCTTTTCAGTCTGCTGAGTCATCCCTACAATCACCAAGATCCTTTTCCGTAGTGAATACTGAAGCGACGTATTCATTAAGTACCTCTGCTATCTCCTCCTGTTCCATACACACTTTTCCACCATCACACTTGATTGGTCCTATTCTCTCACGTGTTATCCTCTTGCTCTTCACATACTTGGAGAATACTTTGGGGTTTTCCTTAATCCTGTCCGCCAAGGCCTTTTCATGGCCCCTTCTGGCTCTCCTAATTCCTTTCTTAAGCTCCTTCCTGCTAGCCTTAGAATCTTCTAGATCTCTATCATTACCTAATTTTTTGAACCTTTCGTTTGAAAGGTTTTTTGAGCTCTTCCTCTTGACTAGATTTACAACGGCCCTTGTACACCACAGTGATGATAATTCTAATGATAATTTCAAGGAAGGGAGCCAATCCATAACTCCTAGTCATATGACTTACAACAAATTTGGGTACCATATCACACAGCATGAATAGTAGCTGCTTAATAAATGGTATGAACTATTCAATGCACTACATCATTTCTATCTCCCAAATTTCCTTCTCTCTGATTGACATCAACATTTCAAAACACAATAGAAAGCAATCTATTCACATTTATGGACATGAATTTTTCCCTGGGAAATGTGAAATGTCTGTTCATCTGAGAGCCATTAGTTATAATTGACTCATTTTACACTTGCATGGAGAGACCCTCATAAATCCTCTCACAACCCCCCCCCCCCCCAACAGACTGGAGAACAGAATCAAAAATATCACTCCTCAAAACTAATTACCAAAATATGCGCAGGGTTCAAAGCTGGAGCTGAATAAACAATGGGGGCATTTATAGAGGCAGTTCACTTAGTACAATATGTATTATACTTTGCAGAATTATTAATATTATGATGCACATGATTCAGGTAGATCACCTGAAATGGATCGTCTTTCATTGACTATAGCTGTGCTTGTGCCATACTCAAAAGTGATATTAAACTACATTCAGTAAATGCTCATGGATGTTTTGGAGCCCTAGGACACTTAAGCAGGCATTGATGCATTAATAATGAGCTTTATACAACTGTACCGATGATATGTCAAAACACATTTCAGACAATGAGATCTTTAAGAACGCAACACCCCCAAATGCTGTCTACATTTGACCTTGAGACAGGAGCTCTGCATCAACATGATTTGGCATGTATGGAGCTTTCTCCTAGAAAGACAATTCCAATTCAACACTGGTCAAAGTACCATCTAGTTGAGAAGGACTTTGCTTACAAAAACAATAATTTCTTCCCACCAGTGATTTATCACCAATGGTAACAATCCAAATAGAGTTTTCTTCTATATATGCTTTTAAAGTGCAAGACGTTCAAGGGAAGAATCTTTGTGATCTTTAAAGATTCTCAGAGAACATTTCTACATCAGCACTTTTGAATTATACTGAAATTAATTCCAAAAACTCTAGATAGCAATATGTAGTGAGATTTCAAATTAATTTTGGCACAAAAAGTTATATTTTCATGCAATTTTCTGGAAAAACCGGCAACAAAAACTTGCATGGAGGAAATCATTATCTCTCAAAATGGAGAAATGAGCATCGATGGAGTAAATATCACTGTATTACTGCATTGATATTTATCCAAATGGAGTTAATTAAAATGAATTCCCCTTTCTATTATGGCTCCACAAATTGTTCAGTACATTTTCTAGTTGGTTGTTATGCAAGGCCCAGGTTCAAACTGTTATGTTCATAAAAATTAGGCATCATAATAGCAACTCTGCAGGACTAAAGATATATATAATTCAACAAAGAGAACACGACTGAAATGTCATCTGGAGAGGTTTTCCTTATTCTGTGATTATTAAAATAGAGAACTCAGTTTTTGTACTAAATTTCTCTCCAGCCTTAAAAGACTTTACATTGTTATATACATTCCCAACAAGTAATGCAGGTCTGTAATAAAACAATCCATTTATTGGCTTTAAAATGTGATAGTTCATCTTAAACCATTTCTTTTGACACAACCCTTTATAGTGGTTAAGTCTTTGAAAAAGTACAATCATATGATCTGACCTTTTACCCATGGTTTTCATTGCATCAACTGTATTTTAAAGGATAGTATTTTTGATACTGGCCTTTCATACATTGTAACAAATACTAAGTAATTGAGAAAAGCAAATGAAGATAGTGAAATTTAATAAAATTCTTAAATTAATTTAATAAAAAGTTCATAGGCTCCAAGACATTAAAATGATCTTGAAGACACCAAAGGTGCAGGGTAAACTTTAATCATTAAAGCAAAACTTATGATTAAAATGTATTTTCTTGAAAGCATACCTACAGAACCATGAGAAAAGCATGTGATCTGAAGACAGAACCACTAAACATTCACACCATTACAAATGAAGCTCAATATCACAACACCACATCTTTAAAGATTACATTTTGTACAAATGTATTTTATCTCCTCTTTGTACAGTTTTTACATTTCCTTTACAGCCCTAAATAACAGTTATGAAATGTGTCAATTAAATAGCCAACAACTATCTTAAGAACAACCAAGAAATTAGATATTTTGAGCAAAAACTGTACAAGAGCTGTACAAATTCAGCAAAGTGATTTGTTTTTAATTACAATTTCTGTAAATTAGCAAAAGCAGTATTGTCTACATATAAACTTGAAGTCAAAATACTACTAAACACATTTATGTACACAATATCTACTGTTTGGTGAATTATTTACTTGGATTGAAAAAAAATCTCCATATCTTTAAGAACACAAAATATTAGTATTTGCAGCTTCCTTGGATCTTCAGAGATTTGTACGGTTAAGTGGGATTCTCAGGCATATGTACAAAATAAATGTTCTCCATTGTTCAATAGTGGTAGCACCAATACTCTTTTCCTTTAGTGTCATTAGAACTATCTAAAAGAAAAAGAGGAAAAATACAGTGAGAAGTTTTTTTTTATTCGACATATCAAAGGCACCCATCAGATTAGACTTACTGTCAGAGACAAAATGCAAAATTCTTTTAGTTTAAAGGTCAACACAACATTGTGGGCTGAAGGGCCTGTACTGTGCTGTACTATTCTATGTTCCATTTCTCACCTTAACTTCCCCTCTACATATTGATCTGTACATTGAATATTTGGCATAACTAGAATTATGATGAATCTAACATCACATTCACTTGTACACAGTCGAAATTAGACATCAAAGTGGAACCAAACAGAAATGGAAGAAAAGATCAACCTACTATAAGTGATTTACAAAAGTCCTCAAAATATAGAAGACTCCAGCAAGATTAAGGATTAGAAAGGAGAAAGTGAATAGAGTGAAATTATAGATATGTAGTACTGAAACAGGGTCATTTGGCTCTTAAGTGTAGGGGTAGTATTTTATTCACATTAAGCTTCCGGTTAGATTCTATTGGTATTCAGCATAGTAGCTCAACATAATTCACCATTACCTTCTCAAGAGCTAACAGGATGGGCAATAAATGAAGGTGTCATCAATAAAGTCCACATGCATTAAATAGTATAAACAGAATTCCATAAGGTATGATTTGATAAACTCTAAGGAAACAAATTCAACAGTAACAAACAAGAGAAAATCTGCAGATGCTGGAAGTCCAAGCAACACACACAAAATGCTTAAGGAACTCAGCAGGCCAGGCAGCATCTATGAAAAACAGTATAGTTGACACTTCAGGCCAACTCTTCATCAGGACTGTAGAGAAAGAGATGAGGTATCAAAGTTAGAAGGTGGGGGGAGGAGGGGAGTAAATTCAACAGTAAGTGTTCTTCTCTTGAGTTTATTTTCTTTTGAAAAAAAATCTAATTGTTCTGTTTGACACATAATTTAAACACAATTAATACATTAGTTGATGTGACTAGTTCATTCAATAAGGTGGGTTTGATATATTCATCTCAAAACAGCAAGAGAAAAATGAAGGATGAGGTAGAATGGAAATTGCAGAGAACTTCATAGTGAGGCCCATTCAGTGGAATAAAATAGAAGTGTTATAATCTACTCCATTTAGCATTTTGTTTTCTCATATATGCTATTATATATAAAATGGAGTATAATAAATAAAATGCATAAATATTTGAAAGAGAATTACAGAATTTGGAGAGGAGGATGAGAAAGACCAAAGTTTGCAAACAGTCCTGACAGCAGCAATAGGATACTGGGTAGAAAATTACAGGTGAATGAGGGGGTAAATTAAATTGATGTCCCAGAAGGTCATTGGAATAATCACATCTGGAAATGACCTAGGCATAGATGAATTCAAAAGTAGATGGCCAAAAGGCATAATGGAGACAGACAACAAAACAACAGTTAAGCTTGGGAGATATGGCAACAGCTTTGTAAAGCAGCATAATGATCAAAGACCCTGGGGAGATAACAGTTTGGAAATAAGGTTTTGATTTGTAACGAGAGACTTGTCGGCTGAATGTTAGCAACAGGAATAACTGATTATAATGTTAGTTACAAGTCAGGAAAATAAGTTAGGTGACTAGCAAGCACTTCAGTGAAAGTGTGTTCAAAGAACCAGACTGTGGGATAGGGACACAAGATGAAAGATTGGGTATTATGCAGTAATGAAGGATAAATGGATAATGTCAGGCTGAAGACAGAAGCCTGCAATGACAGTTGAATAGGAAGCAAAATCAGTACTTCTAAGGGACTAGCTTCAGTACAAGGCAAAATATCAGAATAACAGCAGCTGTGGAAGTTAAATGAGGACCAATAAAATCAGGAAAGAACAAAGGATAAATGAACAGCATCAGTGGAACTCATGCAAGAGGGGGAAAATAGGTCTGAACTACAGATGTCTCTATCAGATCAACTTTTCATGTCCAATAAGAGTTAACTGGGGTGCCAGGGTAACACAGCAGTTAGTGTGACACTGTTACAGCTTGGGGCGTCAAGTTCAGAGTTCAATTCTGGTACCATTTGTATGGAGTTTATACATTCTCCCTGTGACCGCTTGGATTTCCTCCAGGTGCTCTGGTTACCTCCCAAAGTCCAAAGACATACCACTTAGTAAGTTAATTGGTCATTTAATTTGTCCTGTCATTAGGCCTACGGCATGGCTCATTGGGCTGGACAGGGCAGTTCTGCGCTGTATCTCTAAATAAAGTACATAAACTTTTCATGTTTCCCTTATAACTGGTACCTCTCATCCCTGGAAAATCCCAGTGAATCACTTGACAATGTTGCATTGCATTTATACCCTTTCCATAAAGGATGTCACAACTGCACACGCAATATATTAATGCAAGAATTCAACAAACCTACTGGCCTTTAGTTACACTGCCACCACAATAATATGTCCTCCTATACTTATTTACGATTCTCAAACCAATTGTTCGTGTTCAAACCTTTACTATTTGTTATATTTTTCAGAAAACTATGATACTTATAAATCCAGATTAATTTAAAAATTAATTTACAGCCACATTCCTGAGAACCAAAAATTCAAAGAAGGTTATAATGCTTTTATTATAGATGATCAAGTTTTACAGGACCATTATGATAAATGATCTGAATCACATAAGCAAATTTCAAGCAGATAACAAAAAAAAATTGGTCAATCACACGGGATAGTGGAGGAAGCCAATGGGCCAGGCAGAATCAATAGAAGAAATTTGGGTCAAGACTCTTCAACTGACTGACCCATGGAGTTTCTCTAGCATCTCGTGTTTTACTCCAGAATCTGTAGTCTCGTGTCTAAACCTTGACCAAAGTTTGTTTTCAGTGCGTCTTAAAGGAGGAATGCAAGGCAGAAAAATAGAAATGTTCTTGCTTTTGGGGAGGGGGGTGGAGGGGGGGGGTGAAAGCATGGTCATCAATGGTGCAATTAAAATTTGGCAGATGCAATTTGCCAGAATTGGAGGAACAAGACAATTTCAGACAGTGTGGGTTGGGAAGGTTAGCTCAAGGCAAAGGAAGGATCTGAAAACAGGAATATGGGTGTGGTGGTAGCACATTAGTTAAATTACCAGGTTAATAATCCAGAGCGCTGGATTGACAACCTCGGGATAAGAGTTGCAGAATCGAGACCTACCACCAAAGCAACTGAGGAATTTAAATTGAGTTAATTATCTGGAATTTGGGGGGGGGGGGGGGGAGTATCTGATTGATGGTTTAAAAAAAAACTCATCTTGTTCAGAGGAGGTAATCTAATGTCAGGCTCATTTATACAATCAGACCCACCAATGTAGTTGACTCAATGTCACTTCAATGCAACACCATTCAAAAGCTATTAAAGATGGCCTACCAGCAATGGGTTGCTCCCAAAATAACTAAAAAAAAAAACAACTCAAGTACTGCAAAAATATCCATACATTTCTATTCAAGTCCATTTTTTGTTTAAAAAAAGTTTTATATTGTGAGACCATAAGGGATAGGAGCAGAATTAGAGCATTTGACACATCGTCTGGTCCATTTCATCATGGTTGATCCATTTTCCCTCAACACCACTATCTTGCCTTCTCCAAAGTAACCTTTCATGTTCTGACTAATAACCTACCAACCTCCACCTTAAATATACCCAATGACGTGGCCTCCCCAGCTACCTATCCCTATTCACTGACTTCTGACTAGCCTCAATTCAATGTACTAATTATTTTAAAATTTATACAGCTCACTTGAATGGCATTGCTTTTATTCCTAACAACCTTATAGAATTACGTGAAGAAAAAAATGGCACTTTAAAAATCTTACTGATAAATGCTTAACACCCTTCCCAAGAGTTCAATCATTTCAGTTTCAAAGATAACCTCTACTCTGAAAGCTTACCTCAGAATTAGAGACCTCCCTCCACCTTTTCATTTATTATTCATTCACCTCCTGCTATTGCAATATATCTACAAAAATGTTTTCTTCTGCTTTCATGTTTTGAAAAAGATTGCGCCTTTAACTTAGGCTCCGATCACTTATTTTCTAGCTTTCCAATATTTTGTCTCCACTTAAATACCTAATTTAACTACTCTAGTTATTCATGTCAATTTTTCCTTTAATGAAATTTACCCGTTTTTAAATTTTTCCATCTAAAATCTGAATATTTCTCATTACTAAAATAGGATTTTCTTTTAATGTGTGGATTCCTTTATTTTACTACAATGTTCTTATTTTGCCAGTTAAGAGTCTGTAATTTCAACAATTATATTTTTAATTAAACTATTTTATTGTCACCATGGTTTTAAAAATTCTATCTTCTTCAGTGCTTAGAATCAGGCCAAAAATGCTTCTTTCCTTCCTGGTAGAAATCCATTGACTTAACTCTAGAAACATGTTCTAGAAAAACACTTCATACTTCACAACTGAATATTCTGTGCATAATGAAAATCTTCAATTATGAATTTATTTTTAATGCATCCTCTAATTTGGCTTCCCATACCACATATGGTTTATCTATACCAACCTACAAGAAAACATAATTGTTTCATATATTTTTCATTGTTACACATTTCATATTTTCTGGAAAGCAGCATTTTAAGCCTTTACTGTCTTTTTGAGAAGGATGAGAGGCAGCTTACACGAATTCTGAAAGTACTTTATTGATCTTAATGCAAACAGGTACTTTAGACAAAGTGTTTTGGATGATCAATAAACATACAACCTTGAAAACACATACCTAGTTGTTATGTAGTTATTAGTGATTTTTGTACTTATAGAAATTTCTTCAGTCCAACCTTGGTCCACACATTGCCATTATAATTATGAATGACATAGTCCAATTCAGTGAAGCTAGTAGTACAAAAGTAAAAAATCTATGTAGCAGATTGAAGACATCTTGCCAATGAAAACATTTTTGCCTATATTGAAAGTGCTCTATCATCTCTTTTAATCTCGCAACTTAGATAGAAAAATAATGCTCATCTGGGAGATCTAATCAAGGGGTTAGAAAACAATCTCCCAGCTCAGGTGAAAGCAATTAACTCTTCAAATTCTGAATGGAGTAGATACTTATCATTTTAAGAGGAAAGAGGAAGTCAAAAAATTGTGAAAGTAAGCAGCAGATCCAAAAATGCAATCAAGTTCCATGTACGAGTCTTGCCTTCATTCACTGCCTTTTGTAATGACATCCAGTATTTAACACCTGGCCTCAGCAGTACAATTACAAAATAAATGAAGGTATATGATTGGCACTGAGAATTGCAGCAGCTTTTTAAAAAAGTTCAGTTTAAAATTTGTTCATGAATCTTCACCGTTCAGGTCCGATGTTCAGAATCTGGTACACTCAGGTCCAACTGGATATTGGAATTACTCAGACTTTGGATAATGCAAAAGTTCTATTACTTGTCATTTATTCTGTGCTTATCTGCTTCCAGTGTAATGTTGGGTGCCTTGGTCAGTTCAGAAGGGTAAGTGAACAGACCTAGATTACCATGCCACTGTCAATAAAGCAGCAATGCAAGAGAACTAGGACTCAATTTAAATCCAGAAGTGTTCAGCTTTCTGGAAAATCCTGATTACCAGCCACCAGCATTTGGACACAAAGCCTGTAATAGTGCACTTCAGACCAATTCCAAACCCATTTTAGTACCTCAGCCTCCAAAAATGCACAAATATCAAAACATGATTGTTGAAAATCAACCCACTCTTTACAGAAGACATTAATTTATGGAATCTATGCACAGCAGTAGCAAATGCAAAAAGCTGCGTGTGATAAAAGCTTTTGTTTGATAGTATTTGATTTCAATAGCTGCTATACCTCCTCAGGCATAATAACATGGTGAGACAAGGAGGTCTGCAAGAATCACTAACTGATCGTCTGTGAACTGCTGTTTATGCTCTTGCCAGTTATCGTGGTGAGTTCTTCGAAAATTAGATAATGTTTTTTTCACGGTCATCTGTGAAAACAAGAGAATTTTAGTAGAGTATGTTGAACAAAAAATGGATAACTATGCCAAAATTATATATTTGCAAATCATCCCCAGTTCACCAAAAAATAAATTATAATCTTTAAACTCTCAGTGCATTTTGTTAATTTATTTCAAATTACATATGAATTTCCTACATAAACACTCCTAAAAAGTAATAATTGTTAATGGTTCCTAAATATTTCCCTCACTTTAAAAATTAACATTTAAAATTGCAAGTGATTTTCAGTCCTTCAGTGCCATTAAGACGCATCCGTTAACACTGCTGCCTTTCAGTTCCAGAGACCCAAATTCAATCTGACCTTGGAAATTCTACAGTCTCTTCTTGACCACTAGGACCCTGACAGTAGGTTAATTGGTAAATTAACTAATGGAAAAAGGAATCAAAACTGTTGAAGGATGTGTGAGAGAATAAATTATGTGGGTATAGGGAAATAAGGAGAAGGGTAAGGGAGTGCTCCACTGGGAGCTAGCAGGGACTTCATGCCAAATGACTCCCACCTTTGTTATAAGATTATGAAAGCGGGACATTCCAATTCACATTGATGCTACAAATTAGTCTGCTGTAAACTTCATCCAAATCACTGTCTAAGATTTCTATCAATTTCCTGTACAACTCAATGATTTGGAACATGATTGGAGATGAGCAACTGCAATTCTTATCGTAGATTAAACACAGGAAATTTTGTATTTTTGATCGATTTAGTTTTCATTTTCTATGCAAATAAATTCTTAAATTTCTGCCAATAATAAAACATCAGAGAAGTAATTTCTCTAAACAGCATATATTTACCTCTATAGGTTGTGGGTCATTTAGGTGACCACTGAGGTTCATCAGAAGCTGTGGCATCCAAGTGGGCACTTCATATGGACTTGATAAGATGCAGGCACTTAATCCTAGCACTCCAGCATGCCGACGAACCAAATCTATTGAGATCATGAAAAATATTAAACATTTTACACTATCATCTGCATTTATCTATCCTAACATTGCTTTTAACATTGGTACACTCATTATAGCTTCAGCTGCTAAATAGTCCAGTAAAGAATGCTTGGGAACAAATATTATTTACACCAGTCATATTAATGAAAGTTAGTTTAAAAAAAAATTCATAAACATATTTGTTCTTACCTGCTGCAGGAATTGTATCTGCTACGGTGCCTGGGTCTCGCTTCCTCTTTTTTGGAAGTCTGGTCTTGCAGAGCTGTTCGAAGTGCAGCTGCATGGCAGAATCCATAGTCAAGAAATTGCACTGCAACAGACCACTCAAGGTGATAGCAGCCATCTCTCTTGTCTGTAAGCAGTAAAAAGACAGGCATCACTTCACATTCAAGGTTCACACAGTACATTCAACACACAATTCTGCACCATGACCATCCCTACGATATCACAGTATTATTCAACACACAATTCTGCATCATTCATGACCATCCCTACGCTATCACAAGGAATCCCAAAATAACTATTTTATTACTTCCTTTCAATATGCACAACAGTTTTAGGATTCGCCTGTTGCATATACTTTGTCTGCAAGGCTCTGATCATGTTTCTCCACACTATTTGCAAGCCTTTGAATATTCCTACAATCTGGCATTTCCTTCAGTACCAGCAATTTAAGCAGGTTAATTGTCAGATTTCAAAACAAAACTTTGAACAACAAATCTCACTTCTCTCATTTCATCAATAATCAATTCACTGCATCAAAATAAGTTGATGGGAAATGTGGAATTGCTCACCCAGTAAAATTCCTGACAAAAACAGCTGAATTAGTGGACAATATTGTTAATTCAAATCTATTAAAAATGTAGCTGGTGGCAAAGCAATTGCACTCAATTCTGATATATGAAAGCTGCGAAGAATTAGATATATAAAGATGTGTAATTACATAGATGTATGCAATTGTTACAAATACAAAACTTTCATTGCAGTATAAAATTATAATCATAATTCTTCCAGATGTAATCCTTCTGCTATCTCCAAGTTGATGGCCAGACTGCTTTTTATCCAAGTTCTTCAGAAATTAATGTATGGGAGAGGAAGGTGAATTGTAGTTCAAAGTGAATTGAGGCTGAGTACAGGGCTACGGTGGGAAACTTTGTCACATGGTGTGAGCAGAATCATCTGCAGCTTAATATGAAAAAGACTAAGGAGCTGGTGGTGGACCTGAGGAGGGCTAAGGCACCGGTGACCCCTACTTCCATCCAAGGGGTCAGTGTGGACATGGTGGAGGATTACAAATACCTGGGGATACGAATGGATAATAAACTGGACTGGTCAAGGAACAATGAGGCTGTCTACAAGAAGGGTCAGAGCCATCTCTATTTCCTGAGGAGACTGAGGTCCTTTAACATCTGCTGGACGATGCTGAGGATGTTCTATGAGACTGTGGTGGCCAGTGCTATCATGTTTGCTGTTGTGTGCTGGGGCAGCAGGCTGAGGGTAGCAGACACCAACAGAATCAACAAACTCATTCGTAAGGCCAGTGATGTTGTGGGGGTGGAACTAGACTCTCTGACGGTGGTGTCTGAAAAGAGGATGCTGTCCAAGTTGCATGCCATCTTGGACAATGACTCCCATCCACTCCATAATGTACTGGTTAGGCACAGGAGTACATTCAGCCAGAGACTCATTCCACCGAGATGCAACACTGAGCATCATAGGAAGTCATTCCTGCCTGTGGCCATCAAACTTTACAACTCCTCCCTAGGAGTGTCAGACACCCTGAGCCAATAGGCTGGTCCTGGACTTATTTCCACTGGGCATGATTAACTTATTATTATTTAATTATTTATGGGTTTATATTGCTATATTTCTTCACTATTCTTGGTTGGTGCGGCTGTAATGAAACCCAATTTCCCTCGGGATCAATAAAGTATGTCTGTCTGTCTAGTTTCAAAACACATCATAGATAGATTTCTAAAGTAATATTCAGATTTCTAGTGTGTTCTAAAGTTTCACTCCTTTGGACTTTTTCAATTTCATTCTTTATAAAACTCAGTGACTGCTTTGTGAACAAGAACAACATTCAATTTTATGCAAATGATGAGCTGACAAATGGCTTTGAATGCTTGGCTCTGGTATTTGGTTGGAGGATGAATGCTTGATACTGTGAGAATTCTTCACTATTTAACATGTAATGAAGACCGTGGCTGAGAAGCTGTAATAGTGAGAAACCAAACAAAGAAGTAAAGCCATTGTGGAACGTTGTATCACACTATCTAATGCCCAAAGATAATCTTGATTTGTTTTTGAATAAACAAGGGAATGAGATAGGAAAAAAATTCATAAATCTTCCTGTGTGAGCTTTATTCTAATTGAGCAACTAGGTTCTACCTTTAGCAGATGAGTACAAAACTATAACACAAGTTTTCCCAACTTTCTTGGGATCAGCCATCAGTGGTAGGAGATCAAGTCATGTATCAATTTACTAAAATGCTCAATTGCAGGGGCACATAAGCAACTCAAAAGTAAAGATTTAGAGCGATAATTGAACCGATGCAGGAAAAGGGAAGAAAGGAGCATGTGGGAGTGAGAGCAGAGGGAAGAAAAGAATCAGAATTCAGGGTATCAAAAGGAGGGCAATGAGAAGGGTATAATGAGGTATTACTTTTAAATTAGTACTTTTATTACATTCCTGCAATACTGATTGAACTTCTGTGCCTCCAAATCACACGATCAAAGTAATTTAATCTTCAATTGGCATAAGTAACAATCCCGCAATTCAAAGATATACTCATTTATACTTTATTTAATGTCCCTCACTCTCAATTGTATTCCAACACTTTTCTATTCTATCCCAATCTGCTCATTCCTTTCCTTGGTTTAATTATCCATTTCTTCTCATTTTATTCAACCACACAGCCTTTGTACGCCTTTCTCCATACACCAACACCAAGTATACCGCTGAAGAATGTCAGGCTTTTTTTTTGCTGCCCCAGCCAGGACAGTGGCAATCTACCCCAGCCAGGACAGTGGCAATCTACCCCAGCCAAGAGATCTTACACTAGGACAGTTAGAAAACCATTTATAAGAACAGAATTTACTGGCTGAAAGGTTAAAATTTCATCAAGAATCTAAAACTTTTCATCTGAATGTGAAGCTTGAGTAGTTCCAAGTAAAAGAAAGCACAGAGAGCACAACTTCTGTCTGTGAAATATAAAAAATATTCACAATATGGAATTGGCAAAATATGGTAAATTTAAGAAAACATGTTCATTATGGCTTGGGCTGAGAACTACCACTGTATCTCTGTAGTCAGATTAGCTTACCTCTAATTGTTCATCTTCCAAAAGTTTTAAGACAAGCCATCTTATATCTTGGACAGCCTGTTTATTGTCCAAAAATACAAAGAGATTGTAGAACACCATGGTCTGGAGGTAAGTTAAAACAGTGTACTTTGCATGCCAAGAACTGCTCTCTGATGTCTGTATAAATAAAGATAAATCCAAAATGATTAACAAGAACATAGTAAACAAAACGTAAGTGACTTCTTTATATTCAGAAGATTCATACAATAGTTACTATCTAACAATTTAATACTCTTACAGTAAATTGGAAACTGCTAAATTCATTTCTGCAATACAATACTGAAGTTCTGTTGTAACCAGCCATATCTGATATTGGACACCTGACATCTGCAACAACCACAAAGCTAAAAGATGATGTGAAATCATATTCAATTGGGGCATCCCAAGATCACAATATTCTAACTGGAGTCTAACTAATCAATTATAAAGGTCTTGCATGACCTCTTCTGATCTCTGGTGACAGAAACATCAAAAATTCCATTCACATTTAATCCACAGCCACATCGATTTTTGATCCTCAATAAACTCTTTGCTTTTAAACCTTAAAACATTAACAATTAATTCCATTTCCTCTCATTCTTCAAACTACACAGAGAAATGTGGAGTACATACATTTATGAAATCAAATGTAGTTGCTCGACTACAGAAAATATATACAGAGGGAATACAGAACACCAATAACCAGTTACTATATCACGAAATACAACAAAATGTGAAACCTGAAGATGTTTAGGGATTAAAAAGTGATTCCAAATGAAAGTGAAGCTTATTAAAAGCAATGACAAATTCAGTGATGTCAAAAGTAAAACTCATGATGCTTTGAAAATATAGTGAGTAAAAGTGATTAGGGTCACTTCAATAAGAGTATTGTAATTAAGAGACAATAAAGAGAAATAAAATAGTATTTTAAAGGAAGCTTGGAGATGGAAATCTTCTGGAATAGTGGATATGTTAAATGAATATTATACTTGATTTTCACAATTTTCTGGAATTTTGGAAAAAGACTAAGGGAGCAGGAACAGTTAAACTGGATCTTTATGACATTAGTATAAGGGAGGTATGAGGTAGGAATGTTTGGCACTAGATGCTTACAAAAAAACTACCGTAAATTCAAAGTTCAAAGTAAATTTATTATCAAAGTACATATATGTCACAACATACAATCCTGAAATCCATTTTCTTGTGGGCATACTCAATAAATTCATAACAGAATAATAACCATAATAGGATCAATGAAAGACCACACCAACTTGGGTGTTCAAACAGTATGCCAAAGATAACAAACTGTTCAAATACAAAAAAAAATAAGCAATAAGTATTGAGAATATGAAACAAACAGTCTTTGAACGTGAGTCAATAGATTGTGGCTATATTTCAATAGGTAAGTGAAGCTGAGTGAAGCTATTCCCCCCCACCCCCACCCCGTTTTAGAGCCTGAGGGTTGAGTGGTAATAACCGTTCTGGTGGTGAGAGTCCTGAGGCTCCTGTACCTTCTTCCTGGTGGCAGCAGCAAGAAGAGAACATGACCTGGGTAAAACGGGAGCACTCAGAGGAAACCCACACAGTCACGGGAAAACATACAAACTCCTTACAGGCAACACTAAATAAACATTCAACACACACAAAATGCTGGTGGAACACAGCAGGCCAGGCAGCATCTATAAGGAGAAGCACTGTCGACGTTTCGGGCCAAGAAACATTGCTTATTTATCTATAATTATATTTGACTTAGCACATAGCCAAAATATGTAGTTATGGTTACAACGTAGCCTTTTACACCTCATCACCAATATCTCCCTCTACCTTTAAGAATATTCAAAAACACTGTCCATGGTCCTACAAAGGAATGTGTTCCTAAGACTATGCCCTGAGAGAAAATAACACTACCTCAACTCTCTCTTAAATTGCTAATCCCTTTTCTCCAAGATGTATAGCCTGCCAGAAGAGGAATCATCTTCTCTAAATCCATTTGAGAACACTCAGGGTCTCACTGTTTCAATCAAATCCACTCTTCTTATGAACTCTAACAGGCACAGGTGTATCCTGTTCAAGTTTTCCTCACAGGATAATTGACCCAAATCCAGTAAAACATCTCTGAACTGCTTCCAACACATTATATGCACAGTACTCAAGATGCAAATTGGCATTAATTTAGAAAGATGATTTTATGTAGAAACAATTTTCAGCTGTATTACATTTTAGTAAGTTACCTTTCCTAAATGATTTGCTAAATTTTCTTTTTAAAAAATGAAACAGAAAATTAATCGGAGACGGTTTAGTGCTAAAAGCTAAAAAGTATCAGACAGAGTTCATACCTCATCACCAATTACATTCAAAGCTGAATTCTCAGGTTTTATGCAACTACAGTATTTTATATTTTGCTTTCTAAATTTTAATCCATTGAAGTCAAGGGTTCAAAGGAGGTTCACGAAAATGATTCCAGGATTGAATGGCTTGTTATATAAAGAGCGTCTGATCGCTCTGGGCCTGTACTCACTAGAATTCAGAAGAATGAGGGGAGGTGTCTTAACTGAAACCTACTGAATGATGAAAGGCCTTGACAGAGTGGATGTGGAGAGGATGCTTCCTATGGTGGGAAAGTCAAAGACTCAGAGCCTCAGAATAGAGGGTGGCCTTTTAGAATGGCGATTAGGAGTAATTTTTTTAACCAGAGAGTAGTGAATCTGTAGAATTCTTTGCCACAGGCAGCTGTGGAAGCCTAGTCTTTATGTGTCTTTATATCAGAGGATGATAGATTCTTGATTGGTCAGGGAATGAAGGGATAAGGGGAGAAGGCAGGAGAGTGGGCCTGAGAGGAAAATTGGATCAGTCATGATGAAATGGTGGAGCAGACTTGATTGACCAAATGGCCAAATTCTGCTCCTATATCTTATAGTCTTATGGTCTAGGACTTGCAAGCAGCCATCTTTACTGATGCATGCTGTACTTCCAGAGGCACTTCTAAAATTAAACTCCTAAAATAAGGAGTCAGCATATCAAAATATACCATTTACCTGCTTCATAATATCTAGTACCATAGTGACTTGCTGGGGATATAGCAATCCCTGAGACATGAGCGATAAACACATCTTAGCATCTCTTTTGAGTTCATCATAGCTCTCGTCATTTTCCACTGGAGCAATCTAAATTTAAAAAGCAATAAAAAGGTAACTTAGAGTGTCAGTACTCTATACAAATTTTGCATAACAGATTCAATGCATCAGTAGGACAAACTTGTTGGTCAAGAAAAATGCTATCAATTACCATCTATAAGAACTAGATATTAAATTCCTTCAAATGAATAGTTAATGTTTTTAAATTCATTAATTTAGGAACCTAATTTTATAACTTGACAGAAAGACTAATCTTCTAACCTTCTTTGCTTCACCCATTCAACAATGAGAAGAACATCTAGCATCAAAATAGAACATCAAACAGAGGTGTTGGAAAATGATTCCTCACTGCAATAAGTCGCAATGCCAAAATTTGAACCACTCACATGCAAACTTTTACACCTCATTTTTTCGAATCTGGTTCTATATTAGTACAATTTACAATGAGAAGTGTCATTACAGATCAATAAATAGTTAAAACACCTCCTCTGGGCTGCATATGGGAAGTTAAGACAATAATGAAGGCAAATAATCTACTTTTCAATAGCATAGACACAAATTATATATCAAGGAAGGACAAATCATATTGAAGAAACAGCAAACAAATACATGTGTTTTCTAACATCTAGGAAGTACAATTTAAATATTACAACATACCTTGAACAACAGCGGCATAAGATGGAGCTGTTCTGCAATTGCTGTAGAAAATGACCTTCCTGCACTTGCCATTAACCATTTCAAAACTACACAACAAAACAAAACATGCCACAAGTTAAGATGCCAATACTGTTATTGATAAGTTTAGTTCTTTCCATAATAGAAGATGAAAGCCCCAAAATTCCTTTTCAATGTGCAGCCATTAAGGTTAAAACAAGCTAGTCCTGCTCTGTGGTACTGCATCAGAAACAAAATGAGATAACCAACAAATAACTACTGTTATAGCTATGAAGGCAGATACGTAAGAACTGTTGTAAAGCTTTCAAAGGTCAAAGGAAAATATCAGATATCCCATGTAAACTATTGTATGTATGAGTTGCAGTGTTCTTTTAAACCACTTGCTAGGCATTAATGTGTCAATTTATTATAACGAAGTGAAATAAAACATCCAATGATAAATCCAAGTAAAAGTTCTATACTTTTTACTGAAACTGCAAATGTCTGACAAAACAAAGGCATCTTGATTTTGATCAACTTGAAATTTACATAGAGGATATGAGAACACAAAAATTATATTAGAAAAATCAAGCATAAAAGATGATAAAGATTTGCACAACTTCAAAATTGGGTGGATGAGCTGAGGCAAGGCAGAGGCTATAATGCTGTGGAGATGGCCAAGCATCATAGTTTGTTGACAGGAAGCAGTTTCGAAGAAGGCATTGTGTTACAAAGTCGAGTTCCACGTAAACAAATAGACGTGAAGGGATAGAGTCAATGCTAGTTCAGCAGAGTTTTTGCGAGGGATGTAGAAAAATAGCTTTAAAGTTTTGTAAAAAAAAAAATAACTATTTTAAATTAATGTCTTGCAATTTTAGTTAGAGGGAGTTGAGCCAAAAACAAGCTGAGAAACAGTTTAACTACAGTGAGGAAACAGTAAGGATTAAAAAGGACATGGTATATTGTCAAGATAAAGGGGGAAGACGACAATTTTTTAAAAACTGAAAGCAAGCCTTAGGATATGGAAAAGCAGCCAAAATATGTGTGCAAATAAATCCAAAGAAAGATTTTAAGTTCAGGATTGCTTAATGACATTTCTGTAAGACCAGTGTAAAGAAGAAAATAATTGTTACTCCAGATGCAATGCAGCACAAAAACAGATACAAAAGATAATGAACACAATAATAAATATACAGGACTATGCAAAAGTCTTAGGTACCTTAGCTCTATATATATATGTGCCTAAGACTTTTGCACAGTACTAAATGCACAAGATAATTTATATACATAGATTGAATGTCCATAAAGTGATGCTGGGCTATATATAAGGTAACTGACAGAAAATAATAAAGTAGTGGAGGAATTAGTGGGTAGAGTATTGATCAGCCCTACTCCTTCAGGAAAGTAACTGTTCTTGAGTCTGGTAGTCCTGGCATGGATATTATGGAAGTGGGAGCAGGCTGGGTGAGATCATTCATGATCTTACTGGCCCTTTTCCAGTATATTTCTGTATATAGGTCCTTATTGGCAGGTAGGCTAGTGCCAGTGATGGGTTAGGCAGTTTTGACTATCCATTGCAGAGAAGTTACATGGGCCAATGAGAGAGACGTACTTTTAGCAGGGAAGAAATTAAAGAACTATGAACTGATACTGGTGGTTCTATAGTCAGCAGCACAACTATTCAGACCATAAGAAACAGGAGCACAATTAAGTCATTCAGCGCAGTCTGCTCCGCCATTCCATCATAGCTGATTTATTATCCCTTTCAACCCAATTGTCCTGTCTTCTCCCCATAAATTTTGACACCCTTACTAATCAAGAACCTATCAACCTCCAGTTTAAATATATCCAATGACTTGGTCTCCACAAGCATCTGTGGCAATGAATTTCAGATTCACCACACTCTGACTAGAGAAATTCTTCCTCATCTCTGTTCTTGTATTCTGTAGCTGTGCCCTCTGGTCCTGGACTCAACCACTACTGGAAACCTCTCCACTTCCATTCTATCCAGACCTTTCAGTATTCAGGTGTCAATAAAATCCCCTCCCCCCATTCTTCTAAACTCCAGCAAGTACAGACCCAAAGCCATCAAACTCTCTACATAGGGGTTCCCAACTTGGGGGTCCACTACCTCTCAGTTAATGGTAGGGGTCCATGGCATATAAAAAGGTTGGGAGCCTCTGCTTGAGGACCAGACAAATCCTGAATGGATGGTGAACCAATTATTGCATCTTCATAATTTAATTCAGTCACCACATGATGCTAGCTGCTCCAGGAATCACCTTAAAAAAAACTAGATGAATTTAGCAGAGACCCTAATGTGCACATAATTTGGGATTGGCTGTCACTCTAATAGATACAGCTATAAATTACATGTAGCATTGTTGAATTCATGTTCTGTAATGCTAAGTTCATTTCCCCTGATAATCATACATCAAATATCATTTAGTGTAAAACTACTGAGACAATTAAAAAAGGCACTAACAAACAACTTCTCGATTGCCTCAGATGAGGGAAACTCTTCAGCAAAGGAAAATACCCAAGCCTCATCCTCTAGATTCTAGAATCAGCCTGTTGAACTTCGAATGAATTTACTCAATTATTGTCCAAGTAGATTTCAGTGGATGCAAGCTTCATCTTAACAAATGAATACATCTTTGCCTGAACTATACACTCAGTAGCCACTTTATTAGGTACACCTGCTCACTCATGCTATTATCTAGTCACCCAATTACATGGCAGCAAGTCAATGCATAAATGCATCCAGACATGGTCAAATAACAGTGGCAAGCAGAACAGCATCTTTGAATGCACAAGTCGTCAAACTTTTATTAGGTACACTACTATACCTAATAAAGTAGCCTCTAAGTGAATGGAGATTCAGCCCCTATTACCAACTCAATAGCCAGTTTACCGTGACTTGAGAAAGGACAGGTCAGGCTTATCACTCTCCATCTCAGTAGTTAAGGATTACAGCTTTATTTCATAGTGCATACCATTCATCAAAAGATTAATATTACCAGCACAAGATATTGAATGTTTACCTGTTTTCAGAAGCTTAATAGCTTGGGTTCTTTCATCTTGTTCCCCAATACCATTATCCTCAACAACATGATTTTGTATCTCTTCGTCAATTTCCATAAGAGGTTTAAGTTTGCCCGTGATATAGCTGGTGAATTCAGAGACACGTGGTGACAGTGTCGGATTTGAATTAGGTAGAGTGATGTCTATCATGAATAAGTATGTCAGAACACTACAAAAGAAAGTATTTGAAAAGTAAAATTAATGAAGGAGTAATCCATTATTAGTTTATCTATTATTACACATTTTATTGAGATTTAATTTAAGAATTTTAGAATGCCTTCTAGGAACACAAATAACGGATTCATCATTCCACTTCTAAAATCTCTGTATCTCTGTGAATGGTTAAAAATACAATCATGTGTGTAAATAGTTTAATTAAGTTAAATGGCTTGACATTAAACGTTTGTTTTGGAGTGTGTTACTGCCATTGGGTGTAGTTTTAAAAAAGATGTACAGAGGGCAACAAATTAATCAGCGGTCTCGTTTGTTACAGCTATTTAATGGGTTTCATAAAGTTTGAAATCAGTGGATTACGAAGAGCACAGGATCTTTCAATTTAGGATGTTCCTCACATATAAACAGGCAAAAACAGGCCAAAAATACTCAAGAAGGCACTAAAAAGGAAAAAAAATGTAATGGGAGATATGAGACAAAAGGAAGAAGTTTTAAAGAAAAGGAGAAGAAAAAGATATAGCTGTATAAGGAGGTACATTTCAAACTCATATAATATTCCAATATAGATCTAGAATAATTTAATTCCAAGTCACAACTTTGTATAATAGGATACTGTAACATTTTTAAATCTCCTATTTAAAAGCACTCACCTTCCTATCCTTTCTCGCACATTTTTATAGACCTGTGTGAGTTTAGGCTCAAGGTATTCAAGGAGTCTATGCATCAATTCAGGTACTCTCCACTCTTGTTGAGCCAAACCACCCTGCAAAATGTATAGTCGGCTAGCAACAGAAGACAAAGAGTGTGAGCTGATAAACTTTCATTTCTTAGTATATCAAGACAAAAGAACATTTATTTTAGTTTTGATTACCTTTAACAGGCATATTCTCCCTCACATATTTATGACTGCTTTTCATGAATACTGTTTATCTGGTAACAGTGAAATGAGGAGGGAAGGGAAATGCTGGGACTGTGCATAAAAGTGCTGGTCATCAAGGTTTACCATTAGAACAATACCTGTATTGTTCAGATTTGATTGCATAAACTATAAAGGCTCAAGGGTTGAATCCCCTTGTATTTGACCAACTGACGAAATTCCCTGAACTTTGTCTTCATCTCCTACTGGAGTCTGCATGTGTCTGTATACTCTATGCATGTTTACCAACATTAAAATCAAGGCCACATTGCTATTTATATGCCTGACTCCATTCTGATTTCATGCAGGAGATGTCAATTGGGAAAATTACAAGAGAACACCCAGCATAGGATCAGTGGGGGATTGCAGCTCCAAGGACCCAGGTTTGATCCTGACCTTAAATAGAATCTGTGACAATGTTGGTTTTCTCCAGGTTCAAAGTTCAAAGCAAATTTATCAAAGTACACATGTCATCATATACAACCCTGGTATTTATCTTCTGGCAGGCATACACAGTAAATGCAAGAAACACAAAACAATCAATGAAAGGTGCTGGCTAGAAGGGCCGAAGGGCCTACTCCTGCACCTACTGTCTATTGTCTATAAAGACTGTGCCCAACAGGATGGACACACAACAAAAGACAACAAACTGAAAATAAAAGGAAAAAAGAAAAAAATAATAAATAGCGAATATGAGATGAAGAGTCCAATGATAACACTGAGGTTTTAAAGTTGCTGATCCTCTCCACCTTTGATGCCCCCAGTGAGGACTGGCTCATAAGACTTCTGGCTCCCTCTCTCTCCTGTATATGCTGATTCTCACCACTTTTGATTCGGCCTGACAGTGGTGTCGTCAGCAAACTTAAATATGTCATTGGAGCTGTGCTTAGCCTCAAGTATAAACGGAGTGGAGCAGGGGGCTAAGCACACTGCCTTTTGGTGCATCTGTGCTGATGGCGTTCATGGAGATCTTTTGCCAATCCGAACTGACTGGGGATTTCCAAGTGAGGAAATTGAGTATCCAATTGCACAAGGAGGTATTGAAGCCTAGGTTTTGAAGTTTTGAAATGGTGATAGAACTGGATGCCAAGCTGTAGTCAATGAAGAGCATCCTGATATATGCATCTTCTCTGTCAGAATGTTCTAGGGTAGAGTGAAGAGCCAATGAAATGACATCTGCTGCAGACCTGTTGTGACAGTAGGCAAATTAGAATGGATCCAAGTTGCTTCTTAGGGAGGAATTAATATGTTTCATCACTAACCTTTCAAAGCACTTTATCACAGTGGATGTAAGTGTTACTGGAAGGTAGCCATTGAGGCAGGTACCTCAGACTGCCAAAGTGAGAGCTTAAAGAGATCAGTGAACACTTCAGCCAGTTGATCAGCACAGGTCTTTAGTACTCGGCAGGTACCCCATCCAGGCCCGATGCTTTCCTTGGGTTCAGCCTTCTTAAGGTTCCTCCATGTATTGATAGTCAAAACAAGCATAGAAGGCATTGAGCTCATCTGGGAGTGAAACTATGCTGTCACCTATATCGCTTGGTTTCACTTTATAAGAAGTAATAGCAGCCAAGCCCTGTCACAGCTGTCAACTTCAGTGATTCAGTTTGGTCCAGTATTATCAATTTGCATGCTAGATGGCTTTCCCAAGATCATACCTGACCTCTTGTATCTTATAAGGTCACCAGACCAGAATGTCACTGATCTTGCCCTCAACAGGTTGCAGATCTCATGGCTCCTCCAGAGTTTTTGGTTGGGGAAGACACTGAATGATTTTGGCAGGACACACTCACCCACGACTGCTTTTATAAAGTCCATGACAACTATGGTATATTCATCCAGATTCTCTGATGAGTCTTTGAACACCTCTGTTATCCACATCTCTGAAGCCTGACACTTTAACCTCTGCCTGTACACAGGTTACAGGAGGATAGCCAAGTAATCAGATTTCCTGAAATGTGCTCTTGGCATGGAACAGTAGTCATTCCTAATCATAGTACAGCAGTGTTCGAGTGTATTGGGATTCCTGATGCTGCAGGTTATATGTTGATGATAATCGGACAGAGAATTCTTCAAATAAGCCTGATAGAAGTCTCCAGCTATGATTTGAAAGGCGTTGGGGCATGCTGTTTCTTGCTTGCTTATGGCAGCACTCAATACCTCAAATGCCTGATTAATGCTCAGTTTCATCCTACTATTTAATGACATACTCTGAAGATAATGAACAATTGTAAATCACCCTAAGTGTATGCCAATGGAAAAAAGAACCAAAGGGGAGTTGGTGGATATGTATGAGAGTTGTAGGGATACAGGGAAATGAGATTGAAGGTTTGCGACTGATAAGATTGGTCTGCTGGGAAAGGACTCAAACCCAACAGATTGAATGGCTTCCTACTAGTCTTTATATGGTTTGGCAAATATCTTATTCATTAACTGCTCAACAACTTCAAGATGTAGAAAGGACAAATAAACAAAACAACTGCTGTGATTTAATCATTGACCTCTCCACTCCTAATTCTCTATTACACCAGGAATATAGAACTAAAAGACAGAGGCTTATGCAAATTAAATTGTTTTCAAATAACTAAAATCACAAAGGAACATGCATCTAAATAGCATCCAGATTTTAAGTTCGTAATTCAAGGATAAGCGACATTCTGAATACAACTTTAGCCATGGGCCTTAACTTGTGTCTGTTATATCCACATCTCAAATTAAACAGAATTATATGGAAAGAAGCTAAATGAAGCTTGCTTTCTGTATGTTTGCAACAATTTCTCTAACTACCTGAATTTAAGAAAACAGCAAATTAGAAATCCATGAAGGTAAGCCAAACAAACAATTGTGCAAAAATGACATTAAAATCTCAAACAAACCACATGACAACTACATTTCTTTTGTACGTGAAAATGAACCGGAGGCTGATAACACATAGCAAAACATCAATCAATTTAAGACATACTCTATTTTTTCCAATTTTATTATTCAAATTACAAATTAAGATAAGAAACCATAGTATTTTCAAACTTAGTCTTAAAAATTATCCAGCAGAGATAATTTCAATCATTATTGAAAATCTGTGAAGAAGAGAATTAGATGCACTACATTGTGCACATAGCGGACTGTCACAATAATAGTCTAAAATCTAGTTTACAGTTCAGAGTAAATTAGTAATTTGCGTGCAACTGCAAACAGTTTAGCTCATTCTATATTTCGAGAATCCCTTTTTAGAGCAGAAATTGTGAAAGCATTACTTTTACAATTTCTTACTATTAACATATTCACTCCATAATTATTTAGAACCAACTGTTTTTCACAGTACATTCAGCTGCTGCTGTTTCTCAAAAAATATCTGAAAATGAGTGAGACCTGTAGATAACAAATATTCAGTTTCATACTATGAAATGAACTGCATCTCTTCGAACCATGTTATTAATCGAAACTTAAATCAATATTATACTCCTGAACTAAATAGAGTAGGATATTTACATTTTATAGATTTATAATTAAATTATGCCAAATTGGCTGAACATTCTAATTTGGATTATCTGAACCCTATTATTGTAACCCACCTTTTAACTCAGAATGTTTTTCTAAGTCATTTATCATTATTTCTATTCCTACATCCCCTAGGCATTGAGGTTTTCTGCAGGCTTTTGTGCTTTTCAGTATTTTGTCAAACAAGTTGCAATTTGGATACAATGGGTTTAAATAAATACTTCAAGAGAGCTTTAAAGTAATTTTTCAAAGCATAATCAAAATTTTTTAGTCATTCAATCCTGCTGACAAGCACATCTTTATTAAACACAGCACTCCATATTAAGATTCCTAAGCAGAGTCTTCAATCCGAATGCATGGAATGCCTCAGATAAGGATAGAGAGAGCAGTTCAGAATATCTGTTTGAACAAAGCCCACCTGATATGGAAGTATTTACGCTGCTAGTACTTCTTCCAGTGCCTTTGCCATTACTTTTGCAAATGTGTACACCTCCTGCAGACATGGGGATCCATATCTGGTTACAAAAGCAGAGAATGTTGCCTTGTTCAAATTCAGAAGCAAGATTTATTTTTATTCGCCTCATTACAGATTGTCGGAATACTGGGAGCATAATTTTCAGATAAGCATAACCAATGATAACATAACAATGATGGGGGAATCTGGCAAATGATTAAATGACCTTCAGTGATTCAGCTTACTAGACATGCAAAGGAACACTGAGTTTAAGATAATTAGTTATTTTATCCTTCAAAGGTTTTGCAAGAAATTTGGAGTTGCACAAACAGCACTTCAATGGATTATATTACTGAGTCCACAAAAACTTTTTGTAGTACATCAAATATTAATAAAATTAGTTTTATGAATTATTATGTTTTGTTTATTATTATTTTTAATCTTCAATTTCAGTAGTGTTGTTCTACTTGATTCAAAGAGATTTGAGCACTTTTAGAATAGTAGCCCAAAACATCAGGGAGTGATCAATTTTGTTATTTTTGTTGGCAAATACAGGATACCAAAGAAATGGGGTAAAAGTCGATTTAGATGGATTAGCAGAGAGAAACACACAGATGACACATGTAATTTCCTTGAAACAGTGAAGGAAAATAGCACAAATTCAAATGCAATCATTCTTAAGACCCTTCCACTAAACCAAAACAAACCAAGATCATGAAACAATAAGCATTTAAAGTAGAGGAGTACATATCTGCAAAGAATGGAGTAAAGGCAGTGGAATGAGTTTTGGATCATTTCAGCAGAGGTTAGACATAGGTAACAGCCTACTTTGCTACCTTCTTTTGCATATTCTGTGTTTATATTTCAAAACCGACCAATAAACAGGTACCCACATGTACTCATTGCACAGATTTCTGAATGACAAAGTAGGCAGCTTTGTTAATATATCAAATTCACATTTGGAGCAAGCTGGTAGGTAATCAGATAATTTTTCCCTGCCAAAGAAGGTGAAAGTAACTTAAATTTCTTATCAGTACGGTTGTACAAAATTCTTATTGGCTATATCATAAACACAACATTAGCCACCTTCTTACCAACAGCCATGCTGACCTGTACTGGGTTCCAAGACACTGGAGACATCAGAAATCACCCTCTTACCATTTCATCAGAAGGGGTTTGGAGAAAATCTTCCCTTTTATCAAAACTCAAAGGCAAACATTTCATATCAGTACGTGCTTTGTTTGAAGGGATTTGGACCTAAAATTACCTTTCCAATATTACAAGCATTGAATTCTATAGAAAATACTCTCTGCCATATAATCTCTCTTTGTTCTCTACCCTATCATATTTAAGTATAACAAAGCCCTATTACCAGGAATAGAGTAGGTGACCTACTGCTGTGTGCACTGCAAAGTTACAAATGACCAGAAAAGACCATATGACACATAAGCAGAATTAGGCAATTTGGCTCATTAAGTCTGCTCTGCCATTTGATCACGGCTGATTAATTTTCCCTCTGAACTCCATCCTCTTGTGTTCTCCCCATGACATTTGTCACCCTTACTAAACAAGAACCTATCAAGCTCTGGCTTTAAATATACCCAATGACTTGACCTCCATAGCTGTCTGTGGTAATGAACTAAAGAAATTCTTCCTCATCTCTGTTCTAAAAGGATATCTTTCTATTCTGTGCTGTGCTCTCCAAATGGCTGGTAATTTCCTCATTGTCAATAAATACTTCATGACAATATAGTCTGCTCAGATGGTAATATGCAGCTAGAAGTTGCATTATATCATCAGATAGCACATCCAATCTGTAAGCTAACATTTTACACCACCAAACCAACATTGTTAAAAACAAACTTTAATGAAGATTTGAACTAGTCTCTTCAAATACTGATGTTTTGTTTTATTATCAGAAGCACTTCAGATTTATGAAATGTATTCACAGACAGGTATGGAGTATTATGATGTTAAGTTATAGTTTTGAATATACACACAATAGCAGCTGGCAAGGCTGAAATGCTCTGGCATCCCAGAAGTTTTTCTACAGAAGTGAAATTTCAATTTTTTAAGTTAACACACAAAACATCCACACATTAAGATGTATGAATCAACGCAATTCCACTTTTTGAATTGCATGGCAATATCACAAAATTTCTGATTCAGGTTGAGGCTAAATGGGGGTGAGGCGAGAGGGAGGATTAGTGCCTCAACAGATGTGTTTGAAATTAAGTACACTGTTTGGAAGCACAGTCAAGCAATCCCTTAAGACTGATCCACCTTTGCATTAGGGTGAGTCTTCTCTACACTCAACACATTTTCCCACCTTTGCCCAATATCTATCAATTTGATTATCTGATACAAATCTATGTTATTATTGAAAATTCTAAAATCCTTACTCATACAGGGCTCAGAGGTATGAGGGGAAGCAGGGAGAGAAAAAGATTGGCCTTAATTTCTGCAGCACTCTGTAGAAAAACTGATTTTTCTCCCTTTTGAGATAGTTTTAACAAGAAGATAATGTTCATTTGATGATACACCCATTTTATTGAATGTTTTTTTATGGTTTAAGTAGCGAGCTCCTTTCCACAACCTCCTATACTCAGAGAAATTTCATTCATGTTTCTGCATCTCATTCTCAGATGAGATGCCCAGGCTTCACCAAACAGAACCTAGCATACTGAAGGATAAGTCATCAAGATGCCTAAAGAACCATGCTGCATTGAACAGGCTTTTTCTCTGCAAGCTTTTGCCAGCATAGATAGCTGGGGAAAGGATTATGCAAGCCAGGAGAATGGCATGAGGAAGACATTTGAAATCACTGTGGATGCTGACAAAGTCCATGCACTTGTGAGTCAAGAACACAAGTGTTTTCAAATTAAAATGGAATGCTTTACTTGTAGTGATATCATTTCAAGAGTTCCATTTTAAGTTGAAAATTACACTCCTCCTCTTTGACTGTAGTTATGGAGAAGCTGCACTGAACCCAATCAAAGGTTTATACTGCTATCCTAAGTATCCATCATGAAACTTCAGAACGAGGCTAATCAAGGCTACTCCTCCCAAGAGCATTTCAAGGTACTGTATTTGAATGTCTATTTTTCTTTGTCCAAAGATTTTGATTACTACCAAATCTCTTTTCCACCCTAGTTTCTCACTGTTACTTGGTTCCAAAATGGATGATCTTACAACTGCAAATAATGACCTCTATTTGCCTTGCCTTTGCCCTGTCAAGTTATTTTGTTCTCTCAAATACTTTGTTACAACTTCTTGTTATCACCTATTTCTATTTACCAACTTCTCTTTACTTTTATCTTCTTTCTTCTAGCATTTATTCAAGTTTCTTTTTTTTTCCAGAAAGAAAAATAACAGAATGGGATCCTGATATAGAGGTATACAAACTTGTGACAGGCAGAGATATGGTAGCTAGTAAGAAACTTCTCCCCAAAGCAGTGGTATCCAAACCCAGAGGAGCAAGAAGTTTAGAGGAGATCGGAGGCAGATTTTTTTCTTGGTAACAATGTGAAACATACTGCCTGTGAAGGAGGCAGGAACCATAACAACATTTAAGAGACACCTGGACAAACACTTGTATCACCACAACATAATAGACTACAGACCAAGTGCAGGTAAATGACATTAGTAGAGATAGGTACTTGATAGTTGACATACACCCTATTTTTATGTTGTATGACTCTATTAATTTAGTTTTCAGAAGAATAAAACTACTTAGTTATAAAAGTGATGAATCACGTACCATGCATCTCCAAATGATCCTCCTTCCCCACTCAATGGGGCATCCATTAGCAAGTCAAAAAGCCAGTGCAATTTACGGGGGTCCCTGCTCTCCTAAAGAAATAAATTTAAACATTGCAAAAGATCTCATGGCATTTATTTCTGAAAAGAGCAAGATATTCTCCTGGTATCCTGACCAACATTCATCTCTAAAAACCCCAATATTTTTCTGTGAATTGACTGCTTGATTGCCTTTTATTACCTTGAAAATATTTAGTAAGCTTTTGATGATATGAACACAGTAAATAAATGCAGTGCCTTTTAAACTAATTCAATTCAGACTTTCTTTGTAAAATAAAGACTAATATACTTTTGAATCACTAACTAAAACTAAGAGCCCACATACAAGCATGATCTTTGTTAGAGGCTTTATAAATTCATACAAAACATTTTCAAATATTTGTACAATATTGTAAGGGATATGTAAACTTAATAATTAAAGTCTATAATTTATAGGGATGGTTACTTACAAAATTAATGTTTCAGAGTATGCATAAATACAATTCTTACATTTTTATCTGTTTCATTTTACAGTTACAAACTCATTTTAACATGCACAAAGTAGAATTTTGATAGAGATGATTTATCGCATAAATGAGGTAAATTAGAAGTAAAACAAATGAAAATGTTATATTTGGAAGCATGCAACTATAGTGTAGCCCAGTTCAATTATTTGTCTTTATTTCTTACACAAGCTGTGGCAATGCATGTTCCCCAGTCATTGTAAGTCTCCACTGTGATGCTGGACAAAGCAGTTCGAAGAAGGGGAGAGAGGGTTTCCCACAGTTGCTCTACCTATAAAACCAGAAAATAATTTAACGCTAGTTCAATAAATTGGCATTAAAAGAGACTTAATCTTAACATCAATACCCAAAATGAAATTTCAAATCTGCCATCCTAAACCATCATGAAAATTACCCATGCTTCAAATGTGCAAATAACTCAAATCCATTATTATCATTACTATTATCTATATTAAACACTCATGGAAATAAGATTTCAATTCATTCTTTAAAAGATACTTAAGCTCACTTTGAAAAATTATTACTTTATAGGGATAGAGGAATCTTACTTTTAAGCCATAGATGAATTATAAACATAACTTAATTGGTACAAGTCAATCAATTTATTTGGCAGGCAAGCTTGATTAGCTGGAAAACAGCTGGCATAAGAAATAGAAATCATTCTCATTTTGCTCTTTGAAATATCTGGAACCAGTGAACCAGTATGAACATATGAACACTTCAAATGGCAGTCAGATTTATATAATTTGTCTTCAAACATATATGCAACACAATTCAAGACTTAACTTTTCCTCATTACAAATGGGTTGAAGACAAATTGTATTTTAGATACAAACCAGAACAGAAAATTTGTTTTAACAAAAAATGTACTACTCTGACCAGCAAATCTGTATTTTAAATACAGCTGATCTAATTCTGTGGCAACATGCAAATATTTCCCTTATTTTAAATTGTTTTAGTATGCAGAGCATGAAACTAATGGTATTACCTTTTCATGATACCAGTGTTTGGAACCTCGTATCAATCCTGCAATGATTTCAGCTCCACAACGTTGAGCACTTTCATGAGAATCTGAGACGAGACGTTCTAAATGTGGTTTTAAAACTGGTAAAAAGGCTGTGTCAAAGTTTCTGAACAAACCCTAGCATGAAAAAATGAACAAAAATGTATCAATAACATTCCAAATGCAACTTAAAGAACTATTGAAATCTCTTTGTTTGATCTCACTTGAACTTATATAAAAAATGGCAAGTTATCTCAAGGAAATGGACAGAATTCTAAAGGACTTTAATAAAGCTGCCAAGTTGCAGATATATAGGACCCTGGTCAGACCCCATTTGGGAGTACTATGCTCAGTTCTGGTCGCCTCACTACAGGAAGGATATGGAAGCCATAGAAAGGACGCAGAGGAGATTTACAAGGATGTTGCTTGGATTGGGGAGCATGCCTTATGAAAACAGGTTGAGTGAACTCGGCCTTTTCTCCTTGGAGCGACGGAGGATGAGAGGTGACTAACAGAGGTGTATATATTGATGAGAGGTATTGATCGTGTGGATAATCAGAAGCTTTTTCCCAGGGCTGAAATGGTTGCCACAAGAGGACACAGGTTTAAGGTGCTAGGGAGTAGGCACAGAGTAGATGTCAGGGGTAAGTGTTTTACGCAGACAGTGGTGAGTGCGTGGAATGGGCTGCCGGCAATGGTGGTGGAGGCAGATACGATAGGGTCTTTTAAGAGACTTTTGGATAAGTACAAGGAGCTTCGAAAAATAGAGGGCTATGGGTAAGCCTAGTAATTTCTACGGTAAGGACATGTTCGGCACAACTTTGGGGACCGAAAGGCCTGTATTGTGCTGCAGGTTTTCTATCTTTCTATTTATCAAGTTACTGTATAAACTTGGCTCAGTATTCAACAACCAGGGATTGACTATCAGAATAGTAGAGAGAAGAAATTTCTTTAATAAGAAGATGGAATTCTTTGAATGCTTTCTAGACAGCTGTGGAGACCTGTTCAAGGCTAACACCTTCACATGTTACAGGAATTAAATGATATAGGTTAATGCAGGAAGATGATATGGAGACAATAGATCAAAGATCTTTCTGACTAGTGGACCAGGAATGGTGGAAGTAAACACGAATGTGCTATGTTCTTATATTAATTTCATGCAGGAAAAATACTGGTCAGGTAGTTAATGATAATTACTGTCTATTGGTTGAGCTTCCTTGAATACTACTGCAAAATTCCAAGAAGGATGTTATTTGTATATTTTTTTTCTCTATGCTTCCTGTGAGAATAATTTAATGATATGTAATACTATTTTCCCAGCTACTTATGTTAGATGAACTGGTCTGTGTTGCCTCATTTTCTTTCTCCTTATTTTCTTAAATGGTTGGGTTATATTAGCTCCTTTAAAATCTGAGGAATCCATATAGAATGTATGAAATTTAGCAGTTGTTAATTCATCCCTCATGCTGACAGATTGTTCTGCATAGCAAGAAAGTATTTCATTTCCTCACCATCATAAATATGTTTTTGACCAAAGTCTGAACATTCAGAATCAATGGACACTGACAGTGATGTCAAAAATGGAAAACACAGGGTTCAGTCATAGTCCTGAAACATCCATTATAAAAGCAAATACATCAGAAAATGGTTTCAGATCAATTCGACAGATCTCAGGAGAAAGACTGCACAGTTGTTGTGATTCCGGGCAGTGGAGCTCTGGCTATACTTTCATAGTCTAAACATGTAAGCCATGGTCTTCACTGGAAGACTGGCATAGCGTATATGGAAGGAAGGGAAACAAGCAGTAGTGTCATGGAACATATAGAGAATAAAGAGGAGGAGATGCTTGCTGCCTTACAGTGAGTAAAGGTAGATAAATTCTCCAGGCATGACATGATATTTTTTTGGACCTTGAGAGAGACTAGTGTAGAAATTACAGGGGCCCTGGCAGAAATATTTAAAATGTCCTTAGACACGGGTGCAGTGCCAGAGGATTGGACGGTAGCTCATGTCGTTCCGTTGTTTAAAAAAGGCTCCAAAAGTAAACCAGGTAATTACAGGTCGGTGAGTCTGACTGCAGTAGTAGGTAAATTATTGGAAGGTGTTCTGAGAGATCGGATATACAAGTATTTGGACACCCAAGGGCTGATTAAGGATAGTCAGCATGGCTTTGTGCATGGTAGATCATGTTTAACGAATCTTGTAGAGTTTTTCGAAGAGGTTACCAAGAAAGTAGATGAAGGAAAGGCTGTGGATATTGTCTACATGGACTTTAGTAAGGCCTTTGACAAGGTCCCACATGGGAGGTTAGTTCAGAAGGTTCAGACACTAGGTATCCATGGAGAGGTTGTAAACTGGATTAGAAATTGGGTGAGCAAATATGAGGAAATCTGCAGATTCTGGAAATTCAAACAACACACACAAAACGCTGGTGGAACACAGCAGGCCCGGCAGCATCTATAGGGAGAAGCGCTGTCAACGTTTCGGGCCGAGACCCTTCGTCAGGTCCTGATTGAACAGGTTAGGACTTTATTCCTTGGAGAGTAGGAGAATGAGGGGGGATTTGAAAGAGGTTTACAAAATTATGCGGGGCATTGACAGAGTAAATGCGAGCAGGCTTTTTCCACTTAGATTAGGAGAGATAAATACGAGAGGACATGGCTTTAGGGTAAAAGGGGAAAGGTTTAGGGGAAACTTCTTCACTCAGAGTGGTGGGAGTGTGGAATGAGCTGCCATCTGACGCGGTAAACGCGGGCTCACTCATACGTTTTAAGAATAAATTGGATAGATACATGGATGGGGGAGATCTGGAGGGTTATGGACTGGGTGCAGGTCAATGGGACTAGGGGAATAAAGCTTCGGCACAGACTAGAAGTGCCGAATGGCCTCTTTTCTGTGCTGTAGTGTTCTATGGTTCTATGAAAGTTAGAATCAGAGCCAAATCTATTCACTCATAGAAAAGGAAACTTTTTCAAAAATGTTAAAGTGACCAGTGCCAAAGGAGCCACTGTGGTGTGAAAATATCCTAAAAACTTCTACTCCATTCACTTAAGTATTAATGTACAGAATATTCTGCTATAACTTGAGTGATCATACATTCAGAACACTACACAATAACAGCCACACTTTAGATAAACAAACAGAACAGGAGTAAAGAGAGTATGGAGGAACAGGGAAGTGTGAATAAAACCTACACTGAAATAAGTGACAACCCAGAAAAGGAAAGGATTAAACCACTCACACCGCACACAGGCAAGCATACACAGATGGCATATGTAAACACAATATATGCAATAAACTTCCCATTTTTAATCAAACATTGGTGGTTGAATTTAGTAACCATGGGCAATGATGCTCGGGCAAAACCGCTCACTTTGTCTCCAATGGTTCACAGAAAATTCCAAAATCCAAAGTAAATTTATTATCAAAGTACATTTTCTTGTGGGGACTCTCAGTAGAACTGACAAGCGCAATAGAAAAACTATACACAAAGACTGAAACAAAAGACAAACTATGCAACCAAGCAAAATAAATAAGTAATACTGAGAACAGGAGTTGCAAAGGGTCATGAAAGTGAATCTGTAGGTTGAGGAATTGATTATTTATTGAGATAAAGCCTGGAATAGGCCCTCTAGCCTAATTATAGGACAATTTACAATGACCAATTAACCTACCATCCACTAAGTCTTTGGACTGTGGAAGGAAACTAGAGCACCCGGAGGAAACCCACACTGTTACAGAGAGAATGTACAAATTCCTTACAGATAGTGGCAGAATTGAACCTGGGTCACTGGTACTGTAAAACACTGTGCAAACCACTACGCTACTGGGCTGCTCCATTCAGAGTTGCGATGGGCGATGTCATTGATACTGGTTCAGGAGCCTGATGGTTGAAGGGTAATACCTGTCCCTGAACCTGGTAGTGTGTGACCAAAGGCTCCTGTACCTCCTTCTCAATTTTCAATGAAGCATCTCAGCTCCACAATCAGAAATTTACTTTATTTTATTTATTTAGTGATACAGCACATTAACATGTCCTTCCAGCCCAATTACCCCATGTGCCTAATTAACTTAGCAATGCGTAAATCTTTTCAACATGAGAGGAAACGGGAACACTTGAAGGAAATGCACACAAACATGGGGAGAATATACAAAGTCCTTACACAGAGTGGCAGAATTGAACCCGCATTGCTGGGACAGCAGTACATCAACTGCTATACCACCACACTGCCAATATCCATTACTCACTTTAAAACGTGCATCTAGATATGACAAAGCCATTTCCTGATTACAGACTCAAATGTTTTAATCCAGGTAGTTTTAACAGTGGACACTATAAATATGAAATTCAAAATTATAAATGTAAAATGCAAAAAATTCAGAAGTTAGCCACGATACACCGGCATCTCTCCCTTCCTGAGAAAGACATGGGATCAAGCTCAATCTCAAAGACTTAAGTGCATTATCTGGGTAGACTTTCAATGCAACTCCAAGCAAAAACTGCCCAAGCCAATGGATTGTCTTCAGAATGAGAATACATCATCATTTTGTTTTTTTAAGAACCTAATCTTCCCACTCTCTGGTCAACAGCTTTCACTGAACCATCACTCGAAACAATTTTAAACACAAGAGATTCTGCAGATGCCGGAAATCCAACATTTGATCTCCCAATAAGGGTCTTGGCCTGAAAGGGTCTTAGTTGACTCTTTATTCCTTTCCATAGATGCTGCCTGACCAGTTCCTCCAGCATTTTGTGTGTATTACTCAAACAATCTTTTTATTTATTTCACTGCTAATTAGTATATTCTGTATAATGCAATATCTTCAGGTAACTTGCTAACTGTTTTGCACATTCCGAGATCACAAAAAATATTGTTAATGTAAGTTATTTCCTCAAAAAATTGCTAATATCATTCTTAGTGCAGCTTTTGCAATAATTGATTTTTCAAATACAATTTTAGGCAAAATATAACAAAGGAGAATTCCACATAGATTGGGTGAATCAGGTTAGTCAAGGAAGTCTTGAGGAGGACTTCATAGAATGCATCTGTGATGGCTTTCTCGAGCAGCATGTTAGTGAACCTACAAGGGAAAATACTATCTTAGATCTAGTCCTGTGCAATGAGACAGTAAGATTAATGTTCTTGTGGTCAGGGATCCTCTAGGAAAGAATGATCATAGTACGATTGAATTTTGCATACAGATGGAGAATGAAGTAGATCTAAAACTAGTGTATTATGCTTGAACAAGGGAGAATACAACAGGATGGGGGAGCAGTTGGCTAATGTGGATTGGGAGCACAGGTTATTTGGTCGGACAGTTGAGGAACAGTGGAATACTTTCACAGAGATTTTTCACAGTGCTCAACAAAAGAATATTCCAGTCAAAAGTACAGACGGTAAGTGTGGGGAGAGCCAGCCTTTGATAACTAAGGAAATAAAAGATATTATCAAATTAAAAGCTCATGTGTACAAAGTCGCAAAGAGTAGTGGGAGACTGGAGGATTGGGAAAACTTTAAAAAGCAACAAAGAACAACTAAACAAGAAATAAGGAAAGGGAAGATAGCGTATGAAAGTAAATTAGCACAAAATATAAAAACAGATAGAAAAAGTTTTCATAAGTATATAAAGTGGAAGAGGGTGGCTATAGCCAACGTAGGTCCCTTTCCCAAGAAGGGAAAATTGATATTGGGTGATGAGGAAATGGCTGAGGCATTGAACGACTATTTTGTGTCGGTCTTCACAGTGGAGGACACATCTAATATGGCAAAGAAGGATGTTATGGACGAGGTGAGGACCTCGATAAAATCACTGTCACTAAAGAGACACTGATGAGCAAACTAGAGGGCCTGAAGGTAGATAAGTCCCCTGGTCCTGATGGGATGAACCCCAGGGTGCTGAGGGAATTGGCAGAGGTTATAGTAGACACGTTGGTGATCATTTATCAAAACTCTCTTGATTCTGGGCAGGTCCCAACGGATTGGAAGACAGCAAATGTCATGCCACTTTTTAAAAAGGGATGTAGGCAAAAGACGGGTAACTATAGGCCAGTTAGCTTAACATCTTTAGTTGGGAAAATGCTTGAAGCTGTCATTAAGGAAGAAATAGCGAAACATTTAGAAAGGAATGGTCCCATTAGACAGATGCAGCATGGATTCAGAAAGGTCAGGTCCTGTTTGACAAATTTACAGGAGTTCTTTGAGGACATTATGAGTGCAGTAGATAGAGGGGAACAGGTGGATGTCATATACTTGGATTTCCAGAAGGCGTTCGATAAGGAGCTGCACAAGAGACTTATAAATAAGATACAGATGCATGGAGTCGGAAGAAGTGTATTGGCATGGATAGTGAATTGGTTAACTAATAGAAGGCAGAGAGTTGGTATAAATGGGTGCTTCTCCGGTTGGCAGTCAGTGCTGAGTGGGGTGCCGCAGGGGTCGGTGCTGGGCCCGCAGATGCTTACTATTTACATTGATGACTTGGAAGAGGGGAGTGAGTGTAGCATAGCAAAATTTGTTGATGACACTAAACTGAGTGGAAAAGCAAATTGTACAGAGGATGTGGAGAGTCTGTAGAGGGATATAGATAGGTTAAGTGAGTGGGCCAAGGTCTGGCAGATGGAATACAACATTGGTAAATGTTAGATCACCCATTTTGGAAGGAATAATAGAAGAACAGATTATTATTTAAATGGTGAAAGATTGCAGCATGCTGTTGTGCAGAGGGAGTTGAGAGTGCATGTGCATGAATCGCAAAAAGTTAGCTTGCAGGTACAACAGGTTATTAAGAAGGCAAACGGAATGTTGGCCTTCACTGCTAGAGGGATTGAATTCAAGAGCAGGGAGGTCATGCTGCAACTATACAGGGTACTGGTGAGGCTGCACCTGGATTACTGTGTGCTGTTCTGGTCTCCATACATGAGGAAGGATATACTGGCTTTGGAGGCAGTGCAGAGGTGGTTCACCAGGTTGATTCCAGACATGAAGGGGTTAACCTATGAGGAGCGATTGAGTCACCTGGACTATACTCTCTGGAATTCAGATGAATGAGAGGGGATCTTATGGAAACATACAAAATTTTGAAAGGGATAGATAAGATAGAAGTAGAAAAGTTGTTTCCACTGGTAGGTGAGACTAGAACTAGGGGACATTACCTCAAAATTCAGGGGAGAAGATTTAGGACGGAGATGAGGAAAAACTGTTTTTCCCCCAGAGTGCTGAATCTGTGGAATTCTCTGCCCAGGGAAGCAGTTGAAGTTTCTTCACTAAATATATTTAAGATATAGTTAGATAGTTTTTTACATAGTAGGCGACTTAAGGGTTATGGGGAAAAGGCAGGTAGGTGGAGATGAGTCCATGGCCAGATCAGCCATGATCTTATTGAATGGCAGAGCAGGCCCGATGGGCCGGATGGCCTACTCCTGCTCCTATTTCTTATGTTCCTCATGCTCTTATTGTTCTGATGAGAAACTTCTCAAAAACACAATTCTGCTTGATTATTGGAAATTATTTATGGCAAATATAAACGCATGTAAGATGATGGTTGAGACTTACTCATTTATATTAATATATAGTAAGATCATTTACCTTGAACAGGCAAAACCTGCGTGGATTAAACTTGTCCCTTCCCTTTCGGTCTTCCAAGGATAAAAATTTTATCAATTTCTCTACGAAGTGTACATCAGAGAAATGATCATAAATTATTTGCTCTGCCTATAAGAAAGATGTTCAAAGGTTATTGATTATGAAAGTATAGAAGAAATAAGCATGACTAAGCAAAGGATACAAGCTACATTCAATTAACAGTAGACTTGCTTCCAGTACAAAATTTTCAAACAAGATTCAGCTACAGTACAAGCTCAAAGTAAAAACACAAGGTGGTAGATCTTGATGTAACAATTAACAGTATTTAACAAAATGTACTTAAATATAAATATATTTAAATTCTGGCCTCACAAATATATTGTGCAGTTAAAATAACTCTCACAGAATATTCCTAATAAATTGCCTTCAACTGTAATATCTGAGGAAAATGCATTACTACTTTCTAGACTTTAGAAAAAAAATACTGCACAGAAAATTAAACTACTGCATAGAAAAAGCAGTTTGTATGAAGATGAATAGATGCAAGATAGAAATTTTAGAAGTGACCAATCACTTATGCTGTTAACATACAAACCAGCACTGAAATTATAGCACACAATCCTGACCTCAAAAAGAAACTGCCTAAAACCAACTAGAAATGTCTTAATTAAATGCTTTTCTTTTTTGATGCTGGCAGCTGTTCCTTCAGCCTTCAAAACTGAAGTCATCAACATATTTAAGCAATATTAATGAAATAGTCACATGCATTTAGGAAAGTGAACTGCAAATCATCAATGGGGACGGGAGAGGTTCCAGAGGATTGGAGGGTTGCGGATGTTGCTCCATTATTCAAGGAAGGGAATTATAGAGATAGCCCAGGAAATTATAGCCCAGTGAGTGTTTCTTCAGTGGTTGGTAAGTTGATGGAGAAGATCCTGACAGGCAGGATTTATGAACATTTGGAGAGGTATAATATGATTAGGAATAGTCAGCATGGCTCTGTGATAGGTAGGTCGTGCCTTACAAGCCTGACTGAATTTTTTGAGGATGTGACTAAACACACTGATGTAGGTATAGCAGTAGATGTAGTGTATATGGATTTCAGCAAGGTATTTGACAAGGTACCCCATGCAAGGCTTATTGAGAAAGTAAGAGGGCATGTGATTTAAGGGGTAATTGCTCTGTGGTTCCAGAACTGGTTTGCCCACAGAAGGCAAAGAGTGGTTGTAGGCAGGTCATATTCTGCATGGAGGTTAGTCACCAGTGGTGTGCCTCAGAAATCTGTTCTGGGACCCCGTAGAAGAAAGTAAGAAAGAGGAAAAAGAATATTCATTTTCATCTGGATTACATACTTTTCAGTAGTGTTTACTTGAAATGAACTATTATTTTCATGTTACAGCATAAATTCACAATAATGCCCAGCAGTAAATTTTAGCGTGATCCAAGATGACGCTGCTCGGAAAATTATTTACCATAATCTAGTTACAAAGTGACTGATAGAGTGCGATCCATCACAATTTACATAAAGTTTGGTTACCATCTTTTTTATGCTTTGAATTACTTTTAATTTTGTGTGAAAGGACATTTATTCATTGCATCTTATCACAATATAACTATCTGACTATCCTCAATCATTAACTCTCAATGTAGAAAAGGAAATATAACTGCACTTTTGAAAGTGAACACATGGAATTTTGTGAAACATGTTGCAAAATTCTATATAGAATAACCTAATAAAATATCCCTTCATTCAGCTCTTTTTGAAATCCCTTCAAAAAGAAATCAGAATATTCTGATCATCAAGTAATTGTTCAACAGGTATTAATAAAATTTAAAATTTTGGTTATTACTTTTGTTCAGTTAACATATTAGCTTTGGCCATCAATTATTATTTCTGTGTACACATCCTTGCTGAATCACGTCTCCAGATTAAATTTGTTCATTGTAGGCTGGTCAGTTGATGCAAATTGAATATTGGAAAACCTTTATAAATAGTAGTTACTTCCTCACCTCTGACATTTCTTCTTTACTCCTTCCTAACTTAGGCTGTTGATCCAGCGGAGCATAAATAAGCATCTTTCTAATTATGAAAAAACACCAGATTTTTAGGTTTTTTTAAAAAAAAACTCTTTTGCTATAACATGCTCTTGTACAGAAACATCATCAACCAAAGAACATTTGCTAGATTAACAATACACTGGCTAAGCAATGCTCTGCTGGATTTTGAAGTGTTCTGAATTTATAATCGGATAGTAAGGAAGTATTTTAAACTTTTAAATAATGTAAAGCAAAATTATTTAACTTCATAAAGCATATAGCTTTCAATACTCAAATAGAAAACACACTCATAACTACTTTCAGGAACACAAAACACCAAACTTAACTCTCTACTTACCGAGGCCAGGTATAGTACCCCCAGTGTGTCTTTTCCACAAACAAGCAGGCTTCCCATTCTTCCTTGGTCTTTGGCAAATTAGAGCTATTATAATGAAGCCACTGATTATCAAGCCTATCTCCTGGCTGGATTATTGGTGGTCTTGATCCATCTAGTCAGGAGGTGGACAGTAAACAAACACTATTTATGAGAGACACAAAATAAAAGATCACAATTACATGTTTCAGACTTTCATTAGTGTATATAAATGGAAAGGAGAAACAAAAATAATGACTAGTGATTAGGACTTTGACGTATGATGCATCCCACATTTAATAGTGTGAAGTAGTTACAGAATTCATACTCAAGCTACACAAATTGTTTTGACGAACAGGCTCTTAAAGAAATGTAAGAGACTGATCACTGTAATCATCAACAACTGTACAAATGTATCGAACAACCATCAAGGGTGACAGATGGCCAGGTAGATAGACCATCTTTATTCCAACCTGACATGTCCTATCTTACTTTTAACTTTATTGTATGATCAACTTCCAAAACATCTTGTCAATGTTTTCAACGGACTTTGTAAAACTAAATAAAAATCTGAAATAGTCAATAAAAAAATGTTTAAATATCTTTGGTAAAATGCCTGTAAATAAATCAAAGGATTTTTTGGGTGTAAATTCTGGAAATCCTGCCAATGCACAGAGGCATCTGGTATAAGCCCTCTTTGCATTACTACCGTCAGAGAGGTGGTGTAGCACCCTTCAGAAGCAGCTTCTTCCCTTCTGCCGTCCAATTCTTCAACACTACCGCATTTTTCTTTTTTCCGCAATTTATTTTGCCTTTGCACTTTACTGCTGCCAGAAAACAACAAACTTCACATCATATAAGAGAGTGAGAATAAACGTGATTCTGAAAGAGACTGTTGAAATAAATAGTTGAAATCTATAAACAACACCAAGAAATAGAGAAGGAGGAAGGATATCAATGTGCTAATTGACAGCCGGCAGATCTGAAGGGGTGGTATGTGATCAACTGTTCAGTCACTTGCAGGTCTCAGCCTTCAATCAAATGTGCACGTATAAGATGTGGAAATCAGATTGAAGCCAAGTAGTGAAGCACTGATATGCTGAAGAGCCAAGCAAGAGGACCAGAATGATCCTAAGAGTGAATGGTGACTCCTGGAGATAGTTTAGTGAAGGCAACTGCTTAAGTTACTTTATATTCTTAACTACTTAAATCATTTTTAATGTTTATCAGAGACATGAAAAAACAGTTCAAAATCTTTTACTGGTGGTAAGCTGGGAAAGGCCAAAGGACTAGAGGTAGGTCACAGGATACAATACATGAAGCCTAATCACATCTTGGAGCTCACTTCATTACACCGGCACAGAGGGCCAACTCATCAATTTTCCGTGTCACAAGGAAGTCTGGACATAGTGATGAGTCTGGTAGTGGGCCAGGTCTGGGCAGTATGGTTTATTATCTGAGTTAAATAGTACCTTTGCATAAATTCTGAAATGTCAACAGCTCTTGAATAGAAAGGTGAAAGTAAAATGGATGTTTTTTGTTAAATATACGTTTGAATGCATCCAAAGACAACATCTTGTTAGGGGTCACCCTAGTTTGGGAAAAAGGGTCCAGAAGAGACCCTATGAACTGTGCTGCTGTTGAGAGAGGGAGGCTTCCAGCAAGGGGGGGGGGGGGGTGAGAGGGAGATAGAGAGATAGAGATAAAGATAGATAGAGAGAGATAGAGAGAGAGAGATAGATAAAGAGAGAGAAACTGCTCAAAAGAATGATGTTATGGTTCCTCTGCTGATTGTTTACCATTCTCCAAGGTTACTTGCCTGCTTATTTGCAGAAAGCAGTGGGCGGAGCAGGTTGATGGACAGCTGGTGTCCAACATGTGGAGATAAAAAGCAGATCCGCTGGGCCACAGACACACACAGTGTTGGACACTGAACGAGCTTTGTGCACCCACATGAAGGTGGGGTTTTGGAGGATCAATTCGGGGAAATCAATCAGTGGCTCACAGTGTGAAAGAATGCGACTGGTGGGGAATTATTTGTGTGTCCACCCTTGCCTGGGTGATAATTCCACCACTGAAGAACGGTCGTACGTATCAGGGTCATAGTCGGTGACCACAACAGGACTTCGGAAGACAACGGGAAGATCGACAGCATCACTTCTCACCTCTCTCTCTCCCCAACGTTACACAACCAACTACCCTCGAATGGAACTGAACTCTCTTCATTGCATCGTAAGACTGTACCCATTTACCCCTAGGTTTGATCCTATACAGACAGACAGACACACACACACATACACACACAATCATTGCTAACCTGTACAATATATTTGCATTTATATTACTGTATTGCTTAGTTACTAATAAACCTTGTTAGTTTATAGCAGTACCAGACTCCAAAGTGTTTTCCATTTTTGCTGGTTCTGTAACCCGGTCACGGAGTATGAGACAATATACAGTAACTTAAGGTAATATTTGAAATATTAATTCAGCTGTATAATAAATGTTATTTCTTTTCAAAAATGGTGCTATTTTAGGTCTTCTGACAAATTGCAGCAAATTCTAAAAAAACCTTTCACAATCTTTATTGCCAAAGATCAATGACGTAAGTAAAAAAAAAGACAAGGCTGGGGTTTTCCGAATGTTCAGGACATATGTGCACCTGTGCTCTCCAAGTTAAAATAGACAACTTGCTTAAAGATTTATTTTGAAGAATCTCTTCAGTAAAAACTTTAAAACATAAATGGCATCAAGGAAGTAATCAAAGAACAAAACTACTTACTAATTGCATATGGATCAATCTCTATTTTTTTGTGAGGTCTCTTTAACTGCTTCATGATGCCAGCCACAGCAGATATTGCCATCTAAAATTGAAAAGATATATTCACAAACTTAACGTATTTTTGAATTTTTTTTGTGACTTCCAAGTACGTAATTCTGGCAACTCAAAGGGACCAAGAAAATTCTATTTACATGCATGCAATTCAAAGTATTAATAAATATCATTCGTACCCCTGAATTAACTCATTACTTTTTAAATCATACAATTCTTGGCTTTATCCTGCTTGTTATTTCTTCAAAGAATTCCAAAAAATTTGTCAGGCTGACTATGGCCTAATTTATTATGTGCCTCCAAGTACCCTCAGATCTCATCCTTAATAATCAACTCCAACATCTTCCCAACCACTGAGGCCAGACTAACTAGCCAAGAGTTTCCTGTCTTCTGCCTTTCTCCCTTCTTGAAGAGTGGAGTGATATTTGCATTTTCCAGTCTTCCAGAACCATTCCAAAATCTAGTGATTCTTGAAAGATCATTACTGATGCCTCCACTATCTCTTCAGCCACCTCTCTCAGAACTCTGGGGTGTACACCATCTGGTTCAGGTGACTTATCCATCTTCAGACCTTTCAGTTTCCCAAGAACCTTCTCTCTAATTATGGTAACTTCATGGACTTCATGGCCCTGACACCTGGAACTTTTACCATTCTGCTACACAGTGAAGATTGATGCAAAATACTTATTCAGTTCATTCACCATTACTGCCTCTCCAGCATCACTTTCTAGTGGTCCGATAATCTACTCTCACCTCTCTTTTATGCTTTATGTATCTGGAGAACCTTTTTATCCTATTTAATATTATTGGCTAGCTTATTTTCATATTGCATCTTTACCTTCTTAATGACTTTCTTAGCTGCCTTCTGTTGGTTTTTATAAAAGTTTCCCAATCCTCTAACTTCCCACTAATTTTTGTTCCATTATATGCCCTCTCTTTGGCTTTGATTTCCCTTGTCAGCCACAATTGTGTCATCTTGCATTTGGAATACTTCTTCCTCTTTCAGATGTATATATCCATTGCCTTCCAAATTGCTTCCAGAAATTCCAGCCATTGCTGTTCTGCAGCCATCCCTACCAGTGTTCTTTTCCAATCAATTCTGGCCAACTCTTCTCTCATGCCTCCGTAATTCCCTTTACTCCACTGTAATACTGACTTTAGCTATTCTCCTTCTCAAATTTCAGGGTGAATTTAATCATATTATGATCACGTTTCCCCAAGGTTTCTTTTACCTTAAATTCCCTAATCAATTCTGGTTCATTGCACAACCCCCAATCCAGAATAATTCATCCTCTCGTGGGCTCAACTGTAAACTGCTCTAAAAAGCCATTTCATAGGCACTCTAGAAATCCCCCCCCCCCCCCTCCCCGGAATCCAGCACCAACCTGATTTTTCCAATCTACCTGCATATTGAAATCTGCCATGACCATTTTATCATTGTCCTTTGGCATGCATTTTCTATCTTCCATTGGAATTCGTAGGCCACATCCCTACTATTGTTTGGGGATGTGTATACAACTCCCATCGTGGTCTTTTTAACCTTGTAGTTCCTTAGCCCTGTCCGCGATGATTCAACACCTTCTGACCCTATGTCATCTCTTTCCAATGATTTGATTTAATTTTTTACCAAGAGAGCAACTACTCCCCGTCTACCTTCCTGCCTATCCTTTCAATACAATATGAATCCTTGGACATTAAGCTCCCAGCTATAATCTTTCAGCCATGATTCTGTGACGCCAACTATTCCATACCTGTCAATCTGCAACTGTGCTACAAGTTCAATACCTTACTCAGATACAAATCCTTCAGTCCTGTTCAACCCTTTTTGATTTTGCCACACCACGCTCCCTCTTTTGATTCCTAACTTTGTCTCTGATCTTACCAACATCTGCCTCCACAACCTCTCGACTAACTGTTCTGACGCTCTGGTCTCATCCCCCTGCAATTCTTGTTTAAACCCCACCATGCAGCATTGACAAACTTCCCATTAGGATATTAGTCCCCTGCCAGTTCAGGGGCAAACCATCCCTTTTGTGTCGGTCCCACCTTCCCTGGAAGAGAGCCCAATGATCAAAAACCCTTATGTCCTCTCCCCCCCCCCCCCACACCAACTCCTTAGCCATGTGTTAAACTGTATAATTGTCCTAGTTTTGGCCTCACTAGCAGGTGGAATGGGTAGCAATCCAGAGATCAAAACCCCGGAGGTCCTGCCCTTTAATTTAGCACCTGATTTCCTATGCAGAACCTCATGCCTCATCCTACCCATGTCATTGGTACCTATATAGAGCACAACTTCTGGCTGTTCACACTCCCATTTATCCCGGACCCTGGCAGCCAGGAGGCATCATACCATCTGGGAATCTCGTTCTTGTCCACAGAACCTCCTGTCCATTCCCCTAATGAATCTCCTATCACCACAATCTGTCTCTTCTTCCCCCTTCCTGTCTGCATAACAGAGGCAGACTCAGTGCCAGAGACCCGACCACTGACTTTCCCCTGGCCTTATGGTCCTTTGGTTTCAGATCTTGCTTTTATTTTCCAGTCTACATAATTCACAAGTAGTTAATCAAAGGCTTGATTTCCAAAGCCTGAACGGATTATTAAGTTTGAGTTCAACAATCGCATTAGAGAAACGATCAACTTAAATTTTCTGGCAAAAATTCTTAAAATTGCTAGTGGACTTGGTACTTTATTTTTCTTCTAACACCTCTACGTTGAAACATTGATTCATCTAGGCCTACAGTTTCTCATCTCCTTTGCTTTTCATTACAGTCTTCTGGTTAGCAAGTCAAGTTTGACATTTAATTTTGGTACTGAAGTCCCTTGCTGGCTCAGCACTGTGCTTGTGAATTTGACTGGACTCATCATAAATATCATTCTCAAGGTCCCTCTTTTTCATGTAGTTGATGGAGTGCCAGCATTCAAATCACTCTATTCCTGGTCACTGAACGTGCAAAATTTAGAACAACAAAACAAACTTGTTAAAATATTACCTTCCGTACTACTAAAGCATCATGATTAAGGCTCTGAATGAAGAATCTGATTGCTCTCATAGGTAAGGGTACATCATCTCTCAGAAGGAGGGACAGAAAACCAACAGCTATTTGTTCAAATTTCCATGGTCTAAAAAAAAGTAAGAATTAAGGTATTACAATATTTAAATACCCACTTCTGTCCCTCAGTAGTAGAGTTTGACTTTACAGAAATAACTCAATCATTAATCCTGAAGATTCATTGCTGTCAAGATTCAGATATTATACATCATGCATTATACTTTTCAGTAGAAACAGTCTGATATTACAAACTAAAAAGTCAATCCCCACCAATACAGGTCTAGGATTGTGCATGCGAATCTTCCGCCTATTCTTCCACCTCTGAATGCTATTAGGATAATTTTGTAGTCCTTAAGACTTTGTCAACTTTACCTAATATTACACAATTATGAATTGCATCTTAATGGGATGAGCTTGTGGCACGTAGTTGTACTTTTTCCCCAATTTGGTCCTCTTATTTCTTTTTCTCCTTAGGAAGAAAACCATTCTGAAATAATCCCACGAGCAGTGGAATTCCAGCACTCCCACAACAGGAACCCATCATACTTGAACCTGGGAATTTAGACTAAATGACTGATTGATCTTCATACCTAATTTGCAGTAAAAGGCAGCGACTACAACGCTATCAAACTGAAAACAGCATTTTTAAAACTTACAAGTTTCTCTGTTCAAGAAGGTCCAACAAGGTATTGATTAGTTTTTCATAATTCCTAAAACAATAAAAATGTTTTAAAATATATAGTATATATAATGATTTAATATTTTATTAATATTTAATTATTTAATTTTATGTAATATATATTAAAAATAAATATTTTTATTAAGGAAATCATTAAATCTACTGCTAAATTTTATTTCACCAGCATGTCAAACCAAAGAGGTCTTTCCACATACCTTAAGGACTCACTATTTTTCGCAATTTGATTCTGAATTCCATTTTCAATCTCTTTACCCGTAAGAGGAGACATACCACAAGCTGGATCAATTGTCTGGCACAAGGATGCAGAAACCTCAATACAGCAATCTGAAAGCTAAGCATAGGAGGTTATATAAGAAACTTAAAATCACTTCTTGAACTCCAGAGGTAGAGGTAAAATAAGTGCTTTTCACATCAAGCCTGCATTTTGATCGGGTATGGCATCAAGAAACCCTAAGTAAACTGGAGTTAATGGGAATCACGGACAAAGCCCTCTAAGAAAAATAACTAACATGTAAATATAACTAAAAATACAGATTTGGTAATGATTGTGCAGTTATTTATTATTGGCTCCTTACAGTTATTATAGCCAGGAGTAGAAATGGGGACAAGCTCCCACTACCTATTAAATGCTCCCAATAGTGTGTAACTCAAATAGCCTCTGACAACCAAGTCCAACTCCTGGCCTTCACATATGGCTTAGCTACCAAGCCGAACTGTTTCTATTAACAGAAGAAGGAGCACAGGTGGGTTACTGGCACCTTAAAACCAGTCGCTTCAAGCAGAAGGAGCTCGTCAGCCATGCTTGGCAGCTCATCCAGAAGAAAAGTTCTGATCTCAAACCTCCACTGCTTTGCGGCTATACCCACTCATGGGGAAGGCTCCAGGAGGAAACCCCAAGGGAAAAATCCGGATCTGAAGTCCCTAAGGCAGTCCTACGTTGAGTTCAACGCTGACTCCTGCTATGCCAAACTGTACTGATCTCTGCCATTCCTTTAGGTTCATCAGATGTGTGGAGGGGAGCTTGCTACATGGGCAACAGCTTGCTCTCCATATCCTATTGCCCAGGTTAGTGGTATCTAGACAGCTAGGAAGCAACATTCATAGTCGACCCTGACCACCGACAAAAGCCTCACTTATCTATTGGGCAATATCCTAGAATTATTTAACACATTCTGCATTTTTTTTACAACATATACACCATAATTTCAATAACCACAAAATTCCAGGTATCTGAATTTAAGATACCTCTTTTTCATTCTTCCAGTCAAGTCTGATATAAAAGATCACAAGGTTTTCGGGTGGCAGATCAGCATCAAGTTGCTTTTTCCTGCTACATTCTTTTCTTCTAATAACACTTCCAAATAAAATTCTTAGACAAAATCCAATTGTACTCGAGGTCAGAAGTCAAAAGCTATGGGAAAGGCAGATACAGCATGGACGCAGGCCCTTTTGCTGTCAGTCCACGCCAAGCAGAATGACTATTTAAGCTAGTCCCATTCACCATGTTTATCTTGCATTGCTCTAAACTTTTCCTGTCCATGTACTTGTCCAAATGCTTTTTAAGTTTTGTTCATGTGCCTCAACCACTTCCTGTGGCAGCTCATTCCATGTACTGACCACCCTCTGTATGAAAATGTTACTGCTCAGGCATTCCATAGTTTTTGATTTTGTAACCCTGGAAAAAATAAATTTAATTTAGCAATCAATATTTTTCACACCTAGCTTCTGCCAAGGTGCTCAAGAGAACATCCTGAAGATTAACTTAACAGTTGCATTCCAGGAGAGTTGGCAAAACACAGTATCATGATAATGACCAGTTTTTTTTCTATTTTCAAAGCCTTTCCCCATGTTTTGTCTTCAAGGTTAAGTTATCAAAATAAAATCAGCCAGGGAACTTCAGTCCTGCAATACATCTTCTACTTGTTTTGAATTAAGCATATCACTTTCCTGGTTTCAGCTTCTTACTGCTGTTTCCTTTTATCTGAAAATCTCAGGCAATGCTCAAAGTAGGGTCAGTCTCATTTATTCTTTTGGATAGTCAGCTGTATTTTGTTGGAAAAGAAGAATTGCATTCACCTTATTTGCATTGCTGCACTGCTTACATAATACCTGTTCCAATCAACCAACCATCAGCACACCCAAGAAATTAAGTAACATAAACAGCAGAGACATGGCTTCATACTCAAATGGGGATCTTTTATCAAATTTGAAGGCAATAAAAACTGCTCAACATTTTGTGTGCTCAACTATAACACTGCAAATTACTTACCTCAAAATTTAAGCCAATGGTTTCATACTGTCTATGGATTTTCTCTGAAAGGTCATCAAACAGGCGAACAATGGAAGGCTTCTCGAGAAACATTGCTTTGTTGAGTCCGGAAGAGACTATAGCTGGCCATGTTGCAATGATGCAGTCCCAGTCATGGAGATTGGCCAAGCAGACTCCATTGGGGTTCCCAAGAAGACAGTACAGAGCACCCTAGTTGCAAAAGAGGCAACCATCAATGAGAGTGGAAAAACAAAAGAAATTTGGAAGAATGAATGACGGAAAAATAAATCATTACAAAGTAATTATTTGCAAATTGGAACAAGAAACAAGTGTTTCATATTTCAAATCAAGGTACATGCAATCCCCAGGTTATGAAAGGATTCCATTCCTGAGAACTGTCTGTAAACCAATTTCCCCAGAATTCAAAATGTACTGTTGTACAATAACCCCCATCATTTCACGCTACTTACACTTGCTATAATTTTCTTTTCATTGAATATTTACCCCAACTCTTCGTACAAATAAACTAAAAAAAAACCCAGTGAAGTTACTCAGCAGGTCAAACAATATCCGTAGAAGCAGAAGGACAGTCAGTGTTTCAGATGCAGTGTCTTGACCTAAAACACTAACCATCCCTTTGCCTCCACAGATGCTGCTTGACTCACTGAGTTCCTCTAGATTTCAGCATCAGCAGTTGCTTTTGTCTCCATAATCAAATTAATGGAATATATTCTGTAATGTATTTAATGAGAACCATTTAACAGTTTATTATCTTGAAAACTGCTTTGAAAATGTACGGGAGAGTTTGTGTAAAGTTGGGTTTCTGTAAATCAGATCATTCATAACTTGGGGAGCCCTTGTATTAATATTTGCCATAAAAGTAAAATTGTTTCTAAGACAAGCTGAAAAAAAATTAAAAATCCATAAAGAAAATATTTGGAAACAATTAGCATTTCCTCCTAAAGCAAATGAGCTGATTCCCATTGAGTCAAGTTCAGCTAGTGCTCCTTGATGTCAAACCAAATCAAATGCTGCCTTGATACGGAAAGCAGTTACTTCTACTTCATCTCTGGAGTTCAGGTGATGATTTAAGTTTCTTATGTAAAGTCTTACCCTCAAATTGGTTATAAACCCTCTAAAATGATTGACCCCTATGCTAATTCCCCAACAAATGTCTACATGTCTGAGACTTTTAGGCAAGTACAAAAGCATCACAGAAGTTCCCAACATTCACAAGAACCATTGCCCACATTGACTGGGCGCATCTGGAGTATGAGCGCAATCCAAAACAGTCTGTTAGTTTTGTAGAAAAAACAACACAACTGAGGACTGAACTAAGTTCAGAATAGACAACCTAGAAACCTAGCAACACAATTCTATCACAAAGATGTAACCAAGGAGAAAAAGAAAGGTGTTTTAAATAAATAAAGGTGTCTTATTCCCTCCAATTAATAAGAGATGAAAAAAATCACTAATAATTCAAGTCATTAGATAGAAATGAAGGGGCTACATTGGAAAAAGAATCAAGGAAATCAGCAGACAATCTCTGCAGAAAGTGGAAATAGTGCATACACAGAACTATGTTCATCACAAGAATCATTCAAATGTCAGGACATAACGTCAGAATGCAATATGGTGTTATTAACTTCCAGTAACAATGTGTAGGAGACCAGATCAAGCTAACACTGCACAATTCACTAACAGATTAGAGAAGACACAACTAACAGGAAGGTGTGAACTTAATTCCTGGTTGACCATGATCAAAAACTCATCTAGCCTGCTGTGAGACACAGGACCTTCTTAAAACAAATATCAAGGAAAAAAACACAAGTCACAACTGACGTTTTAAGTCCTTTCTTATTATAATCAATATTAAAACAAGGGCACAGCTTACACAATATAATTCCTCCACCTTTGTCAGAAAACAGCCTGCCCCAATCTGCACTTGCCAGATCATTTCTGATACCATCAAAGTTGACCTTTCTCCAATTTAGAAACTCAACCTGTGAACTAGACCTACCTTTTCGCATATTTACTTTGAAACTAATGGCATTGTTCCTCTACACAAACTTCTGTCACCTAACCTGTCTCGTTCACTAACAGCAGATCCAGTATCACATGAACTCTTGCTGGGACTTCTATGTTTTGAAGAAGGAAACTTTCTTGAACACATTTGACAACTATCCCATCTATTACTTGTACAATATCTGAAAAGTTAAAATCACCTAATATAACAACTTCTTACTGTAAATTCAATACAACTAGATCATTACAAGGTCAAAGATTATTCAATGCTTCAACAAATGCCAAATACTTACTTTCAATTGTTGCTGGCTCGTATTCTGTTTGTCAGGGCGCAAGTATTTCAGCACCAGTGGAATAAGATCTCGACAGCAAAAATTGTAAGTCCCCAAAGCTGTGAAGAAAACATGCTGGGCTTTACTTCGCACCTGCAAATACAGACATCATATTGATTTTTAAAAAAAACTTATTTCAAAACATTGTGTTGTACAAAACAGTTCTCCAAATGCGATCTTAACATCTCAATATAAAATCAGTACACTTCCAAATCTTTGTATGCCAACTCTATATAGTAACGAACAACACATGTCACTTTCTAAATCCTTCCTAAGCCTAAATATTAACTTCCTAAATTTCATTTATAAACATTTGCAAAATGACATCAACCCCAATCACCTACCCTAAATTATATCACCATCATAATGCTGAGGAGGTGACTTATAGACTAATGATTCAATTCAAACAGCCATATAAATACTGTGGTTATAAAAAATTTGAGTTTGTGTGGCAGATGAAACACCTCCTCAAACTCCAAAGTCCTTCACCATCTGCAAGGTAAAAGTACAATGGAATACATACCACTAACCTGGATGACTGCAGTTCCAACTCTCAAGAAGCTAAACTGCATCCAGGCAAAGCAATTGGCTTGATTAGCAGCCCATCTGTAATCCTGAATATTCACTCCTTCCACTAGTGCACCATACGTCCAATGTGTGCAGTCTACAAAATGCACTATGGTCACTCATTTGATCTACTCTGACAGCACCTCACAACCACCTACCTGTTAGTTAAACCTTTAAAAAGTTCTTAACGGAATTGTCAAATAAAATTTCCCTTCATTAAAACAACGGTTACCCTTACTAATTAAACTATTGTATATTTTAACTGCCATATCAACATTCTTAATTGCTAGTTTTACTATTGCTATTTTCCAACTATTGCACAACCTAGGAAACTTGCAGAAATGACCATGGATGTATTGATTGGCTACCTCTAACTCTTGAATGACCACTGATTGATTACCTCTGCAGCTGCTTCTTTTAGAAGCCTAATGCTATCTATGCCAGGGTAATTTGTTTTCTGTACCCTTGATTACTCTGACACTTTCCTTTATTGATATTAATTACTTTTCAGGTCTCACACAGCAAGGGTAGGTTCCCTGCTTTATCAGAGACATGTACATCTCTAACTGTGAAAAAAATACAAAGTTTCTTTGCTGCTTTCTGAGTACCCACTATAACTTCTTTTACTGTCCTCCAAAGAACCTATATTTACTTTTGCCATTTTCTTTATTATACACAAGATGCATTTATAGTCAGATAACTCCCATATCTCATGATCAGCATTTCAACATTGTGGCCTTTTGCTGGTTGATAAACTACCCCAGCTTGCATGCTTTAATTCAATACTATCACTAACTTCCTTGCTTGGCTATATATGAAACCTCTTTTCCCCATGGACATTTATTTCTGGATACAATGTACACTGGTCACATTTAGTTTTCTATACATCTGACATGTAACTAAACACACCTAAGAAATTGCCTTTAAGCTTGATTTTTACTTTAGAACTTAAATGTGTTAGTCTCAATTCTGCAGCAATGTGATTCCTTTTACACAGAATATTCATTAATCTGAGATTAATATTAACTTTGTCACTTTATAAAGACAAGTCTTATAAGAGGCTTTTTCCTCTGGATCCATTATAGAATGCTCCAGGAAACCCAGAATGTATTATTTTCATTTTGAGAGGCAGCATTTATATTATCAATTTAAATAATTTGTTATTAGTCCAAGTTTGACATTATCAAGATTTTTGTAGATTATTAAAAATACTTTTTCTGCTGGTCTTGCCTTCTTTTCCAAAGTGTTCACCCAAAATTTGTAGTAAATACAATGTTTAAATCAATAATAAACAATTAAATCCAATTTGACTGCAAGGATAAAGATCTTTAAAAATACAACAGAGCCATAAGGGAAATAAGTTTTTAGTATTAGAAAATGAATACTGGGGACAAATATAATCACAATGGACGTACATGATTACATATTTAGAGATACTGTATCTTGCCTAAATTGGGAGGCAAGGTGTAACAAATCAAAACTAAAACTTGACAAAAACATTTCAATATACAAAGTTGAATCAGCATTTTCATCCATCTTGGGATTACAGAAGGGAGTCACACTCAAGTTTAGCTTTCCTGTGAAAATTGATTTGATGGTTAATAATTGGATGTATACATACAATTCAATTTCCTTTTGGATCCTTATTTTACAATAACTTTACTTAGAATTTGTTTTATTAATAATTTTAAAAACTTATGGCAAACTTAAAAAAAAACCAGGTCAGTACAAGTTGGATGACAGCTGTCCTCTAAAAATCAGGCAAAAGAGTAAATGAAGTAAAATTAGCTAACTGATATTACTGGCTGTAAGGGGTTATTATATGTTTTGACTAATTTAGAAGACTTAAAGCATTGTAGAGTTATGTAGTATGGAAACAAGCCCTTTGACTCAACTTTTACATGCCAAGCTGGTCTGATTTGCTTACAGTTCACTCAAATTCCTCTAAACATTTTCTATCCATGTACCTGTCTTTTAAACTCCCTTAAAGCTTCCAATGGCGGCTCATTCTATATACCCTCACCACTCTGAAAAGTTTCCTCTCAGATACCTCTTGCGTCTTTTCCCTCTTAATTTAAATTGATGATCTGCAGTTTTAGATGCCCTACTGAGGAAAAACTCACTCACGAGCCATCTACACCCCTTATGATTATATACAGTACAGTGCAAAAGTCATAGGCACACATTAAAAAATCTGTAAAACGAAGATGCTTTCAAAAGTAATGAAATGAGAATTTTCTATGTAATGTAATGAAAAGTTTCTAAATATCAGAAAATTTACTATAAACAGTAAAAAAAAATGAAATCAAATCAATATCTGGAGTGGATCCTTTGCCTTTCAAACCACATCAATTTTCTAGGTACACTGTTGTGCAGTTTTATATGAAAATAGACTGCTAGGTTGTTCCAAGCATTTTGGAGAACTTGCCACAGTTCTTCTGCAGACTTTGGCTGTCTCGCTTGCTTCTGCCTCTCCAGGTAATCCCAGACAACCTGGATGATGTTAAGTTCAGGGCTCTGTGGAGGCCTTTCCATCTTTTACAGAACTCCTTGTTCTTGTGTTTGCTGAAGGTAGTTCTTTATGACCATGGCCATGTGCTTGGGGGTCATTGTCCTGCTGCAGAATGTATATCAGATGCCTCCCTGATGGTATTTGCATGATGGATGAAAACTTGTACAACTCAAATATTGGTTCCATGAATTCTGTCAAGATCACCAGCTCTATTTTCAGAAATGTAGCCCCAAACCTATGAGTGTATTTAAGGCAAAGATTGATAGGTTTTTGATTGGACATGGCATCAAAGGTTACAGGGAGAAAACCAGGGAATGGGGTTGAGGAGGTGAAAACAGAATCAGTCATGATTGAATGGCAGAGCAGACTTGATGGGCCAAATGGCCTATTTCTGCTCCTATGTCTCATGACCTATGGAATGGCTTTCTGGCAGCAATTTTTCCATGAAGACCACTTCTGACAAGACTTTTCTGGACTGTAGAGGGGTGTACTTGAGCTCCAGTGTTCTCTGAGAGTTCAGACCTGATAGCAGTGCTGGACTTCTCCCGATTTAGCAGGGATATCAGCTTGATTTATCTCTTGTTTGCTGCAGTCAGTTTCCGTGGCCGACCACTGCGATTCTGGTCCCCCACCTTGCTCATTTCTTTGTACTTCTTCAGAACAGCTTGGACAGCACATTTTGAAACTAACACATACAACAAGCTGGAGGAACTCAGCAGGTTGGGCAGCATCCGTGGAAATGAGCAGTCAACGTTTTGGGCCGAGACCCTTCGTCAGGACTGAAGAGGGAGGGAGCAGGGGCCCTATAAAGAAGGTGGGGGGGAGGGTGGGAAGGAGAAGGCTGGTGGGTGTCAGGTTAAAAACCAATCAGAGGAAAGATCAAGGGGTGGAGGAGGGGAAGCAGGGAGGGGATAGGCAGGAGAGGTGAAGAAGGAATGTAAGGGGAAAGCACTATGGGTAGTAGAAGAAGGCAGAATCATGTGAGAGGTGATAGGCAGCTAGAAGAGGAGGCAGAGTGAAAGTGGGATGGGGGAAGGGAGAGGGAGGGAATTACCGGAAGTTGGAGAATTCAATGGTCATACCAAGGGGCTGGAGACTACCCAGATGGTATATGAGGTGTTGCTCCTCCAACCTGAGTTTGGCCTCATTGTGGCAGTAGAGGAGGCCATGTGTGGACATATCCGAATGGGAATGTGAAGCAGAGTTGAAGTGGGTGGCAACTGGGAGATCCTGTCTGCTGTGGCGGACGGAGCAGAGGTGCTTGACGAAGTGGTCCCCCAACCTGCGTCAGGTCTCGCTGATGTAGAGAAGGTCGCACCGGGAGCACCAGATGCAATAGATGACCCCAACAGACTCACAAGTGTTGCCTCATCTTGAAACTCCTGTCTTGTTGCTATGTTCACTTTCACCATGGTGTAAGAATTGATGATTTGCAGGTTAAACTGTCAAATCTGCCACAACCTCACATTTTAGTTTGGTTGTCCTTCAAGCAGTTTGATACCTTCAGCATCCGATTCAGTATCAAGTTAGTCAGTTTAATTCATTCAACTCATTATGTCTTTGATCACTTGCACTTCTTTGTTTAATCATGCAAGATGTTTTAGCTTCAAAGATAAAATTCATATTAAATTGTAAAAGGAACTTTATAAAAACTTGTTTAGAATTAGGATACACATTGATATTATAATAGATAATCAGGTAAATAAAAAGATATGTCTACATTTCTTGGTAAGATGATCATAAAATAATTGAGAGCAAGAGAAAATTACTTGAAAAAGATTAATAGGGATGAACATGAAGTGGATTGTGCAATGCAACATTGACAAAATGCTGGGGGAGCTCAGCAGGCCAGGAAACATCTGTGGGATAAAAAAAGTACAGTCAATGTTTTGGGCTGAGGACTGGAAAATAAGAGGAGAAGTTAGAGCAAGAAGGTGGGTGGTGGGGGGGGGGGGAGGAGGAGGAGGAAGTACAAGGTGGAAGGTGATAGATGAAACCATGAGAGGGGGAGGGGTGAAGTAATGAGTTGGAGAGCTGAGAGGTGCAACAGATAAAGAGATAAAGAGCTGGAGAAGGGGGAATCTGATAGGGAGAGGGTGGAAGACCATGGAAGAAATGGAAGGGGGAGGAGCACGAGAAGAAGGTGATGGCAGGTACAGGGATGAGGTGAGGGAGGAAAACGGGAATGGGAATTGTGAGGTGGTGGGGAGCAATTTTCAATGTCCATGCCATCAGTCCTAGGACTACCCAGCCAGAATATAAGGTGTTTCTCCTCCAACCTGAGTGTGGCCTCATCACACCAGAAGAGGAGGCCATGGACTGGGATGTCAGAGGGGAATGGAAAGTAGAATTGAAGTGGGTGGCCAACAGGGGTTCCCACTTTTTCTGGTGGATGGAGTGTAGGTGCTCAGTGAGGCAGTCTCCCAATCCACGTTGAGTCTCACCGACACATCAGGAGGCCACACCAGAAGCACCAGGTATTGTAGATGATCCCAACAGGTTGTGGTGGTGTCTCACCTGGAAGGACTGTTTAGGGCCTTGAATGGTAATGAGGAAGGTATGGCACTTCTTCCACTTGCAAGGATAAATAGCAGGAGGAAGATCAATGGGGAGGGATGAATGGACAAGGGAGTTGCATAGGAAAGTGGAAAGTGAAGGGGAGAGAAAGATGTACTTGGTGCCGGATCCTGTTAGAGATGACAGAAATTCTCTCCAATTCTAACCTCACTCCTTCCAAACGCACTGCTCTCCACTCTCTCTGCATTGATTCTAACCTCACAAAACCTGCAGATAATGGGGTGCTGTAGTAGTCTGGCAGACTGACTTCTACCTTGTTGAGGCCAGGTGACAATTCTCAGACACCTCTTCTCACTTACCCTTCAAACAGAACCCCATTAAGGAGCACCAGGCCATTGTCACCTACACTATCACTGACCTTATTAGCATTGGGGATCTCCCATCCACTGACTGCAACCTCATAGTTCCTTACCCCACACTTCCTGTTTCTACCTCCTACCCAAGATCCACAAACCTGCCTGTCCAAGTAAACCAATTGTTTCTGCTTGTTCCTGCCCCACTGAACTTATATCTGCTTACCTCAACTCTGCTTTATCCCCCCAGATCAGTCCCTTCCTACCTACATTGTTGACACTTCACACCCTCTGGATCTTTTCAACGACTTGAAGTTCCCTGGCCTCAATCATCTCATTTTCACCATAAACATCCAGCCCCAAGACACCGCCATCCTCCATCAGGAGGATCATAAAGTTGTTCACTTCTTTCTAGAGTAATAGACCCAACCTGCTCCTCTCTACCACCACTCTCCTCCATCTGGCAGAACTGGTGTCACTCTCAATAATTTCTCCTTCAGCTCCTCCCACTTCCTCCAAACCAAAGGTGTAGTCGTGAGCACTGGCATGGGTCCCAGCTATGCCTGCCTTTTCGTTGGCTTTGTGCAACAGTCTATGTTCCAAGCCTACACCAGTATCACTTCCCAACTTTTCCAACGCTAGATCAACGACTACATTGGGGCTGCTTCATGCACCCACACTGATCTCATCGACTTCATCCACTTTGCCTCCAACATCCACCCTGCCCTCAAATTCACCTGGTCCATTTCCGACACCTCCCTCCCCATTCTCAATCTGTTTCTATCTCTGGAGACAGCTTATCTACGGATATCTTTTACAAACCCACTGATTCTCACGGCCACCTGAACTATACCTCCTCCCACACTGTCAATCCCCTTCTCTCAGTTCCTCCGTCTTCACCGCATCTGCTTTCAGGATGAGGCTTTGCATTCTAGAACCAATGAGAAGTCCATCTTCCTCTAAGAAAAGGGACTTTTCTTCCTCCACCATCAATGTTGCCCTCACCTCTGTCTCATCCACGACACACGTCTGCCCTCACCCTGTTCTCCCGCCACCACTCAGTGATAGGGTTCCTCTTGTCCTCACCTACCACCCCAGCAGCCTCCGCATCCAGCACATAATTCTCTGTAACTTCTGCCATCTCCAGCAGGATCCCACAACCAAGCACATCTTTTCCTCCCCTCCACTTTCCACTGGGATCCTTCCTTAATTGACTCCCTTGTCCATTTGTCCCTCCTGGTACTTATTCTTGCAAGTGGAACAAGTACCATACCTACCCTACACCTCATCCCTCTCTGGCATTCAGGGCCCCAAACAGTCCTTCCAGGTGAGGCAACACTTAAACTGTGAACCTGTTGGGGTCATTAACTGTATCTGGTGCTCCTGGTGTGGTCTCCTGTATATCGGTGACACCTAACGTACATTGGGAGAGCACTTTGCCGAGCACCTATGATCTGTCCACCAGGAAGAGCAGGCTCTTCCCATGGCCACCCACTTCAATTCTACTTCCTATTCCAGCATGTCAGTCCATGGCCTCCTCTACTCATGCGAAGAGTACACACTCAGGTTGGAGAAGCAACAGTTTATATTTCATCTGGGTAGCCTCCAAAATGATGGCAAGAACATAGACTTCTCAAACTTCAGCTAACTGTCCCCTCCCCCTTCACCATTCTTGTTTCCCCTTTTCCTCTCTCACCTTATCTCCTTACCTTATCTCATCACCTCCCTCTGGTGCTCCTCACTTTTCTTTCTTCCATGGTCTTCCACCCTCTCACATCAGATTCCCCCTTCTCCAGCTCTTTATCCCTTTCACCTATCAGCGTCCCAGCTCTTTACTTCACCCCTTCCCCCTCCCAGTTTCATCTACGTCCTACCACTTTGTACTTCTTCCTTCCACCCTCCCACCTTCTTGCTGTAACTTCTCATCTTTTTTCCCCAGTCCCAATGAAGGGTCTCAGCCCGAAATATTGACTTTTACTCCTTTCCATAAATGCTGCCTGGCCTGCAGAGTTCCAACATCTTTTTGTTCATTGCTTGGATTTCCAACATCTGCAGATTTTCTCATCTTTATGAAGTGGATTATATTCAGCTTTCATACAGAGCAAAAAAAAACAAAGATTAGATTTGATGAACAGCTTATTGTTTTCATCACAAGAATTCAGAAACGTTACCTGACTGTATGTACTCGTCGACAACTGCAGAAGATCTCGCATTAGATCACGGTGAATTGTTTTATATTCACAACCTTCAATTGTCAAAGTTCGCAGCTGCACACAAAACAATTTTTAACAATCAGTCTAACCCCTCACAACATTCAAAGACTTAAAAATTGTCTCATTTGTTCTTCCATTAATGTTCAGTCAAAAATTTAATTACATGTAGTATTAAAAACAGCAATTTAATCCATGACAATAAATATCAGGTTTAATCCTCATGGAGTGGAAATACCTCATGCTGCAGCATAACTCGATCAATTAGCAGTGCTCTGATATGTTGCTTCTTCCCATGAAGCTGTATGTTACACAACGAGAAAAACAGTATTTTAGAAACGACCAATATTGTAAAATGTATTTAATTACATGACAAGAATAGATAAATTAGTGAGGGAGAAAAAAAAGGAGAGATGTACTGAGATAAAGTAGGACACCATAACCAAAGCTCTCACTATTGCAGTTTTAACAGCTCATAAACCAAACTAAATGACATCAGGATACAAGTCTAACTACCATGCTGAATCATACTGAAACTGCTCTATTCACTGAACCAAGAGCAATTCATTCATCACTAAGACACAAAGGAAATAAGCAAACCAGGAAGTAGTACATAAATTAATCTTAATCCCACTACAAGAGAATACCATCATAACGAAGGATTCAAAAAAGTCTTTAAAAATTGAATCTATACAACACATTCAACTTTGGTAGACTATCCCACAGTGCTTTCCCAAATGAAAATGGAAATAAAAGGAGCACCTTAAGGGAAATGGTAACAAAACTTCTGATTAAAAAAAATAAACTTGACCTTAAAAATTGTGTTATAAAAAGAAAACAGCTGAACTTAATATCATCTGCTTCAAGGCAGCCACGAAACAAGAAACCCAGAAGAACCCAATTTAATTAAAAGACCAACACTCAATGTGCACAGAAAAAACAAATCATGCAAACAATAAAGCAAGCAACAGCATTCAGAACAAAAGTGAGTCCATGGACCAAAGTCTGGATCAGCCAGAGCTGGCCCACAGCCTCACTCTCAGTTCGTCACATAGCGAAGCTCGCAGAGACTAAGCCCAGAGCAGCCAGAGCAGGCCCACAGCCTCAGTCTCAGTTCGTCACATAGCGAAGCTCGCAGAGACCAAGCCCAGAGCAGCCAGAGCAGGCCCACAGCCTCACTCTCAGTTCGTCACATAGCGAAGCTCGCAGAGACCAAGCCCAAAGCAGCCAGAGCAGGCCCACAGCCTCAGTCTCAGTTCGTCACATAGCGAAGCTCGCAGAGACTAAGCCCAGAGCAGCCAGAGCAGGCCCACAGCCTCACTCTCAGTTCGTCACATAGCGAAGCTCGCAGAGACCAAGCCCAGAGCAGCCAGAGCAGGCCCACAGCCTCAGTCTCAGTTCGTCACATAGCGAAGCTCGCAGAGACTAAGCCCAGAGCAGCCAGAGCAGGCCCACAGCCTCAGTCTCAGTTCGTCACATAGTGAAGCTCGCAGAGACCAAGCCCAGAGCAGCCGGAGCAGGGCACAGCTTCCAGTGCCAGGGAGAGCACAATAAATGCCATGGAGCATAACCGGCCCCAACCCTCGCCTCTGGACCCGATTCATTTCGAGAGGACTAGAATATAAAAGCAATAATATAATGCTGAGGTTTTATAAGGCATTGGTCAGACCACACTTGGAGTATTGTCAGTAGTTTTAGGCACATGAAAAAGGATCCAGGGCTTATCAAAATGCTGTAGGAACTAACATGAACACTGATTTCTCAAACTTCTGGTAACTGCCTCCTCCCGCTCCTTCACCACTCCCGTTTCCTTCCCTCTCCTATCTCCTTACCTACCCATCACCTGTCTCTAGTGCTCCTCCTCCTACCCTTTCTTCCATGGGCTTCTACCCTGTCCTATCAGATTCCCCCTCCTACAGCCTTTATCTCTTTCACCAATCAACTTTCTAGCTCTTTACTTCATCCCCTCCCCTCTCCTGATTTCACCTATCAAATGCCACCTTGGGCTTCTTCCTCCCCTCCCCCCATTTTCTTGCTCTGACTTCTTGTCTTCTTTTCATCAGTCCTGATGGACAGTCTCGGCCTGAAATGTCAACTGTTTATTCACTTTCATAGATGCTGCCTGCCCGCTGAGTTGCTTTGGTATTTTGAGTGCTTTAACTCAATGTGCTGGCATTGGAGCGGGTCCAGAGGAAGAACACGATACCTGATCTGAGAATGAAAGGGTTAATGTAGCAGGAGCTTTTCATGGTCTGGGCCTGTACTCTATTGAGGAGGACTTGACTGAAACCTACTGAATACTGAAAGGCCTAGACAGAGCTGTTACAGACGGCTGTGGAGGCCACGTTATTGCAGAGGCAGATATGTTCCTGACGTCTAAAGGTTACAGGGAGAAGACTGAGGAATAGGGTTGAGAGGGATAATAAATCAGCCATGATAGACTGTTCGAGTAGAGTTGATGGGCTGAATGGCCCAATTCTGCTCTTATGTCTTATGTTAAAGGACAGGAAAATTCCTATTGACATAATTCATGCAGATACATGGATAACTTGATGTTTCCGTAAATGAGTCTATTAGCTGGAACTAAAGTTCTCAGAATCCAAGGCAAATGATTGTAATGGCCAGGAAGATGAAGAGGCTTTTGTAGCAGGAGTAATGAATACTTGAAATGGATATGTGAACAAATTGAACATGACTACTCATGTCCCAGAAAGGACTGTACTGAGAACCCACAACAATCTAGGATCATTGATCAGACTTTGGGTAATCATCTAGGACACAACAATCCACTTGACTAATAGCCAATCCCCTGCCCAAAACATTCCCTCCCTCCACCCCCTGGGGTGCTTTGATAGCACCTCTCAAGCAAATGAGAATAAGGTTGTACTAATTCATGAGACAGATCTATTACTTTTCCTCTTCACTGCCATACACAAGCTTCAAAACTCATTTCCCAATAGCACTGTGTGCTATTAAACTCACATTAAGCTCCAATTCATGAAGATGGCTCACCATCAGCTTTTTAAAGACAAATAAAAATGAGCAACTAATGCTGACCTTCAAATGATGCCCATCTCCCACATAAATGATAGAAAGTACCTTGCATCTTACAACAACCAGAACAAAACCTGAGTTACCCCATCAATGGATAAGTAATAAAACAAACACATTTTTATTCAAAGAACGTTATTAACATCATTCTCACCCTGTTCTCCATCGATTTTTTCACAAGGTTAAAGCTTTTCCATCTGGAGTCAAATTCGTGTTTATAAGAGCCACGAAACTGCAACAAGTCTCCTATAATCTGAAATTAATATAATATTTGTTTAACAGCAGGAAAATGCAACAATTCCTTTCCTTACAGAGGAGTGTGGTGAGCATATCATCCATCCCAGTACCTTGTAGGATTCTTCAAAATTTTACAGTGAGGCTCAAAAGACAATTTTTGCTGTGCAAAACACATCACATGACCAAACCATTATGTACACAATATTCATTAAAAGTAATTGGGGAAAAATTATGTATAAAACATGACCAATCTCCATAAGTAACTGAATTCTGAATAATAACTGAATTCATACAACCAGATATAAACCTAGTTTCCCAGGAAAAATGGTTCAATCATTGGGTAATACATTTATTGGAGTATCATGCCAAAAAAATGTCTTTTTAAATTGATTTTAATTCTCACCTTAATTATTACGAATAAAGATTTTGTGTCATCTTCAGAGTTATCCAACATATGATCTAAAAACAAAGAGAAGTAAGTACTATATATATTGTTAGCAGGACTTTATATCTATAATATTGTTGCTGTTGTATGGAAGGGATACAGTGGGCTACAGGTCAATTGGACTCAGCAGCATAACAGTTCAGCATGGACTATATGGGCCAAATGGTCTGTTATTGTGCTTTATTCCTTTATAACTCTAAGTAGGGGGGAAATGCATGCTCCTTTCTGACTAGTTTTCTCTTGCTTGGATTTTTGGAAAAAGAAGTGACAGTGCCTCAGAGTTCAGGGGAAGTAGAAATGCAAACAAATATCTTCAGCCAAAACCATCATGTGGATAATTTCCATTATATTACATGTCAGCTATGCTAAAGTGGCTGTACACTAATGTGGATAAAAGAGAGACTGGATACACTACTCACAACTAAGGAAATGAATTCGGACAACAGTCTAGTTGAAGTGTTGAAGCTCCACATAGCTTCCCCAAAGCCAGGCTATTCCAGTGCAGATGCAACACTGATCCACACCCAATTTTCCACAGAAAATTGAACAACTACAGACTATCCCCAAAAGACCAATTCAAAACTTGTCAGTTAATTTTTGTTACCTTTCTCTGATACTTACGCAGCAGCTTTCTCATGACTTGGGCAATTGCTTCCCTGTAATTTTCTCTTGTAGTATCTGAAATGTGGAAATTTGAGTACACATCAGAAATAATATCATGATTTTACTCTGAAAGCCTAAGAAAACCATTGGATTTCAGATGAACTGTAAATGATCTGCAAGCATAGTATTTTATGTTGGGTTTTAATCTACACAAAATTGTCACAGGTTTCCCCAACTAATGAATGGAAGCTCATATACTCGCTTTGTGAAAGCACATGATAAAGGATACAGTAAGACTACTCATGGAACAATATTTTAGCCATTCAGCCATACAAAATTATATTTCAATTACTTTTTTCTGATTGTAGTCATGTAGTTTCATAATAACAACTCAAAAATCTATGTATTTGGTAACTATATTGTAAAGACAGACTGCACAAATTAATTTTAAAAATTTTAATAGCCTGAATTACTCGGGTTCAATTTTTCATCAAACAGAACTATATTCCAAAAGAAAGCACTGAAAATTCAGTTTTATTCCTTTAGATGCAACTTGTGTTTGGAAATGCTGAGATATCAAAACAAAAAATTATTGAATACAGTTACATACAATGCTAGAAATGCTCAGCATATCTGACACTTATTAAGACACATGTAGAGTTCATGCCTCTCTAGAGTAAACATTTATGGCAGTGATCCGTCGATGGAAGATCACCCAGATAAAACATTATCCTGGATTTTGCTTGCAATTTAGAGTAAAACTCTGTCACTTGCCATTGACCTCAAAAAGAGCCTATACACAAAAAATCAATATTCTTCAAAACCAAGGTTGCTTAATTAATGGCAAGAACTACACAGGCACACAAAAATACTGTAAAGTTCTGCCAGCAAAATGCCTCGCTTAATTACCTATCAATGAGAATTCTGACGTTAAGAATCATTCAATACAAAAGTATTCAAATACGTTCAAACACTACAACATTTTAACAATACATTCTAAAGTCCAATCCCTTAAATACATTTAAATAAACCATGTAATTTAACAGTGCAAATTAAATTAAACTTAACTTAGTTATCAATTGCAGATTATTGGGGTATTCCTTCAAATACACATTTAAACAAGTATTTTATCACCTCAAATGCAAAATCTCTCTATATTAGATATGGAATTTGGTACTTTAACCTAATTATTTTTGAGCACTGAAGCTTAGCTGAAAATGTGAATGACTTATAAATCAAAAGACAAGGAAAGAGTGCCACTTTAAGGTCATGTAAGTAATAAGACCAATAAAAATCAGAAAGTCTGTACTTGTAAAAGCATATGCAGGAATCCAGAATTTGGGTGGCATGGAAATATTAACAGTTCTATACTTGCTGCTCAAGTTTAAGTAATTCCATCTTGATCTACTTTCTTACTCTAGCATTCATTATATTTTCTAATAAAAATTAGACACATACCATAATTAACACCAACGCAAAGTTTCAACTCTTCCAAAGATACTAGAGTTGGAGCCCTGCAAGACAATAATTGCATAGCTCTTCAATATTACAAGACTTTGCAGCACCACATTAAAACTGAAGATTAAACAAGGAGATCAGTACTTCAACAGAAGTATTTTTGATTGAAATTAAAAACAGCAGCAAAATTAAACAAAGCAATAACTCAAAAATGCAAAAAGGCAAATAAATAAACAAAATCAATGAATAAGCCTCTGCATAAGATTTCATATCACTGAAGTTACCAAAGTGGAACTTTGCTGAAGAATTCAGGAATAACTGAGCCTCAAATATTAAAATCAATGTTATGAAGCATTTCTCAAATGTATAAAGCCACACAATATTGTCACCATTTGGAGAATATTAACAAGGTGGTACTGCTGATTGCAGATTAAATTTGTAATTGCTATTACATTTATTTGGTAATTGTTAATTTTGTAATTCCTTTGTATTCATAAAACAGTGGAATAAAACATTAGAATATGTAATTGTAGATAATTTGTATACTAATCTGGTTATTTCAATAAAATTTCAAATTATTTTGTGTATTCCACTTGCAGAGGATACTAATAATCTTGCGCTCTCCAAGAAACTCCACTTTAAAAAGTGTTTTTGCTTTAAAATTTCTGAGCATTCTCAATGTAGCATTTGAGCTTTAATTTTCTGAAATATTTCTGGGGAAAATTTAACCATGTGAGCTCAATGAACAGCCTGGCATGCCAGAGCAAAATGTTTTAGTATAAAAGACACTACAATTAGCCTACTTTCTGACTAGACTGAGTCGGAAAAACGTGGATTGTTCCAAGTGCTAACACCCAACTCATACTGAAATGCAATAGAAAGTAGGAACATGGTTTCAGTATGATGCCTTCCCATGTTCAAATCCATAAGAAACGGATTCAAAGGAACATATGGAACTGGTAAACAATAAAATTCAAATAAACAAAACACAATTTATATTCAACATCAAATTTCCTTACAAGTCAGGTATGGGGTCACCACCAAGGAAAGGCAACAGGCTCCCTGAGCCCATCAGGCAGTTCTGTACAATACACAAACTCTGGTGAATATCATCCCTAGAGAGAAAGGTGGAAGTAATTACATTATCAGAATTTATATATTTGTCTTAAGTTAGCAGTTGAAACATTTTTCTCTAAATATTTACATTTTAACATTAAAATTGTTTTTCCTTCTAGATTTTTGAATACCTTCCCCCTCAATCCCAAAGCACATCGACTTAAAAACACATTCTCTATCAGGGCAGAAGCAGGTAATTCACTATGTGTAAATGGAGACATCAAAATAGAATTAGACACATGTGGTCTCGTCCAACTAGACAATAGTTAGCAAGGTCCAGGAAGAGAATATATTATGGAAGAGGAAGAGATTATGTTGGGAGAGGCAAGATGTCGATGGGCCAGAGAAGATGAGTTTATCCACACAGACTATGGTGGGTAAGTGGAATGAGCTGCCACAGGAAGTGTAAGGCAGGCACAATTGCAACATTTAAAATATATTTATAAACCAAAACGGATAGGGAAGGTTGAAATGGATATAGGCCAAGTGTGACAAGCTCAGATAGTCATCTTGATTGGCATGAACCAATTGTGTTAAAGGGCCTGCATCAGTGCTCTATGAGTAAAAGCAGATGATTGAAAGATGATCATAAAATTTGAGAGGTTGCAAATGGTATAAGCAAAACAAAAATTGTCAGGCTTTCAAATTTCTTACTGCTTTCTTCAGTAAGAAAGCAGAGGGTCAAGTCACTGATACACAAATTGGGATCTGACCACAATATAAATGCGAGTGAAAGCAACATGTTTTTGAAGAAACAGTTAGGTTTCACAATGCCTTGAGCTATACCCAATGGAAAACCGAGACACTTAGAAACAGATGCTGATTATATGGGAGCTAAAACTAAGTGGGCAGAGAGATCAAGGCAGAAAACAATGGACTAGAGTGTGAAGATGCAAAATCTATAAATTCTCCCCCATAAGACAAAGTGACGTCAGTATCTATCAGATAATTGAAAGCAGTTTTATATTTGATGTTCTCAATGTAGATGATAAAAAGTCAATAGCTAATATTAGGCTGTCAACAAATTTCAAACTCATTCAAGATTTCCTAGTATATTTATATATGCAAAATAGTTCAGAAGCAAAGCACCTCTTATGTGAATATTAGAACTCTTACACAAATACAATGTGTCCAGAAACAGTCAACACTAGACACTGAAATTTCCTAGCATTACCCCAGTCTACGTTTTGAAATTACATTTATCTGTCTTGCTGAAAACATCGCACTCTTGTGCATTGCATTTAGTTTGCATATGATAGAATTTAAGTCAGTTACATGTTTCATGTTCAGTTTCATTCCCACAAATTTATTAGCCAACTAAAATTATTATGATCTCAATGGAAAGTGCAGATAATATGCAAACTACATATGCTGAAATTAGGGTATCCAGAACAAATTATTAAATTGCCAGAATAAAAGTAATTCTGACCAAAATCACAATGAATTGAGAATATATTTTTTCCCATTAGTCCATCCTTACCTCTAGCTATTCCCAAAAGAACATCTTTTTCATCAATATTATAACAAACCTTGACATTTCTATTTCTCCATCAGCACAGCGTTTGAGTCTGGAAAGCTCAGGTTGAAGGAAGTTATCCAGCAAGTAGTAGGCAAAAGTTATCTCCTCGTCAGAAGGAACATGCCACTGAATACCCAGTTTCCACAGATCCCCTGGCTTTGCCCAATCCTATGGACATATTTTAGGTCAAGAGAGGACAAAGGGAAACATAGCGTATTATTTGAATAAAATTTCAAAACAACAGAACTTCTATTTGCATGTGATGCCTAAATAGGAAAAATGCTTAAGTTATTTTGCTGGAGCATAATACAAAAGTCAGAAAATAACAGTTATCATATCCATTAATAAATAATATACCTTAATGGGAAAGTACTCTGTGAATGGTTTATCAAAACCACCTGGTACACTACAGTACTCTTTTGGATAGATTAATGTAGTTGAACGAAGGAGATGATGTAACAAATTTCCAGCCAGAGTATATCCTTGCTTACACTTAAGGTGTAGTGTTCGGTGCAGAATGTTTATAAGTTGATCCTTGTACAGCAGCAATTTATCACCATCTACACGCGTAACCTGAAAAAATAAATTAATATGCTGCATTAACCTTTGCTGACATAAAATTAGTATTTGCAGAATCTGTTAAACACTGCTTTGGAATGAAGTTTTGAATGAAAATTAACCAAGTCTATGCTGTGGAGATAATGTCTCCTTCCAGCTTTGATATGCTCCTGGCATAAGAAAACTTCTCGTGGAACATAATACGAGAAGATTAGTTGCTACAGGTTCTCAATCAAAAATTGCAAATTAGTAATACAGAAGAACACAAAAAAATCTAAAGCAAGCATGGAAATAAATTAAACCAAAAGGGGAAAAAAATCAAAAGCATAAACATGCGTCCTTTGTTATAAAAGGGGACAAATCACCTTCATATTTCAAGTTTTTCACTTTCTTGATTATAATTTATTTTGAACTTTGTTAATTTTACCTCTGATAACAGCTGAAGATTCCATAGCAGTTCCTTATCCAACTCTTGCTCCTGCAATACATCATCATCTATAAAGAATGAAAAATAATCCTGATACGTCTTAATATTTTATGCTCCTTTTCACCCAAATATGTAGATTTTCAGTCAATCACTGATCAGAATTTCTTTGGTGGATAAAGTTGATAACCACATTAAGGATCATGCTTTCTTCCCTACCAGCTTGCACTTTCTTCCTCTCAGCAGCACCTGACATTCTGTCTACCATGCTAACTTGTTCTTTCAGTTATGCTCAAACATCAAAAATAGCCCAGTTTTGTGTCATGAGCACATTACTATTGATTCAACTTCAAAATTTGAAACAGCCACATCACAGATGTGAATGAAAGCAACTGATCACACTTTAATATCCTGAGAAATTTTTTGTTACTCCTGCCTTTACTTTTACTCTCCAACTCAACTGGTTTCAGAAAGCGTCAAATTATATTTAATTCCATATGTCAAGCTAGATCTTCCCTCAAGTTACCAGAGCAATTAAAACAAGCTCCACAAACTACATCCATTAAATCTTAACTACATATTTTGTAATTTCTTCTCACATAGATATTTACACACACACACACACACACACACACACACACACACACACACACACACACACACACACACACACACACACACACACACACACACACACACACACACACACACACACACACACACACACACACACACACACACACACACACACACACACACACACACACACACACACACACACACACACACAAAAACCCAGATTCATCACTATAATTTCTGAACAAGATTGCAAGATTAATGAAACAACTTCTTGAAAATTCAGTTTTTTCCTTCCTATGGAGGATACAGGTGTTTTATTCATCACATAATTTCTAAATGATATTGTTATTAGACTAACAATTCAGAGACCTAAGGATTGACCTGGATTCTTTTACAATGCAATGTCCAACAAAATCTTCAGCTCAATTACAAAATCTTTTTGTCAAATTTTCAAACAGTCTTGAGATTTGGTCAAAGAGTTGTCTTCAAAATAAATTAACTGGAAAACTGACAGAAATCTCAAGTAATGTTCAAAGACAGATTTAGACATTCTAATAACTGAGAGAGCTACCTCAGTGGATAATTTATAATTGAATTAATTTGAATTAGTTCACCATTTTCAGAATTTGATATCTAAAACTAAATTTGTACAGTTCAACACATCAAAATCAGTTTGAAAGACCACAGTAAAAACTGAAAACAAACAAGTTTAAACATAAAGTTAAAAAAATAAAATAGTACCAAAACAAAATTGAAGAGAATATGGAGTAAAAGGGTCAGCAACCCAAGCAAAACATTTCAAAATATTAGTAAGGTTAACATTGACACAGAACCAATATTTAAGTGCTTTCATTCTATAATTTAAAACCTTTTCTGTTATCACAGCATGAACTGAAATCTCAAAATAAAATAGAATCGGTAGTGGAAATCTCTGGCAATAAGAGACATGGGCTACAAAGAAGCTCTCTTCAATTGAGATGCTTCCTTGAAGCAGGAAAGGAATTGAATACATGCTAAATATAAGTCTCTGCTAAACCACGTTTGCACTGATCTTCAAGCAATTTATACCAGGATCCATTATTCTTCATACCAATTTATAATGAACTTTACAATACTTGAGATTAAATGTTTAATTTCACCATTAAATCATACGGTTACAGTCACCATTATGTTAAAGCTGCAATGCTTACTGATGGTTAGTTGAGCTATTACGTTGCAGCAATGTGGCACAAATTGTTTCAAAGCTGTGGCGGGTCGACACTAGAAAAAAAAGTAACAGTCAATTCCAGAGCATATCACATTTGAATGTTTTTACATAACAGGATATAATGACGAAGTGCAGGGCTTCTCAAACAATTCCATATAAAAATACCAAGCATTATTTTAATCATGGAACCCCCACTGAATGCACATTTGGAACAACTAGAATAACAGAACAAACAATCAGCAAAGTTGCCTTGGATTACTGTAAATATTTGGAAAAATCCTTTTGGGTGTTCAACAAACTATTCAAAGAACAAAATGTTGCAGTGATGTGTAATTTATCTGGATAAAAAAATATCATGTACTGAATGGCTTTCTATACCATGCAATACCATCCTGTGAAATAAAGATGAAATACAGTTTTCGTCACCATAGAAAAAATATGCAAATGACTCAAAAGCACCCTTATAAAATCTTCAGTAGCATTTAATAGCAGTCTCATAATGGAACACTTCTATAAGAACAAACAAAGAAGCAGATCCTATCTAATCAAGGCTAAGTTTAGCAAAGTTAGGTAATGGCTGACAAAGGAATTTTGAGGGGCAACAGGGAGGATGATAACCAAATGTAGAATGAATCTATCTCGGCAATAGACTTAAAACCTGAATAGGCAGGATAAGGAATTAGCTTAAATATACAGGAACAAATAACTGATATTGGAATCCAGTTTTGGTCTGAAAAACATGAATACTAAAGTTATTTTTCATGTTACCTACCTCAACTTTAAATTCAAAAAAGTTTTTAAAAAAAGGTTGCCTTGAACGGATACTTCCAGGACTTAAATTTAACTCAGCATCTCTTTCAGCAACTTAATTACATCCTATTCAAATACTTCAAAACCAATCGTGTAATTTTAGTTTTTAAATGCATCTTACAATGAATAAATGTTCAAAATGTTATATCACATTTTCAGCCATATGTTCATCATACGAATTCTAGAAATCCAATACCTTAGATGCTGCCCGGCACATGTCTGCCACCATCCTACCAGCCACTCGAGTTTCAAAAATATTCGTTGTAGCAAAATTAAACACCTTGTCCAAAGCAACCTAAAATTATAATGGATAAGCAATTATTACATTTTTTTTTAAATTTCACCAAAAGCATGTTGCTTGTTTGCATTTTCTTTCCCCCAAATACACTATATAAGAAAGACATTATCACAAATTTCTGCTGTTTTCCAGACATTTTCCAGACTCCAGACCTTATACAATGGAATGTTTCAGTTAAACAAGCAAATTCATAATTATTATAACTATCTTGATGCCAATCTAGACATACAGAAAATGTCCAAATTGACATCACAGTGTTAAAAAGCAAGCTTGATATCAGTCACAAATATTGAAACCAACTCATCTGCTGTTGAGGAGGCAACAAAAACTCACCATCTTACAATACCCACTGGGTGAAGAGCAAGGCAAGCGCAAATTCCTCATGTCACTCAGTTTTAAATGAGTGATAATTTCCAAAGAGTGACCTACATGCATTTGTAAAAACTGGAATCTATACTGCAGATATATTTTTGCAGTCAATTTTATTCTAAATAATTAATTATTCGTACTGGTGCAATCACCCAACATAATATCAACAGAAAAAAGTGACACCACCAAGTACCGTCGTGGGAAATCAGGTTAGCAGGATAACTATTTATTTACAAGACAAAAAAAAGACACTAAATATTCATTAAACTCTTCAAGCTAAACTTGGTTACAGATACGTATTTAAACTGAGTCCTGAAGTGGCAGGACAAAGCAGATACTAAACATACACACAGTGGTAGCTACTTAGCTAAAATGTGCACCGCCCTCTTTACTGCAGCACATCGCCCACTGTCAACCATTTCCGCACTATCCTCATCTACCCTGTCCATGGCGAAAAGAGACCTCATGGTTATTACACACTACAGTTAAATTCTACCGGCACTGTGATGTCATCAGCTAAAGGGAAGCTAGTGAAAGGGACTGCAATGCTCCTTACACAGGCCAAGCCCCATATCCCACAGGGAAGTGGCTTTTGATGCGCGGGTAATTTAAAAGACTCACTGCAGTACTCACTGAGTATAAGGTCATGGTATTCTGCTGCTGTAGCCCATCCACTTTAAGAGTTAACATGTTGTGCATTCAGCGATGCTCTTCTGCACACCACTGTTGTAATATGGGTTATTTGAGTTACTGATGCCTTCCTGTCATCTTGAATCAGTCTGGCTATTCTCCTCTGACCCCTCTCATTATCAAAGCATTTTCCCCCCATATAACTCTAGAGATTGTTGTGTGTGAAAATCCCAGGTCCTAAGATGCTCAAAGTACCTGATCTGGCACCAAAAATCAATCCATGATCAAGTCACTTAGATCATATTCCTTCCCTGATTTTGAACAACAGAATCTCTTGACCATGTCTGCATGTTTTTATGCATTGTTTTCCTGCCACTTGATTGGCTGGTTAGATAATTACATTAAAAAGCAGGTGTACTAATAAAGTGGCCACTAAGTGTAGATTATCAACATAATGTAGATATTAATCCATGTACCTGAAAAATTTCTTTGGAACACTGTGTGAGAATAGTACTGAAAGTTGAGGAGAGCCCCAGTTCCACTAAGCTTTCCACATGAGTCATCTTCTCAGTTTCTGTCTCCTCTCTGGTTTGTTCCAGAGTGCTAATTTCGATCAGTGCAAAGCACCTAAATTCAAATAAACCACAATTGAAACACAACAAAATAGGCAGATTTCAATTCACACATTCCATTTCAGCAAACAAAATCTTTCCCCAATTTCTCCATTAGAAATATAACTAAACCACAGCTCAACTCAAGTATACTTGTGGGTAAGAGGAGAATACTAAAATCTCAAAAATTAATCAATTATGAAAGACAGGTAGCATTTAATCCAAAGTACTGAAAATAGAGGAAATTGATTTTTAAGGCATTGGCTGTTATTATGGAGTGGTTAATTACCACTTAGAATGAAATTATGTTAAATGCAGTATCTATATTCAAAAGAGGGAAAAAAAAAAGGTAATTACATATCCAAAGTATTTTTTTGCAATAAAGCAATGGAATAAAGCAAGATAAACTTGGTGACAACCTCAAAAATCTTCGCCAAACCAATAGCGTTTATTTTTGGAGTTCCATGCATCTTATGATGAAATTGATCTGGGTTTCCAAATGTCTTATTTAAATCAAGATCATACAAGATTATTTACTGATTAAAATGAAACGCTTCAGGGATCCAAATGAACAAGGATATGGCTTGAGAATAGAAAACTCTAAGATCTCCTTCAAACATCCACCCCAGAAATGGAAAAGTACACACAGTTTATAAGATACTCTACCAAATTGTTTCACCATCCCAAGTACTTTGGGCCAATCACCCTTAAGACCAGTGAACCCCAGTTGGAACGTTTTGGCAGTCTTCATCTGTAAAGTCCTAATATAAGACCATAAGCTACAGGAGCAGAAGGTGGCCATTTGGCCCATCTAGTCTGCTCCACCATTCAACCATGGGTTGATCCAATTTTTCCAGTCATCCCCACTCCTCACCTTTCACCCCATACCCTTTGATGCCCTGGCTAATCAAGAAACCATCTCTCTCTGCCTTAAATACATACATCCAATGACTTGGCCTCTACAGCAGCTCATGGCAACAAACTCCACAGATCTACCACTCTCTGACTGAAGTAATTTCTCCATATCTCAGTTCTAAAAGGACATCCTTTAATCCTGAAGTTGTGCCCTCTTGTCCTAGAGTACCCTACCATGGGAAATAACTTTCCTATATCTAATCTGTTCAGGCCTTTTAACATTCGGAATGTTTCTATGAGTTTGTCCCTCATTTTCCTGAACTCCAGGGAATACAGTCCAACAGCTGTCAGATATTCCTCATATGGTAAAATCCTTTCATTCCTGGAATCATTCTCATGAATCTTCTCTGAACCCTCTCCAATATCAGTATATCCTTTCTAAAATAAGGAGCCCAAAACTGCACACAATACTCCAAGTGCGGTCTCACGAGTGCCTTATAGAGCCTCAACATCACATCCCTGCTCTTACATTCTATACCTAAAGAAATGAATGCCAACATTGCATTCGCTTTCTTCACAACTAACTCAACCTGGAGGTTAACCTTTAAAGGTATCTTGCACAAGGACTCCCAAGTCCCTTTGCATCTCTGCATTTTGAATTCTCTCCCCATCTAACTAATAGCATACCTGTTTATTTCTTCCATCAAAGAGCATGACCATACAATTTCCAACATTGTATTTCATTTGTCACTTCTTTGCCTATTCCCCTAAACTATCTAAATCTCTCTGCAGGCTCTCTGCTTCCTCAACACTACCCGCTCCTCCACCTATCTTTGTATCATCAGCAAATTTAGCCACAAATCCATTAATCCCATAGTCCAAATCATCGACATACATCATATAAAGCAGCGGTCCCAATAAAGACCTCTGTGGAACTCCACTGGCAACCGGCAGCCAGCCACAATAGGATCCCTTTATTCCCACTCTGTTTTCTGCCAACCAGCCAATGCTCCACCCACTCTAGTAACTTCCCTGTAATTCCATGAGCTCTTATCTTGCTAAGTAGCCTCATGTGCGGCACCTTGTCAAAGGCCTTCTGAAAATCCAAGTACACCACACCCACTACATCTCCTTTATCTATCCTGCTTGTAATTTCCTTAAAAAATTGCAACAGGTTAGTCAGGCAGGATTTTCCTTTCAGGAAACCATGCTGACTTTGGCCTACTTGTCATGTGCCTTCAGGTACTCCAGAATCTCATCCCTAACAATCAATTCCGACAACTTCCCAACCACTGTGTCAGGCTAACAGGTCTATAGTTTCCTTTCTGCTGCCTCCCACCCTTCTTAAATAGCAGAGTAACATTTGCAATTTTCCAGTCATCTGGTACAATGCCAGAATCTATCAATTCTTGTAAGATTATTTTTAATGCCTCTGCAATTTCTCCAGCTACTTCCTTCAGAACCCAAGAGTGCATTCCATCAGGCCCGGGAGATTTATCTACCCTCAGACCATTAAGCATCCTGAGCACCTTCTCAGTCGTAATTTTCACTGCACTAACTTCACTTCCCTGACACTCTTGAATGTTCAGTATACTGCAGACGTCTTCCACTGTGAAGATTGATACAAAATACGCATTCAGTTCTTCCGCCATCTCTGCATCTCTCATTACAATATCTCCAGCATCATTTTGTATTGGTCCTATATCTACCCTCAACTCTCTTTTACCCTTTATAAACTTAAAAAAAGCTCTTGGTATCTTTATCTTCTTTGATATTAGTCACTAGCTTCCTCTCATAATTCATCTTTTCCTTCTGAATGACCTTCTTAGTTTCCTTCTGCAAGTTTTTAAAAGTTCCCCAATCCTCTATCTTCCCACTAGCTCTGGCTTCCTTGTATGCCCTCTCTTTTGCTTTTACTTTGGCTCTGAATTCACTTGTCAGCCACAGTAGTGTCCTTCTTCCCTTTGAAAATTTCTTCTTATTTGGAATATATGTCTTGCACTTCCCTCAGATTCACAGAAACTCCAGCCATTGCTGCTCTGTCTTTCCTGCAAATGTCCCTTTCCAGTCAACTTCAGCTAGTTCCCCTTCCGTACCATTGTAATTTCCTTCATTCCACTGAAATATTGACACATTGCATTTTATTTTTTCCCCTCTCAAATTTGAAAGTGAACACAGTCATATTGTGAACACTGTTCCCCAAGGGTTCCTTAACATTAAACTCTCTTATCACCTCCTGATCACTGAACAACACCCAAACAACACAGCCAATCTTCCAGTGGGCTCAACAGCAAGCTGTTCTAAAAACCCATCCCTTAGACATTCTACAAACTCTCTTTCTTGAGGTCCAGTACTGACCTGGTTTTCCCAATCTACTTTCATATTAAAATTCCCGATTATCATGACATTGCCTTTCTGACACACCTTTCCCATCTCCTGCTGTAATTTGTAATCCATTTTGCGGTTGCTGCTTGGAGGCCTGTATACAACTGCCATTAGGATCCTTTTACCCTTGCCATTTCTTAACTCAACCCATAGAGACTCTACACCTTCCAATCCTATGTCATCACTTTCCAATGATTTAATATTATTTCTTATGCACAGCGTCACACGACCCTCCTTGCCTACTAACCTATCTTTCCAATATACTGTATATCATTGGACATTCAGCTCCCAATGACAGCCAAATTTCAGAGATGGCCACGACGTCATAATTGCCTATCTGTAGCTGATTTTCAAGATCGTCCATTTTATTCCTTATGCTGTGTGCATTCAAATACAACACTCCCAGTCCAGTATTTGTTGCTTTCTGTTTTAACTGCACCATGCCTCTGTTGCTCTGTAACTCATGCCACTGGCTGTAATTAAGCCTCATCTCCTGCCTATTCTTTCTATAATCTCTGTTGCACGCTATCTTTGATTTATTTCCGTTGTCCCCTTACCCAACCTTACCACTCCGGTTCCCATCCCCCTGCCAAGTTTGTTTAAATCCTCCCTAACAGCTCTATTAAATCTGCCCACTAGGATATTGGACCCCTTTGGGTTCAGGTGTAACCCGTCCTTTTTGTACAAGTCATACCTCCCCCAGAAGAGGTCCCAATGATCCAAGAATCTAAATCCTTGCCCCCTACACCAGTCTCTCAGCCACACATTAATACGCCAGATCATGCTATTCTTGCACTCGCTAGCACGTGACATAGGCAGCAATCCTGAAATTACTACCCTAGGGGTCCTGCCTTTCAATTTCTTACCTAACTCCCTGAATTCTCTCTTCAGGACCTCCTGAACATCAGTCTATCAAATCCATATGGTGCCCTTAATACGATTATATCTCTCATAGCTCTGTACCCTGTACTTTTCCAAGGACAGTAAGTAAAATATAATGTGAATGGCCACTGATTCCAAGTGTTAAGGAGCTGCAATTCAAACAAATCCTTGATTGACACAGTCCCAGTAAACATATGAGAAATGCTAACTGACATGCTGACATATCTGCCTTTCCTCTTTCCATCTTGCATTGCACTGTGGGAATCCTCTTCAATCCCTTGCTCATCACTACTTGGGCAGGGTGCAAACCCCAGTCATAAAGTTAGGGAGTAGAGCACAGAAACAGGCCCTTTGGCCCATCAAGTCCATGCCAAAACCATTTAAGCTGCCTACTCCCTCCGACCTGCACCAGGACTACAGCCCTCCACACCTCTACTATCCATGTATCTATCCATTTTCACTTAAACGTTGAAATTGAGCTCGTGTGCACCACTTGTGCTGGCTGCTCATTCCACACTCACAATCACTTCACTTTCACCCTTAGCCATGACCTGTGGTTGTATTCCCAACCAACTTCAGAGGAAAAAGCATGCTTGCATTTACTTAATCTACACCCCTCATAATTTTGGAGACTACCTCTATCAAATCTCTTCTCACTCTTCTAACCAATGAAGTCCTAACCTATTCAATCTTTCCTTACAACTCAGGTCCTCCAAACCTGGCAACATCCTTGCAAATTTGTACTCTGTACTCTTTCAACCTTATTTTTTATCTTTCCTGTAGGTGGGTGATCAAAATTGCACACAATACTCCAAATTTGGCCTCACCAACATATTATACAACTTCAACATATTATAACCATATAACAATTACAGCACAGAAACAGGCCATCTCCAGCCTTCTAGTCCGTGCCGAACACTTACTATCCCATCTCATGCACACAATACATTGATTTATGAAGGCCAATATGCCAAAAACTTTCTTTACGACGCCCTCTACCTGTGACACCATTTTCAACAAATGATGGACCTGTATTTCCAGATCCCTTTTGCTCTGCCGAAGTGCAACAGCTCACACTTGTCTGAACTAAATTTCAACGAGAACTCTCAGACTGGAGATGGGAAGATGTTACTCACCTACAGCTTTATTTAAAACACTCTTAAATATTCTTGCAATTTTTAAAGGAAGATTTATTTTAATTATAGCTTTTACAATATCGACCAAGCACATAAAATCTTAAAACAATGCCTTTGGCTTGGCTGGAGGTAAAGCTCCACACTCAGCTTTCCTATTTTCTAATGTTGTTAAATGATTTTACTAGTTCAACAAGTCAGGAATTATGAAGAATTTGTAACTTTAAAGGTGATAGTCAATAATTTCAATGTAAATGAAGATTAAGGGGATATAACTATCAAAAGAACTGTATGAAGGCAGTCCATTATCTGCACTAAGTGTCTGTGCTGATTGTGTTCAATTGTAATCAATTAAAAGAACACGGAAAGGTACACTGGACGAATTCCTCCATCGATAACTATTAGGAACTACAGTTTTATAATACCGTAGTTATATTATTCCTGTTTTAATTATCTCTTTAATTTAAATACTCAATTTGTTACTCAGTTAAACGGTAGTTTGCTTATTATGCATTTTTAATACTTCCATGAAACTTCAGCTAATTGGAGCAGCCGTTAATTAGACCAAAATGTACTGGTCCTGATGTTTCCCAATTAACTAGAATCCACTAAATACAATAAACATTTTCCCAGCAACTCCAATGGCAAATTATTTCTATGAACCTTTTATTATTGATTAAGCAACAAATGAACCCTTGAAAAATACCTGTCCATAAACTGAAGAACGAAATCTTCAAATTCTGCTGTTGCTGAGCAAAGTTGCTTTTCTACCTAAAACAGAAAAGGGCACCAATATTATTTCAACAGAAATTATAGTATCAATGATTTTCTGATTTCAGTTAAATGAAAATGATGATGCCAATAATTGCCTTTTGCCTCCCAACCTCTTAATTTTCTGTCCAGGTTCTTCTGCATATAAAGAAGCTGACTTTTGCTGAGCTACAGATCCATGCAAGTAGCCCAGCCAAAAGAAAATTCATCAAACCAGAATTGTTAAGAGTAACAATAGTTTTTTTTAAACTTTAAAAGTCGTCTCAACCCAACTCACCCCTGACCTGTGAATTTCCATATACCATCACACACAAGAGAAAATTTGTAGATGCTGGAAATCCAAGCAATACACATAAAATGTTGGAAAAACTGAGCATAACTCAGCCTCAACAGAGCAAAGGGAAACACTTTTGCTTTCAAATCCTGACTGTCCTCTGTGTACTTTTATTTTTCCAGCATTAAAGTTGAACAAAGATAAATGTAAAATGTTGTCAGATAAAGACAACATCAAAGGAAAAGAATTAACTATGAAGACAGCTCTATAAAAAGCGGGTGTGAACACAATGGTTAGTTTCTTGGCTGAAAGAAACTATTAACTGCTTAAATGCTATAATGTCTATTGTTCATTGACTTTATCAGTACTTTTATTAAATTGCAATTTTAAAGGAGAAAGCTTGTTATTAAAATTTATTAAACAAACCTACCTCAGAGAGATCATTTCTCTCTTGCAAAATGGATGAACAGTCAACCAAAGGCACAAGAGTAGAAAACGTGGCTATAAACTGGAAGGTGATCTGCATGGAAATAAGGTATTATACAAGTTCAGTTTACAACATTGAAACCAAAATGCTATCCATGTATTAATATCATACTGAACATCTAGAACATTAATGAGATGAGAATATAGTATGTATGATACCCAATCGTCAATGAAAAATGTCAACAATTCATCATCCAGACCTGGTTAAAATAAAACCACCTTGGTAAATATGTAACTTTATATTTGTTTATCCACAAATCTAAGAACAAATTATAATATACCATGCATTTGCTAAAATCATTTGGATCCACCCCAGGTAGAGCTCTCATTAATAGAGGAAGCATATGCGTTGGGCCTTCTGGGAACCACCTGCCTCCCGATACCAAGCTGCGAGCAACTCCAATCACACAGCTCAGTGTCGCTGTAAGTTGGTGAGGCTCTGTTAAAGTCTGCAACGCAGGATAGGTTCTAAAAGGTAGGAAATAAATGGAGTATAGTTATTTAAATGCAGCATTTCAAAAATAACACAGATCTTGCAAGTTGTGAACAAATATAACACAAAGAAATAAAGTTGAGTTATCATAACTAAGCACAAAGATAAATTTCATCACATTTGAGTGTTTAAGCAAATTTCCATGATGGAACAGGTGACCACATGGTTCCTCGCATATATAGTTGTAAGAAAAAGTCTGTGAACCCTTTGCAATTACCTGTTTTTTGTCATTAATTATTCATAAAATGTCATCTGATCTTCATTCAAGTCACAATAATAGATAAACACAATCTGTCTAAACTAATAACACACTGACAATTGTACTTTTCATGTCTTTATTGAACTCATTGCTTAATCACGAATAAGCCCTTCTCAGGCTTTAAGCCAGGTAAGGGTATCGATTATAACCAGCTTTTCGATGATAAGCTCTGCCAAGTTCTTCAGGGATGAATAAAGAAGATGGTAGTTTGTCATTGAGATGTCAGTTATAATCGATACCTTTACCCAGCTTGAAGCCCAAAAAGAATTTATTCATCATATAAGCCGGGAAAGCACTAGATCCTTTTACACATTGTTTAATCATTCACGGTACAGGTTGGAAAAAGTTTGTAAGCCTTTGTATTTACTAACTGGTAGAACTTCCTTTAGCAGCAATACCCTCCACCAAACATTTCCTATAGCTACTGACCAGACTTGCACAATGGTAAGGACATGTTTTAGACCATTCCTCCACAAAAAAAACTGTTTTAGTTCATCAATATTTCTGGGATACCTTGCATGAACAGCCCTCTTCAGGTCATGTCACAGCATCTCAATTGGGTTAAGATCTAGATTCTGACTTGGCCATCACAAAACACAGACTTTCTTCTATTGATGGTTTACTCTGAGTTTTTTTGGAGGGCAGTGGTTTCCTCCATAGTGCCCTTCCATGAAGACCATTCTTGTTCAGTGTTTTCCTTGTAGTGGACACATGAACAGAGACTTTAGCAGGTTTAAAGATTTCTGCAGGTCTTTTGTTGTTACCCTTTCTCACCTCCTTCAGCTTTGCATGTTGTGCCCTTGGTGCAATCTTTGCAGGACGCCCACTCCTAGCGATATTAGCAACAGTACTGAATTTCCTCCATTTGTAGCCAATTTCTCTTACTGTGGACTGATTAACACGCAGATCTTTGGAAATGCTTTTGTAGCCTTTTCCAGCTTCATACATCTCTACAATTCTTCTAAGACCCTCAGAAAGTTGTTTTGATCAAGGCATGGTGCACATAAACACACCTTCCTGGAGAAGAGCAGGCTCTGTCAGTAACTTGACTTTGTGGAGTCTTTTTCTTTTAAAACAGGGTAGAGCACCACTAACCCACAACTCCAATCTCATCTCATTGACTGGAATACCTGACTCCAAATAGCTTTTGTAGAAGACATTGCCCTAGAGGTTCACATACCTTGAACCTAGACTGTGATTGTTTAAATTAGTGGTCGCCAACCATCGATCGTGATCGACTGGTCAATCTTTGAGACTTTCCCAGTAGATCCCGAAAAAAAAAGAAAAATAAATACACAAATACTGTTGAGAGATTGTTTCCGGGTTGCGGGGTTTTAGTTCCGTTCTTTCTGCCCAGTGCACATGCGCATAGCTCCCCCGCGCTACAGAGTGTACTTCAGTGGTCCCCAACAACCGGGCCGCGAGGAAACAATATGAGTCAGTTGTACCTTTCCTCATTCCCTGTCACGGCCACTGTTGAACATGAACTCACGCGAGGTCATCAGTCGCCTAAACGCAGTGATACCCTTGCGCCAGTGTTCGCCTCACGCGGCCGGTGAGAACCACCAATGCTACTGGCCTGGAGCGCGGACAGATGGGCGCCGCCTCTAAACCTGTTTAGCACACCGAATGTTCGTGGGGAACCCAGTGCTAAAATATTCGCAGACGACCTAATTCAGGCTCAAGGTTTCGTAAGTAGCAGAGCAGCTACCTCGTTGTGATCTACTGAAAGTCATCCCTCGAGCCACACTTTTATAGGCCGATAGTTCCTATAAGGGGGGCAGGCGCAGGCCTGTCACACTCCTCGCTTGGTTTGTCACTCTCTCTGGACTGCGACCGCCGCGGCCCCGGCACAGGGACCTCCGATCCTGACCCTGTCCTCTCACCCCACCCACGACCAGCTGCACCTGGCCAAGGCATCTGATGGCGGGTGGGTGGGAGGCTGGAGTTCGAGCCTGGAGGCTGTCTAATGAGGCAATGAAGCCCTCAAAACTGCTTTGGTACCCTGAGTCCAAGCACCCTGCACTTAAAGACGAACCCGCTGAGTTTTCTCAGTGGAAAAAAGTGAGCAGTGCGGGAGAGCAGCTAAATGCCGAGAGCCGCAAAACCTAAACGGCGGAATAGACTAGACATAAGGAACCTGCTTCAAGTATCGCTGTATTCCCGTTGTGTTTAACACCCCCCTGCCCCCCATTGGCCAGTCCACAAGAATATTGTCAATATTAAACCAGTCAACGGTGCAAAAAAACGGTGGATACCCCTGGTGTTTATGCATTATTTCTACTTCCGGGTTGTGGGGTTTTACTTCCAGTCTTTCCTGCCTCAGTGCACATGCCTGTGACTAATCAATCTGGGGTCGATCTCGCCTTTCACTGACGCTGAGGTAGGGGATCTTGAGCTTAAAAAGGTTGGTGACCACTAGTTTAAATGATGTACTCAGTATTGACGTGAAGTAGTGCAATTGTTTGTGTTATTAGTTCAGGCAGATTGTATTTGTTTATTATTGTGACTTACATGAAACTCAGACCACATTTTATGAATAAGCGATGCAGAAAACCAGGTAATTGCAAAGGTTTCACAAACTTTTTCTTGCAACTGTAACAATTTATATAACTGTCTGAAGCCAGTGTTGCAGGCTTAGATTTTTCTTTAAATATTCTCCTTTAATGACCATTTGCAGTATGGCACACCATTCAGTGCACCACACACTGATGTAATGCTTTCAAGATTTTTGAAGACACATTAAAAATGGCTGATTAAACACAACCATGTACTAATTCTAAAAATTATTTACTGAAAAACAAATGAACAGTTACAACTGGACACTCTCAATTCAATTAATGCAACTTGTCAGTTTAGTAACACAAAATAATGAATAGACTACACTTCTCATTAGTGGGCTTTATTTCTGGACAAATAATTTGCTACCATCGTCCCACAACCTAATCTTTAAATTTCACGAAAGCTTTCCCTACAACTTACTGTTTAAAACTTGCCTGCGAGTGAAAGATCCCATCTCTTTCATAGGCCTTTCCTCCTCAAATTATGTGAGACAAGTACTAGAGCATAGGTTTAGGGTGAAAGGTGAAATACTTAAGGGAAATCTGAGGGGTAACTTCTTCACTCAGAATGCCTGGGTGCAGGTAGAAGGGACTAGAAGACCAAATTGGCACAAACTACCGTAGATGTCGGATTATAAGCCGCTACTTTTTTCCCACATTTTGAACAGCTTTGAACACTGCGGCCTTTACTATGGTGCGGCTAATGCATGGTTTTTTTTCATGCCGCCAAAAACATTTTGCCTCGTAACAGTAGACCAATAAAATTGATGAGTAGTTCACAGAGGTCCAATGAAATTGTACGATAAATCAAGCGCACTTTCACAATTAAATTATTGTAAATCAGTCATTTGTACTCACCCTCATCAACATGGAAAACACTCGAAGAAAAGCATTGTGCTGCCTTTATGGCAGTTATTTAGTTTATAATATTTTTGCTTAGTAATTCATTTGTTAGTATTTTCTAGTTAAAGTTAGAAGTACTACATCCCGGGATACTATGACGTCACATCCGGTTTCGCCGCGTCTTGTGGGAAATACCGGTTTGTGATAAACGGGAAGGTGGGGGCATTAGACCCGCGCGAGAATGCTGCTTTTAAGTTAAAGGCGATCAATAACTTTTCCTGGTAGGCTGCAGTATATATTTTTTTACCAGTCGTTAGGAGATATTGGAATGTATACGCAACGTAATTTGTGTGTTACCGATACGTATGTATATTTAAAAGTAGCCGTGTTACAGGCACGGTTCGAAAAAAAGCATTTGCAATATGTATTTGTTTATGTTACCATATGGATTTAATTAAAAGTTTAAAAATCCTCACGTGTAATATCTTTCTGTGTAAATATCTCATATTACAACGTGGGACACCTGCGGCCTAAAATCCGGTGCGGCTTGTACAAGTACAAAATTGATTTTCTTTCTAAAATTAGAGCCAGCGGCTTTTAATCAGGTGCGCTCTGTAGTGCGAAATCTACGGTAGATGGGCCGAAGACAGTTTCTGTGCTGTAGTACTCTATCACTATGCTCACAACCAGGCAACAGCAATTTTGCCAAAATACAGCAATCTGTTTTTAAAGCATAAAATTTAACTACATTCCAAAGTTATTCTATTTACCCCCTAAGATAGTTAGACCAGATTTCAAAAAACACTCATGACAGCATCACTTTACTAATTTCCCCAAATGTTATACATTTAACAAAGCCAACAGTAGGAACTAAACATGAAAACCCCAAGCTATTACTTACTTTTCAAGCACTGGGGGGATGACAAGCTCTGGTCGCATCAGAGCAAGATTTTGAAGAGCCTGAGCAGCCTCAAGACTTCCAATTTTACTGAACATAGCAAGCACTACAGGCTGTTTAATGCTTTCCACAAAATCAGTAATGTCTTGTTCTGTCAGTTTGTGGCTGTCTGGTACAGTGTTTAACCATGTTGTCTTTTTATACCGTTCTCTGTGTAGTCTTCTAACAACACTGGTAGGTAGACGTTGTATCAACTTCATCAGTTTCATCTGTTACAAAAAAGGAGCTCATTAATGACCCACAACTGTGGGAAGGATATGATATAGGAGAAAGAGGGCAGGACAGGGGAAAGAGTAATGGAGTGGGAAGGGGGAAAAGGAGGAAATACAAGAGGAAAAAGGAAATACAAGGAAATACTATACCAAAAAAGTTTTGATTAAAAATATCCATTGAACTCAAAAATATATCTTTCATTGGGTCACCCAAAAAAATTTAATTAACAAATTGCAATGATGAATACAACCTGGAACTTTATGAACAGAGTTAATGCACATAATGCATTGAATAGCAATTGAATACAAGTCTATCCCAATATATAATACACAATGAATGTCATTGACTTGTGTAACTCAGTTCCATTTTAATTTCTGTATTTTGCCCCTTATAAAGTCCTAATACTCGAACATTATAAAGAAGAATTTATAATGTTCTTGAATATTACATATAAGTATTAAAAGAACACTGGGAAAATGAGAAAATGAAAGAGCAATTGTTAATTCTGAAACAGAGCTTGTACTTCCAATACCAGCAAAAACAAGTGAAATCTCCTACTTACTGCGCTGAAACTTCATAATTATTGTATCAAAGCTAAACAATTGTGATATGCTATTTAGAATTTAGTTGATCACAGAGGTACAAAACACCAGAAAAACTAAAAATAAAAGATAAATTAATCTAATTTTCAGAGAATGCCAGAATTTCTTGAAATTAATCTACATCAATAAACCTTTTAATCATGGCCTCCTAATATTTTGCTTTTAAGGAAAAGGATAGAATGAAATAAATGAAACCTGGACAAACATTTGTTACAGTAACCGTCCCTAACTTTCAAGATTTAGGAACAATTAGTAAAATATGTTTTATTTCCTCAGCTTCATTTGTCAAATAACTAGTTCTGGAATACAAGCCTGCACCATTATAACTTAGCAGGGAACATTGCCTCTCCCCATATCCAGTACAAGCAGCTGTACTGAATAATCATGTAGAATAAATCAATTTGGGTGATGAATGGCTTCTATAACAGTGGAGACATCAGCTCCTCTGTCAGAGCATGCTTGTCATTTCCACTGGTGTTGTGCTGCACTGTTATCAAGCCTGAATCTTCATGAAGCTTCATCGTTAGATGGTTGTTTAAGTGCCCAGAGCTACTAATGACTGCAGAATCAATCTATTAACTGTGACCTACACTGCTTCTGCTGTTAAATCTACATCTCATCCTATGCTGCATCTTCACCAGGTTGGCAAATCATTTTGAAGCAGAATTCATGCTGTTCCAATTTCCTTGCCACTCTTCATTAAACCGATAATTTAGAAACATTAAGTCAGCGCATGCAGAGAAATGCTGATATTAAGAATCTGTTGAAACTGCTTGCAGAAGCACAAACTGCAAATTTGGAACTAGGACCATGGAGTTAAGGTGGCAGGAGAGATACCAAAAAAAAAGCACAAATTATTTTCCAAACTCCAAAAGTAGAAAAACTGACTGAAGTTTAGTGTTATTTGATTTACAAGCAATGATCTTACAGGAAAATACCCCAAAATTTAACAGCAGTCTGAAAGATTAAATTTAAAGATGTAAACAAAGCTATGAATAACTTAACCAGATAGAAAAGTCAGGTTTTTCCAAATTCCTAGTTACATCCAAGGCATCTATTTTTATTTTGTATACTAAAAAAGCCTACAAGGAATATAAACCTAAAGGCGACTCTGTTATGCTCCATGTATTCGTCAGGGCATTCAATACCAAATAATTACAGGCATGGGGCAACATAAATATATCTGTTACATGACTGCAACAATGACTTTTACTAACTGGTTAATGTTCAATTACAAAACAGAAGTACACATATTAATGCAGGCAATGCTGTCTACTGCTTCTGAAAACAGACATTTGTATCAGAATTAGTTTCAATATCTTAAAAAAAATTAAAATTTCACATTTTCTATACCTAGTATGCAAATTATTGGTATTTGAAGAGGAAAGAGTTTTAATGCAGAATGTTTAAATGTTAATTATGTAGCAACGAAGTCTTGAACAGTAATTAGACTTCATCTATAGTGCTTCAAGCTCTTTTTACCTTATTGCATAAAAAAGAGTCAGGAAAGTTCTCTTCCTATTACCAGTTATAGCATTTCAGTGATTGCAACATATCCTCTGAGTCATGTATCAGAAATAGTTTCCTCATTTACTATGAGCTGGGTGGTACAAGCTGTCCAGAACATTCATTCAAATCAACAAACAACTGAACAGACAACATCTTGCCATCCATGATTGAAGTGTTTTTTTTAAAAAAAATAACAGATGGTACTAAAAATAAAAATGTACTTACCAACCATCTCCCATTATTAGATGGATGATAGAAAGATTCAATACTGTTAAAAAGCCCATTCAGATGCTTCTGTGCAAGCTTACTAGGACCCCCCTATGAAATTAAAATTTTAGATGTTATTTTGAACGTACATTGATGTCATCAAAATAAAAATTGAAATAGAAATCATTTGCAGATAAATATTTCTCACGATATTGTTCGCTTCTTCTATCCTATGGGTCAGCCCCATCTTACAAATGCCAGACTTATGTACAGCCCATACATATGAACAAGTTGTGGGAGTTTGGCAGTATAGATTTGTCAGCTGCTACAAGCATTTTCTGCCATGTTGGAGCTTGGCTTATAGCCACATTTCTAACTTGTGAACTATTTGGGTTACAGAGAGCTCTCAGGAATAGAACTCTATTATAACGTAGAGAGGACTTTTATTGTTGTAACAGAGAGGTTGTTTTTTGTCATTTATTTTTTTTATTGAAGTTTATCATCAAACATTTCCACAAGATGTATTTCAGATACTGTACATAAGTCAGTGCTTCCAGAATCTTATTATTTATAAAAAATAAGTATTACCTAATTACTCTAAATGCTGGAGGAACTCAGCAGGTCAAGCAGCATCCAAGGAAATGAACATACAGTCAACATTTCAGGCTGTGAATCTTCTGCCTGAAACGTCTGTTTGTTCACTTCCATGGATGCTGCCTGACCTGCTGAGTTCTTAAAGCATTTTGTCTGTGTTGTTTTAGATTTCCAGCATCTGCAGAATTTCTTCTGCAGTACTCAATTACTCTATTTTTTTTCGCGATCTGTTTCTAGTACTAGAATCTCTAATTACTGGCTTCTTTGCCAAGAGGGGGAAAAAAAATGAACAGGAATAACCCCTCTCTACCACCCAATTTTACACACATACTGATAACTTCCTACACTAAAACATTCAACACACCATGTTCTTGCAACTCCAATAGATTAACCCTATCAATCTTATTCTCTTTCCCCCATAATCTCACAATTTATTCCTCTCACGCCAACTCCTTCAACTCTTCACCTCTTACTTTGACTATGGAGTTATTTACAATAGCAATTAACCTCATCAGTGCTACACACAAAATGGTAAAGGAACTCAGTAGATCAAGCAGTACCTATAAAGGGAAATAAACAAATCACTTTTCAGGCCAAGACCCTTCATCAGATTTGAAAAAATTGGTTTTGTCAACATTATTTTTTCAAATGGTATAGAGCAGTGCATTTTGAATTTGATACATAAATTTCAAGGGAATTTCTAGATAGTCTTCACGCTCTTTTATTTCATGCAATTACTGCAGTAGCTTATTAAAACCTAACCTATTCTTGAAATCACTGGTTATTGTGGGACATCATAAACCCACCAACAAACATACTCACCACCTGTGCCATTAAAGATAAAATACAATGTTGGAAATCCTAGCTTTGTATAATTAACAAATACTTCTACTGACAAATGCATTCTCCGTCAACTGATTTTTTATATTTCAGTTCAATAATCAATAACATTGAGTATTTAGAATTTAAATAACATATTTTAGCACAAGAATAAATTTAGATACAAATTTGTTCACTCATATTTACCGTAAGATAAATAAATAACACATCCTCTGAATAGCCTAGTGAGATCTACAATTAACAACTAACCAGCATGGATGTGATCCAAACCACCACATGGCCTATTTCATATGCATTTGATAAATATTTGGAAGTTGACACTTGACTGCTTCCTACTGGCAGATTTAAACTTCTCAGAAATCTGGTAAAAATCTGTAAAATAAGAGATAATCAGTAACCAATGCCATATGAAACACATAATTTCACCTTAATGAGTTTTAGCTAGGACACAAAAACATCAAATTATCAACCGTTATATAAAAAAAAGTGTAATACTTTTCTTCTGCTATTTTGAATAACTGATAAAGAAACATACAAACAAAAATCACAATTGATATTTATGGTGTTTTGAAGCAAACACCATTTTAATGGTCTGAATTATGCAGCCAGCAATGACAAGGCTCCAACTAGTGTCTACCATAATAACTAATGAAACAGAAGGCAATTATGCAGCAAAGATTTAACCTGAAAATCCCAGAAATGTTCCCAATTCATTACAAATCTGCAGATTGCACGTTAATAAAAAATCAATAAGGAAGATCAACATGGAAGCCAGTCTTGCCTGCCAAGATTTTGTAACAGGTTGGAAGAAGGCTGACAAATGCTTTCCTCATACAAGATTTTAATAGAGGAGAATCAGTGCAAGACAACTTAGATTGCAGTTAATTATCTGTTCTTAAAAAGTAAAATCTTACCAATAAATTACTTATTTAGAAATACTTTAAAACTCCTAAATTCCATTAACTTGTAAAAATTTTCCTCAAATCATTTCCACATAGACAATATTACAAACAATCTAATGGAAGAAATCAGCAAGTCAAGCATTTTCTGCAGAAGGGAAGGAAATGCTGTGTTTCAGGCTGAAACCCTGCAAAAAGATGAAGAGTGAAAAGAGAAGGTAGCTAGTATTAAGAAGAATTGGGAATGGTGACACCGAGACAAGTGTTTGTTAGATCAGGCAAATGGAGCCAGGTGAGAGGAGGGGAAGGTGAGGGTAGAGTCACCTCGGAGGGTGATGAAGCAAGAACACAAAAGCTACCTCTGCTTGAATTTGTTAAGTAAAAAAGGCAATAAGAGGATTCTTTAAGGAAGGAGTTTGCAGGTGGAATCAGAAAAGTGTGGTGGAAATCTAATGGGTAAAATGTAAGGGCAGTAAATGGATGAAACCAGGATCTGTAGGTGGGGATCGGTTAACAGACAAAAATGGAGGACCGGAGCAAACAAAAAAGGAAGGGGTGAAGTAGGAGGTAAGGGTTATCTGGAACTAAAAATGGTTCATACCATTAGGTTGCAGATTTTCCAGCTGGAATCTGAGGCATTGTTCCTCATTTGCATTAGGCCTCACCAGACATTGGAGAAGGCCTAGGCTGGTGTGGGAAAGGGGTACTGAACTGGCATGCAACCATGAATTGCCATTGTGGACAGACTGTAGGTGTTCTATAAATCTGTTACCTAGTCTGTGCTTGCTTTCGCTGGCATAGAGGCCATATCATCAGGAGCACTAAATGCAGTAAACAAGATCGGATAAGGTGCATGCAAATCTTTGCCAAATCTGGGAAGAATACTTAGATCTGGAGGAGGTGAAAGAACAGCATTGCAAGGAAAGATCCAGAGATCAGAGAAGAATGAGCGAAGCAGGGAGTCACAGAAGAAGTGATCCTTGTGGAAGGCAGAAAGAAGTGGGTAGAAGATGTGGCTAGCAGTAGAATCTCACTACAGCTGGCGAAGATAACAAAGGATGATATGCTGGGTGCAGAGGCTGGTTGGGTGATAGGTGAGAAGTAGAGGAACTCGAACTCTCCACAATTCGGCTCACTGAGTTCCTTCCAGCTGAGTGCTTACTGTTCCTTATTCCAATATCTGAGATCACCTGTGCTTCCTGTACAATATCTTGTTTATTTGAACTTTGATTAAATTTTCTGAAGGTTTTAAGAAACAGCTCATTACTGCAATAAAGGTCACTTTGCTAATTGTCTTTGTCAGCTCCTTGCTCAAGCCCTGCAAACTATTTTGCCTCAAAAACCAATCCATTTCCTAAATTTAATAAACTTAAGCATAGTTTGTCTTTAAAGGTTAAAGCTGGTGGTTTGATTCAACTGTCACTACATTTTATCCTGAATTTGCAGGTATAGTAACTGGAACCATCCCTCGTAACACCACTGTTTCAGCTGCACAAAATAATGTCCAACAGTAAGCCACAGGAAAACCCTGAAGATTTTTATTCAATTTTTCACTGAGGTTTTTGCCAAAAGTACATATGCAGTTTTTACAATCACATTGCCTGCCAGTACCTCACCAAGGCAGTGACTCAAAACTGAAAAACCACAAACAGCTCATCACCACACTTTAAAATAAGAATGCAAGTTACCTTTGGAATGTATTCATCCCAATCAATGTACCCAATGTTCTCTGTAGCCAAACGAGCAAACAGGTTTACCAAGTTCTGTCAATATAACAAACATTTTTGCTTAGGATTTAATGCATTAATCTATGACATCAATTCAATTCAGAATTACTGGATTACTAGAAAATTACAAATACATTTGTACTCTAGAACCCACTTAAAAATAATGGGCACCAAGCTAAAGAAGGAAAAAATAGGAGGTGCGAACAAAAATTATGATAAAAACTGGGTATTCATCAAGCTTTAAAGGGATGAATGAGACTTCCCCTCTGCCAGCTGATTCCTAAATGGACATTGAACCCATGAACACTACCTCACTTTCTTAAATATATATTATTTGTTTATTTTTAACACAATTTTTAATCTATTCAACATCCGTATACTGTAATTGGTTTTATTATTATTATTTTTCTTCTTCTATATTATGTATTGCTGCTGCTAAGTTAACAAATTTCATGACACATGCCAGTGATAATAAACCTGATTCTGATTAGTATCCTCATTCAGAGAACGGAGCAGGTGGAATTATAATGTCAGAAGGATTATAAAATAAAACAAAAAGCTGAAAGAATGCAGATTTCCTAGTGCTTTTTTAAAAAATCGGTCTACAAAATGCTGTATTTATTGAGAGGATGGTATGATGAATAATATTAATAAAATTGAGAATTTTGAATTCTGAAGCTGTCAAGTGCCAGGGACCAATGTACATTGGCAAAGACTCTATGTGCCTTGAAGATGATGTGATACAGGCCAAAAAAAATTTAGGCGATCAAGATTATGGTGAATGGTAAATGGGAAATGAAATTGGTTTATTACTGTTACATGTACCAAGATACAGTGAAAAGCTTCTCTTGCATATTGTTCATACATATCATTTCATTACACAGTACACTGAGATAGAATAAGGTAAACCTGCAGAATAAAATGTAAAAGCAACAGAGAAAATGTAGTGCAGGTAGACAAAATAGTGCAAAATGATAATGAGGTAGACCGTGAGGTTAAGAGTCTATCTTATCACACTTAGGAACCATTCAATAGCCTTAACAGTGGGATAAAAGCTGTCCTAGAGCCCGGTGGGGAAAAGAGAGAATGACCAGGGTGAATGGTTCTCTGATTATGCTGCTGCTTTACTGAGGCACCATGTACAGGCAGTCAATGGAGGGGCCTAGTTTCCATGAGATGCTGAACTGTGTCCACAACTCTGCAGTTTCTTGCAGTCACAGGCAGAGCAGCTGCCAATACCAAGCAGCAATGCATCCAGTCAGGATGTTTTCTAAGGTGCATTGAAAAAAATGATTAAGAGTCAACAGAGATATGCCGAATTTCTTTAGACCCTACAGGAAGTAGAAGTGTTGATGGGCTTTCTTTTCTATGGCCATCTACATGGTTGGACCAAGACATGCTTTTGGTGATGCTCCCTCCTAGGAATTTGAAGTTCTCAAACCTCACAAGCTCAATACCATTGATGGAAACAGAAGCATGTGCACCACCTCCTTCCTGAAGTCAATGACCAGCTCATTTGTCTTGATGACACTGAGGGAAAGGTTACTGCCGTAACACCATGTACTAAGCCGTCTGTCTTCTCTCCGTACACTTACTAATTCCCTTCTATTCAAGCCATGCAGAGTATTTCAAGCTAATTGGGAATGGTCATGCTATGCCAGTGAGACTGCCTGATCATTTTGTAGCCCATTATAGTGCGTAAGCCTCAAAATAATGGAAGACTGGTCTGGGATTCGCTTTTGGATCTGTATTGTCTCTTGAGCTCTCTGATGGCTTTACAAAGGTCATGCTGCAATTTCTTATAAAGGTCAAGGTCACAGGATTTGAATGCTGCAGTGCTAGGCTAAAGAAGGGAGTGGATCCCCCGGTTCAGCCATGATCTCCAGTTTGGGAACACCTGGATCGTCTTTTTTGGTACACCGTCCTCAAGACACTAGGAGATAAAGCCCATGATGGTGGTGACACTCTCAGCTGGCAGCTGAGGCTGTGAACAAAGACCAATCTACTGACTCAGTTGCTGCCAACCTCACCTATTTCCTCAGAGCAGCATTGTACAACTTTCTGTATTGGATCCTCCCATTTAAATTTGTATGCAGAAAGGAGCACAGCATGGTGGTAAGATTTACCAAAGGTGGACAAGGATGACTTAGTAGGCATCTCTGATCATTGTATAGCAATGGCCAAGAGTGTTTAGATCCCTGATGGGACAGGTGGCGTGCTGGTAGTATTTTGGTAACACACTTTTTAAATTGGCCTATTTAAAGTCACCAACAATGATAAAGAGGGTCTCAGGGTGTCCCATGTCAAGGCTGTTGTCCACAGAAAATAGTTCTGTAAGTCCAAGTTTCATGCCCTTTTGTGGTGGGAATTAGGAATTTATCCCAAGAGATCATGAAAATCATCTAGCATAAAGGTTACAAAGGCTTGGACAAGGCTTCAGCAACAAATATGAATTGAACAAAGTCTTAGAGGTAAAAGCATGCATTCCTTGTAATGGAGGATCGACAGATATAAGCTTGCTTTGGGATTCAGTGTAAACAGTAAGGCTCAGACCACAGCAGAGGTGTAACCAATTTCAGGCTGTTCCCTACTTATGAACACCCAACTTATAGATACCACTTCATAGCACAAGCTCCCATAACATTATTAAATTCAGAAGTCATACAATAGTACCATGAAAGCATAGTATTCAAAGTACTAATGTATGACTTATGAATTTAATATGTAGAATTCATACATACATAATCATTCCTATAAACATCAGAAGCAGTTTCCTCTTTCTTTACCTTTAATAATATTAATTATTTCTTATTAGCTTTGATGCCATTCATTATAATACTGTGGGAAACATAGCAAGTAAATTTTCTACATTTCTACTTACGGAAAAAATTAACTTCGGGATGACAAAAGATTAAAACTTGTTCATTACCCAGGACAACCTGTGCAGACTAATGAAAGTTGTGAAAAGCAGGTTGAAATTATGTGTAGGAGTATGTGACTAAGCCAAAATTGAATACTCAACATGCCGCAAAAATTGAAATGACTGAGTGGTGGAGAGTTAAAGCCAGGTATTGTCAGTAAGACCATTGATTCTAAGCAGCATTATCGATCTGAGTCAATTGGAAGAAGCGACTTACCCCTTCCCACTGTGGGAGATTCTGAACTGAGACATAGAGGCCCATAAATTCATCAAACCAAAGCCTGCAGAAATTAAATAAATATGATGCTAAATTCATTAATGAAAGCATATGATTAATAAGCAAAATAATCAAGGCTCTTCCACAAAATATATTGAGAATGTGAGAATCCATAGTGAATTAACTCCTGTCCTGCTGAATGAGGACTAGAGATAAATCAAAGTCTTTATATTTTAAAAAGTCTAGAGAATTTGGAACAATTGCATCAAAGTTAGAAAAGGAATTCAGTTGAATATATTAGCATCAAAATGATTTTAGTGATTTTCACTCCGGATACAAATTTTCTTCTTTGTAATGGAAAATTGTCAGCCTCCCATGAGTAATGACTAACTTTTCAAACACAGCAGGAGGCTACTCAGCCTATTAGGTTCATATCAGCTTTACATAGCTCTCCTGTTGAACCCGTCAATAATTTGATCAATCCTGTAGACCCACCTACATTAAAGAGTAAGTTTTAGTGAACAATTAATTAACCCACATCTCAGGGGGTTGAAGCACCCCAAAACCCATGCAGTTAAGAAGAGAACATGAAAACTTCTTACAGATCATATCCAAGGGCAGAGTCAAATCTACATCCCTGAAACTGAGAGCTGAAGTTTACTAAATGCCACTGCCACTGCAATGGCTCCCCAGGAGAGGGTGGAAGTGGAACATAAGCATTTATCCACACCATGTGCTTGCTTGCATCACCCTTTCTTTTCTATCCTGTTTTCATCCCCTTAAACTACTCTGCTTTAGCTACAAAAACTCTATAGCATCACACTGTGCACTAACATTTCCTCATGTTCTCCAAAGTAAATAGTTTATATTTAATGTCTCACTTATGTACTTAGATCTTACAACGATTCCGGATTCCGGAAAAGATCATCATGCTTTTCATCGTTAAATGTCATCATAATGATCATTGCTCTGTGTAAGCATTCAAAATGTTTCTAAATACCTCGTACTTGCACTTTCTTATCCTTCTTATCCTGCAATGATGCTTCACTCCCCAATGAGCTCAATGCCTTTTATGCATGCTTTGAAAGGCAGAATAAAACTGCACCTGTGTGAATCCACACAGCATCTGGGAACACTGTGATCTCTATCTCAGAGGCCATCAGAACATTTTTCAACAGTATGAACATTTGTAAGGCATCACACCCCAATGGTGCACCTGGCAAGGTACAGAAAATCTGTGCTGAACAACTCAATGAAGTATTCAAGAGTATCTTCAACCTCAGAACTTCAGTGGGAAGCTTCCTCCTGCTGCAAAACTGCTCCCTCTACAACTGGGACCTAGACTACTTCATCAGGAGACCACAGTCTGCATCAATCAGTAATAACAGGTTCTCCTTACTCACAATCAACACAAGCACACCTGAAGGATGTGTGCTTATACTTGCGTTATTTATTTAATTGGGATCTCTTGATCCAGCTCTAGGACTTGCGTGAAGATCTAATCAAAGTTTAAGTCACATTTATGCAGAAATAGAGAAAATTCTTTAGGGGTTCACAAACTTTTTACCACCATTGTATATACACATCACTTCTATCACAAGCTGTTTTTTGCAATTACAAGAAATCTTGTGGGGTGGGGGGGGGGGGGGGGGGGGGAGAGCCACTACATCTCACAATTCATTCCAAACTGCATTTTTGTTCTATACTATCCTTCATACATCTTTTGAAAATCAAATTTTTACCTTCATATGTATCTTCATCCACTTAACCAGTTTTGACAAAGTCTACATGTACTGCATTGACCGTATTTCCAATATTAGGGGTACCTTCAAAAGAACTCTATTAGGTTTATCAAATGTATTTTTTCCTGAAATCTCTTTTGGCTGTTTTATTTTATTTTGCAATATTCTCAGCCTTGGTCAGTAATTACCAGAACATAAAAACAACAAAAAATAATTAGAATAGTCTAACCATCTTTAGTCATATTGTTAGTGTTAATACCGAATGTTGAAATGATATACAAGGAAAGGTAAAGACAAATTAAAATAAACTAGAATAAAGTTGTAACCTGACCTGAATCCTTTATGATGCAAATAAGGCGGAAGAGAGGTTGGAAGGAACATTTCAAAATAGCTGATTGCCTTCTGCATGGTGACATCAAAAGGACACATCAATGGCTGCCATTCATCTAACATCTCAGCTGTAGCATCATCTGGAAAATACCTAGCACAAGAAATTACTTCTGTGCACTGAACATAGTACTGTGTTCCAACTAATAACTCCATACAATGTTTAAAAGCATACAAATATATACTGAACATAATACTGTGTTCCATCTAATAACTCCATACAAGGTTTAAAAGTATACAAATATATACTGCACAGAGGTTGGCACTACATCAGGCTTGTACAAAAAAACCTGGAGAAACTCAGCAGTCAGGCAGCATTTATGGAAAGGAATAAAGAGTGGACGTTTCAGGCCAAGATCTGACTGTACTGTTTTATGTTCTATGTACATTTGGTTAGCTTAATAATTCCCCTCAATATCTTTCACCACAAGCTTTGAAATGTAAGCTTTAAATAAAACAAACTAGTTTAACACTTTAGTTTAACTTCATGTTGTGGCGACCCACTTCCCAGCGCACTTGAACCGGCTCACAAAGCGGTGCACGCCGGCATTGAGGCCGGTCGCTAAAAGGGCGCCAAGCCTGCTTCACCAGCAAGGGGAAAAGCCCGCGCGCGGGACGGGACTGTGAATACGCGCCCCCTACAGCATTCCCGCCCGGGGAGGGCAGGATCAGGAAGGCTTTAAAGCGAGGCCACAAAGTTTGAATAAATCTCTTTTGCAACTGCAGCTCACCGACTCCGTGTCGTTATTGTAGCACTGCATGTAGCACTCCGCTACAATTGGTGACCCCGATGGCCCAAACAATATTTGGGCTGAAGATAAACAACGCCGCATCTGTTCATGCAGTTTCGTTAAAACTGCCAAGCTTCTGGACACTGCGACCTCACCTATGGTTCCAGCAAGCAGAAGCCCAATTCCACATTCGGCAGATAACCTCGGATGCCACACGTTACTACTACGTGGTGAGCTCCCTCGACCAGGAAACAGCGGCCCAGGTTGAGGAGTTCATACAATCGCCCCCAGCGGACGGCAAATACACAGAATTCAAAGCCTTGCTCATAAGGACTTTCGGACTCTCATGGCGCGAGCGGGCTGCCCGCTTACTGCACCTGGATGGTTTGGGAGACAAGCCGCCGTCGGCTTTGATGAATGAGATACTCTCACTGGCCAGAGGTCACAAGCCCTGCCTCACGTTTGAGAACGCATTCCTGGAGCAGCTGCCCCAGGACATACGCCTGCTGCTGTCCGACGCAGATTTCAGCGACCCCCGGAAGGTGGCAGCCCAGGCGGACGTGTTGTGAAAAGCCAAGAAGGAGAGTGGGGCGTCCGTCACACAGATCACCAGGCCACGCTCCCAGCAGCAAACCAGACCAGGCCCGGCCACAGAGCCTGCTAACCCCAGAGGCAGGGGTGAGGAGGCCAACGAACAATGGTGCTTCTACCACCAGTGGTGGGGCGCAGAAGCCCACCGCTGTAGCCCGCCCTGCAAGTTCCCGGGAAACGCCAGGGCCAGCCGCTGCTGATTGCTACGGCGGCTGGTCATCGGTATAGCCTGCTGTATGTCTGGGACAAGCGGTCAGGACGCCACTTTTTGGTCGACACCGGAGCCGAGATCAGCGACTTGCCTCCGATGAATTACCACACCCACAACAGGGCATCGGGTCCCACCCTGAGGGCCACGAATGGCAGCACAGTAAGAACCTACGGCACCCGTATGGTGCAACTACAGTTCGGCTCCAGCCAGTTCACGTGGGACTTCACACTGGCCGCCGTAGCCCAACCACTCCTGGGCGCTGATTTTTTGCGGGCTCACAGCCTACTGGTCGACCTGCAAGGGAAGAGACTGGTCCACGCCGAGACCTTTCAAACGTTCTCCCTGGCTGAAGCCCAATTGCCGGCCCCACACCTAGACTCCATCACGCTGTCCGACAACGATTTCACCAGAGTCCTGGTGGATTTCCCATCGGTTCTGGCACCGCAGTTCACGGCAGCCATGCCCAGACACGGCGTACAGCACCACATCCCAACACAGGGACCACCCCTCCACGCCCATGCTCGAAGGCTTGCCCCAGACAAGCTCCAACTGGCGAAGGAGGAGTTCAATAGGATGGAGGTTTTGGGGATCATACGGCGGTCCGACAGCCCATGGGCCTCCCCCCTGCACATGGTGCCCAAAGCAACAAGGGGCTGGAGACCATGCGGCGACTACCGCAGGCTGAACGAGGCTACAACATCGGACCGCTACCCTGTGCCGCACATTCAGGACTTTGCAGCAAACCTGCACGGCGCACAGATCTTCTCCAAGGTAGACCTCGTCCGGGGATACCATCAAATCCCGATGCATCCAGACGACGCCCCCAAAGCGGCACTCATCACCCCTTTCGGCCTTTTCGAGTTCCTCCGCATGCCGCACAGACGTTTCAGTGGTTAATGGACGCGGTGGGACGCGACCTGGACTTCGCTTTCATCTATTTGGACAACATCCTCATAGCCAGCAGCCGTCGTCAGGAGCATCTGTCCCACCTCCGTCAACTCTACGCCCGACTGAGTGAATACGGCCTGACAATCAACCCGGCCAAATGCCAGTTCGGGTTCGACACCATCGACTTCCTGGGCCACAGGATTACGAAAAACTGGGCAACCCCTCTGCCCGCTAAGGTAGATGCGGGCCGCCATTTCCCCCAACCCAACACAATCAAAGGCCTTCAGGAATTCGTGTGTATGGTAAATTTCTACCACTGCTTCCTCCCTTCAGCTGCCCTGATGTCAGGTAAGGGCAAGGACATTACCTGGGACGAGGAGTCCGCCGCCGCTTTCATTAAAACCGAAGAAGCCTTGGCAAACACCACGATGCTAGTGCACCCCAGAACGGACGTCCCTACCGCCCTCACAGTGGACGCATCTAACACGACAGTCGGTGGGGTGCTGGAACAACTCATCGAGGATCGCTGGCAACCCCTGGTGTTTTTCAGCAAACACCTACGACCACCCGAGCTCAAGTACACTGCTTTCGACCGGGAACTGTTGGCGCGATACCTGGCAATCCGGCATTTCAGGTACTTCTTGGAAGGTAGGCCCTTCACCGCATTCACGGACCACAAACCGCTTACCTTTGCGTTCACGAAGGCATCCGACTCCTGGTCGCCCCGCCAGCAGCGACATCTGTCCTACATTTCCGAATACACGATGCATGTCTCGGGAAAGGACAATGTCGTGGCGGACGCCCTCTCCCGCCCTAACATCCTAGCCCTGTCCCAGGGGGTAAACTATGAAGCACTGGCGGAGACGCAGCAGGCAGACGAGGAGATCCCGTGTTACAGGACTGCAGTCTCTGGTTTGCAGCTACAGGACCTCCCCGTAGGCCCAGGTGAGAGGACCCTACTCTGTGACGTCACCACCGGCCAACCCCGTCCCGTCGTGCCGGCAGCCTGGCGGCGGTGCATTTTCAACTCCATTCACAATTTAGCGCACCCCTCCATCAGGACAACCGTCCGGATGGTAGCCAACAGGTTCGTTTGGCAAGGACTCCGCAAGCAGGTCAGTGAATGGGCCAAAACGTGCATGCACTGCCAAACAGCCAAGGTGCAGCGGCACACCAAAGCCCTGCCGCAGCAGTTCCACCCCACCCGCCAGCGTTTCGACCACATTCATGTGGATATCGTGGGCCCCCTGCCAGTGTCGCGAGGAGCGTCGCACCTCCTGACTATCATGGACCGGTTCACAAGATGGCCAGAGGCGGTCCCGCTCACCGAAACCACCTCCGAATCTTGCGCCCGGGCACTGATTGCCAACTGGGTATTTCGCTTTGGTGTACCAGCCCAGATTACCTCCGACAGAGGCGCCCAGTTCACCTCCAGCCTGTGGTCAGCTATGGCCAGCCTTTTGGGGACACAGCTGCGCCACACAACTGCCTACCACCCACAGTCGAACGGACTAGTGGAGCGTTTCCACCGTCACCTGAAGTCGGCTCTCATGGCCCTCCTCAAAGGGCCTAACTGGGTGGACGAGCTTCCCTGGGTCCTGCTCAGAATCCGCACGGCGCCCAAAGAAGATCTGCACACCTCGTCGACTGAGTTGGTGTACGGCGCACCCCTAGTCGTCCCAGGGGAGTTCATACCAGCCCCAAGGGGGCAAGAGGAAGAACCCACAGCAGTCCTGGGCAGACTATGCGAGAGGCTCGGTAACCTGGCCCCCATACCCACTTCGCAGCATGGGCAGAACCCAACCTGCGTACCCAAAGACCTGCAAAACTGTAAGTTCATTTTTGTACGACAGGGCGGACATCGGGCACTGCTATAGCGGCCCTACGAGGGGCCATTTACAGTGATCAGAAACAACGGGTCCACATTCGTACTGGACATTGGGGGGTAAGAGGAGGTTTTCACGGTGGACTGACTCAAACCAGCCCATGTGGATGTGGCGCAGCCGGTCGAGATTCCGGCACCGCGGCGCAGAGGCAGACCTCCCAAACAGAGTCCGACCCAGACTGTGGACATTGAGGGGGTGTATCGCCGGTTCTGGGGGGGTTATGTGGCGACCCACTTCCCAGCGCACTCGAACCCGCTCACAAAGCGGCGCGCGCCGGCACTGAGGCCGGTCGCAAAAAGGGCTCCAAGCCTGCTTCACCAGCAAGGAGAAAAGCCTGCGCGCGGGACGGGACTGTGAATACGCGCCCGCCCGGGGAGGGAGGGATCAAGAAGGCTTTAAAGCGAGGCCGCGAAGATTGAATAAATCTCTTTTGCAACTGCAGCTCATCGACTCCGTGTCGTTATTGCAGCGCTGCGTGTAGCACACCGCTACAATGTCACATAGAATATAAATAATTCTTACTCAAGTCATTGTAAAAGATATCCTTTTATATTTGTTTAGGAGTTAATTGACTTATTACTTAAATTAAAAATGATCTCTGGTTTAATGTCAACATTCTTGACTCATTTTTGGACAAGCATCAGCTTGCCAAACTGAAAGCTCAAGTCTCCTTTATAATATCAAGAACTTCTGTACTATTGAGAGTTCAGGCACATTTTAACTGTAATCATTACCAGATTTAAAAATGAAGTTATGCATAAACCATATTCCCAGATGCACATACACGCAATCTGAAACCAGAAGCTGCAAACAAATCAATATTGGGATACAAATTAAAATAGTAACTAGTGCCTCTCATGGAACAACACAATCATACTAAATAATGGATTGTCAGGTCACTAACATAAGGTGTTTCAAGTGCTGGTGACCTCCGCTTCAAGGCAGTTTAGGTAATGGATTCTTGCCTTTACAGATTCCACAAAACAACACTAAAAAGAAAACGAACTATGCAATAAAAATTTGCTCCTACAAAGAATAGGTAAAATAAAATAAACAAACATTTTAAAACTTGCATTCTTGATGTGTGCAGATGGTATGACTTCAAGTTCCAGTAAATTGTAGTGCAGACCATTTTCGAGGAATGCAGCCCCCTTCCCAACCATAAAGTGGAGGTCAGCTGTACTGCTCAGCTTCTCCTCTGAATAGTAAGCAGAGTAATAAATCCACTAGTCACATAATAAGACAAACTGTTCTTAGGCATATTACCCAGACAGTTCAACGTTTCAGACTAAACCTTCCCTCCTCCAAGTATTTTCTTTCATTCTGTATGTGAATGGTGATAACTATAAGATCTTGATTCTTTGCTCAGGTTCACCCATCAAAAGAACTTCTCAAAACAACATGGCCATTAATTTGTTAAATCATATTATTAACAATTAATTCACTCCTCAAAATTTATTAAAAAAATACAAGCCACTTTTATCAATCCCTCCTCATAAAACATGCCTTCAATTCACGGCAATTTCCAATATCTGATATGTCCTCTCCACAGTTTGCTCCCTTCACCTGAATGCAGTACTTTGAATGGTATTGATCATAACCACTATTTGGAATTCCAATCCACTGGAAAGGGATTTTCATCTTTCTAATTCCTATTTATACTGCTTCACCAGATATTAATGGCATATATGTCTGTGCCCAAATCTCTCTGCTCCTCTCCATACAGTAGTCCATCATTAAGAAAATGTTCAAATCTGTTTTTCCTTGATCCAGACATTGCAACAATGAACTTCATCATCCAGAGAATCTCTCTTCTACTAAGTTGGTGTATCTTTAACCCAAGAAACTTACTACTACATTTACACAGTGCATGTTCTAAACTAGTGACTCTTTTTTTTTTAAAAAAGGAAAATCCAAATCAGGGTAAAATAATAAGCCACATCCCATTATCAGAATCTGAAAACCTTGTGCCATGTCGTAACTTCCTAACTAATTACAGCCTACGCCATGGAGTTACATCCAATTCCATGTGCTCATTTTAAATTTTCTTATGTGGACTTCACCAAACCTTCAACAACCATAAATACAGACCACATGATATGCCAGCGATCTTAAAATAGTTGAGCTTCGGTCTTTCCTTCTCAGAGTCTGTCTTTTTAGGTTTAAAATCTATTTAAATTCTTAATCCCTCTGAAGATGAAAATAAATTATCGCAACTTCCTTGCATACTTATGTTGAACTGATATACCTTTATTGGTATACAAGTTGAATTAACTTTAAAGATTGAATAAGTTAAATTTTAACAGCTAATTTATTATTAACACCTGCCACAAGACAAGCAATAAACAAACAGCCAACATACCGAGAAAATAAGGGTCTGACTAAATTATCGCCACCTCCCACACCAGTTTATCGAATGATGATAATCCCATTCTCATCATCAAATAGAGCTGAATGCCTGAACAACTCCATCCTCAACTCCTAAATAACCACAGTAGCAAATAAAGGAAACTCAAAGTCAAGAAGAATATAATTATTTAAATCTAAAATGATAATGACTTAACTAAATATCCAATAATGTAATGAATTACACTTTTGTTAATCCAGGAAATCTATTGATTACTGTTTCCATCAGATGAATCTTCATATAATTGGTAGTGATGTTACATCACTACCAATTATTGCTAAAACTGTCCTATAATTTTAGATAAGTTACTTATAAATTAGGCAAAAGCCACCAGGTCAGCTTTATGGAAACTGTTAAACTTTGAAGTGTAATATAGTACATAGAACAAAGTAAACATGATCTCACTGTTATCTGCTATTCTATGAAGAAGATCTTCATAGGATAGAGGAAATCCAAAAACCAAAAGACACTTGAACACCCTTGAGATATCTTACATCAATGTTGCCAGTACTTACGGTCGACAACACTTCACCAACGTCTTCAGCAGATTTTCTATGGAACTAAGGGGGAAAAAAAGCCAATTTTACAAATTACCATCAGAAATATTATAAACAGTGGAAATAATCTAGAAATATGGTGTGTATGAAGACTGAAACACTTAAGACATTGCCTAGCACATGCAGAGCTGAATTTGTAATGTTCACACAAAGCCAATCAAGAAAATTAATACCACACATCAACTTCAAAAATTTATTTTACTCTTTAGGTCTATTTATAGTTTAAAGAAAGATGAAATGTAAATATACTGGAATTAAATCCTGATAGCAACTTGGAAATACTATGTGTTTATGTTGTTTATTTTTTTAAAATCCCACTCCCCAACTTGATCTTCAGAAACAAAGCATCATAACTGAAACAAAGCTAATCTTTAACAGCTAGAAATCATAAATGTGGGCAGTACTCAAGCGCAAACTGCTCCCTGCATTCTAGGCTGAAACCTACTGAACAATGCAACAAAAAACAATTGTATTATAATTCACTAATTCATCTCACAGAAGGAAATCCCCTTTGAATAATTAATACTGTTGTAATCCTGAATGAGTTGTTCTATATAGAAATTTTTCTTTATTCCTGCTCTTTATAATTTGATATACTATACTATATCATTAGTAATGCATTTAAGACATTTACACAAATAGTCCCAAACAGTCTCAAAAGGGAAATTTCATTGCAGTGCGACATTCTCAATAGTGGTATAATACTACCATTCCATTTTTAATAAAATAATGAACAGGAAAAAGATGCATTTTTAGTAAAAACAATACATCTGTGTGATGAGCTCCACATTTAAAAAACATGCATTATTGATCGGGCAAATGTATAAACATTCTTACCACCTATGCAAAATACTAAGCACACACGATTTAGAAGACAAGCCTTGTCGGAACGAACTGAATAATAAAGAGAAATACATCAAACAGGGCATAGAAATAAAGAAAGGTATGAGCAATACTGCTGAATAAACAGTTGAAAAAAGTGATGTTCAACAAGAGTTGAAATCAGCCATTCACATGTTTGTGGTGCTTATATAGCAAGTTGCAACTCATCCCTCATGAGTTTTTTTTGACTTAGTGTCAAGTTTGATTGATGAAGGTAGGGCTGTAGATGTTGTCTACATGGATTTTTGTAAGGTATTTGATGAGGTTCCTGATGGGAGGCTCATTCAGAAGATTAAGATACATGGGATACATGGCGAATTACCTGTTAGGATTCAAAACTAGCTTGTCCAGTGATAGAGGGTGGTAGTCAAAGGGACTTATTCTAGCTGGAGGTTTGTCATGAATAGTGTTCCACAAGAACCTCTGCTGTTGTGATGTACATAAATGACCTAGATCAAAATGTAGATGGGTGGGTAGTAAGTTTGCAGATGATATAAAGATTGGTGGTGTTGTGGATAGTGTAGAAGACTGGAAACAAATACAGCAGGATATAGATCAGTTGCAGATATGGGCAAAGAAATGGCAGATGGAGTTTAACCTTGCCACATGTGAAAAGTTGCACATTCATAGGTTAACTGTGAAGAGACAGTACATTGTTAAGGGCAAAATTCTTAACACGGTTGATGAGCAAAGGGATCTTGGGATCCAAGTTCATAACTTCCTGAAAGTGACAATACAGGTTGATTAAGTAGTTAACTCGTCATATGGCATGCTTGCCTTTATTAGTTGAGACATTGAGTTCAAAACTCAGGAAGTTATGTTGCAGCTTTATAAAACTCTAGTTAGGCCACACCTGGAATATTATACACAATTCTAGTCACCCCATTACAGAAAGGGTGTCGAGGTTTTGGATAGGGTTCAGAAGAGGTTTACCAGATGCTGCCTGGATTAGAGTGCATATGCTGTAACAAGAGGTTGGACGAACTTGGTTTGAGTTCACTGAAGTGGTGTAGTCTTCTGAAAGATCTGATAGTTTTCTAAGATTATGGGAAGCATTGATAGAGTAGACAGACAGCATCTTTATACCAGGGTTGAAATGCTTAATATCAGAAGGCATGCAATTAAGGAGACAAGGGATAAGTTCAAAGTAGATGTGAGGAGCAAGTTTTTATTACACAGTGACTGGTGGGTGTCCGGAATTCGCTGCCTGGGTCGGTGGCAGAGGCAGACATTAGGGACACTTAAGCGATGTTTAAATAGGCACATCAATGTGAGGAAAATGGAAGGATATGGACATTGTGTAGGCAGAAGGAATTATTTTAGTTAGCCATTTGATTACTAATTTAAATGGTTTGGCACAACATTGTGGACCAAAAGGCCCATTCTTGTGCTGTACTGTTCTATGTTGTATCCCAGTTAATGTATTTTTGCAAGTACATTTGAGATGGTTTCAACAACAATGCTCCCACAACACCATTGAGAATGCATCGCACTGTATGTCAACAGATGCAAATGAGACAAAATTACAGCTTTCAAATGAAAGATAAAGCAGATTTTTTTTTTAAAATGCTGCATCAAAGTATCTTGAAAATTGTTTGCCAAATATCAAGAAAAATATTCAGTAACATTAAATATGAAATAATAATTAAAGTTCAATTATCTAGCTGCTAACTGGCAACATCAGTTAGTTGCCTTTCAAGATTGCAGATTGCCTTTCATGCTGTTCAGTGGTTCTTATTCAGGTGAAGAAATGCACGTTTTCTCCTGTTACTGCATGTTGTTGGAGTATCTGAACATAACAGCACTTGGGTATTAATCAAATGTCCAGACCCTAACATGCATATCATTTTTCTATGCTGGACTGTATAAGAATATTAAAGTTTAAGACCATTCTCCAAAATACATCAATCCATATCCACAGCATAATTATGATAATCTCAATACATGATTTATATTTCATATACTACAGTGTAATTTTCAATCGGTCACAATTATCACAAGCAATTGGTTGCAAGGATCAAATGTCATGAAACATTTACCATTTCCCCAGTCAACTGCAAAGATGCTGCTTGCAGATTAAAAGCAAAGGTAACTTTCAGTAATTTTGTGCACGTTTCCAATCTTATTATCATACAATACTTACACTTCACTTTGACATTGATCACTTATCTATTTTGATATTAGGCACCAGTAAGTTTTATAAAATTTGATTTTGTACATTGTTAAATAAGTCAGATAGCATTTCTCCCAACATGGAAGAATAACAAGTGAAAGAGTGACAGGATCACACTGACTTCAAAATGAAATTCATCTTTTTGAGGTAAACAAGCTTAAATAAATGAAAATTTATATGTTTATGTTTGTATCCTTCTATTCTCCATTTTTCATCAGTGACAGAAGTCTTGGCTACTGTAAAAAAACTACTTACAGCCTGGCATAGACAAATTGTATATATTTAAGCTCTGGACAAAACAGATCAACATGAGAGCCAATCCAGAACCTTGGAAAGGTAACAACTGATGTTGACAGTTAACAGCTAAACAACAAATATGAAGGAACACAAATGACTCACTTCTAATTCAGTAATATTTCAGACATGCAAAAGAGATATACAGTACTTACTTTGGAAACCAATTTAACCCAAGGTGCTCTGTCTTGGAGTACAAAATTCTTTCTACTGTTACATACAATGGTCTCCATGGCAACTGTAAATCCTCCCTTGATAAGAGTTCTTTCTTCCTGGTAATAATTTTTTTTAAAAATTAAAAAGTTACAACACTTAAATGAAATAGAATAAAAATACTAGGAATAAATATATTTATAGGTAGAGTTAAGAAACTGCAAGGGTAAAATACCCTGATGTATATACAGGAGTCCAAATGGTAGCCAAGAAGTGGGGACAAATTACAAAAACAGAAAGAAAAGGCACGAGAAAAGGGCAATGTTGCAATGGTCAAGGGGGATTGCAATATGTAGGTAGATTGGGAAAACGTCAGGTTGGTGCTGGATCCCAAGAGAAATAATTTGTAGAATGTCTTTAAGATGGCTTTTTTTAAAAGAGCAGCTTGTGGTCGAGTCCATTGGGGAAAAAAACATTCTGGATTGAATGTTGTGTAATGAGCCAGACTTGGTTAGAGAGGTTAAGGTACAGGAACCCTAAGAAGACAATTATCATCATATGATAGAATTCACACTGCATTTGGGGAAGGAGAAGCTAAAACTCAGATGTATCAGTATTGCAGTGGAGTAAAAGGAAATTACAGAGGCATGAGAGAGGAGGTGGCCAAAATTGATTGGAAGGGGATATGAGCAGGGATGCCGACAGAACAGCAATGGCTACAGATTCTGGGAGTAATTCCGAAGGTATATCCCAAAGAGAGGACAAGGCAACCATGGCCAACAAAGGAAGTCAAAGACAACATAAACAAAAAACAGAAGGCAAATAAAATAGCAAAAATTAGTAAGTTAGGGGATTGGGAAGCTTTAAAAAAACCAACAGAAGGCAACTAAAAAGCAATAAGGAGAGAAAAGATGAAATATGAAGACAAGCTAGCCAATAATATCAAAGGGGATACCATGGAAAAAGACTCTGGAGAGGTAGTAGTGGAGATGAAGAAACGAAGGATGAACTTAGACACCAGCCAGTATGGCAGAAATTTGGGTGTGCCAGGGTGCAGAAGTGAACACAGTCGCTATCACTAAGGAGGTGGTGTTTGGAAAGCTGAAAGCTGAAAGGTCTGAAGACAGATGAGCCACTTGGACCAGATGGACTATACCCCAGGTCTCTGAAATAGCTGAAGAGTCTATGGAGGCATTAGTAATGATCTTTCAAAAATCACTAGATTCTGGAATGGGTCCGGAGGATTGGAAAATCAGAAATGTCACTACATTCATTAAGGGAGACTAAAGAGAAGAAACTATCGCCCAGTTAGCCTGACTAGGAAAGATGTTGGGGAAGATGTTGAAGTCAATTATTAAGGATGAGGTTTCAGGGTACTTGGAAACACATGATAGCCAGAGTGTGGTAAATCTGAAGAAATCATTGCAACTGATGGCTGTTGAGGCCAAATCATTGGGTATATTTAAAGCAGAGGTTGATAGGTTCATAATTAGTAAGACAGCAAAGATTACAGGGATCAGGCAAGAGATTAGGGTTGAGTTGGATTATAAATCAGTCAAGATGGAATGGCAGAGCAGATTCAATGGGCCCAAGGCCTAATTCTGTTCATGTGTCTTGTGGTCTTATGGTCTAAATTCAAGCAGTATGTTTTCCCTACATCCAAGTCTGTTTATAAAATAAATCTGATTCAAAGTTAACCGTATTATTGCACTTACAATATTCAAGGTAATCTTCTTTAAAACACCAAGTTTGAAGTTTAAAGTTGAGAATTACTCATGGTTAGTCACAGCTGGTTGCAATGTATCTTAAAGGAATTTACTCTGAACTTACTTGAGCAAATTTATTAACAATCGAGTGAATCCTTGCATCATGCTGATCTCAAGTTCGGGCATGATAACTAATTCATATAGCAACTTAACAAATATTACATGATCTTCTTTGCTGAACTTCCTCCCATATAGTCGGATATATCTGAAAAACAAAACAAAATAAGCTGCATATTATCAAACTTTGTATCAGTTTCCTGGAAATTTTAAGTGATTCAAAACCTTATAGTCAGAACATTTTTTGAACACAATGTAGCAGCAACCTGTAAGAGAAATGACTTGAGGTCGAGTTTATTAAGCTGAAATGAAATTTTAAAAAATCAGAGATGTGCAAAAAGACCAAGTTAGAGAAACAAAACCTCAAGGATCAGAGCTGTTTGAGAGAGATATGTAAGCAAACTAAAGACAAGGAACGTTATTTTAAAAATCAGGCCATTGCCAAACCACAAAATAATGTAGTGATACGCGAGTTGAGATACTGGGGGGTGACTGGATTATGATAGAGGTCTTTAAGAGCATGGAAGGTGGTTTGCACAGAGTCATAGAAAAGTACAGCGCAGAAACAGGCCACTCGGCCCATCTATTCATGCCGAACCATTTCAACTGCCTGCTCCCATTGACCTGACCAGGACCACAGTCCTCCATGTGCTACCATCCACGCACTTATCCAAACTTCTCTTAAATGCTGAAATCAAGCTCGCATGTACCACCTGCACTGGCATCTCATTCAACACTAACAACCCTCTGACTGAAGAAGTTTCCCCTCATGTTCCCCTTAAACTTTTCACTTTTCACCCATAACACATGACTTCTAGTTTTAGTCTCACCCAATCTCAGTGGAAAAAGCCTGCTTGCATTTACCCTAGCTACACCCTTCATAATTTTGTATGCCTCTATCAAATCTCCTCTCAATCTTCTATGTTCCAAGGAATAAAGTCCTAACATGTTCAAACTTTCCTTAAAACTCATATCTTCCAGTCCTGGCAACACGCTTGTAAATTTTCTCTGCATACTTTCATCCTTATTTGTATCTTTCCTGTAAGTAGTTGAGTGACCAAATCTGCACTAAATACTCCAAATTAGGCCTCACCTACATTTATACAACTTTAACAACATGTTCCATCTTCTGTAGTAAATACTTTGATTTATGAAGGCCAATCTGCCAAAAGCTTTCTTTACAACCCTGTCCACCTGTGACACCACTTTCAATGAATAATGGACCTGCAATCCCAGATCCATTTATTCCATAGCACTCCTCAGTGCCCTACCGTTCACTGTGTAACACCTACCCTGGCTGGTCCGACCAAAATGCAACACTCACACTTACCTGCATTAAATTCCATCTGTCACTTTTCCAACTGGTCCAGATCCCACTGCAACCTCTGATAGTCTTCCTCGCAGTCCATTACACCCTCAATCTTGGTGTCATCCACAAATTTGCTGATCCAATTTACCACATGATCATCCAGATCGTTAATATAGATGATATAATATAGCAACAGGTCCATCCCCAATCCCTGTGGCACTCCACTAGTCACAGGCCTCCAGTCAGAGAGGCAACTATCTGGTACCACTCTCTGGCTTTTCCCACAAAGCCAGAGTCTAATCCAATTTACTACCTCATTTTGAATGCCAAGTGACTGAACCTTTTTGACCAAACTCCCATTTGAGCTGGACCAGAAAGAGAGGATATTCAAAAACAGATATTTCTAAAAGTTAGAAAAATTTACTTTCTAACATTAGCTATTTATGTATTTAACCAGAGTGCAATTAACAACATTGAAATTAACAGCAAGATACCACAATGAACATGAGGGAATAATATAGATGCCTTTCTGAAGAAACTAGGTTAACATGTGGGAGAGAAATAAATAAAGGACATGTTTAAAGATTGGAAAGAAGGCATAAGACAACACATGGATCAAAAACATTTACTGAGACAAACTGGACAAATGCACTTTAAGTGTAACTTTAAGTGTCAGCAAACAAATCAATTCAGTATTTCTACATAGTTTTGGTTTGGCATGTATAATATTTCACACCCAACTTATCTGAAGATACATCCAACCTCTCAACAGGAAATTTTATTTCTAAAGTAATTAAAAGAAACTCAATTGAAGGAAAACAAAATCATACACAGAGGACTGGTAAATAACAAAAGAACAGTGCATATAGTGTATGGATATCTACTTCTTAACCCATGACAGCAAAAGTTTTGAAATGTCTCACCCACTGGTTAATTCCTGGGATGAAAGCATTAACAAAGTATGTATCTATATTCATTGGAATACAAATAAATGAAAAAGCAATCTTATTGAAACATAAGATTCTGGGGAGGACTGACACTGGTGGGTGGAGATTAAGAGTATCCATCAACTTACTAGGCATATGAAGTAGTAAAGAACATAGCTTCAGATGAATAGGTGTCCATTTAAGAAGCCTCAAGGTAATGTTGCAGCTCTATAAAACCCAGGTTAAACCACACGCAGTACTGCATTCAGTTCTGGTCCCCTCAGTATAGGAAGGATGTGGAAGCTTTAGAGAGGGTGCAGAAGAGATTTACCAGGATGCTGCCTGGATTAGAGAACATGCCTTAGGAGAAAGGGTGAGCGAACCAGAGCTTTTCTCTTTGGAGCAAAGGGGGATGACAGGAACCATGAGAAAATCTGCAGATGCGATGCTGGAAATCCAAGCAACAACCACAAAATGCTGGAAAAAAGTAAAGTTGATGATTCGGGCCAAGACCCTTCATCAGGACTGGAGAAAAAAAGATGAGTAAAGGAAACAAGGAGGAAAAAAAAGAGGTGGACAGAGGGGAGAAAGAAACACATGGTGATAGCTGAAATGGGGGGGGGGGTGAAGTAAAGATCTTGGAAATTAATTGGTGGAAGGGATAAAGTGCTTGAGAAGAGGGAATCTGATGAGATGACAGAAGGCCATGGCACAGAGAAGGAGCACCACCAAAGGGAGGTGATGTGCAGGTAAGGAGATAAAGGTGAGAAGGGGAAATGGGAATGGGGAATGGTGGGGGGGAGGGGGAGAGCAATACCAAAAGTTTGAGAAATCTATGTACATACCATCAGGTTGGAGGCTATCCAAACGGAATGTAAGGGGTTGCCCCTCCAACTTCACCGTAACAGTAGAGGCCATGGAATGACATGTCAGAAGGGGAATGTGAAGTAGAATTAAAATGGGCAGCCACCAGGAGGTCCTGCTTTTTCTAGTGGACGGTGCATAGGTGCTCAGCAAAGCAGTCTCCAAACCTACAATCAGGTCTCACCAATATACAGAAAGCCACACCGGGAGCACCTGATATAGTAGGTGACCTCAATAGACTCACAGGTGAAGTGGTGCCTCACCTGGAAGGACTGTTTGGGGCTCTGAATGGTAGCACAGGAACTGACCCCAACAGACTTGATATAGGTGTTTATGGCAATAGGAGCCATAGGTGAAGGGAGAGCCAGAGACTTTCCACCAGGGTAGTAATGGCTGATATGAGACAGCATACATCATCATGGGCCAAAGGGTCTGTACTGTTACGTGTTCTATAGTGCTTAAGAGTATTGTGTACAGTTCTAGTTGTCACACTATAGGAAAGATGTGATTACGCTACAGAGGGTGAAAAAAATTCACAAAAACATTGCTGGGACTGAATACCTAAGTTCTTAAGTGAGACAGGATTGGCTTGGACTGAGTGAAGGAAGCCAAGGGATGGCCTCACAGAGGTTTAGAAAATCACAAGGGTCTCATATAAAGTGGATGATCATTATCTTTTTCCCAGGGTAGGGTAGTCTAAAATTAGAAGAAATACATTTACGAAAGCGGAAAGATTTAGAAGTGATCTGATAGGCAAGATTTTCCACATGAAGGGTGGTGAGAATTTGGAATGAGCTCCCAGAGGAGATAGTAGAGGTGGGAACTATTACAATATTTAAAAGACATTTGAGTAGGTTCATAGATAGGAACGGTTTAGGGCAGAGTTTCCCAACCTTTGTGCCTTGGAGCCTTACCATTATTTGAGGGGTCTATGGACCCCAGGCTGAGAACCCTTAGTTTACAGGCTAGGTAAACAAGACTAGCTCAGGAGGGCATTGTTTGGCTGAAGGGCCTGTTTCTATGTTGCTTAACTCCATGAACTAACACGAGGGGGCATAGCTTTAAGGTGCTTGGTAATAGGCACCAAAAGGATGTCAGGGGTAAGTTTTCACACAGAGAGTGGTGGGTACGTAGAATGCACTGCCAACGGCAGTGGTGGAAGAGGATACAATGGATTCTTTTAAAAGCCTCTTGGATAGGTACATGGAGCTTAGAAAAATAGAGGGCTATGCGCTAGGGAAATTCTAGGCAGTATCTAGAGTAGTAACTCCTGCCTCAGCAACGACCGAAACCCATTGCAATTTGCCCATCGCCACAATTAGTCAATGGCAGATGCAATCTCAATGGCTCTTCACACGGCCTTCGACCATCTGAACAATACAAACACCTATGTCAGGATGCTGCTCATCGACTACAGCTCCGCATAACACCATCATTCCCACAATTCTGATTGAGAAGTTGCAGGATCTGGGCCTCTGTACTTCCTTCTGCAATTGGATCCTCGACTTCCTAACTGGAAGACCACAATCTTTGCACATTGGTGATAATATCTTCTCCTCACTGACAATCAACACTGGTACACCTCAGGGTGTGTGCTTAGCCCACTGCTCTACTCTCGCTATACCCATGACTCTGTGACTAGACATAGCTCAAATACCATCAAATACCATGCTGATGATACAACCATCTTCAGTAGGATCTTAGATGGAGACGAGAGGGCGAACAGGAGCAAGATACGCCAACCAGTGCAGTGGTGTCGCAGCAACAACCTTGCACCTAATGTCAGTAAGACAAAAGAGCTGATTGTGGACTTCAGGAAGTGTAAGACGAGGGAACACATACCAATCCTCAGAGGGATTAGAAGTGGAGAGTATGGGCAGTTTCAAGTTCCTGGGTGTCAAGATCTCTGAGGACCTAACCTGGTCTCAACATATTGATGCAGCTATAAAGAAGGCAAAACAGCGACTATACTTCATTAGGAGTTTGAAGAGATTTGGTATGTCAACAAATACACTCAAAAACTTCTATAGATATACCGTGGAGAACATTCTGACAGGCTGCATCACTGTCTACTGCTGCTGCACAGCACTGAAGCTGCAGAGGGTTGGCTCCATCTTGGTTACTAGCCTACAAAGTACCCAGGACATCTTCAAGGAACAGTGTCTCAGAAAGGCAGCATCCATTATTAAGGATTCACAGCACACAGGGCAAGCCCTTTTCTCACTGTTACCATCAGGTAGGAGGTACAGAAGCCTGAAGGCAGACACTCAGTGATTCAGGAACAGCTTCTTTCCCCCTGCCATCCAATTCCTAAATGGACATTGAACCCCTGAACACTACCTCACTTTTTTATATTATTCCTGTTTTTTGCAAGAGTTTTAATCTATTCAATATACGTACAGCATACTGTAATTGATGTATTTATTTTCCTTCTTCTATATTACGTATTGCATTGAGCTGCTGCTAAGTTAACAAATGTCACGACACATGCCAGTGACAATAAACCTGATTCTGATGTTACATGGTCAGCACAACATTGTGAGCCGAAGAGCCTGTAACGTGCTGTAAATTTCTATGTTCTATGTATAACTAGCTAAACTACAATGATATTACTCACAGTTTTGTGCACCTAACTATTGCCAACCACTGAAATAAATGTTTCAATCATGGAAGCAGTTATTTTATGATTCTGCAAACAAACTCTAATTTTTTTATATGTTCATACAATAGGCTGAAAGCACCAAAATGACTAGGAACAAGTTAATAAAGCTAAATGCATCGTTCTATTGCATGAACAATCAACCATGACAGGAGTTACAAAAGCAAAATGCCCTGGACCCATAGAATTCTGAAAAGCAAATTATAAGTGCTCAGCAGGTCAGCAAACATTTGTGCAGAAAGAAAGAGTTATTGTTTTCAATTGATAATGGCAGCAAAAAAAGTTTTAAAACAATTTCAGACACAAGCTCGTCACAAAATCACGTGTGATACATGTGAGTAAAGTTCACACTTCAAACTGTCAAAAATGCAAGTGAATGGTTAATTATAATCAAATAAGTTCCAAATGTCAGCATGGACTCTGTGGGGTTAAAGGGCCTTTATCCATCTGCAATGCTTTGGAAATTACAAGAAAAGTTACAGAAATGGAGATATTAAACAGGGAGAAGTGTGTGCTATCAGTTGCCAAATTTATACACATAGAAATTCATCACTAATTTTATTGAAGAGAATCCCAGCTATAATTTATTAACTACTGTTAACTAAATAATAAGTAAACTAACTAAAATATTAATCAGGTTGGCGCTCAATCCAAGCAAGGAAATTTGCAGATGCCTACGAGATGGCTTTTTATAGCAGCTTGTGGTTGAGCCCACTACGGGAGTGGCAATTCTGGATTGGGTGTTAAGTAATGACCCAGATTTTAATAAGAAGCTTAAGGTAAAGGAACTCACAGTTATCATAAACCCTGACATTTGAGGAAGAGGAGATAAAAAAAATCGAATATATCACTATTACAGCAGAGTAAGGGAACTGCAGAAGCATGAGAGAGAAGCTGAGCAAAGTTGATTAAAATAGGACATAAGCAGGAATACGGCAGAACAGCAATAGCTGAAGTTTCTGGGAGCAATTTGAAAGTAGAAAGATACATCCCAAAGATTAAGTATTTTTCTAAAAGGAGAATGAGGTAACTATGGCTGACATAGATAGATAGATACTTTATTCATCCCCATGGGGAAATTCAACTTTTTTTCCAATGTCCCATACACTTGTTGTAGCAAAACTAATTACATACAATACTTAACTCAGTAAAAAAATATGATATGCATCTAAATCACTATCTCAAAAAGCATTAATAATAGCTTTTAAAAAGTTCTTAAGTCCTGGCTGTTGAATTGTAAAGCCTAATGGCATTGGGGAGTATTGACCTCTTCATCCTGTCTGAGGAGCATTGCATCGATAGTAACCTGTCGCTGAAACTGCTTCTCTGTCTCTGGATGGTGCTATGTAGAGGATGTTCAGAGTTTTCCATAATTGACCGTAGCCTACTCAGCGCCCTTCGCTCAGCTACCGATGTTAAACTCTCCAGTACTTTGCCCACGACAGAGCCCGCCTTCCTTACCAGCTTATTAAGACGTGAGGCGTCCCTCTTCTTAATGCTTCCTCCCCAACACGCCACCACAAAGAAGAGGGCGCTCTCCACAACTGACCTATAGAACATCTTCAGCATCTCACTACAGACATTGAATGACGCCAACCTTCTAAGGAAGTACAGTCGACTCTGTGCCTTCCTGCACAAGGCATCTGTGTTGGCAGTCCAGTCTAGCTTCTCGTCTAACTGTACTCCCAGATACTTGTAGGTCTTAACCTGCTCCACACATTCTCCATTAATGATCACTGGCTCCATATGAGGCCTAGATCTCCTAAAGTCCACCACCATCTCCTTGGTCTTGGTGATATTGAGACGCAGGTAGTTTGAGTTGCACCATATCACAAAGTCCTGTATCAGTTTCCTATACTCCTCCTCCTGTCCATTCCTGACACACCCCACTATGGCCGTGTCATCAGCGAACTTCTGCACATGACATAGGAAGTCAAAAAACAGCATAAAAGCAAAAGAAAGGCCATATAAAATAGCAAAAATTAGTGGAAAGGTGGAGGATTGGGAAGCTTTTAATAACCAATAAACAGCAACTAAAAAGCCATAAAGTGGGAAAAGATGAATTATTAAGGTAAGCTAGCCAATAATAAGAGAGAATAATTTTTTACTGAGATATAAAGATTCAAAGAGATGAGAGAGGATATCATACAATTTGAAAATGACACAACGACAGGGGACAAAGAAATGGTGGACAAACCGAATAACTATTTTGCATCAGTCTTCACTGTGGAAGACACTAGCAGAATGTAGAAATTTGAGAGTGTTGGGTTCAGAAGTGAATATAGTTGCTATTAATAAGGATAAGATGCTTGGAGGCTGAAAATTCTTAAGGTAAATAAATTATCTTGATCGGATGGACTTCCCCTCAGCAACACAACAAAATGCTGGTGGAACACAGCAGGCCAGACAGCATCTATAGGAAGAAGTACAATCTACGTTTCGGACCAAGACTCTTCGTCAAGACTAACTGAAAGAAGAGATATGAAGAGATTTGAAAGTAGGAGGGGGAGGGGGAGATCCGAAATGATAGGGGAAGATGGGGGGGGGGGGGGGGGAGGGAATGAAGCTAAGAGTTGGAAAGGTGATTGGTCAAAGGAATACACAGCTGGAGAAGGGAAAGGATCATGGGACAGGAGGCCTAGGGAGAAAAAAGGGGGAGGGGAGCACCAGAGGAAGATGGAGAACAGGCAAGGAGTGATTGTGAGAGGGACAGAGAGAGAAAAGAAAAAAGGGGGGGAATAAATAAATAGATAAATAAAGGATGCGGTAAGAAGGGGAGGAGGGGCATTAACATAAGTTAGAGAAATCAATGTTCATGCCATCAGGTTTGAGACTACCCAGACGGAATATAACGTGTTGTTCCTCCAACCGGAGGGTGGCTTCATCTTGACAGTAGAGGAGGCCATGGATAGACATATCAGAATGGAAATGGGATGTGGAATTAAAATGTGTGGTCACTGGGAGATCCTGTTTTCTCTGGCGGACAGAGTGCAGGTGTTCAGCGAAACAGTCTCTCAGTCTGCGTCAGGTCTCACCAATATATAAAAGGCCGCACCAGGAGCACCGGACGCAGTATACCACACCAGCCGACTCACAGGTGAAGTGCCACCTCACCTGGAAGGACTGTCTGGGGCCCTGAATGGTGGTGAGGGAGGAAGTGTGAGGGTGGGTGTAGCACTTGTCCTGCCTGCTTTTCTCCCTCTGGTGCTCCCCTCCACCTCTCTTTCTCCCTAGGCCTCCTGTCCCATGATCCTTTCCCTTCTCCAGCTGTGTATCCCTTTTGCCAATCAACTTACCAGCTCTTTCACCAGCATTTTGTGTTGCTTGAATTTCCAGCATCTGCAGATTTCCTCATGTTTGCGGACTACACCCCAGGTTCAGAAAGAGGTAGGTAAAGAGATTATGGAAGCATTAGTAATGGCTTCAGGAGAATGGAAAATTACAAATGTTACTCCAGTCTTTAAGAAGGGAGGGAAGCAGAAGAAAGGAAATTATAGACCAGTTAGCCTGACTTAAATGGTTGGGAAGATTTTGGAGTCCATTATTAAAGATGAGGTTTTGGGATATATGACAAAACAGGCCAAAGTCAGCATGGCTTCTTCAGGGGATATCTTGCCTGACAAATCTGTTGGAATTCTTTGAGGAAATAACAGGCAGGGTAGACAAAGGATAGTCTGTAGATGTTGCTTAATTAAATTTCCAGAAGGGCTTTGACAAGGTGCCACACATGAGTCCACTTACCAAGATTGGAGCCCATGGTATTGTAGGCAAGGTACCTGCATGACTGGCAGGAGACAGAGTGGGAACAAAGGGGGGCTTTCTGGTTAGCTGCCAGTTTATTACAGGAAAGTTACTGGCATGGCTAGTGCATTGACTGATTGGTAGAAAACGGTAACTGGGAATAAAAGGAGCCTTTTCTGGTTGGCTACCAGTGACGAGTGATGTTTCGCAGGGATTAGTGCTGGGACTGCTTCTTTTTATGCTGAATATCAATGATTTACATTATGGAATAGATGGCTTTGTTGCCAAGTTTGCAGATGATACGAAGATTGGTGGAGTAGCAGGTAGCACTGAGGAAATAGGAAGGCTGCAGAAGGACTTAGACAGATTAGAATAGGCAAGGGGGTGGCAAATGAAATACAATGTTAGAAAATGTATGGTCATGCACTTTGGTAGTATAAATAAATGTGCAGACTATTTTATGAACAGGGAGAAAATCCAAAAATTTGAGATGCAAAGGGACTTGGGAGTCCTCGTGCAGAACACCTAAAGGTTAACGAAGGTGTGGTCAGTGGTGAGGAGGACAAATGCCATGTTAGCATTCATTTCAGGAGGTTTAGAATACAAGAGTAGGAATGTGATGCTAAGTTTTTATAAGGCACTGGTAAGGTTCACCTTGAGTATTGGGAACAGTTTTGGGCTCATCATCTAAGAAAAGATGTATTGGCATTGGAGAAGGTTCAGAGGAGGTTCACAAGAATGATTCCGGGATTGAAAGGGTTATCATACGAGGAATATTTGACAGCTCTGCGTCTGTATTCGCTGGAATTTAGAAGGATGGATCTCAATGAAACCTTTCAAATGTTGAAAGGCCTGGACAGAGTAGATGCGGAACTGATGTTTCTGATGGTGGGGCAGTCTAAGACAAGAGGGCACAGCCTCCGGATAGAGGGGTGTCCATTTGAAACAGAGATGTGGAGAAATTTCTTTTGCCAGATGGTGGTAATTTGTGGAATTTATTATCACAGGCAGCTATGGAGGCCAGGTCATTTGAGTGTTTTTAAGGTAAAACTTGATAGCTTCTTGATCAGACACAGCATCAAAAGGTTACAGGGAGAAGGCCAAGGAGTAGGGTTGAGGAGTGAAACAAGGATCAACCATGATTTAATGGCAGAAGAGACTCAGTAAGCCAAGTGGCCTAATTCTGCTCCTATGTCTTATAAGCAAAGTGGTAGATGGAATATATTGTAGTGAAGTGCACGGTCATTCACTTTGGTAGAAGGAATAAAGGCATAGACTATTTTCTAAATGGGGAGAAAATTCAAAATTCCGAAATGCAAAGGGACAGGGGAGTGCTCATGCAGGATTCCCTAAAAGTTAACTTGCAGATTGAGTTAGTGGTAAGGAAGACAAATGCAATGTTAGTATTCATTTTGAGAGGAATAGAATACAAAAGCAAGGATGCAATGCTTTATAAGGCATTGGTCAGACTGCACTTGGAGTACTGTGAGCAGTTTTGGGCCCTTAATCTACGAAAATACGTATTGGCATTGGAGAGCATGTTTTCTTTGGTGGGGGAGTCAAGGACCAGAGAGCGCAGCCTCAGAATAGAGGGATATCCATTCAGAACAGGTGAGAGAAACATTTCTTCAGCAAAAGGGTGGTGAAGCTGTGGAATTCGTTGTCACAGACAGCTGCGCAGGCCAAGTGTTTGGGTATATTTAAGACAGAGGTTGACAGGTTCTTGATCAATCAAGGCGTCAAAGGTTAAAGGGAGAAGTCAGGAAAATAAGGTTGAGAGCGATAATAAATCAGCCATGATGAAATGGCAGAGAAAACTCAATGGGCCGAATGGTCTAATTCTACTACGTCGTCTGGTCTAATATTGTTATTTATTAAAATATGTGACACCACGTACAAGGATCAAATAATGAGACAGAATTTTGGCAAGTTAATGCTAAACCAGTGGGCTCAAAGCTTAATAGTTTAATAACTCTATCAGCACTTACAAATTATTGCTTTTTAACAAAAGTAAACACATTTTACAGCAAATATAAAGGACATTGATGAGTCCATAATTGAAGCATTACGTACAATTCTGATTTTATTACTAAAAAGTGCTTTTAGGCCAAGAGTTAAAGCAGGAAAATGGATGTCTTGCCTGTCATATTAGGAATGGCTGAGTGCACCCTAGAGCATCGAGGAATGTGAGGTGACCGTATTGAGACATGCAAAATAATTTATAGTTAATTACTTCCACTAAATCTAGAACTGTATTTCCAGATAATGGGAGGACATATTTCTAGACTGACAAATCATTTTGACAGTTGATAAGTCTTCAGAATTCTCCATCACAGGGAGCTGTGGAGATTCAGACACTAACAGCATTGAAAGCAGATTGATAGGCTTAAGAATATCAAAGTTATCAAGGAAATTTGGGACAGAGCAGTAAAATGGTATTAAGCTTGATCATCAGCCAAGTAGGCTCAAGGGGTCGAAGTGTACATCTGCTATAATTTGTTACTCCATTCTTATTTCCAACTATATCAGTAAAATAAATTATGAAAGCATTTATATATTAAATGTAGTTTTGAATTAGCTCTATCATTACCATCTTCTATTCAAATATAGCCTGCACCAGAATTTTACTGCATGGGATTCATCTCTCTTTCTCCTAAGTCTATTAATAAACCCAGCTTTCTACTGCCCAGCTCAAACACATTATGGCTATCTGTTGCATGTTAACATATACCTCTCACAGGATTAGTTAACAGAATCAAAAGAATACAAAAACAATTCTCTGAAAGGAAAACATTTACTGTATAATGATAAAGGGCATGAACAATGGAATGAAACTGGGCAATTCTTTGAAAGAGTTGGTACATGCTGAGTGAGACAAATATTCTCATTTTGCACTTTCGAAGCTCACATCACCAAAGAGAATTGATTTCCCCCATACACAGAAACACACAATGTGCTTAGTATGTGGAAAACACATTGCAACATAAGTTCATGGTCACTTGATGGAACATATTTCAAAACATACACACTAGCAAGCATGATCTAGTATGCTATTTGTCTATTATTAGCACTGGAGTCCTAAGATCAATACCCAAAATTAATTTTTCACATTCACAAAATTGTCAAGGGATTAAAGACAGAACTACAAATGACTTCTGAGGTCATCACTGAGGAAGACTCTGCCAAAATTCTTTCAACAACACACACAAAATGCTGGTAGAACACAGCAGGCCAGGCAGCATCGATAGGGAGAAGCGCTGTCGACGTTTTGGGCCGAGAGCCTTCGTCAGGACTAACCGAAAGGAAAGATAGTAAGAGATTTGAAAGTAGTGAGGGGAGGGGGAAATGCATTAGTCCTTGTTCATCAGTCACTGAAGGTGAATGAGCAAGTGCAGCAGGCAGTGAAGAAGGCTAATAGAATCTTGGCCTTTATTACAAAGGCAATTGAGTACAAGAGCAAGGAAATCCTTTTGCATTTGTACAGAGCCCTGGTGAGACCACACCTGGAGTATTGTGTACAGTTTTGGTCTCCAGGGTTAAGGAAGGACATCCTGGCTGTAGAGGAAGTGCAGCGTAGATTCACGAGGTTAATTCCTGGGATGTCTGGACTGTCTTACGCAGAGAGGTTAGAGAGACTGGGCTTGTACACGCTGGAATTAAGGAGATTGAGAGGGGATCTGATTGAAACATATAAGATTATTAAGGGATTGGACAAGATAGAGGCAGGAAATATGTTCCAGATGCTGGGAGAGTCCAGTACCAGAGGGCATGATTTGAGAATAAGGGGTAGGTCATTTAGGACAGAGTTAAGGAAAAACTTCTTCTCCCAGAGAGTTGTGGGGGTCTGGAATGCACTGCCTCAGAAGGTAGTGGAGGCCAATTCTCTGGATGCTTTCAAGAAGGAGCTAGATAGGTATCTTATAGATAGGGGAATCTAGGGATATGGGGACAAGGCAGGAACCGGGTATTGATAGTAGATGATCAGCCATGATCTCAAAATGGTGGTGCAGGCTCGAAGGGCCGAATGGTCTACTTCTTCACCTATTGTCTATTAAGAAAATCTGCTGATTCTCTACATACGAGTCTAGTTTTTAAAAACATCAACAAATCATTTGATTACAAAATTGGATTTTTAACATTGGTCTAAAAGGAGTTAGGATAGGCAGAACTTAGAAAAGGAATTTTAGAGTGGTATGCTTAGGGCAAAGTCATGAGAAAGGTACAACGCAGGGAACCTACTTGTAGAGTCTGGTTATAAATATAGTGAAGGTCAACAAGCTTATTTTTGATTAACCTAACAATTTAAGGCATGCAAAACTGGGACAAAGCTCAAAAGTTGTCATACATTGGATTACTAGAGACATGCTTCATATTAAAAGCAGTATGAATCTGGAGAAACTATCACAATGTAAAAAAAACACAATATGAAACATAGTGGAAGATTTTTCCCATGTAACCAAACTTGCAGATAAAGAAATTTTAAAACTATCAGCAGATATCAGCATTATTTCCACCAACCTGATATCACAAATGACAGTGACATCACAATGCACCAACTGCTAATAAATAACTACCTTGATTAATGTTTGCTTTTGAAAACCTTCCTGTATTAGTGTGTAAATAAATGGCATGATCCATTTTAGCAAAAGGAAACATCTTGTCATCTACATCGGCAATATTGTTCATAGCTGTGCTTAATTCTGACCCAAAAGCTTCAGAGTATTTATTATGTAATTTACAACAAAACTATAAATTGAACAAAAATATTTCCACAGAAATCCAAGTAAAACATCAAGAGGTCTGCACAAACCACCAATGATTATTTGCTCCTGCTTCAATCCAAACCATTTGTATAAAAGCTTAGTGCTGGAGTCATACAGCAAAGAAATAGGCTTCTCATTCCATCATGCCCATGTCATCCATTGTAACTATCTATATTAATCCAACATATCCACATGCACAGTAAATGAGTTGTATTGTAGAAAAAGAACAAATTTTTTGCCAATGTTGTAAATTATCTGGCCCAGGTTTTGCATACATCCAACCAAAAACAACATTATAATCAATCATTAGTTCCTGTTGTGGAACGAATTCCTTTAGTGCCTACATGAAAGGAATAAAACATGTTGTCCATGTAAGCACAAAAAGTTCCCCAGCGTTTGTGTCGCCAGCTGAGTACCTGGCAGACACAGATTAAACTTTCTCTACATCAAGTATGTTGGCCTAACATCTTCAAAGGGCGCCTTATTTCTTGAATATCCTCTCTTTTCATGAAAAAAACCCACAAAATTCGAACCTCTGGCGAGCAAAAAGGCAGATTGCTCATATAGTTTATTTCCATAATAATTTTTTCAAACTGTCTTGAGAATAAGAAAATTCCCACCAGTAATCTTTTCACCTACGCATCGCACAGGTAACGAATCCGATCACATTTTTTTTAATTTTACAGTAGCTCTAATCATGACTAAGCACCAGGACTGAAACTTCCGATTATGGTGGCCACAAAACCTACTTCAACAGTTGGGACAAATAAGGAAAGAAATAAACCAAATTATGGATTTACTTTGAAGCTCAGGTCGGAACCGCACTGAACTTCGCTCCAAATATGTTTCGCCTGAGCACTTTTAGTACACCTTCTGTCAACCAGCAGTGTGACTTGTCATAGTCAATTGCGCTGCCAGCGCAGGGCAGCTAAACGGTTTAACCAGAGAAAAGGTCAGCCAAAATAACTTATTACAAATTCTTTGTTTTTCATCCCTAGGCACTGTTGCCTATCTTCATGGCAACAGTGAGCCACGTTGGCTTCCCGCGGATTCTATTTTAATGTTTTTCACTAACAATTGATTTGTCCTTTTGCGGACCCTAGAGAGAGGAGGGAGAGGGGCCCGTTAGGGCCTAAAGCTTTCATGGCAATCGACGCCGCAAAAATACGCTGTGTTAAAAAGATAAATACGGCTGGATCCCATTAACACCGACACGATTACACCGTGAAGCCCAGCAGCGAGCTACTTCCACGCTCACTCACGTTGAAAGTTTTCTGGTCCAGAATAAAACCCCTGGCCACAGCTCCCGTAGCTGCACGGCCCGACCCAGGTTGGCCTTGATCTGTCCCAAGATAAACGCCGACTCGCGGTCCAAGTGCTGCGAGTAGGGCAGCAGCTGGTTGTAGAGGATCTCCTTCTGCGGCCTGAAGCCCAGCTCTTCCTCTCTCCGCCGCCGCCATTCGCTGTCCTCTTTCTCGCCGGGCATGTCGAGCTCTCGGTCTCCCGAATTACAACTTAAACGCGTCTGACTGGCGGACCACTCCACACTTATCGGAGAGGCCGAGACTGGCAACTGTGAAATTACGGTGCGAGCGACAGATCACGACTACCAAGTACCGCACTGCCTCTGACTCACTTCCTGTCTCTGATCCACTGACGGAGCGAGGAGGAGGAGGTGGCAGGCGGGGCGGGCCGGCCGGCCCGGGCCGGGAGACGAGCTGGCAGGTTGTGCCGGGCCACAGAATTAAAGACGACAGGTTTCGGGCAAATGAAAGACAACGGTGAGAGTCGGACCTAAGAAGTAAATTTCGGGCAAATGAGAGACAACGGTGAGAGTCGGACCTAAGAAGTAAATAGGAGAAGGGTGCAGAGGTAAAGGGAGTGGGGGTGGGGATATGGATGGGGTAGAGGATTGTGACCCTTGTGGTGGCGCGGGTGTTGAGGTTAGCATTATGGGGAGGTGGTGAAGGAGGATGGAAACGGTTGAAATTTGGACAGTGTGATTTGGGGATTGGGGAGAGTGGGAGAAAGATTGAGAATTGGAAAATGCATGATGAGAGGAAAGGTTGGGAATTGGGGTGGAGAGGGCGGGGAGAACGTGGGAAGCATGCTTGGAAGAATGAGAGGAGAAGATAATTGAGAGATAATTTGAAAAGGGTGTGACAAAGGTGTGAACTGCGAATACGGGATTCAGGGGAAGGTAATGTGGGGAGGGAAAAATTCTCAAAAGGGAGAGTAAGTTTCAGGATTTTCAGCAGTGAGCTGAATGAGGTAGGAGGGAGAAGGTTTTAGACAGGAGAGAAAGAGTGGGAGGTTTCAGACGGGATGGAAGGTGGCTACCAATGGAGGAAGAGAAATAATTCAGGAGGAGAGGAAGAAGGAGAAATTTGAGGGTGAAGGAGGAAAGGTTCAGGGGAAGAAAAAGGAGTGTTTCAACAAAAAGGAGACTGAAGGGGATTCAGGGTGAGTTGGGATTCATCCAATTAGGGGAGGAAGGAGGGTAATCTTAAAACCATAACACATAGCAAAATTAGGCCATTCCATCCTGGCTGATTTATTATCCCTCTCCATCCCATTCTCCTGCCTTCTAATCACATTTGACACCCTGACTAATAAAGGACCTTATCAATCTCTGCTTTACATAAACCGAATAACTTGTCCTTCACAGCCATCTGTTGCAATGAGTTCCAAGGATTTATCAACCTCTTACTAAAGAAATCCCTCCTTATCTCTTTTTTAAAGCGATGTTCTTGTATTCTGAGGCTATGCTGTCTTCTTCTCAATCTCCCACTTATGAAACATCTTCTTGACGTCCACTCTATTCAAGCCCTTCAATATTCAGTACTTTTCCATGAGATTCCCCTCTCCATCTAAATTCGTGATTACAGATAACAATCAAATGCTCTTCATATGTTAACCCTTTCATTCTCAGAATCATTCTCATGAACCTCCTCTGGAACCTCGCCAATACCAGCACATCCTTTCTTAGATAATGAGCCCAAAACTGCTCAATACTCAAAGTGCAGTGTGACCAATGCCTTACATCAGCATTACATCCTTGCTTTTATATTATAGTTCTCTTGAAATGAATGCTGTCGAGAGGGAAGGGGAAAGAGAGAGGTGTAGTGTGCTAAGTACAGCTCCTATGCCATCGTCAAATTCACTGCTTTAACTCCTGTTGGTGGACAAATCACAGGTGGCAATGAGCCAACTTACCTGACCGAAATAGGACAAAGATAGCCTCTCGTTCAAAGTGAGCAAAACTGAAGAGCTAATTGATTTCAGCAAGGGGAGGGAAGGCAAAGATATGCCAGTCTACATTTGGGGATTGGCAACTGAGAGAGGCACCAAGTTTAATTTCCAAGATGATAACATATTGGATGATGTGCCCTGAGTCCAGCGTATAGATGCAATCGTAAGGAAGCACACCAGTGTCTTTCCTTTCTTAGGAGGTTCGGCTTGTCACCAAACACTAACAAACTTCTACAGGTGTACTATTGAAAGTATCAGGACTGGTTGTGTCGTGATCTGGTACATCAATTCATGTGCACAGGAAATGTGACAAGCTATTGTTACGAACCCCGTAACTGGGTGACTTACCAGCAAAGATAGAGACGTCCGTTGAAGTCTGATGATACTATTTTTAACAGTATTTATTAGTAAAAATACACAAAAATAATATCAATGCAAATATACAGATAATATACGTTGTCAATACTAAACCTAAAAGTGCGGGTATAATAGTAATCAATAAGAAATAAGCTCTATCGTTGTCTAGGGGATAATGAATTGTCCGATGGAAATATAAAGTTCGCTGCAGTTCACACAGGCTGCCGCCCTTTTGGTTGTCACTGTGTTGCAATTGTTGGAGAGAGAGAGAGAAAGAGAATGGGAACATTTACCGCTACGGGTTTTGCCAACCTTCCTTTATGATTTCGATCCGTCAGGTGTCTCGTTGTCGTGACCATTCAATTGTGACCTCTCCTTTAGCTAAACCGTTCTTCCGTGATGAGCCCGCCACCCAGGCAAGGGAGGACGCACACGAGCTCTCACCGGCTTTTGCTATAAAACGCTGTCCATGGATCTTTAGCGTTTCTCCTGGTGCGTCTAAAGGGGTGTTCCCCAGACCCTTCTTTTATCCTTACTCACGGGGTCTCAGGTGTCAATCAGGTTGGGATGATGCAATCCCTCAACCAGACCACTCTGGTTGTCCCCTGAGGGGTTTCAATGAATAGTACAGTACTCAATACACAATTCCTTCTCCAAGAGACAATGGCAGTAATCAGTGGTTCCGTTCCGCTTATGTCAGGACACATTCCACCTGGTTGTGTATTCTGCGTCTCTCTCTCATTTCCTGGGTCTCAGACCCGAAATAATAGCGATCTTGCGATTCTCAAAAAGGAGGGGGTGACTTTGTACCCTTCGGCCCTTCAGAGTTGCTTCACCTTCGTAACACTATAAGGAGCACCCCATGTATTCGGACTCTGCGGAATACATGATGGGCTCATCCCTCCCTCCATTGGTGGTATCTTCAGGAGATACTGCCTCAAGGAGGCTACATCCATCATCAAAGATCGCCACCATCTGAACCAAGCTGTCTTCTTGTAGCTACCCTCAGGCAGGAGGTACAGACACTTGAAGTCCCACAACCAGCAGTTTCAAGGACTTTAGTTTAAATTCTCAGTTGTTCAACCAACAGGCAAAACCCTAAACAGTATAGCTTAGCAGCACCATGACTGCTTTGCAATGCAATGGAGATTGTTGACCTAATGTTCTTTCTTGTAAAACATATGTTTAATTTATGCTTTTTTGTGAATGCTGCTTCTGTGATGCTATGTACCCGTGATGCTGCTGTAAGTAAGTTTTCCATTGCACCTATGCATACATGTACTTATGCTTAGGACAGTTAAATCAACTTTAAATTTGGAAAAAAGGCTTTTTTCAACAATTTTGTACCCAATAATGTATTCACAATATGTACAGGGCAATACCCATGAGTAAGTTCAGATTTTAGGAGATTGACCTCACTCCTATAATTCCAAGTAGTTGCATGTACATGGCGGAAACATGGTTTGCAGAATAAATAAATGAATGTGGCTGGCATGTCTGTATCTTCTGTGTGATACAGACAAGATCTTAGCTGCTTCATGTATAAAAAATGCAACTGCTCTCACTGATAAAATATATGCAAAATTTCCTTGACAAATTCATTGAGAACAAAAACAAATTGAATGCATTCCACAAATTTTTCCATGATTTGGTGAGGTTGCCTGTGAAAATGATGCAACAGGTTTTGCCAGCCCTCCATTACTACAACTGTCTTGGCTTTGCCATACTATTGGAGTCAGATCTTGAGGACAGACAAGTTTTCCTCACTTGAATGTCTCAAGCCTCTTTCAACCACCTCTTAATTCATTTTATAAAATGAGATAATATTCTAGTTGACTTTTATATTGAAGAGTAAACAATGCATATGCAACAGCTAACAATGTTTGTTCATCCCAATGATCTTAGTACCTGATTATAATCTTTACACTTCAATCAACTAGAGTTTAAAGTGGACCCATCCTCAAACCACAGTCCCTTTTTAGCAACATAAGATGACAATTTTATTTCAGTGTATGTTTTATTTCTGCCTCATTTTACAATAGTGATTCAACCATTATCATTTATACTTATTCCATGGAGGGCTCCACCATCATTAGAAAGTAAAAGGATGAGTCTGGTTCCTCAGCATTTGTGGAAGTATTTGCCATATCTGCAAAAGAACAGGGCAGCCCAGGCACGTGGACACATATGGCCCACCCACTAATGCTGGTTGAGTTTGATAAGAGCCTGGATACTTAGGATGTTGCTCTGTGAAAATTGCTTTGCTTAATAGACAACATACCCTCCAATTTGTAATCACTAATGTGTGCAAAAATTCTGTGCTGTGCAATTTTTTATCCTGAGACAATAACCTGTGCCCCAGAATTTTAAGTGGAAGTAAACCGGCAGTATTCTAAGGATAATAAACTACAAGTCTAGTTTGCTGTTCTTTGTTTAAAATAAATAAAGTACTATCAATAAGAACTTTGGTCTCCTCTGGGTTTGATCATTTTTACTCGTGACCATCTGCACTCTCACAAAACATATGTAGCAGGCCTGTAGCAGATAATAAAGGATCTTCTCACGGGACCTTTTGCACACCGTCCATATGTGATTTGCTTGCTAACTGATGCTTTTAAAAAGTCGAGATTCCAAATATCAGACCACTTCTTCCCACTGACAAATTTTCCAGCAACTTTTGCATTGCAACAATGCCTGGAGGTAACAACAGTTTCTGTATTGTACAAAAATATTTCTCGTAGCTGCAATTTCCTGACCTCATGAGCTTTCAGTTTAGCAGTTTCTGCTGTTTCATTAAGTTCTTCCACCCTAAATGAACTAGCAGTTCTTCTGCGCTTCATGCCATTTCCTTCTTCGGAATTCGACACAGTGAATCGATAATTTCTTCAATAAAAATAGTATAAATAAGCCAGTTCTAAAATCTGCAGACAAATCTTCACAAACTCCATGTTGTCAACACCATCCGCATTACAAACCAGAAAGGAAAATGTGATCGTGTACAACCGTTTAACATTTAACATGCCAACAAGGTAGAGGATGACAAACTCTATGCGCAGTTTAAATTTTTTTGAATGCTCATAGAAAAAAATGTGCGTGCACATGTGCACGCCTTAGAGGGAACATTGGTATTGCTCAGCAGGTCCAGCAGCATTTATAGACAAGGAAACTCCATCGTCTTCCACATCCAAAGTTACAAGCTGTAATTTTCAACAACTTCAACAGGGTATCCACTAGACACAGCTTCCCCACAAACCTCCTCTGAGATTCTCAAGGGATTGAACCTTCTAGGTTCATTCTTCTGTCTCAAACAACACCAACTCCTTTACTCAAGTCATTACATATATAACCATAGGAGATGAAACACTTGCCTTACTACATCTTCCCTACTCACTATCTTAGGGATCCAAACCCTCCTTCCAAGAAAATACAATGATTAAATTATTCTGTACTTGCAATGTTGTTAACTGCATTCAGTGCTCACAATCATCTCCAATGTTAAAGAAACCAAACCCAGATTAGATTTCAGTTTTGCAGAACACCATGGAACACCCCGACATGGCTGCCACTTTAATTCTCTACTTCTCTCCCATTCTGACCTCTGTGTTTTCGGCCTCTTCTTGCAAGCATAAGCACAGTATATCATCTTCTGACTAGGCAAGTTAGAGCCCTCAGGACTGAAGATCCATTTCAACAATTGCAGACATCCAGTCTTCCAGAATGTATCAAAACTAAGTTCTTCTGGCATTCTCCTTTATTTCAGGTTCCCAGTAAAAACGAAGTGTTTCCGACCTCAATATTCCAACATTGCTTCTCTCTTCTCTCCTCATTCATCTTCAAGTTACAGTGCCTCCATATGATGATAAGTGACTAAGATGCCCTCTCAGCTGGTACCTCCACCGTTTACTTTGTTTAGTCTCTCTTAATTTCTATCTACTGCAGACTCAGTTTGTGAGTGCAGCTTCCCTTTAAGAAAAAGGAAGAGAGGAAGTTGTGTTGGGTTGCAAGTAGAATTGAAACGTAGAGACTTTAAACCCCCATGCTTTGGGGCAAATGTACAGTCTCTGGAAAATAAAACTGAAGACCTCAAAGCAAGAATGCTGTACTACAGGAATATCAGGGACTGCTATGTACTTTGCTTCACAGAAACATGGCTATTCACTACTTTTATGGACACAGCACTGCAGCTCAATGACTTAACTATTCACCATAAAGACAGGACAGCACAGACTTTTAAAGGCAGAGGAGATAGATAATGCTTTATAATTAACTCATCATGGTGCACAGACATGCCAGGTTTTCTTACTTGACCTGGAACATCTAGTGATCAGATGTCTTTTTTATCTGCAGAGAGAGCTTTGTGCCATCATCCTGGTAGCAGTGTACATTCCACCTCAGGCCAATGTCAGGCAGGCACTGGAGGAGCTAAGCTCCATAATCACCAAAAACAAAACAGCGCATCCTGATGCCTTCTATTGGGAAGGATTCAACCAGGCCAGCTTGAAGAAGTTTCTTAACAACTACCACCTAAGTATCACTTGTAGAACCAGAGCGCCAACACAATTGATCACTGTTATACAACCATCAAGGATGCTTACCATGTCATCCCACACCCACACTTTGGAAAGTCCGATCACCTGGCTGTACTTCTGCTCACAGCATATAGGCAGAGACTAAAGACCCCAATACCAGTGTTGAGGACAAAGACAGTATGGTCACAGAAGTGGAAGAAGCACTTACAGGACTGCTTTGAATCAGTGGACTGGATAACATTCAGTGATCCACCTTCAAGTCTGAATGAGTCTGGACTGACACCAATTTACTGCCCTCTACTGTGCCTTTTGTCTTGTATATTATTCATTGTAATGCCTGCACTGTTTTGTGCACTTTATGCAGTCCTGGGTAGGTCTGTAGTCTAGGGTAGTTTTATCTGTGTTGTTTTTACGTAGTTCAGTGTAGTTTTTGTACTGTTTCATGTAGCTCCATGGTCCTGAAAAACATTGTCTCTTTTTTACTGTGTACTGTACCGGCTCTTTGGTCAGAATGACAATAAAAAGTGATTTGACTTGACTTGACTTGAATACACCACAGTTGTCGCAAAAACCTGTGTGGATGAGCTTGTGCCTTTGAACATATACTGGACATCCCAAATCAAAAGCTGTGGATGAACCAGGAATTCATCGTTTGCTGGGGGTTAGATCTGTGGCATTCAAGACCGGTGATCCAGAACTATACAGGAAGTCCAAGTTCGACCTATGAAAGGCCATCAGCCAAGAAACAATTCCATTTGAGGTTACAGAGAGAATCAGATGCATGTCAGCTCTGGCAGGGTTTCTAGACCGTTAGTTACTACAAAGTGAAACCTAATATCATGAATGAATGGTAGTGATGCTCCACTCACCTATGAGCTCAATGCCTTTTATGCAGACTTTGAAAGGGAGAATAAAATTACACCTGCGCAAATCCCTGCAGTATCCGATGGCCCTGTCATCTCTGTCTTGGAGGCCGATGTCAAAACATCTTTCAAGATGCTGAACCCCCACAAAGCATCATGCCCTGATGGTGTACCTGGTAGGGCTCTGAAAACTGTGCCAACCAACTGGCAGGAGTGTTCAAGGACACCTTCAGTCTCACACTGCTGCAGTCAGAGGTACTCACCTGCTTCAAAAGGGTCACAATCATACCAGTGCCCAAGAAAAGCAGAGTGAGCTGCCTCCATGTAGCACTCACTTCTACTGTGATGAAGTGCTTTGAGAGATTGGTCATGGCTAGGGAAACCCAGGCTAAGCAAGGACCTGGATCTGCTATAGTTTGGCTATTGCCACAACAGGTCTACAGCAGATGCAATCTCACTGGCTCTCCAATCGGCCTTGGATCATCTGGACAATAGTAATACCTACATCGGGCAGCTGTTTATTAACTGCAGACCAGTGTTCAACACCATCATACCCTCAGTTCTAATCAAAAAGCTCCAAACCCTGGGCCTCTGTACCTCCCACTGCAACTGTATCCTTGACTTCCCCACCAAGAGACCACAGTCTGTGAGGATTGGAAATAATATCTCCTCCTCACTGACAATCAACACTGACACACCTCAAGGTTACATGCTTAGCCCACTGCTCTGCTCTCTCTATACCCACAATTGTGTGACTGGGCACAACACAAACACCAACTATAAATTTGCGACGATACAACTATTGTGGTAGAATTTCAGATAGTGATGGGGCAAGATAGATCAGCTGGTTGAGTGCTGTCACAACAACAATCTTGCATTCAATGTCAATAAGACCAAGGAATTGCTTGTGGACTTCAGGAAGGTTAAGTCAAGGGAACACAAACCAGTCCTCATCAAGGGATCAGCAGTGGAAGGGGTGAGCAGTTTCAATATCCTGGATGTTGACAACTCTGAGGACCTAAACTGGCCCAGCATATTGATGCAGTTACAAAGGTGGCAGGACAGTGGCTATAGGAGTTTGAGAAGAATTGGTATGACACCAAAGGCACTTGCAGATTTTTGCAGATGCACCGTGGAGAGCATTCTGAATGGTTGCATCACCGTCTGGTACGGTGGGGCCACGGCGCAGCATTGGAAAAAGCTGCAAAAAGTTGTAAATTTAGCCCCATCCCTCGTGGGCACTAGTATACCCAGCATCCAGGACACCTTCAAATGATGATGCCTCAAAAGGGGGCATTATTATTAAGGACCCCCATCGTCCAGGACATGCTCTCTTCTCGCTTTACCATCAGTCAGGAAGTACAGGAGCCTGAAACATACACTTAACGTTTCAAGAACGGCTTCTTCCCCTCCACCATCAGATTTTTGAATGGACAATGAATCGTCTATTTCCTCACTTCCTCAGTAGATAGATAGATAGATAGATACTTTATTCATCCCCATGGGGAAATTCAACATTTTTCCAATGTTTCGCCCCCTCCCGTTTTGCACTAATTATTTAATTTATTTCTATATATACTTGTTATTGTTTTCATAGCTTTTATTAGTATGTATTGCAATGTGCTTCTGCCGCGAAACAACCATTTTCACGACATATTATATTAAACTTGATCCTGATTCCTATTTCTAAAACTGTCATCCCCTTTCTTCCCTCCACTTATGGGCGCAAATGTTTCCTCGCTCGTTTTCTAAATTTTCTGATTCTGTCTAAACATCATCAACCTGAAAGGTTAACTCGGCAGACTGAGTAATTCCAAGTTTTCGGCATCTTTACTATTTTGCGTTTTGGTACGACCTGGAGTGGATCCTAAAAGACCGGAACGGAGCGATTGGGACTGGAGTCGACTGGAATGGAGTAAGCAAGACTGGATCAGTGTGCCTTCGGAAGGGAGCCGATGTTTTAGCGCTGCACTGAAGTTGCTCATGAACAGTGCTGTTAAAGCAGCTTTTTGCTTTAGTTTATTGGTAACAATGTCAAACGTGAAGACGACTGCAGCACGATTCAAATCGGTAGATTATGAGATAAGTGGCCGAGTGCAGGGTACGTAGAATATTCGGGATAAAAATAGACTGCGCCATGTCATCCGAGTAAAACAGCCGTGAATTCAACTGCAACTTGACTTCTGAAATGCGGCATTTGTGGTTCTATAAAAATGTTGTTGGATGTGTCTGAGCCTGATTTTCATAAACTTGGAGTTTTGTTTTAATTTTCGCAACTAAAATAGAAAAAGGTTATTTCAAGGCGCCTCAGCTCCTTCCGGGAAAGGACAGTGTAGGGACGCGCGGGTTAAAACGGGAATGTGTTTTTGCTCCGAGGACGAATATGAAGTTAATTAGGAAAGTAGAAGATCTGACCTTTGAAAGGGCAGAGCGTCATAGACAGATACTCTTTTACAGTCTGGTGAGAAATAATCGTCGGGAAGCCAAATGCTTGAGAATAACTCGTGCGATTTACATGGCGCAAGAGCCGCAAGTTAATATACCAGTAACTTGCATTCTCGTGTATTAAAAGATATTTACCATCTGGGCAACGAATCGGCATGTTTAACTACGTAAATACATGATCACCTGATACATTACTGAAATTCTCACACGTTATATTATTTCGTGTAACGTAACTTGCTTTGGCTCAAAGTCAAAATGAAACAAGTTTAACCAGGACGAGAAATAAATTGTAAAATAGCTTCAAAAAGTCTGCATATATATAAAGGGTTTCAGAGAACAGGCGATCTTCTGTGACCTGCCAGAAGAATTACCCAGATAGAACATCGATTACTTTTTATGAAAAAAACGTTGCGCTTTCAGACACGAAATTCCTTTTTACTGTCACGACGGAGAATCAAGATCTAGGGGGACATACAGTAGGTTTAAGGTGAGAGTGGAGAGATGTAATAGAACCCAGAGGGTGGTCAGCATATGGAATGAGCTGCCAGAGGAAACAGTTGAGGCAGGTACATTGACAATATTTAAAAGGAACTTGGATAGGTACTGTACATGGATTGGAAAGTTTAGACTGGGATATGGACCAAAATGGGCAAATGGCTTTATGTGAATCTTGGTCAGCATAGACCAATTGGGCTGAAGGTCTGTTTCTCAACTGTGTAACTCTAATTCACCATTCCCCAGTTATTAACTCCTCCACTGAGGGAATTTTTGTCTCCTGCTCTACCCATACCTCAATTTATGCAAGCCAACTAAATCATCCAACTACCTCGTACCTCTTCTGTGGTAAGGTAAACAACTACCTTATCTAGTAAATATAATCAGGCCTGTCTGATCTATTCTTATAACTAAACTTCCCCAACCCTAGCAATATCCTTGTAAATTGTCTCTTTACCACCCTTAGTACTCAAAGTTCAAACTAAACTTATTATCAAAGTGGATATATGTTACCATGTACAACCCTGGGATGAATTTTCGTGTGGGCATACTCAATACATTCATAATAGAATCAATGAAAACCACATCAACTTGGGCATTCAATCAGTGTACAAAAGACAATAAACTGTGCAAATACAAAAAGAAATAAATAATAATAATAATAATAATAAATATTGAGAAAATGAAATAAAGAGTCCTTGAAAGCGAGTCCATAGGTTGTGGGAACATTTCATTGATAGGGCAAGTGAAGTTTGTTTCAAGAGCCTGATGGTTGAGGGGTAATAACTGTTCCTGAACTTGTTGGTGTGAGCCCGGAGGCTCCTGTGCCTTCTTTCTGATGGCAGCAGTGAAAAGAGAACATGTTCTGGGTGGTGGAAATCCCTGTTGATGGGTATTGCTTTCTTGTGACAATGCTTCATGTAAGTGTGCTCAATGGTGGGGAAGGTTTTACCGGTGATGGTCTGGGCTATATTCACCACCTTTTGTAGGATTTTGCATTCAAGAACATTGGTATTTCCATACTAGGCTGTGATGCAGCCAGTCAATATACTCTCCAATACACATCTATAGAAATTTGTCAAAAGTTTAGATGATGTGCCAAATCTTTGCAAACTCCTAAGGAAGTAGAGGTGCTGCTGTGCTTTCTTTGGAATGGTGCTTTTGTGCTGGTACCAGGACAGGTCCTGTGAAATGATAGCACTGAGGAATTTAAAGTTGCTGACCCTCTCCAATGAGGACTGGTTCATGGACCTCTGGTTTCCTCCCCCTGAAGATAATAATCAGTTCCTTGATCCAGCTGACATTGAGTACCAGGTTGTTGTTTATGGGACAATTCAGCTAGATTTTCAATCTGCCCCCCCCCCATATACTGATTCAAAACCACCTTTGATTCAGCCTATGTTAGTGGTGTTGTCAGCAAACTTAAATATGACATTCAAGCTGTGTTTAACCACACCTCACGTTACATGTTACTGGAAGGATGTGTTGCTCTGCAATGAATATGATCTCTGTGCTCTGTACCTTAGTAAATCAAATGAAGTACTTACTCTGTGTTGTGTATTTAATATTTCAGTAATATTTGAATAATATTGTAAATATATTGTTTGATTAAGCATTCTTTGTTTAAGTGATTAATTATGAGTTATATGTAGTAAAATGTGGATGGCATCTGTCATCACATTGCCATATCCTGTATATGTACCGTGCACAATGTAAAAAATGAATTAGGTTAGATTACCGGACTCCCTTGCTTTCCTTGCAATTAGTTTAATGATTTAAAGTCACAAAAACATAATAGTGGTGATAAGGAAGTTTTAAATGAACCCAAGATGATTACCTACCTGCTGAAGCACAGTGAGATGTTCAAGTTTTTAAAAAGCATGGCGAGAAACAGTCAAGTTTAAATAAAGCACTGCGTGCTTTCTTTGCAAAAGGCAGAAAACAGAGAAATTCATGAGTTCATAAACAATGCCGGGAGATAATAATGATAACTAAAAAAGAGTAGAAATGGCTGGCTACATTGGAAGAATAGACGCATTCAATTGTACAAGGGATAACTGGATGTTGTACACGGAGTGAATTGAGCAGTATTTTGAAGCAAATGTAATAGCTATGAGAAATGAGTACCAGTTTTGCTGAGTGTTGTAGGTGGAAAAGTATACAATTTGCTTAGAAGTTTGACTGTTCCAACCAAACCAGCTGAAATAAGTTCTGCTAATACGGTAAAAATAATGCAGGAATATTTAGAACCAAAACCATTGTTGATCGGAGAATGCATTAGGTTTCATAAGTGGAATCAAAACAGAAGGGGAGTCCATTTCGGCGTCCATGGCTGAATTGAAGAGATTGGCTGAGCATTGTCAGTTCAGTGATGGGCTCAATGATGCACTGAGATATTGTAGAATCTTAAAATAAAGCATTCAAAAATGGCTCTTAACTGAAGCACAACTTGCATTGAAAAGAGCAGTTTAAACTACTGTATCAACTGAAACTGCAGACAGAGACACAATTCAGTTGCAGTCAGGAATGAAAGTGAGCATAAACAAAATTGCAGTGTTTGAACAGAAACTGGCCTGGCTGAACAAATTGTGTTACCATTGTGGTAGAAGCTCAAATGCACCAGATCAATGCAGGTTTAAAGGCAAAACTTGCAGAAATTACCACAAAGTAGGACATTTACAAACAGCATGTTGAGCAGTCAAAAATAAATGGACTGCACGGAGTAGAGAGAAAAGAAAGTCAAGTTACAGTTTCAGTAAGAACAATAATCTGCATGCTGTTGATGAAAAAACTACAGCGTGCAGATTTAAATTGTATAGCCTTGAGATTTACCATGTGAAAACTAAAAAGGCATAAGGAATATGGCTTACACCAGAAGTGAATGGTAAGTAAATTAAAATGAATTTGGACACTGGCTCGGCTTTTTCAAATCATTCCGCAGAATGAATTTGAATGGAATTCAAAGATACTAAACAGAAGGCTACATATATCCAACTAAGAACTTATACTGGAGCAAAGATAACTCCAGTGGGAAGGACATTCATAACAGTGAAATACAACAACCAACAAACCACATTGGACTTGTATGTGGTAAAAACAGATGGACCAGCATTGTGGGGCAACTACAACTTGAATGGAGATCCTTCCACCATTTACATGCCACATCCCCTGCAAATGTGCCAACTGAAAGTGAAATAAGGAAGGTACTGGCTGATGCTTCAGCAGTGTTCAAGGCTGGCATTGGAAAACTCAAGCATATCAAGGGTAAAATAGTGTTAAATGAAAATGCCACATCAAAATTTGTCCAGTTCCTTATACCATCCACGATTACATAGCTAATGAACTAGTTTGAATAGAGACTGATGGAATTCCTTCCAAGGTTGTGTGGAGTTCATGGGCGATGCCAGTGGTCCCAGTAGACAAGAAGAATGGGTCTGTCAGGATCTGTAGTGATCTTAGGGTCACCATCAACCCAGAATGAAAGTAGATGAATACCCTCTGCCCAGGATAGAGGATATTTTTGCAAACCTTTCTGGAGGGAAACTGTTCAGCAAAGTGGTCTTAGCTGAAGCCTACCTACAGATGGAGATGGAAGAAGAGTCCAAGGTATTTCTCAGCATAAACACTGAGAAAATGCTTTATTGCTATAATAGGCTTATTTGTGGAGTAGCCCCTGCACTCTGGCAGAAAACTATGAAATAGTTGCTGCAAAGCTGCCCGGGCACTCAATGTTACCTGGATAACATCATTTTTACTGGTATAGATGACAAGGAATATCTCCAAAATCTCAAGACATTATTAAAAAGATTTGAAGATAATGGGCTCAGAGCACGATGCAACAAGTGTGAATTTTTAATCCAAGCATCACTTATTTTGGTCTTACCATTGACACAGAAGAATTACAGAAGTGTGCTGAGGTGGATGTCCCAAGGCCAAAGGACATGTCACAGTAGTGGTCTTCTTCAGAATTTGTCAATTACTATAACAGCTTACTGCCAAACCTGGCTTTTGTGCTCCACCCCTTGAACTCATTACACAGATGAGGAAGAAATGGCAATAGACAAAGCAGTATGAGGTAGCTTTCAAGAGGGTTAAGGAAATGAAGATGTCAGAATCTGTACTGACATATTATGAGCCACATTGTCCAGTGAAGCATGCCTGTGACACCTCGCCTTATGGTATAAGTCCATCACGTGATATGAGTAATGGAAGTGAACGCCCCGTAGCCCTTGCATTAAATTCCCATACCACTGCAGAGAAAAAATATACACAGATTGACAGGATGGCTTTGAGTCTGGTTTGGGGCGTAAAATGTTTCAACCAGTACTTGTATGGGAGAGAGTTAACCCTTGTTACTGATCAACAACCACTGGTGTCCATTTTCTATCTACAGAGGGTGCTCCACTAACAGCAGCAGCATGAATGCAGAGGTGGGCGCTGTTTCTTGGAGGACACAATTACAAGATTGAATTCAAGAGGATGACTAATCAGGGAAATGCTGATGGATTGTCCTGTTTACCCTTGGAAAAGGAAATACTGGACAAATTTACAAAAGAGGTCACTACTCATGACATATTCTTCCTAATGCAAATTGAAAGTCTCCTTATTACGGCAGAGATGATCAAAAGTGAAAACAGAAAAGACCCCAAACTGTCTCAGATCTACATGGAAGGCCAAAATATCTCGAATGTGCAGCAGAGTATCCGCCTCTCCCATTTTTGCCAGTGCTGGAATGAACTTGCTGTTCACAGGTGATGCCTTATGTGGGGATTGAGAGTTGTTGTATCATCCAAGCTGAGTGCTAATGTGTTGGAAGAGCTACATGCTGGTCATCTAAGCATGGTCAAAATGGAAGCATTGGCTTGAAGCTTTGTCTGCTGGCCTGGGATAGATCAGCAGATTGAGCTGCTTGTCATGCATAGTTCAGACTGTCAACGTGACCAGAAGATGTCAAGAGTGTCACCTCTCCATCCCTGAGAGTGGCCTTCATTGCCCTGGCAGAGGATTCATGTGGATTTTGCCAGACACAAATTTCTTGGTAGTAGTGGATGCAACTACAAAGTGGCCAGAAGTGTTCCCAATAGCCTCCGCTACAGCCTGAAACACTGTCGATATATTGAGAAGCCTCTTCTCAAGGACTGGTGTTCCAGAATACTTAGCCAGTGACAATGGACCACTGTTTGTTGTGAAACAGTTTCTGTCATTCCTGAAAATGAATGGAAAAAGACATAGTACATCTGTACCATACCACCCACCAACAAATAGCTTGGTGGAAGGGTTTGTCCAGAGTCAATGGCAGCAGAACACACTACTCTGACTCTGAATCAGAAGCTCGCCAGTTGCCTCCTTGCATATCACAATGCAGCACACTCCACAACTGACAACTCACCAGCTATGCTGTTCCTGAGCTGTTCTTTGCATTCATGCTTGGATCTACTCAAACCCAATCTCAGAAGGAGTATGCAGGACAAACAGATGAGCAAACTGAAAGCTCCTCAAACAAGAAGATTAATGTTTCACACCTGGACAAGCAGTTCTGACGAGGAACTACAGAGGTGATCAAGTATGAGTACTCAGAAAGTTTAAGGACAGAACTGAACCACTCAGACACAGTGGAGATTGCTTTTGGTATTGCTGTGGATGTCCACATAGAAATTGTATAATATGGAATATTTTTATATATAATGTATACACAGTAAGTTAAGATTATATATAGTTGGAGTTTATAGCCATTTAATACTTACTTGTGTATTTTGTGTCTTTAATATTTAAGTAATTTTGTAAATATATTGTTTGATTAAGCATTCTTTCTTTACATAATTCATTACAAGTTTTATGTAAAAGTACATGAATGGTATAAGTCAGCATGCATACGGAATGTGCCTCACTTAAAGTACAACTGAAGTTGCATTCCCAGCTCTCCTTGTTTTCCTTGCAATTGCTTTAATGATTTGGAGTTACAAAACATAATCCTCTGCTTACCTTCATAGTCAATATCTATTTGGCCTGATGCCTTCAGTGTTATTTACCTACACTGCTTATACTGTACTTAGAATGATGGCCTGGTTTGAAAGAGGAGGCATCATAATTGACCACTTTGTCTTAACTTCACTCCACATTTTTCGGGGTATATGGCTCACTTTTTAAAACTGAAAGGAAGACAGATTTGATGCACAGCCAGAATTAAAAGATGTGGAAACGGCTAAAAGAAAATGATGCACTGGATCAGCCACAATCACATCGAAAGCTCTAAGCATTCCTAATGGTGTGGTTATGTTGATGATGTTGAAGTGCTATTGTTGTCGATGGAGTATAAGTGGTGTCTGTTTTTTAGGAGCCTACTGGATGAAAATATTAAAATTCCCACAAATTTTAGGTAGCTGAGAATTGTAGATGCTATTTTCTGGAAATATTTTGAAAGAAATTATTGATACATGTGCATGAAAGTTTTACAAAAAATGTTTTATAATTATAGAAGCATAGAAACATAGAAAACCTACAGCACAATACAGGCCCTTCAGCCCACAAAGTTGTGCTGAACATGTCCCTACCTTAGAAATTACTAGGGTTACCCATAGCCCTCTATTTTTCTAAGCTCCATGTACCTATCCAAAAGTCTCTTAAAAGACCTTATCGTATCAGGCTCCACCACCATTGCCGGCAGCCTATTCCACATACTCACTACCTACTCCCAAGCACCTTAAACCTGTGCCCTCTTGTGGAAGCCATTTCAGCCCTGGGAAGAAGCTTCTGACAGTCCACATGATCAATGCCTCTCATCGTCTTATACACCTCTATCAGGTCACCTCTCATCCTCTGTTGCTCCAAGGAGAAAAGACCAAGTTCACTCAACCTGTTTTCATAAAGCGTGTTCCCCAATCCTGGCAACATCCTTGTAAATCTCCTCTGCACTTTTTCTATGATTTCCACATCCTTCCAGTAGTGAGGTGACCAGAACTGAGCACAGTACTCCAAGTGGGGTCTGACCAGGGTCCTATATAGCCGCAACATTACCTCTTGGCTCCTAAATTCAATTCCACGATTGATGAAGGCCAATACACCATACGCCTTCTTACCCACAGAGCCAACCTTAATACTCTATTAATACCATTAATACTGTATTCTCCCATCATATTTGATCTACCAAAATGAACCACTTCACACTTACCTGGGTTGAACTCCATCTGCCACTTCTTAGCCCAGTTTTGCATCCTATCAATGTCCCACTGTAACCTCTGACAGACCTCCACACTATCCACAATTATCTTATAAATTGTATAAAAACACTGTTACATTGCTTTTTTCAGGGGTTACCCCAACAAGATATTTAAAAATTGCATTTTAGGAAGCCAAATGGGGTAGGATGTGTAAATAAATGGTAGGATGCGTAGGAATGCTGATGACTAGAAGGTTTAGACGATAATTTCTTGAAAGTGGCAACACAGGCAGATAGGGTCATGAGGAAGACATATATCATGTTTATTTTAATGGGTTAGCAAGAGAATATAAAAGTTGCGATGTTTCAACATTACAAAGCATTGGTTAGACTGCACTTGGAGTATGGTCTGCAGTTTTGGTCTCCGCATTGATGGAAGGATATGGTTGAGCTGCAAGAATGCAGAGAAGATTAAACAGGATGTTGCCTAGTTTGGAGATCAAATAGGTTTGGGCTTGTTTTCCCTCAAGCGAAGGTGCCTAAGGGGTGACATGACAGAAGGATATGGAACTATAAGAAGCATAGAGAGGATAAACAGTCAACATTTTGCCTTCCATGTTATGGATATTAAAAACAAGAGACTATAAGGTAAGTGGTCGGGGTTTTAAAGAGGAATTGAAGCAAAAGTAAGTTGATATCTGGAACTCACTGCCAGAGGAGGTAGTGAAATCAATTATGATTACTATGTTTAAGACACATTTAGACAGGCACTTCAATAGGCAAAGGATACAGACAAATAATACTAATGCAGGCAATTAAGATGACAATAAATTAGCAAAATGTTGGCAGGATCATTATCTGTCCTATACAACTCTGAAAAGACCAAAGAAGATTCTTATATTCAAAATAAAATTAAATCACATTTGTGGACAGGAAACAGGCACAGTGGCAATGGCATAAATGGCCTCTTGTGTCATAAATTTTCTGTGGTCTGTGGGGTAGAGTAGCATAGCAGTTAGTGTAATGTTTTACAGCACTAGCAACCCGGGTTCAATTCTCATCACTGCCTGTAAGGAGTTTGCACATACTCCCCATAACCATGTGGGTTTCCTTCAGGTGCTCTGGTTTCCTCCCACATTCCAAGGATGTATGGGTTTGTAGGTTAATTGATCGCATGGGTGTAATTGGGCTGTGGGGACTCGTTAGGCCTGAAGGACCTGTTACCGTGCTGTTTCTCAAAATAAATAAAGAAATCATTGACTAAGTTTTTATTTAATGCACCTGCTGAGACCTTAGTACTGTGCACAAAAAACTAACTTATTTGCTCTAATGTGTTTTTATATTATATGGCTAACCTGTTTCTCTTTCTCTTGTTCCATACAGGGGTCTGTTTCAGAATGGTAAGATGTCCACTTCAATCAATTTTTATATTTTTATGCATTGGAAGAGCAAAGGCTTCCATTCAGAGGCCAGCAAAATGAAATTTGATCATTGTCCTAATTCAGTAAATTCTAGGCTTGTTCATGTTTTTCTAGAGAAACTCAGATAATATCTGATGATAAATGTTAAAAGCCATGAAGATTTAATGCAGTCAATAAAAAGGATGCTGTGCAGAACAGCCGGGAACTAGAGGATACTCATATAAGGCAATTGGCAAAAAAAAAAATCAAATGGAACATGAGAGAAGAAAAATGCAGTCAATGATTATGATTTAGGTTACAATGCAAGGGAGAATGGAAGTAGTGGTGCATTCACCAGAAGCCTTTAAAAGGGAATTGGGTAAGTAGTTTTATGGTGAAATATTGTACTGTAGATCTATAGTGAGAGATCCTTACAAGGACTTGTACATGACCTTTTTTATTCTTTATCATTCTTTGGTTGCAATCAGCTTCATTAATGTTCATACTGAATCATGATACCACAACAGACTTACCATGGTAGCTTAGAATAAAACAGGCAGCTGTGAATAATTGGGGGCTATGGATGTTTTGAGTTATTTGCTTGAATATCTACAATTAACTGAGAGCAAAAACTAAATCATATCAGGTAAAAAAAAAACTCTATTAAAGCCATTACTTTATGAGGTTACTTAGAGTTTAATCTTTAACATTGTTAAAATAAAAAAATTTAGACCCTAAGACATCGGAGCAGAATTAGGTCTTTTGGCCCACTGAGTCTGCTGCACCATTCTAACATGGCTGATTTACTATCCCTCTCAACCCCATTCTTTTGCCTTCTCCCTGTAATCTTTGTCATCTTTACTAATTAAGAACCTCCGCCTTAAATATACCCAATGATTTGGCCTCTACAGCCATCAGTTGCCATGAATTTTTCAGGTTCACCCCACTTTGGCTAAAGAAATGCCTCCTCATCTCTGTTCTAAAGAGACATCCTTGTATTCTTTGGCTATGCCCTCTAGTCCTAGATTCCCCCACTATAGGAAACAACCTCTCCACATCCAATTTATAGAGGCCTTTCAATATTCAGTAGGTTTCAATGAGATTCTCAGGAGGGTCAGGACACTCCTCATATGTTAGTTAACCTTTTCATTCCCAGGATCATTCTCTGCTCGGGAGTCTCTTCTATCTTAGGGCCTAAAACTGCAAGTGTTCCAACCAATGCCTTATAAAGCCCCAGCATTACGTCCTTACTTTGATGTTCTAGTCCTTTTGAAATCAATGCTATTCTGAGGCAGAAGGTAAAAGGATTATTGAGAGATAGATTCCTGAAATGTAAAGCTAAAATGCTGAAGTACTCAGCTACTTTGTTCCAGCTCCCACAATTCAGCTAGGAAGCAAGTAATTCACTTTCAGTAAGATCAGCTTAATGTCTACCCTTCGACTTACTGCTAACATCTTTTTTTTATTACACAACAAAATGTAGATCCAAACTATGCTTTTTAAAAGTCCATATAATCTGACAATTAGAAATAAAACTAAATCAAATTAATACTATATAATTTTTTGTTTCAGTACACTGAGGATCAAGCAAGAAAACTTGGTGTTGTGGGATGGGTTCGAAACACCAGAAGAGGAACTGTAGATGGACAAGTGCAGGGCAAGGAAGAACTGGTGGACTCAATGTGAGTGATACATTCACTTCTCTTTCTTGCAGATTAATATAGTGAAAAATATTATCTCTGTTGGTTCTTCTGCATTTAGAATGTATTTGCAACTTTTGAATGAAATTTTAATTTCAAGTGGTCTTATTTTTGTTACTGAAATAAATGTCAATGCCCTTATATATTTTTAATTGGACTTTGTGAAAATTATGGTAGCTAAGTATCTGCTCTGCTTAATTGTAAAGGGATTGGATTCCTTGCTGGACATAAGAATCTGAATCAGATTGTTTGAAATGAATTTTAATATGCACCTAGCTGGCAACTATACACATTTCTGAAATACACAGGAGAGAGGTTTGGCTGCTCATTATTAAAGAGCGACAGAGGCGTGCAGAGCAACGGAAGTGTGACATGAATCATTGTGCAGCATGTAATTTAAAGCTGCCACTGCAATTTTAGACATAACTCTCTAGGTATTGGCCTGCCTTAACCTCATACAACTCAGGTGTAAAAGGTGAAAAAACCCAAACCAGAGAGAACATGGCTTTGTTTCATTGATGGCTTGCAACTGGTTCAATCATATTCATTCCTCATTCCCAGAGGTATACTCTTATAAAGTTTCAATAGTCTTCAGGGAGGAATATGATTAATTATGTGCCTCTTCTTTTGTATAATTTGAGTTATTGTGATGAAAGAAATTGTTTTCTGATATGGGTGGGTCTAGGATTTGAGCAAAATGATGATAAGCCATAAGAAGCAGGAGAGGGCAAAATGGCAACAGGAAATTTGTCACTGGGCCTCATCTACTGATAGTCTCCAGAGAAAAATTCTAATAACCATCAAAATGGCCATGACCAAAAATCAGGCAAAAAAACCCCAGGACCGAAATGGTATTATGTATGGTGGCTAAATTAGCTATGAGCTTTGTTGTTATGCCGATGGCTTCTTTAGTCTGTTGCTGGAAATCTAAGCAGTTTGCATTTAGCAATTCACTGCCATGAATGGCATTTCTCCAAGTCTCATTCTGCAATAAGCAAAGCATCTATTACGTTACCTCTTTCAACATGACCAACATCGAGAAATGGAGGCAGCAGTTAATTATGATCCAGATTCCCAGCAGTGATATTGGGGAGGTGGGGTGGTATCCAGTTTAATCATTTAATTTGTTTCATAATCATGTAAGAATATTGAATTGATTTCCTTTTCTTTCAGCTTATAGGCAAACTGTGGTAATACACTTTAAAACAATCTTTCATTCTGTCCACTAGAGGTCATTGAAATTCTGTGACTTTCCAACAATGATGATGCAGATTTGTTTCAGCTCCTGACATTCCCTTCCTTCTAAAGCCAGCAACACACAGCAAAACCCAGCCAAAATTATTTATATTTGAAAACCATATAATGCATAAAGATAAACCGTTTAATTTGGTGAACTGCTGGATCAGAGCCTGACCCCTTTGCTAGTTTTGCTTGCAAGTGTCTTGGGCTGCCTTGTGAGATAAGTCAGTGCACCGCAAACCCAAGATGAAATCCATAACCTTATTTGTGTGCATGATTCAATGATCGGTGGCAAACTTACTGAGCTTTCAGATTAAATATTCAGCTTATTATCGAAATTCAGAGGCTTTTTGAAGTGCATGAATTTAATCTAAGCATCAAGTCTGAAGATCTTTTTGGAAATTCAGTTTCTGACTGTTTGTAGATAATGAACTTAGTTGTGAATAAACACTAAATGTAAGCATAGAAGGCTTTGTCATCATTTGTGATTTATGCCAGAGTGCAGGATGAAGATAAACTAAAATTTTCTTTGATTATACATTAGTATGCTCCATTTATATGTAAGGGTTTGTTCTGAATATTAAGGCAAGGATTATTTTACTCATTCTGTTTTATTTTTCTGGAAATGGCTGTTCTGAACCATTCACCATATTAAAGAACTAGAAAGTACGCTGTATTCTTTAGAAAAAGGAACTCCGAGTAGCAAGGTTGTGATTTTATTTTCTTCTTGTCCTTGGTGGGTATCTGAAGTCATCATTCAGATTCTGGTGTAACTGAGTTCCCAACCACCCCATGTTACTGGAAAGTATGCTTTTATTTCAGTATGATAAATAATATTCTTAAAGGATTTTTTTCTTATAAATTAACACAAATGATTGTCATATATCAGTAATACTGTACTTTAGATCATCTTTGTATATTATTGTATTTGCATTTATTCACTGAGTATAACAAATCATCTTACATCTATCAATAATAAATGTGGATATAAAATATTAATTGCATTTTGGAATCACTGATCTTTAGGCAGAATTTGTTTCTTAGCTCTGTTAGAATATCTATTTCATTCCAGATGATGGTGCTAGTGTTCCATGGACAACAAGCTCAAAGCAGCAAGGTGCCATGTTCTATGTGATTTAAGTAAAAAAAACATTTGACCTTTTGCTCTAAGTAATCCCTTTGCATCTATTTGGAATTACACTATAACCAGCTGGGAAATGCTGTAATAATCCCATTAAAATTAAATAGCAAATTTTCATCTGGACTATGGAGATATGAGAATTTTGAGAAATGGTTGGGCTCCATTTTTTGTAGACCTACAAAAAGACGCTTTGCTTCTCTTTTTGAACTCTGGGAATTTGACTCTGCTAATACTTCCTTTCGTTGGTCTTCTGATTCAGAATTGGAGATACATTGAGCATTAGGGTTGTGAATCGTGAGTTCATAACTTAGTAACACATCTGCCTAATTGCCACCAATTTAATTATTCTCAATAACCTCTCAATCACAATACCCACCACAATTATATTATAAATGCCTCAGCATAAAATATTCATTTAAAAATTAAAAGGTGCCTATCTTAGCCAAAAAAAATTACCATTAAATCATAGTGCAATCTACTTTGATGTTAATTTCAAATTTGTTGAGTGTAATATCGCGTGCTTTACTTCAGCTGAATTAGATATGCTTACTTATCAAGGTATGTTGGTTGTAAAAGCTGTTATAATCAGGTAACATTTTGTTAAGAAACAAGAGAAAATCTGCAGATGCTAGAAATCCAAGCACACACACAAAATGCTGGAGGAACTCAGCAGGCCAGGCAGCATCTATGGGAAAAAGTACAGTGGACATTTCGGGCTAAGATGTCGACTGTACTTTTTTCCATAGATGTTGCCTGGCCTGCTGAGTTCCTCCAGCATTTTGTATGTGTTGCTAACATTTTATTAAGGCCTACAAACTAAAATAAGAAAACTTTGCTTGGGTATATTTCAACTTATATTTTGCTTGTTGATTTCCCAATTTAAGAATTTTTTAAAAACTTACTGTTTTAAAACTTACAGAGAAACATTTGGTATGACTTGATTTTTTGCTACATTGTTCTCTTGTATTTAATTGCAATTTCTTTATCCATGCAGCAGCATGCATTTTCACTAAATAATCCTTGTTTTCAAATAAAAAATAGATTATAACACATTTACAAGTTCGCAACATCCTCAGTAAGAATTACTTTTATTTGTATTGTCATATTAGATTGGCCAAACTTCCATCTGCAAAAATCCATTATGTACAATGTACCCTTAGGAAATTGATATGTTGTGCAATATTGATGGGAAATTATTGATTTTTTGAATAAATATAGAAACTAGACTAACAGTTTTTATTACCAGTAGACATCAAGAGTTAACAACTGTATACATTTGAGAGGGACTGTTGTACAAATTATTACAGAGTATTCCTTATCATGGGTTTTATTTCAAACAGATTCATAAGTAAGGCTTTGCTGAATTTTGAAGCAACTTTTTTAAAAAATCTTTTCATTAATTCCAATTTAGAGACAGACAATCTACATGCCTCAAAGTATTATTTCAGATTCCAAGGAGAATTTAAAATTTATTAAGAATTATTTCATGATTTTCACTGAAGTAGAAGAGGTGGTAACAAGGAGCCAAGATTCTCACAAATGAGTTATTGCTTAGGCAGGTATGCCCTTGGACATTAATCGTCAAGAGGACAGCTACTCGGGCAAAGAATGCTTGGAGCTGACTGCTTAAGTCATTTCCTAAGTGCTGTCCTTGCCTACACTTCCAGTAAAACAAAACTGACATTTCCCAACAGAAACTAACTAAGTAGCAAAAACGATCACAAGTCAAACAATCATTCTATATGTTTAAAAAATTATTTAAAGTTATGTTTAAATATATAAATCAAAGAAATACTTGTACAGTATTTGTCAGGATTTCTTATTTACTTATCATCATTCACAGGGCTTCCAAGTGCATTTCAGAATCAGGTCCAGGTTTATTATCACTGGCATATGACACGCAATTTGTTGTTTTGTGGCAGCAGTACAGTGCAAGCCATAAAAAAAGTTCCATAAATAAATAAATAGCGCGAAAGAATGGTTCATAGACCATTCAGAAATCTGATGGCAGAGGGGAAGAAGCAACACACACAAAATGCTGGTGGAATGCAGCAGGCCAGGCAGCATCTATAAGGAGAAGCACTGTCGACGTTTTGGGCCGAGACCCTTCGTCAGGACTAACTAAAAGGAAAGATAGTAAGAGATTTGAAAGTAGGAGAGGGAGGGGAAATGTGAAATGATAGGAGAAGACTGGAGGGGGTGGGGTGAAGCTGAGAGCCAGACAGGTGATTGACTAAAGGGATACAGAGCTAAAGAAGGGAAAGGATCATGGGACGAGAGGCCTAGGGAGAAAGAAAGGGGGAGGGGAGCACCAGAGGAAGATGGAGAACAGGCAGACTAATGGGCAGAAAGAGAGAAAAAAAGGAGGGGGATAAAGCTAAATATATCAGGGATGGGGTAAGAAGGGGAGGAGGGACATTAACGGAAGTTAGTGAAGTCAATGTTCATGCCATCAGGTTGGAGGCTACCCACCCGGTATATGAGGTGTTGTTCCTCCAACCTGAGTGTGGCTTCATCTTGACAGTAGAGGAGGCCACAGATAGACATATCAGAATGGGAATGGGATGTGGAATTAAAATGCGTGGCCACTGGGAGATCCTGCTTTCTCTGGCGGACCGAGCGTAGGTGTTCAGCGAAATGGTCTCCCAGTCTGCGTTGGGTCTCACCAATATATAAAAGGCCACACCAGGAGCACCGGATGCAGTATACCACACCAGCCGACTCACAGGTGAAGTGTCGCCTCACCTGGAAGGACTGTCTGGGGCCCTGAATGGTGGTGAGGGAGGAAGTGTAAGGGCAGGTATAGCACTTGTTCCGCTTACAAGGATAAGTGCCAGGAGGGAGATCGGTGGGAAGGCATGTGGGGGATGAATGGACAAGGGAGTTGTATAGGGAGCGATCCCTGCAGAAAGCAGAAAGGGGAGGAGGGAAAGATGTGCTTGGTAGTGGGATCCCATTGGAGGTGGCGGAAGTTACAGAGAATTATACGTCGGCTGGTGTGGTATACTGCGTCCGGTGCTCCCAGTGTGGCCTTTTATATATTGGTGAGACCCGACGCAGACTGGGAGACCGTTTCGCTGAACACCTACACTCGGTCCGCCAGAGAAAGCAGGATCTCCCAGTGGCCACACATTTTAATTCCACATCCCATTCCCATTCTGATATGTCTATCCATGGCCTCCTCTACTGTCAACATGAAGCCACACTCAGGTTGGAGGAACAACACCTTATGTATCGGCCGGGTAGCCTCCAACCTGATGGCATGAACATTGACTTCTCTAACTTCCGTTAATGCCCCTCCTCCCCTTCTTACCCCATCCCTGATATATTTAGCTTTATCCCCCTCCTTTTTTTCTCTCTTTCTGCCCATCAGTCTGCCTGTTCTCCATCTCCCTCTGGTGCTCCCCTTCCCCTTTCTTTCTCCCTAGGCCTCCCGTCCCATGATCCTTTCCCTTCTCCAGCTCTGTATCCCTTTTGTCAATCACCTTTCCGGCTCTCAGCTTCACCCCACCCCCTCCGGTCCTCTCCTATCATTTTGCATTTTCCCCTTCCCCTCCAACTTTCAAATCTCTTACTACCTTTCCTTTCAGTCAGTCCTGACGAAGGGTCTCGGCATGAAACGTCGACAGAGCTTCTCCCTATAGATGCTGCCTGGCCTGCTGCGTTCCACCAGCATTTTGTGTGTGTTGACTGAATTTCCAGCATCTGCAGATTTCCTCGTGTTTGCAGAGGGGAAGAAGCTGTTCTTAAAACACCGACTGTGGGTCGTCATAGTCCTGTACCTCCTCAAGAGGCCACATCTGGTGAGTATCTTCAATGATGTATGCTGCCTTTCTAAGTCATCATTACTTGAAAATGTTCTTCGTTGGGTGGGTGGGGCTGTGCCCCGGATGGAACTGGCTGAGCCACAAACCTCTGCAGCCCTTTGCAATCCTGTGTATTGAAGGAAGGCTCCACACCAGGCAGTGATGCAACCAGTCAGAATACTCTCCAATGTATATAAAATAGTACAGCAGAGTACAGGTCCCTAGGCTCATGTGGTGTTGCTCTGACATTTTAAACCACTGTCAGTTGAACCCTTCCCTTGCACATAGCCCTCTATTCTTCTATCATTCTCCCTTTCTAAAAGTCTCTTAAGTGTCCTCAAATGTATCAACCTCTACCACCACCCCTGTCAGTGCATCCCATGCACTTACCAATCTCCGTGTGAAAATCCTACCCCCCCTATACTTTACTCTAAATAGCTTAAAAGTCTGTCCTTTCATGTTAGTCATTGCTGCCCTGGATAAAAGGCACTATCTAATCTATCTAAGCCTCTCTTCATCTTAAACATCACTATCAAGTCACCTCTTATCCAAAGAGAAAAGCCTTAGATCACTCAACTTTTCCTCACAAGGCATGGTCCCCAATCCAGGTAGCATCCTGGTAAATCTCCTCTGCGCTCTCTCTAAGACTTCTACATCCTTTCTATAATGAGGCAACCAGAACTGAATACAATACTGCAAGTGTGGTCTAACCAGATGATTATAGCTGCAACATTACCTCATAGCTCTTGAACTCAATTCCCCAGCTAATGAAGATGAGCATACCAATGCCTTCTTAGCCACTATCAACTTGCTTAGCAACTTTGAGAGATCTATAGACATAGACTCTGGGATCCCTCTGATCCTCCGCACTGCTGAGAATCTGCCATTAATCTGTACTCTGTTTTCAAGTTCAGTCTTCCAAAGTATATCACTTCATACTTCTCCAGCTTGAACTCTGTCACTCTCATCACAGCCCTGTTAAAAGGTTAGCCAATGACAGTCCTACTCTTCCACTTCTTCAGTCAAGTCATTTATAAAATTCAGGGGTCTCAGAACAGATCCCTGTGGAACACCGTTAATTAGTTTTGGACTTTCAGATGGAATATGCTCCATCCTCAACCTTCTGTGAGCAATTCCAAATACATGGAGCTAAGTTTCCCTGTATTCTGTACCTCCAACATTCTGAATGAGCCGACCGTGGGGAACTTTGTTGAATGCCTTACTAAAATCCATATGACTACATCCAACCCATCAAACTGACTGCATTCATGCTCTATCCACTGCCATCCTTCCTCACAGTCTCTTTACATATTGCATCTGTCTTTTCACCAACTGTTCAATCGTCTGACCTCTCACTCTGGTTCCCATCCCCTTGCCAATCTAATTAAAACTTTCCCCAACAGCAATAGCAAACCTACCCACAAGTACATGGGTCCCCCTGGAGTTCAGTTGTAACCCATACTTTTTGTACAGCTCAGACCTCCTACAGAAGAGATACAAAAGATGAACAAATCTGACCACAGGACCAATTCCTCAGCCATACATTTATCTGCCATATCATCCTATTCTAACCCTCACGCGTGTGTGACACAGGCAGTAATCAAGAGATTACTACCCTTGAGGTCATGCTTTTTAATTTCCTTCCTAGCTCCCTATATTCACTCTTCAGGACCTCATCCCTTTTCCGAGCTATGCCATTGGTACTAGTATGTACCACGACTTCTGGTTGGTCATCCTCCCCTTTTAGAATGCCATGGACTTGAACAGAGATGTATAAAAACACAAAATGCTGGTGGAACTCAGCAGGCCAGACAGCATCTATGGGAAGAGGTAGTGACGACGTTTCAGGCCGAAACCCTTCATCAGGAGTGAAGTAACATGGGATGGTCGAGGGGGAATAAGAAGTGGGGGGAGGGATGAAGTAGAGAGCTGGGAAGTGATAGGCTGGAGGGAAATGGGCTAGGGGGAAGGTGGAGAATTATGGGAAATAAAAGAGAAAGAAAGGTAGGGCTGGGGGGGAGATTATAGTGAGGAGGGGAAGAGAGAGAGAAGGAGAACCAGACTAAAATAATAGATAGGGATGGGGGTAAGGGGGGGCAGGGGTATCAATGGAGGTCTGTGAGTTGGATGTTCATGCCAGCAGGAAGGAGGCTGCCTAGGCGGGAGATAAGGTATTGCTCCATCAACCTGCATGTGGCCTCATCTTGACGGTAGAGGAGGCCATGGACAGACATATCGGAGTGGGAGTGGTCTGTGGAATTGAAGTGTGTGGCCACAGGGAGATCCCGCCACTGCTGGAGGACTGAGTGCCGGTGTTCACTGAAACGGTCTCCCAGTCTGCGGCGGGTCTCCCCAATGTATAAATGGCCACATTGGGAGCACCGGATACAATATATCACCCTAGCTGACTCGCAGGTGAAGTGGTGCCTCACCTGGAAGGACTGTCTGGGGCCCTGAATGGTGGTGAGGGAAGAAGTGTGGGGGCAGGTGTAGCACTTCTTCCGTTTGCAGGGATAAGTACCTGGAGGGAGGTTGGTGGGGAAGGATGGAGGGGATGAATGGACAAGGGAGTCCATGTCCATGATGTCCAGAGATGTCCATGTCCAAATGGGAGGCAACATACCATCATTGTGTCTATTTTATGTCCACAGAATTTGGCTGTTGCCTTAACTATTGAATCCCCTATCACCACTACTCTCCTCTTTACCCCGTTTCCCTTCTGAGCCACAGACCTGGTCATTACTATTCTTTACAACAGTACCTTGAGGTAGTACCAAGGTAAAACATGAACAGAATGCAGAATAAAATGTTACAGTGTCAGAGGAGGTGCAGTACTGTATAGGTAAACAATAAAGTGCAAAATGGTAACATGGTAAATTGTGATATCAAGGGTCCATCTTATCACACAAGGGGACTGTTCAATAGTTTAAGCAGTGAGATAGAAAAGGTCCTGGAGCTAGTTTGTATGTGCTTCCAGGCCGTTGCATCTTCTGCCCAAATGGAGGACAGAGAGAATGTCTGGAATGGTGGTTCTTTGATTGCATTAGCTGCTTTACAAAGGCAACAAAAAGTATAGACAGAGTCCATGGAAGAAAGGCAGGTTCCCATGCTATACTGAGCATGTCTACAATACTTTGTAGTTCTTACAGTCATGGGCAGAGTAGTTGTCATTCCAAGCCATGTGGCATCAGGATAGGATGCTTTTGATAAAAATTGGTGAGGATCAAAAGGGATATGTCCAGTTTCTTCATCCTCTTAAGGAGGTAGAGGCACTGATGAGTTTTTTGGCCATGATGTCTATATGGTTGGACCAGAACAGGCTGTTGGTGATGTTCACTCCTCAGAATCTGATCTCTCAACTCTCTTGACCTCAGCACCACTGATGTAATAAACAAATACAATAAACAGGAGCATGGGTGCCACCCCCTTCCTAAAGTCAATGACTTACTTTTTTGTTTTGCTGACATTGAGGGAAAGGTTGTTTTCATGCCACTGGGTCTCCAGACTCTGTCTTCATCCTCGTGCTCTGACTCCTTCCTGTACTCTTGACTCATTGATATTTGAGATACAGCCCACTATGGTGTAATGATCTACAGACTCATAGGTGAAATTAGAGCAGAATCTAGCCACACAGTTGTGAGTGTGCAGGGAGTAAAGTGGGGGAGGGGGTGCGAGGTGAGGATGTAGCCTTGTGGATCGCCACCAGTGTTAAGAGTTATACCAGCAACAGATATGTTTCTGCCTGTCCTTACCGATTGCAGTATACTGGCCAGGGAGTCAAGGATCCAGTTGCAAAGTGAGGTGTTGAGTGTCAGGTCTAGGAGTTCAATGATGAGTTTGATTGGATTTATAGTATAGGTGACCTAGTTTTAATCTATAAACATAGCTGTCTTTACTGTCCAGATGCTCCAAAGATGAGTATTGAGCTAGGGAGATGGCATCTGCCATAGACCAGTTTCAGCAGTAGGCTATTTGCCCTGGGCTGTAATGGGTTTAAAAATGTGTGCAAACACTCCCATCAGTTGATCTGTCTAGGATCTAGGGATACAGTCAGGGGCACCATCCAGGTCAGATGCTGGACACTGATCTTACATCTGCAACAGTGACTATGGATGGGTTCATTTGGATTGGAGTCAGTTGATCTGGTGGTGACATTCCAATCCCCATTTATTCAAAGCCTGCATAGAATGTGTTAACACACAACACACACAAAATGTGTTAACATAGAATGTATTAAGCTCATTGGGAAAGGATGTCAGCGAAACCTTTTCCTTTACTTGATTTTGGCGTCTATCCAACTGTTCCTATATTGTACTGTTACTATATTGTATGAACATTCCTCTAAACTGCATTGAGTTTTGACCAATCTTACACAGCACTGACCAACCCTCTAGCCACCCGAGTCAATGTAATGAATCAATGCTGCAAGACTCCAAAGCAAGAATATTCTTCATTAGGTATGGAGACAGAAAATCTGATATCAAGCCAAAGCCATGTACATAAGGCTTCCTTGCTTGCTGTCCCGACATATTCCCTCAATCATATAAATTAGCATACTAAATTTCTCTCCACTTACTAGTTTTTTTACTGTTTAAAAGGTATTTTAGATTCTTGTTCTCATTTTGCTACATTTTCTCTATTGGTCAATCTCTTAACTAATCTCTGTTCCCTTCTGCATTTTTTACAGAGCATTTTCTTCCTAGTTTTATACCATAAGCAAATTTAACGTTTGTTGTACTGTCTTTTAAGCCATTGAGATAAATTGTGAATAGTTTGGGCTGAGTACTGATCACCATGTTCTCCAACTTGTAGCTGAAATTAATTTATTTCTATTAATCCTATATCTATTGCCAATATGCCCAAACCCACTTGGTCCTTTTCACCACTTCTTTATGTGGTACCAGATCAAATGTATTTGGAAAATCTAAATAAATCTCATCTACTGACTTACTTTAAAACTCTTGCAGTTACTTCCTAAACACACAACCAGGTTTTTTTCAAACATGACTTTCTCCTCTTAAAACATGAAGTTCAAAATACTCCATTATCTTTGATGTAAAGTTTTTCAACTGGTATCCAACCACTTGCACAATTGATCTGTATGTTTAAAATCTAACCCCAATGTTGTAGTTAGAGTTTAAATTCAGTAATTTTTAAAAAAATTGGAATGTAAGGCCAACATCAACAATGATAACCATAAATAAACTAAATGTTGTAAATTCCTTAGCAGTCCATTAATATTCTTCTGTGAGCAAAGATTTTGCTCATTGTGGTGATTCCAGCAGTGTCAACGTGCCAACGCTCAGTCTGCCCTATTTGACCTATTTTCTTCATAAATTTGATTAATTTCTGGCACTTTAAGTTCTGTTTGCGCAAGAGTATTAGTAGCAGTCAAATTAAGATGGATCCAGTACCACTACTAGATGGGTCTCAATGCCAATATTCTAGGAATCCTGATATTCTGGGAATTTGAAATCATCCTTTCTGAAATGTTTCTGAAGCCATGTTTTTTTTTTGCTTTCAGACATAGATACAAATGCTGTAAGCATGGCATTTACAGGAATGATGCAATTGCAGGTGTCAAACAAGATCAGAAATAGCGTCACAGTGTTAAGCATGCACAGCAGGTTGTCACTACAGCTAACTGGATTCTGTGGCTTAACTTCCTGTCACTTCCAGCTGCTGCAATCAAACATCACCATGCAATTATAGATCTCAGTGGTCAATACGTGGTGAATAAATAGCAGGGTACTCAGTTTGAGTGCCTAAAGAGTTTACCAAATTTCGTAACCAGTCTTCTTCTGACTGATGTGTCTCAATGAACTTCATGGTGCCTGTTTTTGCAGCTTTCATTTTGTTTAGTATTTGCATGCCTTCTGAGCCAAGCCAGCATTTTAGTGTATAGGTCCTCCCCAGCCTGACCTGCTGAACTCCTCCAGCACATTGTATGTATTGCTCTAGATTTCCAGGATCTGCAGTACCTTGTGTCTATGATCATGGAACAGGTAGTTGGAGCTACAAAATGTTCAACTGCCATTATAAGTTTATTAAGATCACCATGGTGTATATAGAGAGATTTGAAAATCAACTATTAGAGATAATGGAGATCTGAAATACAAACAGAAAGCATTAGAAAGTACACAGAAGGTAGAGAGAAGAGTTATTATTTTAGATCAATAAACTTGCATCATAGCTTCACATACTTTGAATGAATTAGTTTTAGTATGTACAGAAAGAGGGATAGAGAAGTATGTGACTGGATGAATGGTAAGAGATATGAACTGACAATGCATGATAGAACAAAAGAAAACATTTCAAGGAGTTGTAAATATAAAATATTTTTCTGAAAAATGCTAAATGAATGTGGAAAGAATTCTGGAAATCTGGAATAGAGAAGAAAGTAATGCACATTTTCTTAAATTGTTGAGCACAACATTAAGTCCTTGAGGCTGATTCAGAAAATTAGATGTTGTTCCTCGCCTGATTTAATGTTGATCTTCATTGAAACAACACAGGAAGCATAAAAGAGACTGATCAGAGTGGGAGAGAAGCAGTAAATCAAAAGTCCCAAAAAGTGGAAGTCTTGAGATTTTCATACTGAGCAAAAGTCTTTTGCAAAGTGCTGACCCAATACCCATTTGAACTTTCAACTTACTACATTGACTTTAGCTTTGTACTATGTACCGACATGATTAATCAAGCTGGGCTGAATTTCCAGATGTTATTATCTGCCTACGACATTAAAATCCTTTAATGAGTTAAAGGAAGAGAAACCATATAACAAAATTTATATCTTTATATTCCTTTTCTCTCTTGAAAGATTTTAAAGCACCTGACCACAACTAGATTTATTCTGTCTTCTCTCCCATTCCTTTTTCTGAAATGAACAGTTTGCTTCAGACTTTTAACTTTGCATTTTAATATCTATACATAAAAAATTAAATGCTTTGGAATTCAATAACTAAACATTTTTACTGGACGTTTCTGAACAGGTAATATATACAGTATATAAAATGACAAGCTATCTCATGAGTATTTTCTATCTTGGGTGACCTGCAATAGTACTAAGCTAATCAGTACATGGTATTCTTGTGCGGTCTGAATGATTCATCAGCAAAATATTTTCTCTGTTTGAATAATAAATGAAACAGCAGAGTCCAGCTGTGTACATCTACAATGAAGACTCATGTTTTCCTTCTGTGATCTTGTAATATCTGGAAGTAAGAATGATCTTGGGAAAATCATGCTGAGCATCTTGGTGGCTATGTTACAGATTTTTCATGGTTAATACAGTACACAGTCTGGCAACCCTAGGTTCACTTTTCAGTAGATATTACCACCCATGCCTGACCCAGGCCCAAAGTCAACTAGTCCAGAGTGTTTAGGGTATTTTATTTATATATAATACAGTTTGCATGCCCGATTCTGAAACAAATGTTAATCTCAACCAAGTCCAAAAGGCAACAAGTAGTGTTTTGTTAACACTTTGTTTTTTTCACTGGATAAGCTGCCTCATCTGTAAATCCATTGAGTGGTAGATTTAACCTTTATCCCATCATTTAATCATAGAAATGTATTTAATGGGAGGAAATTCAGCCCAGGCTGGCATAAAGGTACCTTAGGTTAAGTCCTGTTGCTGAGTCTCAATCGGAAATGTTGACCACTCCTGTCTCCACAGCGCTGCCTGATTCACTGACTTTTTCCAGCAGATGTTTTTCTTTGCTCCAGATCACAGTATCTGCAGTCTCTCATGTTTTCATTTTAGGCTAATTCTGTTCCCTACCTCTCAGTCTATAACCTTGTGAGTTTTATTGAGATATGGTGTGGTGAGTGGTTTTTACCCACTACCTTTCACAGAGTGAGTACTACAGCTTCTTTGTCGTTACTCTGTAAATTAAATATGTGCCTCCAATTTATTCAAATTCATTTATTTATCACATGTACATACAAAGAAATGGTTGTTTGCATTAGCAATCAACGCAACCTAAGGGTGCTCTTGGGGCAGCCCGTAAATGTCGCCACACTTTCCGGTGGGAACGTAGCATGCCACAGTGTTCAGCAATACAACACAAGCAACAACAGCAACAAAACGACAGAGAAAATAAGTCCCTTCCTCCTTTCCTTTCCATCCACCCACTCACAAACACAGGCCACCAACCTGTGGTGGACCTGTGGGCAAGCAGGCACTGAGCCTCTGCCTTCTCCAATGGACTCACAAATCAGGGTTTTTGCATCCATGCCTCAACCTCAGGACTTCCGCTCGACCTTCAGGCTCTGATCTTCAATATTAAACAAGGAACTTTACAAGTGACAGGATCTTGAACTGCAGACTTGCCAACTTGCAAACCAAGGGGTCAGTGGCCCGCGTGCCTACTGCTCACATGGAATTCCAATCATGGGAACCGCAAACGTGGGGAGACTCACTAAGCTGGGGGCTGACCAGGCCTTCTCCTTGCGTACGTTCATCCACAGTGCTTGCCAGCCCGACATCCACTCAGGGATGTACTTAGTCATATGTCCACTTGGCTGCCCTTTGAGCACAGAGCAGAGGCCTCGACTAAAAGTTAAAAGGGAAAGAGAGGCTGCAAAGTATAGCAAAAATTAATAGGCGGTTAAAGGACTGCAAAACTTTTAAACACCAACAGAAGGCAATTAAAAACAATAAGTAGAGAATAGATTAAATATGAAGGTAAGGTAAGCTAGCCAATAATATCATATGGGGAAAGTTTGTTATAAATTGAATTAAGTGGTCAACGTCTGAAGTAATTAGTTTACTGCATTCATCACTTTTTGACTTCATCCTCTTAACGGTTTTCTTGGCATACACTAATCCTGTTCAGTATGTCTAGCAAATAATAGAGAGTTCTCAACAGTTTTCAATGCCAATCCTTTAGCTATAAATTGTATCCATATGAAATTACTTTACTCAGCAGTGCCAAGCACAGACCAGACACTTCCTTACAGGAAGGTTGGTTCAGCCTTGGGTCACTTTGCTTGCAAAGGAAGCATTTATCAGGAAATGAAAAAAATCTTCTTCTAGAAAAATTCAAAAATCAGTTTGTTTAAGATTACAGGCTCTCTTAGAGTTTATTACTTGTGATCTCCTTTAGATCATTCTTGTCACATTCCCATTGTCACAGTGACATGCAGGGTAAAAAATTACGAGTATTCACGTAACAGATGTTAATAACTAATCGCCAAGTTTGCACGCTTGAACAATGAATATTGAAAGTTTTGGGCAGAGTCAGAAAAGCTAATGTGCAGTGTGTCCCAGTAACTCTAGCTGTTGATCCTTTATATCATTTGAAGCAATAAACCCTTCACTGTTAATTGGATTTCATGCAATGCTCGGCTACGGTGCCAGTGGATCAAATGGCTATTAAACAACACTCTGTGGCTACTCAGTTTGCTTAATATTTTGCTTTGCTCCATTGATAGTTCTGTTGCTCTTTACACCAATAAAGCTGTTTCACCGCTTGCCTTTGGTGTCAAGTGCCACCTTTGATTTTTTGTCCTCGTGGTCTTGGAGCTGTATGAGGTTTGGAGTGCTGAACAGTGAAGTAGCTTACAATAGAGTATAAAATAAATTTTGACCACATTTACTTTTTAAATATATATGGTGTACTTGTTTATACAATTAAGCCCCAAAGTGCATTAATAGTGCCTGAAAATGGGTGCAGGATCACAATCTACCATTAACCCGCACTCTGTTGACTTGATGCAGACCAGAGGCAAATTTTGTGCTTCCTCCTATTTTCATGATTGCAGCTTTTAGCCAACATAATTCATGTTGCTGTTTGGCGTATTACATCAGTTAGGTTCCATTGTCAATGAATAATAGCGCCAATTCAAACTCGTCTGCACTGTTTAAAGCTAATCTGCATCTCCTAAAATGAAGGTGCATCATAGCTGAAAGGACGGGGTAGCTTTCATGTTAGGGGTGTGACTTCTGGCTACTTGCCCATTGATACAGCATATAGTGTAAAAGGGAGGAGAATAGGCTCCACTTGTTTGGATATTGCAAAAGAGCCCTTGATGGAGAGAGAGGGCGTGTTATCAGGGGGTCAGGAGGCCATCTAGGCATTCTCACGAAGCAGTGATAGGAGAGAGCCATGACCATCAAATACAGGAGTCAAGACCGGGTGGAGTCTGGGATGCAGTTCACAAGATGCTCAATGATTCTGAGCACATTGGTGAGGGTAGTCAATGTACCTTCAGAATCCATGTGTTATATGTCAATTGCACTACCAACCTCACATCACCATCCTATTAACACTCACTCACTCAGAATTCTGGACCTAACACTGTACTGCACGCTCTCACAGTGATCACTATATCTCTCAGTTTACTCAAACTTTATTCATCCAAGCACAGTGCATTACAACCACTAACATGCTTGGAGCAATTTGGTGCACAATTGGCAACAGCATCAATTAACTGAAAGGATCCAAGAGTCAGGGAGTCATACAGCATGGAACCAGGCCATTCTGTCCACTGCACCAATGCCAGTCACTGGGCCCCTGTCTGTATTCATGTCATTGTCTAGCACTGCTCAGCCCCACCACCAAAGTCATCCTCTCTTCTCGATAATACCATCAGGTAAAGGTACAAGATCCTCAGGACTCACACCACCAGGTTCAAAAACAGTTACTACCCCTCAACCATCAGGTTTTTGAATAGAGGCCGATAACTACACTTGTTTGTCCCATCACTGACATGTTCCCTCAGCCAAATATATTATTTTAAGGTCTCTTTATCTCATTATCTCATATTCTCATTATTGATATTTATTTATATTTGCATTTGCACAGTTTGTTGTCTTCTGCACTCTAGTTGATTTTTCACTGATCCTGTTATGGTTACTATTCTATAAATTTGCTGAGTATGCCTACATGAATCTCAGGATTGTATATGGTGACACTTACAGTATTTACCTCCCTTGGAAGTTTTCATGTTTTACAACATTGAATTACGGTGGAAGACCTGGGAAACTCTGAAGTCAGCTAGAAGAAGGTTCTACAGTTTAATGAAATTAAAATTGAACTTTTAGGCCATCAGACTAAACACTATGCTTGGTGCAAGCCAAACACTACACATCATCAAAAACACACCATCCCTACTGTGAAACATGGTGGTGGCTGCATCATGTTGTGGGGATGCTTCACTGCTGCAGACCCTGGAAGGCTTGTGAATGTACAGGGTAAAATGAATGCATGAAAGTACAGGGAAATCCTAGAGAAAAACCTGATGCAGTCTGCAAGAGAACTGTGATTTGGTAGATTTGTTTTCCAGCAAGACAATGACCTCAAGCATAAAGTCATAGCTAGACAGGAATGGCTTAAAAACAACAAAATTAATGTCCTAGAGTGTCCAAGTCAGAGTCCAGATTTTAATCCAATTGAGAATTAGTGGCTGGACTTGAAAAGGGCTGTTCACTCACGACCCCCATGCAATCTGACAGAGCTTGAGCAGTTTTGATGAGAAGAATAGGGAAAAATTGCAGTGTCCAATTGAGCAAAGCTGTTAGAGACCTATCCACACAAACTCAAGACTATAATTGCTGCTAAGGTGCATCTACTCAATACTGACTTGAAGGGGGTGAATACTTATGCAATCATTTATTTTGTGTTTATATTTGTAATTTAGATCACTTTGTAGAGATTTGTTTTCACTTTGACACAAAAGAGTCTTTTACTCTTCACTGTGATTCAATGTTGCAATACAATAAAACATGATAACGACCCAGGGGGGTGAATACTTTTTATGGGCACTGTATGAACTTTGATAATAAAACTTATTTTGAACTTTATCTGTAGGCTTCTACGCGTAGACGATTCAGTACTCATCTAAACATTTCCTCAATGATTTTAGTGACTCTGCTTCCAACTCTCTCTCTCTCTCTCAAGCAGCATATTCCAGGTAGCCACTGAATTGAACATAAAAAAGACTTCCTCAGACCCCCTCTAATTTTTTTTTCTCCATGCCACATATCTATGTCTTCTGGTCTTATCTAACACTGATAAAGGAGAAAGGTTTCCTGCAGTCTACCCTATTTATATATAATTTTACATTCCTCAGTCATTTTGTCTTTTATCCCCCTCTGCTCCAGGGAAAACAGATCTAATCTCACCAGTCAATCCTCCTGTGTGAAACAATCCAGTTCAACAACGTTCTGATGAACCTGCAATTCTCTGTCTTCAGCTTCATCGTAACTTCCTGTGGTGAATGTCTGATTATGTGGAGCAGCTCAATTTCATTGATCATTATGGAGAAAATCACAAACAGCAGATTTGAGACCAAAGGAAGTCATTTTATTCAAATGGGCTCATGTGTTATTACAAAACAGCAACAGGTTAAGGGGCTTTGCTCAAGAGCTGTTGTTCTATGAAGCACAAAACTGCTCTCGTGAAGAATGGTTAAGCACAGAAAGTGATCATTTGTTCTGTCAAATCAGTAGGAGCTTGATGGCAGAACAATCTAGCTAGTCCCTCTTCCTGCCCTTTTCCTTTAGCCCTGCAAATTCTTTCATTTCTGTTTCTTATCTGTCTCCTTTCTGAGTGTTATCTGCCTCTACTACAGCTCTGACAGTGCTTTACACACTCTAACAGCTCATTGCAAATAAAAGTTCTCTTTGACGTTTTCATTAATAACTTTTATTCTATGGCCTATTCCCAACCCTCCTGCCAATGGGAGCTCTCTATCTGTTCTTTTTGGGTCCTTATTCAAGGAAGGTATACCCAGCTTCTAGAGTCCATCCACATAACTTTGAAGTCCATGATCCCTGAAATTATTTCTTCTACACTTTATCGCTTTCTCTCTCAAGATAAAGTGTCATTTTCATGCAAATATTGCTTGTAGGCATTGTAATTTTATTATAATAGTCACACATTTCAGAAGCTAGTAATCATTTGTGTGTATCTTGTGTTTTTAAGCAGTACTTTTCCACATTGCTTTTTATCAACAAGTAGAATTCACAATTTTGTTTACATGTTTATTAACAAAACTTGATATCAAACCAACAAAGGGCATTGTGACCTAGGTAAATGATCGATAAAGAAACTGTTTTAAGAAGAGATTACAAGAAATAGTGATTCAGGGAGGGAATTCCAGAGCCACCATCTTTGAACATGAAGGATTGGTAGAGCAATAAAAAATATGGATGCTGAAGATGTGCTTGGGGGAATACTGAAACCTTAAAGGACTGTGAAAATGAAGGAAATTACAGATTTATAGAGGACAATAAAAGAAATGAACACAATAAGAATTTTTAAAGTTTGATATTTTTTCTAGGCAGAGAACCATTGGTGAGCAACAAATGCAGTTGTTCAAAGGTTCATTCCAGTAGTCCAGGCTGAAGTATTATTTACTTTTTCCTTTAATTAGCTGTTTGGAAATGTTCTGAATGAACAAGGCTGATTCCCTCTCCCATTATACCTGAACCACAGTGTGCATTTCAAATGCATTAACTATGTAGATTTGGACATGGTCTGACTTCTTACTTCCTCCAGCAGCTGACAACTATCTTTATTTCAGACAGCAAGGCATTATTCAATTTTCACAACTTTACTACCTCCATCCAAGTTTGCAATGTAATGAAGCAAATTAATAAATATAAATTAGAGAAATACACTCAATGTAAGAATATAGACTGAACCATTTAATACAATTGGGAATGAAAATCCACAATATTTGTGTATTGGCTGTCTTTGTATGTCCCAATTCCTGCCTCCACTGAACCTAATCTGTAAATTTGTCTCAGTTGCTACTCAGAATTTCTATCAGTGCTAAATTAAGGTCTATGTCTACTTTTGGCCCTGAGATCTTTGAAACAGGCAAAATCTTTTAAAATCAAGGCAGGAAGTAGTAAATGAATAACAGTGATTGAGAGATGAATCACTTGCAGCAGCTGTTAATGTCCTAATTAAATGATATTGATTCTGTAACTTCCAGGTCACAGCCAAGAGCTAACATCTAGTAGATAACAGAGTGATTTTTCTTTGGACATTGGAAATATGAGTTGCTATGGCTGGGAATGCCTGTGGGCCTTTCGATCTCAACAACATTCATACTCTGATCAAAACCATTTTTGAGCCCTGCTGAAGAGTGCTGGTATGAAACATCGAACATTAATTGACAGAATAGGAATAATAATGTATCAGGAATACATTTATCTTCAGGTGTGGCACAATCCAATTTGAAATCTGAAAATCTATTGAAAATCTGAAATCATCTGAAATAAGAATTTAGGAAAACATGGCAGGTCAGACAGCATCGGTAAAAAAAAACAGAGTTAATGTCTTAGGTCAAGCATCATAATCAGAAATGTGAAAGACAGAAAACAAGTTAATTTTAAGTCTTAGAGAGGGTAGGAGAAAGATGGATAACTCAAAGGAAATATATTGGATAAGGTGGGGCAGGGATTACGATGGTGCGTAACTGTTGATGATGAGGGATATAGATGAGACATAATCAAAGGATAATTTATCTCTGGTAGAGGGGGAGCCATATTTAAAGATAAAGTAGAGAATCTGCGAAGGATGTGGCATCATTGGTACAAAATGCATGATTAGAAATTGAGAGACTGGAATTGAGTCAGGATTGGAGAGAAGAAGTAAAGCTGAAATGGCTGTAGCTTGTAATGTGTATGTATTTTATATCAAAGGGCATAGCTAATACTTTGTATTACTCAATCCTAGTTCTTCACCTCCAGCACCAACACCACCGTAAAATGATTATCATCTTTGCTGTTAGCTTGCACTGGAGTATAAACAGAGCTATGGTATGGTCAACTGTGACTCAAATGGTAGAATTTACATTCCTTTCTAATCCCCCATTGATGGCTGGAGCACAAGAGCGCAGTGCTGAATGAACACTTCACTTGTAAGAGGTGCATGAGATTTTAGAGTTAGTTCTCTGTTCTCTCAGGTGAATATTAAATACCCTTTGACACTATTTAAAAGAACAGTTACATCCCAAGACCTAGCCAATATTCCCTTACTTAACAATACTTAATCAGATTATATAATTGCTATCATATTACCATTTGTGGGAGACTGCCATGTACATATTGTCTGCCAGAGTTCCTGCTTTACATCAGTGATAATACTCCTACAATAATTGAATGGGCTGTGAAGTCATGAAAAGCCATGTACAAATGCAAGTTTTTTTTTCTTTCATTGTTATTCACATCTCTAGTAAAGCATCAGGAAGTGCTCATTGCAGCCTTCACACAGCTAAATTGAAGTTGGAAGCAAAACATGTTATTCCTGTCTGTTGTCATACTTACAGTCAGTCAGTAATTCTCCATGCCAATGACATTGTGACGTAATTCTTTCCAGTATCCAGAAATCCCAAATGTATTTATTGGAATTCAGGCACAGAAGTTGTAGGAGTTAATATGAACTTATGTTTCCACACAGAATATTAAAACAGATATGCTTTTTTTATCAGAGATTATTCCCATTTTTAAAGAATTAATAAAATGGACTGTGCTTTCTGTTTTTAAGCAAAAGTTTGAATTGCTTCTCCACAGCTGAAATAAATTGCAGTTATCCCACCAAATAACAGCAGCACATAAAGATGCAGATTGTTGACAATGATAAAATATTCCAATACATTACCTTTTTATTTAATGAAAGGAGATCACAGCCTCCTTCATAGGTACTTTAAGTCTCAACTTGAATGTGATCAGACTCTCGGATTTCTGAATTCGCTGAAAAAAAGTTTGAACTCTAGAGTTTTCAAGAATGAGAAATGATCTCAATGGAGCATAAAGAATTCGTATGTGACTTCAGGCAGTGACCATGTTTTCTGTTGGTGGGGTTTCCAGAACCAAGGATCATACCTTTAAAATAAAGGTTTGGCAATTCAGAACTGATGTGAGAAGAAATTTCTTCACTCAGTTGGTAGTGAATATTTGGAATTCTCTATCTATTAGGGCCTGGGAGATGGTTGTTAAGCATATTCAAGACCACACTCAGTGGCTTTTGGATTATTAAGGGAATCAGAGGATGTGGAATTGCTAATTATTATAGTGCTAAGGTAAATATTCAACCAAGATCTTACTGAATAGTAGAAAAGTTGTGAAAGGCTAAAATGGTCTGTTCCTATTTGATCAGTACCCGAGTTCTCAAAGGCAGTGCCGCACTTGCTCACTGTGGTAATGTTTCACATAGGGGAAAATTAGTGAGAGTTCCCATATACTTCATATCCATAAACAGTTCTCCATCTTTTATTGGTTACATTTGAATAGTACAACATGAGCCAGGCACCAGAAAAAAACATATTCCATTTTAAAATTAATTTTTTTATGCATTTCTACAATTGCTGCGACAAAAACCCAACTACAAAATAAAGATTAATACAGTGCAAGATAAACATACAATAATATGGTTCAAAATAATGATGAAAAAGCACCCAAAATAAAGTCATGTAAAGTTAGTATCCTGACTTCCCCCCCCCCCCCCCCCACAGAAAAAAAAACTCCAGACCAACCACTGCAAGCTGTAGGAAATATAAATCGGAGCATTCAAACCCCCAAAACTGTAGATGAAAATAAGAACAAAAGATAATAATGCCTACTACCAAAGAAAGAAAAAAAAGCTGAAAGTAAGGGACTGAAAAAAAGACAATCTAAAGAGGAGTTATGAAAATATTCAAGAAAAGGTCCCCACACCTTATGAAACTTTATGTCCAAATTGAGAAGTGAGTAGTGAATTTTTTCAAGGTCTAAACAGGACATAATATCACTAAGCCATTGAGCATGAGTGGGTGGGGCAACATCTCTCCACCTAAGAGGAATTAAACGTCTAGCCAAAAGAGAAGCAAAAGGTAATGTTCGACGTTTAGTCAGACTGAGATGTATATCCGCCTCACCCAAGGTACCAAAAAGAGCAATCAGAGGGTTAGGTTCTAAGTGGCAATTAAGAGTATGTGATAGGGGGTTAAGAAAACTTCTCTCCAAAATTTCTCTAGACTAGGACCGGCCCAGTACATATGAATAAGAGAAGCCTCGCCCCCTTTACACTTATCACAAACAGGACTAATGTTAGGGTAAAAATGGGACAATTTAGATTTGGACATCTGAGCCCTATATACAATCTCAAACTGTAAAAGACAGTGGCGAGCACAAAGAGAGGTTGAATTAACTGACTTGAGAATTGAGTCCCAAACCGCATCAGATAAAGAAATATTTAAGTCATGCTCCCAAGCCGTTCTAATTTTATCAAAGGGAGCATGCCATAGGGGCACTAATTTATCATGAATAAAAGATACTAAGCCTTTACCCAATGGATTAATAGAAAGAAACAGGTCCACAACATTTTTCTCAGGCATCTCAGGAAAGTTGGGCAATAGAGGATTAATGAAACGTCTAATTTGAAGGTACCTAAAGAAATGTGCATTAGGTAGATTGAACTTAGCAAATAGTTGTTGAACAGTTGCGAAACGATTATCAATGAAAAGATTTTCAAAATGCCTAATGCCCTTTCTATACCAATCATGAAATGTTGAATCATGCATAGAAGGTAAAAAAAGATGATTTGCAAGATAGGACTAGAAAGGGAGACACCATGAGGACCATTAAATTTTCTAAACTGGGCCCATATTCTCAGAGTATGCCTAACAAAAGGATTAACAATTAGTCAAGGCAAGCGACTAGGGAGTGCGGATCCAAGAAGTGCAGAAATAGAGAGATCCTTAGTGGAGTTCAACTCCATTGCCACCCATTTAGGACCATCAGACTGGCTATGAAAAAAGGAGCAGAAAGTAAGACAGCGAATATTAGCTGCCCAGTAGTATAGACGGAAGTTAGGTAAAGCCATGCCACCTTTTTAAGATTTTTGGAGGTAAGCTTTATTAAGTCTAGATCGCTTACCCTTCCATAGATAGGACAAAATAATAGAGTCTAAGGAATCAAAAAAGGTTTTAGAAATAAAAATTGGAACAGATTGAAATAAGTATAAACATTTAGGAAGGATATACATTTTAATAACATTAACATGACCTACCAGAGACATAGATAAGGGTGACCATTGTGACAAACTCTGTTTTGTAGAGTTCAAAAGATTGGCCAAATTTTTACAAAAAAGATCCTTGAAATTCCTTGTAACTGTAATACCAAGATAAGTAAATTGTTTATTAACTACTTTAAAGGGAAGGTCGTGAAATGCTAATGCTTGTGCTTCTTTATTAATAGGAAAAAGTTCACCCTTGTTAAATTTATAGCCAGAAAACTGGCTGAATTGATCAAGAAGTAAAAACATTGGGGGTAAGGAAGTGGACGGATTTGATAGAAAAAGTAATAAATCGTCGGCATAAAGAGAAACTTTATGCTCAGCACCCCCCCCCCCCCCCCACAGATCCCTGTCAGTTCAGGACAGCTTCGAAATGCAGTCGCCAGTGGCTCTATAGCCAAATCAAAAAGGAAGGGATTTAAAGGGCATCCTTGATGGTTGCCACGTTTAAGGCTAAACGACTGGGATTGCTGAGAGTTAGTCAGAACAGAAGTGGTAGGACATAGGTATTGATGCACCATCAATAACTCTTGGAGACGTGAGGCGAGATATAGGCTTTTATTGGCTGAAAGAAAGAACAAGCAGCAATTTATCACCACACTACATCCTGGAGACTGAAGCCGGGCTCAGTCTCCAATCACCTTTATACCGGGGTCTGTGGGAGGAGCCACAGGAGCAGGTATATGTAGTTCACCACAGGTATAACAATTTGATTCAAGAAATAAAACTTTGACCGAGATCAAATTTTCCTAAAACCGCAAAAAGGTAATTCCACTCTACATGATCAAATGCTTTCTCCACATCAAGAGAAATAACACATTCAGGAGTCCCAATTGAAGGTGAGTATAAAATATTGAAAAAAGGAAGATGATTTTTAATAAAACCAGTTTGGTCATCAGTAATAATAGAAGGTATAACATTTTCCAATCTGTGGGCCAAAACTTTGGCCAAAATTTTAACATCAACATTTAACAAAGAAATCAGCCTATAAGAGGAGCACTCTGTTGGATCTTTACCTTTATTGTGCATAAGGATAACACATGCCTCATTAAATGATGGTGGCAATTTACCATGTTTAAACGAATCAGATAGAACTGAAAATAACTGAGATGAAAGAAGTGAGGAAAATGATTTATAAAATTCTGCAGAAAACCCATCAGGACCAAGAGATTTGCCAGAGGAAAGTGCAGAAATGGCAAAAGATACTTCTTCTAATGATATTGGCTCATTAAGTTTTGTTTTAAAGTCAGATGAGAGCGAAGGAATATTCAAACTATTTAAAAAAAAGTCAACAGAAATATTATCTTTCAAGGATTCGGAGGTATAAAGCTGAGAATAAAAATTCTTGAATGAGTCATTGATTTCAGAATGGTTCGATGTAATATCCCCATTCTCCCTTCGAATCTTTGTAATATGTTGCTTAGCTATAGAGTGTCTCAACTGATTAACTAGAAACTTAGCAGATTTATAACCATGAATATAAAAGTGGCTCTTACTTTCAAGAAGTTGACGTTCAACTGTTTGAGTGGAGAGTAGGTCAAATTTAGTTTGGAGTTCTACATGCTTCTTGTACAATTCAGAGTTTTTAGTCTGAGCATATAGTTGATCTAGTACTTTAATCTGATTGATCAAATCTAATAGCTCTAAATGGAACTTTCTTTTAAGATTCGCTGTATATGAAATTATTTGACCCCTCAGATATGCTTTCATAGTATCCCAGACAATCTGGGATGAAATTTCAGATGATGTATTGGTGTTTAGGAAAAAAGTTAGCTGATCCTTCATAAATTTTACAAAATCATCATCCAATAACAAAGTCGGATTAAAACACCAATGTTTATTAATTTGAGGGAGACCGGGAAGATTTAAAGACAGAGTAACTGGAGCATGATCTAAGATCAATATACTCTAATAATCACAAGAGTGAACAAATGAAATAAGTTGATTATCAATTAAAAAATAATCAATTCTAGTGAAAGTATGATGAACATGTGAAAAAAAAGAAAAATCTCTCTCAGTAGGATGAAAAAACGCCATACATCGGAGATACCATAGTTAGAAAGAAAAGAATGAATAACTAAAGCAGATTTAGTAGATAATCTAGGAACAGAGGACGATCGATCCAAAGCTGGATCTAATCAACAGTTAAAGTCACCACCCAGTATAAGAGAATATAGATTCAGATCTGGTAATGAGGAAAAAAAAATTCACATCATCCGAATTGGGAGCATACAAATTAGCTAATACTACCTTAGTGTTATATAATTTGCCAGATACAATAATAAAACGACCATTTGTATCAGATATCTTACTGTGGAGTTCAAAAGGAACATTTGGATTGATAAGGATAGAAAGCTCCCCTGGCTTTGGCCAGGAAGGAGGAATGGAAATGTTGACCCACCCACCTTGACATAAGATGAGAATTATCGAAACTACGAATATGAGTTTCTTCCAGGAAGGCAATGTCAGCTTTAAGTTGCTTAAGATGGGAGAAGATCTTCCTTCTTTTAACAGGATGATTCAATCCCTTTACATTCCAGCTTATAAATTTCAATGGACTAACCATTATCAATTGTTAAAACATAAAAGGTAGTAAGCATATATAGGGTCAAACATTCAAATAACAGTTTTGGAGCAGAAATGTAAATCAATAAAATCAGGACAAAAAAGTCCTGAATAACAAGGAAAAGCAAAAAAAGCATTCAATAGTGTTGGCACTGGAGAACCCACCCCACCCTCAAATCCCAAAACTAGATGGCTACCCAAAAAAGCAGCTAGCTCTACAAGAAAAAAGACACCCCAAAACCTGACTTCCAATTTTGTAACATTAACGTAAGCTCCATTTAAATAATATAGCAAAAACTAGCTAACTTATGCACTGCAAATCAAGATTACAGATAAAAAGTCCTGATTCCAAAATGGCGGCGCAACGCAGCTTGCAGCGGCCACTCCGGAGCTGATTATCTGTTATTTGTGAAGCCAGGTGCCATGCGCAATCATAATTGAATGAAAAACAGACATGGGAGCACAGAGGAACATCTGGAAATCTCCAGGAAGACCTTCTTCGTTGCTGCTGCTGCTGTGAGGTCCGGGTCTCTGCTGGGAAGAACAGGCCCCCAGTCCTCGGGGTCGCGTTGCCAATGGCTGTTGGTGGGGCCATCTTAATACTCTCAGCAGAGGATGGTGCTCGGAGAAGTTGTGCCGGAGGGGATGGTCGGAGGCTCAGAGGTTCGACGTACTCGGAGTCCACTGCGGTCAGAGCGCTTTCACTATGAGCTGTGTCTGCGAGGCTGGGTTCGATGGAGCTTTCACTGTGTGCTGCATCTGCAAGGCTGAGTCGGGCGGCGCCGTGGAAGTCCATAGCAGGGGTATTCCCTTCTGCCGCCGGCATGGGATGACAAGGCTATCGGGACCCTGGGGACTTGTGGAAACTGTGTGGTGGTTTCTTTTGAACTTACAGTCTTTTAACATCTTTGGACTATTTTTACTGTGCCCATGGTCTGTTTTTTTTTTAATCAATTATGCTATTGTTCGCACTGTTGTAACTATGTGGTTTTGTGCAGGTCTTGTAGCTTTAGTTTTTGGTCTTGTTCTGTCTGGTGGAATTGGAGCTCCTTTCCGGGGACCGCGCTAAGATGGTAGCGCGATATTAATACGCAGCAGCCTCTCCAGACTCTGGATTGGGGATTGCCAAACGTTATGTGGATTTTCTGGTGTAGTCTGTTTTGTCATGTGCTTTTGTGATATCATTCTGGAGGAACGTTGTCTCATTTTTCAACTGCATTGCATTTGTGGTTTCTAAATGACAATAAACTGAATCTGAAAAAGAAACAATACCATCAAAAAAAAATAAAACTTAATACAGAATAATAATCTACCCGCGAGAAACTATGAAAAAATGAAAAAAAGCAAATTTGAAAAGAAAACAAAGGGGAAAAAAACAGAAGAAAAATTTTATATATAAAAACAGTAATTATCAGCCGTTTAAAAAAAGCAAATCTGATGCAGTAAATTGGCAGGGAGACCTTCAATAAAACTCTAAGCCTCCCAGACCAACTGAAACCATTTGTCGTTTTCCGTAGTTAAAGTTATTCAAAAGTGAACTAAATTACACAAATAGAATCTGAGTCCACAAGAGGGTTCTTTTTTAAGAAAGTACTTATCGGTCATTTTAGAAAGTCACACCAAGTCCGAAGAAAAACCGACTAAAACCATTTGTGGTTCTCATTAGTTAAAGATATTTGGAAGTGGACTAGATTACGCAAACAAAATCTGAGTCTGCAAAAAGGCTTTTTTTTTGGAAAGTACTTATTGGCCATTTTAGAAAGTCAAACCGAGTCTGAAGAAGTGGAAATGGCTGGGAGGCCTTCAATAAACTTCTGAGCCTCCTTGACCGACTTGAACATATTCCATTTTAAGCAGACCCTTCAAGTGAAAAAAAGAAGAAATGAGAACAATGATAAAGACAAGTACATTTGTAAAAGCTGCCTATAATTGTTGGAGTATGGAAACCATGGAAAAAGATCTTAATTTCAGTTCTGTAGCCATTGAATCTTTATTGCAGTTGCCCATAATCTGCTGATAATGACAGGTTTAAACAAAAGGGTGATGCAAGGCTTTTTAAGATTTCATCATCATTGCAGTGATTTTTTTTAAATTTTCTGAAATAATTGAATTCTGAAGTCATTTTAGTTCATTAGATATGCATTAATTTGAAACAGTTCCAATATTCCATGTAAGAGTGATTTGAAACCCCAGAGGAAAAGTATTGCTGTGAATTAATGGGGAATTGGTAGTAAAGCATTCAATGTGAAATGGTTTGATTAATGTTCACACTATCTATTGATCACAATAAAATACTAATTTCAAGATTTGAATTGTACAGCATATAGGGACCAAAAACCTGAAAACCTGTGAATTCATGGAGTTGAGAGAATTATCACAAATCTTTGCAGAGGTACTAACTATTTTGTCATGAGTAGATGATAATACTTTGTTTGGTGTACTCTTAGCTCCACAGTGGAGGTTATAGATAGAAAGGGGTGTAAAGTAATTAAAAACTCTTATCTAGTTGCCTAAAAATTATGTTATTTTGAGAAGAAACATCTGGGTTGATTTGAGCCCTTTGACAAAATCTTGATGCAATTGGAGCCAGCGGTGCTGGTTTAACAAAGAATCCCCAAGAAAGACGGCAGAAACATATGAATATTATTCCTGCACTTAGAAGATCTACTGCCACACGAATCCCATTTGTGAAGTGCTTCCACCATCCTAAAGACTTGGCAGGGCTAGTTACAGGTGCATTCTGTGCTAGATTGCGCAGATACATTTTTCAGATCAAAGCTTTGGCTGATTCTCATTGATCAAATACTGGGTTGAGATCCCATGACTATGGGAGTAGCTCCCTCTCCAAATCTCAAAGCCATCTCCTCCCACCAGCCACAGCCATCACAATATGATCGAGTTCACTTTGAAATTTGAGAGGAGAAACTAAATTCCAATGTGTCGGTATTTCACTGGAATAATGGAAATTACAATGGCATGAAAGGGGAACTGGCCAAAGTTGACTGGAAAGGGACACTAGCAGGAAGGACAGCAGAGCAGCAATGGCTGGAGTTTCTGCGAAAAATGAGGGAAGTGCAAGATAGATATATTCCAAATAAGAAATTTTCAAATGGAAGAAGGCTGACAAATGAAGTCAGAGCCAAAGTAAAAGCAAAGAGAGGGCATACATGGAAGCCAATGCTAGTGGGAAGATAGGGGATCTGGAAGCTTTAAAAAAATTGCAGAAGGAAACTAAGAACATCATTAGGAAGCAAAAGGTGAATTATGAACGGAATCTGGCAACTAATATCAAAGAAGACGCTAAAAGCTTTCTTAAGTATACAAAGGGTAAAAGAGAGTCGAGGGTAGATATAGGATCAATAGAAAATGATGCTGGAGATATTGTAATGAGAGATGCAGAGATGGCAGAGGAATTGAATGCATATTTTGCATCAGTCTTCACAGTGGAAGACGTCTGCAGTATACCAAACATTGAAGAGTGTCAGGGAAGTGAAGAATGTGCAGTGAAGATTATGAATGAGAAGGTGGTCAGGAAGCTTAATGGTCTGAGGGAGGATAAATCTCCTGTACATGATGGAATGCACCCTCGGGTTCTGAAGGAATTAGCTGGAGAGATTGCGGAGGCATTAACGATGATCTTTCAAGAATCGATAAATTCTGGCATTGTACCAGATAACTGGAAAATTGCAAATGTTACTCCACCATTTACAAAGAATGAGAGGCAGCAGAGAGGAAACTGTAGACCTGTTAGCCTGACATCAGTGGTTGGGAAGTTGTTGGAATCGATTGCTAGGGATGAGATTATGGAATATCTGAAGGCACATGACAAGATAGGCTAAAGTCAGCATGGTTTCCTGAAAGGAAAATCCTGCCTGACTAACCTACTACAATTTTTTGAGGAAATTACAAGCAACATAGACAAAGAGATGCAGTAGATGTGGTTTACATGGATTTTCAGAAGGTCTTTGACAAGGTGCCACACATGAGGCTGCTTCACAAGATTAGATCCCATGGAATTACAGGGGAGTTATTAATATGGGTGAGCATTGGCTGATCAGCAGAAAACAGAGAGTAGGAATAAAGGGATCCTATTCTGGCTGGCTGCCAGTTACCAGTTCCACAGGGGTCGGTGTTGGAACCACTGCTTTTTACGATGTATGTCAATGATTTGGACTATGGTATTAACGGATTTGTGGCTAAATTTGCCAATGATACTAAGATAGGTGGAGGAATGGGTAGCGTTGAGGAAACAGAGAGCCTGCAGAGAGACTTAGATAGTTTAGGGGAATGGGCAAAGAAGTTGCAAATGAAATACAATGTTGGAAAGTGTATGGTCATGCACTTTGGTGGAAGAAATAAATGGATAGACTATTATTTAGATGGGGAGAGAATTCAAAGTGCAGAGATGCAAAGGGACTTGGGAGTCCTTGTGCAGGATATCCTGAGGGTTAACCTCCAGGTTGAGTAAGTGGTGAAGAAGGCAAATGCAATGTTGGCATCCATTTCTAGAGGTATAGAATATAAGAGCACGGATGTGACGTTGAGGCTCTATGACATACTCATGAGACCACACTTGGAGTATTGTATGCAGTTTTGGGCTCCTTATTTTAGAAAGGATATACTGACATTGGAGAGGGTTCAGAGAAGATTCACAAGAATGATTCCAGGAATGAAAGGGTTACCTTATAAGGAAAGTCTGGCAGCTCTTGGGCTGTATTTCCTGGAGTTCAGGAGAATGAGGGGGGGATCTCATAGAAACATTCCGAACGTTAAAAGGGCTGAACAGATTAGATATGGCAAAGTTATTTCCCGTGGTAGGGGATTCTAGGACAAGAGGGCATGACTTCAGGATTGAAGGACGTCCATTTAGAACTGAGATGTGGAGAAATTACTTTAGTCAGAGGGTGGTAAATCTGTGGAATTTGTTGCCACGAGCGACTGTGGAGGCCAAGCCACTGGGTGCATTTAAGGCAGAGGTAGATAGGTTTTTGATCAGTCAGGGAAGAAGCCAGGGAGTGGGGATGACTGAAAGAATTGGATCAGCCCATGATTGAATGGCGGAGCAGACTCGAAGGGCAGAATGGCCTACTTCTGCTCCTATATCTTATTGTCTTATGGTCTCATAGCAATTACCTTTATTGAATTGCATCCATGTTTTAATACTTGAATGCTGTTTTAGAGCACTGCAAAGTTACTGCATCATCTTGATTGATGTGCATTGGTCATGGGTAGAAGGAAATGTAAAATTAAAAGGATTTTGAAAACTTCAGGATGATTTTGCATATGGATTATGCACCAACATAGGATGAACTCTGAATAGTAGTTGATGTACAAATTCTGGTTGACAGTGTTTGGAACATTAAATTTAAATGCAGACTTCAGCACAAAAACACAGATGTCATTTGTCTCTTCTGATGTGCATTGGTTGATCAAGCAGGACCTTGGAATGACTGCTGTTTGTAGCCAAAAGCACTCCACCCTCCCGGATGCAGGAAATCATGTTAAGATGCTGCTTGGGAATAAACTGGACACAAAACAAATATGACATTTCTTTCTTTAAAACTTAATGAAAGCCTACAAGGTATTTGTGATTTTTGTAACTTAATGTTGCACTTTAATCTATATTTTTACATTTGCACTGTTCTTTCGCTATTATTTGGATCCAGCACCACAGTCTTGCATAAATGGATTAAAAGATTTTGTAATGAATATCATATTTCAGTTTTATTTTCATGAGGATGTGCTGAGATGTGTCAGAATTATGTTTCCACAGCTTTTGTGGTTAATCGTTCTGTCATGAAATGCGTTCCGTGAGTAAACATCTGTCCAATTAAACAAGTGAAATGCAAGAATATCTAGAATTCTCAATGCAAGTATATAAAAGTTACACAGTAATAAGTAAAAACAGAAAAATCTGAAATTACTCAGCAGGAAGGAATTACCTGCAGAGAGAGAGAAACATACTAGAATTTCAGGTCAATGATCTAAATGTTATGCCAGATCACCAACTCTGCTGCGAAATGCAGGGATGATGAGGAATGAATAAATACCAGCTTTGATAATGATATTATTTCCAGTAAATGAGTAAGTAAAAGTATCAGTTGGTATCTGAGACATTAAGATATACACAGTTCTGGGAGGGATTGGCAAAGCAGATGCTGAGAGGCCATTTCCTGTTGTTGAAAAAGCACAGTGAGGAAATTAGGACTTGGACAAAATGCATGGCTTACATTTGAACTGGAGCAGGTCCCATGCCCTTGCAAGATGGGGGTGGGTTTTTCAGCGCTCTTGCGGGGGAGTGGTAGTTTGAACTGACTTGGCAACAGGAGGAGAGCAGGAGTACAATAAGGAGTGGGGAACAGCCAAATATAGAAAAAAATAAAGTCAGTGCACTGGACAAAAAAGCATAGATCCTACAGGGCTTGATAAAACACGTAAGTAATGCAAGGCAGGAATATTATATAATTCAGTGAGTCTGACAAGTAAGATGGATGAATTTAGTGCATTGATTGCCCCATGGAACATGAATTTTGTTGCTATCATGAAAGTTTGGACTGATAACAATAGTCAAGGATGCAGAATATTCAAATGTGATGAGGCAAAGGATATGTAAAAGAAGAGGTGGTACCACATGTCCTCTTTTACATATCCATGTACACGGTAAATAATTAGTGTCATGGAAGTATATCCGACAACAATCCTTGAATCCTTGAAGCAACAGAGCAAAATTAAAAGAGTAAGATAATGTTCTTCCTGGTGACAGGAATGTTGCTAAGTTTCATTAATACCCTTATGAGTGAATTGTAGAGTTTCTGAATTGACATTGTAATATGGTGTTTTTCCCCTATTTTGTAAGTTACAAGTCTGGTATGTGTGCCATGTCCACTGCCTGTCAAGTTCATTGCTCAAAGTAGAGATACTCACACTTCATAAGCTCATATTTCACTTCTGCTTGTCTACTTGCTCCCAAATATTAGCCCTGTTGTGACAGTCAGTTTTCGGACTGCTGTTCATGAAGGCAATAAAGAAAAATATGCCAATAAGTCCAATGCACATTTCTTAAAGGCACATTAATATCATAATAGCACACTTTTGGTAAATCATGTATCTTTTGTTAAACAACTTCCATTTCTACAGAGCAAAATCTTAGCATCCGTACAGCACAGATTGTGACAGATTATCAAAGAAACATAGAAACATAGAAAACATACAGCACAATACATGTCCTTCAGCCCACAAAGCTGTGCCGAACATGTCCCACCTTAGAACTACCTGGGCTTTATCCATAGCCCTCTATTTTTCTAAGCTTCATGTAGCCATCCAGGAGTCTCTTAAAAGACCCTGTCGTTTCCACTTCCACCACCACCTCCAGCAACCCATTCCAGGAACTCACCATTCTCTGTGTAAAAAACTTACCCCTGAAATCTCCTCTGTACCTACTTCCAAGCACGTTAAAACTCTGCCCTCTCATGCTAGACATTTCAGCCCCGGGGAAAAGCCTCTGAATATCCACACATATCAATGCCTCTCATTATCTTGTACACCTCTATCAAGTCACTTCTCAACCTCCATTGCTCCAAGGAGAAAAGGCCGAGTTCACTCAACATATTCTCATAAGGCATGCTCTCCAATCCAGGCAACATCCTTGTAAATCTCCTCTGCATCCTTTCTATAGTTTCCCCGTCCTTCCTCCAGTGAGGCGACCAGAATTGAGCACAGTACTCCAAGTGGGGTCTGACCAGGGTCCTATATAGCTGCAACATTACCTCTCGGCTCCTAAACTCAATCCCACGATTGATGAAGGCCAATGCACTGTATGCCTTCTTAACCACAGAGTCAACCTGCATAGCAGCTTTGAGTGTTCTATGGACTCGGACCCCAAGATCCCTCTGATCCTCCACACTGCCAAGAGTCTTACCATTAATACTATATTCTGCCATCATATTTGACCTACCAAAATGAACCACTTCACGCTTATCTGGGTTGAACTCCGTCTGCCACTTCTCAGCCCAGTTTTGCATCCTATCAATGTCTGACAGCCCTCCACACTATCCACAACACCTCCAACCCTTGTGCCATCAGCAAACTTACTAACCTATCCCTACACTTCCTCATCCAGCTCATTTATAAAAATCACAAAGAGTAAGAGTTCCAGAACAGATCCCTGAGGCACTCCACTGGAGTCCGACCTCCATGCAGAATATGACCCATCTACAACCACTCTTTGCCTTCTGTGGGCAAGCCAGTTCTGGATCCACAAAGCAATGTCCCCTTGGATCCTATGCCTCCCTACTTTTTTAATAAGCCTGGCATGGGGTACCTTATCAAATGCTTTGCTAAAATCCATATACACTACATCTACGGCTCTACCCTCATCAATGTGCTTAGTCACATCCTCAAAAAATTCAATCAGGCTCTTAAGGCACAACTTGCCTTTGACAAAGCCATGCTAACTATTCATAATCACATTATGTCTATCCAAATGTTCATAAATCCTGCCTCTCAGGATCTTCTCCATCAACTTACCAACCACTGAAGTAAGACTCAAGGGTCTATAATTTCCTGGGCTATCCCTACTCCCTTTCTTGAATAAGGGAACAACATCTGCAACTCTTCAATCCTCCGGAACCTCTCCAGTCCTCATTGATGATACAAAGATCATTGCCAGAGGCTCAGCAATCTCCTCCCTCGCTTCCCACAGTCGCCTAGGGTACGTTCTGTCCGGTCTCAGAGAGAGAGACAAGGAACTAAAATATTGTCAAAGAGAAAAAATCATAACGTTCTGAAGTTAAAATTTTTGGTTTATGAAGTGACTGAATGACTAACCGTAGTTGAGGAAGTGGGGAACAACAAACGGGACATTTTCAGATTATTCTAGTTTGTGCTGAGTTTGGGGGAATAAAAGATGTTGAGAGATTAAGCTGGTGGTGATTTAAAGATGGAGTGGTGATATTTTTTTTCTCTATAACTTAGTTGGCTAGTGCAGCTTGCTAAGGACAGAAGGGGTCACTGAGCCTAGAATGGTTGGGAATGCAGTCTGTGACATGAAGGTTGGAATTTAGGAGGTCTCAAGGATAAATTGGATTTGTAGTGCAATATAACTTTCAGTGACAGTTAAAGATAAAATAAAAAGTCAAAACCAGCATTATGCTACAGCCTATTTCATAACCCACTGTAGAAACCTTGTACAATTTAGCAATATTTTTATGCATAGGACAATTCTTTGAGTTAAACTAAATGGGAGAATGCAGAATTGGGAATAAACCCACATAGATTTAGGATTATTTAACAGATAAGAACCAAAAGGGAAATCACCAGGTCATTTTATAGGTATGACCAGTGGTGTGTCTCAAGGATAATGCTGTGGCCCAGCTGTTTAAAATCTATATCATGCTTTCAATAAGAGACCACATGAAATACATCCAAGTTCACCAAAGATTCTAAGCTGGGATGCAGTGTGAATTGTGAGAAGGTTACTGGGAGGCTTTGAGGAATACACTTGGCAAGCTGAATGGGCAAGGACATGACAGAAAGAATATAATGTGGAAAAATCTGATGTCATCCTCTTTGGTAGAAAAAAATGTAAAAGCCAGGTATTTTTAAAATGGTATTAGATTGAAGGATTTGATTGTCCTTGTTCATGATTTATTGTAAGTTAACTGGCCCCTACAGCAAGCAATTCAGAAAGCAAATAGCTGTGTGCTTTCTCACAGAGCGATTTGAGCATAAGAATAAAAATATCCCATTGCAGTAATATAGTGAGAATTGGACTAATCTCAGGAAGGATAGAAATGTCATTGATGGAGTGCTTTGAAGACTCATCATGGTCGGTTGTTATCCTGAGGAGATTGAGCAGACAGTGCCTACATAGAGTGAGAAGAGTGACAGCCAATTTCATTGAAACTCAAAAATGTATCATTGTAACTCAATAGGATAATTGCGGAGTATCTAGAACCAAAGCTCAGAGTCACAAAACGGGGCCAAATATTCAGGACAACAGTCATAAGAAACGTTTTCATCCAGAGTGCCATGGATCTTTGAAATTTGTGGAGTTCCTGAGTATATTAAAAACAAAGTGTTTGTATATGAAGAAAATCAGGTGATATGAAGATTAATTTAGGGAAGTGATGTTGAGGTAAAAGATTTTATTGAATGACAGAGGCAGTGCAAATAGAAAGGCAACTTCTATTATTCTGTAACTAAGTGTCAACTGCAAAGGTTGTTTATGACTTTTTAACAGAGACTTCTACAGCTGATGAGACTTAAAATTTTATTTGTAGTTTAAATATGCAGGGTTTAGTTTTTAAATTGGTAATTTCATTCTTTTGTTAGAAGGTTAAATGTTCTGATAAAGTGAGAAACAACTCATTTCCTATTTGTCAAGCTTCCTCTCATGTGGAGCTGACCTCTCGTACCAACTCCTTGGTGAATAGCTTGTCATAATTAAGCAGTGGTTCCAGTTAGATTTTTGTTTTGCATGTCTGCTGATTTCTCTAAAAGCTAATTCAACAGGTCCTCAACATGAGGACTTGTCAGGATAATAATTTTAGAGCGGTTTGATTTAAATCAAATTTTCCTTTTTAAAATCACAGCTTGATTACAGATGATGCCAAGAAGGATTTTCCGGCTAGTTACATACATACAATCTAGTTTACTGTGAAACATTTTGGATGTTATGTTAGGCCAACAATCTCAGAAAATACCTTTTAAAATATGTGGGGGGCAGAGGAGGTGTTGACAATGCTTCAGCAGAATGTTTTTGGACAGGAAACAAAGGTAACAGATTTGTAAAGTAACATTCTCATCATCTAACTGGTCACTAATGTGTGGTTTAAACAAATATAACTCTAAACCACAAGGGAGTGTTATGCAAACAATGGAAGCTGACATTCCAAATCTCTCTGTCAAGTCAGAGAGCAAAGAAAAAGGCTCTTCTGCCCAATTCATCCGTGCTAACCAATGTGCTGTTCGGTTTGCCTACATTTGGCCCGTATCCCTTGAAACCTTTCTTATCCATGAACCTGTCAAAATTCTGTTAACAGGTTCTTGGATTTTATCACTTCCTCTAACAGGTTGTCTGAGTGTAAAAAACTTGCCCCTCAAGTTTTCTTTAAATCTTTCCCTTTAAATCCATGGCCACGAGTTTTAGACTCTCCAATCATGGGAAGTGTGATAATCTCACCTGATAAAATAACTCATGACTTTATAAATCTTTATAAGGCCACCCTCAGTATTCTTCGCTGCAAGGAAAACAGTGCTAGCCTATCCAGTTTCTCCCTATAACTCGGGTCCTGGCAACATACTTGTGCATCTTTTCTGTATTCTCCTTACTTACTCACATCCTTCTTATTGTGATGGGAAATGCATAAGATAGTCCAGCTGCAGTCTCACCAATGCCCTTTACAGATGTAACAAAACATTCCAACCCTTTTACTCAATGCCCCATTGACTGAGGAAGGCAAGCATGCCATATTGTCTACCTGTGTTGTCACTTTTAGGGACTCAAAACCCAGGTCTCTACGTTATGCAGCAGGGTCCAAGGTCCTGGCATTTATGTTGTAAGTCTTGCCCTGGTTTAACATCCCAAAATGCATAGTTTAGAATTGTAAATTCTTGTCAATAAAGATTGAAATAGAAACATTAATGTTAACTCACAGGTCGATAGCTTTATCAACCAGATTATATTCACATTCAGCTTGGCAGCTGCTCATCTGAAATTGATATGAAGAGGCAGATGACATATTGCCAGCAGACAACATTCAGATGATCCAGAAAGCATCTGTTGGCTTGTTGTTGAATGGATTCAATAGGGTTTCAGCAATGGACAGCTTGGGTCCAAATTTCAATTCTGTAGCCCAGAAAGGCACTGCTACTTTTTTTTATTTGATCATTCAAAGAAAAGGTTTTACTTTTGCTGGGTGACCTTAGGGTGCTACCTGAGTAGCATCTGTTACTAAGGCACCTGTCTGTGAGAAATGAACGCCTCAATTGCCTAAGGACAGTGTTTATGATAACTCTACTGCCTCCTGCCAGCAAAGTACCTAATTGAGCTCATTCTCATGACTTTGTGAACTCATAACTGCTGGGTTGGTTGACCTGTACTGCAATCATTTAACTTTTCAGCAGTGGCATTGTTCACAATAAATTAGACCATGTGCAGTTTCATAAAGGGAGGGGCATTAGATCATTTCAAAATCTTGATGACAAAATTTGAGGTTATTCATTTCCCTAGCCATTGATACAAGAATTAGAATTAAAAGCAAAAGTCTTGTTCTTTAGAGACTTTCTGAAGTCCATTGTACATGGCCTATCAGTGGCGTCAACAGAGCTTTACCAAGAGGGATTTCTCGCAGTTCGGTGGTGGTTACTTAAAAAGGGAGCTTCAAGAGCATAAGTCCATTGTATGTGGCCTATCAGCAGCTATAGCCAGAGCACCAATCATGGGTTAAATAGCAGGGAAGGGTCAAGCAGAAAAGGGAGACGCTGCCTAGTGGAGCGGTCATCAAAGGAGTGATCTGAAGCAGAGTAGGAGGGCTTTGGCCTGTTCAGGCTTCAGCGATGTCGGGTCGAGGAGAGGTAAGTTACCTGTGTAGAATAGAAACAAGAAATATGTGACATCAGTGTTCTCTACAGGGTGTCAGATGTGAGAAGTCTAGGAGACTCCCAGACTCCTGGACAGCCACATCTGCGCCAGGTGCTTCGAGCTGCAGCTCCTTAGGGACCGGGTTAGGGAACTGGAGATGCAGCTCACTAAACTTCATCTGTTCAGGGAAGGTGAGAAGGTGATAAAGAGGAGCTATAGGCAAGTAGTCACACCGGGCCTCGGGAGACAGATAAGTGGGTAACTGGCAGGAAAGAGAAGGGAAGGAGTCAGATACTAGAGAGCACCCCTGTGGCTGTCCCTCTTAACAATAAGTACTCATGTTTGAGTACTGCTGGGGGAAACAACAGTGGCCACGCCTCTGGCACAGAGTCTGGCCCTGTGGCTCAGAAGGGTAGGGAAGGAAGAAGGCAGCAGTAATAGGAGTCTATAGTCAGGGGATCAGACAGGCGATTCTGTGGACGCAGGAAAGAAACGTGGATGGTAACTTCCTCCCAGGTGCCAGCGTCCGGGATGTTTCTGATCGCGCCCATGATATCCCGAAGTGATAGGTGAACAGCCAGAGGTCGTGGTACATATTGGTACCAATGACATAGGTAGGAAAAGGGAGGAAGTCCTGAAAACAGACTACATGGAGTTAGGAAGGAAGTTGAGAAGCAGGACCTCAAAGGTAGTAATCTCGGGATTACTGCCTGTACAACATGACAGTGACTATAGGAATATAGGGAGGTGGAGGATAACTGCGTGGCTGAGGAATTGGAGCAAGGGGCAGGGATTCAGATTGCTGAACCATTGGGACCTCTTTTGGGGAAGGCGTGACCTGTACAAAAAGGATGGGTTGCACTTGAATCTGAGGGGGATCAATATCCTGGCAGGGAGGTTTGCTAAGGCTAATGGGGAGAGTTTAAATTAGAATTGCTGGGGGATGGGAACCGAACTGAAGAGTCGGAGGAAGGGGCAGTTAGCTCACATACAGAGAAAGCTTGGAACCAATGTAAGAATGTGAGAGGGAGGACAGGCAGGTGATACAGAAGGGATGTGCTCAGACCGATGGTTTGAGATATGTTTATTTTAATGCAAGAAGCATCATGAACAAAGTGGATGAGCTTAGAGCGTGGATCAGTACCTGGAGCTATGATGTTGTGGCCATTACAGAGACTTGGATGGCTCAGGGGCAGGAATGGTTACTTTGAATGCCAGGCTTTAATGTTTCAGAAAGGACAGGGAGGGAGGCAAAAGAGGTGGGGTCATGGCACTGCTGATCAGAGATAGTGTCATGGCTACAGAAAAGGAGGAAGTCATGGAGGGACTGAGTCTCTGTAGGTGGAAGTTAGAAACAGGTAGGGGTCAATAAATTCTACTGGGTGTTCTTAATAGACCACCCAATAGTAACAGGGACATCAGGAGCAGATAGAGAGACAGATTCTGGAAAGGTGTAATAATAATGTCGTGGTGGGAGATTTTATTTCCTAAATATTGTTTGGCATCTCCTGAGAGCAAGGGGTTTAGTTGGGGTGGAGTTAATTTGGTGTGTCAGGAAGGTTTCCTGACACAATGTGTAGATAAGACAACTAGAGGAGAGGCTGTACTTGATCTTGTATTGGGAAATGAACCTGGTCGGGTGTCAGATCTCTCAGTGGGAGAGCATTTTGGAGATAGTGATCACAATTCTATCTCCTTTACCACAGCATTGGAGAGGGATAGGAACAGACAAGATAGGAAAGCATTTAATTGGAGTAAGGGGAAATATTAAGCTATCCAGCAGGAACTTGGAAGCATACATTGGGAATAGATGTTCTCAGGGAAATGTATGGCAGATATGTGGCAACTGTTCGGGGGATATTTGCGTGGTGTTCTGCATATGTATGTTCCAGTGAGACTGGGAAAGGATGGTAGGGTACAGGAACTGTGGTGTAGAAAGGCTGTTGAAAATCTAGTCAAAAAGAAAAGAAAAGCTTACAAAAGGTTCATAAAACTAGGTAATGATAGAGATCCAGAAGATTATAAGGCTAGCAAGAAGGAGCTTAAGAATGAAATTAGGAGAGCCAGAAGGGACCATGAGAAGGCCTTGGCGGACAGGATTAGAGAAAACTCCAGGCATTCTACAAATATGTGAAGAACAAGAGGATAAGATGTGAGAGAATAGAACCAATCAAGTGTGACAGTGGGAAAGTGCGTATGGAGCCAGAGGAGACAGCGGAGGTACTTAATGAATACTTTGCTTCAGTATTCATTACAGAAAAGGATCTTGGTGATTGTAGGGATGACTTACAGTGGATTGAAAAGGTTGAGCATGTAGACATTAAGAAAGAGGATGTGCTGGAGCATTTGGAAAGCATCAAGTTGGATAAGTCACCAGGACTGGATGAGATGTACCCCAGGCTACTGTGGGAGGCAAGGGAGGAGGTTGCTGAGCATCTGGCAATGAACTTTGCATCATCAATGGAGACGTGGGAGGTTCCGGAGGATTGGAAGGTTGCAGATGTTGTTCCCTTATTCAAGAAAGGGAGTAGAAATAGCCCAGGAAATTATAGACCAGTGAGTCTTTTTTCAGTGGTTGGTAGGTTAATGGAAAAGATCCTGAGAGGCAGGATTTTTGAACATTTGGAGAGACATAATATGATTAGGAATAGTCAGCATGGCTTTGTCAAGGGCAGGTCGTGCCTTATGAGCCCGATTCAATTTTTTGAGGTTGTGACTAAACACGTTGATGAAGGTAGAGCAATAGATGCATTATAGATTTCAGCAAGGCATTGATAAGGTACCGCATGCAAGGTTTATTGAGAAAGTAAGGAGGCGTGCGATCCAAGGGGACCTTGCTTTGTGGATCCAGAATTGGCTTGCCCACAGAAGGCAAAAAGAAGTTGTAGACGGGTCATATTCGGCATGGAGGTCTGTGACCAGTGGTGTGCCTCAGGGATCTGTTCTGGGACCCCAACCCTTCATGATTTTTATAAATGACCTGGATGAGGAAGTGGAGGGATGGGTTAGGAAATTTGTTGATGACACAAAGTTTGGGGGTGTTGTGGATAGTGTGGAGGGCTGTCAGAGGTTACAGCAGGACATCGATAGGACGCAAAACTGGGCTGAGAAGTGGCAGGTAGAGTTCAACCCAGATAAGTGTGAGGTGGTTCATTTTGATAGGTCAAATATGATGGCAGAATATAGCATTAATGGTAAGACTCTTGGCAGCATGGAGGATCAGAGGGATGTTGGGGTCCGAGTGCATAGGACACTCAAAGCTGCTGCACACTTTGACTCTGTGGTTCAGAAGGCATACGGTGCATTGGCCTTCATCATCCATGGGATTGAGTTTAAGAGTCAAGAGGTAATGTTGCAGCTATATAGGACCCTGGTCAGACCCCACTTGGAGTACTGTGCTCAGTTCTGGTTGCCTCACTACAGGAAGGATGTGGAAGCCATAGAAAGGGTGCAGAGGAGATTTACAAGGATTTGCCTGGATTGGGGAGCATGCCTTATGAGAATAGGTTGAGTGAACTTGGCCTTTTCTCCTTGGAGCAACAGAGGATGAGAGATGACCTGATAGAGTTGTATAAGATGATGAGAGGCATTGGTCGTGCAGGTAGTCAGAGGCTTTTTCCCAGGGCTGGAATGACTAGCATGAGAGGGCACAGGTTTAAGGTGCTTGGAAGTAGATACAGAGGAGATGTCAGGGGTAAGTTTTTTTTTAAAACACAGAGAGTGGTGAGTGCGTGGAATGGGCTGCCAGCGACGGTGAAGGAGGCGGATACAATAGTGTCTTTTAAGAGATTCCTGGATAAGTACATGGAGCTTAGAAAAATAGAGAGCTATGGGTAACCCTGGGTAATTTCTAAAGTAAGTACATCCTCAGCATAGCATTGTGGGCTGAAGGGCCTGTATTGTGCTGTAGTTTTTCTATGTTTTTTTTTGTTTTCTATCTTTTAATAGCATTTTTTAAAAGTAATCATGTATTAATTTTTGGGGGAAGCCAGCTCTCCCATATGTTTTCTGGAATAAAATCACTCAATAAAGCTCAAACAGTGGATCTATGCTTTTTTGCCCAGTGGAGTGACCCAAAGTGAAATAGAGTTCCTTTGTCATACATATAGCTGTTCGAGCATTTGAGCAGCAGCCAGACAGAGATCAGGATTCATTAGCAAGAGCAAATAAAAATAAGGCAGGGCAAGTGGAGCAGCCTTTGATGGAGTTGCCATTGTTGTGAGTGGACAGTGTTAGACGGGGGATTTAAAGCTTTAGCTCCTCAAGGCTTCAGCGAGAAGATGCTTGAGTAAGAGAAGTTAAAAAGCTGTAGGTAGGTTTCTTTCAGTTTAATTATTGTTTCCTTCTTGATAATTGCACAGTTAGAGCAGTAGGGATGCCAGGCAGGACAGTTGTATGCTCCTCTTGCAAGATGTGGGAAGGCATGGTAAGCTCCAGTGTCTCTGGTGCATCCAGCTGCAGCTTCTAACACTCCGCATTAAGGATTGGGAGTTGGAACAGGATGAACTCGCAATCATTTGGGAGGCTGGTGGGGAGGGGGAGTGATAGACAGGACATACAGAAAGGTAGTTACACTCAAGATGCAGGACAGAGGAAACTGGGTGAAAGCCAGTGCAGAGTACCACTGTGGCCATCCCCCTCAACAACAGGTTTACCACTTTGGATGCCATTAGGGGGAGTGACCAGACCAAGATGACAGCAGCCAGGTCTCTGGCTCTCGTGGCTCAGAAGGGAAGTGGGGAGAAGAAGTGAGCTGTGGTGATCGGGGATTCGTTACTAAGGGGAACAGGAAGGAAGTTCTCTGGAGGAAAACGAGATTCCTGGATGGTATGTTGCCCCAAGTCCCCGGGTTCAAAGGTACAATTTAATGTCAGAGAAATGTATACAATATACATCCTGAAATGCTTTTTCTTCGCAACCATCCATGTAAACAGAGGAGTGCCCCAAAGAGTGAACTGCTGTTAAATGTTAGAACCCCAAAGTCCCCGTGGCTTCCCCCTCCCACGCGTAAGTGGCAGCGAGCAACAACCCCACTTCCCTCACTGGCAAAAAAAACCACTGGCACCACCACCAAGCATTCAAGCGTGAGCAAAGCAATAGCAAAGACGCAGACTTGCAGTTACCCCAAGGGCTTCGTGTTTCACCTGGTATTCGACATACTGCAGGTTCTCTCTCTCCCGAATAAGGGAGAAGGAGGTGTCTTCATTTTCCCAGCAAGCAGGGAGACATAACATACAACCCGCTGGTTTACGATGTTATAAGTTCGTTACGTCACTTTTCTTGAGCTCTGTGCCTGAAGATTGCAAAGATCCCGTGTCTCCAGGCACACAGCTGTAGATATTTTAACTTCCCCAACGACACACGGGTCTCCTGTCGTGACACTGACCCTCGATCCTCCCGTCTCCAGAGCCCCAAGATCCTACGCTTCCGAATCCAAGCTGGACTCTTAGGCCGAGCCTTTGGTGTGCTGAGCAACGGCCAGTTATGGAACCCCGTGAGTGGGTCCCATTCCCGTAAAGAACCGTAGTCAGTGTGTAACTCCAGGTCAGGGTCTTCAAAAGAACCCTGAAAGGGAAAAATAGAGATATTAAAGATGGAAATAGAGCTGTTTCTGAAGATGCAAGCAAATGAGTCGCCGTTGGGCACCATTAACCCTCCGCCTTCATCAGGAAGGGTGCCATGGTCTGGGACATCTCAGATTAAGTCCTCAGCATTCTTAAGTGGGAGAGTGAGCAGCCAGAGATCATGTAGCTATCAATGACATAGGTAGGAAAAGGAACAAGGTTCTGCAAAATGAGTTGAGGAAGAAAGGTGCTAAGTAAAAGGATAGGACCTCCAGAGTTGTGATCTCAGGATTGCTATCCATGCCACATCCTAGTGAGGCCAGAAATAGGAAGTTCATACAGTTTAAAACATGGCTAAGAACTTGGTGTAGGAGGGAAGGCTTCAAATTTTTGGATCATTGGGCTGTCTTCCAGGGAAGGTGGGACATGTACAGAAGATGGTTTGCACTGAAACTGAAGGGGGAGCTGATATCCTAGTGGGAAGGTTTGCTAGTACTGCACGGCGGAGGAGGTTTAAACTCGAGTTACAGGGGGATGGGGAACTAGAGTGCCAGAGCAGATAGTGGAGTGGTTATGGAGGTAGCTGTTGTTAAGATCTCAGACAAAGTCAGGAATCAAATGGTTGGACTAATGTTCTGAGTTGCATATATTTCATAGCAAGAAGTATTGTAGAAAAGGTAAACCAACTCAGGGCGTGGATCAAAACATGGAATTATTATATTATAGCTATTAGTGAGACTTGGATGCGGGGGGGCAGGATGGCAGGATATTCCGGGGTTCCATTCTTTTAAATGTGATAGAGCAGGAGGGATTAAAGGGGAAGGGGTGGCATTACTAGTCAGGGAAAATGTCACAGCAGTGCTCAGTCAGGACAGACTGGAGAACTCATTTAGTGAGGCTTTATTGTTGGGATTGAAGACTAACAAAGGTACGACCATGTTAATGGGGCTATATTATAGACCACCCAACAGTCAGCAGGATTTAGAGGGATTGCAGACTGCTGCAAGAAACATAAGACTGTGATGCTAGGAAACGTCAACTTTCGACATATTAACTGGAACTCCCAGTCTACAAAAGGACTAGATGGGATAGAGATTGTTAAGAGTGTTCAGGAAAGTTTCCTTAATTTGTACATAAAGTCCCAACTTGAGAGTGTGCAATACTTGATTTTGCATTTTGGAATGGGACAGGACACCTGACAGAAATTTGTGTAGGGGAACACTTTGCATGAAAGGTTCTGACAAGTGTGGATTGCGATAGGCTGTTTTCTGGCAAAGTTGTACTTGGTAAGTGTAGGCCTTCAAAAGTTAAATTTTGAGAGTACAGAAGTTTTATGTGCCTGTCAGAATAAAAGGCAAGGATACCAAGTGTAAGGAACCTTGGTTTTTGGGAGATATTCAGGCCCCAGTTAAGAAAAAAAAAGGTGCATAGCAGGAGTCGGCAGGTAGGAACAAATGAGATACTTCAGGAATATAAAAAATGCAAGAGTATACTGAAGAAAGAAATCAGGAGGGCTAAAAGAAGGCATGAGGTTGCTCTAGCAGACAAGGTGAAGGAGAACTCTTCAGGTTTCTACAGATATGTTAAGAGCAAAAGGATTGCAAGGGACAAAATTGGTCCTCTGGAAGATCAGAATGGTAATCTATGTATGAATCTATCCCAAAAAAGATGGGAGATATGTTAAATGGATTTTTTACATCTCTGTTTGCTCAGGAGACGGAGTATAGAAGCGAGGCAAAACAGCAGCGAGGTCATGGACCCGATACAGATTACAGAGGAGAAGGTGTTTGCTGTTTTGAGGCAGAGTGGACAAATTCCTTAGGCCTGATAAGGTATTTCCTTGGACCCTGTGGGAGGCAAGTGCAGAGATTGCAGGGGCACAGCAGAGGTATTAGCTGGGGGTGTAATGTTGAAACTTTATAAAGCATTGATGAGGCCTCACTTGGAGTATTGTGAGCAGGTTTGGGTCCCTTATCTTAGAAAGGATGTGCTGTAACTAGAGAGGGTTCAAAGTAGGTTCATGAAAATGATTTCAAGAATGTATTGCTGTGTCACATGAAGAGCGTATGATGCCTCTGGATCTGTATTCAGTAGAATTCAGAATAATAAGGGATGACCTCATTGAAACCTATTGAATATTGAAAGGCCTTGATAGAGTGGATGTGAAGAAAATGTTTCCTATGGTGGGAGAGTCTAAGACCAGAGAACACAGCTGCATAACAGAGAGGTGTCCTTTTCGATTGGAGGTGAGGAGGAATTTCTTTTTGTTGATAGATTCTTGATTGGTCAGGGCATGAAGGGGTATGGGGAGAAGGCAGAAGATTGGGGATGAGAGGAAAATTGGATCATCCATTATGCAATAGTGGAGCAGACTTGATGGGCCAAATGGCCTAATACTGCTCCTATATCTTGTGGTCTTACATTAAATCATCCTTAGCTACAGGTGAGGTACTAGAGGATAGGAAGACAGTTAATATTGTTCTGCTGTTTAAGAAAAACTGTAAGAATTAACCAGGAAATTATAGGCTGCTAAGCCTGGCATCAGTAGTGGGAAAATTATTAGATGGTATATTAAGGGACCAGATATATGAGTATTTGGATATACAGAGACTGATTAGAGATAAACAACATGGCTTTGTGCATAGTAGGTCATATCTAACCAATCTTATAGGGTTTTTCATGGAAGTTACCAGGGAAGTTGAGGAAGGCAAGGCAGTGGATGTGGTCGACATGGACTTCAGCAAGACACTTGACAAGATCCCACATGAGAGGTTGGTCAAGAAGGTAGTTAACTGGATCAGCAAATTTGCAGATGGTACCAAGATTGAGGACGTGGTGAACAACGAGAAACACCATCAGAGCTTGCAGTGGGATCTGGACCAGCTGGAAAAATGGACTGAAAAATAGCTGATGGAATTTAGTGCAAGTGTGAGGTGTTGCACTTTGGGAAGACCAATCAGGATAGGTCTAACACAGTGAACGGTAGGTAACTGAGGAGTGCAGCAGAACAAAGAGATCTGAGCATACAGGTGCATAGTTCAATGAAGACGGCATCACAGGTCATAAAGAAAGCTTTTGGCACATTGGCCTTCATATTAAAGTATTGATTACAGAAGTTAGGATGTTACAGTGAAGTAGTATAAGACATGATGAGGCCTGATTTGGAGTGTTGTGTGCAGTTTTGGTCACCTACTTAAAGGAAAAATGTAAATAAGATTGAAGGAGTACTGAGAAAATTTACAAGGGTGTAACTGGAACTGGGGGAACCTGCATTATAAGGAACCATCGAGTAGCTTAGAACTTTATTCCCTAGAATGCAGAAGGTTGAGAGGAAATTTCACAGAGGTATACCAAATTATGAAGGGTATAGATAGGGTAAATGCAAGCAGGCTTTTTCCATTGAAGTTGGGTGAGACTACAACTAGAGGTCATGGGTTAAGGGTGAAAGCTGTTAAAGGGGAAGATGAGAGGAACCTTCTTCAATCAAAGGTATATGAGTGTAGAAAGAGCTGCCAGCACAAGTGGTGGATGCGACTTCCAGTTCAACTTTTTGGAGAAGTTTGGATTGGTATATTGGTGGGAAAGATATAGAGGGCTATGATCCAGATGCAGGTCGATGGCACTAGGCTGTTTAAATGGTTTGGCACATACTGGATGGGCTGAAGGGCCTGTTTCTGTGCTGTAGTTTTCTGTGATTCTATGACTATTCCTTAAAATCCAACAGAAATGTCAGCGGTTAGACGAAGAATGCCCCAGGCAGCTGCAGTTCCTTGAAGGGAGTCACCCACTTTACGCTGATTAGCATTCTGGCTGCAGACACGGACCCGGATTTAATCTCCTCCACTATTTGTTTGGTGCTTAACCGTACAATATAAAGCCTAGGTTCTCAGAGCTCAGGAATTGCTGAATTTAGGGTCTATTGCCTACATGATTTATGCCTGGGCACGAGAGCTCAGCCAGGGCTTGCACCAAAGCATTAGATTAAAGAAAGATGAGCTTTATTTGTCACATCTACATTGAAACATCAAGTGAAAGTGTGTCATTTTGCATCAGGATTGTGCTGGGGGCAGCAAACAAGTGTCACCATGCTTTCAGCACCAACAACCAAGCAACCACAATCCTAACCCTACATCTTTGGACTGTGGGAGAAACAGGAGCACCCAGAGTGACGGGGAGAATGTACAGTCTCCTTACAGATAGCAGTAGGAATTTAACCCCGATCAGTGATCACTGGCGCGGTAAAGCAATTGCGCAAACCGCTGTGCAACCATGCTGCCCTGAAGGAGTGTCCTCGGCCTGGGCAGATCAATTGCTGGCATTAACTGCATTTTCAAAGACCTTATAAAATATCTTTTACAGTCACAATGATCAGTAAAGGTTCATTAATTATTGTCCTTGTATCAGTGTGTCTCACAGATTTCAATTTTATTGGAGATAGACACATACATAAACAGGAGGGATTTCCTCAATTTCCTGACTTGAGAGTGTAAACCCTGTGAGATTAAAGTGCAATAGCTTGCATTTTGAGAAAAAAATAGCTTTATGTACTTTTTCTGAAGCCCTTGAGTAATGCATTTACAGTTTAGTGTTCATCTTGCAGAAACAATTAACTGGTAGATTTATTATATTTCCTTTTTCCTATTTCACTTATTTACTCTTTCATTCATTTAATATAATTTCATACAATGTGCATAGTTACAGTAAATAATGTAGCCAGTAAGTCTGTGTTTGTCTTTATGATTTTCTGTTATACTGTGAAGCTTTATACCCCCAACCCACAAGTTCCACTTGCATGTCCCTTTTTGTTGAAATACATTACCACTATCCTTCAGCTGAAAATAAAACACCTTGATAGCTGGAGGATTAAAAAGTGAATACATACTCATTGAGAAGGCTTCAGGACACAATCTTTGAGAAAGAAATTCAGAAAAGAAGCGGAGAACTGCTCATGCAGATTTAATATTGCAATGTTTTGTTTAGAAAATGGAATCCGGAATATGTGATTATCTTATGAATGCTCACATTTTCAGGAATGCAGGCAACTGATCTTTTGAAGAACCTATGAAACAGATGAAAACAAATTAAAGCAATGCCTGTTGAGACAGATTTGGGGGGAATTGGGAGGGGAAATAGAATAGAAAAAGAGATAGGAGTGAAAGAGCTTTGATTAAACTGCCAAAAACAAATCATAATAAAAACAAAACATAAATGGGTTATGGGAAGTGGGAATAGAAAAAGAAGTAGAGAAACAATGAGAATGGGCAGGTTAGTACTGAAATAATTTGGGTTAGAATCATGTGAACCGTGTGTGAAAAAGGAAGCAGAATATTAAATGTCTGGATTGACTGTTGCACAAGGCCTTGTGTGTGATGAAGGAAGCTGTTGGATTTGACAAGGTAGGATTCCTTTGGAGTTGGCGTTCCCTACTCCTTCCTTCCAAGTCATTCCCCCCCCCCCCCCCAGAAGTATTTCAAGTTTCTCATCCTAGCACAAAAGTCTGCTTTTTTTCGCATGCTTGAGATCAGAGTAAAACTTCTTGTTAACCTTATCCATAACTTGACAAGTATTATCCAATAAAGGATGACACCACCAAGATACTTGAACAGATATTAAAGCATTTGATCGAAAGTTTGTTTTAGGCAGTAACAGAGGAGGAAGAAATGTGTAAAGGTAAAGAGTCTTACAGAGTGAACATTGGGGCAGAAAAGCTTGGCTATTAGATGCACAGCTGCCTATGGTGGACCAATCAATTTCAAAGATAGTTAAATAGTTAATAAATGGAACCAATGTGAATCTCCTAGTCGTGACAATATTTCTAGATGACAATTCGGATGTATCATATTCTGCTACCCCTTTCAAAAATACCTGAAGGGACACTCTGCCTTTTGCATTATGCCTCTTGCCATTTTAACTTTGACGTTCTTCAAAGTTATGCAAAGCACCCTACAACAATCCAGTTTTTCCCATTTTTATATTAGACCTTAAGTACATAGGAGCAGAATTAGGCTATTGAGTCTGCTCCACCATTCCTTCATGGCTGATTTATTATCTCTGTCAACCCTGTTCTCCAGCCTTCTCTCTGCAACCTTTAATAACCCTCGCACATGCAAAACCTCCCAAGCTCTACTTTAAATATACCAAATGACTTGGCCTCTACAGCCATATGTGGCAATGAATTCCACAGATTCACTATGCTGTGGCTAAACAAATCCCTCCTCATCTCTGTTCTGAGTAGACATCCCTCTATTCTGAGGCTGTTTCCTCTGAGCCTAGACTCCCCCCACTGTTGGAAACATCCTCAATATTCAATAGGTTTCAATGAGACTCCCCTTCCATTCTTCAAAACTCCAACGAGTACAGGCCCAGAGCCATGAAAGGTTCCTCGTGTATTAACCCTTTCATTCCCAGAATCATTCTTGTGAACCTCCTCTGAACCCTCTCCAATGCCAGCACATTTTTTTAGATAATGGGCCCAAAACTGCTCACAATATTCCAAGTTTGGTCTGACCAATGTCTTAGAAGCCTCAGCCTTACATCCTTGCTTTTATGTTCTAATGCTCTGTTCAGTAAGGAGGGAAAGAAAAGACCGAAGTGAGAGTAAAGGTATGAATTGTTTAGATGTAGGGAGGCTAATTGTTAGTTGTTAACTGGTGTGGTGTTGTGGGATTGCCTAACTACAAAGGTAGCTGTTCAGGCATGAGTAAGTGTGTAGATTGTGTTGTGTAAACATAGGCTTGGAAAGATAGACTGTGGGAGTTGGAATAATTTGTACAACAAAATGCAGATGTCTATGCCATTCACCTTTTCTGTTTTGCTGAATTCACTAATCTGCTTTTGGCCCTGGATCCAGAAACATAGCTCCCCCCCCCCACCCCCCCACCCAACCTGCTGTCCTCAGTGGTCAGCTCCATCTGTTTTACCAAGAGATTGTACTAACAGGCCTCTTCCTTTGTCAGTGGGAACATTATTTCCTTACAGCACTCCACTTCACAAATAGTAGTTACTAAAGCAGAGTACTGCCTTTCTGTGATTGCTGAAACTAATAAATAATATTACTTTCTACAGAATTTAAAGAAAAATTATCTCCTTCCCGTTGATACAAATTGGTTTTATGAACTTGTAGGCTAAATTCTACTTTGCTCCATCCCGTTCCCATTCTGAGCTCTCCATCCTTGGCCCCTCTCACTGTTCTGTTGAAACAAAACACTGAATTCAGTGACTTCAGAAAACCAGCCTCTTCATGTCAACTTATTTTTATTATTTCTCTCTTTTCACCGCATTTTTATTCTTCTTTCTCTTCTGTCATTATCTCTCCAGTCACCAGAGATACACTGAAGCTAGTGATGAAGGGTCTCAGCCCAAAACGTCGACAGTGCTTCTTCCTATAGATGCTGCCTGGCCTTCTGCGTTCCACCAGCATTTTGTGTGTGTGGCCATTGTTCAGAGCTGCATTTTAAATTCATTTTACAAACCACACTCGGGTTTGGAGACTGGCTGCTGTTAAAATTAGTATTTGCTGTATACCATAATCCCAGAAAATGTCCTTCCTCTTGGCCTGCCAGGACAACAATAAATCTGTTCCAAGTTTTAAGAAGGATCTAATCACATAGGGCACCAGATAAGTCCTGAAATTTGGACACCCTTCCCCAATTGCCTATCATGTCCCAAAGTGCATCGACATCTATTCTTATCTGTGATGGTTGCCTACAAGACTCTAAGCAGAGATTATTCCAGAAATTTCTTTTAAAATCTTTGTATTATTATTATTATTATTCAAAATACACAGGTACATCAAAGTAACAACACTTACAATGCCTCAAAAAAATTATCTTAGAGATTGAAAATTTTTGTGAATTTTTAAAAAACCCTACTAAGCTAGAAAAGTGAGAAAAAAAAGAACCCATTGAGGGCACAACGCCATGCGTCATACAGAAAGCTTCTAAAAATAAACATCAAACTGCCAACAAGAAGAAAAAATATATCAAAACAAAATTTACACTTAGATCATGGAGGAAATCTACCAGTTAGCTGAAATGATAGTAACGAGCAAATGAGCCCCATCTCTTCTCAAAATCAAATAAAGGTTCAAAGGTTTGACTTCTAATTTTCTCCAAACTGAGACACAGCATCACTTGAGAGAACCATTGTGACAAAGTAGGAGCAGATATATCCTTCCATTTCAACAAAATAGCCCTCCTAGCTATCAATGTAACAAATGCAATAACATGTTGGTCAGACAGAGAAATACCATGAATATTTTGAGGAATTATTCCAAAAAGCACAGTCAATTTATTAGGTTGTAAATTGATTCTAAGTGCTTTAGAAATTGTCGAAAAGACGGACTTCCAGAGCGGTTTTAATATAGAACAAGATCAGAACATATGTGTCAGTGTAGCTATCTCAGTTTTACATCTATCACAATACTTGTCAACATTTCAACTTGTCGGCCAGAAATTTGACCAACAGTCTTTAAACTGCAGCTTTGTTGTTCATATGCCTGTTGCTTCCTTCCCTGCTGGCTGATTACAGTTTAATCACATCCTTTATCTTCACCCCTTCATTTTCTGATAGCTAAAACTCAGCACTGGCTATCAGTGGTCACTCTCTGGTCAGGGGAACCAGCAAGGTAAATGTATCAGACTCACAGGCAACAGTTCCCACTCCAGGTCATGACGAAAGATTGTCAGAATCTTGTCGACTAGTCTCTCTGACCCTCTCATCGATATTCAGGAGGGTTGGAGTGGTCTCTATTGAACGACTGAAAGGACCTCACCCCGGTGGCACCCCCTTCTGGTCAGTCTGGTCAGTCACTGGCCCAACCACTGAAAGGGCCCAGCTCATTTGTATTCACTCCCCGTTCAGGCCGGGGGTGACGGCCTTCAGACACTGTGTGTTCTTTTCATTCTCGATCAGCCAAGCCATCAAAGTAGTGGAACGCGATGTCTCTACTGTAACTCGGATTCCTTCCCATCTATTTTCCCCCAAATTTCTTCTTGACTGAACTATACAACTGATTATCTACCTTCAGCAACCAGCCTTCATTACAGAGTACAGCTACCATTATACTTTAGCATGCTGTTCAGGGCTTACTCTCATGCTCTTCGATCAGGTGTGGTCAGCTCTGGTGCAACCGACTGGTGCTCATCACCTGGGTCCTCTACAATGACACGGTTACCAGGTACACTTGCCCTCTCGCTCTGTCTGTGAGGGTGACAGGAAGGTGGGTCATATGGTTTAACCTGAGTCCACTGGCTGCCTCACTGGGACTGTACACCAACACAGGTGTCATTCGTCTGGAGCACCACCTGTGGTTCTTGCCACCTGGGAGTGAAACCTGTCTTTTCAGCCAGCCCCCTTACCTTGACTTGGTCACCCAACTTCTGGTGAGCCTTCACTTCAATCACAGCTACCTCCTCAGACAGCTGCGCTACTTCTGCACTACTGTGCTTGGCCCCTACCCTTGGGTCCTTGTGACATAATTTCCACACATTGCCCTGTCTCTTCTCTCTGCTTGGGGCTGCTGTCTCTCTGTGGATCATGTTAGCTACTTTGCAGTTCACACATGTTTGTTGTCCCTGTCTTGTCCATATAATTTCCCTTTCCCTGAGTCGATGATAGCACCTGCCTTACTCTGTGTGTCTATCCCCAGGATAGTACCTTCATTGTTTGGGCACACCTAAAAATCTACCAGAAGCTGCACTCCCGCAATCTCAAGTACATGGGGCTGACTTCTCTTCACCCTCATTGCAGACATCCCACCCTGCAAAAACTCATTTCAGGGAGGCAGCACTACCACCCCCGCCCCGGTCGACCTCCAAGGGTGTATGTATACAGGACATTTGATTATGAAAGAACACAACAATTTATTTGATCACATATTGAAACGATTTACACACACACGCATATATATATATTCCTTGTTGAGTATTTTGTTTGCAGTCTCAATGCTAATAGCTAAATGCTAATGCAAATAGCTTTTCTATTTCTTTTGCAAACATTCCTTGTACTGTGATGTGGCTTGCTTGGCAGATTTGAGCATTTTGCCGGCAGTCTCAACCTCCTAGCAGTCTGTGTCAATGAATTTGTTAATTTTGCAAGACATCAGATTCACAAGTGTATTATGAGACAGCTGACTTCTGAATTCTGTCATAATGTGACACATCATGCTGAATGAATGCCCTTTCTACATCACAATTAGAATTTGGGTTTGCTAATGAACGAATGACACCTGTTAAACTCACCTCAACATGTCTTTTACATTTTAACCCACCATGGGCAATAGCAAAGTCACTGTCACAAACAGTGCAGTCAGCAACACTGTCATTATTTTTGACCCCTATTAGGCAGGGGTACACTTTAGTGCAGTCTGAGGTGAAGTCTCCCTCCTGCTCGCTCTCAAAAAATTCGATTTCCAGGATATTGTATATCATTTGCAGGTGTCAGGGAGCTGCTATCAATATGCGGGAGACTCCCGGAACTTCCAGGAGAGGTGGGATGTCTGCTCATTGTTTCACCTCCTGCTCTGGGGGTAATGTAAATCATCTCAGTTGTTGATACTGACAACCCCCTGTCCACTAACATTTCGCATTGCTGGCCCCCTAATAAACCTCTTGTGTACATCCGTGGATGACTACCACTGGTAACAGAGACTGCTGTCAGTCATTTGTCTGACCTCATCAGCTCTACAACCTGGTCAGCAGTCGAATCGGAAAGAGAGTGTGGATTCTGCCTGCCGTGGTGAGTGATTCTCACACCACTTTCTTTTCAGGGCACTCCCTCCAACCATAGCCTAAGAAGCTGCAGCTGTAACAAATCATCTCCTTTACTCTCCCACTTCTATTCCAGAAGTTACTTGTTACGTGCCTCAGTTGCTGGTACTCAAAACAAGTTTTCTATGACATCACAACAGCTACATTCATGATAGCTACATTCATTACAGCCACTTCACATCTTCTCTTCCCCCTCCTCTGGTCTATCTCACTGGCCCAGAATACTATTGTGGAGTAGATTGATCCCGCTGCTATTCCCAAATGTAAAATTTCCTAGTGGGCTGAGCTCAGGCCTTCCTTCAGCAAATCCAGGAAGACCACATTATTCCTATCTCAATTATCCAACCCCAAGTACTTTTCATACGCTTGATATTTATGTTCTGCATAATCCATAGCAGGTTCATCAGCTCTCTGAACCACTGACATTATTGCTCCCCAGTTACTCTCATCTTCCTTCAGTCACTGCCTCCCTTCCCCCTTAAAGAAGTGAGATGGCTCTTAATTGCTGCTGTTCCTGGTAGTTGCCCATGCATCATCCCACACACCCTGGGCCACACTGTCCCACATGTTCCTGAGGCACTTCACTTTTACCAACATATGTATATCTTTAGGGTGCATCTGGTGAATTTAAATTATTTCCTCAAGCTTGCACCAGAATTCTGTATCCCGCAGGCAACCGAAAGTGTGGGCGTCTCTAACATAGAGCTCTCCTCCCTGGGGGTGAAGAGCTTACGGATGGTCATAATCAAAGTCAAGGGCTGGCTCGGGTCATTAAGGCTCTCGATCTAATGCTGCCTGGCCTCAATCAGTGCCACCCCGACAGATATATCTGGGTATAACCTCTCTCTCAAATATTTCCATATGATTTCCCATACTACAGGAATAGAAGTGGGAGAGTAAAGGAATTTGTTAGGTGCATCTAGCAGAGTTTCTTAAATCAGTTTTGAGATGGTCCAACAAGAGGAGGGTCTGTGTTGATTCTGGTGTTGGGTAATGAGCCTGGCCAGGTGACCGACCTTTCAGTGGGTGAGCTGCTCGGAACAGTGTCAACAACTCCTCAAGTTTTATGATTGCTGTCGATAAAGATGAGCGTAGACCTTGCAGGAGAGTGTTAAACAGGGCAAATTACTAAAGCATAAGGCAGGAACTAGGGATAGTTTATGGGAACAGCTGCTTTTGGCCAAGTCTACATCGGATATGTGGGAGATGTTTAAAGACCAACTGCACAGAGTAGAGTACAGGTATGTTCCAGTCAGAAGGAAAGACAAGGAAGACAAAGAAAGAGAACCTTGGATATCAAGGGAGGCGATGACAAGCAAAAATCTGCTGATGCTGGAAATCCAAGCAACACACACAGAATACTGGAGGAACTGAGCAGGCCAGGTAGCATCGATGGAAAAGTGTACATTCGACATTTTGGGCCAAGACCCTTCATCAGGACTGGAGAAAAAATGAGGAGTCGGAGTTAGAGGGTGGGGGGAGGGGAGGAAGAAATATAATGATAGGTGAAACCAGGAAGGGGAGAGGTGAAGTAAAGAGCTGGGAAATTGATTGGTGAAAGAGATAAAGTGCTGGAGAAGGGGGGGATCTGATAGGAGAGGACAGAAGGCCATGGAAGAAAGAAAAGGGGGAGGAGCACCAGAGAGAGGTACAGAGATAAGGTTAGAGAGGGAAAAGGGAATGGGGCATGGAGTGGGGGGGGGGGGGCAGCTGGTGGGAGGAGAGCATTACTGAAAGTTTGAGAGATCAATGTTCATGTCATCAGATTGGAGGCTACCCAGACAGAATATAATACGTTACTCCTATAGCTTGAGTGTGGTCTCATCACGACAGAGAGGCGATGAATTTAGACAATAGGAAAAAGGAACAGTATGTAAAGCTTAGGAAGCTAGAATCATACAGAACCTTGCAGGGTTATAAAGAAGCCATAAAAGAACTCAAGAAAGGAATGATAGCCAGGAGAGGCCATAAAATGTCCTTGGCAAATAGACTAAAAGAGAATCCCAAGACATTCTCTATCATTCTACAACAGGAGCAAGATGATAATCAGGGAGAGTACAGGACCACTCAACTCTAAAGGGGTAACATTTGCTTGGATGCGAAGGATGTGGGTGAGATCCTTAATAAGTACATCAGTATTTACCAAGGAAGAGGACGTGGAGGATAGGGAGAGTAGTGCCAAGCATATTAATATACTAGGGAATTTCAAAGTAAAGGAGGAGGCAATATTGTGTTTCTTGAAGAACATTAAGGTGGATAAGTCCCCAGAGCTTAATGGGATGTACCCCAGGTTTTTGAAAGAGATTGCTGCATCTTGACAAATATTTTTATGTCCTCTTTGGCTACAGGTGAGCTTCCAGAGGGCTGATGAGTAGCTAATGTTGTTCCATTGTTCAGGAAGGTAACCAAAGATAATCCTGGAAACATTACACTAGTGTCTCACTTCAGTGGTTGAGAAGTTACCGGAAAGAACTATTAGTGATAGGATTTCTGAGCCTTTGGAAAACCATGACCTAATTAGGGAGAGTCAGTATGGCTATGTGCAGGCAAGTCATGTTTTACTAACTTGATTGGGTATTTTTTGGTGAGGTGACGAGGTTGATTGATGAAGTTAGAGCTGTGGATGTTGTCTATGTAGATATGCTGTTCATAGACTTCAGTTCAGCACTCAACACAATCATCCCTCAAAAACTGATCGGAAAGCTGAGCCTACTGGGCCTGAACACCTCCCTCTGCAACTGGATCCTAGACTTCCTGATTGGGAGACCTCAGTCAGTCCAGATTGGGAGCAGCATCTCCAACACCATCACACTGAGCACGGGGGCTCCCCAGGGTTGCGTGCTCAGTCCACTGCTGTTCACTCTGCTGACCCACGACCGTGCTGCAACACACAGCTCGAACCATATCATCAAGTTCGCTGATGACACAACCGTGGTGGGTCTCATCAGCAAGAACGACGAGTCAGCTTACAGAGAGGAGGTGCAGCGGCTAACGGACTGGTGCAGAGCCAACAACCTGTCTCTTAATGTGAACAAAACAAAAGAGATGGTTGTTGACTTCAGGAGGGCACAGAGCGACCACTCCCCATTGAACATCGACGGCTCCTCGGTAGAGATCGTTAAAAGCACCAAATTTCTTGGTGTTCACCTGACAGAGAATCTCACCTGGTCCCTCAACACCAGCTACATAGCAAAGAAAGCCCAGCAGCATCTCTACTTTTTGCAAAGGCTGAGGAAAGTCCATCTCCCACCCCCCATCCTCATCACATTCTACAGGGGTTGTATTGAGAGCATCCTGAGCAGCTACATCACTGCCTGGTTCGGAAATTGCACCATCTCGGATCGCAAGACCCTGCAGCGGATAGTGAGGTCAGCTCAGAAGATCATCGGGGTCTTTCTTCTTGCTATCACGGACATTTACACTACACGCTGCATCCACAAAGGAAATAGCATTATGAAGTACTCCATGCACCCCTCATACAATCTTTTCTCCCTCCTGCTGTCTGGGAAAAGGCTCCGAAGCATTCGGGCTCTCACGACCAGACTATGTTGCAGTTTCTTCCACCAAGCTATCAGACTCCTCAATACCCGAAGCCTGGACTGACACCTTCCCCTACTGTCCTGTTTGTTATTTATTGTAATGCCTGCACTGTTTTTGTGCACTTTATGCAGTCCAGTGTAGGTCTGTAGTCTAGTGTAGCTTTCTCTGTGTTGTGTTTTTTTTATTACATAGTTCGGTCTAGTTTTTTGTACTGTGTCATGTAACACCATGGTCCTGAAAAACGTTGTCTCATTTTTACTATGCACTGTACCAGCAGTTATGGTCGAAATGACAATAAAAGTTGACTTGACTTGACTTGTCTAATAAGGCGTTTGACAAGATCCCTCATGGGAGGTTCATCCAGAAGATTAAGATACATAGGGTCAATATTGACTATTTAAATTTAGAACTGGCTTGCTCATAGAAAACAGATGGTGTGGTTAAAGGGACTTATTCTAGCTGGAGGTCTGAGATTAGTGGAGTTCTGCAGTGATCTGTGCTGGGACCTCTGCTGTTTGTGATGTATACAAATGACCTGGATGAAAATGTAGATGGGTGGGTTAGTACATTTGCAGGTGATACAAAGATTGGGGGTGTTGTAGGTAACCAAAGACGGCCAAAGAATGCAATGGATCCTAGTTTATAGCTCCCTGAAAGTGGCTACACAGGTTGATAGTGTGGTTAAGAAGGGATATGGCATGTTTGCCTTTATTAGCTGAGTTCAAAAGTCAGGAAGTTATGTTGCAGCTCTATATAACTCTAGTTAGGCCACATCTGGAATATTGCATGCAGTTCTGGTTACCCCATTATAGGAAGAATGTCGAGGCTTTGGAGAGGTTTCAGAAGCGTATGTGCTATAATGAGAGATTGGATAAACTTGGGTTGTTTTGTCTGGAGTGACACAGGCTGAGGGGAGATCTCATAGAGGTTTATAGATTATGAGAGGCATAGTTAGTGCAGACAGACAGTATCTTTTTCCCAGGGTTGAAATACCTAATATCAGAGGGCATGTATTTAAGGTGAGAGGGGGTAATTTTAAAGGAGATGCGAGAAGCAAGTTTTTTACACAGAGAATGGTAGGAGCCTGGAATGGACTACCTGGGGTGGTGGTAGAGGCAGATACATTAAGGACTTGTAGAAAGGCACACGAATGTGAGGAAAATGGAGGAATATGGATATTGTGTAGTCATTAGGGATCAGTTTAGTTGGCCATTTGATTACTAATTTATTTGGGTTGGCACAGCATTGTGAGCTGAAGGGCCTGTTCCTGTGCTGTACTGTTCTGTTCTAGTGGTACCTATTTCTTGGACCATGTTCAAGTCCAGCATACTGTACAGTGTGATATTGAGCAAATTTCTTCATAGTGCACATGTATGCATTGGGTTTGGATATTTGATTTATTAAGTCTGTTTTCAATTAACTTTGTTTTGACCGTAAGCTGCTGTTCAAGATCAACAACAGAAAGTCATATATTTTCTGTAACGTACCAGGGACATTACATGTATAATAAATGAAAGGGAAGATGTATGTATGATTCTTAAGTTATGGAAGATAGTAAATTAAAATAAATTCAGCTTAGAGTTGTTCTAAGAATGTTTTTTAGGAATAATTGCTAAGGGGTAACATCTCAATGTCATGACCTTGTCCAAATATTTTGCATGCCATTGTTGGAACTCAACCATGAGCCTCAGTTTTCTAAAACAATCCAGATGTGTCTTTAAGTTATATTACAAACAGCATTTCATTCCTTTATGGGAAGTACAAGCCTATTCCTTATCCCCAAAATTATAATATATAATGTACATTCTCATTTCTTAGTAGTTTTATGGAATCATTTTTTAAACTTATGGAAGTGATTTATAATGTGTAACTCAAAATGTATTGTTCCCAGTAAATATATGATTTTGCAACTTTGTTCATGGGCTTTTATTGAAAAATATTACATGGGGCTGAGCAGATTTTGCTGAATAGTTGCTGACTTTTTGTGGGGTTAGGACATCAAATATTGAAAATGCTCTCCAATCTATGTCACTATACTAATATAAGGAATGTTGTTAAAATGCTTTATTCTGCAGCTGCAATGTTTTCATAGAATAAAATAATAATCTATTGTCCAGTGAATATCTACCCCCACACTATCTTAACTGTTCCTCATATCAATACCCGCTTGTCCTCAGCATTATATGTGATTTTAACTTAGTTAAAATGTGAAGGACAAAGACAATATTGTTCCAGTATTATTAAATCAAATTTTATCAATTAATGTGGTATTTTGCTTTATATAATGAAAAGTTAAATATCGGACATATAACAATAGGGATCAGAATTAAACATGAAAGCATCTATGAATTTAATGCACAAGAACAACAACTTGTATTTATGTAACAGCTTAACATAAACAGAACATCCTGTGAGGTATAATCAAACAGTATTTGATACTGAAGCAGGGCGATATTATGACAGATGACTGGAAGCTTTGGTCAGAGGCAGATTTTAAGAAGTTTTTTAAAGAAGTTGAGAGAGAGAGAGAGAGAGATGAAAATGGAAGCACATAAGGTGGTAAAGCCAGAGCTTAGAGTTATTCGCAATTGAAAGCAGCCACTGGCGGCACAATTAAATTTGGGCATGCTAGAATTAATTGGAGGGTCACAGATATTTCAGAGGATTATAATGTTGGAGGAGATAATAGAGAATTTGAAATTATGGGCTATTTGAAAATGGGAAGAATTTCAAAACTGAGGAAGTGCATAACTGGTTCATTTATGTGAATAAACACGGGATCTGGGTAACTGAGATTTGATGAAAATTAAGAGAAACAAGATGTTGTGGATTGTCAGCTTGTGTGCAAATTGAGATTGGCATGAAATGAGACACCTTGTTTGAGGCCTAAATTTGTCAGGAGGTGCTGTGCAATACTTGGCTAAGCCTGATTCAAGACAGCAATTGTCTGCTCGGTGTTACTGCTAGTGGTTGAGTGATCCTCCCTTTATGAGTGATTATAGTGTCTGGGGTATTTCATGGGAAGTGGAAAGCAATGGCAAGATCAGCTATTTCTTATATAGTAGACAGGCATCCACAGAAAAACAGAGCAAATGTTTTAGGTCAAAGCCTCTTAATTAGGCAATAAGGAAAGAATGGAAACACATTAGTTGTAAATGAATATGGGAGACAGAGGGAGACACACAGGCATGGTTAAATTGTGAGATATGGGTCAGAGTTTTTACTGAAACATAAAGTCCAAGGAGACACGTTCTTCAAGTTTATGTTAGCCCCCAATGAACAGTGCAATAGATCATGAACTGATATGACAGGTTGGGAGTGAAATGGATCAGAACTGAAGTTTGCCTTGTCCACAAATACTGATTGATCCAGCATTCACCTTTTAGGTTCATGTTTCAGCAACAACTCTGACCGGTATTTCACAGGTTTAATACATTCTCTTTTCTTCTCTATCTACCTTCATTAATCTAGATGATTTAGTAAACACCAAGATCAACGGGCAGCCTAATCCTTGCCTATCACAGGTATTCTTTTTACCAAACCCATCCATTGCTTAATCTCTCTGCAATTTAAAACTAATTTACAATTTAAAACTAAAGGAGGGGCAGAGCAATGAGGTATTTGGGCTGAACATAGGAAATAGGTCTAGCTAGATGGATGATGTGGTCAGTATGGACTGGTTAGGCCAAAGGGCCTCTATCCATTCTGTATTGTTCAGTGTCTCCAACTAGTAATAGTATTATTTTATTTTCATATGTACCAAGATACAATGAAAGACTTGTCTTGCATATTGTTTATGCAGATCAAATCATTACACAGTGTATTGAAATAGAACACGGTAAAACAATATCAATGCAGAATAAAGTGTAAAAGCTACAGAGAAAGTGCAGTGCTGCTAAGTGATGAAGTGCAAGATCATAACAAGGTAGACTGTGAGGCCTAGAGTCAATCTTATCATGCGAGGGGTCGCAGAGTAATGGGATAGAAGCTGCCCTTGAATCTGCTGGTACATGCAATCAGGTTTTAGTGTCTTTTGACTGATGGGAGAGGGCAGAGGCATGAATGGTGTCTTTGGTTATGCTGGCAGCTTCCTGAGGCAGCAAGAGGTACAGATTGTGGCTGGTTTATGTGATGTACTGAGTTGCACCGACCACCCCTGCAATGTGTTGTGGTCATACACAGAGTAGTTGCTATACCAAGCTGTTATTCATCCAGACAGAATGCTTTCTATGTTGCAGTGATAAAAATTGGTAAGAGCTGACGGGGACATGTCAAATTTCTTGAGCCTCCCAAGGAAGTAGAGGTGTTGGTGAGCTTCCCAGGCAATGATATCAATAACGTTGGACCAGAGCAGGATATCGGTGATGTTCACACCTTGGATCTTGAAACTCTCAAGCTCGACACTGTTTATGTAAACAGGTGCCCCACCCACCTATCTGAAGTCAGTGACCACTTCTTTTATCAATATTGAGGGAAATGTTGTTATAGAGACATAGAACGCATAGCCGAAATCATATCCACCACTTGCACTGAGAGCTCATTCCACACTCTCACCACCTTCTGTGTGAAGAAGGTTCCCCTCATGTTTCCCTTTCACCCTTAACCAATAACCTCTAGATGTAGCCTCATGCAACCTCAGTGGAAAAAGCCTGCTTCCATTTAACCTATCTAGATCCCTCAAAATTTTGTATACCTCTATCAAATCTCCCCTCAATCTTCCTCATTCTGAAAAATAAAGTTCTAACCTGTTGGATCTTTCCTTATAAATCAGGTCCTCCAATCTTAGCAACATCCTTGTAAATTTTCTCTCTACTCTTTCAATCTTATTTACATCTTTCCTCAAAGTAGGTAACCAACACAGCACACAATACTCCAAATTAGGCCTCACCAACACCTTATACCGACTGTTTAATTAAAACAAAGCATCGCGAAGGCCGCAGGGCGGTGTTGACGCGATGTGATTTCTGCCCAGTGCTCTGAATGTCAAAGTGAAGAAATTCAATGAAGCGCAGGTAAACGGCGGGAGTAACTATGACTCTCAAATTCAACATAACATCCCAACTCCTGTCTGTACTCAGTACTTTGATCTATGAAGGCAATGTGTCAAAATCTTTCTATATGACCCTATCAACCTTTGTCAAGTGAATTATGTACCTGTATTCCCAGATCCATTTGTTCTACCTCAGGTCCTCCCAAAGTGCAAAACCTCACACTTGTTTGTATTAAATTCCATCTGCCACTTTTCAGCCTATTGTTTCTATCTGGTCCAGATCCCACTACAAGCTGTGATGATCTTCCTCACTGTTCACTACACCCCCAGTCTTTGGTTGAACCACAAATTTGTTGATCCAGTTAATCCCATTATCATCCAGATCATTCATATAGATGACAAACAATAATAGACCTAGCACCAATTTCTGCAGAACTCCATTACTCACAGGTCTCCAGTCAGAGAGGCAACTATCTACCACCACTCTATGACTGTGTAATCCAATGTACTACCTCATCTTTAATGCCAAAGGAATGAAACTTCTTGACTGACCTCCCATGTGGGACTTTGTCAAATGCCTTGCTGAAATCCATATAGACAATATGCACTGCCTTGCCTACATCAACTTTCCCGATAACTTCCTCAAAAAACTCTATAAGGTTGGTTAGACATGACCAACCACTCACAAAGCCATGCTGACCATCCCTAATCAGTATAAATACTTATATATCCAGTCCCTTAGAATACATTCCAATAACTTTCTCACTACTGTTGCCAGGCTCACCCGCCTGTAATTCCTTAGTTTGTTCTTAGAGCCTTTCTTAAATAGCAGAACAACATTAGCTATCCCCCAATCCTCCAGTACGTCCCCTGGCGCTAAGGGTGATTTAAATATTTCTGCACTTGCCTCTCACAGGGTCCAAGAGCACACTTTGTCAGGCTGTAGAGATTTGCCAACTTTAATTTGTCTCAAAACAGCAAGCACCTTCCCCTTTGTAATCTGTGATCTCGCTGCTGTTTTGCCTGACTTCCATAGACTCTGTGTCCACCTCCTGAGTAAATACAAATGCAAAAATTGCACTTAACATCTTCCTCATCTCTTCTGGTTCCACACGTAGATTGCCATTCTGATCTTCCTGAGGACCAATTTTGTCCCTTGTCATCCTTTTGCTCTTAACGTATCTGAAGAAGTCCTTTTGTTTCTCCATTACCTTATCCACTAGAACAACCTCGTGGCTTCTTTTTGCTCTAAATCTGTTATCCTTGCCGTTTTTTCTGACAGGCACATGCAAGCTTTGTTACCTCAAAATTTTACTTTTGAAGGCCTCCTACTTGCTAAGCATGCATTTGCCAGAAGACAACCTGTCCTAATCCACACTTGCCAGATCCTTTCTGCTACTATCAAAAGTGGCCTTTCTCAAATTTAGAATCTCAGTGCAAGGAGCAGACCTATCCTTTTCCATAATTACCTTGAAACTAATGGTATTATGATCACTAGATGCAAAGTGGTGCCCCACACTAACTTCTGTCACCTGTCCTGTCTCATTCCCTATTTGGAGATCAAGTATTGCACACCTTCTTGTTGGGACTTCTATGTACTGATGAAGGAAACTTTCCTGAACACATTTGACAAACCCTATCCTATCTAGTCCTTTTACAGTATGGGACTCCCATTTAATATGTGGAAGTTAAAAACACCTACTATCACAACCTTATATTTTCTGTAACAGTCTGCAATCTCTCTACAACTTTGTTCCTCTGATACCATCTGCCCAAGCTCTCTATCACCTTCCCCATACTCCAGCTCATCATTATATGAGATGTGGCCAACTACAATGGTATCATTTGGAAACTTGTAGATGGATTTAGGGCAGAATCTTTCTACTCAGCTATGCGCATACAGGGCGTAGAGGAGGGGCTGAGGTCACAACCTTGTAGAGCACCAACGTTTGGAATAATTGTGGCAGAGGCTTTTCTGCCTATCCTCACTGACTGTGATCTGTTGGTCAGAAAGTCAAGCATCCAGTTGGAGAAGGAGGCAATAACTCCAAACAGTCTGGAGTTTGGTGATAAGTTTGCTTGGAATAATAGTATTGAAAGCACAACTGTAGTTAATAAACAATAATCTGTTGTAGGTGTCTTTACTCTCTAGATGCTGCAGAGATTATTTTAAAGCCAGAAAGATAGTCTGCTGTAGACCTGTTTAGGTGGAAGGCAAATTGAATTGGGTCAAAATGTTCTGGAAAGATGGAGTTGATGACCAGTCTTTCGAAGCACTTTATAATGGTAGGTGTTAAAGCCAGTCGGCAGTAGTCAATAAGGCACATTATCATGTTTTTCTTGGGCACTGGGATGATTGTGGTCTTCTTAAAGCAGGGGGGAACCACAGCCTGAAGCACGGTTTTCTTCTTTTCCCAGTTCTGATGACAGATCCTCAACCTCAAATATTAACTCTGTTTTTCTTCCCCGATCTGCTAAGTGTTTCCAGCATTTTCTTTAACCTGATTTCTAACATCTGCAAGTTTTTGGTTTTCATCTATGTGCCTGATCGGCCAGATGAGAATGGAAACTCATCGTGTACTCCGTCACGTTCAGGTGACTCTATGTTCGTATACAGTTGCTGGCTTCCAGGACACTGGGGAATCCCAGTCCTGTGAAATCCTAAGATGGCAGCCCATTCAATGAACCAAAGGTGTCACTTCCCTTTTTTAAATGTATTTTTTACGATCACAAGACCCTGCTGGACATTAGGAACTTGAAGTACTTGCGGGTCTACCTCATCAGCAAGTTGCTGGTTGGTGGAGAAACGGGAGGAGCTGGACTTTGTGCTGATTGTGCTGCTGGTCATATCAGAGAGGTATTGAGGAAGTCGGTGCATGAAGGCGATGTGCAGTCTAGCGGCAAGTCGCTCTGCTTGTGATCCCTCAACCCTGTTGGACATTGTTCACGTGAAATGCTGCAAGCCCAATTCACTGATTTATTGGCGGATTGTGGGGAAGCTGCATGGTGTTGGTCGTAGTGAGGATTAGACCTCAAGCTGCAGCGTACTTGTTTACAGCCACCCAGGCGATAGGCATTGGAGTTGGTGCTGCCACCCCCCAGTGTTGGCTCGGCAGAAGACAACCTATATTGTGTTCGACCACAGACTGCTGCAACATTCATGCATTCAGAGTCTTAAACTGTATTATTTTGTGCGACTGTACTTTACTGATACAGCTTTTACTGTGCTTCCTACCTCCAGTATCTGGTATTTCCAGTCAAGATGGCACCAGCAAACAATGATTCCATGGGCATCATCTTCCAAATAGCGAAACTTCCCAGTTATTTCACTTTTTCTGCACCTTCTGCTTGTTCTTGTTGTCTTGTTTGGGTTACAGAAACTTGAAGTCTGTGACATACAGTCTGAATCCGATCGAAGGATCCAGCACTGTGCTGTGTCCAGAGCTGCCACGTGGAGGTCAGAAACGGGGGAGGGGGAGTGGGAAGGTCCGAGAAAACAAGCTGATTCGTGTGAAAGACCAGAGATGAGGCACAGGGTGAATGACACCACCTTGAAGCGGTGAGGAAGATTGAAGCATCGAGGTTAATAAGGGGATCAGCGATGGCTTGGCGTGTGACAGCAGCCGGTTCAGCGCGTTTGGCCCTGGATCAGTGGCATTAGGACTCAGGTCAGCGGTCACTCTACAGAAGGACTGAGTTCATGTAGCTCCTCTCATACGCAGCGAAAAGATAGTTCCCAGATTCTGAGATTTATGTGATTATTAGACTGTATTTAGTTTCCTTCAGGTGTTTGATGTTTTCTTTCTTGCAATCAGTTGGCAGGTGGATGATCTGTTAATTTTTTGTGTGTGGGGGAGGGGTTGGTGATTTGGTACTGCTGTCGCTGTTCTTTTCTGCGAATGAAGAAGTCGGGGATTGTTACATGTAGAGCATCATTGATTGCTTTTGGGGCTGTGTTCTGTAGCAGGTGAGGCGGATTTTGGGGTCTGTGAGTTTTGTTTCTTTTTCATGTCGGTTTGGAAGGGGTGGTTGATGACTTCCTTCATCAACACACATGGTCTTTCTATATTTAATGGCTATCTGGAGTAGACAAATATCAGAGTTGGATTATACATGCACAATTTAACAATAAAATGAACTTCTCAACCTTTATCTTATACGTACTATATGGGCCTTGTACTGTGTGTGACTGAATTGGCATGACAGCTTAAGACACCAACCCAGTCACCCAGTGAAGGCTCTTTAATACTGAATTCATGCTCTGCATCTTAAGGCCACCAAGAGGCAGGATTGTTGAAAAGCATAATTACTGATATTTTTGGCTTTCTCTAAAAATTATAAGGATAGAAAACCAATCTGCATGGAAAAGAAGTTCATGTATTCCATATCCCCTTGTTCATTAGCTCCTGAGACTTCTATTTAAGCAATGTTTAACCCCTTAGAATTATTCAGACTCACATTTGATTAATTAAGAGCTAGTTTTAATGAAATGCTCAATAACAAGCAAATTGAAGGGACAAGTGACAAATATCCCTTTAGGAAACAAGAACCTCTTCTGTATCTTGCTTTAAAGAGAAAGTAAAGAGCATATTCTATTTTTTTTTGTGAACTCCAGGATTTCAAAACCACTTCATAACCTTGGAAATGCTTTCTGAAGTTGCTTCAAAGTTGAAACTTGGACTAAGTTATCTACAATTTAATTATGCTAATTGATGGATTGACCAGTATGCCTCATCCTAGTCAATTAACTAATTGTTAATTGGCTCGAATGTCTGGAATATTTACTCTGCTCTTCTTTGAAGTATTGCCAGAGAATCCGTCACAATCAGTTGAGAAGGCAACCTTCTCTTTTAATATATCATCTAAAGGATATTGGATGTTACCACCTGCACTTACTTCCTGTCGTGTCTGCCTGCACATATTTGTTATTTCCAGATTCAGAGAGCTGGAGAAGCGGACTCTGAATCTGACATGCGTAAGGGGAGGCAGAATGGGTTTCAGGCAGCAACTAGGCTTTGTGGTCACATCCCACCCAGAATATTTAATACAAATTTAAAATCTATACAGCCAAAAGAGCAGCATTTATTTTGAAAAATTATTTAATGATTCTAGAGCACCAACAAAGGCATTAAAATGAAATACGTAAAGCACTGAACTGTACTTTTTCTGATGATGATTATTCATAAACCAATCTCCCTGAAGTAAAGCGGAGGGCCAGCTGTTAATGCATTCGGTGTCTCTTTGGAACACAGATGCTTCAAGTCAAGTCACTTTTCATTGTCATTTCGACCATAACTGCTGGTACAGTACACAGTAAAAACGAGACGTTTTTCAGGGCCATGGTGTTACATGAAACAGTACAAAAACTAGACTGAACTACGTAAAAAACAATATAGAAAAATACTACACTAGACTACAAACCTACCCAGGACTGCATAAAGTGCACAAAACAGTGCAGGCATTACAATAAATAATAAACAAGACAGTAGGGCAGTAAGGTGTCAGTCCAGGCTTCGGGTATTGAAGACTCTGATAGCTTGGGGGAAGAAACTGCAACATAGTCTGGTCGTGAGAGCCCGAATGCTTCGGAGCCTTTTCCCAGACGGCAGGAGGGAGAAGAGTTTGTATGAGGGGTGCCTGGGGTCCTTCATAATGCTGTTTGCTTTGCAGATGCAGCGTGTAGTGTAAATGTCCGTAATGGCAGGAAGAGAGACCCCGATGATCTTCTCAGCTGACCTCACTATCCGCTGCAGGGTCTTGTGATCTGAGATGGTGCAATTTCCGAACCAGGCAGTGATGCAGTTGCTCAGGATGCTCTCAATACAAGCCCTGTAGAATGTGATGAGGATGGGGGGTGGGAGATGGACTTTCCTCAGCCTTCGCAGAAAGTAGAGACGCTGCTGGGCTTTCTTTGCTATGGAGCTGGTGTTGAGGGACCAGGTGAGATTCTCTGCCAGGTGAACACCAAGAAATTTGGTGCTCTTAACGATCTCTACCGAGGAGCCATCGATGTTCAGTGGGGAGTGGTCGCTCCATGCCCTTGTGAAGTCAACAACCATCTCTTTTGTTCACATTCAGAGACAGGTTGTTGGCTCTGTACCAGTCTGTTAGCCGCTGCACCTCCTCTCTGTAAGCTGACTTGTCGTTCTTGCTGATGAGACCCACCACGGTCGTGTCATTGGCGAACTTGATGATGTGGTTCGAGCTGTGTGTTGCAACACAGTCATGGGTCAGCAGAGGGGAAACCCCATGCTCAGTGTGATGGTGTTGGAGATGCTGCTCCCAATCCGGACTGACTGAGGTCTCACCATCAGGAAGTCCAGTATCCAGTTGCAGAGGGAGGTGTTCAGGCCCAGAAGGCTCAGCTTTCCAATCAGTTTCTGAGGGATGATTGTGTTGAATGCTGAACTGAAGTCTATGAACAGCATTCGAACATACGTGTCTTTTTTGTCCAGGTGGGTTAGGGCCAGGTGGAGGGTGGTGGCAATGGCGTCATCTGTTGTGCAGTTGGGACAGTACACAAACTGCAGGGGGTCCAGTGAGGGAGGCAGCAGGGTCTTGATATGCCTCATGACGAGCCTCTCGAAACACTTCGTGATGATGGATGTGAGTGCAACGGGACGGTAGTCATTTAGGCAGGACACTGAAGACTTCTTCGGCACGGGGACAATGGTGGCTGCCATGAAGCACGTTGGAACGGTGGCGCTGCTCAGGGAGATGTTGAAGATGTCAGTGAGAACATCTGCTAGCTGGTCTGCACATCCTCCAAGCACTCTACCAGGAATGCTTGGCTCAATGGGGAGGACATCAACAAAGTAAAAAGTCATGAACAGCTGACAGCCAGTAGTTCCTTTTGAAGCCAATGATTATCATTCACTACACCTCAGACCAGAACATGAGGGAATTCAGTACTCTGCTGTTTTTACACCCTGAATTTGAGAGGGATTTGTTGATGTACTTTATTTTGAAGCTGATATGTAACACCAAATTCTTCCAAAATTAATATGTAAAGTAATTTGCTTTAATAAATAATTCACATTCTTGTTGTCTCCCTATCCGAGCGGAAAACATTGTTGATGTTAACCAGATCACAGGTATTGGATAGATTGGAGAAAATACTGGAAACACTTAGCATCTGCAGAGATAGAAGTAGAGTTCATGTTCATGTTTTAGTTGTAAGTTCCTTTACTAGAGCAGTGTGATCCAAGAGGTAACTTGAATGTTGTAGCTTAGGCAGAAGCGGGCAAGGCAAGGTAGGTTTAGGTTTCAGTTTTTCCTGTTACTTGAGGAAAGGGGAAGTGTGAGTGTGAGGGCAGCTTGTTGTTCTCAGTGTCGGATGTGGGAGGTCCTGGAGTCTCCTAGCCTCCCGGACGTCCACATCTGCGCCAGGTGCGCCGAGCTGCAGCTCCTAAGGGACCATGTTAGGGAACTGGAGCTGCAGCTCGATGACCTTCGTCTGGTCATGGAGAGTGAGGAGTTGATAGAGAGGAGTTACAGGCAGGTGGTCACACCAGGGCCATGGGAGGCAGACAGGTGGGTCACGGTTAGGAGGGGAAGGGAAAGAGTCAGGTACTCGAGAGTACCCCAGTGGCTGTACCCCTTGACAATAAGTACTCCTGTTTGAGTACTGTTGGGGGGGAAAGCCTACCTGGGGGAAGCAACATTGGCCATGCCTCCGGCACAGAGTCCAGCCCTGTAGCTCAGAAGAGTAGGGAAAGGAAGAGGAAGGCAGTAGTAATAGGGGACTCGATAGTTAGGGGGTAAGATGGGCGATTCTGTGGACACGATCAGGAGACCCAGATGGTAGTTTGCCTCCCTGGTGCCAGGGTTCAAGATGTTTCTGCTCACGTCCAAGAAATCCTGAAGTGGGAGGGTGAGGAGCCAGAGGTCGTGGTACATATAGGTACCAATGACATAGGTAGGAAAAGTGAAGAGGTCCTGAAAGGAGAATATAGGGAGTTAGGAAGGCAGTTGAGAAGAAGAACCGCAAAGGTAGTAATCTCGGGATTACTGCCTGTGCCATGCGACAGTGAGAGTAGGAATGGAATGAGGTGGAGGATAAATGCGTGGCTGAGGGATTGGAACAGGGGGCAGGGATTCAAGTTTCTGGATCATTGGGACCTCTTTTGGGGCAGGTGTGACCTGTACAAAAAGGATGGGTTACACTTGAATCCTAGGGGGACCAATATCCTGGCGGAGAGATTTGCTAAGGCTACTGGGGAGACTTTAAACTAGAATAGTTGGGGGGTGGGAATCAATTTGAAGAGATTAGGGGAGAGGACGTTAGTTCACAAATAGAGAAAGCTAGTAGACAGTGTGTGAGGGAGGATAGGCAGGTGATAGAGAAGGGGAGCACTCAGACTGAAGATGTAGGGGAGAAGGAAGAAAAAGATAATAAAGTTGATCGCATCGTTAGGGGTAAACAGAGAGGAAGAGGTGGAGAGATTCTTAAATGCATCTATTTTAATGCTAGGAGCATTGTAAGAAAGGTGGATAAGCTTAGAGCATGGATTGATACCTTGAAATATGATGTTGTAGCTATTAGTGAACCATGGTTGCAGGAGGGGTGTGATTGGCAACTAAATATTCCTGGATTTCGTTGCTTCAGGTGTGATAGAATCAGAGGAGAAAGAGGAGGAGGTGTTACATTGCTTGTCTGAGAAAATACTATAGCGGTGCTTTGACAGGATAGATTAGGGCTCATCTAGGGAGACTATTTGGGTGGAATTGAGGAATGGGAAAGGTGGAGTAACACTTATAGGGGTGTATTATAGACCACCTAATGAGCGAGAATTGGAGGAGCAAATTTGTAAGGAGATAGCAGATATTTGTAGTAAGCACAAGGTTGTGATTGTGGGAGATTTTAATTTTCCACACATAGACTGGGAAGCCTATACTGTAAAAGGGCTGGATTTATTGGAGTTTGTAAAATGTGTGCAGGGTAGTTTTTTGCAGCAATACATAGAGGTACCAACTAGGGAAGGGGCAGTGTTGGATCTCCTGTTAGGGAATGAGATAGGTCAGGTGACAAACTTACGTGTTGGGGAGCACTTCGGGTCCAGTGATCACAATACCATTAGTTTCAATATAATTATTGAGAAGGATAGGACTGGACCAGGGTTGAGATTTTTGATTGGAGAAAGGCTAACTTTGAGGAGATGCGAAAGGACTTAGAAAGAGTAGATTGGGACAATTTGTTTTATGGGAAGGATGTAATAGAGAAATGGAGGTCATTTAAAGGTGAAATTTTGAGGGTACAGAATCTTTATGTTCCTGTTAGGTTGAAAGGTTAAAAGTTTGAGAGCGCCATGGTTTTCAAGGGATATTGGAAACTTGGTTCGGAAAAAGAGAGATATCTACAATAAATATAGGCAGCATGGAGTAAATGAGGTGCTCAAGGAATATAAAGAATGTAAAAAGAATCTTAAAGAAATTAGAAAAGCTAAAAGAAGATACGAGGTTGCTTTGGCAAGTAAGGTGAAAATAAATCCGAAGGGTTTCTACAGTTATATTAATAGCAAAAGGATAGTGAGGGATAAAATTGGCCCCTTAGAGAATCAGAGTGGACAGCTATGTGTGGAGCAGAAAGAGATGGGGAAGATTTTGAACAATTTCTTTTCTTCAGTATTCACTAAGGAGAAGGATATTGAATTGTGTAAGGTAAGGGAAACAAGTAGGGAAGTTATGGAAACTATGACAATTAAAGAGGAGGAAGTACTGGCGCTTTTAAGGAATATAAAAGCGGATAAATCTCCAGGTCCTGACAGGATATTCCCTAGGACCTTGAGGGAAGTTGGTGTAGAAATAGCAGGGACTCTGACAGAAATATTTCAAATGTCATTAGAAATGGGGATGGTGCCGGAGGATTGGCGTATTGCTCATGTGGTTCCATTGTTTACAAAGGGTTCTAAGAGTAAACCTAGCAATTATAGGCCTGTCAGTTTGACGTCAGTGATGGGTAAATTAATGGAAAGTATTCTTAGAGATGGTATATATAATTATCTGGATAGACAGTGTCTGATTAGGAATAGTCAGCATAGATTTGTGCTTGGAAGGTCACGTTTGACAAATCTTATCGAATTTTTTGAAGAGGTTACGAGGAAGGTTGACGAGGGTAAAGCAGTGGATGTTGTCTATATGGACTTTGACAAGGTTCTGCACGGAAGGTTAGTTAGGAAGGTTCAATCGTTAGGTATTAATATTGAAGTAGTAAAATGGATTCAACAGTGGCTAGATGGGAGATGCCAGAGAGTAGCGGTGGATAACTGCTTGTCAGGTTGGAGGCCAGTGGCTAGTGGTGTGCCTCAGGGATCTGTACTGGTCCAATGTTGTCTGTCATATACATTAATGATCTGGATGATGGGGTGGTAAATTGGATTAGTAAGTATGCAGATGATACTAAGGTAGGTGGTGTTGTGGATAATGAAGCAGGTTTTCAAAGCTTGCAGAGAGATTTAGACCAGTTAGAAGAGTGGGCTGAACGAGGGCAGATGGAGTTTAATGCTGATAAGTGTGAGGTGCTACATTTTGGTAGGAATAATCCAAATAGGACATACATGGTAAATGGTAGGGCATTGAAGAATGCAGTAGAACAGAGTGATCTAGGAATAATGGTGCATAGTTCCCTGAAGGTGGAATCTCATGTGGATAGGGTGGTGAAGAAAGCTTTTGTTATGCTGGCCTTTGTAAAGAAGAGCATTGAGTATAGGAGTTGGGATGTAATGTTAAAATTGTACAAGGCATTGGTAAGGCCGAATTTGGAGTATTGTGTACAGTTCTGGTCACCGAATTATAGGAAAGATATCAACAAAATAGAGAGAGTACAGAGAAGATTTACTAGACTGTTACCTGGGTTTCAGCACCTAAGTTACAGGGAAAGGTTGAACAAGTTAGGTCTTTATTCTTTGGAACGTAGAAGGTTGAGGGTGGACTTGATAGAGGTATTTAAAATAATGAGGGGGAATAATCGAGTTGACGTGGATAGGCTTTTTCCATTGAGAGTAGGGGAGATTCAAATAAGAGGACATGATTTGAGAGTTAGGGGGCACAAGTTTAAGGGTAACACAAGGGAGAATTTCTTTACTCAGAGAGTGGTAGCTGTGTGGAATGAGCTTCCAGTACAAGTGGCAGAGGTAGAATCAGTATTGTCATTTAAAGTAAAATTGGATAGGTATATGGACAGGAAAGGAATGGAAGATTATGGGCTGAGTGCAGGTCAGTGGGACTAGGTGAGAGTAAGCATTCGGCACGGACTAGAAGGGCCGAGATGGCCTGTTTCCGTGCTGTAATTGTTATATGGTCATATGGTTATACGTTTTGCTGTTTCTGTTCATGTCGTAAAGATCAGCCATTCAGAATTTCCATTGGTGAGGCCGTGCGCAGACCAGCCAGCTGCTTTACTGAGTGCCTGCATTCGATCTGCCAAGGCCCGCTGGAGCTGCAGCTTTCCCTCCTCATTCCAGCATGACTTGTCTGCCTCTGGATTCCTCCCCTGCCAAGGTGAGGCGAAAGGCAAACTAGAGGAACACGCACCTCATATTCAACATGGGTCGTCCACAACCCAATGGCATGACATTAAATTCTCCAGTGACAGGTAAACTGCTACCCCCAACCATTTTCTTTTTCACTCTGGACTACCCAGTTCCTACCACCCCCATTCCAGTCCCATAAATCCTGTTTCTCCCCTCCCAACCTACTCCATCTCACCATCAACCACATACTCCTTCTACTGTTCCTACCTGCCTCTCCATTTCCCTTATTTAATTCCATCTTCCTTTTCGACCAGATTCCACATCTGTAGCCATTGTTGCTTCCACCTACTACCTCCTAGCCTCTGTTGTTATTTTTATCTTCCCCATCCATTCTCTAATTGCCATCCCTCTCCTGTATTTACCTTTCCCCCTCCCTTCTTTAAACTTGCTGCCTCTCCTTTACCTGTCAGCCCGATGAAGTTGAAATTTCAACTATCCATTTTCCCCCACAGATATTGCCTCACCACTAAGTTCCTCTCATATCTAATTTGTTGCTCCCATTTCCGGCATCTACAATCTCCTGACTTAGATTTGCATTTTACCTCATGGATCCAATTGCAAAACCTTTGACAGTGTTAACGTGCCGAGGAATCTTGGGGTCCAAATCTATACCCGAAAGGGCTACACAAGCTGATAAGGCAGTAAAGTTGGCTTATGGCATGCTTGCCTTTATTAGTCAAAGGATCAAGTTCAAAAATCAGAAAAGACTCTAATTGGGTCACATCCAGAGTATTGTGATCATATCTGGTAGCCACAGTTTATGAACAATGTGGAGGCCTTGGAGAAAGTGCAGAAGAGGTTCACAAGAATGCTGCCTGGGTAAGGGAGTATGTGCTGTAAGTAAAGCTTGGACAAATTTGGGCCATTTTCTCTGGAGTATTGGAGGCTGAGGGGAGGATCTTATAGAGCAGGGGTTCCCAACCTGGGATCCATGGACCCCTCATTTAATGGTAGGGGTCCACAGCAAAAAAAAAGGCTGAGAACTCCTGTTTGAAAGAGGCATCGAAGGAGGAGAAAGATGGTATCTTTTTTTCAGAGGGTATATATTTAAGCTGAGAAGGGTTAAGTTAAAAGGACATGTGAGCAAGATTGTTTACACAGTGTGTGGTGGGTGCCTGGAATGTGCTGCCAGGGGTGATAGTGGAGGTGTTGAAGAGGCTCATAGATAGGCTTATGAATGTGCAGGAAAAGGAAGGATATGGACATTGTGTAAGCAGAAGGGGTAACTTTAGTTAGGCATTTAATTGGTAATTTTATAAGTTGCCACATTGTGGACAGAAGGGCCTGTTCCAGTGCTTACTAAGTTCTTGTTGATTTTGCTTTAAAAAAGCTGTTCAGTTGTTGGATCTTGCAGCATTGTGATGGTGATATGGTAAGAAATGATAATTCTTTTGCTTCTGAATATTTTAAATTTACACATTATTGTTACTAATTTTAATTTAAATTCAATCAATAGATATCAACAGTAATACATCACTTAATTAACAGTAATACTTCACAGGAGTGAAAATAAATAATTATGCCAAACATTCAAAGTAAAAATGGGGAGAAAACAAATTGAACCACATGTAACTGGGATGTTAAGTGCCAATTAGACAGTTTATTTTTCCCCTTTTGTAACTTTTTGTTCTCAGACTGAAGAATTTTAATTTAAATAGTTTGAGTTGTTGACTTTCACTGTTTTGTTCTCTAATTATTAATCAGTGGTACAGACGCTGCAGGCTGCAACTTCTCCAATGAAAGTGACATCAACATATTTTTTACTCAAGTAATTAATGTCTTTGAGCTGCAAAGATGCAGAAACTTGTATAGACAAGCTTCAAAGAATGTGCTGTAAATTGAAAGACTTCAAAATAAAAGTTTGTAATGTGTTTACAAGATGCAAAAATGCATAGAATAACGATAAAAAGAGTTTATGCTAAACTATTTTGCTTTTGTAATCTATATCCAGGCTGTATCCAGTTGTGGAAGCAACACAGACTTAATAAGGTTAATACCAAGGCCACAAAGCTTTAGTTAAGGGGATCAAATGATAAAACTTGGGTCTTATTTTATTAGAACAAACAGATAAACATAAAACTCAGTAGCATGAAAGGTTTCACTAAGGAATCCATTTTGTATTCAGTACCTCATTTTGCGGTCAAAAGGCACTACTTGCACATTCTATTGTTGAATGAATGATAAATGTAAAATGCCCACAGCTACTCAAATCAAGAGTAATTTACAGTGAAGTATTGACCATTGTGTCATAATCCAACCTTAGAATAGATATATAGTACCTGTGCAGTGAGTATAAGGTACAAATTGATTGTTGTTTGTGCTCAGTAGCTGCTCATTGTATATAGCTACTGATTTTATTTTTGTAAATTCTGTTTAGTTTTGTTATGAAACAGGCACTTTATAACCATAAGATACAGAAGCAGAATTAGGCCATTTGGCCCATCGAGTGTGCTCCATCATTTCATCATGGCTGATCTTCTTTTCCTCTGAGCCCCAATCTCCTGCCTTCTCCTTGTAAGTTTTCATGCCCTGACCAATCAAGAACTATCAGCCTCTGTCTTAAATATACATAAAGATTTGGCCTCCACATCTGCCTGTAGCAGAGAATTCCACAGATTCACCACTTTCAGTCTAAAGAAATTCCTCCTCATCTCCATTCTAAATGGACATGCCTCTATTCTGAGGCTATGTCGTCTGGACCTTAGACCCTCCCACCATAGGAAACATCCTCTCCACATCCACTCTATTGAGGTCTTCAACATTCAGTAAATGTCAATGAGATATCCCCCCTCATTCTTCTGAATTCCAGTGAGTACAGGCCCAGAGCCAACAAACACTTGTGGCGACCCAATTACTAGCACACTCGAACCGGCTGACAATTAGCCAGAGTGCAGGGACAAAGGAAGAAAGCCTGAGGGGGTTTCAGTAGGGCCTCTCAAGGTATCTGGTGGGAGAGACAGGCTTTAAAAGCAAGACTGTGGAGTTGAAATAAACTTATTCTTTGGCTGCAGTTTATCGGCTCCGTGTCGTTATTTCAGCGCTGCGTGTAGCACACCGCTACACACTCCTCATATGACAAGCCTTTCAATCCAGGAATATTTTTTGTGAACCTCCTTTGAACTCTCTCCAATGTCAACACATCTTTTCTGAGATAAGGAACCCAAAACTGCTCACAATACTCCAAGTGAGCCCTCACCAGTGTTTTATAAAGCCTCAACATTACCTCCCTTGTCCATTCATCCCCCCCCCCATCCTTTCCCACCGATCTCCCTCCTGGCATTTATCCTTGCAAGCGGAACAAGTGCTACACCTGCCCTTACACTTCCTCCCTCACCACCATTCAGGGCCCCAGACAGTCCTTCCAGGTGAGGCGACACTTCACCTGTGAGTCGGCTGGTGTGTCCGGTGCTCCCGGTGTGGCCTATTATATATTAGTGAGACCTGACGCAGACTGGGAGACTGTTTCAGTGAACACCTACACTCTGTCTGCCAGAGAAAGCAGGATCTCCCAGTGGCCACACATTTTAATTCCATATCCCATTCCCATTCTGATATGTCTATCCATGGTCTCCTCTACTGTCAACATGAAGCCACACTCAGGTTGGAGGAACAACACCTTATATACCAGCTGGGTAGCCTCCAATCTGATGGCATGAACATTGACTTCTCTAACTTCTGTTAATGCCCCTCCTCCCCATTTAACCCCATCCCTGATATATTTAGTTTTTTTCCCCCTCCTTTTTTTTCTCTCTTTCTGCCCATCACTCTGTCTGTTCTCCATCTCCCTCTGGTGCTCCCCTCTCCCTTTCTTTCTCCCTAGGCCTCCTGTCCCATGATCCTTTCCCTTCTCTAGCTCTGTATCCCTTTTGCCAATCACCTTTCTGGCTCTCAGCTTCACTCCACCCCCTCCAGTCTTCTCCTATCATTTCGCATTTCCCCTCCCCCTCCTACTTTCAAATCTCTTACTACCTTTCCTTTCAGTTAGTCCTGACGAAGGGTCTCAGCCCGAAACGTCGACAGCGCTTCTCCCTGTAGATGCTGCCTGGCCTGCTGCGTTCCACCAGCATTTTGTGTGTGTTGCTTGAATTTCCAGCATCTGCAGATTTCCTCATGTTCAACATTACATCCTCTTTTTTTATATTCTAGTCCTCTTGAAATGAATGTTAAAATTGCATTTGCCTTCCTCACCTCCAACTCAACCTACAAATTAACCTTCAGGGAATCCTGTACAGGGACTCTCAAGCCCCTTTGCACCTCAGATTTTTGAATCTTCTTTCCATTTAGAAAATTGTCTACAATTTTTATTTCATCTACAAAAATGCATGTCCATACACTTCCTAATGCTGTATTCCATATGCTACTTCCTTGCCCATTGTCCTAATCTGTTTAAGTCCTTCTGTAGAATCTCTGCTTCCTCAAAACTACCTTTCTTTGAATAATCCTCAAAGTTGGCCACAAAACCATAAGTTTCATCATTCAAATCATTGGCATATAATGTAAAACGAAGTGGTCCCAACACTGACCCCTGTGGAACACCACCAGTCACCAGAGGCCAACCAGAAAAGGCTTCCTTTATTCACATTCTTTGCCTCCTGCCTATCAGATAATGCTCTATCCATGCTAGTATCTTTTCTGTATTATCATGGCTTCTTATCTTGTTCAGCAGCCTGGTGTGGCACCTTGTCAAAGACCTTTTGAAAATCCAAGTACACAACATCCACTGATTCTCTTTTGTTTCTCCTGCTTGTTATTTCTTCAAAGAGATTTGTTTGGCAAGATTTTCCCTTAGGAAACCATGCTGACTTCAGCCCATTTTATCATGTGCCTCCAATTACCCCAAAACTACATCCTTAACAATTAACACCAACATCTTCCCAACCACTGAGGTCAAATTAACCGGCCTAACCTCAGGTGTCCACTGGCACACCTCAGGGATGTATGCTTTGCCCACTGCTCTACTTCATCTATACCCATGACTGTGTGGCTAGGTTTAGCTCAAATACCATCGATAAATTTACTGATGATATAGCCATTATTGGCAGCGTCCTCAGAGGGAGATGAGAGGGTGTACAAGAGCGAGATATATCAGCTAGTGGAGTGGTGTTACAACAACAACCTTGCACTCAATGTCAGTAAGACGAAAGAGCTGATTGTGGACTTCAGGAATGGTAAGAGGAGGGAACACGAACAGATCCTCACAGGGGGATCAGAAGTGAAGAGTGTGAGAAATTTCAAGGTCCTTTTTGTCAAGATCTCTGAGGATCTAACCTAAGCTATAAAGAAGGCAAGACAGTGGCTATATTTCATTTGGAGTTTGAAGAGATTTGGTTTGTCAACTAAAACACTCGAAAACCTTTGTAGATGTACCGTTGGGAGAGTGTTGACAGCTTGCATCACTGTCTGGTATGTGAGGGGGCAAGGCTACTGCACAGGGCCAAAAGAAGCTACAGATAGTTTTAAAATTAATCAGCTTCATTTTGGGTACTGGTCTCTGTAGTATCCAAGACATCTTCAAGAAGCAGCATCCATTATTAAGGATGCCCATCGCCCAGAGCATGCCCTCTTCTCATTGTTACCATCAGGAAGGAGGTGTAGAAGCCTGAAGGCATACAATCAGCAATTCAGGAACAGCTCCTTTCCCTTGGCCATCTGATTCCTAAATGGACATCGAGCCCATGAACACTATCTCAGTTTTAAAAAATATAAGTTATTTCTGCTTTGCACTATTTTTAATCTAACTGTTTAATATGTATTTATATACTTAAGCAATTGATTTACTTTTATTCTTTTTCTTTCTATATTATAATGTTTTGAATGGTACTGCTGCTGCTGCTAAGTTAGCAAATTTCACAACACATGCTGGTGATAATAAACCTGATTGTGATTCTGATTCTATCAATTCCTTTCCTCTGCCTGTCTCCCTTCTGAAGAGTGGAGTGATATTTGCAATTTTCCATGCCAGAATCCATTGATTTGTGAAAGATCATTAACACTGTCTCCACAATTTCTTCAGCCACCTCTTTCAGAACCCTGGGTTGTAGACCATCTGGTCCAGGTGACTTATCAACCTTCAGACCTTTCAGTTTTCCAAGCACCTTCTCCTTAGTAATGGCAACTTCACTCACCTGCCCCCAGGCACTCTCGAACTTCCAGCATCCTGCTAGAGTCTTCCACACTGAAAACTGCAAAATACTTATTCAGTTTATGAGCCAGTTCCTTGTTCCCCATTACTTCCTGTTCAGCATAGTTTCCCAATGGTCTGATATCTACTCACTCCTCTCATTTACACTTTATATGTCTGAAGAGACTTATGGTATCCTCTTTAATATTATTGGCTAGTTTATCTTTGTATTCCATCTTTCCCTTCTTTATAACTTTTTAGTTGCTTTCTGTTGGTTTTCAAAAATTTCCCAATCCTCGCACTAATTTTTGCTCTATTATATAGCCTCTCTTTGGCTTTTATGTTGGCTTTGACTTCTCTTGTCAACCATAGTTGCGTCATCCTGCCTTTAGAATACTTCTTCTTTGGAATACATCTGTCCTGTGCCTTCCAAATTGCCTCAGAAACTCCAGCCATTTCTGCTCTGCTAACATCCCTGCTAGTGTTCTCTTCCAATCAATTTTGGCCAGCTCCTCCCTCATGCCTCTATAATTCCCTTTATTCCACTGTAATACTGATTGATCTGACATAAGCTTCTCCTTCTCAAACTGTAGCATGAATTCTATCATATTACGATCAATGCTCTCAAACGGTTCCTTTACCTTAAGCTCTCTAATCAATTCCATTTCATTTCACAACACCGAATCCAGAATAGCTGATCTCCTAGCTGCTCGAGCAAGTATCTCATAGGCATTCTTCAAATTCCCCCTCTTGGGATCCAGCACCAACCTGATTTTCCCAATCTACCAGCATATTGAAATCCCCTGTAACTGTCATAAATTTGCCCTTTCGAGGTGTATTTTCTGTCTCCTGTTGTAACTTGTAGACCACGTCTTTGCTACTGTTTGGTGGTCTATATATAACTCCCATCAGGGTCTTCTTACCCCTGCAGTTTCTTCACTCTATCCTCAATGATTCTACAACTTCTGATCCTGTGTTACCTCTTTCTAATGATTTGATTTCATTTTTTACCACCACCTCATCCCTCTTCCTGCCCTTTCGATACAATGTGTATCCTTGGACATTAAGATCTCTGCTATAATCTTTCAACCACGATTCAGTGATGCCCACAACGTTCTACATGCCAATCTGTAATTGTGCCACGTTCATCTACCTTACTCTGCAACTGCATACATTCAAGTATAAGACCTTCATTCCTTTATTCATCACCCTTTTCGATTTTGTCCCCCTTTTATATTGCAACTCATCCCATTGATCGCAATTGTGCCCTATCATCAGCCTGTCTCACTACACGCTTCCTCTGTTTGTAACCCAACTACCTCACCCTCAGTCCTAACACTCTGGTTTCCATCCCCCTACCAAATTAGTTCAAACCCTCCTAAACATTTCTAGCAAACCTGCCCACAAGGATATTTGTCGCCTTTGGGTTCAGGAGTAACCCATACCTTCCTCAGAAGATTTCCTCATGATCCAGAAATCTGAACCCCTGCCCTCTGCACCAATTCCTCAGCCACACATTCATCTGCCAAACCACCCTGTTCTTACCTCACTGGCAGCAATCGAGAGACTACTACCATGGAGGTCCTGCTTAGCTGCTTTCTACCGAGCTCACTTTATTCTCTCTTTGGGACCTCTTCACCTTGTCTACCTATGTCATTGGTGCCAATCTGTATGAAGACTTCTGGCTGCTCATCCTCCTTTAAATGCCTTGGATCCAATCTGATACATCCCTGACCCTGGCATCTGGAAGTCAACACAACATCCCAAAGTCTCAATCGCGCCCACAGAATCTCATTTCTATTCCTCAAACTATAGAATCTCCTATCACTACTGCAGCCTGCTTCATTTCACTTCTGAGTCATAGTGCCAGGCTCAGTGCCAGAGACTGAGTCACTGTGTCCCCCCACCCGTTGGTCATTCCCCCTCAACAGTATCCAAAGTGGTATTCTTATTATTGAGGGGTACAACCACAGGGCTACTCTGCACTGGGTGCCTGTTATCCTGTTCTAGGCAGTCAATCTGGCTATTTTCTTGATTAGTTTTTGTCCTTTAAGTGTTGTCCTAAATAAGTGGCTGTCCTGATTAACCAATGGCCAAGTTATCCAGAGTCCACAGTACTTTCATTGACAAATGATTAATAATGGGTTAACTTTTCAAAAGCACTATAAAAGATTATTACAAAATAAAGAAAATAATCTCTACATAGGGAATTGTGGCAGATAGAAACAGCTTTCAAAAAAGAAGTGGGTAAATATTTGAATAAATAAAAAGTTCACAAAATGGTACAAACTATTTTGCTCCCTAAGGTGGGTCAAGTATTATTTGAATTTAAAGATGTATCTATCAGTAATGAATTTATTAGTCTTCGAAACAGAAATCAGTTAGCGTAAGAGTGTGTAAAAAAAAATAAGCAAGCAATTCGAAGTTTACTTAGGCAAAAGGAAGAGAGAAATTTGGTTGGAATGCAGACATTTACTGAAACAAATAAAAATGGGGACTCTGGAGATGGAATAAAAACAGAAAAAGCTGGAAACATTCAACAGTTTTGGCAGAATACTTGGAAGAGAATAAATGAGTTAGCAGTCAGGGTGTTCACTCTTTTGCCTGGGACTAGTGTCCACACCCGAAACATTAGCTCATCTGTTCTTTCACAGATGCTGCTTGACCTGCTGAATGTTTCCAATGTTTTCTTGTTTTTGGTTCATATTTCTGCCATCTGAGGTTTTTTGTTTTTTTTGGACACTAAGATGGAATTTGGCTGGGTTAAGTACAATATCAATTTATTTTTAATATCATTACAGTCAGAGAAAGAGAGACCTATAAATGATAAAAGTAGAAAAGTCATTTTTATTAGGTTTATATTTTTGCAAGTATTAATTTATTAACAATTTTCTTCAGTCGATCAAGGCATTTAATTGTTTTTGTAGTCTATATGTGTGGGACAGATAAGTAGTGTGTAGTATAGTTGGCAAAAAGTGAAATAAACAACTTGCATGTGTTTCGACAGATCTCCATGATTCTGAGTTATTGCTCTGTAAGTTCTAGTTATAATAAAAGAACACGAATATATTATAAATTGGGAGCATAGATGTAAAGAACAGATTTCACATCAAGGAAAATGACACTCAATCAACAGGAAGACTACAGGTCAAGCACTGAGAACATTAGAAATTTTGGTTTCCTTGGCATTTGTGCCACCAATGACAATGTTTGAATAACATTTCTGGTTGTGGTCCATTCATCAGTTATAGGGAAGGATGCGCATCTGAGTCAGGGTCGTTGAATGACAGTGCAGTGAACTAAAAAACCTTAAAGTATTGAAGACAGCCTTACGGACGGAGTTATCATACCAAGTGTGTTGAGAAGACAAATTTAAGAAAAGCTTCAGACTGAACATTCTGCTATTCAGAACATGAAATCTTTTGACAGAAGTTTTATTTCTTAGCTAGAGATAGATAAAGACCTTGAAGAGCTGTAGACACAAGTACTATCTACCAAGACTGCAGAGCCAAGCCAGTGAAGACATCTTCACAGAGATGGTGTGATGGATATTCACTCTCCAGTGACTAAGAGGTTTATTGCTAAACTCAGCTTTCTAGTACAACTGCGTGACCTTTCCAAAGGGTCATAGTTGTTAGTGATAAAGTCAAACTTTTAACAAATATTCTTTGTTTTGGTTGCAAGCAATAACCAGTCCCCAGTTTGAAGTTAGAGGCACAGCCTTGCAAAGTAAAGTAACCAGGAGTCGTGTTTGCATTAGTCAAACACAATACCTTAACATTATGTCACTTAGCACATCAAACGTGATTACAAGTTAGGGTGTTTGGGTACTCAGATGGTCATCCTTCACAGTATTAATTGTGGATGTTTGGGATCTCAGTTGCCAGACACTTTTAAGACCATCTGTGTGAGTTACTTTGTCCCACCAAAGATATCTGAAAAGCATCACATGTAAATAATGTCATCTAGTAGAAAACAGGGTAAGTATCAGGAAGGTGGTGGGAGGGAGGGATTGCTAGGAATGACAAGAATGACAGAAATATGGGGTACAAGAAAAAGAATTGAATTCATTGCTCAACCTTCAGTTTCTGCGACAAGTGACTCGCCCATTTCCAGTTCGTAAGAATTGTATCAAGGTTTGGAAATTTTTGTAGATTTTGTAGATCTGTAGATTTTTAATTTATAGTTCTTTTATAAATTAGAAATCCTCTGTGACTGATAAGTGTGTTTGAATTATTTGTCTGTATTTAAATGTGTATCATTAAAATACAATAACGATGTTTAAGCAACTTCATTAGCAGGAAGTATCTCCTTGGGAGGAAAGGGGGACCCACCAGACAAGGAGTGAGTATTGGTAGCTAAACATTGCCACAGAAGCGAGACAAAGAAGTAGGTTAGGCCTTGAAGAGTATATGGAGATGGTATAACCACCCATAAGCAATAAAATCTCGTGAATTCAGGGATTTGCAGACAGGGAACCCAATACCTTCACAATGGTAGCAAATTAAATTGTTCCAAAAATACACATTTATTAAACTTTCTCTTTCCATAGTATATAAATTGAGTCCATTTAAAAATCCAAAATCCTCCGAAATATGAATTTTTTGAGCACTGACATAATGTCGCAAATGGAAAATGCCACAAGATGCTGGGAAGGGAATGCGCAGGTCTCTGCATACCACAGACACTTCTGAGAAGTGACCTTACATATGTAATGAACAGAAGTTAATGAAAAATTGAAAAACACAGCAGATAGTGAAATATGAAGATCCTGATGATGTATTGAAAGAGTGGATTATGAAGATCTCGAATGTGTATTGAAAGAGTGGATTATGAAAATCCTGATGATGTATTGAAAGAGTGGATTATGAAGATCTCGATTGTGTATTGAAAGAGTGGATTATGAAGATCCTGATTGTGTATTGAAAGAGTGGATTCGTCAGCGTTAGAGTGAACATATGCCGTTTAATGGTATACTCATCATGAAACAAACAAAGATCTATCAGGATGAATTGAGAATTGAAGGCAATTGTGAATACTCAGCAGGCTGGTTGCAGAAATAAAAGAAAAGGCACGGCAATAAATTTATGAAGTATCTGTCGATCACAAAAATCTAGCAGCATTAAAAGTCTACAATACTGATTATTTTTATACCTTACATAAAACTTCTAAAAAAGTAAAATACATATACAATAAACTGTAACCTTTAAATCAAAACACAGCATCATCGTAGGTGGAGACTGAAAGCCTGCCATTGTTTGTTGGTGTTCAGGTATTCTCCAATGCTGCTGTGCTGCTTTTGTTACCCTGCACACATTATATTTTCATTATGTTAATGGCATGTAATAATTTTTACTGTTAAGTAAATATGTGTGATGACCAAGTGTCAGACAAAGACTGCTTACCGGTAGTACATAAATTCAGGAAATGATTGTGATCTCAAGCTATCTTCATTATGTATTCCAAAATCTGAAAAATCCAAAATCCAAAATGATTCTGGCCCAAGCTTTTCAGATAAGGGGTGCTCAACTTGTATTAGTATTGAAATACAGGTCGACCTTCACTAATCCGACTGTAATCCAGTTCCTTCGATAATCCGGCACTGATTTCAAATTTTCCACACAACTGTAATTTCAAATTTCCCAGGCCACCATACCAATCTGCTGCGCATTGTTTTGGTTGCGCTAGATCTGTTCACGTGTTGGCGCACTCTTGTAAGCACAGACAGGCAATTCTGCTTGTTTTCCTGCATTTATTAATATTTGTGTGAGGCATGGCTGCCCGACACTTGCCCGTCTCACCCACCAGAAGCCAGGGAGCTGGTGTGCGTTGGGTCAGTCTGCCTTCTAGCCCATCTGCCAGCAATCGCGCACTGCCCTCCGGCGTCGCCCGGCCAGCGCTCTGTTCTCTTCTACCTACGACCTCAGATCAGACGTACTGACCTGCTGAATTTAAGCATATTACTAAGCAGAGGAAAAGAAACTAACGAGGATTCCCTCAGTAACTGCGAGTGAAGAGGGATGAGCCCAGCGCCGAATCCCCAGCCGCCTGGCGGACGAGTGAAATGTGGCATATAGAAGATCTCCTTTCTCCAACTTCTGCTTCTGCTCACCAGATGTGCTACCACCAACATCAACAGTTTTTGAAGAAACTGGTGTGCCAGTTTCAGCTCCAGTTCCTGATGCTTCACTCATTTTCCAAGATGAAGATGTTGATGATCCTGACAACCCCACACTTGCAGACATGTAACTTTGCCTGAAGGTATATTAAATGTCTCACTTTAGAAGTGGAAGTGTCCAACTTAGTTAATTATAAGTTAATTCCTGTACATTTATCTGTACCCTTTATTTTATTTGTGCCTGTACAGTATATTACTTTATTAAAATTTCTCTTGCTACTCATTTAATATTTCTGTTTCATTATTATCTAACTTGTATTGATTTACATGATATTTTAAAGGTATGATGAGGCGGTTAACTATTGCTTAATGTGATCCTTCTGTAATTCGGCATTTTCACTAAGCCGGCACTCCTGAGGTCCAAATGGGTTCCAGATTATAGAAGGTCGACCTGTAGTATTAGAATTACTAGTATTAACATGTTTCTTAGTTTTGGTAATTTCAAATGGATTAAAGCAAAATATTTTGGGTCTTGTACTACAACAATGTAATTCTCCTTGTCAGTCGTACATTCTTTCATGTCACAGCAACCAACAGAAGTTTGTCTCATTTTACATTCCTTGGTTTTATTAATTTCTATTTGATCTCTTTATGACACAAATAGGCATTAAGAACACATTTATTTCACAGTCATCTAACATCAATAAGGAGAACAATGAGAATTCTCAGTGAAGCACAGAAGAAAAAATATTACAAGAATGTATGAAGTTTAAAATGAGAGATGATAGAAAGGGCAGGCAGGAGATGAGGCATAATCACAACCAGAGGGATGAGTTACAGGGCAATAGAAGTGTGGTGCAGTTAAAACAGAAAGGAACAAATACTGGACTGAAAGTGTTATATTTGAATGTACGCAGCATAAGAAATAAAATGGACAATCTTGAAATTCAGCTACAGATTGGTAAGTATGACGTTGAGGCCATCTCTGAAACTTGGCTAAAGGATGGCTGCCATTGGGAGTTGAATGTCAAAGGATATATGGTGTATCAGAAAGTTAGATTAGTAGGTGGGGGGTGGTGTGGCCCTGTGTATAAGAAATAATATTAAATCATTAGAAAGGGATGACATAGGATCAGAAGGTGTAGAATCTCTTTGGGTTGAGTTAAGAATTGGCAAGGGTAAAATGACCCTAATGGCAGTTGTATACAGGCCTCCAAACAGCAGCCAGGATGTGGATTACAAATTACAGCAGGAGAGAGAAAGGTGTGTCAGAAGGGCAATGTCATGATAATTGTTGGGGATTTTAACATTAAAGTGGATTGGGAAAACCAGGCCAGTACTGAACTCAAGAGGGAGAATTTGTAGAATGTCTAAGGAATGCTTTTTAGAACAGCTTGTTGTTGAGCCCACTAGGGGATTGGCTGTGCTGGTTTGGGTATTGTGCAATGATCTGGAGGTGATAAGAGCACGTCATAGGAAGTCATTCCTGCCTGTGGCAATCAAACTTTACAACTTCTCCCTTGGAGTGTCAGACACCCTGAGCCCATAGGCTGGTCCTGGAATTATTTCCACTTGAAATAATTTACTTATTATTTAATTATTTATGGTTTTATATTGCTATATTTCTACACTATTCTTGGTTGGTGCGACTGTAACGAAACCCAATTTCCCTCGGGATCAATAAAGTATGTCTGTCTGTCTGTCTTAAGGTTAAGGAACCCTTAGGGAATAGTGATCAGAATATGATTGCATTCACTTTGAAATTTGAGAAGGAGAAACTAAATTCCAATGTGTCGGTATTTCAGTGGAATAAAGGAAATTACGATGGCATGAGAGGAGAACTGGTCAAGATTGACTGGAAAGTGACACTAGCAGGAAGGACAGCAGAGCAGCAATGGCTGGAATTTCTGCAAAAAATTAAGGAAGTACAAGACAGATATAGAAACACAAAAACATAGAAATTCTACAGCATAATACAGGCCCTTCGGCCCACAAAGTTGCACTGAACATGTCCCTACCTTAGAAATTACTAGGCTTACCTATAACCCTCTATTTTACTAAGCTCCATGTACCTATCTAAAAGCCTCTTAAAAGACCCTATTGTATCCGCCTCCACCACAGTTGCCGGCAGCCCATTCCACACACTCACCACTCTCTGAGTAAAAAACTTACCTCTGACATCTCCTCTGTACCTACTCCCCAGCATCTTAAACCTGTGTCCTCTTGTGGCAACCATTTCAGCCCTGGGAAAAAGCCTCTGACTATCCACACAATCAATGCCTCTCATCATCTTGTACACCTCTATCAGGTCACCTCTCATCCTCCTTCGCTCCAAGGCGGAAAGGCCAAGTTCACTCAACATATTCTCATAAGGCATGCTCCCCAATCCAGGCAACATCCTTGTAAATCTCCTCTGCACCCTTTCTATGTCTTCCACAACCTTCCTGTAGTGAGGCGACCAGAACTGAACACAGCACTCCAAGTGGGGTCTGACCAGGTCCTATGTAGCTGCAACATTACCTCTTGGCTCCTAAATTCAATTCCATGATTGATGAAGGCCAATACACTATACGCCTTCTTAACCACACAGTCAACCTGCGCAGCTGCTTTGAGCATCCTATGGACTCAGGCCCCAAGATCCCTCTGATCCTCCACACTTCCAAGAGTCTTACCATTAATACTATATTCTGCCATCATATTTGACCTACCAAAATGAACCACTTCACACTTATATTCCAAATAAGAAGTTTTCGAATGGAAGATGGATACTACATGGCTGACAAGTGAAGGCAGAGTCAAAGTAAAAGCAAAAGAGAGGGCATACAAGGAAGCCAAAGCTAGTAGGAAGATAGAGGATTGAGAAACTTCCTTAAGTGTATAAGAGGTAAAAGAGAGTTGAGGGTAGATATAGAATCAATAAAAAAATGACGCTGGAGATATTGTAATAAGAGACACCCAAATGGCAGAGGAACTGAATGCGTATTTTGCATCAGTCTTCACAGTGAAAGACATCTTCAGTATACCAGACATTCAAGAGTGTCAGGGAAGTGAAGTATGTGCAGTGCAAATTCTAACTGAGAAGGTGCTCAGGAAGCTTGATGGTCTGAGGGTAGATAAATCTCCAGGACCTGATGGAGTGCACCCTCGGATTCTGAAGGAAATAGCAGGAGAGATTGCGGTTGTACCAGATGACTGGAAAATTGCAAATGTTACTCCGCTATTTAAGAAGGTGGGACGCAGCAGAAATGAAATATAGACCTGTTAGCCTGACATCAGTGGTTGGGAAGTTGTTGGAATCGGTTGTTAGGGATTGGATTACGGAATACCTGGAAGCACATGACAAGATAGGCCAAAGCCAGCATGGTTTCCTGAAAGGAAAATCCTGCCTGACGAACCTACTACAATTTTTTGAGGAAATTACAAGCAGGGTAGACAAAGGAGATGCAGTAGATGTGGTGTTCTTGGATTTTTAGAAGGCCATTGACAAGGTGCCACACATGAGGCTGCTTAGCAATATAAGAGCCCATGGAATTACAGGGGAGTTACTAGCAACACACACAAAATGCTGGTGGAATGCAGCAGGCCAGGCAGCATCTATAGGAAGAAGTGCATTTGACGTTTTGGGCTGAGACCCTTCGTCAATCCTGACAAAGTCCAGGAATCTCTTAAAAGACACTATTGTATCCGCCTCCACCACTGTCGTGGAAGTGATGAAAACATAAATAATTTAATTTTTGTAAGAGATTTTCAAAATATTAAAGAGTAATACAGATGGAATGTAATTCCTCACAAGCTATCCACCCACCTGCTCCATTGGGCTCCTCTTCTGTCTTCTCTGGAAGAGTCAATGTTTCACTCATGATCTCATCAGCTCATCAGAATCCATAACATTGAAATGGAAGCAGTTCATTCTCAGTTCTGAGGGACTGACTGAGCAGATCCCAGAACTTAATCCTCTGAAGTCTGTGGGAGAACCACTACTGAATTAAGTCAAGAAAGCATACCTTCCTCAAGTCAAGGAGTGGATTCATTGACGTAAGTTTCTATGGGAAGACAATTTCAGAGAACCTGTAAAGGGATTAAATCTGTGAAGAAAATGAATCACTCTTTTCGAAAAGGTGAAGCAGATGGATGAAAATGTACCACTCATGCCTGCTTGATGTGGTTGAAATAAACAAGCAGCATGTGCTTTAGCAGTTTCCCATGTTGCTTAGTGATCCTGTATCTAGTAAAACTCTGATACTGTGGGATCTCATTGTTAAGCATCTATCTCAGTCACTCTCTTAATATGAGCTTGAGCACCAGCATAGGGAATGGGTGTGCAACATGGGTCACAGTAGGCTATATGGTGAGATGGAGATGGTATTAAGGATCATAGGTAGACTTGAAACCAGAGCTGGTGTCCAGAGCACTTGTATGTTTCAGTATGGTTTATCAAGCTAAAACTCACAGGAAGATACAAGATGCCTCCTATACCTAATAAAGTGACCATTGAATAAATATTTGTGGTCTTCTGCCGCTGTAGCCCATCCACTTCAAGGTTCGATGTGTTATGCATTCAGAGATGCTCTTCTGCACACCACTGTTGTAACATGTAGTTATTTGAGTTACTGTCGCCTTCCTGTCAGCTTGAACTAGTCTGTATAAGCATTCTCCTCTGACCTCTCTCATTAACAAAGCCCACAGAACTGCCGCTTACTGGATGTTTTCAATTTTTTTCCCACCATTCTCTGTAAACTCTAGAAACTTGTGTGTGAAAATCCCAGGAGATCAGCAGTTTCTGAGGTACTCAAACCACCCCATCTGGCGCCAACAATTATTCCACAGTCAAAGTCACTTAAATTATATTTCTTCCCCATTCTGATGTTTAGTCTGAACAACAACTGAACCTCTTGACCAGGTCTGCATACCTTTATGCATTAAATTGCTACCTTGTGATTGGCTTATTAGATATTTACATTAACGAGCAGGTGAATGTAATAAAGTAGCCACTGGATGTATATTCTTAGTAACACTGAAACTAACTACTGAGGAATAATTTGCCCACTTTACTAATTACTGGATGACTTACTGGTGAAGTTTTGTTAGGCTAGAATGAGAAAAGATGGATAGGAAATTTGGAAGCCTTAAAATTATAACCATACTGCTTAAAATCAATCATAACTATCATAATAGATCCTGTCAGATTCTTCAAAGAAAAGTTATGCCCCAATTTATACACACAACATTTTCAGAAAACATACAGTAGTTGCTAATTTAATAGCTTTCATTAGTCTAAAATGTAATTGAGAGATTTTTAGACTCAATTAGAGATCTGTTTTTTTAAAGAGACACTCAGATAGCTGCCTTGTAACACATCAAAGGTAGAAAGTGAGCTAGCAAGACAGATGTGATCATAGAGGAAGTTCAAGGGCTAACGGCTTTAGAACAGTGAGTGCTGCAGTAGACCTTTGAACTATAATGTCTACTCTGCCTAAAATGGCAATCCAAACTAATCCCATCTACCTGCACATATCCTTCCATTTCCTGCCTGTTTTAGCATTGCCTGTGTAGATATCTGCACCATTTCCCCAAGCAATGCATTCCAAACACCAAATAATCTCTGGATAAAAGACTTACCTCACAAATATCCTTTAAACTTACCCCTTCTCACATTAGAGCTGACCCTCTAGTAAATGACATATCCATTCTGGGAAAACAATTCTGACAATTGTTGCCTCTCATAATTTTAAATACCTCTTTCAAGTCACCCCTTCAGTCCCTGACACTCCTGAGAAAGCAATCCAAGTTTGTCGAACCACTCCTTATAGCTAATACTGTCTAATCCAAGCAGTATCTTGATGAACCTCTTCTGCACCCTCTCTAAATTTGCCACATACTGTAATATGGACTAACCAAAGTTTAAGATGGTTGCAACATGACTTCCAGTTTATACTCTACACCCCGTGCAATGAAGTCAAGCATGCTGTGCACCTGCTTTACCATACTACCGACCCATGTTTCCACTTTCAGGAAGCTCTGATTTGCACACTAAATTCCCTGTGTACAGCAGTGCTCCTGAGTGTCCTGCCATTTACTCAATACTTCTGACGTTTGCCCTCCCAGATTGCAGCATAGAACAGATTTATCCAGATTGGAACATCCATCTGGTGTTTCCCTGCTCACATTTCCGATTGGTCTGATGAACTTTTGACGGGCTTTCTCACTTTGTCAATTTTTCTGTTGTCTGCAAGCTTATTAATCAACCCAGTGACTCTTTCATCCAAGTCATTTAATAATATCCCAGCACTGATCCTTGTGGAATACCACTGATCATAGAATTCCAGTCAGAATAATACACCTCTGCACCACTACCCACCCTCTTTGTCATAGAGTTGTAGTTGTAGAGCACTACTGCACAGAAACAGGCCACTCGGCCCTTCCAACCTGTGCTGAACTATTATTCTGTCTTTTTTCTATGATCAACTCAATTTTGAATCCAATCTAATCTTCTAGATCAGTCTACCATGGAGGACTTTATCAAAAGCTTCACTAAAGTACATATTCTCTGCCCACTTTAGTTCATTTTGTCACTTCCTCAAAAAACTCAATCCTAAATTTGTACAAGCAGAAGAGTTTTACTGGGATGCTACTAGAATTAAAGAGTATTAGTTATAAGGAGAGGCTGGACAAACTTGATAATTCCAAGTTGAGGGGCGACCTGAAATTATATAAATTGATTATCCATAATAAGTCCATGTAAGTAGATCCTATTCTTAAAAAATTGCTCCAGTAATTTCCCTACAACTGATATAAGGTTCATCAGTCTATAATTTCCTGGTTTATCTCCATTGCTGTTCTGAAACAGAGGAACAACATTGGGTATTCTCCAGTCCATTGGAATGTCAACTATAATTAAAGCAGATATAACACACAAAAAGTACTGGAGGAATTCAGCAGGTCAGGCAGCATCTGTGGAGGGAAATGAACTATGCAATTTCAGGCTGGGATCCTCCCCATAAAGTGGATAGAAAATTCTTGATCAATGCCCCAGCAAACTTCTCTCTTGCTTCTCTCAATAACCAGTGGTAGATCCCATCAGACTCTGGGGACTAATTCACCTTGGTGTTCAAGAGTCCCAGCACTTACTCCTCCTTGCTATCAACATTCCCTAGAATATCAGCTTAGCCCTTCCTAATCTTGTTATCCTTAGTATCCTTTTTCTAGGTGAATGTCAATACGAAATACTCAGTTGGAATCTTGTCCATTTCCTCTGGCTCCATATCTATCTCCATCTCTCTATCACTCACTCTCACTCTCTTCTTGCTTCTCAGACATGTACAAAATGCCTTAGGATTCTCTCATTATTTGGCCCTTTTTGACCCTCCTTGTTCCCTGTTTAGTTTCTCTGCTGCTTCCTTTGTGTTACTCAAGGGCCTGATTTCAGCTCCCTAAAACTTACAAATGCATCCTTATTTTTGACTAAATCATTCAGCATCCATAGTTACTGAACTCTGCAATCCTTGTTGGTCTTGGCAGCTGAAAGTAATGAGAAATACAATAATGAGAACTGGCAAGATCATGGTGGGATTTAAACACAAAAATGACTATTTTAAAACTGAGGCATTGCTTAATTAGGAATTGCATATTCTGGAACATGGTGCAAGGTAAGACATAAAGAATTGGATGATCACAAGCTTTCAGATAGGATGCACTTAAATAATTAAGTCTGTGAATAATAATAAAAATAGAAAATCACTTAGCAGATCTGGCAACATTTTGGGAACAGCAATGCTTCACATTTAAATTGCAGGATTCTGTCAAATCTGAAAAAAAGCAAAGGAAAATGTTTATTTTCAATACAGTTTTGTGCCCCTCAGTGAGATATTTACACAAGCAGAGTGTTGGCCAGTTATAGGTTTGCATCATGTTGGCACCATCTCTCCAAACACTATTTCCGTTCAGCAGGGCTCCATATTATTGGAGTAAATGGTTGCTGAATCGAGCTGTCGTTAATACTTAAAAACTCCAGTATGTTGGCACATTTTCATCTCTGAATGCCTCATTTTTTCCATCACTCTACTTCCGTCACACCTGTCATACACAAGCTTTCCAATGTTAACCCTACCTCTTTTACTTTGCACTGACTGATTCATTATTTCCACACGACTCAGTCCAGCACTGGTCCTCCCAGCTGCCAAACTGTGCCTATGAACTCTTTAGCTCTAAAATTGTGTCTAAAAGTACCACCAGCCTTAGGCACATCAAGATTCCTCACCCTCACTGTTTATTTCACTTTTTCTTACGAAATTAGGCCTCTGTGCATTTCTGTTCCAAGGCTGATGGATGCCCTTTTCACATTGCACTTTACAATCCAGACACAAGAAATACAAAATCGCTGCCTTCCAGCTAATCTTCATGAGCCAACTTTATTTTCTTCCAAGAGCTTAGGGCACTTTCACTAAAAATCTGTTAACGTTTATGTTTAAAGGAATTTAAATCCAGTTCCTGTTTTAGGGAATGCAGAAAGCAAGGTACATTTTCATAGCTTTCTCGACTCTGTTGCTGGTGGATGGGTGACAGTGGAAGACTTTCGTGATTGTTCAGTGCCCACAGTAAGCTCTGGGAATGATTACAAAACCAGCCATGGAAAGTTTTAAACTATCTTGGCCCTTTATTTTAAACGTATAAAGGTGTAAAAGCTTGCACCAGTAAAGTAATTTCTCCAGTATTCCTCCTCCTGCTCAAAAAATACTGCCATATATACCTGAGATGCTCCCGATAGCTCCACATACAAGTGCAGGGATGTATCGAATGCAGGAGGTATTAGCTAATTGCTTTAACAAGAAAGTTTACGGGTGTACTTAATAAAGTAGCCATTGAGTGTAGTTTTAATGACTAGAATAATTTTTATTGATGTCTGATATTTTATGTTATTGATTTTACAAGTCTATTTTTTGTTGTATAATTAAGACAATAATGAATATATTCATAACTATAATGTGTTATATCTATAAATACTTCTTCTTTAAGAACATAAGACATAAGAGGAGAATTAGGCCATTCATTCCATTGAGCCTGCTCCACCATTCCATCATGTTGATTTATTATCACTCTCAACTAGCCTTCTCCCTGTAATCTTTGATGCCTTGACTAATCAAGACCTGTCAACTTCTCTTTTAAATATAGTCCATGACTTGGCCTCCATAGCTGTCTGTGGCAATGAATTCCACAGTTCACTATGGTGTAGGACTGCACTGCGCTGCAGCAGACAGGAAGACTCTACAACGGGTAGTCAAAACTGCCCACTTCATCACTGGCACCAGCCTACCCACCATCAAGAACATATATGTACAGAAAGGTGCCGGAAAAGAGCCAGTAACATCACAAAGGATTCCACCCGCCTTGCTCATGGACTGCTTCTCTTACTTCCATCATGGAAGAGTCTAAATAACATCCATGCCAGGACCATCAGCCTCAGTAATATTTACTTCCCCTAAGCAGTAAGGGTGTTTAATACCTCCACCCACTAATCCACCCCTCCACACCCCTAAACACAACTGCTTTATGATTTCCTGTTAGTCACCTTATGGGCAGACACTCTTATGTCTAGGGTCACTTTATGGATATACAATCAACTTGTGCGTATAAACTATCTTATGTATTTATATTTATTGTGTATTTTTATTATTATTATTATGTTCATCATCTTTTGTGGGGGGGGTTTTGTGCTGCAACAAATCCGGAGTAACAATTATTTCATTCTTATACACTTCTGTACAAGAACCGACTTTAAACAATCTTAAATCTTAAAAGAAATTCCTCCTTATCTCTGTTCTAAATGGATGTTCCTCTCTTCTGAGGCTGTGCCCTCTGGTCCTAACCTCATCCACTATAGGAAACATCTTCTCCACATCCACTCTGTCAAGGCCTTTCAATATTCAATAGGTTTTATTGAAATTCTCCCCTTATTCTTCTAAACGCCATTGACCCTCAAATGCTCCTCATACCCATTGCAATTTACCTATTTGCACGATAGGTCTTCAGCTGATCCAGTTTCACTAGCTCTCCACTTGGCCTTTGATCACTTGGACAATAGCAATACCTACATCAGGCTGTTGTTTATTGTCTGCAGCTCAACGTTTAATACTATCAAACACTCAGTTCCAGTCAACAAGCTCCAGAACCTGGGCCTCTGTGCATCCTCTGTAACTGGATCCTTGACTTTCTCACCGGGACACCGCAGTCTGAAGTAACATCTCCTCTTCACTGACAATCAGCAGTGGTGCACTTTAACGATGTGTGCTTTGCCCACTGCTCTACTCCCTCTGCACCCACAATCGTGTGGGTAGGCACAGATCAAATGCTGTCTATAAATTTGCTGACAACACAACTATTGTTGGCAGAATTTCAGGTGGTGACAAGGAGGCGTAAAGGAGTGAGATAGATCAGCTGATTGAGTGGTGTTGCAGCAACAACCTTGCACTCAATGTCAGTAAGACCAAGGAACTGATTGTGGACTTCAGGAAGAGGAAGTCAAGAGAACATTCACCAGTCCTCATCGAGGGATCGGAAGTGGAAAGGGTGAGCAGTTTCAAATTCCTGGGTGCAAACATCTATGAGGATCAATCCTGAGCCTAAAAAAGAAGGCATGACTGTAGTTGTATTTCATTACAAGTTTGAGGAGAATTGGCATGTCACCAAAGATACTGGCAAATTTCTACTCGTGTAATGTGGAGAGTATTCTAACTGGTTTGGTATAGAGCGTCTACTGCACTGTATCAGAAAAGGCTGCAGAAAGTTGTAAACTCAGCCAGCTCCACTCACCTCCTCAGCATCATGGACACCTTCAAATGGTGATGCCTCAAAAAGGCGACATCCATCATTAAAGACACCCTCCCTTCATTGCTACCATCAAGGAGGAGGTACAGGAGCCTGAAGACACTCAGTATTTCAGGAACAGTTTCTTCCCCTCCACCATCAGATTTCCGAATGAGCAATGAACCCACAAACTCTACCACAGTAAATTTTCTCTTTTTGTACTACTTATTTATAAGTATTACTACTTTTTTGTACTACTTATTTTGTACTTATTTGTACTACTTTTTTATATATACTTATTGTAATTCATAGTTTGTATTATTATGTATTGCAGTGTACTGCTTTTGCAAAGCAACAAATTTCACAAGATATGCCAGTGATATTAACCCTGATTCTGATTCATTAACCTTTTCATTCCTGCAATAATTCTCGTGAAAGACCTCTGGACCCCCTGCAATGCCAGCACATCTTTTCTCAGATAAAGGGCCCTATGTTGCTTACAGCACTCCAAGTGCAGTCTGACCAGTGCCCTGAAGTGCCTCAGCATTACATCCTTGCTCTATATTCTAGTCCATTTGAAATGAATGCTAACATTACATCTGTCTTCTTATGACTCAACATGCAGGTTAACTTTTAGGAAAACCTACACAAGGACTTCTAAGTCCCTTTGCACCTTTGATTTTTGAATTTTCTCCCATTTAGAAAATAGTCTGCATCTTTTCTTCTTTCTACCAAAGTGCATGACTGTACACTTCCCTGCACTATATTCCATTTGCCACATCTTCCTTGTTTCCTCAGTACTGCCTGCCACTCCACCTATCTTCGCATTGTCTGCAAACTTAGCCACAAAACCATCAATTCCATCATCCAAATTATTGACATTAAACGTGAAAAGAAGCGGTCCCAACACTGCACCCCTGCAGAACACACTAGTCACCGGCAGTCAACCAGAAAAAGACCCCTTTAATCCCACTCTTTGCTTCCTGCCAATCAGACAATGTTCTTCCATGCTAGTATCTTTCCTGCAATACAATGGGTTCTTACCTTGTTAGCAGCCTCCTGTGTGGCACCTTGGCAAAGGCCTTCTGAAAATCCAAGTAAACAACATCCACTGACCGTCCTTTGTGTATACTGCTTGTTATCTCTTCAAATTTGTCAGGCAAGATTTCCCCTTCAGGAAACCTTGCTGACTCTGACCTATTTTGTCTTGTGCCTCCAAGTACCCTGAAACTTCATCCTTAATAATCGACTCCAACATCTTCCCAACCACTGAAGTCAGGCTAACTGCTATATAATTTCCTGCCTTTTAGCTCCCTTCTTTAAGAGTGGAGTGACATTTGCAATTTTCCAATCCTCTGGAACCATTCCAGAATCTAATAATTCTTGAAAGATCACTATTAATGCCCGTCCTTGAGGTATAGGCAGCATTCTTACCTCTGCAGGAAGTAAAAGGAAAAGCTATTTATATCTGGTTAAACCTATGCAAAAGTTAATTTTCTTTTAAATCAAATTGCAGAAGGGTACCTGAAGCAGATGTACAAATCATTTTCAGAGCTTTAATATATACACATATAGATAAACCTGTGTTACAGTTAACACAATGCAGCACTAGTAATTTTTGAAGCACTCCTGGGATATGGATGAAGGACTCAGCCATTGATAAATAATTAATAAGATTTTGGAGATGAGAGAACCTATACTTTATACATTCATGCACAAAACCACTTGTCATCTGTTATTCTGGATTGTATTGGAATGATTAACATTAAGAGTGAATAGATTTTGGTAGATAAATACACTGATGACTGAGTAAAATACACCACACAATATGGAACAGGGCTATACAGACCACAGACCATACTGGCCCCTATAGTGAGCTATGAGGTCCTTTTTTAACCCATTCTCACAATGAAGAATAAGGCTGCTTATTAATTATGTGCCACAAGGCAACAGAGTCCTTCATTAATTACACAGCTCAAGCTCCAATCTGATCCAAGAATATCAAGTGCAGTTTCATTCATACTTTTGCATAGGGAAGAATAATGAACAGACAGAAATTATTTTCCTTGTGGTCTGAGTAAGTGAGTAGCCCTTAAGATGTCATTGGAAAACTTTGAATTGCTTCCATATCCGCTCCCTAACAACAGTTCCCTTCCAACCACTATCTGGCATCGGTCTCTGAGTTTCTGGCGTCACTATCCTTCCAGCTGATATCTCCACCCTGCAATTGGTGAGCTAATAATTCCCTGTGAGTTCTAATGTTGGATGCTGTTAAAATCATTAGGACATCGTGCCACAGATGATAAGATGGTTTGATATTTGATTCAGACCCCAGCCATACATTTCCCACCGTTTTAAAACTGGGTCCTTGCCTTTTCTGTTGGAAGTTTTACAACTACGTGAGAATGCAAATTTAAAATTTCATTTCACTTCTTGATCTTGGGGTCAAATAGTTTAGATAAGAATGGAGTTTCTGCTTTTGAATAAGTTTCAGAATTTGATGATGTAGTCACATGACTGTTCAAGCATTAGGAATATATGACATCCCAGTCTCCAGTGCTGTTGGTTTCATTTGCTGAAATTGTGATAAGTAACCTATCAAGAAGTTCGATAATAAAGAAAAACTTGCAAAACAGTCCAAGATAATCAACATTTAAAATAGAGAATATTTATTCTCTTTTAATGATGTTGTCTCTTCCTGACATCTCAGACATCTGTAGCTTCCATAGTCTACCCAAAAAAGAGACCACTCTAATATATTTACCTTAATGAGAATTCTTAATATTCAGATCATGAATATTCAGCAGATTTAATCACTGGCCAACATCATAAATGCCACCTTCAAGAGTTAAAGGCAACAATAGCTTACCTTTTCCCTCTTTAGACTTGTAAATATTGAAGTCAAGTTATGTTTCCAGTCTGCCAGCTTGATTAAAACCAACTCAATACAAATGCTGGTGATCATATCCTCTAGCCTTCTGAAGAGACTCTTCAGTTAGATTGAGTGTGTGAGTAAACTTTTTCCCTTTACCCGGTCAGCGCATTGCAATATGAAAGTCAGGTAAGTACCTGGAGGAAAGATGCCAGCATGTCTGACCTCCAACTCCAACACAAGACTCAGAACTGGAGGCCAGGGTTGGAGCATAAATATGCCTTTGGATTGGAAAGCTGCAAATGTTACAATATTGAAGGACAAATGGAAAGTCTAGGAAAGACCACAAATTCATAAATTAGATCATGTCCTATTAATCTAGTTGCATTTAATGAGGTAGTCAAGAATACAGGAGATAACTAAATGTTTAGAGAATGGTGTTAGCGTGGACTTCAGAAGATATTTCATTAGGTTCCACACCATAGATTAATATTTGAAAAATACTTGGGCCAAGGTCTTATATTTTCTCCATTGAGCTAAAAATAAATGAAGAAAAATAGAGGTTTATATTCAAATTGCAGATGATGCTAAACTGGAAGATATCTTTAGTTAAACAGAGGAACACACACAAAATGGAGGAATTCAGCAGGTCAGGTAGCATCGAAAGAAAGGAATAAACAGCACTTTTTGGGTTAAGACTCCTCATCAGGACTGAAGCCAGAATACGAAGGTGGGGGAAGGAAAAGTTGGCAGATAGGTTATGCCACCTGAGGGGGAAGGTGGGTGGGTAGGAGAGGGTGGAATGAAGTCAGAAGCTAGTAGGTGATAGGTGCAAAAGGTAAAGGGCTAACTAAGAAGGATTCTGTTAGGAGAGTACAGGGAGAAAGGGAAGGAGGAAGGGCAACAGAGGGATGTAAAAGCAGGTATGGAGAACAGAAGGAGTAAGAGGATAGCTAAAATGGAAAAAGAGAGAGGGGGGGTAGGGGAAAAATTACCAGAATTTAGTGAAATTTATGTTCATGTTGTGAGGTTATGTGGTGTTGCTCCTCTAACCTGAGAGTGGCCTCATCATGACAGTAGAGTCGGCTGTGAACTGACATGTTGGAATGAGAATGGCTTTAAACAAAAGCAGAATGTTATCTGCAAACTAATTTAGAATCCATTCAAAAAGGCAAATTGAGTTAGAAGGTCATACAATGTCAGATGACATTCATTGTGGTGAAGTGTGAGGTCATCCACTCTGGAACCAAGTAAGATAAAATGGAACATCTTTTTCAATGGCGAGGGATTAAAAAATAAGGAACTTGTGCTCTGGAGTGCAGAAATCATTAAGTGCTAAGGTATTGATACTGTATTCTTATTGCATATTACTAGTTTTAAAATACAATGTATTAATTATACAGTTTAATTGCAAATGCAAAAGCAGGTGTAACTTCTGTACTATCAGAATAGATACCAAAAGGAAAAATAAATTAGGTGGAATGTTAATGAAACTGGAATTACTAATTTCTATCCAGTGGTTAAACATTTACCAGCCTGGACCTCTCTCTAGAAAATTAAAGGGGGACATGGGGAATAAATTTTAAAATGATGATGGTAATAAAAAAATTATGATCCTTTCATTTCCTTCACAGGAAGCACTGGCTGAGCAAAGTGGGAAGTCCAAGTTCACGGATTCATCAGGCACAGTTTTCAAACGAGAAAGAGATCAGCAAACTGGATTTTAGCAATTTCACCACCAGATACTGAGAGTGTGATCTTATATAAGTCCTCAGCTCAGAGCCATTTGGAATCCTATTAGCTGTCTTCATGTTCAGCTGAGTGCCTCTAATTGCAATTATGCTGCTTGTTGGAAAAGCTCTCCCTTCATTGTTAAATTTGCAATAATCTACTATTAAAGAATGACATGTTACAGCTTGTACTAATATACACAAGGATCCTCCTCTGTAGAACTGCAGAAGAGGTTTTCTTTTAAAAGGTGCTATTAAGAGTACACATTCATCATATTAAAAATAAATATTTTTTCAGACATCTGCCTCCAATTGTAGTCATAAAGTTGGTTTAATATGCATAAATTGTTTTAAAAGTATTTTAATTTCTGAAAGCTTGTGCAAATATAAATATATATTTAAATGTTATTTAAGATGGGCAGCTAGTAAAAATGTTTAAAATTTATTTAGTCAGTTGTGTCATTTGTATTGGGTAGTAGAAAGCACATTTTGTGGTTCTAATAAAACATAATAGCCTATGTCTAAGCCTCTCAGCAACAGGTATGAAGAACAAATATGGTTTGTGAATGTACAAATTCATGTGACACCAATCTACAGTATACAGTCTCTGGTTTTGATCAGTTTTCCTACCAATGTTCAGTTTCTCATGGAAGGTTCACCCTAACTAAAATTCAAATTTTAAAAAAAATTGATTTTAGACATATCAGACCATCAAGGTGAAAAAGCAACAAAAATCCTAACAGAAAACCAAAATATAGCTGGCTGTGGAATGTTTAACTGCAAATCAGTGCCCATAAAATGCATTCACCCTCCCTTGGAAGTTTTCACTTTTCATTGTTTTACAACATTGAATCTCAATGGATTTAATTTGGCCTTTTTGACACTAATCAACAGAAAAAGACTTTTCTGTCAAAGTGTAAACAGATCTCTACAAAATGATCTAAATTTATTACAAATATTAAACACAAAATAATTTATCGCATAAGTGTTCACCCCCTTTAATATGACACAACAAATCATCACTTGTGCAGCCAATTGATTTTAGAAGTCACATAATTAGTTCAGGTGTCCTAGCTATATATAAATCTGTGTGTAGGCATGGTGTTTGAATTGATTGTAGTAGAAATACACCTGCATCTGGAAGGTCCAACTGCTGGTGAGTCAGTATCCTGGCAAAAAATACACCATGAAAACAAAAGAACACTCTGAGCAATTCCACGAAAAGGTTATTGAAAAGCACAAGTCAGGAGGTGGATACAAAAATCTTCCAAGACACTGAATATCCCTTGGAGTACTGTTAAGTCAATCATCAAGAAATAGAAAGAAGATGACACAACTGTAGATCTGCCTAGAGCAGACAGTCCTCAAAAACTGAGTGACCGTGCAAGAAGGGAACAAGTGAAGGAAGCCACAAAGAGACCTATGACAACTCTGGAGGAGTTACAAGCTTCAGTGTCTGAAATGGGAGAGACTGTGCATACAACTGTTGCAAGTTGCAATTTTATGGGAGGGGGCAAAGAGAAAGCCACTGTTTAAAACAAAACTCACATGAAGCCTCAGCTAGAGTTTGCCAGAGGTCATGTGGGAGACTCTGAAGTCAGCTGGAAGAAAGTTCTATGGTCTGATGAAACTAAAATTGAGCTTTTTGGCTAACAGATAAAATGCTATGTTTGGCATAAGCCAAACACCACATATCATCAAAAACACACCATCCTGACTGTGAAACATGGTGATGGCTGCATCATGCTGTGGGGATGTTTCACTGCAGCAGGACCTGGAAGTCTTGTGAAGGTAAAGGGTACAATGAATGCAGAAAATTACAGGGAAATCCTGGAGGAAAACCTGATGCAGTCTGCAGGAGACCTGTGACTTGGGTGAAGATTTGTTTTCCAGCAAGACAATGACCCCAAGCATAAAGACAAAGCTACACAGGAATGGCTTAAAAACAAAGTTAATGTCCTGGAGTGGCCAAGTCAGAGTCCAGACCTCTATTCAATTGAGAATTAGTGGCTGGACTTGAAAAGGGCTGTTCACTCATGACCCCCATGCAATCTGACAGAGCAGAGCAGTTTTGTAAAGAAGAATGGGGAAAAATTGCAGTGTCCAGATGTGCAAAGCTGATAGAGGCCTTTCCACACAGACTTAAGGATGTAATTGCTGCCAAACACACATCTACTAAATACTGACTTGAAGGGGGTGAGTAATTATGCAACCAATTATTTTGTATTTAATAATTATAATAAACTTAGACCAATTTGTAGAAATGTGTTTACACTTTGACACTAAAGAATCAGTGTCCAAAAAGGTCAAATTAAATCCACTGTGATTCAATGTTGTAAAACAGTAAAACAAGAAAATCCTGGGGGGGGGGGGGGGGGTGGCGGTTATGAATACTTATAGGCAGTGCACATATGAACATACAAAGTAGAAGTAGGAGATTTCTACTTAGTTCCACAAACCTGCTCTGTCATTACATCTGACCATGGCTTATCTGATGTGTAATGTTGCCCCTCTTAATCATTAAGACTCCTCCTTCTGCCTTAAAATATTCTGTGCAGAGGGGAGTTCCAAAGACGCCCACTGCTAGGGAGCAAAAAAGCTAACAGCAGATCTTCCTTTTTAGATTGTGATCTCTCATTCTAGATTTTCCTGCATGAGGGAAATCCACCCTCCGCCTTTCAGGATTTCCGAATCGCTTCTACAGACTGGGGGTTGAATAATGTGGCATTTACTGTGATTTCATTTCACTTCACTGAAGCTAGACATTACCGGCAAGGCCAACAATTAGCTTGCAATATTTCTGTACAGTTTTGCACAGAGCTGGAAGCTAATCCAAAGTAGTTAAAAGCAGCAGGTAACTCCATTATTACCCGTTGTTCCAACTCTAAAAGCTGATGCTCCAGCACCCATTGCAGTGTAAAACCACTCTGTGTGTGTGTGAGTGCTGCCAAGGCAGGTCTAACTTCTGTCATGCAAGTTCAGCTTTCTGCCAAGCAAGATAAGATTGTTGTCACCATATTTCCGTAAGTAATTATCAATTCCATTTTACAGATGTACTTCAATTAATTTTATTCATAAGTCATAAAGTAAATTTTAACAAGTTGCTTGATATGATAACTGTGCCTTCGCAATATTGCAACGAGTGGCATCAAGCCACATCAAGCTGGTAAAAGGACAATTATTAAAAGTGGAGAGAGGAAACTAGTTTGCCTATTTGTAGAAATGCATGTATGAACACGTGTTAAACTTCTGAATTTAATAATATTTTGGGAGCTTGTTCATGTGTCCTGGTGTCCATAACTGAGGGTTGGGTGATGATAACTGAGAAATAGCCTGAATCAGATTTAAAGGGTATTATAATCGCTCAATCTACACTCCAACAGAGTCAGGTTTACTAAGTTGCAGTCCTGGGAAATGGCAGTGGGCCCATGGATCACAGAACTGCTGCTTTCTCTCACAAAAGCACAGCAAACGGGATTCCACAGCTGCTACTCCATCAGACCCTTTGCTGCTGACTGCCAACTAGCCACCCCAGTGCCATCATTCGTGCCAAGAATGCAAACTGGAGCAGAGCCTTGTATGCTCAAAAGTTGCTCAAGATTACTGAAAGTCACTCTGCAAGGTAGCTCTTCTGTGGAGCTGACTAGCAGATCTGCTGCAATCAGTCACTGAGGCCCCCTCAACCATGGAGAAATCTGTGGTGATCTCTACAAGGCTGTTTTCACATTCTGGCAAAAGGAAATTCAACCCTCCCCCCTCCTCTGACACCACAAATTCTGCTCCCCCCACCCCGATCCCAGCTCTAATCCCTGCCATGTTTTTACATTCCCTCCAACATTCCCCTCCCTGAGGTAGAATGTTCTGTCCTCAGCAAAGGCCTGACCTTTGTCCCCTTCACCTGTACCTCATTGTCCCACACCCACCTCAAACCCAAGCTCTTCTTCCATTACCTCCATCTCTGAGCTACTTCTTTGGCAAGAATTCCCCAGCCCACACCGATGACCCCTCTTCCATCTCCAACCCTTCTCCTTTTCCTGGACATCCCGCTCTGGTTCTCTGTCTGCTCTGGATCTCCTCATCTCTAAATGCCAACAAGACATCAACCGACTCGACTTCAGCTCTCCTTTCTCCTCCTCAGAACCTTACATACTCTTAACACACAGCTCTCCACTCTCTCCGCACCAATTCCAACCTTACCATCAAACCCACAAACAAAGGGGGTGCAGTTGTAATGTGGTGGACTGACCTCTACTTTGCTGAGGCCAGGCAGAAACTCTTGGACACCTCTTCTTCCTTAACCATTGAAAAGGACCCCATTCCAGACCATCAGAAAATTGTCGCCGACAACATCACTAACCTCATCACCTCTGGAGTACTCCCATCCACTGCCACCAACTCACAGTTCCTTTACCCCACATTGCTGGTTTCCACCTCATACTCAATGTCCACAAACCTATCCTCCAGGTTGACCTGTAGTCTCTGTCTCCTCCTGCCCACTGAACTTGTATCTGAATACCTTGTCTCCATTCGATCCCCACAGTTCAGTCCCTTTAACTTGATCAATGATCTAGGAATAATGGTGCATAGTTCCCTGAAGGTGGAATCTCATGTGGATAGGGTGGTGAAGAAAGCTTGTGGTATGTTGGCCTTTATAAATCACAGCATTGAGTATAGGAGTTGGGATGTAATGTTAAAATTGTACAAGGCATTGGTAAGGCCAAATTTGGAGTATTGTGTACAGTTCTGGTCACCAAATTGTAGGAAAGATGTCAACAAAATAAAGAGAGTACAGAGGAGTTTTACTAGAATGTTACCTGGGTTTCAGCACCTAAGTTACAGAGAAAGGTTGAACAAGTTAGGTCTTTATTCTTTGGAGTTTAATAGGTTGAGGGGGGACTTGATAGAGGTATTTAAAATTATGAGGGGGATAGATAGAGTTGACATGGATAGGCTTTTTCCATTGAGAGTAGGAGAGATTCAAACAAGAGGACATGAGTTGAGAGTTAAGGGGCAAAAGTTTAGGAGTAACACGAGGGGGAATTTCTTTACTCAGAGAGTGGTAGCTGTGTGGAATGAGCTTCCAGTATAAGTGGTAGAGGCAGGTTCGATTTTGTTATTTTAAAAAAAAATTGGATAGGTATATGGACAGGAAAGGAATGGAGGGTTATGGGCTGAGTGCAGGTAGGTGGGACTAGGTGAGAGTAAGCATTCGGCACGGACTAGAAGGGCTGAGATGGCCTGTTTCCATGCTGTAATCGCTATATGGTTATATGTTATATCCGTGACGCTTCTCATGCTCTCGATCTCCTCAACAGCTTTCAATTCCCTGGCCCTGACTGCCTCACTTTCAATGTGGATATCCAATCCCTGTACATTTCTATCCCCCATCAAGAAGGCCTTAAAGGTCTCCACTTCTTTCTCAACAAAAGACCCAACCAGCTCCACTCTTTTTAGCAGAACTAGTCCTCACCCTCACCTTTGGCTCCTCCCATTTTCTCCAAACTCAAGAGGTAGCCAGGAGCACCTGCATGTGCCCAAGCTATTCCTGCCTTTTTGTTGGCTATGTTGAACAGTCCATGTTCCAGGCATTCTCTGGTAATGGTTCCCAACTCTTCCTTAAATTGACAATTCATTGGTGCTGCTTCATGCACCCATGCTGAGCTTGTCAATTCCATCAACTTTGCCTCCAAATTCCACCCTGTCTTTAAATTCACTTGGTCCATTTCTGACTTCTCTCGCCCCTTTTTTGATCTCCTTGTCTGTATCTCTGGAGATAAACTGTCTATTGATATCTTTTATAAACCTACTGATTCTCACCATTATCTTGACCATAACTCTTCCCACTCAGTCTCATGTAAAAATGCTATTCCCTTTTCTTAGTTCCTTTGTCTCTGCCCTATCTTTCCCAGGATGAGGCTTTCCAGGACATGAGAGATGTCCTCCTTCTTCAAAGTACAGGATTTCCCTTCCTCCACTATTGATGATACCCTCACCCACATCTCCTCCATTTCCCAGACATTCACACTCACCCCATCTTCCCAACACCTTAACAGGGGTAGAAATTACTGTTGTCCTCACCTCCCACCCTACAGGCCTCCACATCCAGCACATCATTCTCTGCAAGCACCAGGATCCTATCACCAAATGTATCTTTACCTCTATCCTCCCATCCCCCACTCTCCACTTTCCACAGGGAATACTCCATCTGTGATTCCCTTGTCCATTCATCCCTTCCTACTAATCTCCCTCCCGGCACATATCCCTGCAAGCAACAGAAATGCTACACCTGCCCATTTACCTCCTCTCTTACTTCCATTCAGGGCCCCGGAAAGTCCTTCAAGGTGAGGCAACACTTCACCCGTGAATCTTTTGGAGTCTTCTATATTGCTCACACAGCCTCCTCTGGATTGCTGAGACCCAATGTAAATTGGGGGATGGCTTTCTCAAGCACCTCCACTCCATCCAGCAAAGCAGAATTCCACAGTAGACAACTATTTTAATTCCTATCCCCATTTCCATTCCAACATGTCGTCCAAGGCCTCCTTGTCTACTACAATGAGGCCACCCTCAGGGTGGAGAAGCATCAACTCGTATTCCTTTTAGGTAACCTCCAACATGATGGCATGAACATTGATTTCTGCTTTTGGTATTTTCCTCTCCCTCTTCCCTCCTCTTCAATTCCCCACTCTAACCTCTTACCTCTCCTCCCCACCTGCTGACCACCTCCCCCTGGTACCCCTTCATCTTCCCTTTCTCCCATAGTCCACTCTCCTCTCTTATGAAATTCCTTCTTCTCCAGCCCTAACCTTTCCCATCTGCCTGGCTTCACCTATCACCTTCTAGATAGTCCTCCTTCCTGACCTTCCACCTTTTTATTCTGGCATCTTCCCACTGCCTTTCCAGTACTGAAGAAGAACCTCAGCACAGAACGTTGACTGTTTGGTCATTTCCATAGGTGCTGCCTGACCTGCTGAGTTCCTGTGTGTGTTGCTTTAACATCCTGAGCTCTTCGGCATGAGCTTCCATGGTAGAAGAGTAGGTGTCAAACTGTAATATGCTGCACTTTCCTCCAGCTTCAGGCTACAAGAAACCCACCACATAGGAAATCATGACCTTGACAGACACCAGGAGAGTGGTCTTCGCACTATTCCAAAGGTGGAGTAGCTGGTAGATTGCACTGAGGAGATCCTGTTGAAGTGCAAACATCGCACAACCCACTTCTCCAGACACTCAGGTGGAAAAATATCTCCTGAAGCCCCTGAATGGGGGCTCTTACTGCCAGCACCTCTCCGTCGTGAAGTAGTTGCCTTATTCTAAAACATTGAACAGTGCAATGTTGTGCCAAACAAATTAAATTAGTAATGAACTAATCTCTTCTGCTTGTATAATGTGAATATCAATTTCCTGTACTTCATGTGCCGATCTGTGAGTCTCTTGAAAGCCTCTATCATATTCATTTCCACCACCATCCTAGGCAGTGCATTCCAGTCACCCACCAATCTCTATCCAAAAATAACTTGCTCTACACAACTCTTTTGACTTTACCCCTCTTAAATGTAAATCCGCTGGTGTTAGACATCTCAGTCCTGGGGAAAAATAGCTACTCGCTGTCTATTCCAGAATCGCTCTCATAATCTGATAACTTCTATCAGATCTCGTCAGCCTCTGCCACTCCAGAAAATACAACCTATTTGTTCCATCGCTCCTTATAGCACATGCCCTCTAATCCAGGCAACATTCTGGTAAACTTCTTCTGCATCCTCTCCAAATAATGGGAAAACCACAACTGAGTGCAGTCCAACCAGTCTTACAGAACTGCAACACCACTTCCCAACTCCCAAACTCAGTTCCTCAAATAGTAAAGGCAAGCATTTCGTACGCCTTCGTTACTGCTCTACCTACATGTGTAGCCACTTTCAGGGAGCTTTGGACTTGGACCCTTGTGATCCCTCTGTACATCAACACTGTTAAAGGTCTTGTCTCTACACATTTGACTTCCAAAGTTTAACGCTTCACATTTGCCTGGGTTAAACTCCATCAGTCATTTCTCCACCCATATCTTTAGCTCAGGTGTGTCAAACTCATTTTAGGTCACGAGCCGGATTGAGCAAAATGCAGCTTCATGCGGGCCGGATCAGTCGGACGCGTGCGAACGCAGCTTTCGTTGCCTCCGTTTTTTCAGCCTGCTCTCATGTGTCTCAGTCTCTGTTATAACTGCAAAGTGTTTCACTTTACAAATTCCGTTTCTTATGAAGAAGTCTGCCGAGCAAGACTGCCGAATAAACACTAAAAACCCTGAAAACCTGGTACCTGAATAAACTCAGCATTAGCCATATCTTACGCCATAGGCGCTTCGATTACTGGGGCCAGCTTTAATAGTAATTAGATATTATCTCGCGGGCCAAAGATAATTCCACCGCGGGCCGGATTTGGCCTGTGGGCCTTGAGTTTGACATATATGCTTTAGCTGATCTATATTCCATTGTATTCTTTGCAAGTTTTCTGCACTACCTACAAAACCACCATTCTTCATATCACCTGTAAACTTACTTATCCATCCACCTATGTTTTAATCCAGTTAATTTATGTATATCACAAACAGCAGAGGTCCCAGTACAAATCCCTGCAGAACACCACTAGTCACAGACCTCAGCCAGAATGAGTCCCTTCAACCACTATCTTCTCCTACAGGCAACTCACTTCTGAATGCAAGTGACCAATTAAGTGGATCTCCTGCATTTTAATCTTTTGGATGAGCCTCTCATGAGGGACCCTGTCAAAACCTTACTAAAATCCATATGGACAACATCCTCAAGTCTGCATTCATCAGTTACCTCCGCCACCTCCTCAAGAAGCTCAATGTTATTAAGACATGACCAGCTCTGCACAAAGAAATGTGGACTGTCCCTAACTAGGCTGTGTAGTTCCAAATGTACATAAATCCTAACTTTTAAGAATATACTTCAGTAACTTTCCTACCACTGATGTAAGACTCATCGGTCTATATTTTACAGGATTATCCCCATTTCCTTTCTTGAATAATGAAATAACATTAGCTACTTGCCAATCCTCCAGGACTTCACCTGTGGCTAGGAAGGACATGAAGATACTCATCAAGGCCCCAGCAATCTTGTCTCTTGTCTCTCTCAATAACCTGGGATATACCCCATCTGGCCCTGGGGACTTATTCACCTTAATGATCTTTAAAAGACCCAACACCACCTCCTCCTTTATCTGGAAATGCCCAGCAAATTAGCACAATTCACACTAATCTTGTCTTCCACAACTTTCACCTCGGTAAATATAGAGTAAAAGGCATCACCTGATCCTCCTGGTAATGCCGTATCCAGAGGCTTGAAGTCAGAATGAAGCACTTTAACAATTGTTACACAGCTCTTAAAAATCTGGGAAACAGCAAAAAAAACTTAATAAATCATAGTGCCAGCCAATAGAAATTAATCAGCAAACAACCTGTATGACAATTTTAAATTACATCAGTGGCAGGTCCTCCCTGCTGCTGAACATATGTTCGACTGTGCAAGATTTAGAGAGGATGTAAAATAGAGTGTTGTGCTCAGTATGTACAGTGCTGGTGTCAAAGCACCTTTCCACACTGCTTAATAACACCAGCTGTCTACTCCACATACTTCTGGAAAACATTAAATTGTGCGTGTTTATCAGGTCACCAGCTGACACTGCCTGATCTACAAGTGTTTGTGCATGCATCAGTAGCTTGGAATTAACTCGTCACCCACAATACCAAAATGGTGAGTGCATTGGAGTCAAGTATTGCAGCCAAGGACTCTACTTCAAGGTGAACAATATATCATTGACTGCTGACATCTTCTCTGATTGGCTCATCTTTTCAATGCTAAGGTAAAATGACCAATCTCTGGATAAAAGGACAAAATGTATTGTTATATTTTAATTTCTCAAGGGATTTATATTACAATCTTACAGTTAATCTTGGGACTCATGATTTTAAAATTTAAATTTGTGAGGGGTAATATATTTCCCAGAGCCGCTTTCGTATATGCTATTTAATCGACTGACCATTATCCCATTCAATATCAGTTGTTCACTGTACACCAGGACACATGAAAACAGGAAAAGTGTATCCAGCCCCTGGCATTCAACACAAATCTGGCTGATCCGCCCCGATCTCAACCCCTCTTTTGTGCCGGTTCCCATCATGCTCAACTCCCCCATCTTTCAAAAATTTATTGACATTTTCTTCAAATACGCCTAATGATCTAACTTCTACAACCCTCTGGATAGACAATTCGAGAGATTCACCACCCTTTGAGAAGTTCTTTGTTCTATAACACAGAAACAGGCCTGTGCACGCTAGCCATGAAATGCACAACTTTACTCATTTCTTTACCAGCACTTCTGACATCTTGGCAATTCAGGTGCTCATCCAGATCATTCTTCAATGTTCTGAGAATCTCTGGTCCACCACCCCCTTGGTATTTATTATCTATTCATTGTGATACAGTGCAGAATAGGCCCTTGCACCCAGCAACATCGTTTTAACCCTCACCTAATCATGGGACAATTTACAATGAACAATTAGCCTACCAGCCAGTATGTTTTTGGACTGTGGGAGGAAACTGGAGCACCCGGAGGAAACCCACATGATCATGGGAGAACATACAAACCCTTTTCAGACAGAAGCGTGATGAAAAGAATTTACCCCCAGTTCCACTCTAAACCTCTCACTTCTTATTTTAAACATTGCACTTTTGTCTTAGACAACCCTACCATGCAAAAATTAATTATTATCCACCCTATCCATCTCCCTCATAATTTTCCTATATCTATTTTAGGTTTTAGAAACCCAAGTTCCCACACACCTTAGTTTTAAATGACGACCCCCTAATCTTGTAATTATGTTCATGCATTCAAGACTCTCCCACCAGTGGAAACATTTCAACATTTACCATGCCATGACATTTTAAGATGTTATATGTTGCAACATCAATCTTCGAAAAAACACAACTTCAACTGTTTTTAGCCACTCGTGATAGGTCAACCCTGGAATTAGCTCACTGAATGTCTTTTGGACAAGTATTCTCATTCTTGAGTTGTGAATCCAAAGTTTACACAGTGCAGCAGGAGTTCCCTCACTAGCATGCCATTCAATTTGGAACAATAATTCCCTATTTTAAACACAAAATTCCCTGAAAGACCAATCTGCCATTTGTCTTCCAAACAAGTTGGACTCCTAACCTTTTGTGATTCTATATTAAATCCATCTCAAATATTCTAAATGCTTAACATTAAGTCACAATCTAAGGACAAAATTATTCCAACTGAAGACAGCCCTTAACAAACCTCAGGTGCGCTGAATACAGAAGCTGGGAGATTGTGCTCCACCTTGGTCAGAGCTCATTTGGAGTACTGTGTGCAATTTGGGTCACCAAGATACGGGAAGGAAGTGATTGCGCTGGAGAGGATGCAGAGGAGATTCATCAGGGTGGGACAGCTTGGTAAAACTGGAGGTTAGGTTTCTTCTCCCAGGAGCAGAGGAAGTTAAGAGGGGATATTGGTTAAAGTGTATAAAATCATGAAAAGTACGGACAGTGTAAATTTCAGGAAACCTTTCCTTGTATTTGAGTAAGATAAAATTAAAGGGCGTACATTTGGAGTGAGGGTAGATATTCAGGGGAACATAAGGGGAACTTTCTTTATGCAGAGAGTGGTAAGTAACGTGAATGAACTGCCTGAGAGAGCAATTGAAGCTGGGTTACAGGCAGTAATGGAGGAATATCTAGATGAACTCCTTAATGGCATAGATGGCTACAGACCAAATGCTGGGTGATGGGATTACTACAAGTATCCAGTGTTCATCATGGATGTACTTGGCCAGATGTCCTGTTTCCCTGTTATATGTTGCTATGATTTTTAGTGACAGGTTAGATTCCTCCTTCAACATAATTCAATATAATTCCTTAGAAACACATGGTATCCCAACAAATGAAAACAAAGTGTGAACAGCTTGTATTGTATGCATCAATTATCTGACTAAAAATGAATATCATGACACAATTAGTCCAAGATTTTTCCATCTTTCTTTATAATCCTTATATTTTTTCCATTTCCATTCTCAACAAATAACTTGTTTTTAAAAAGGTTCACAATGTCTCATTTTTTAATCCTAAATGTCATTACTATTAAATAACAATCCAGTTACCCCAACTGAAGACAATGTTTACACATTGCACTGAATACAGAAGCAGAGAGGTTATGCGACAACTTAATGCATCTTTCCTTGTGCAATCTTTCAATGTGCATTTCAAGTCAATTGTTTATACTAGCAGGAAGAGTTACTTGAAAGTTTTAGCAATCTGTTTCCCTTTCCTCAAGCATTGACTCCTCCTATTTAAAACCAGCATTAGAACTTTTATCTTGAAGCTCAACCACCACCCAGTTTCACAAATGCAATCTGCTGACCCAAACTAAACTCCCTTTCTGTTCCAAAACTTCAAAATTCATGAGAACTGGTCCTGCAATTCCTTGCTGAATCTTTTGTCAGGCATTAAACTGCAATGAATTACCTCTAGTCAAATTCATGATTAATTTCTTTGTAGCTCAACATCAGCCAGTGTCACTAAACATGATACATAAATAACACCTCACACTACCCCTCAAGTTCATTCCACTGAAATTAATGGGGTGTATTTTGGGATAGAATACTGATTGAACTATATACCACATTTAATACGACTACACTGGTTCATTATGTTTAAGTTTTAGACAAAATGATTTTAGACAAATCATTTTTGCCACAAATGATTTGATCTGTAGCAGCATTCTTCTGAGAAAAAATTCAATTGATCCTCTTGGTGAGAGTCCCACTTGTAGCCAAAGCATCCTTCACAAAATTTTCACTCTCTTCTTACTGTTCGCCTCCATCATCAATCCCAGAACTGGGACTGGGATGCATCACACTTAATATACTCAGCTTTAATTTTCTACCATCGCATGCATTCTTCTACTGTCTTTGTGTTGTCAGATATTGTATTAATTGCAACATTATTTTATCACCTGAAGTGATCATCTCCAATTCCTGCTGTTCACTTCATAAACTTCTATCAGCTTCATTGCCCTCTCTGGCACCTGTTCACTGAACCAGCTGGTTTGCAAGCTCATATCTACTCTCATCTGAATTTTATCTATTTCTTCCTTCAGCACAAGACTACTTAGTCTATTTCCAATTTTGGAACTTTTTCTTCTTTCCACTGAAACCCTTTTCTATTCCTTTGGCATTTTCCAGCTGAATTTGCTCCAATATTTTCCAAGATGACCTTCTATTCTTACCCCCCAAGAGGTTATGATAAAAAAAAAGAAATAATCTAAAACCATTTTGCCTATGTAGAATTACACTTCAATACCCAGTCACTTAGAGATCCTGAATTCATTGACAAACCATGCGCAAAAAAACCAAACAAGTTGCGCAAATGGCAGCAAAAGCATCAACCCCCCAGCCCCCAACTCAAACACAAATCGTGCAAATGCGAACAAGAATATCCCCAACTTCCCCCACCCTCACGCAAAAAAGAAACCTCTGATTTCTATATGCACTCAGCCACTTCCAAGCTTCCAAACTTGCTCAATCATTAACGTATGCTATTGGCAGCAATTTCTTCAGCTACATGGACCAGCTCGTGCCACAAACCCATCCACTTTCCAACCCCTCTCACTTTGTTGAGATCACAAATGATCTACAACAAGTACTTCGCAGGAAGGCGGTATCCATCATCTAGGACCCCCACCATACAGGCCATGCTCTTTTCTCGCTGCTGCCTTCAGGAAGGAAGTACAAGAGCCTAGAACAGTTATTACCCCTCAAACAGCAAGCTCCCGAATCAGAGTGGATAACTTCACCCAGCTCAACAATGAGCTAATTCCACAAACTATGGACTCACTTTCAAGGACTCCTCAACTCATGCTCTTCAATATTATCTATTACTTATATTTCTATAATACTATTTTGTTTTTCTTTTTGTATTTGCACATTTTTTGTACATTAGTTGTTTGTCCATCTCTGTGTATAGTTTTTCACTGATTCTATTGTGTTTCTTTGTTTTACACCATAAGACATAGGAGTAGAATTAGGCCATTCAGCCTATCAAGTCTGCTCTGCCATTCAATCATGGCTGATCTATTCTCCCTCTCAATCCCATTCTCATGCCTTCTCAGCCACCCCACCTCCTCTACTTACCTATCTATCCTTCTGATATAAGGTGCATCCTTGGATGTTAAACTCCAAACCATCATCTTCTTTCAGCCACAACATCATACTCGCCAACCTCTAACTGTGCAAGATCATCTACCTCAGGTGTTCCCAACCTGGGTCCACGGACTTCCTGCGTAATGGTGCTGGTCCGTGGCACAAAAAAGGTTGGGAAGGCCTGATCTAGCTTTTCACATATACTGCGTGCATTCAAATATAAAACATACAGCCTTTTCAATTTTGCCCCCTTGTTACACTTCACCTCATCCCACTGACTGCAATTTTGCCCTATTATCTACTGTCCTTCCTCACAGTCTCACTATGCACTGCATCGACTTGTATACCAACTGCCCCATTCTCAGCCCTATCACTCAGTTTCCCACCCCCTGCCAACTTAGCTTAAACTAACCCAACAGCTCTAGCAAACCTGCCCAAAAGGATATTAGTCCACTACAAGGTCAGATGTAACCCACCCTTTTTGTACAGAACATAACTTCTCCAGAAGTAACCCCAGTGATCCAGCAAACTGAAACCCTGCCCCCTGCACCAATTCCTCAGCTGCTCATTCATCTGCACCATCATCCTGTTCCTGCCCTGACTACCACGTGGTGCTGGGAGTAATCCAGAAATTACTAACTTGAAGATCCTGCTCTTCACCTTCTTCCCTAACTCCCTATACTCACTGCACAGGACCTCTTCCCCCTTTCTACCTAAGTCATTCATCCCAATGTGCGCCACAACCTCTGCCTTCTCACCCTCCCTCTTGAGAATCTTCTGCAGCCACTCTGAGACATACTCAATCCTCGCACCTGGGAGGTAACACACCATCCTGGCTTCCCTTTCCACAAAATCTGCTGCCTATCCCCTGAACTACTGGGTCTCCTGTCATAAGCACTCTGCCTGACTTTAACTGTTTCTGCTGAGCCACAGTGCCACGGGCCTGGCTGTTGCTGCCGTGCCCTGATAGGCCATTCCCCCAGCGGTATTCAAGGGGAATACTGTTGCTGAGGGGCATGGGCACAGGGGACTGACTGCTTATTCCCCTCTCCCTTTACATAGTTATCAGGGAGACTGGAAGTCTCCCAGAGTTCCCACATCTCACATGAAGAACATACCGCTAACCCTACATCTATTCTTAATACACTAGCTATGTACTAATAAACAAAGAAATAAAGGGGAAAAAACTTACTCAAAACTTACTTAGAGCCTCCAAAAGTAAAAGGGAACCACAGTACCAAATCTATTATGAGTAGCAAAGCAAAATTAGACAAACAAAAACACAAGTATGCACCCTATCTCTGGGCTTTAGGTTTACATTCAGCATTGTACAGGAAATTAAAAAATCTCTCAGCCAAGGATTTGAGAAGATTTAGAACTATTTGAACTTGGCATTGATTGAAATTTACACTGATAAATGAATATCAGCCTTTTTTCTGATGTGGGAATTTTGTCAGGCAATCACATTTAGTCAAATGCATTTTCAGAAGCTGCTGGAGTTCAGCAACAAGATCTTTAATCTTCAAATAAATCTTCCTGATTTACAAATGTTTGATTATGGGAACAAAATATAGTGAAAATTTTCACTTCTCATGTGTGATCTTCCTCAGAATGACCAATATGAAAAACAAAAGGTAGATCATCTGTTGCAGTGGACACATTTCTTATTTACTCAATTAGTTAATGTTACTTTCCTGTTGTGTTTTTAACACAAGCTCTATGCTGTACCAATGTCAAGATATTCTTCTCCCGCACCTCAGATCTTGGTCTTTCAAATGTACCTGTACCTGTACAAAAAGGACAGGTTACAGCTGAACACAAGGGAGACCAATATCCTTGCGGGCAGGTTTGCTAGAGCCTTTGAGGAGGGTTTAAACTAATTTGGCAGAAGGATGGGGCAGTTGATATACAGGTAGAGGCAGTATGTACTGAGAGTGTGAAGGACAGGCAGATAGGGAAAAACTGCAGTCAGTGGGATGAGTTGAAGAGTAACATGTTTATGGTCTTAAGTGCATTGAGCTGCAGCTCTTTTGAGACTGTTTTAAGGAAATGGAGCTGCAGCTCGATGACCTTTGACTCATATAGGAGAATGAGGAGATGATAAATAGGAGCTACAGGGATGTAGTCACCCCTAAGTTGCTGGAGGCCAGCACCTGGATGACTGTCAGGAGGATGAAAGGAAAAAGGCAGCCAGGGCAGACTACCCCTGCAGCTGTTCCCCTCAATAATAACTATATGCTTTAGGCACTGTTGGAGAAGGAAAGACCTATCAGGAGGAAACCAGAGCTACTGTGTCTGGCTCTGTAGCTCAGAAGGGAAGGGGGAAAAGAGGAGTGTTGTAGTGATAGGGGACTCCATAATTAGAGGAACAGACAGGAGATTCTGTGGGCATGAAAGAGACACCCAGAGTGTGGATGGTACATTGCCTCCCAGGTGCCATGGTTAAGGATATCTTGGATTGGGTCCACAGCATTCTAAAGGAGGAGGCTGAATAGCCAGAGGTTGTGGTACATATTGGTACCAAGGGCATATAGTAGTTCGAAAAAGAGAGGAGGTCTTGAAGAGAGAATACAGGGAATTAGACAGAAACCAGAAAAGCAGGACCGCAAGGGCAGTAATCTCTGGATTACTGCCTGTGCCAGGTGCAAGTGAGGGTAAGAATAGGATGATTTGGGAGATGAAAGTGTGGCTGAGGAATTGGAGCAAGGGAGCAGGGTTTCAAATTTCTGGCTCATTGAGATCTCTCCTGGGGAAATTTTGACCTGTACAAAAAGGATGGCTAAAAACAAAAAAGTTGATGAAACAGGACTCGATGTTCTATTTAAATGCACATAGTATATGGAATAAGTTGAGTGATCTCATAGCACAAGAAGAAATTGGCAAGTATGAAGTTGTGAGTGTCACTGAGTCATGGCTGAAAGAAGCATGGACATTAACATCTAAGGATATACATTGTATTGAAAGGACAGACAGGTGCGCAGAAGGGATGGGATGGCTCTGTTGTTCAAAAATGAAATCAAATTCTGAGAAGGAGGTGACATAGGAGTGGAAGATGTAGCATCTTTGTGGATAGTATGAAGAAACTGTAAGGATAAACAACTCTGACGGGAGTTACATACAGGCCTCCAAACAGTAGCCAGGATGTTGGATACAAATTACAATGGGAAATAGAAAAGGCAATGTTATAATAGTCATGAGGGATTCCAATGTGCAGGTAGATTGGGAAATAAAGTCATTGCCGGATCTCAAAAGAGGCAATCTTTAGAATGTCTGCAAGATTGGTATTTAAAGCAGCCTGAATTTGAGTACACCAGAGAAAGGGCAATTCTAGACTGGGTGTTACAGTGGGGTAAAGGGAATTATAGAAGCAGGAGACAGGAACTACCCAAACTTAATTGGAAGGAGAAACTAGCAGAAAGGATGGAAGAACAATCTTGACTGGAGTTTTTGGGAGCAGTTCAGAAGCACAGGATAGACACCTCCCAAAGTATTAAAAAGGGAGGTGGACACAACTGTAGCTGAAAAGGAAAGTCAAAGACAACATAAAAGCAAAAGAGAGGGCATATAACACAGCAAATATTAGTCAGAAGTTAGAGAATTGGAAGCTTTTAAAAATTAACAGAAGGCAACTAAAAAAAGTTATAAAGAGAGAAAAGATGAGACATAAAGGTAAGTTAGCTAATAATATAAAAGAGGATACCAGAAGTTTTTACAGACATATAAAGAAGTGAGAGTGGATATTGGGCCACTGGAAATTATGCTGGAGAGGTAGTACTGGGGGACAAATAAATGGCAAATGAATTTAATAAGTATTTTGTATTCTTGATCTTTCAAGAACCTCAGGATTCTGGAATGGTTCTAGAGGACAGGAAAATTGCAAATGTCTCTCCACTCTTTAAGAAGGGAGGGAAGCAAAAAAAGAAAATTATAGGGCAGTTAGCTTGACTTCAATGGTTGGGAAGATGTTGGAGTCCATTATTAAGGATGAGAATTCATGGTCAGATTGCACTTGGAGTACTGTGAGCGGTTTTAGGCCCCTTATCTAAAAGATATACTGGCATTAGAGAGGATCCAGAGGAGGTTGATGAGAATGATTCCACAAATGAAAGGGCTATCATATGAGGAATGTCTGTACTCACTGGAGTTAAGAAGAATGAGGGTGAATCTAGCTGAAACCTATTGAATATTGAAAGGCCTAGATAGAGTGGATGTGGAGAGGATCGTTATGTTTTGTAACTCCAGAACTGGAAGATTGGGAAAGCTTTAAAAAGCAACAAAGAATCACTAAGCAAGCAATAAAGAAAGAAAAGATGGATTATGAAAATAAACTAGCTCAAAATATAAAAACAAATAGTAAAAGTTTTTACAATTATATAAAGTGGAAAAGGGTGGCTAAAGTGAATGTAGGTCCCTTGGAGGACGAGAAGGGGGCGTTGAAATTGGATAATGAGGAACTGGCTGAGGCTTTGAATGACTGTCTTGTGTCAGTCTTCACAGTGGAGGACATATCTAACATGCCAAAGAGAGATGTTATGGATGCAATGGGAGGTGATACAATCACTGAAGAGGTAGTGCTGAGCAAACTTGTGAGCCTGAAGATAGGTAAGTCCCCTGGTCCTGAGGGAATGCATCCCAGGGTACTGAAAGAAATAGCAGAAGTATAGTATAATAGAGGCTTTGGTGATGAGTTACCAAAATTCTCTGGACCCTGGGCAGGTTCCAGCAGATTGGAAGAAATTAAATGTCAAGCCACTGCTCAAAAAAGAATTTAGGCAAAAGGCAGGTAATAATAGGCCAGTTAGTTTAACATCTGTAGTTGGGAAAATGCTTGAAGCTATCATTAAAGAAGAAATATCAAGGGATCTAGAAAGAAATGGATCCACCAGGCAGTCGCAGCATGGATTCAGCAAAGGCAGGTCCAGTTTAACAAACTTACCAAAGGTCTTCGAGGATATAACAAGCGCAGTGGACAGATGGACATTACTTACTTGGATTTCCAGAAGGCGTTCGATAAGGTGCTGCATAAAAGACATCCATAAGATAAGGATGCATAAAGTTGGGGGTGATGTATTAGCATGGATAGAGGATTGGTTACCTAATAGAAAGCTGAGATAGATGGGTGTTTCTCTGGTCGGCAATCAGCGCTGAGTGATGTGCCACAGGGGTCGGTGCTGGGCCCGCAATTGTTCACGATATACATTAACGATCTGGAAGAGTGTAGTGTATATAAGTTTGCTGATGATACTAAATCAAGTGGAAAAGCAAATTGTGCAGAAGGTACAGACAGTCTGCAGAGAGATATAGAGGGGTTAAGTGAGTGGGTAAGGTTCTGGCAGATGGAGTACAATGTTGGTAAATGTGAGATCATCCACTCTAGAAGGAAAAATAGAAGATCAATTTATTATTTAAATGGTAAAAGTTGCAGCAAGCTGCTGCGCAGAGAGACTTGGGAGTGCTTTGCATGAATCACAAAAGGTTAGTTTGCACATGCAGCAGGCTATCAAAAAGGAAATGGCATGCTGACCATTGCTCGAGGGATTGAATTTAAGAGCAGGGGGATGGGTTATGCTGCAACAGTACAGGGTACTGGTGAGGCCACACCTGGAGTACTGTGTGCAGTTCTGGTCTCCCTACTTGAGGAAGGATATGCTGGCTTTGGAGGCGGTGCAGAGGAGGTTCACCAGGTTGATTCTAGAGATGAGGGGGTTAGACTATGAGGAGAGATTGAGTCGCCTGGGACTCTACTCTCTGGAATCCAGAAGAATGAGAGGAGATCTTATAGAAACGTATAAAATAAAGGATAGATAAGATAGAGGAAGCAAAGTTGTTTCCACTGGTAGGTGAGACTAGAACTAGGGGACATAGCCTCAAGATTCATGGGAGTAGATTTAGAGTAGAGATAAGGAGGAATTGCTTTTCCCAGACAGTGATGAATCTGTGGAATTCTCTGCCCAGTGAAGTAGTGGAGGCTACCTCAGTAAATATACTTAAGACAAGGTTGGATAGATTTTTTGCATTGTAGGGGAATTAAGGGTAATGGGGAAAAGGCAAGTAGGTGAAGATAAGTCTATGGCCGAATCTCCTATTGAATGGTGGGGCAGGCTCGACAGGCGAGATAGCCTACTCCTGCTCCTATTCCTTATGTCTTATGTTCTTAGAAGCAAATCAAAAGAAAAACACAGAAGCCAGGATATGTTTTGTCTACTTTGTCCTTTCTTTAGTGAGGTGCTCATATATGATGTGGTGGCATAATGTCATATGCCATTCCTGTACTTCTTACATATAAGCTGTAATGAATCATGGGAAAAAAATAAAGAATGCTTAATCGAACAATATATTTATGTATTACTAAAATAACGAATACACGACAAGGATGCTTCCTATAGTCGGGGAGACGTGGACCAAAGGACGCAGCCTCAGAATAGAAAGACGTCCATTTAGAACAGAGATGAGGAGGAATTTTTTTTTAGCCAGAGGGTGGTGAATCTGTGGAAATCATTGTCCGAGGTGGTCGTGAAGATCAAGTTATTAGGTATACTTAAAGCAGAGATTGATAGTTTCATGATTGGCTGGAGCATTACACGGTATGGCAAAAGGCAGGAAAATGGGGTTAAGAGGAATAATAAATTAGCAAAGATGAAATGGCACAGCAGACTCGATTTGCTGAATGGCCTAATTCTGCTCCTATCTCCTATGTTCTTATGGTATTACAGAGGTACTGTATTATAGTAAAACTGCAGTATTACACTATTATCAGAGACACAAGCTTCAGGGATGATTGGCTCACACCTATTAAAGTACTATGCAATTGTTACATTTTGAATTTGCCAGAAAATTACTTGTATAATCAGAGATTCAAATCAAAACAGTCACACCACATAAAAGACTGGCTCTCCTGTTAAAAGCAAAATAACCCTAGAAAATGAGGACAGATCAAAATCAATTCTCAAACAAAAATGTGTTTTAAGATTAAATACTATATATTAATTTTAGGAGTGCTTTTATGCTTCATTCTTACAAATAAATGTGCTTTTTGTTTAAAAGATAAAATCAGATCAGGAGTAAATGAAATCCATTTACATTGTTAAATCTAATCCCACTGGGTTTCAAACTGCAAATTGCTCTAGGTCACAAAAATTGAGAAAACTGCAGTCCCTTCTGTGTAATTTGGTGCTGGGATTGATCTGAAGATCATGGATGTCGATGTGGGAGGAACATGTCACATGCTGAAGTCCAGAATGAGTGAGCATACATTGCCTTGTCTACTGTTCAGCTGGAAGTGAATAATCAAGCAAACAAAATATTTCTGATCAAGACATACAAACAGGCTGGATCAACACAGCAGGTCGGGCAGCATCCGTTGAAAGGAGCAGTCAACATTTCGGGCCGAGACCCTTCCTGCAGGAATGCAGGACCCTAATGCGAGGGTCTCAGCCCGAAACGTTGACTGCTCCTTTCAATGGATGCTGCCTGACCTGCTGAGTTGATCCAGCTTGTTTGTACGTCTTGATTTGACCACAGCATCTCCAGTGTACTTTGTGTTTAAAATATTTCTGATTTCCTTAAAGCATCTTTTTAAAGCTGGTGGGTGAAAGTAACTTAAATTATCAGTGAAAACTCAGTATTACCTTTACCTTCAGCATTACCATCACGAATTTTACCTTTACATTAGTTGATGGAATGGTACCAATTGCCAAAAAGAGCTATTAGTTAGTTTAAGCGGGTGCCATAATTCACTAAAAACTTTTCATGTTATATAGTCCCAAAGTTCTTTTCCCATGTCAGGTGGAGGGAGGAGTGCATACAGGATGCTTTCTTTCTCTGTCACTAGTCTGACACCATTCCTTTCCTTCTTCTCATGTAGTATAAAAATAGAGGAATATCTTTAATCAAAATACACCTTTTTTAATAACGCTAGGATAAAAGAAAGCAAAATGCATATAATTCTTTGGGTGGCGGGCTGGAGATGCGCCTCTACCAAAGGAGGTGTAAGGTGCTCCTTCCCCCCGCTAGCCTGCAGGTCACCCTTGGCACCTGCTTGGCTCCGATCAGGGAGGATGGTCACATGAGCAGCAGGTGTATATCACAAGTCCTGATTATTCAACCACTGTCGCCAGGCAGACAATCTCCGAAGAGTATTGACAATGGCTGGGGTCACCCTCTTGTAAAGTCACTGCCCAGAAGAAGGCAATAGCAAACTGCTTCTGCAGAAAAATTTGCCAGAATAATCATGGTCGGCTCTGTCATATGACATGGTACATAATGATGATAATGATTATATAATAATTAGTGACTTAAATAACAGGAACACATTCAATACAAAATAACAATTCTCAAAGTTTTTTATATGGACAATTTTATGGTAATATTTCCCCAGTCCTTCTGATATATGTTTGCCTTATAGTTATAAGGGAAAGTTCTTGCTGAATGCCATTTGGGTCAAAATGGGGCACTTTAAGTCACTATTTTATGAGTGGCTCATTTGAAACAACTGTCACACATTGATGTGAATACAGAAAATGCTGACAACAGACCAGAATCAGGTTTATTATCACCGGCATATGTCAAGAAATTTGTTAACTTAGCAGCAGCAGTTCAATGCAATACATAATATAGAAGAAAAATAAATAAATAAATTACAGTATACATATATTGAATAGATTAAAAATCATGCAAAAAACAGAACTAATATATATTTAAAAAGTGAGGTAGTGTTCAAGGGTTCAATCTCCATTTAGGAATCGGATGGCAGAGGGGAAGCTGTTCCTGAATTGTTAAGTGTGTGCCTTCAGGCTTCTGGACCTCCTACCTGATGATAACAATGAGAAAAGGGCTTGCCCTGGGTGCTGGACATCCTTAATAATGGACACTTCCTTTCTGAGACACCGCTCCTTGAAAATGTCCTGGGTACTTTGTAGGCTACTACCCAAGATGGAGCTGACTAAACTTACAACCCTCTGCAGCTTCTTTCGGTCCTGTGCAGTAGCCCCCCACCCCTCATACTAGACAGTGATGCAGTCTGTCTGAATGCTCACCACAGTACATCTATAGAAGCTTTTGAGTATATTTGTTGACATACCAAATCTCTTCAAACTCCTAATGAAGTATTGTTCACTGTCTTGCCTTCTTTATAACTACATCGATATGTTGGGACCAGGTTAGATCCTCAATAACCTTGACACCCAGGAACTTGAAACTGCTCACTCTCTCCACTTCTGTTCCCTCTATGAGGATTGGTATGTGTTCCTTCATCTTACCCTTCCTGAAGTCCACAATCAGCTCTTTCGTCTTGCTGACGTTGCGTGCCAGGTTGTTGCTGTGACACCACTCCACTAGTTGGCATATCTTGCTGCTGTACACCCACTCGTCTCCATCTAAGATTCTGCTAAAGATGGTTGTATCATCAGCAAATTTATAGATGGTATTTGAGCTATGCCTGGCCACACAGTCATGGGTATATAGAGAGTAGAGCAGTGGGCTAAGCACACATCCCTGAAGTGCGCAGTGTTGATCGTCAGTGAGGAGGGATATTATCACCAATCTGCACAGATTGTGGTCTTCCGGTTAGGAAGTTGAGGGAGAGGGAGGTAATTACCTCCCAATTGCAGAGGTAATCAATCAGGATTGAGGGAATGATGGTATTAAATGCGGAGCGTTAGTCGATGAACAACATCCTGACATGGGTGTTTGTGTTGTCCAGGTGGTCTGAAGCCATGTGGAGAACTTTTGAGATTGTGTCCGCCGTTGACCTATTGTGGCAATAGGCAAAATGCAATGTGTCCAGGTCCTTGCTGTGACAGGAGTTCAATCTAGTCATGACCAACCTCTCAAAGGATTTCATCACTGTAGATGTGAGTGCTACCAGGTGTTAGTCATTAAGGCAGCTCATATTATTCTTCTTAGACCAGCAGTGTATGCTCTTCATCTGTTTCCCTTCCCTATTTTTTTGCAAAGATCACCCTTAAACTAAAATAGAGCATAGAATTCTACAGCACATTACAGGCCCTTCAGCCCACAATGTTGTGCCAACCAGGAGCAGAATTAGGTCATTTGGCCCATCGAGTCTGCTCCGTTACTTTACCATGGCTAATCCAATTTTCTTTCGGTCCCAATCTCTTCCCTTCTCCCCTCATCCCTTCATGCCCTGACCAATCAAGAAAGTATCAACCCTTGCCTTAAATATACATAAAGACTTGGCCTCCACAGCTGCCTGGGACAAAGAATTCCACAGATTCACCACTCTCTGACTTAAGAAATTCTTCCTCTTCGCCATTCTAAAAGGATGCCCCTCTATTCTAAGGCTCTGGTCTTAGACTCTCCCACCATCGGAAACATCCTCTCCACATCCACTCTGTCAAGGCCTTTCACCGTCTGATAGGTGGGCACCCTTCATTCTTCTGAATTCTAGTGAGTGCAGGCCCAGAGCCATCAAAGGCTCTTCATATGACAAGCTGCTCAATCCTGGAACCATTTTCATGAGCCTCCTTTGAACCCTCTCTAGTTACAGCACATCCTTTCTAAGATAAGGGACCCAAAACTGCTCACAATACTCCAAGTGAGGCCTCACCGGTGCTTTATAAAGTCTCAAGACGACATCCTTGCTTTTATATTCTAGTCCTCTTGAAATGAATGCTGACATTGTATTTGCCTTCCTCATCACCAACTCAACCTGTGAGGAAGGCAAATACTAACTTTTAGGGAATCATGCACAAGGATTCTCATGTCCCCTTGCACCTCAGCTTTATGTATTTTCTTTCCATTTAGAAAATAGTCAACGCTTTCATTTCTTCTACCAAAGTGCATGACCATACACTTCCCGACACTGTATTCCATCCGCCATTCTTTGCCCATTCTCCAAATCTGTCTAAGTCCTTCTGTAGCCTCTCTACTTCCTCAAAACTAACTGCCCCTCCACCTATCTTCATATCATCTGCAAATTTTGCAACAATTCCATCATCCAAATCATTGACATATAATGTAAAAAAATAATCGGTCCCAACACAGACCCCCGTGGAACACCACTAATCACTGGCAGTCAGTCAGAAAAGGCTCATTTTATTTCCACTCTTTGCCTCCTGCCAATCAGCCACTGCTTTATCCATGCTAGAGTCTTTCCAGTAATACCATGGGTTTGTGGCTTGTTAAGCAGCCTCATGTGTGGCACCTTGTCAAAGGCCTTCTGAAAATCCAAGTACACAACATCCACAGATTGTCCTTTGTCCATCCTGCTTATTACTTCTTCAAAGAATTCCAACAGATTTGTCAGTCAAGATTTTCCTTTAAGGAAACCATACTGTCTATGGCCTTTTTTATCATGTGCCTCCAAGTACTCTGGGAACTTATCCTCAATAATCGATTCCAACATCTTCCCAACCATTGAGCTCAGACTAACTGGTATATAGATCCATTTCTCCTGCCTCTCTCCCTTCTTGAAGAGTGGAGTGACATTTGCAATTTTTCCAGTCTTCCAGAACCATTCCAGAATCTAGTGATTCTTGAAAGATCATTACTAATGCCCCTTCAACCTCTTCAGCCACCTCTTTCAGAACTCTGGGGTGACTTAGCTACCTTCAGTTTCCCAAGAATCTTCACTCTAGTTATAGTAATTTCACACACTTCATGCCCGACACCTGAAATTTCCACCATACTGTTAGTGTCTTCCACAGTGAAGATTGATGCAAAATACCCATTCAGTTCACTCACTATTTCATTGCCCCCATTACTACCTCTCCAGCATCATTTTCTAGCTGTCCAATATCCACTCTCACCTCTATTTTACACTTTATGTATCTGAAGAAACTTTTGGCATCCTCTTTAACATGATTGGCAGGCTTACTTTTGTATTCCATCTTTTACCTTCTTAATGACTTTTCAGTTGGTTCTTAACAGCTTCCCACTAATTTTTGCTCTATTATATGCCCTTTCTTTAGTTTTTATGTTGGCTTTGACTTCTCATTAGCCACGGTTGTGTCATCTTTACTTTAGAATACTTCTTCCTATTTGGGATGTATATATCCTTGCCTGCCGAACGGCTTCTAGAAATTCCAGCCATTGCTGCTCTGCCGTCATCCCTGCCAGTATTCTTTTCCAATCAACTCTGGCCAACTCCCCTCTCATGCCTCTGTAATTCCCTTTACACCACAGTAATGCTGATACATACAGGTTTCAAGGATAGGGTAACAATGCTCTAGATACACAGTTGGATCATATGGGAGTGGGGTGTTAAAGATTTAAGGGTAATGGAGTAGTAATCATAGCTGTGGGATGGGATAGGAGCGGAGGGAACTGCATCTCAGTCCTGTTTTGGCAATGATACTCAGTTCACCATCATTTAGTCCCTGCTAAATACAAAATTGGATTGTTATATTTATAGTGATATTTGAACTGTTTGAAGGGACAGAACATTCAATCAAGGCTTTCCCAATGCTCTCGGGTGCTGGTTCAGTATACAGTAATTACTGGCATCGCATGGCTGTGATGTCATCAAACTTGTTATGAAGCCTCTCATATTAAAGACAGCACAATTCACAATACTTTTTTTTTAATATTGAACAGAACATTCAATAAGGAAAGGATACACATATGATAGAAACTGAAATATCATAAATGATATTTTGAATGTTAAGTGCATTTCATTTAAAATATATTACATTTTGAATGTGTATAACCCCGAATTTCTGTTACACTATTTTGTCGCTGCTTGTATTTCCATCATTTCAAATGATTTTTCTATTCTATTGGCGAAGACTATAAAGTAATTCAGTTCATGGAAGCGGGCTAAATGATTGACTCTCATTTTGGACTTTAGCTATATAAATATTGCTGTCATTCACAGTGCCATGAAAGCAACACCCCCTCTCATTTAAATCACAAACAAGAGAAAATCTGCAGATGCTGGAACTCCAAGCAACACAAAGTGTTTAAACTAGAATCTCTGGGGTGTGGGAACTGAACTGAAGAGATGGAGGAAGGAGCAGTTAGCTCACAAATCAAGAAAGCTTGTAGACAGTGTGAGAGGGAGGATAAGCAGGTGATAGAGAAAGGATACGGTCAGAATGATGGTTTGAGATGTATCTATTTTAATGCAAGAAGCATCATGAACAAAGCGGCTGAGCTAAGAGCATGGATCAATACTTGGAGCTATGATGTTGTGGCCATTACAGAGACTTGGATGGCTCAGGGGCAGGAATGGTTACTTAGAGTGCCAGGCTTTAGATGTTTCAGAAAGGACAGGGAGGGAGGCAAAAGAGGTGGGGCGTGGCACTGCTGATCAGAGATAGTGTCATGGCTACAGAAAAGGAGGAAGTCATGGATAGATTGTCTACTGAATCTCTGTGGGTGGAAGTTAGGAACAGGAAGGGGTCAATAACTCTATTGAGTGTTTTTATTGACCACCCAATAGTAACAGAGACATCGAGGAGCAGACAGAGAGAGACAGACTCTGGGAAGACACAATAATAACAGGGTTGTTGTGATGGGAGATTTTAATTTCCTCAATATTGATTGACATCTCCCTAGAGCAAAGGGTTTAGGTGGGATGGAGTTTGTTAGGTGTGTTCAGGAAGGTTTCTTGACACAATAAGTAGATAAGCCTACAAGAGGTGAGGCTATACTTGATCTGGCATTGGGAAATGAACCTGGTAAGGAGACAGGTCTCTCAGTGGGAGAGCATTTTGGAGATAATGATCACAATTCTATCTCCTTTACCTTAGCTTCAGAGAGGGATAGGAACAGACAAATTAGGAGAGTGTTTAATTGGAGTAAGGGAAAATATGAAGGTATCAGTCAGGAACTTGGAAGCATAAACTGGGAACAGGGAAATGCAAAACAGAAATGTGACAAATGTTCAGGAGATATTTGAGTAGTGTTCTGCATTGGTACATTCCCATGAGACAGGGAAAGGATGGTAAGGTACAGGAACCATGGTGTACACAGGCTGTTGAAAATCTAGTCAAGAAGAAAAGCTTACGAAAGGTTCAAAAAACTAGGTAATGATAGAGATCTAGAAAATTATAAGGCTAGCAGAAAGGAGCTTAAGAATGAAATTAGGAAAGCCAGAAGGGGCCATGAGAAGGCCTTGGCGAGCAGGATTAAGGAAAACCCCAAGGTATTCTATAAGTATGTGAAGAGCAAGAGTTTAAGATGTGAGAGAATAGGACCAATCAAGTGTGACAATGGAAAAATGTATAGGGAACCGGAGGAAATAGCACAGGTACTTAATGAATACTTTGCTTCAGTACTGTATTCACTACAGAAAATTATCTTGGTGATTGTAGAGAGGACTTACAGCAGACTGAAAAGCTTGAGCATACAGACATTAAGAAAGAGGATGTGCTGGAGCTTTTGGAAAGCATCAAGTTGGATAAGTCGCTGGGACCAGATGAGATGTACCCCAGGCTACTGTGGGAGGCGAGGGAGGAGATTGCTGAGCCTCTGGTGATGATCTTTGCATCATCAATGGGGATGGGAGAGGTTCTGGTGGATTGGAGGATTGCAGATGTTGTCCCCTTATTCAAGAAAGGGAGTAGAGATAGCCCAGGAATAATAGACCAGTGAGTCTTACTTCAGTGGTTGGTAAGTTGATGGAGAAGATCCTGAGAGGCAGGATTTATGAACATTTGGAGAGGCATAATATGATTAGGAATAGTCAGCATAGCTTGTCAAAATGCTGGTGAAACACAGCAGGCCAGGCAGCATCTATAGGGAGAAGCGCTGTCGATGTTTCGGGCCGAGACCCTTCGTTAGGACTAACCGAAAGGAAAGATAGTAAGAGATTTGAAAGTAGTGGGGAGAGGGGGAAATGCGAAATGATAGGAGAAGACGGGTGGGGGTGGGATGAAGCTAAGAGCTGGAAAGGTGATTGGCGAAAGTGATACAGAGCTGGAGAAGGGAAAGGATCATGGGATGGGAGGCCTCAGGAGAAAGAAAGGAGGGGGGGGAACACCAGAGGGAGATAGAGAACAGGCAAATGACTAAATATGTCAGGGATGGGGTAAGAAGGGGAGGAAGGGCATTAACGGAAGTTAGAGAATTCAATGTTCATGCCATCAGGTTGGAGGCTACCCAGCTGGTATATAAGGTGTTGTTCCTCCAACCTGAGTTTGGATTCATTTTGACAATAGAGGAGGCCATGGATAGACATATCAGAATGGGAATGGGATGTGGAATTAAAATGTGTGGCCACTGGGAGATCCTGCTTTTTCTGGCGGACCGAGCATAGGTGTTCAGCGAAACGGTCTCCCAGTCTGCGTCGGGTCTCACCAATATATAAAAGGCCACACCGGGAGCACCAGACGCAGTATACCACACCAGCCGACTCACAGGTGAAGTGTCGCCTCACCTGGAAGGACTGTCTGGGGCCCTGAATGGTGGTGAGGGAGGAAGTGTAAGGGCAGGTGTAGCACTTGTTCCGTTTACAAGGATAAGTTCCAAGAGGGAGATCAGTGGGAAGGGATGGAGGGGACGAGTGGACAAGGGAGTCGCGTAGGAAGCGATCCCTGCGAAAAGCAGAAAGGGGGGAGGGAAAAATGTGTTTGGTAGAGGGATCCCATTGGAGGTGGCGGAAGTTATGGAGAATTATACGTTGGACCTGGAGGCTGGTGGGGTGGTAGGTAAGGACAAGGGGAACCCTATCCCGAATGGGGTGGCGGGTGGATGGGGTGAGGGCAGATGTGCGGGAAATGGGAGAGATGCGTTTGAGAGCAGAGTTGATGGTGGACGAAGGGAAGCCCCTTTGTTTAAAAAAGGAAGACATCTCCTTTGTCCTAGAATGAAAAGCCTCATCCTGAGAGCAGATGCGGCAGAGATGGAGGAATTGCGAGAAGGGGATAGCATTTTTGCCAGAGACAGGGTGGGAAGAGGAATAGTCCAGGTAGCTGTGAGAGTCTGTGGGCTTATAGTAGATATCAGTAGATAGGCTGTCTCCAGAGATGGAGACAGAAAGATCAAGAAAGGGGAGGGAGGTGTCAGAAATGGACCAGGTAAATTTGAGGGCAGGGTGAAAGTTGGAGGCAAAGTTAATGAAGTCAACGAGCTCAGCATGCATGCAAGAGGCAGCGCCAATGCAGTCGTTGATGTAGCAAAGGAAAAGAGGGGGATGGATACCGGTATAGACTTGGAACATGGACTGTTCCACAAAGCCAACAAAAGGCAGGCATAACTGGGACCCATACGGGTGCCCATGGCTACACCCTTGGTTTGGAGGAAGTGGGAGGAGCCAAAGGAGAAATTATTGAGAGTAAGAACTAATTCCGCTAGACGGAGGAGAGTGGTGGTAGAGGGGAATTGGTTAGGTCTGGAATCCAAAAAAAAAGCGAAGAGCTTTGAGACCATCTAGGTGGGGGATGGAGGTATATAGGGACTGGACGTCCATGGTGAAAATAAGACGGTGGGGGTCAAGGAACTTAAAATCATTGAAAAAATTCAAAGCATGAGAAGTGTCCCGAACATAGGTGGGAAGAGATTGAACAAGGGGGGATAAGACAGTGTCAAGGTATGCAGAAACAAGTGCTACACCTGCCCTTACACTTCCTCCCTCACCACCATTCAGGGCCCCAGACAGTCCTTCCAGGTGAGGCGACACTTCACCTGTGAGTCGGCTGGTGTGGTATACTGCGTCCGGTGCTCCCGGTGTGGCCTTTTATATATTGGTGAGACCCGACACAGACTGGGAGACCTTTTCACTGAAAACCTACACTCAGTCCGCCAGAAAAAGCAGGATCTCCCAGTGGCCACACATTTTAATTCCACGTCCCATTCCCATTCTGATATGTCTGTCCATGGCATCCTCTATTGTCAAAATGAATCCAAACTCAGGTTGAAGGAACAACACCTTACATACCGGCTGGGTAGCCTCCAACCTGATGGCATGAACATTGACTTCTCTAACTTCTGTTAATGACCCTTCTCCCCTTCTTACCCCATCCCTGACATATTTAGTCGTTTGCCTGTTCTCCATCTCCCTCTGGTGCTCCCCCCTTTCTTTCTCCTGAGGCCTCCCGTCCCATGATCCTTTCCCTTCTCCAGCTCTGTATCACTTTCGCCAATCACCTTTCCAGCTCTTAGCTTCATCCCACCCCCTCCGGTCTTCTCCTATCATTTCGCATTTCCCGCTCCCCCCACTACTTTCAAATCTCTTACTATCTTTCCTTTCGGTTAGTCCTGACGAAGGGTCTCGGCCCGAAACATCGACAGCGCTTCTCCCTATAGATGCTGCCTGGCCTGCTGTGTTCCACCAGCATTTTGCGTGTGTTGTTGTTTGAATTTCCAACATCTGCAGATTTCCTCGTGATAGCTTGTCAAAGTCAGGTTGTGCCTTACGAGCCTGATTTTGAATTTTTTGAGGATGTGACTAAACACTTCAATGAAGGTAGAGCAGAAGATGTTGTATATATGAACTTCAGCAAGGCATTTGATAAGGTACCCCATGCAAGGCTTACTGAGAAAGTAAGGAGGCATGGGATCCAAGGGGACATTGTTTTGTGGATTTAGAATTGGCTTGCCTACAGAAGGCAAAGGGTGGTTGTAGATGGGTCATATTCTGCATAGAGATTGGTGACCAGTGGTGTGCCTCAGGGATCTGTTCTGGGACCCCTACCCTTCATGATTTTTTAAATGACCTGGATGAGGAAGTGGAGGGATGGGTTAGTAAATGCTGATGACACTAAGTTTGGGGGTGTTGTGGATAGTGTAGAGGGCTTTCAGAGGTTACAGTGGGACATCGATAGGATGCAAAACTGGGCTGAGAAGTGGCAGATGGAGTTCAACCCAGATAAGTGCAGGGTAGTTATTTTTGGTAGGTCAAATATGATGGCAGAATATAGTGTTAATGGTATGACCCTTGGCCATGTGGGGTCCGTGTCCATAGGATACTCAAAGCTGCTGCATAGGTTGACTGTGTGGTTAAGAAGGCATACGATGCATTGGCCTTCATCAACCAAGGGATTGAGTTCGAGAGCCGAGAGGTAACGTTACAGCTGTATAGGACTCTGTTCAGACACCACTTGGAGTACTGTGCTCAGTTCTGGTCACCTCACTACAGGAAGGATGTGGAAACTATAGAAAGGGTGCAGAGGAGATTTCCAAGGACGTTGCCTGGATTGGGGAGCATGCCTTACGAGAATAGGTTGAGTGAAATTGGCCTTTTCTCCTTGGAGTGAGAGGATCAGAGGAGATCTCATAGAGGTGTATAAGGTGATGATGAGAGTCATTGATCGTCTAGATAGTCAGAGGCTTTTTCCCAGTGCTGAAATGGCTAACACGAGAGGGCACCATTTTAAGGTGCTTGGAAGTAGGTACAGAGGGGATGTCAGGGGTACGTTTTTTACACAGAGTGGTGAGTGCATGGAGTGGGCTGCTGGCGACTGTGGAGGAGAAGGATACAATAGGGTCTTTTAAGAGACTCCTGGAGAGGTACATGGAGGTTAGAAAAATAGAGGTCTATGGGTAACCTTACGTAATTTCTGAAGTAAGTACATGTTTTGCACAGCATTTTGGGCTGAAAGGCCTGTATTGTGCTGTAGGTTTTCTATGTTCTATGTTCTAAAATGCCAGAGGAGCTCAGCAGGCCAGGCAGTATCTATGGAAAAGAGTACAGTCGACGTTTTGGGCCAAGACCCTTCATCAGGACTCGGTCTGAAACATTGACTGTTTATTCTTTTCCAAAGTTGTTGTCTGGACTGCTGAGTTCCTCCAGCATTTTGTGTGTGTTGGCAACACTTTAAATGTTTTTTTTGTAATACACATATCAAAGCACAGCTCATAACACAAGTAAACAATATCAGGCAGTCCAAACGACTGTGAGGCAAAATGGGAAAAGTAACATGCTTTGACTAGGTGGCATCACAGTTCAGCTGGCTGGTGGTTCACTAACAATGAGCTACCAACTTCCATTCTGTGTTTATTGTTACAATTTGTAACAGCTCAAAAAAGTCACTAGAATAATGACCATCAAGTAATCACTTGTAGTATCAGAGGAAATAACACACTTGACTCCTGTTACGCCACCATCAAGAATGGCTACCATGCTATTCCACACCCAGACATCAGAAAGTCTGATCACCTGGCTGTACTCCTACTCCCTGAGTATACGCAGAGACCGAAGACTGCAGCAGCAGCAGCAGTGAGGACCAAAAAGGTATGGACAATGGAAGCACGGGAGTGCTTACAGGACTGCTTTGAATTGGTGGACTGGACTGTATTTAGAGATTCATCTTCGAACTTGGATAAGTATGCCACAGTTGTTCCTGACTTTATTAAAACCTATGTGGATGAATGTGTGCCTATGAAAACTTGCTGTACATTCTCAAACCAAAAGTCATGGATGAACCAGGAGGTTTGCTGTCTGCTGAGGGCTAAATCTGTGGTATTTAAGTCTGGTGACCCAGGTCTGTACAGGAAAACCAGGTAAGACTTGCAGAGGGCTATTTCAAGAGAGAAGGAACAATTCTGAGTGGGGTTGGAGGTGACATCGGATGCATGTCAACTCTGACAGGTTGTGCAGGACATTACTTCCTACAAAGTGAAACCCAATAGCATGAATGGCAGCAGTGCATCACCATCAGATGAACTCAACACCTTCTATGCCTACTTTGAAAGGGAGAATATAACTACAACTATGAAGATCCCTGCTGCACCCAATGACCCTGCGATCTCTGTCTTGGAGCTCGATGTCAGGCTGTCCTTCAGGAGGGTGAACCCTCGCAAGGCAGCAGGCCCCGATGGAGTATCTGGTAAGGACACTTTCAACCTCTCACTGCTACAGTTAGAAGCTCCCACCTGCTTCAAAAAGGCAACAATTACACCAGTGCCTAAGAAGAGTAGTGTAAGCTGCCTTAATGACTATCGTTCAGTGGCACTCACATCTATGGTGATGAAATGCTTTGAGTGGTTGATCATGGGCTAGAATCAACTTCTGCCTCAGGCAAATTGCAGTGGGTCCAGGTCCTTGCTAGCACCACAATCGGTCTATGGCAGACATAATCTCAATGGCTCTTCACACGGCCTTAGATCACCTTGATAGTACAAACACCCATGTCAGGATGATATTTGTTGACTATAGCTCGGCGTTTAACACCATCATTCACACAATCCTGATTGAGAAGTTGCAAAACCTGGGTCTCTGCACCTCCCTCTGCAATTGGATCCTTGACCTCCCAACCGGAAGATCACAATCTGTGCGGATTGGTGATAATATCTCCACCTCGCTGATGATCGACACTGGTGTACCCCAGGGGTGTGTGCTTAGCCCACTGCTCTACTGTGTGGCTAGGTATAGCTCAATACCATCAATAAATTTGCTGATGATACAACCATTTTCGGTGGAATCTCAGATGGAGATGAGAGGGCATACAGGAGTGAGATATGCCAACTATTTGGTGTTGCAGTAAAATCTTGCACTCAACGTCAGTAAAATGAAAGAGCTGATTGTGGACTTCAGGAAGGGTAAGACCAATGAGGACCAATCCTCATAGAGGGATCAGAAGTGGAGAGAGTAAGCAATTTCAAGATCCTGGGTGTCAAGATCTCTGAGGATCTAACCTCAGTTATAAAGAATGCAAGACCGTAGCTATATTTCATTAGGATTTTGAAGATATTTGATTTTCACCCAAAACAGAAACTACTATAGATGTACCGTGGAGAGCACTCTGACAGGCTGTATCACTGTCTGGTATGGGAGTGGGGGAAATACTACTGCACAGGACCAAAAGTTAGAGAAAGTTGTAAAATTAGTCAGCTCCATCTTGACTACTGGCCTCCATAGTATCCAAGATATCTTCAAGGAGCGGTGCCTCAGAAAGGTGGTGTCCATTATTAAGGCCTCCCTTCACCCAGAACATGCCCTCTTCTCATTGTTACCGTCAGGAAGGAGGTTCAGAAGACTGAAGGCACACATTCAGTGATTCAGGAACAGCTTCTTCCCCTCTGCCATACGATCCCTAAATGGACATTGAACCTATGAACACTAACTCATTTTTAAAAAAATATATAAATTATTTCTGTTTTGCACTATTTTAAATCTAACTATTTAATATACATAGATATACTTATTGTAATGGATTCACCTATTTATTTTCTCTTTGTATGTTATCATGGATTGCATTGAACTGCTGCTGCTAAGTTAACAAATTTCATGACCCGTGCCGGTGATAATAAACCTGATTCTGATTCTAAGAGTTGTAACTTGAAACACTGACAATGTAAATACATTGAAGTTCTAAAATGTTTCAAAATAAAGGTTGTAGTATGTTTATTATTTAGAAAAGTTATGGTTTACATCCATTAACACATTATTATATTAACTAGATTTCAAAGCTATATTAACGTTATATAAAAGAAAATTCCAGCTGTGCAACAACAAAGGCTACGTGCGTGGGCGGGCAGTTACAGCACAGCCATGCACCGCGCAGCTTGAGGGAACAGTGCCTGAAAGAAAAGCAGGCAGTTTTTGACAATATCTGGGTCATTATATCTAGTGCAGATTTCACCATGCAATGTGAAAGTACAAACATTTCCTCGTGAGTGATCAGGTCTTAATAAACACTAGTCTGATGAGGACAATTGCCGCTATTTTAAATTCCTCACATTGACAGGACCAATTGGTGGGTACATTCCCTGCTGCAACATGACCAAATTCATTTTTAAGTTGCTAAAAGATCACATGTCCTGATGATGACACCAATGGTCATAGCCCAAGGTTTGAGGTTTGCATTTGCCGTACGAATAGCAGCCAGGTTTGCTGTGCTTGTGACAGTTTTTCATTCTTCTTTATCTTGTGGGCCAGAATGAGGCCAAGTGCTTCTCCAAACTTTTTCTGGAAGAAAACCTTGAATCCATTTCTCTCTGTTATCCAACAGTCCTCCCACTGTTATTCTCTCTCTCTACAACTGACAAAATGAATATTCTCCACCCAGAGAGTCTTCTGACAGAGTTACTCTGTGCGGGTAACATTACCGTCAACCCGTTTCCAGTGACCACCCATGAATTTTCCGATGTCATCTGGATAGTAAGCCTGTCTGGTTTGAGTGGAAGTCTGCTCCAACAATCAGGATAAACAAACTCACCTGTCTTGAGTTATTATTGCAAAACTAGATGTTGCAATGAAATTGAGCAGGTTCTGTTACTTGGACAAAAGCCAAAAAGAAACTTCAGTTTGTTATGCCGTCGGCCCCCTCCTTTGTGAGAATCTCAAGAACCCTAGTCAAGGGGGGGTCAGCTGACCCAAAAGAGGAAGAGACGTGCTGAATAGACACAGGAAAATGGGAGAGAGAGAGAGAGAGACCACGTTCTCCCAAGAAGCAGAATAAAGGTGACATTGACTATTGTCTCATGGAGACCACGTGAAAAGCCCTCGGGCAAAGTGGGCTGGTTGAGAGAGAGATCGCATTACCTGCAACTTGATTGACACCTGCGATCCCGTGAAGAAGTATAAAGGAGGGTCTGAGGGGGGGGACAACCCTCAGACGCACCCAGGAGACACCAAGGAAGCACGATGCCGATTCCCATGGGAGCGGGACGCCATTTTGAAGGAAGCCATGTGCGTTAGATTCCGAATTTGAATCTGTGGCCAGAGCCAACAAAAGACTGCTTTTAACTAACAACGGGGAAGTCTGCTCCCCTGATTCCAAGGATTTGCTCTGCCAAGGCGACGGGCAAGTGTTTATCTTTTCTAAATCATCTCTCTCTCTCTACAACGTGAAAACCCCAGCGGTTCCCAAAAGGGAAAAGCCTGCAAACTTCTGAGTGACTCTTTATATTTCAATTGGACTCAGTATTACCCCTAGACAACTGTAGAGCTTATTTCTGATTGATTATTATTACACCGGTGTTTTAGATTGAGTTTTGACGATGTAATTGATCTGAATGTTTTGTATTCACCATACGTTTGTGCCCTTGTTGAATAAAACGTTTGAAAATAGTAGCATCCGACTCAGCTGATCCCGCTATCTTTGCTGGTAAGTTACCTGGTTACGGGGTTACATAACAAGTTAAACTATGTTGAAGGGTTCAATAAGTTTGCCAACTCTTTCAATTACCATAGAGATCAATTGTCAAGAGAGGATGGGGGTACTAAAGTTAAAAAAGAAATGGAGGAACAGTTAAAAGATAATCCTTTCTTTCAGTTTTGTTGAATCTCCACCTTTATATAATGAGATTCTAGTGGAACCTACATGTGAATTCATTCAGACTAATGTGATTAAGTTTTCTCTCCAATAGTTAAAAGGCTATGGAGAAGCTTATCCAGACCTTGTGGGCAAATATCCAAAATATAATGCAATCACAGCACCAATTCAGCCCATTAAGCCTTTGCAAAAATAATCCTGTTGTTCTCATTCTCATTCCCATTGCTCTTTCTCCATAGCCCTATCACTTTTCTTTTATTCACATATCCATTCATTACACTTTTTGAAGTCGCGCTTAAACTTGCTTCCACCATCGTTCAGAATTTTACTCATATCATTCTTGGCTTGTTTGTTCACCCTTTAAATTTGTGTTCTCGGATTCTTTGCCATTCCAATAAACTAAAAAGCTTCCTTAGCTTCGTCTATACCACTTGTGATTTGCACAGATCAGTTAAATCACCTCTAGCCTAACAAATAAACACTGTTTCTCCTATCTGGAAATGCAACTGAAGTGCCATTCTAGTGGATCCTTTCATACGTCCTCTTGGGTCTTCATTCAAGTTTACTTAATGTCATTTTTCACTACTCAAGTGTAAAGGAGATTCTGGCTCCGATGCAGCATAAAAAAAGCACAATAAGATAAAGGATACAATGATAATTTTTAAAAACCACAATAAATATTAGTGCATGAGATAGCTTTTATACATAAATTGGTTCTATGTCCATAAAGTGATGCTGAGCACAGGAGTGTCTGTACATAAGGTGACTGACAGCAAGTGATACAATAGTGGTGTTTGGGGGGGGGGGTGTAGAAGGGTGGGTTAGTGGGTAGAGGTGTTGATCAGCCTTACTGCTTGGGGAAAGTAGCTGTTTTTGACACGTACAACACACTGGAGGAACACAGCAGGTTGGGCAGCATCCATTGAAATGAGCAGTCAACGTTTCAGGCCACGACCCTTCGTCAGGACTGAAGAAAGAGGGGGCAGATGCCCTATAAAGAAGGTGGGGGGACGGGGGAAGGTACCAGGTGAAAAACCAATCAGAGGAAAGATCAAGGGGTGGGGGAGGGGATAGGCAGGAAAGCTGAAGAAGGAATGTAAGGGGAAAGCACTATGGGTAGTAGAAGGCAGAATCATGAGAGAGGTGATAGGCAGCTAGAAGAGGAGGCAGAGTGAAAGTGGGATGGGGGAAGGGAGGGGGAGGGAATTACCGGAAGTTGGAGAATTCGATGTTCATACCAAGGGGCTGGAGACCACCCAGATGGTATACGAGGTGTTGCTCCTCCAACCTGAGTTTGGCCTCATCATGGCAGTAGAGGAGGCCATGTATGGACATATCCGAATGGGAATGTGAAGCAGAGTTGAAGTGAGTGGCAACCGGGAGATCTTGTCTGTTGTGGCGGATGGAGCGGAGGTGCTCAACGAAGCAGTCCCCCGATATGTGTCAGGTCTCGCCAGTGAAGAGGAGTCCTTCCAGGTGAGGCAACACTTCACTTGTGAGTCTGTTGGGGTCATCTGTTGCATCCGGTGCTCCCAGTGCAGCCTCCTCTACATCAGCGAGACCCGACGCAGATTGGGAGACCGCTTTGTCGAGCACCTCCACTCCGTCACCACAACAGACAGGATCTCCCGGATGCCAGCCATTTCAACTCTGCTTCACATTCCCATTTGGATATGTCCATACATGGCCTCCTCTATTGCCACGATGAGGCCAAACTCAGGTTGGAGGAGCAACACCTCGTATACCATCTGAGTAGCCTCCAGCCCCTGGGCATGAACATCGAATTCTCCAACTTCCGGTAATTCCCTCCCCCTCCCTTCCCCCATCCCACTTTCACTCTGCCTCCTCTTCCAGCTGCCTATCACCTCTCTCATGATTCTGCCTTCTTCTACTACCCATAGTGCTTTCCCCCTTACATTCCTTCTTCACCTCTCCTGCCTATCCCCTCCCTGCTTCCCCTCCCCGCTTCCCCTCCCCCACCCCTTGATCTTTCCTCTGATTGGTTTTTCATCTGGCACCTTCTTTATAAGGCCCCCGCCCCCCTCCCTCTTCAGTCCTGACGAAGGGTCTCAGCCCAAAACGTTGACTGCTCGTTTCTATGGACATTGCCCAACCTGCTGAGTTTCTCCAGCGTGTTGTACGTGTTGATTTGACCACAGCATCTTCAGTGTACTTTGTGTTTACTAGCTATTTTTGAGTCTGGTGGTCCTGGTATGGATGTGATGTAGTCTATCTTCTTATCCTTCCAGAAAAATTGCTTGTATTACATGAACCAATATTTTATAAAAGCTCAGCATCACCTCTTGGCTTTTGTATACTGTGTTTATTTATGAAACCTTGATTCACAAGTATCTTTAAATGGTTTTCTCAATCTGTCCTGCTGCCCAAGATTACCAGTTCACATTTCTGTTCTGCAACCTCCTCATAGAATTTATCCTTTTATATTAAACTACCTTTCTTGTTCTTCCAAAGATGCAGCTGATGTGACAAACTGGGGTACAACTCGTGAGATTTTATTAACATTCAGATATCTATATTTATAATCATAGAATTATACATTGGGAGCCGGCATTTGAGTCATCATGTCCACACCAACTAGGGGCACCCATTTGTATTAATCCCATCTTGGTCTGGGTAATTCCACAATTTGTCTATATCCCAGTGTCTGAGAGAGTGCTGTGTGTCATTCTACCCTCAGCACTCTCTCAGACATTATATTCCAGTTACTTGTCACTCAGATCCCCTCTAAATCTCTTACACTTACCCTAAATGTATGTCTTTTACATTTATTCATCTCTGGTAAGGGGGCAAGATTCCTGCAATCTGTGCTATCTATACCCCTCAGAACTTTATAAAGCTCAATCATGTCCCCGATTAACAAGCTCCACTCTACGGAAGACAGATGTGAATTCTCTAGTATCCCCTCATAACAAAGTGCTCCAATCCAGGCAACATTCTCATAGCCCTTACTTCTCCTAACATACTCCATCCTCTCCAATGCTACAGCCTTTACTTCTCCCAACATGAAAGTGAGGTAATAGAAATCATCTAACTGAAAATGGAGTGAAGCTGAAAAGGACACAGCCAAACTGGAAAATTGTTTGCAGCTTCTGTTGATAAAGGAATGGTGCAGGTTGGTTGGCATTTTGCCCTCTCCACTGTTTATATATATATATAGCAGTTGAACCTGGGCCACGATATTTGGGAATCTCAATCTTGATTTTGAGGTGAAAAAGCATGAAACGATGATGACTGCTTCAGGAACCCCAAATTTGATTTCATTACAGCCCTGAGCTGCAGACTTCTTGTTCTGAGTCTGTGATCACTGATTCAGAATACACTAGCCAGGAAAAAGCTTGTCCGAATGTCCAGTACTACAAAAATACTGTCTGTGAGTTTGCTCCTTCGATTTCTTTACTTTAGACATTACTGGCGTTGCACATATGGATCCTAACAAAAATTGAAGAATGCAATTAGTGATCAGCAGCTGCAAAACCGCCCACTGAATTCCTCTTAGCAACAACACAAATATACCTTAAAGGGTTATGGTTTGATTGCAGATTTTTTATCTGGAAGAACTACAGTATTTTTAGAACCCAGAGTGATAATTATACGCATACACTGAATACAACGTGTAACAGCGGAATAGGCCTGATGCTTAACCTGTTATCATTTATTTCTTCAATCAATGCAATGATGTCACAAGGCATTTGAAGTAATACAATTAGTCTGGTCAGGTTACAATCAGCAGTAGTTTCTCATAACGATAGAAGAGCATGGGCAGTTTAAAGTGCACTTTTGATTCTATGCCAAGCACAGTTTGAATGAGTAAGGCATTTAGAAATTCAGGGGAGGCTTGGCAGGGGAGTGGTGGCAGAGTGTTGAGGAATCAGCACTGTACTCGACTTTATGTTACTGTGTATTTATGCTTTGCAGATATTGCCTGAATTTTTGTAAACATGAGGGGGCAAGTACAACATACAAACAGAGACCTTAACCTAAGCAAGGATTCATTAACAAATCTCATTTAAAAGGGATAGCATTGCCTTCATAAGAAGGGCTAATTCTAAGAAATACCAGCAGGCAGAGAGAGAATATCAGATACATCAGAGTCTTAAATAAAACAGCATATTCAAACAATAACAGAAAGAAAGCAATGAAGTCCCAATAAATTTTATGTTGCAGTGACAAGGATAGTGGCCTAATTTACCTACCTTTCATTTTCCAGGATTTGTGCATTGCTGGTAAGACCAACTGTGGTGAACTACATATACCTGTCTGGACGCACCCCCCCCCCCCCCCTGCTGACTGCTCCTGTGGCTCCTCCCACTGACCGTGGCACCTCCCATGGACCCCGGTATAAAGGCGATTGGGGCCTGAGCCCTGTCTCTCAGTCTCCAGGATGTAGTGTGGTGGTCAATTGCTGCTTGTTCTTTCTTCCAGTCAATAAAAGCCAATATCTCGCCTCACGTCTCGGAGAGTTATTGATGGTGCATCACCAACATTTTTTGCTTTTCTTTAATTGGGCTTGAGAAGATGATAGTAAGCAACATTCCTGAACATTCCCCAGTCTTCTGGGGAAGTGAATGAGCAAATACATGGCAGGTGCAGTTCAACATTAATACAGTAAATATGAAGTTAGCTACTTTGGCAGAAAAGTCAGAAATGCAAAGTAATATTTATATCAACAGATCTGAATGTACACTATTCAATAAAAGTAAACATTCTGGTGTAAGAAGCAGCCAAGAAGTCTAAGGTATATTGGCCTTTATTCCAAGTGGTTTGAGTACAAGAACAAGAGTGCCCTGCTGCTATCATACAGTGCCTCAGTGTGTTGTTTGGGTCCCCTTCCTTACGACTGGACCAAGCTGACTATATGTGGGAAGGAAATTTTTCCTCGGTGAAGATTAGGAAGATAAAGATTAGCTTTATTTGTCACATCTTTTTGAAACGTTAAAACATACAATGAAATACGTTGTTTGCATCAACAACAAACACAGTCTGAGCATGTGCTGAGGGCAAACCTCAAGAGTCACCATTCTTCCAGCTCCAATGCAGCTTGCTCTCAACTTACTAACCCTAATCTGTACATCTTTGGAATGTGGGAGGAAAGCAGAGAACCCAGAGGAAACCCACGCAGTCACAGGGAGAATGTATAAACTCCTTACAGACAGCAGTGGGAAAAGAACCCTGATCTTCTGATCAATGCCACACCGCCCAGAGGGGCTGATCTAGACCAGGGACCACCAACAAGACATCTAGAACATTTAATCAGAGGAAATTGAATGTTTGCAATGCTATTGTCAGTTTGAATGTTTAATGACCATGCCTCAGAAAATACATCAAATTAATTCAAATATGCTTTGCTGGCTTTCAAAAAAACACAAACAAATTTCTCGTCATTTCTTCATTTGGAAATAAGTTATATCAAAAGCGTTACAAAAGATGTAATTGAACAAATATCCCCTGTCCATCACATTTAATTTCTCACACAAAGCATAATTCAAATTATGTTTTGACTGCTATTGGCACAAGTTTCAGGTTTATACAAGTGATATCTTGGAATTCAAACTATGCGCAAAGACAATAAGCAGAAATCTAACCAATCAAAATTACCAGAAAAGCAAATTATAAAATAGTGATGATGAAATGTATTCCTAAAACATGGGTGAAGCAAATATTTCTACTGCAATTTAAAAAAGTTCACAGCTGCAGTGCTTAAGAATAGCTAAAATATAACAAATGAGAGCATTTTATGGCAGAACAGTTTGTGCAGAAAAGTAGCCCTTTATCTCTGCCAATCACTGAATCTCTAAATTACATTACCAGTTCAGCAAAGTCTAAATATGAAAACACAGAGTAATAGAAATAGGTCAAAGTAGTTCCCTATTTTCTGTTCTTCTATTGTTCGAAGTATTTAGACATTACCATTCATTAAATGGCCACTGTGTGTTCTGTAATTTGACACACATTCTAACTGCAACTACGGCAGTAATTATAGTCATTCAGATATCTTAAATGGACTCCACACATCAATTTCTTCCAACAAAATCCATCTTCATGATAAATATACATTCACCCTCATATATTGAGTTGCATAATTGGTATTTTAAACTTTATTTTTGAAACAGCCAAAGGAAACTTTTGAGCTTGTAAGATTATACAAGTTACAATGGACCTGAAAAAAGCAAGCTCAGAAGTTTCCAGACCTTGACTAACTGTGAAAAAGCCAAGTGGAGGTTTTAAATTATATTTCTATATTTTAAATGATTGATTTACAATCTTCATAAACAGTGCCATGAGAACGCAACATGCATGTGGTGGAAGAGAGGACTGCTGTGAAATACAGCTCCCAAAATTGAGATATAGTTGTGAGTCCAAAACAACTTACTTAATTGTTTTCCCAGGATTCAGGCTTTTTCTGTGCAGCAGTTAGTTTATCTTGACTCACCCCAACTATGGTTCTTTGTTAAATACTCCGGTACCACTCGATAGCATTGGATCAGATATATGATAAAGTAAGTACTCCGGTACTGCTCAATAGAATTGGATCAGATATATGATAAAGTAAGTACTCCGGTACCACTCGATAGCATTGGGTCAGATGTATGATAAAGTAAGTACTCCGGTACTGCTCAATAGAATTGGATCAGATATATGATAAAGTAAGTACTCCGGTACTGCTCAATAGAATTGGATCAGATATATGATAAAGTAAGTACTCCGGTACCACTCGATAGCATTGGGTCAGATGTATGATAAAGTAAAGCTGACCCCAGCTAAGAAATTATTAATGCAATTTTACTCCCTTCATTTTCTAACTTGTATTTCACTCGGTATGAAATCTGAGCCAATTTCCACAAATAGATATGGTCTATAATTTCATTTTTAATTTATTGTTTGGTTTTTAGCTGTCAACTTTACAGAGCTATCAGTACATCATATTGTCCCAGTGTTACATAGCAATTCATTTCTAAGTACATAGTAAAACAAAAATGCAAGCATTAAATAGGACATTAATTGAAGTACAAAGGCTGAGAGAAGATAGGAGCAAGGGTACATGCTGAAAAACATTGTCTGATACATAGGGTGGTGATAGAATACAAGTATTTTAAAAGTGGAAGCAGAAGAAATGGAATACATAAGATATCTAAAGAATTAGGCACGGACATTAAACACTGGAAAATAAGTAATTATTGCTGGAGCCAATTGCCTTGTGAGTCTCCATCCTAATTATAAATCTTTGGGACTCTGGTTGATATATTAATAAGAGTGCTGCAGCTCAGTTCAGTCAAATCTTGATACATAATCTTTCAATTTCATTAACTTCTTCACAAAATACACGATATGATCTGCTTAGAACTCCACAAAGGTATTTAGGACATTGCTAGCTGATTACCACCATGTATTACAGTAGCACGAAATGTCAGTAGGTCTCTTCAAATTCCCGGCCATTGATGAATCTTTAGCTTGCTGATGTTTCTTTACAGTTGAATGGATAAAATTGATCATTTCTGGAACAGCTTTCATATCTCAAGCTTTATTTGCCATGTATTAATGATAGAAATTAATTGAAAAAAAATTTTTGTAAATTTGAACTGAGTTTCTTGAGCCTGATAATTTTCCCTACCCAGTGGGATCTATTCATTACAATGAGACATCTAAGCAATAGGACAAAAGCAATTCTAAAATGTTACCAAATGCATTCTGTCTGTCAGCACTGCAAGTTTTTTTCCTTTTAATATCACTGTACCAAACATTGCCTCTTCCATGCACAAAACCATAGCAAACAATTGTTTGTCTGGTTTATCTTCTATGTCTGTGGGTTTAATGAGAGTAAGGTTGAATGTGAGGGTAATTCTTCATATCATTTGCTTTCTAAAACACTGGCACTGATCTGGAAGGTAACACCTCTTTGTAGTGCAGTGTAACATTATAATTTGCTTTACTAATTCCTAAGATTCTGTGTCACTTGGATGTAAAATGGAAGCCAACTTCAACATTTGTCTTTGTAAATACTCTTTCATAACATGGATGATTAGTACGTGTGACATTCCATGGGATGACAAAATCCCCCTCAGTTGTTCAGTAAGCTTCCTTACCAAGTCCTTGCTGAAAGCAGAAATTAGTGTCTGTTGTCTGACTGGGCAAGCTTAACCGGTTATTTTGATGAAGACATTGTGATTCATTTTGTAAAAACAAAACCTGCTGTGATGCTGCTGGGTGTTCTCTCTGGAGTGAGTAACACTTTACAGAGCAATTTTCAGTGAGCACAGTCTGTTAGCTCAAGCCCTGAATTCACTGGATCATAGGATTATAAAGTTATAGTGCACAGTAACAGGCTCGCTCAACCCTGTCCATATCCACCATGGTCTCTATCATCTATGATTTTCCTATTGGCTGAAAATATGCAGCAATAGAGAAATAGCGTCATATAAAATTACAGCACTGAAACAAGCCCTTTGGCCCATCTAGTCTGCGCCAAACCATTTAAACCGCCTATCCCATCGACCTGCACAGGGACCATAGCCCTCCATACCCCAACTGTCCATGTACCTATCCAAACTTCTCATAACATAAATGTTGAAATCAAGCTCATTTTTCAGCCCATTTTTCCCAGCTGGTCCAGATCCCATTACAAGCTCTGACTGTCTTCCTTGCAGTCCACTACACCCCAGATCTTGGTGTAAGCCACAAGTTTGCTGATCCAGATAAACACATTATCATCCAGATCATTGATATAGACAACAAACAACAACAGACCCAACACCAATCCCTGTGGCACTCCACTAGTTACAGGCCTCCAGTCAGAGTGGCAACCATCTGCTACCACTCTCTGGCTTCTCCCACAAAGCCAATGTCTAATCCAATTTACTATCTCATCCTGAATGCCAAGTGACTAAACCTTCCTGACCAACCTCCATGTGTGACCTTGTCAAATCCCTTGCTAAAGTCCATGTAGACAACTTCTACTGTCTTGCCTTCATCAACTTTCCTGGTAACTTCTTCAAAAAAACTCTATAAGATTGGGTAGACACGAAGCCATGCTGACTATTCCTAATCAGTCCCTGTCTATCCAAATACTCATATATCTGGTCTCCTAGAACACATTTCAATGACTTTCCCCACTACTGATGTCAGGCTCACCAACCAATAATTTCCCGGTTTATTTTTAAGAGCCTTTCTTAAACAGCGGAACAATATTAGCTATCCTCCAGTACCTCACCTGTCACTAAGGATGATTTAAATGTCTCCGCTACAGCCCCTGCAATTTCCGCTTAGCTCCATATTTCTCTTTGTTTTTCTTATCTAAGGAACTCTCCAAATGCCTTTTGAATATTGTACTTCCATCTGCCTCTACTACATTCTCTGGTAATTCATTGCAGTAAACCACCACAATTTGTGTGGAAAACATTTCTCTCAAAACTCCTTTCAATTTCTTCCATTGATACCTTATCTATCCTATAGTCTGACCATTCGAACAGTGAACAACATTCCATATTTGCTTTACCAGTGTTTTGTACTCTGCAACATAATGTCTCAACTCTTATACTCAATGTTTCAGTTTCCAAAGACAAGCATATCTGAGGTCTTCATTACCTTACCAACCCATGTCATCACTTTCAAGGATCTATGAGTTTACACTGGAAAGTCTCTCTACAAAAACACTGCCAAGATCCCTGCCCTTTATACCATTCATCCAACCAAATTTCAACTTCCATAAGTGCTCTAACTAATGTTTGTCTGCATTAAATTTCATTTGATGCATTTCCTGACTTTCCAGCTGATTTGTCTCGCTGTATCCTTGAACAATCATCTTTGTTATCTATAACTCAACAATTTTTGTGTCATCTGCAAACTTACTGATCAAACCATCTATATTTTTTATTCAAGCCATTTGTACATGCTACAAACACCAAGGATCTTAACAATGTTCGCTAAAGTACCCCACTTGTTACAGACACAGTTAGAAGAATATCTATCCACTATTAGCTCCGCCTCTTATCACACAAGCCAATTTTGCATCCAGTTTGTCGAATTCTTTCAGATCCTTTGTACCTTAAGTTTCTGAATCAGCCTACCATTTGCGGGGAAGTATTCTGTAAGGAGTTCTGAAGCACAGCATATGTGATCATCATATGAGCTAAATACAATCTGACTACTATAATCCTATGACACTTCAGGGAATGTGTGTTTTACAGTCAGCTGTTGCAATCAGAGAGAATGTGCCTCCCCACCTCCCTTCACATGATACACATATGCTAAGGTTAGAGGCAACATACACCAGACGTCATGCGCTCTTGCTACACGCCTGCCAGGGTCAAAAGGCACCTGGCATTTGTGGTCATACGATCTAAGTCTCAGTTGACAATTTCAAGAAGAAATGCTTGATCACTGCTCATAGATTCAGCTGCTGAGAACAAACTTCAGGTAAGTCAACTTTAAGTGATAAACCCACCTGTCTTCGCATCCCTCTCTCACGTCTATACGATCTACTCTATTGAGTTCAATGCATGCCCCTTATCTGCTATAGAATTTGGCAGCTAGAGACCCTGGGAAAAGCATCTTTCAGTTGACATGCTCTGCTCACTTCCAGGTGTTGAAGAATTTCTAGGCCATTGCATTGAAACTCAAAATGAAAATCACTGGAGAATTTGCATTAAGGTACCAATGGATAACATACTATGTGTAACCCGGCTGTGTATGTTTCATGTCTGTAAGCAGAGATGAAAAAATGATTGATTTGAGAATTGGAAAAATACACACTTATATATTAAATGACTTGAAGAATCTAAGTGGCATATATAGGACACAGACTAGTGCAGCAGAATACAAGCCCTTCGGCCCATTATGTTGTGCCGATCTTTTAACCTACTCTACAGTCAATCAAACCCTTCTCTCCTACATTGCCATAACCCTCCAATTTCCTTTCATCCACGTGACCACCTAGGAGTTTCTTAAATGTCTCTATTGTCTCAGCATCTACCACCACCCATGCAGTGCATTCTGGGCACTTATCACTCTGTGTAAGTAAATTTACCTCTGATATCTCTCCTAAACTTTCATCCACTCATTTTGAATAGACGCTTGCTGTCCTGGGAGAAAGGCATTAGCTGCCCATTCTATCTATCCTCCTTATATCATATAACTTCATCTTAATCTTACCATGGGCACTACGGTAGCGTAGCAGTTAGCGCAATGCAATTACAGCTCAGAACATCGGAGCTCAGAGTTCAATTCCAACATAATTGGTAAGGAGTCTGTATGTCTTCCCTGTGGAATTCATGGCTTTTCCCCAGGGACTCCGGTTTCTTCCCACAGTCCAAAGATGTACAGGGTGCTTAATTGGTGATTGAAAATTGCCCCGTGATTAGGTTAGGGTTAGATGAGGATGTCAGGGGTTGTGAAATGCATGGGTTTTCTCTGAAGTTCTGGTTTCCTCCCACAGTCCAAAGATGTACAGGATTAGTTAATTGGTGATTGTAAATTGCCCCATGATTGGGTTAGGGTTAAATTGGGGTTGTCAGTGGTTGATGGGTCAGTGAGACTTGGAAGGCCAGAAGGGCCTACTCCAAGCTGTAACACTAAATAATTAAGTAATACACCTCTATCAAGTACCCTCTTATTCTCCTTCTCTAATGCTTCCACATCATTTCCTTCCGTCAACCACACTGGAATACAATACTCCAAATGTAGTCTAACTAGAGTTCTATGGAGCTGCAACAGAACTTCAAGGCTCTTGGACTCAGTACCCCAACTAATGAAGGCCAACACACCATTTGCCTCCTTAACCACCATATCAACTTGCTTAGCAAATTTGAGGGATTTATGGATTTCAATGCCAAGATCCCCCGATCCTCCACACTGCTGAGAACCCTAACATTAACCCTGCATTCCACCTTCAAGTTCAACTTTCCAAAGTATATCACTTCACACTTTTCCGGATTGAACTCCATCTGCCACATCTCATCCTGTCTATGTCTCATTGGAATTCAGGACAAACTTTTACACCTTCCACAACGTCACCAGCGTTTGCAGTATCTGCAATGATTTGTAAATTTGAGGATGATACCAAAACTGGTGGTGTAGTGGGTAGGGAACAAGGTAAGCTAAGGTTACAACAGGATCTGGGTAAACTGGGTAAAGGAATGGCAGATGGAATTTAACACAGGCAGATCAGAATGGATGCACTTAAACCAGGGCAGGCCATTCACACTCAATGCAGAGCCTCAGGGAGTATTGTTAAACAGAGAGGTCTAAAGATAGCACATAGTTCCCTGAGAGTGGTGAGACAGGTAGACAAGGTGTGAAGACATATGGCAGTGAATTCATATCACAGTTGTAGAGAATGTTGGTGAGACAACTTGTGGAGTATTGTGTACAGGAGAATCCTCGTCACCACATCATAGGAGGGTGTGATTAATCCAGAGAGGGTGCAGAAAAGATTCACAAGGATATTGGAGGGCTTGAGCTATGAGGAGAGGTTGGCTCCTGGGACAGTTTTCTCTAGAGACAAGGAAGCTGGAGGATGTCTCTATGGAGGTTCCTGCATGAGGGGATTAGATAAGGTGGATGGTTGCAATCCTTTTCCCAGCATAGGGGAATCTAAAACTAGTGTGCATAGGTTTAATGTGAGAGGAACATGGGGTCAGGTTTTCACACAGAAGGTGGTGTGTATACAAAACTAGCTGCCAGAGAGATGGACACAGAGGTAAATGGGACAAACGTAGGAAGGCAAGGACATAGTGGGCCAGTTTCCATGCCCCATAACTCAATGACGTAATTTATGGCAGTTTTTTTAAGACTGTTTGCTTCTGTGCAAAATTTATTTTTTAATGCTTTCATGATATGTAATGCATTCTCTTTGTGTGATGTAAATATTAAACGGACTTGTGTGTGTAAAAAATAAAAGCTTCAGTTCCAATCCACTACAGAAATATATATTTTCGGCATATGGCAGGAGTTAGGACAATGTAACAGTTATAAGGGTATTAGAGGTTTCAGAATGGAGATCAATTTCAGCAACATGAAACATGTGTCTGCATTGCAGACCTCTCGTTAGTACCAGAAACAGAGAGAAGAGCCAAAGGCACCTCTGTCAATGAAATAATCATGCATTCTTTAAACTTTCGCAAATACCTAATCACCTTCATAACATTTGAAAAGTGGAATAGAAAAGTTGAAGGGTAAAATACTTCGGTATCCATGTCGTTATCAGTAAAGGAAAATGTTGATTTCAGGAAGTTGACATTAGAGGGTTTTTCATGTAATTTTACCAATCTCTATCCAAGGCATTAATGCCTCCTGATTGTCATTTATGGTGCTGTGAATCGTATATTTACAGTTAGTTTTATCACTAGAATACTTAAATACAATAACAACTGGCAAACTTTGCCAATCAGCAACAGTGTATTCAATCACTGGCTTAGCTATGTTAAGTACCAGAGTTTTACTTCTTTTCAATTGTTATTGTTATTCACTGATTAGAGTGTGCTTCGCTTGCTGTTCTCATCATTTATTCTGCTTGTATCAACAAAATAAATACAATCAGCTGTTAAGTCACAGAATTAAAGGATCCAAATAAATGAGGGTGACAATTCAAAAGTCTAAATGATTTGTTAGTGAAAAATTATTCACTTTTAAATTTGGAACTGCTGTTTCACTTTAGCATTTATATTAAATGAATACCCTAAGAATGCAAAGCTCTTTAGCAACAATTTGCTTTTCTTGCTCTATTTTGGACTCAAAGTTTAATAAACAGGGTTAGCCAACAATCTAATAGTCTTTCCTTTTACACCTGGAAACAATATCAAACATTCCCAAGTCAGGAATGACAATGGCTTAGGACTCCTCTGATCCCTAGACTGTACATCACATAAATGGCATTGTATTTTTGGACTCATACAGCCTCAAGAAAGAGCTGCTGAAATCATCCCTTGTTGTCACACTTTGGCCAGTTTCACTCTGTGATCTCCAGGGATTGGGTTGAGATTTCAATAACTCTTTTCTTTTGCATGCTGACTGAAGGAGGAGACCTTCCTCCCATCTGTTTGGACTGCACTCAAAACCAGTTCCAAGTATTTGACAAGCCTTAGTGCAGAGCAGTGAGGTAATGCACTGTGTAAGCCAATCTGAATACTTGCCATAAGATGCAAACAAAAATCTTGCAGCAATTATTGAACTAAAAGAAAATTATAATCACAAAATGTGATCCATAGAGAAGCAAGGTGTTAAAATATTCAAACTGCTTCAATTTTTATTGCATCTCACGGCTAAACTTTGGGATGAAATTTAAAATAGCAACTAAATCTATATACTCATGATTCAATCTGATGATGAGGTAATATACATATATGATGAAAAAAATCAATGGTGAAGATATGATTGCACTGTAACAACAGAAGGGTGGCAGAGTTGATGAAATCAGCAATTCCTCTCCTTTTAGCAATGGAAATTAATATTTTGAAAGTTATTCAACAAAATTTCCTAATAAGAAAATAATTGTATGTGAATAATAACTATAAAACTTTAAAGAGTCTACTTATACTTGTACAAAACCTACTATACCCCACAACCAAGTTAATAACATCAGGTTTTGCAGTACATAGTTGCAATGGTATATATGATGTCAACATTGTGTTATTATTGATGTCAATAATAACCAAGTGCACAGTTAATTAGCTATTTGGAAGTACTGAGTGATTAAATTATTTCTAATTTTAATGCTTTCATTAGTGAATACCACAATACTAGTATATAACATATAACCATATAACAATCACAGCACGGAAACAGGCCATTCCGGCCCTCCTAGTCTGTGCCGAACTCTTAATCTCACCTAGTCCCACCTACCCGCACTCAGCCCATAACCCTCCACTCCTTTCCTGTCCATATACCTATCCAATTTTACCTTAAATGACACAACTGAACTGGCCTCTACTACTTCTACAGGAAGCTCATTCCACACAGCTATCACTCTCTGAGTAAAGAAATACCCCCTCGTGTTTCCCTTAAACTTTTGCCCCCTAACTCTCAAATCATGTCCTCTCGTTTGAATCTCCCCTACTCTCAATGGAAACAGCCTATTCACGTCAACTCTATCTATCCCTCTCAACATTTTAAATACCTCGATCAAATCCCCCCTCAACCTTCTACGCTCCAATGAATAGAGACCTAACTTGTTCAACCTTTCTCTGTAACTTAAGTGCTGAAACCCAGGTAACATCCTAGTAAATCGTCTCTGCACTCTCTCTAATTTATTGATATCTTTCCTATAATTCGGTGACCAGAACTGTACACAATATTCCAAATTTGACCTTACCAATGCCTTGTACAATTTTAACATTACATCCCAACTTCTGTACTCAATGCTCTGATTTATAAAGGCCAGCGTTCCAAAAGCCTTCTTCACCACCCTATCTACATGAGACTCCACCTTCAGGGAACTATGCACTGTTATTCCTAGATCTCTCTGTTCCACTGCATTCCTCAATGCCCTACCATTTACCCTGTATGTTCTATTTGGATTATTCCTGCCAAAATGTAGAACCTCACACTTCTCAGCATTAAACTCCATCTGCCAACGTTCAGCCCATTCTTCTAACCGGCATAAATCTCCCTGCAAGCTTTGAAAACCCACCTCATTATCCACAACACCTCCTACCTTAGTATCATCAGCATACTTACTAATCCAATTTACCACCCCATCATCCAGATCATTTATGTATATTACAAACAACATTGGGCCCAAAACAGATCCCTGAGGCACCCCGCTAGTCACCGGCCTCCATCCCGATAAACAATTATCCACCACTACTCTCTGGCATCTCCCATCTAGCCATCTCCCAAACTATCCTTAAGAGAGTTTCATTTGATGTTAATGAGAAAGTGGGAGAAGACAAACACTATAAAATATCCATTTAAAATCGATTATTTTCAGATTGTATAAACCTTTTACTTCATTTTTTTTTGTTTGCCTCCTTTATTCTTTCCCTTCAGCAGATATATATCTTGCTCACTCAATCACATTGTGTAACTTACTGGTGAAGTTATTCACATTTTAAAACATGGGCATCGTTGAGGACCAGCTTGAGTTCCCATCCAAAGTTCAAAGTATAAATTACGGATATGTTACTATATACCATCTTGAGATTCATGTTCTTGCAGGAAAATGAAACAATAGAATTTTATGAAAAAGCTATACTTAAAGACTGACAAACAACCAATGTATAAAAGATGGCAAACTATGCAAAGAAAAGAAATAATACTGAAAGCATGAGTTTTAAGGAGCCTTTGAAAGTTAGTTGATAGATTCTGTGGGCCGCAGTTCCCGAAGAGATGTTGGATTGTGTTACAGGAGAGTGAGATTAAAGGAAGCGAGTGGGGGCTATCAAGAGAACTGTGTGCCACGGTTCCCTAGCAATGTTGGATTGCGTAGCAGAAGAGCAAATTCAAAAGAAGTGAGTGGGGGCAGTCGGGACATTCTGTGTGCCACAGTTCCCAAGAAAACATTGGATTATGCATTATTAGACACTTGACAAAGGCCAATAAAAATTGGAGAGGCCTTTGTTTCAGAGGTGACAGAAAGGGAGGGATTAAAGGAGGAGAGGTGGCGTTACTAGTCAGGGAAGAGTCACAGCAGTGCTCAGTCAGGACTCTGATGAACTCATCTAGTGCAGCATTATGGATGGAATTGAGGAATTAAAAAGGTATGACCACCTATTGGGGCTACACTACAGATCACCCAGCAGTCCGAGGGTTTTAGAGGAATGAAGTTGTAGAGAGAATGCGGACTGCTGCAAGAAGCGTAAGGTTGTTATTATAGGTGATTATAACTTTCCATGTGTTGACTATAAAAGGATTAGATGGGATAGAGTTTATCAAATGCGTTCAGGGAGGTTTTCTTCATTAGTCCATAGAAGTCCCAATGAGAGAATGTGTGATACTTATCTGCTCTCAGGGAATGAGACAGGGCAGGTGACAGAAGTTTGTGTAGGGGAACACTTTGCATCCAGTGACCTCAGTGCCATTAGTTTCACAGTAAATATAAGTCTGGTCCATGGGTTTAGATTTTAACTTGGAGAAAGGCCAATGTTGATGGTATCAGTAAGTATCTGGTGAGCATGAATTGGGACAGTCTATTTTCCGGCAAAGACGTACTTGACAAGTGGGAGGCCTTCAAAAGTGAAATTTTGAGAGTAGAGAGTTTGCATGTGTCTGTCAGAATAAAAGATAAAGATAACACATGTAGGGAACCTTGGTTTTCAAGAGATATTGAGGCCCTGGTTAAGAAAAAAAAGGGAGCTGCATTGTAGGTAGGAACAAATGATGTGCTTATGGAATATAAGAAATGCAAGAGAACACTTAAGAAAGTAATCAGGAAGTTAAAAGAATGCACAAGCTTGCTTTGGCAGACAAGGTGAAGGATAATCCTGAGCAATTCTACAGATATGAGCAAAAGGATAGCAAGGGACAAAATTGGTCCCCTGGAAGATCAGAATGGTAATCAATATATGCAGGAAAATGAGATGGGGGTGATCATAGATGATTTTTTCCCTCTGTATTTACTCAGGACACGGACACAGAGATGACACGTGAGGCAAAATGGCATTCACTTTGTGGATCCCATTCAGATTTTGGAGGAGATGTTTGCTGTCTTGAGGCAAATTAGTGTAGATATAAACCCAGGGCCTGACAAGGTATTCCCTTAGACCCAGCGGGAGGGAAATTCAGAAGTTGTCGGGCCAGCAGGAGGGAAATTCAGAAGTCGCTGGGCCCCTAGCAGAGATAGTTAAATCATCATTAGCGAAAGGTAAGGTACCAAAGGATTGGAGGAAAGCTAAAGTTGTTCCACTCTTTATAAAAGGCTCTAAATATAAATTAGGAAATTATAGGCCAGTGAGCCTGACATCAGTAGTGGGAAAGTTATTGGAAGGCATTCTAAGGGACTGGATGTATAAGTAATTGGATAGACAGGGACTGATTAAGGATTGTCAGCATGGCTTCGTGCCTGGCAGGTCATGTCTAACCAATCTTATAGAGTTTTTCGAAGAAGTTATCAAGAAAGTTGATGAAGGCAAGGCAGTGGATGTTGTCTACATGGACTTTTGTAAGGCAGTTGGCCCTGGGGTGCAGTGGACAGCAAGGAAGACTATCATGGCTTGTAGCAAAATCTAGACTAGCTGGGAAAACGGGCTGGAAAATGTCAGATGGAGTTCAATGCAGACAAGTGTGAGATGTTGCACTCTGGTAGGACCAGCCAGGGTAGGTCTCACACAGTGAATGGTAGGGCACTGAGGAGTGCAGTAAAACAGGTCCATAATTCACTGAATGTGACATCACAGGTAGAAAGGGTCATAAAAAAAGATTTTGGCATTCATAAATCAAAGTACTGAGTACAGCAGATGGGATGTTAGGTTGAAGTTATATAAGATGTTGGTGAGGCCTGATTTGGAGTACCGTATGCAGTTTTGGTCACCTACCTACAGGAAAGATGTAAATAAGATTGAAAATTTACAAGGATTTTGCCTGATCTGGAAGACCTGGGTTATAAGGAAAGATTGAATAGTTTAGGAAGGGGTGAGAAGAGGTGAGCTGTAGTGATATGGGAATCAATGGTTAGTAGAACAGACAGGAGGTTCTGTTGACAAGAATGAGATACCTGGATGGTACCACCAACAAGAGAAGATCTGCAGATGCTGGAAATCCGAGCAACACACACACAAAATGCTAGAGAAACTCAGCAGGCCAAGCAGAATCTATGGAAAAAAGTACAGTCGATGTTTCCCATCCACTTCCCATTCCCATTCCAATATGTCCATCCATGGCCTCCTTCACAGTTGTGATGAGGTCACACTTAGTTTGGAGGAACAACACCTTGTATTCTGTTTTGGTAGCCTCCAACCTGATGGCATGAACATCGATCTCTTAAACCTCTGGTAATGCCCCCCAACCAACCCCCCCACCTTCTCCATTTCCATTTCCCATCCCCTATTCCTTCTCTCACCAATCAACTTCCCAGCTCTTTTCTTCATCCCTCGCGCTCCAGGTTTCACCTATCACCTGGTGTTTCTCTTTCCCCTCCGCCCACCTTTTAAATCTACTCCTCAGCTTTTTTTCTCCAGTCCTGCTGAAAGGTTTCAGCCCAAAATGTTGACTGTACTTTTTTTCCATAGATGCTGCCTGGCCTGCTGAGTTCCTCCAGTATTTTGTGTGTGTTTCCTGAATGGTACGTTGCCTCCCAGCTACCAGCACCAGGGACATTTTGGATCGAGTTCATAGCATTCTTAAGTGGGAGGGTGAGCAACCAGAGGTTGTGGTCCACATCGATACCAACAGCAAGGGTAGGAAGAGTGACGAGGTCCTACAAAGTGAGTTCTGGGAGCTATGCGTTAAGTTAAAGGAAACAACTGCCAGGGTTATGATCTGAGGATTGCTATCTGTACCATGTGCTAGTGAGGCCAAAAATAGGAAGATCATATAGTTTAACATGTGGCTAAGAAGATGCTGTAGGAGGGAAGGCTTCAGATTTGGATCATTGGGCTCTCTCCTGAGGAAGGTGGGACGTGTACAGAATGACTGGCTTCCACCTGAAATGGAGGGGGACTAACATGCTTGCAGGAAGGTTTGCTAGTACTATGGGGGGGGGGGAGGGGGGGGTTAGTTATATTAGAGTTGCAAGGGGATAGGAATCGGAGTACCAGAGCAGATAGTAGAGTGGTTGCAGAGAAAGATATTGTTAAACCTACATACAGAGTAAGGAATCAAAAGGTTGAGCTCAGTGGGACTAATGTTCTGAATTGTGTATCTTTCAAAACAAGGAGTACTTTAGGAAAGGCAGATGAGCTTAGTGCATGGATCAACACATGGAATTATGACATTGTAGGCATTGGTGAGACTTGATTGCAAGAGAGGCAGGACCGGCAGCTCAGTGTTCCAGGGTTCCATTGGTTTAGACATGATAGAGCAGGAGGGATTAAAGGGGGAGGAGTGACATTACTAGTCAGGGAAAATGTCACAACAATGCTGTGACATTTCAGACTGTAGAGCTTATCTACTGAGGCTATATGGCTGAAACTGAGGAATAAGAAAGGGATGACCATGCTAATGAGATTATATTACAATATACAACAGTCCACTACATTTAAAGAGGCAAATTTGTAGTGAGATCACAGACTGTTGCAAGAAACATAAGGTTATGATAGTCCATGATTTTAACATTCCACATAACGATTGGGTCTCCCATACTATAAAAAAGTGGATGAGATAAGATTTTGTCAGATGTGTTCAGGAAAGTTTCCTTAATCAATGTACAGTGGTCCCAACTGGAGAGAGTGCAATACTTTATCTCTTATAAGGGAATGAGACAGGACAGGTGACAGAAGTTTGTGTAAGGGAACATGTTGCATTTAGTGATCATAATGCCATTAACTTCAAGGTAATCATGGAGAAGGATAGGTCTAGTCCTCGGGTTGAAATTCTATATTTGCTGAAGTCCAATTTTGACGGTATCAGAAAGGATCTGGCAAGTGTGGATTGAGACAGGTCGTTTTCAGGCAAAGTTGGTAAATGGGAGGCTTTCAAAGGCGACATTTTGAGAGTACAGAGTTTGTATGTTTCTGTCAGAATAAAAGTCGAGGATATTAGATTTTAGGAAACTTTTGTTTTTGTCAGATATTGAGGCCTTGGTTAAGAAAAAGGAAGTACGTGGCAGATATCAGCAGGAAGGAACAAACAAGGTACTTGAGGAGTACAAGAAGGAAATCAGAAAGGCTGAAAGAAAGCATGAGGTTGCTCTGACAGACAAAGTGAAGGAGAATCCCAGCGTGTTCTACAAATATAGTTCTGTGCAAAAGACACAGACACGTAAGAAAATTCTCTGAAGTGATAATGAAAGCTTTTAAATATCAAAAACATTACTATAAAGAGCAGTGAGCAGTAAAATGCTAATTAAAATCAATATTTGCTGTGACCACTCTTTGCTTTTAAAACGGCATCAATTCTCTTAGGTACATTGTTGTGCAGTTTCATAAGAAAACTGGCTGGTAAGTTGTTCCAAGCACCCTGGAGAACTTGCCATGGTTCTTTTGCAGACTTGGCTGTTTTGCTTGCTCCAAGTAATCCCAGACAGCCCTGATGATGTTGAGATCAGGGCTCTGTGGAGGACAAGTCATCTGAAACCATATAAAAAAATTGAAGGTGCCTAAGACTTTAGCACAGTACTGTATATTTAGAGCTAAAGGATAGCAAGGGACAGAAATTATCCTCTGGAAGATCAGAGTGGTCATCTGTGTTTGGAGCCAAGACAGATGAGTGAGATCTTAATTGGATTTCTTCATCTGTATTTACTCGGGAGACAGACACACAGTCTATAGAAGTGAGCTAAAACAGTAATGAGGTCATAGACCGTTTACAGATTACTGAGGAGGAGATGTTTGCTGTCTTGAGGCAAATTAGAGTAGATAAATGCCCAGGGTCTCACAAGGTGTTCCCGCGGACACAGTGCCAGGCGAGTGCAGAAATTGCAGGGGTCCTACAGAGATATTTAAAACATCCTTAGTCACGGTGAGATGTCCAGCAATCAGAAGGTAGCTAATGTACTTGTAAGTGAATTAGGAAGTATGCAATTCAGCAGTAAACCAAACTCCACTCAACCAAACAATGGAGTCAGAATATAGTGTCCAAGCTCCGGGTGCTTTATCTGGCCAGCACACACAGTACAACTGAATAAAACTGAGAGAAAACAAGAACAATCCCATCAGAACCTAATACATCAAACTTATGATAATTAAGTCCACATTCAGAAGATATTCGGAACATATGAAGATAGACTTGCGTGTAAAATATCCAAATATTATACACAAAATAGGGTAAAAAAATGTTAAAGTCTGCAAGAAGATTAATATCATGTAAGCAGTCCTTAAATTATCAAAGCTGGTCAAACAAGGAATAAACTCTTGCATAATGTTGACACAAAATATTGCTCAGTTAGCTTTCTACTTTATGAACGAAACCAGCACTTATAGACGATAATTTTGCCGGTGGAAAAGAAAGATAAAGCAACACAGGATTGTGTAAATGTGCTTCAGTCCAATTACAAAGCTCCTGCAAACCTAAATGGCTGCCCTCCTTATGTGGCCCAAATTTGAATTTCAAATTTAAAGGAGGCAGCACTGTAAGAATGAACGTGGCTGTATAATCGGAACAAAAGAGAACAGGGTTAAAGCCTGAATGGCTAATATTGTTCCATTGCTTAAGAAAGACTCTAAGAATACACAGGAAGTTATAAGCCGGCGAGTCTGACATCAGTAGGGGGTAAGTTACTGGGTTTTTCTAAGGGACTGGATATATAAATATTTTGATGGGCTGGACATTTAAATATTTTGATAGACTGGGACAGATTAGAAATAGCTTTGTGTGTGGTAGGCCATGCCTAACCAATCTTATAGAGATTTTTAAGGAAGTTACCAGGAAAGTTGATGAAGACAAGGCAGTAGATATTGTCTACATGATCTTCAGCAAGTCCTTTGACAAGGTTCCGCTTGTGAGGTTGGTGAAGAAGACGAGGTAGTAAATTGGATTGGACGTTAGCTTCGTAGGAGAAGCCAGAAATGGTAGCAGTTAGTTGCCATGGAGATCGGTTGTTTGTCATCTATTCAACATAAACTGGATCAGCAAATTTGCAGATGACACCAAGATTTAATGGCCATTGAGGAAGGCAATCAACGCTTGCAGTAGAATCTGTACCAGCTGGAGAAATGGCAGAAAATGGCAAATGGAATTTAATACAGACAAGTGCGAGCTGTTGGACATTCGGAGGGCAAACCAGGGTAGGATTTATATGGTGAGCAGTAGGGCACTGACGGGTGTGGTAGAACAGAGGCATCTGGGAATACAGATCCACAATTCCCTGAAAGTAGCATCACAGGTAGATAGGGTCATAAAGAAAGCTTTTGGCACATTGGTCTTCATAATTAATGTTTAGTACAGGAGTTGTGATGTTATGTTGAAGATTGAAAGTGTGCAGAAAAAGTTTACAAGGATATTGCCAGGACTTGAGGATGTGAATTATAGGAAACGGTTGAACAGGTTAGGAGTTTGTTTCCTCAAAACATAGAAGAATGAGGGTAGATTTGACAGAGCTATACAAAATTATGAAGGGTATGGACAGCGTAAATGCAAGAAATGCAAGCAGGCTTTTTCCACTGAAGTTGGACGAGACTAAAACTAGAGGTCATGGGTTCAAGGTGAAAGGTGAAATGTTTAAGGGGAACTTGAGGAGGAATTTTTTCACTCAGAGGATGGTGACAGTGTGGAATGAGCTGCCAGCGGAAATGGTGGGTGCGGGTTTGATTTCATCATTTAAGAGAAATTCAGGTAGGTACATGTATAGGCGGGGTATGGAGGGTTATGGTATGGGTGCAGGGCAGGCTGATGGAACTGGTTTGAAGGGCCTGTTTCTGTGCTGTAGTGTTCTATGATGCTATGTCATAAAAAGTTTATAGTCATGGTGAATGAAATTATCCACATTGATTCATGAGCCTGGTGATTCAGAATCAGAACCAGAATGCAGTATAATAACTATTTATGAACATGGTGATGTGGGACCTATGGTTTCTGTACCTCCTGTCCCATTGTAGTAGTGAAAAGAGTGCCTGGCCTGGATGGTGGGGCTAAGATACTCATGTGAAAGTATGGTGAGTAACCTTATTGAAACATATCAGTATTTGGTGTTAAAATACTATGGGATAAGTAGTTCCAGAATTTAAATGCACCAGCCCTAAAGAAACATTAATACATTTTCAAATCTGAATGGTAAGCATCTTTGTGAAGAACCTGCTGATAATAGTGTTTCCATGCACCTGAATCCATTGGCTTCCTTTGTGGCAAAATTCTTTGGTTTGTGAGGTGTTGTCAGAGTAGCCCAGGCAAGCAAATGCAAAGCTTTTTGTAAATGGTACACATTACAACACAATGTAGCAGTGATCTAACCAAAGAATGTTTACAGCAGTTGGTAGAATGTCAATCAACCAAGCTGCTTTCCCCATGGTTTCTGACCTTTTTGAAAATCCCCTAAGCAGAATTCATCCCTTGGTTTTGACCTTTCTGAAAATTGTTGGAGCAGCATTCATCCAGGCAAGTGGAGTATTTTATCTTGTTCCTGACTTGTAATCTGTAGATTATGAAAAGGTTTTGGGAATCAGGAGGTGAATCCCTAGCTACTGGATGTCTAGTCTTCAACTTTTGTAGCCTCGTGTCAAGCTGAGTTTCTCAGCAATGAGACCCTTGGAATATTGATGGTAAGAGACTAAGCAATGGTAATGTCATGGACTGTGGAGGGCAATTGGTCAGACACTCTCTTATTGTAGACAGTCATTGTCTGGCATGCAGAATGCTCATGGCTCAGTTGCTGTGGAATGAGATGCTAGATGTGTTGTTTGTCGGTATGAACTGTTTCATTTACTGGGAGAGGAAAATGTGAACAGATTTGAACATTACAAAATTATGAATTTATTTTGGAAAGAAAATCATTAATGAAGCTGCTGAGGACAGGAAGACAGTTGGTTTTGGAAACTGCCTTGAGGAAATCCTATAGTGATGTTCTGTAGCTGGCATAACTGATTAGAATCAGGTTTATTATCACTGTTTTATATGATGTGACATCTGCTTTTTTGTGGCAGCGGTGCAGTGCAAAGACATAAAAATACTATAAAGGAAAAAATAAACAAATAGTGCTAAAAAGGAATACTGAGGTGGTGTTCATGGGCTGTTCAGAAACCTGATGACAGAGGGGGTGAAGCAGTTTCTGAATCATTAAGTGGGGGTTTTCAGGCTCCCGTACCTCCTCCCTGACTCTCATAACAAGAAAAGACCATTTCCCTGATGGTGAGGATTGTTAATGATGGATGCTACCTTCTTGAGGCACTGCCCTTGAAGATATCCTCCATGGTGGAGAGGGTTGTGCCCATGATGGAACTGGTTGAGACTACAACCCTATGCAATCTCTTGTGATCCCATGAATTGTAATGCAACCAGTCAGAATGCTCTCCACTATACATCTATGGAAATTTGCAAGAGTCTTTGGTGAACAAATCTCCTCAGATTCCTAACAAAGTAAAGCCACTGGTGTGTTTTCTTCATGATTGCATCAATGTGTTGAGCTGACAGATCTTCTGGGATGATGACATCCATGAACATAAAGCTGCTCACCCTTTTCACCACTGACCCCTCTCTGGACTTCCTCTTTCTGAAGTCCACAATCAATTCCTTGGTCTTGTTGACATTGAGTCTGAGATTTATGTTGTGACACCACTCAACCAACCAATATGTATCGCATTTTCCAGTGGCCTTGTTGCCATCTGAGATTTTTCCAACAGCAGTGGTCTCATCTGAGAATTTATAAATGGTGTTTCTGAAAGTTTATAAATGGTGTTTGAGCTGTGCTTAGCCATACAGTCAGACTGGGGCAGGCGGATAACCAGATCAGGGCATAACCAAGAGCCTCCTCAGATTTTGGGGGAGGCTAGAGAGGAAATTGTCAAGGTGCTTGTTGAAATATTTGTTTCATTCAGCATGACATCAGTAGTGGGGAAGTTACTGGAGGGAATTCTGAGGGGGTAGCATCTACTAGCATTTGGATAGAGAGAGTCTGATTAGGAGGAGTCATCATGGATTTATGGATGAAAAGTCATGTTTGATGGACCTTTCGAAGTTTTTTGATAGAGATAACCAAAAAGGTAGATGAGGGCATGTTGTCTATTTGGATTTTAGTAAGTCCTTCAACAAGGTCCTACGTGGTCTGGGTGGGGCCCCATGGATTCTATAAAGGGCTGGATAGGATGATTCAAAATTGGTTTGAATCAGAGGGCATGAATAGGGAGGAAGCAGAGGGCAGTTGCTGAAGTTTGTTTTTCAGAAAGGAGGCTAGTGACTTGTGATGTGTCACAGGGGTCAGGGATGGGACCCTTATTATTTGTTATTTTTATAAATGATTTGGATGTGAAAACACAAGGCTAGGTCAATACGTTTGTGGATGACACAATGAGGTGTTGGTTCTGATGGTAAAGAAGGTGATTGTGGAGTGTAATGCAACAGAGAGGCCCAGGAATAGAAATGGATTGTTTATTGAAAGCAGAGTCACAGGGAGACAGGTTGGTGAAAAAGCCATCGCACACACCGAGCTTTATCAGTCAGGCACTGAGCAAAGGAGTTGGAATATTGTGCTGCAGTTCTAAAAGTCACTGGTGAGGCTGCACTTAGAATATAGGACAGTATTGTGGAGGAATTGGTCCTTTAAGCCATAATGCTGGACTAAACTAATTGGATTAGTAATCAAATGGTCAATTAAACTAATCATTCTGCCTAAACCATGTCAATACCTTCTGTTTCCTACACACTCATGTGCCTAACAGCCTCTGACGTATATATCTCCAACAACCCAGCAACACATCCCAGTCTCTATATATAAAAAAATATGTTCAACACATCTTTAAACTTATGCCTTCTCAAGTTAAACACACATTGTCTGGTATTATACATTTCAACAACCAGAACTTTACAAAGCTGCAACTCAGCTTCCCAACTCCCAAACTCAATTCCTCATGTAATAGAGGAAAGCATGCCGCATGCCACCAATCACACCTCTTCAGCATGTAGACACCCCCAGTGAGCTATGGACTTGGACTCCAAGATCCCTTCACACATCAACACTGCCATTTCCCTGCCCACATCTTCAACTGATCTATATCCTACTGTATCCTTTGCCAGTCTACAACAAAACCAATCTTCGCACTTGGAGTACGATGTACAGTATTGTTATAGGAAAGGCAGGGTTAAACTGGAAAGAATTAAGAAAAGGCTTGAGTTCATTTTCAGGACAAGAGAGCTTGAGTTACAGAGAGAGAGGTTGAGCAGGCTAGGTATTTCTTCTTTGGAATGTAGCTGAATAAGGGGAAACCTTATAGAAATTATGAGGCCTATGGATAAGGTGGACAGTAACCATCTTCCCCAGTAGAGGCAAGTCCAAAACTAAGGGGAATAAATTTAGAGTAGGACAGGAAATATTTAAAAGGAAACCGAGATGCAACTTTTTCCAGAGGGAGGCAGGTTTATGGAATGAGCTGACAAAGGAAGTGATTGAGGCAGGTACAGAAATAATATTTCATAAGCACTTGAATAGATACATGGAGAGGGAGGGGTATATAGATTGTACAGAGAAAATTGGGACTAATTGGTGGGCACTGTGGTCAGAATGAACTCACAGAATGCCTGTGTGCGTTCTGTATTGCTCTGAAGAAGATAAAATCCTTAATTTGCGAAAGGTTCTAGCCCTGTATCTACAAAAATAACTACCCCTCAACCAACACTATCTTAATAGATAATGCATTAAGTGATTGTGTGTGAAAATTAGTTGCAACATTTGCCTGCATGACACCGACAAGGGCAACTCAAATCCAATAGTTTGAATTTCCCAAAGCAATTTGCCACTTCCACTTGCCAACCTCCCAACTCTTACTTTGAGCAGATCCCCTGGTGCAAACTTCTTTAATGAGACTTGTGTTCTGCAAGCCCTGAGAAGCATATAATTACTGAGTGCAAATCCCTAAATGCTCTAAGAGTTGATTAAGATGCATTCCCAGGCTGAAAAGATTTTCAGGCTGTCAAATCATGAGCATTTGCTGAGGTATGCAACATTCACAAATATCCACTGACATTCAAAAACTATTAACTTTTTGTGATTCATGCACTAGAACATCTAGATCACTCATTTGCAGTTTCTTTTCCCACATGACTTCGCACTTTCCAATACTAAACTCTAAGTTTTCATCCATTTACTACATCTATCTTTATCCTATAGTATTCATAATGTCTTCATTCACTATATGTCCTTTACTTATTTTTGTATTATCAGCAAACCTGTACACATAACATTCTGTCCTTTGTCCAGGTAATTAATATTAATAACAAATAACTGAAGGCCAAGAACCAAACCATGGGGAGCTCCACTAGCATATGTTCTTTGACTGCATGTTGGCCAGGGTTTGTAATAGTTTTCTGCAGTATGGTATCAAAGTCAATAACATCAGGAGCAGTGTACCTTACAGTAAGCACTAATAGCTACTCTGTTCTTCATAAGTTCACCTCTGAGCTTGGCTGTTAGCAAGGTAGGCCCATAGGTATCCAGCCATAAATGCCATGTGTAGAAGAATCCACATGTCATGAATATCATATTCCTTACTATACACCATTTCTCCTTTAATTCATGGATTTCCCATTGGATCTCACCCTTCAGTTTTCTCTGGAGCTTGCAATCCAAAATGACTTGCGTTTGCCATTAGTTAACTCTCAAAGACGTACTTGTCCCCACTTTTGCCCATACACTTCACCTTGGAGAGCCACCTTAAGAGAACATTTTATCTTCATGCAAAAAAAACATTTATTGTAAGAAATGTCTCAGAAATCCTGTGAATCCTGACTCATCCTTGGTTTTCTTGGAGGTTTAACAGATCCATAATGAGAAGTTACACTTGAGACACAAGACTCCTTCAAAAACTGATACTCCATTGAATTTCTCACCTTTTCCTTAAATATTTTAAGTAAAACACTGAATACTAATTAATCTAAAAGGGTCTGTTTGCCCAGATCATTTCAAATAATTTGTACAATATTTGAAAACATACAATTGAAAACAAATCTTTAGTGAAGTTCTGTGCATTGAAGTACAATATTGCCCCTCCCTCCATTCATTCAACTGCTACACTGTTAGATTAATGCCAAATCCCACTGGAATACCTATTTGATAAAAAAAAGGGAAAATAATTTTAAACAAATGGAAAGTAAATTTAAAGCAACCAGACATTGGCTCCTTCCAGATGAGAGCAACAAGAGCCATTACATTCATCGGATCAGCGACTGAAATCTTAAAATCATATTTTCTTTTCACTCATGTAAAAACTCAAACAAGGAAATAGCAGATCATGATTCCCACTTGGCAGCTAACATGTAGATTGAATCTCTGTAATTTGTGAGAAGAGATGCATGAATGTAATGTGACGTCTATACTTGCAGCATTGAGTCTACCACTCAATGAAACCAGGCTCTTCAGAAAAGTAATTTGCGACACAGACTATGCCAATACTTGGAATTTTCCCAGGTTTAAAAGCTTTCCAAATATTTCTGAGGGGTTTGGAGAAAGGTCACACACACAGAACAAAACAAGAGTCTGGAAACTTAAAGATGTAAACATTTGATAAACTACCAATGTATTTTTAATGGAATGACCTGCCTGGATAGCACACAAACTCTGTTCCTTCAGAGCTGCATAGGGGCGCAGACGCACAACAACTGAAATGTTCCCATGCACATAGCCTTTGTTGCTGCAATTGTCTTTTATATCATGTATTATTAAAGAGTCAGACCATGTAAAAAGTTCCTACTCAGAGCAAGGGTTAGTCTGTGCAGCTGTAAAATAAATGAGAGGAAACAAACATTTTTCCACTGTATCTCAACAATAACAAACCAACTGCATTTCCTAATATAGGAATTTGATAGCATGACTTCTTTCTATAAAGTTCTCAGATACAGCCATCAATTAATGGCATGCCTTCAGGTTTTACTTACTCTGCAGCCTTCCTGAAACAACAATAAAGATTGAATACGCCCTTCAGAATGTCATTCAAATGACTTATGATTGTAAATGTTTATGATTGTAAATAACAACCCAGAACCGAACAACTAATTTACTATATGGCTAAACAAAACACTGCAAAACAGTATCTTCTCCTATTAGAAAAACCCTTCCCTGAAACTTCTGTGTCTGTTCACATACTGTTCCCTGCAAGTGGAATATAATCCGTGGAGGTCAAAACAGCACTCTTGAAAATCTTTGGGATTCGCATTCATGAATTCCGGACTGTTAGAACGTTTTTGGGGGTTAGCAATATAGCAAATAACTTCAGCTACTAGTCTTCAGATTCAAATATGGAAGGTGGATTAAATCTGAAATGCAGCTCTGAACAATGGGTTCCTAAGAGCCGTGAAACAGATTAACTGGATAATACCACAGTTAATTGGAACACCAGACAATGCCGGTTTAAATTCGTTATTTCAGTATCTGGTATGGGCACAATGTGGGAGATCTGAAGTTTGTGTGCATTTCAAAGGAAGCATTGTGGATGAAGCATAAATATGGAATTGTCCTTTGGTCTTCAGCACACGAAATGTCATGTAACGTTGGGTTGAGTAGACCTTCCTGATCTGAAAGGGTTCTGAAACATTTGTATCTCTTTGCATACTGTTCCTAGCAGGTGGAATAAAATCATGGAGGTCAGGTGACGGACGTATGTGTTGGGGAGCACTTCGGGTCCAGTGATCACAATACCATTAGTTTCAATATAATTATAGAGAAGGATAGGACTGGACCCAGTGTTGAAATTTTTGATTGAAGAAAGGCTAACTTTGAGGAGATGCGAAAGGACTTAGAAGGAATGGACTGGGACAATTTGTTTTATGGGAAGGATGTAATAGAGAAATGGAGGTCATCTACAGGTGAAATTTTGAGGGTACAGAATCTTTATGTTCCTGTTAGGTTGAAAGGAAAGGTTAAAAGTTTGAGAGTGCCATAGTTTTCAAGGGATATTGGAAACTTGGTTCAGAAGAAGAGGGAGATCTACAATAAAAATAGGCAGCATGGAGTAAATGAGGTGTTCAAGGAATATAAAGAATGTAAAAAGAATCTTAAGAAAGAAATTAGAAAAGCTATAAGAAGATATGAGGTTGCTTTGGCAAGTAAGGTGAAAATAAATCTGAAGGGTTTCAACAGTTATATTAATAGCAAAAGGATAGTGAGAATTAAAATTGGCCCCTTAGAGAATCAGAGTGGACAACTGTGTGGAGCTGAAAGAGATGGGGGAGATTTTGAACAATTTCTTTTCTTCGTTATTCACTAAGGAGAAAGATATTGAATTGTGTAAGGTAAGGGAAACAAGTAGGGAAGTTATGGAAACTATGACAATTAAAGAGGAGAAAGTACTGGCGCTTTTAAGGAATATAAATCTCCGGGTCCTGACAGGATATTCCCCAGAACCTTGAGGGAAGTTGGTGTAGAAATAGCAGGGGCTCTGACAGAAATATTTCAAATGTCATTAGAAACGGGGATGGTGCCGGGGGATTGGCGTATTGCTCATGTGGTTCCATTGTTTAAAAAGGGTTCTAAAAGTAAACCTAGCAATCATAGGCCTGTCAGTTTGACGTCAGTGGTTGGTAAATTAATGGGAAGTATTCTTAGAGATGGTATATATAATTATCTGGATAGACAGGGTCTGATTAGGAATAGTCAGCATGGATTTGTGCGTGGAAGGTCATGTTTGACAAATCTTATTGAATTTTTTGAAGAGGTTACGAGGAAGGTTGACAAGGGTAAAGCAGTGGATGTTGTCTATAAGGTCTTCAGTAAGGCCTTTGACAAGGTTCTGCATGGAAGGTTAGTTAGGAAGGTTCAATCGTTAGGTATTAATATTGAAGTAGTAAAATGGATTCAACAGTGGCTAGTTGGGAGATGCCAGAGGGTAGTGGTGGATAACTGTTTGTCAGGTTGGAGGCCGGTGACTAGTGGTGTGCCTCAGGGATCTGTATTGGGTCCAATGTTGTTTGTCATATACATTAATGATCTGGATGATGGGGTGGTAAATTGGATTAGTAAGTATGCAGATGATAATAAGGTAGGAGGTGTTGTGGATAATGAAGCAGGTTTTCAAAGCTTGCAGAGAGATTTAGGCCAGTTAGAAGAGTGGGCTGAACGATGGCAGATGGAGTTTAATGCTGATAAGTGTGAGGTGCTACATTTTGGTAGGAATAATCCAAATAGGACATACATGGTAAATGGTAGGGCATTGAAGAATGCAGTAGAACAGAGTGATCTAGGAATAATGGTGCATAGTTCCCTGAAGGTGGAATCTCATGTGGATAGGGTGATGAAGAAAGTTTTTGGTATGCTGGCCTTTATAAATCAGAGCATTGAGTATAGGAGTTGGGATGTAATGTTAAAATTGTACAAGGCATTGGTAAGGCCGAATTTGGAGTATTGTGTACAGTTCTGGTCACTGAATTATAGGAAGGATGTCAACAAAATAGAGAGAGTACAGAGAAGAATTACTAGGATGTTACCTGGGTTTCAGCACCTAAGTTACAGGGAAAGATCGAACAAGTTAGGTCTTTATTCTTTGGAGCATAGAAGGTTGAGGGGGGACTTGATAGAGGTATTTAAAATAATGAGGGGGATAGATCGAGTTGACATGGATAGGCTTTTTCCATTGAGAGGAGGGGAGATTCAAACAAGAGGACATGATTTGAGAGTTAGGGGGCAAAAGTTTAAGGGTAACACGAGGGGGAATTTCTTTACTCAGAGAGTGGTAGCTGTGTGGAATGAGCTTCCAGTAGAAGTGGTAGAGGCAGGTTTGGTATTGTCATTTAAAGTAAAATTGGATAGGTATATGGATAGGAAAGGAATGGAGGGTTATGGGCTGAGTGCGGGCCAGTGGGACTAGGTGAGTGTAAGCATCGGCACGGACTAGAAGGGCCGAGATGGCCTGTTTCCATGCTGTAATTGTTATATGGTCATATATTTTATAGAAAAACTGCACTCTTGACAGTAGTGAAGATCTTTGGGATTCACATGAATTCATGTTACAAGAAGGAAGCTTCCAAGTCAAGCATAGATGCAGGTAATGGTATATTCAATGTCATAGAACAGGTGGCAGGGTTAGTCAGAATAGTTTGTCAACACATCAACCTGATAAAATATTTCTCAAAGTAACACATCCTAGACAGGGTGTATTAGAACACCAAAAATAGATACTAGAAGTCCATGATTCTTCTGGGAATGTTCAAACTGGTGTGGGGCAACAGACTAGAGAGGGCCTTCTCCGTTTGAAACAAACAACAATTTCAGAAGCAGTCGGTGAAAGCTGATTGGGCCAATGGAGCACTTACTGCCACTGCTCCTTTTAGCTCAAAAGGTTCAAATGTTTACAAAATTTTTACCAGGTACCTTTTCAGAGAGGATGTCAGTCTTCACAGCCTTTGAAAGGAAATATTACTCACAGCTTTAAATCCCAAGCTTACCTGCCAAGTTGTATCAATTCCAAAATAATTTCGTGTTAGAAGCCCTTGGTGTGGGATGGGGGTGTGAGTGGGAGAGATAGTTGAAACTCAACCCGTTTCATTCCGGTATTCTGCACAGGGTGTGTGAAGGGGTAATGATGGCAACATGGTGTGGAATGGGGGTGTGGGTGGGAGCGATGGTTGAAACTCAACCCGTTTCATTTCGGTATTCTGCACAGGGTGTGTAATGCACCATCAATAACTCACGCTGAGACGTAGGAAACGAGGTATAGGCTTTTATTGACTGGAAGAATGAACAACACTACATCCTGGGGAATGAGGCAGGGCAACAGGCCACAGTCGCCTTTATACAGGGGTCTGTGGGAGGAGCCACAGGAGCAGTCAGCAGGGGTCTGTGGGAGGAGCCACAGTCTGTGGGAGGAGCCACAGGAGCAGTCAGCAGGGGGTCTGTGGGAGGAGCCACAGTCTGTGGGAGGAGCCACAGGAGCAGTCAGCAGGGGTCTGTGGGAGGAGCCACAGGAGCAGTCAGCAGGGGTCTGTGGGAGAAGCCACAGGAGCAGTCCAGACAGGTATATCTAGTTCACCACAGTGTGTGAAGGGGTAATGAGAGCTGAAGCTGGAATATATTGCATATCGCCCACCAAAGCAGTAAAATACAAACAGAACCAAATGCGAGACCTACAGGTTGTGCCACATGACAGTTTGCTTTCTTTATTTTAAAAAATCATTTAAAGTACTTCGATATTAAAAACAAAATAAGAATGCCAAAGCCGAGCAGAATACGGAAATAAAGAAACGAAAGTCAGAATAATTAAGAATTTTGCAACCTTCAGAATGTTTAAAATACATACACCCTCACATGATCATGAAAAATAGGATCTCACAAGTTATTGCATGTGGTGCAATGCGCTGTGCATATAGACCTGCCTGGTTGCCGGGTTGCAGACGCAGTCGCGTAGCTTAGCAACTGACAGGCAACATGAAATTTGCCAGGTGAACTTTATCAGTGATCTGCGAGCAAACTTCGGACAGAGCTTAATGCAGCTGTTATCACTTGTTCCCACGAGTCCCGACGATAAAATGCATCAGCTTCCGCAGGGACGTGCTTGCGGAGAGCAAGCGGTGTCCAGCCAGTTGAAGTGAGTACGTATGTTCTGAGCAGTCTCATCAATGAGCAAGGTGGAGGAAGAACCGGTTTACTGCACTCCTCCAACGTTGTTCCAAACTAGACTAATAAAGGGTAGAGAACGAACCGATAAATGATAATAAAACCCTGTATTTACCTGTAATCTCAACAAATTATAATATATACGAGAGGGCAAAAGCACCATTATTTTCCAAAGATACCCTGATTTACTAAACTTACTGGCCATGTACTTGAATACGGAAACTGATTTTTAAGAAAACATCCTTGCTTAATTCTATTAATAAGGGTACCTGGGTGCTTGGACTAAGGTTATAATTCAGATATTAGACGGCCTGAGTTATAGGAAGATGGATACCTGGGACTGTAATCCTTGGAGTGTAAGAGATTGAGTGTGACCTTAATACAGGTGTATGAGATAATGAGAGGCACAGATACGGTGAAAACGCATATTATTTTACACATTTAGTCATGATGATGGTGATTTATCTCCAAGTAATGAGAGTGCATGATTTGCAGAGGTAAATACAAGTGGTGATTGTACCATCTTCACCATGGGTTACTATTTCCTCACTTTATGGAATGTAGGGACAGAGAAAATCAACTGGTTTCAAAATGCATACAGGCCTGAAAGGAAATGAATCCTATATTTAGGAATTCAAAGTGACAGTGTCTGAACTGCTAGTCATATGTGATTCAGAGTTTGACAGTATCAGGAATGTCAGCATGGTATGCACAAGGAATGGAAAAAGGAAGAAAGGTGTGAATGCACAATTCTAAGGAGCTGAAAATATGATCACAACAAAGAAAAAACATTAGCTCTTGTAAACTCCCCATAAAAAAGGGAATTTTAAGTTTAATCATTGTGTCTAAAGTCTAACTCTGATGGGTTTACTGGCATTGAACTATGTTGTGTTTTCAAGGAAGTCATCTAAAGATGCATGCAATGGTATGAGTCAACTGAAAGCTCTATTTCTGCTTGGCTGTTTAACCAGCAGTTACAAAAGCAACAGCTTTTAAATTGGGGTCTACAATAGGTGTGCTGTTTCCAGTGGCACCCTTTTTTTTTAACCAAATTTGATGTTAAATGTGGTAAACCATATCTGTCAATAAATGGTCACTGCACCATTTAACATTTCTCTTTCCTTAACTTTTCCAATTTTTGTTTACTTCTTCTCTCTCTATTACACTTTTATACATTTCATTGACATTATTTTCAGTACTTCTCTTTCCATGGCCAGTCTGACTTGGAAATTTGGAACATTTTATTTCTCCCACATAAAGTCTCCTGCAATGCCAAAGACATTTGATGAAAGATACAGAATTATTTTTCCAAGTAATTAAAGCTATCAGGGAATATTGAAATCATTAATCAGGAAATGCATTATTTTTGTGAGGGAAAAGTGATTTAAGCCCTAGATTGCAGAGACCACGAGATTGAGGGAGCACCAGATCTTGTATTTTATCGGCCATTTCCCAACATCTGTTGGGTGTGGTTGTTGTAAATATTCCTTGGTCTGTTGCAGCCATTACATCTTTAAATGATCTAGGACAACTTCTCAGTGTAGCCGTTACCAGCAGTTTCAGTCTTCACCGATATTATGCTGTGGAATTGGCTGATGTGTTAAGGAAATTCTCTCGATGTTCCAGAATTCTCAGTTTGAAAACCAGCCTGATGATATCTTAACCATATGTTGGTCTGCTATACTTCAGTTCTCTGAAATTTATAATTTGGCAAGGTGCCTTTCCAAAATGACATTGGCCAAAGGAAGTGTTAGTTCCTATGTGCTCAGTTATTGTTCACGTGGTGTTGCCGAGATGATTAGTCAATGCAGGTGCTTCAAACTCTGTGTATTTGCATTTATAACCTGAACTATGCTGAGTATTCATAAATTTCAGATGGTCCCGAGAGAGACTGATGCAGAATTGTATCACATTATTTTTGAGTTTATTAGCTAGAGTAATGCATATTTATTGATTATATGAATATGAAATAATATCACATCAGCATTAGTACTGTCAAACATTTATACAGTCGATTTTATCATTTTGATTGTTGGCGAGTAACAGATAGTGTAATTCAAATGAAAACCAGTGTCTAAAAGCACCATATTTATATCAGCAATCTACAAACATTTCAGAGTAAAGAACCCATCTGCAATAACAAATGCTTTTACTTTTCAACCATTTTTATAATAAAACATCAGAATGTTTTTCATTAAATCTTATCCAGTGAATTTTAACGCAAAGCCAAGTAAAGGGAGAGATATCTGGGCCGAAAGCCAATGGTTTGGTCAAAGTAGTAGTTTTAAAGGACTTCCTTAATGGAGAAAATTGAGGTAAAGAAATAAGAGAGGTATGGGTTCAGCAGTTGAAAGCATGATGGATCTTGTGAAAGCAAGAATGGGCTAAGTGCCAGATTTGGAGGAGTGTAGATCTTTTAAAGGGTTGTGTGAGTGGATGATATTACAAATACAGAGAGGAATGAGGCCCATGGAGTGAATTGAAAACATTGATGAAGAACTTGGAAGTGAAATGCTGTCCATGTAAGGGAGAAAGCATGGAGTGTGATGATAGGTATACAAGATTTGGTATGTCAGTATCTGGGCAGTTATTTTTAATGTTTAACATTATGGAATGCATTGGAAGAGATAGGTCTGCAGAATAAAACATGGATGATGGTGTCAGCGGCAGATAACCCTGGGGCAGAGTGAGGTAGCATGAAAATTGCTGAAGAATACAATCTTACTGTCAGTGTGAATATCTGATCAAATGCTTATCTCCAGGTCAAATATGACACAAAGGATTCAAACAATATAGTTTAGTCACGGGCAGTTGCTAAGGAGATAGCTTATGTATTGGTATTGTTTCACATGTACCAAGATGCAGTGAAAAATCTGTGTTGCATAAGGATTGGCAATGGAAAATAATTTATAATGAGAAGCAAAATTGTTTCCCCCGAAATTGATGAAACCAAGCAGTCACAGTTGCATGGGGAACCACAATTTATTAGTAGTTAGGGCCTCAGCAGTTCTTTGACATCCTTACAAACTCAGCCAAACACTGATGTGGAATTCTGATACCACCTTGCATTCAACCCTTCAGTTTTGGATGGTTATTGAATGGTGTTGATGACCCTGTGCAGTAAAATTAAGCAAGGTCAGTTAAGTAGAGATGAATTTTTTCACTACATTTGCCAATGTTGAGTTTTTGAGTGTCTTAATTATTTGTTTGTGTTTTAAAATGGTACTAATTAAAATTATTTAAATCTAATTGAATATTTTTTAATGTTTCCATCAGAAATATTTAGAAACACTTCAGAAACCAGAGGGAAGAGCATTAGAGGACATTAGCTTTTGAGCAGTCATCTAGTACAGACTGGTGCCAGATAAGTGCATGAAAATAGGGGCAATGTGATTGTCTTTTTTTAGGAGCGAGATGAGAAAAATGGGTCTGAAAGGGGACAGAGACAGTACCATACTATAGAGGTTAACAATATCAGCTAAGGTAGGGCCAGAAAGCTATGTTCAGTGATTGAGAGTTTGATGGACTGAAAGAGAGTAAAGGCAGAAAGCAGTAGGACTCACAATGTTATTTTGTTATCAAAACTTTCGTTCTGTTCTTGTTGTGGCTGTTACACGATTCGGGAGTAGAGAGTTACGCCATCAGTACTGTGTTTTTTTTTGTCTTCCACTACCTTTCAAACTCTATTAATGTTGATGCATTGGTCATTTCCAACGTGTGGTCCAAATACCTGTCTTTTACGATTATTTTCTGTAATATAGACATTATTTTATGATGTTTTAATTCTTATCCTGATATCCTCATTTCCTTTCTTTAGGTGCATAGCTTTGACTGTTTCAGAGGGTTGAATTAAAATTCCATTTTTATCTCCAGTAAAATGGTTTGTGCTGAAAAAGTGACAGTATTATTCTGGAATTTGGTTCTCTCCTGATTACTGAGTACACCAATGCCAGTTCCCCCAGGGTAGCAACCTTTGGCTTCAATGTGCACAGAGTACAATACACTTGAGCTGCCCAAATTCCACGAAAATCTATAGATCAGACCAGACATTTTACAAATTTGTGAGAAGTTATTTTACATATTTTGAGAGCAAAGATCATTATGTCCCTACTTAATGTGTTTGCCATCTAATGGCCAGGGGCCAAGTTCAATCCCCCAGCTGTGCAAATTGCCAGAACAGCAATCTCCCTAAGTCAGGATTGATTTAAATAATACAGCCCAAGATCATCACTGGTACTTTATAGAGCTGGGAAGTATTGAAATAAAAAGTGTTAACAGCAAGCAAAAATTGTTTCATTGTTGTAAGTCAGAAAGTGCTTACACTGGCAGACTCTGCAATGTAGGCCTCTGCTTGATCTGTGATTTTTATATTGATGATTCAATGATTTGAGCTGCTGGAATCTAGCTGAAGTGAAAATGCATCACCATGTTTTAAGATTCCTGCTTTCCTGATGAAGAATGTAAAGCATATACTAATTACTCAGTCACCCACTGAGATGCAGAGGAGTTCCTTTGTCAAATACTTAAAAAAAAACAAGCATAGTTACTTATCAGATTTTCATGCTGCTTGTTTTGGAGTATTTTTTGTTTTTTCAATCAAACTCAAATGGTTTGGCCAAAACGCTCAAATAGCAATTTGATGGTGATTCAGTTTAATTATGTTGATATTGGACGGAATATTGGCCAAACATGTGGGCAACAAATTCTGACATTATTTACCCTAACGCTGCAAAAGTCATAGGAAAATTGAGGAATTAATTTGCAAGTTTCGAAGAATAGCATTGTCTGCTTTTCTTCATTGCTATCAGTTTGGTGTTTCCTGTTGATAAGGTGAGAGTTCTCACAGTTCTCAGCATGTAGCACAGTTGGCAGATTCTCAAAGGGACAGTACAAGCAACACAGTTCCAGCTGAGATGGGGGGGGGGTGCACACAGTTCTCCCAGGTATTAGATAAATATGAACAAACTGGTGAAGAGTCCTCTAAGGACTTTAAGACTGTCTGCAATGTGGGGAAGTTGGCCCAGCTGGTTGGTAGCTGTGGCAACATTGCCTGCCCATGTGAGTTGATGAAAATTAGATCATGTCTTCTTCCTTCAGAAAGGGTGACCTCTTGAAAGCCAGAGGGAAAGTCAAAGTTATTAAACCAATGTTTAAGGCCAATGCAATATGATATCCCACCCCTTATACTGAACACACCAGCTTTATAAAAGGAAGGCATACGAAAAGGACATCCTCACACTTTTTCCATCTGTGTTGCCACTTCCAGGCAGATAGGGACTTGTACTTCAAGATCTGCCTGTTCAATTGCTCCCAAAGTTCCAGTCATTTACTCTTTATATCCTAGTAGAATATGATGATCCAACAGCTATTACTTCACAATTCATAAACACAAGAGATTCTGCAGATGCTGGAAGTCCAGAGCTACACACACAAAATGCTGAAGGAACTCGGCAGGTCAGGCAGCATCTATGGAGATGAACAAACACAGTCAACATTTCACGCCCAAGACCCTCCATCGAGACTAGAAAGGAAGGGGGAAGATGCCAAAATGATACAGTGGGGGGAGGGGAAGGAGGACAAGCTAGAAGGTGATAGGTCAAGCCAGGTGTGTGGGGGAAGGGTGATGAAGTAAGAAACTGGGAGGTGATAGGTGGACAAAGCAAAGGGCTGGAGAAGAAGGAACCTTGCAGGAGAGGAGAGTGGACTTCACAATTATTTGTATTAAGTTGCACAGTCACTTAATTTACTTACCCAATCGCGACACTTTCAGCAAAATGTATAAATAGCATTTAACAAGAAGATGGTCCACTTCAGTATAAATTAAGGACCCACCTTTACCCACGCCACTGTAGCTAGTGGTCCCAATAGCTAATGTTGCAGATACGACAGCCTTTTTCCCTTTTAGGGGCAAAGGAAGGATGATGGTGATTATTTAGATCCTTGCCAGGTGCCCCCTGCACTGCTGAGACCAATATGTCCCACCCTCTATTGAAGAAGTGTAGTTCCTGTATTTGCTCACAACTAGGGTTGTTAGTACTTGAAGACCATAAGACATGGGAGCAGAATTAGGATATTTGGCCCATTGAGTCTGCTCCACCATTTAATCATGGATGATCCTTTTTCTCCCCTCCTCAGCACCACTCCCTGGTCTTCTTGCCGTAACCTTTGTTGCCATGTCCAATCAAGAACCTATCAATCTCCACCTTAAATACATCAACAACCTAGCCTCCACAGCTGCCTGTAGTAACAAATTCCACAAATTCTCCACCCTCTGGCTAAAGAAATTTCTCTGCATCTCTGTTTTAAATGGATATCCCTCTATTCTGAGACTGTGCCCTCTTGTCCTAGACTCCCCCATCATGGGAAACAACCTTTCCACATCTACTCTGTCTAGGCCTTTCAACATTCGAAAGGTTTCAATGAGATCCCCTTTCATCCTTCTAAATTCCAGTAAGTACAGGCCCAGAGCCATCAAACATTCCTCATATTATAACCCTTTCATTCCTGGAAGAATCATCCTTGTGAATGTCCCCTGAACCCTCTCCAACGCCAGCACATCTTTTCTTAGATAAGGAGCCCGAAACTGTTCACACTTCTCAAGGTGAGGCCTCAAACTGCCTTATAAAGCCTCAGTATCACATATTTGCACTTATAATCTCGACCTTTTGAAATGAATGCTAATATTACATTTGTCTTCCTCACCATGGACTCAACCTGCAAGTTAACTTTTAGGATATTCTGGACAAGGACTCCCAAGTCCCTCTGCATCTCAGATTTTTGGATTTTCTCCCTGTTTAGAAGATAGTCTGCACATTTATTTCTTCTACCAAAGTGCATGACCATGCATTTTCCAACATTGTATTTCATTTGCCACTTTCTTGCCCATTCTCCTAATCTGTCCAAGTCCTAATGCAGCCCACCTGTTTCCTCAACACTACCTGCCTCTTCATCAATCTTCGTATCATCTGCAAGCTTGGCAACAAAGCCAGCTATTCCATCATTTAAATCATTGATATACAGCATAAAAAGAAGCGGTTCCAACAACGACCCCTGCAGAACACCACTAGCCACTGGCAGCCAACCAGAAAAGGATCCTTTTATTTCCATTTGTTGCCTCCTACCAATCAGCCAATGCTCTAACCATGCCAGTAACTTTCCTGTAATACCATGGATATATAACTACCATCAGGGTTATTTTCCTCGCAGTTTCTTAAATCAACCCGCAATGGTTTAACGTCTTCTGATCCTATGTCACATCTTTCTAATGTTTTGATGCCATTCTTTACCAACAGAGCCATGCCACCCCCTCTGCCCACCTTCCAATCCCTCTGATACAATGTGTAAGCTTGGACATTCAGCTTCCATTCTTCAGCCACAATTCAGTGACGGCCCCGACATCATACCTGACAATCTGGAAATGTGCAACAAAATCATCCATCTTACTTCTTATACTGTGTGCATTGAGATATAACGCTCTGAGTACTGTATTTGCTATCCTTTTTTGATGCTGTTTCCTTAATTTGCTGATATTCACCCTGCTGACTGCAATTTTGTCCTATTGTCTGCTTGCCCTTCCTGACAGTCTGACTGCATGCTATCTTTGTTTTTTTCCATCCATCCTATCCTGAGACCCTTCACTCTGGTTCACTCTCCCCACTGCCAAATTAGTTTAAACCCTCCCCTAAGCTCCAACAAACCTGCCAGTGAGAATACTGGTCCCCCTCAGGTTCAGGTGCAACTATTTTACAGGTCATAGCTCCCCCAGAAGAGATCCCAATGATCCAAGATCCTGAAGCTGCCCCCTGCACCAGCTTCTCAGCCACACATTTATCTGCCAAATCATCCTGTTTCTCCCCTCACTGGCCCGTGGCACAGGTAGCATCCAGAAATTACTACGATGGTGGTCCTGATTCTCAGCTTTCTGCCTAGCTTTCTAAATTCTTTCTTCAGGACCTCATTCTTTTCCTTTTTATGTCATTGGTACCAATGTGTAACAAGTCATCTGGCTGTTCTCGCTCCCCCTCCAAAATACTGTAGACGTGATGTGAGACATCACTGACCCCAGCACCTGGGAGGCAACATACCATCCGTGCAATTCATGTTGAGGACTATTACTGTAAGAGCTTGGTGGGAGATTGTATTTGTCAGTTTGCACTTTGGAAGTAACGCACGATACTGGACACCATTGTGTGGCCATGCTTTGCACATGACCCATTGTTGTCATATACACAGGGAAATTGCTCTGTTGTGAACTTGCATAAATTGAAAATTTCCCATTTAGGGTGCTTAGCTGGTTATATTCTCAACTCTTTCCAGATCTCATGAAAAATCTGTTTCTTCACATATTTCCAGCAAATACTATCCTTTTCAACCCGTAATCACTATCCTTAAGGCAAGGTTGGTTTTTAGTTTACCACTAATCATTTCCTTTTTTTATGATTTTCATTAATTCTTCAAGAGTATTATTTCCTTTGTCACAGCATTAGAAGCTTTTCATGATGCAAATAAGCATTTTTATTTATGTTTATGAAATTTCCTCTGTGTTGGAAATAATTTAAGTGATTTCATATATTATGTGAAGTCTCTGATAAAGGAGGTGGGCAAATCACTTGTTGCTAGGTACTTTGGTAATGTGTTAATATGTTAATTCTGAAAACAGTTCATTTAGTTGCCTCCCTGCTCTATCATTTGCCCAGTAAACCAAACATAGCCTGAGCCCCATCTCTGTCCTAGCCATTGTCTTTCTCTCATTTTTCTACTTTCCTCTTCAAGCTCTTCTTATTCATGCTACTTGCATCCTATTCCTCATCTCCATCATTCCTTTCATTAGTGTATTTGAGGTAAAAGCTTTCTTATCCTCAAGCACTCACTCCTGCTTTCAGAATTGGCATATTTGAGACATCGCAGAAATGCTTAGCAACAAGCTAATTGTCAGCCTCCTCTGTTGGAGACTGTATATTATATTTGTGATGAGATAAATTAGTTGTAAAATGCATTGGCCTTAAAATGGGCATAAATTATTCTGTTTATTTGTTTATTATTGCTGTTCAGCTTGCCTAAGCACCTAATTAATTAATGGTTTTGTCATATGGTTTCAGCCCTAACCCTTCAGGAATATTTAGCAGAATCCAGGACAGCACAAAGTGTCTCTCTCAACGTCCAAGATCACCAAATCGTCATAAACCTCAACCACATTATGCAAGATGTATCAGAACTAATTCAAGATTTATAAATGAGCCTTTTGCATATATGGAAACTAAAGCTACAATGTCAGATCAGGTAAGCAATGTGTACACAAAAGAATATTTTAATTATTCTGCCTTATATAAACAGTGTACTCTTCCTTTAATATCATACCCATACAACTATTTTTCACTTGTTTTATATGGTCTGAAAATCTACTTCTCATCTGAACAATTTTCATTTCTATTCCACAGTGTATTGCAGCAATTTAATCGCACAAACAAATGCTAAACCAAACAAAAAGACATTGAATGAGGTTTATCTAAAACTGGGTTGTAAAAGCAACATGAACCTCACCTTGATGAGAATCAGTTTTGAGTAAAGGAAAAACAACTTGAGTTTATGACTATAAACTGAAATTGGTTAAGGAATTTTCCCGTAAAATTATCTAAAACATTGTACAGATGATATAAATCCAAATCATAAACAGGAAGATAAGATCAAAGATATGATGGAAATAAATTATATACATTTTATTTTTCATAGGGTAGGTAAATATTCAAGTATTTCATCAAGCAAGGCTAGTAAATTATACTGGTATCAGTTATATTTTATAGTCAATTCAAATCCAATTGCTTTGTCTTTAATTTTGAAGTTAAATGAAAACAAACAGGAAGAAATTGAAGAGAAACAGTGAGATAGACACATCAATAAAATGTATGTTATAAGTCATGGATCAAAATTGCACCATTTACACATCAGAGAAAGATACAGAGATTAACATAATTCTTCCTTTCCTGTTTTCGGTCATTCGAGCATTCCCGTGTTAGCAGGTCTGTAACAAGAGTGCAGGAACATTGGATGGAATAAATAGGAGTGGCCTTAGCACATCTGTAAGGAAGAATAATAAACATTACTTTGCAATAACCTCATTTTGTTCAAGTTTCAGTGGATGACGCATGAAACTCCCAGTCTGATGCAGCACATCCCAAGTTACAGCTTGGAAAGCACCCAAAGACATGATTTCCAGAACCTTGTCTCCAAACCAAATCCACAAACAAGACATGGATGTAATCCAAACAAATACCCTTGTTCAGGCATAGGTAAGCAGGTGTCATAAGGGTGACTTACCTATTCAATGTAATTATTTTCCAGGTAAACTATAGTAATTGTATGTAACTAGTTGCACAGATAATAATGAAAGAAGTGCAATATCACTTCAAAACTGACAAAGAAGATAGCAACTTGCAATATGTTCAAAACAGTGATATCTGAAGTGGTATTAGAAATGGGAGCAGGCGAAATCAATTTGCACAATTCCCTTTCATCTCCCGTGTCTGACTTTGAATCCAGTCATTCTGACAGGGTGTTCCACCTGTCTGCTCATGCAGCAGATTCTAAATGAAGTTAGGCAGGCTGAACAAAAATTCTACTGAGTGTACAGTTACACCAAAAAGCTAAGATGAAATTCATGTAAAATAATTATTATTTAATTGCCTATCATTTTGAAAAGCTACCTGCTGACTAATATTGGAAACAAAAATGCTAATGGAAGCTCAGGAGCATTGAGTATGAGGAGCATCTTTTCCTGTGCTAATGACTGTTGTCCTGAATTGTGTGGTTTAGAGAACAATGTACCGTTGTTTTCTGAATAAAGTTCAAGCATAGATTATTTCATCACCTGCTAAGGTTGTGCTGGATGAAGGCAGACTGTTTAATAAATTATATCATTTGGGTGATTAGAACAGGTCTTGCATAAAACTGGAAAAGCAAATGACTAAGCTAACCTGCAAGTTAGACAGCAGCAGTTAAAGCTGTCAAAACACTGGGACTGTGTCAGACATTCTAAAACATCCAAAAATATTCCAAGCTATGATCGATTCATTAAGACATTCAAATATTTTTAAAATACTGCTAAATGCAAATAAACTAAAATGTATAAAGTATTTAAAACATTTGAATGAACTTATTAAAAATAATCTTAACATGTCTCATGTATTAATCCTTTATATTATTCTTCTTAACTGAAATGAGAATAGAACTCTAGGCTGGATTCAAGTAAGTATAACAGTGCACAAGTTATTCAAGTGGAATAGTCGCACACGCATGCCCAGAAATCCCAATCTGGCATCAATGTAGGGAAATTCTGATGTCCAGTCACTGAACTGCTGGCATTTCCTTTCAATTCAAATCCATTGTTCCTATACATAAGAAACCTTATCCAAAACCTTTGGACACAGAAAATAAAGGTTCACTCACATGGGAATGGCTAATTCACTCATTGTCCAGAAATGTGTTCACAGCTGTGAGGTCCTCCCCTATGAAGTACATTCTTTAAATGTAGAGGTGGGGCTCTCTTGTATAGAGTTCTACTTATCTGAACATAGCTTAAATATCTGTAATATTGTGTCATGACCTTGGGAATTAGCCATATTCAGTCCTTGTTCTGCTTCTCTTACTCATTTCTCTGCTGCTCTTTGTAATTTATGTGGCTTATGTAATATTGGGCGTGTGCTCCTTTAAGAAATGCAGAATGTGTACAATAGGTCTTTATGTGATGATATGAATGTTTTAGTGTAGAACTAAGCAGAAATCGTGTGGGAGTCAACACAGAACGGAAATACTACTTGTCGCTAAATTTTTTAAAAATAAAACTTATTGAAGGATCAAATAACCAATTGTCTTCCAGTCCGTTAATAAATGAATGAGACGAGACATGAGGAAAGATCTTCAGGCTTGTGGTTTACTTACATTGTGTAATGATAACACCAAACATTTTTCCATTACCTTTCTCAGTCCTTCCATGCACAGCTACCTGTATATCATCCAAACTTGGAAGACCTGGGGTTCTCACTAGTCAGATTATTGGTAAAGCTGTTACCTCAGGCTCCAGTGTTATGGTCCCAAATACTAATTGTCTCTCTTCCAATCCATGGCCACAGACTTATCACAATTTCTGCATCAACAATTTACTGGAAGAACTCCATGTGTTGAGCTTCATCTGTGACAGGAAAGAAACTATCGAATTTTAGAGCCCTGCACTAGGAAGACTGCATCCTTCCACAGATGCTGCTCAACCCACTGAGTTCTTGCAGAGTTCAGATTACAGCATCTGCAGTCTCTTGTATCCCCATTGATCACAACTTCAGCAAGGTATTTGATGTCAATCATCCTCTTCTGTCTGAAGATTTTCTACTCCATTTATAATCATGCCTCTACTGCCTCCATTAACCCATCTACGACCAAAAGATATATATAGTCTCTCTCTACCTTATTATTAGCTTCGGGCATTTCCTTTATTTTTAAGAGCTCTCTTCTGATTTTCACCTCCAGACATTTTTTCTTTTTCATCATCCAATCAGCAATACTGCTTTTCAGTGCTATTTTCTCCCAAAGGCCTTCCACTCATTTCTCCTCTCCTGAACCGCACCTATCTCAGCCAACCTCAGCCAATCCTCCTCAAATTTCGATGAAGCACCTGGTAATGCTTTATGATATCGAAAGTAGCTTGTGCTTTCTGTCTGATTTACACATCCCCTGTTCAATATTGGCAAAAACCTGGAAAAGCTTTTTCCCAATACTTTATTTTTAATGTGTATAGATTGTAAAGGTCTTCTACAGAATACTGTTCCATCAAATTGCTGCCTTCTGTTATATTTTTTATCTGTCAGATCAAATCTAGGAATGTTGATAACTGTTTTATAGTTGATTTTTCAATTGTTGTTCATGGAGCTATGGTGAGCCAAAGGTTTCATATAACAATGCCATGATTGAAATTGTGACTACACACATGAAAATTTTATGCACACAAACATTTCAGTTTCCAAACTATATAACATGCAATCTCTTATTTCAGGAAAATCCTTTCAGGTCTTAAAATTATTTGTGCAGAATTGTTTCCTGACAAACCTCTCCAATAGTTTGTGCCAGAAACAATGGCAATGTAAGCCATACCATGATGTGGTATCTCCCTTGCACTTTCTCTCTCTCTCTCTCGCACACACTAGCATCCTAATCTATCAACAGGTTTACCCTACAGCAGCCCTGATCAGGAACATGAGATGTGGGAAGTCAGGGAACCCCCGATGACTACATCTGCGAAATACGCATCCAGGGGCAGCTCCTGACAGACCAGATCAGGGAACAGGAGGTGCAGGTATATGTACTCAGGGTTATCTGAGAGGCTGAGGAGATCATAGATTCGAAGTTTAGTGAGGTGGTCAACGATAACATTCTCGTTGTGCCTCTGGACCTGTGGAGTGGCATCAGTTTTGGTGAGTGTCTTGTCTAAGACAACGTTCTCAGTTTTCGATGTCACGTTGCTGTCAGTGACATCATTGCTGAGAGGTAAGTCAAGGTGACTGTAATGTGTCTGTTTTGTTGGATGCGGTCGACTCAGGTGTGTTCTTTGGTTGAACATCCAATATCTGGTCCACATAACGTCTCCATGTCGGATCTCCAACATCCACTGTGTACATCAGTAGTCCAGTTCTTGTAGCTATCCTATCAGGTATCCACTCGTCTTCTCGGTAATCACCTGCTAGGACTTCCTGTCCATCTTGAAGCTCCTTGCTGCTTCTCTTGGCAATTAGCTGAAGTGTTTATTCTGTACTTCCCTCCAGAGGTCTGGTTTCAGGAGGTCTATGCAAGATCTCAGATTTCTGCTCACGAACAGCATTGCAGGTGTTTGATTTGTTGTCGCGTGAACAGAGTTCCGATACACAAAAAGGAATTTGTCCACCTTGTACTGTAGAGAAAAGTCCTTCTTGTCCATTGTTTTAATGGACTTCTTGAAGGTTTGCCTCAACCTTTGGGCTAACCCATTTGTTGCTGGGTGGTGAGGAGCTGACTTGAAATGTCTGATGCCATTTTTCTTCATGATCAGTGGGAATTCTTCTGACATGTACAGCGGTGCTAGAAAGTTTGTGAACGCTGCAGAATTTTCTCTAGTTCTGCATGAATATGACTTAAAATGTGATCAGATCTTTATGCAAGTCCTAAAACTAGATGAAGAGAACCCAATTAATAAATAAATAATTGAAATTAAGTATTGAGAAGCTTAACTACTGAAATTTTGACAGGCAGGTTATGTGTAAGCATGATAGAGATTCCTGTGAGCAGGAGTGAAAAGTAAGGGAGTCATGATGTAACACGTTTATACCATTTCAAATTTTACCAAGTGTTTTAATTACTGTGAAGCTGATAAAAAGTAACATCACTCTAGTTAATTGGAGCCATGCCAATAATGGGTTTAGACTGGGATATGATGGGTGGGAATTTACTTTTGGTAGGTATTGATTAACATGGTCCAGAAAGTTGGCTGCTCTCCCTGGATATTTTTGGCTTTCATGTTATAACTCTTCTTGTTACTGGCTTTCTGCATCCCACCGAGTAATTACCTTTGTGACACACACAAAATACAGGAACTCAGCAGGCCAAGCAACATCTATGGAAAAGAGTACAGTTGAGGTTTCAGGCCAAGCCCCTTCATTAGGACTGGAGAAAAAAGATGGGGAGTCATAATAAGAAAGTGGGGGAGGGAGGAAGAACCATAAGGTGAAGTAAAGAGCTGGGAAGTTGAATGGTGAAAGAGATACAGGGGCTGGGGAAGGGAGAATCTGATAGGAGAGGACAGAAGGCCATGGAAGAAAGAAAAGGGGGAGGAGCACTGGAGGGAGGTGATAAAGTGAGAGCAGGAAATGGGAATGGGGAATGGTAAAGGAGGGGGTGTGGCCATTACTGGAAGTTCGAGAAACTGTTGTTCATCCATCAGGCTGGAAACTACCCACACGGAATATAAGGAGTTGCTCCTCCAACTTGAGTGTGGCCTCATGGCGACAGTAGAGGAGGCCAGAGACTGACATGTTGGAATGGGAATGGGAAGTGGTATTAAAATGGGTGGCCACTGGGAGTTCCTGCTTTTTTGGTGACAGAGTGTAGGTGCTCAGTGAGGTGGTCTCCCAATCTGCATTGGGCCTTACTGATATACAGGAGGCCACACTGGGAGCACCAAGCACAGTATATGACCCCAACACACTCACACTCCACCTTTTCTTTCTTCCATGGCCTTCTGTCCTCTCCTATCAGATTCTCACTTCCCCAGCCCTCTATCTCTATCATCATTCAACTTCCCAGCTCTGGAAGGACTGTTTGGGGCCCTGAATGTTAGTGGGGGAGGAGATGTAGGGGCAGGCGGGAGGATGAGCCATAGAACACTACAGCACAGTACAGGCCCTTCAGCCCTCCATGTTGTGCCGACCCATATAATCCTTAAAAAAAAGTACTAAACCCACACTACCCCATAACCTCCCATTTTTCTTTCATCCATGTGCCTGTCCAAGAGGCTCTGAAATACCCCCAATGTTTTAGCCTCCACCACCATCCCTGGCAAATCATTCCAGGCACTCACAACCCTCTGTAACAAAACTTACCCCTGATGTCTCCCCTAAACTTCCCTCCCTTAATTTTGTACATATGCCCTCTGGTGTTTGCTATTGGTGCCCTGGGAAACAGGTACTGACTATCCACCCTATCTATGCCTCTCATAATCTTGTAGACCTCTATCAAGTCCCCTCTCATTCTTCTACGCTCCAAACAGAAAAGCCCCAGCCCTGCTAACCTTGCTTCATATGACTTGTTCTCCAATCCAGGCAACATCCTGGTAAATCTCCTCTACACCCTCTCCATAGCTTCCACATCCTTCCTATAATGAGGTGACCAGAATTGAACACAATACTCTAAGTGCAGTCCCACCAGAGATTTGTAGAGTTGCAACATGACCTCTCTACTCTTGAACTCAATCCCCCTGTTAATGAAGCCTAGCATCCCATAGGCCTTCTTAGCTACCCTATCAACTTGCACAGCGACCTTGAGGGATGTATGGATTTGAACCCCAAGGTCCCTTTGTTCATCCACACTCTTAAGTAATTGACCATTAATCCTATATTCAGTCTAATGGTTTGTCCTTCCAAAATGCATCACCTCACACTTGTCCGGATTGAACTCCATCTGCGATTCTTCTGTCCAACTCTGCAGCCTGTCTATATCCTCTTGTAACCTTCGACAACCTGCAGCTCCATCCACAACTCCTCCAATCTTCGTGTCATCCGCAAACTTACTCACCCATCCCTCCGCCTCTACATCCAGGTCATTTATAAAAATCACAAATAGCAAGGGTCCCAGGACAGATTCCTGCGGCACTCCACTAGTCACCAACCTCCAGGCAGAATACTTTCCTTCACAACTACCCTCTGCTTTCTTCCTTTAAGCCAATTTATTATCCAAACAGCCAAGGTTCCACTTATCCCATACCTCATGACTTTCTGGATGAGTCTCTCATGAGGGACCTTGTCAAATACTTTGCTAAAGTCCATGTAGACCACATCCATTGCCCTACCCTCATCAATTTCTTTTGTTGCCTCTTCAAAAAACTCAATCAGGCTCATGAGGCACGATCTTCCCTTCACAAAGCAATGTTGACTATCCATGAGTAGATTGTACTTCTCCAAATGCTCATAGATCCTATCCTTAAGAATCCTTCCCAGTAGTTTGCAGACTACCGACGTAAGAATCACCGGTCTATAGTTCCCAGGTTTCTCCCTATTACCTCTTTTAAACAAGGGAACTACATTTGCCATTCTCCAGTCCTCTGACACTTCCCCTGCAGCCAAAGAGGATTCAAAGATCATAGCTAATGCTCCTGTGATCTCTTCTTTCAATTCCCACAACAACCTGGGGTGTATCATATTTGGCCCTGGGGATTTATCAATCTTAATGTTTTTAAGAAGATCCAGCACTTCTTCTTCCTTAATCTCTACATTGTCCAGCACACAGGCCCGCTCTACTTTGACCTCATCCTGATCAAGATCCTTTTCACTTGTGAATACTGAAGCAAAGTATTCACTTAGGACCTCCCTAACCTCCTCCGCCTCCAGGCACATGTTGCCCACTTTATCCTTTAGCGGTCCCACCTTTGTTCTCGTCATCCTCCTATTCTTCACATATGCATAGAACGCCTTGGGGTTCTCCTTAGTCCTGCATGCCAAGGCCTTCTCATGCCCCCTTCGAGCTCTCCTAAGTCCTTTCTTTAGCTCCTTCCTGGCTACTCTATATTTCTCATAAGCCCCTCCTATTTCCTGCTTCTTATATCTAACATATGCTTCCATTTTCCTCTTGACAAGTTGCCTCACATGTTTCGTCAGCCACGGTTCCCTTTTCCTACCATTTTTTCCTTGTCTCAGTGGGACAAACCTATCCTGAACTCAGCTCAAGTGATCCCTAAACTTCTCCCACATTACTTCTGTGCTTCCCCCTTTGAACATCTGTTTCCAATTTACTCTCGCCAGTTCCTGCCTCATCCCTTCAAAGTTAGCCCTTCCCTAGTGTGGTGAACTACATATACCTGTCTGGACTGCTCCTGTGGCTCCTCCCACAGACCCCTGTATAAAGGCGATTGAGGCCTGGGTCCGGCCTTATTCTCCAGGATGTAGTGTTGTTCATTCTTCCAGTCAATAAAAGCTGATATCTCGTTTCTTATGTCTCAGAGTGAGTTATTGATGGTGCATCACCCAGTTAAGCACTTTACCATTTTGTCTGATTTTATCCCTTTCCATAGCTATGCTGCAGCTAAGGGAGTTGTGGTCACTCTCACCAAAATGCTCCCCCACCAAGAGGTCTGTCACCTGACCAGGTTCATTACCGAGAACTAGATCCAGTATAGCCTCTCCTCTCATCGGCCGGTCCACATACTGTGTCAGGAATCCTTCTTGAACACACCTGTCAAATTCAGCCCCATTTATCCCCCTTGCACTCAGGAGGTGCCAGTCAATATGAGGGAAGTTGAAATCACCCATAACTAATACCCTGTATTTCCTGCACCATTCTAAAATCTGCCTGCTTTTCTGCTCCGCGGTGTCCCGAGGGCTATTTGGGAGCCGATAGGCTACTCCCAGCACAGTGATTGATCCCTTCCTATTTCTGACTTCAGCCCAGACTGACTCCGTGGACACTCCTTCTGCAGCATCTTCCTTTTCTATAGCCATGATACTATCCCTGACCAGCAATGCCACTGCCTCCCTTTCTACCTCCCATTCTGTTCCTTTTAAAACACCTGAACCCTGGGACCTGCATCATCCAATCCTGCCCTTCCTCCAACCAAGCCACAACATCGTAGTTCCACGTACTAATCCATGCTCTAAGTTCATCCTCCTTGTTCCTAATACTCCTAGCATTGAAATACACATTTCAACCCCTTTAAGTGGCTACAATTATTTTCTGTCCCCTGCCTGTCCTTCCTCATCAACTCAGAACTCTTAGCATCATGCCCTTGTCCTTCTACCTTAATCCCTGCACTCACATTCTGATTCCCACCCCCCTTTCAAACTAGTTTAAACCCTCCCCAACAGCTCTATCAAACCTGTCTGCCAGGATATTGGTCCCCCTGGGATTCAAGTGCAACCCATCCTTTTTGTACAGGTCACACCTGCCCCAAAAGAGGTCCCAATGATCCAGAAATCTGAATCCCTTCCCCCTGCTCCAATCCCTCAGCCACACATTTACCCTCCACCTCATTCTATTCCTATTCTCACTGTTGCGTAGCACAGGCAGTAATCCCGGTGATCCCGGCAGTAATGAGGTGAGGACAAACATGCACAAAATGGAAGAGGTGCAGCTGAGGGTAGCATTGATGGTGGAGGAAGTTACTTTTGTCTATTTTGGTAGAATTAATAGCCTATTGCAGCAAGATACAATGATTTTAAACTTATTTCAGTTATTAATTCTATTTGCCATTTCAAAAGAATGTTCTTGCATCATAAGGCATCTGAATATCTGTCTGAATATTAGATTAGGCCTTAAATGCCAAACAAAATGTGTTTAATTGTAATTAAGTAAGCAGATACTAACAATGTATTTTCAAAGGAAGCCATTGTTCTGTTGAGATGTAGAATGTTTTGCAAATGTGGGAAGGGTTGTAAATTCAAACAGCTGAGGTAAAAAGCAAAATAGTTATTTGACAAACGATGGACAATTAGAAGCGTTTAACAGCGAGTGTATTGGTGAATAAAGCAATATAAAGAGAAAAACAGCAAAAGGTTAAAAATTAAAGGCAGTTTATCTGACTGAAATAAGATGATTGGCTCAAATAATAATAAGCTTATTTGACTTAATGACAGATTGCTTGCATCATGGTGTGGATATATCCTGTAATAAAGAATAACATAAGGGCATTAAAAAAGACTGAATTTTGTCTTGAGCATATCAGAAACAAGAATCTGAATGGAAAGAGTCAACAGATGTTATGGGTGTGAAAGGTCAAGGGCTGGAGAAGAGGGACTCTGAGGGGAGAGGAAAGTGAACCAAAGGAGAAAGAGATAGGTAGGGAAGTGATAGATGTGAAAGGTCGGAGTGGGAATAGAGGAAGCGAGGAGTGGGGAGGGGGGAGTGGTAGGGGTGTGGGAGGAGGAATTTTTTCAACCAGAAAGAGAAATTGATGTTCAGGCCATCAGGTTGGAGGCTACCCAGATGGAATATAAGGTTTTGCTCCTCTTGGCACAAGAGGGGGCCATGGATGGATAGGTCAGAATGGAAATGAGAATCAGCATTAAAATGTTTGGCCAGTGGGAAGTTCTGCTTTTGGCCGATGGAGCAGAGGTGCTCAACAATGCAATCCCCCAATTTACAACGGGTTTCACCAAGGTAGAGGAAGCTGCATCCAGAACAATAGGGGAGCCCAGTAGATTCACAGGTGAAGTACTGCCTCACCTGGAAGGACTGTTTGAGGCCCTGAATAGAGGTGAGGGAGGAGGTGTATGATCAGTTGCAGGGATAGGTGGCAGGAGGGAGATTAGTGAGGAGGTTCGAATGGATAAGGGAATTGTGGACAGAGTGATCCCTGTGGAAAGCAGTGGGGGGAGGTAACAATATGTTTAATGATAGGATCCCTTTGAAGATGGCGGAAGTTGCGGAGGATGATGTGTTAGATGTGGAGGTTGATCGGGTGGTAGGGAAGGACAAAGGAACTCCATCACTGTAATGTGGCGGGAAGATGAGGCAAATGCAGATGTTCGGGAAAGGAAGGAGATGTGATTGACAGCAGCATCAACAGTGATAGGAGTCTTGATAGTTAGGAGACAGGAGATTCTGTGGCTGAAAAAAGGAATCCATCATGGTGTGTTGCCTCCCTGGTGTCATGGTCTCTGAGGAGCTGCAGAACATTCTTAAGGGACAGGGTGAGGTATACGAAATCATTGTGCACGTCGGCACAAATGGCTGATAGAAAAAGGGATGAAGCATTGCAGGGTGAATACAGGATAGAAGTTAAAAAGCAAGACCTCGAGGGTAGTGTTATCTCTGGATTACTTCCATTGTCATGATAGTGAGGGTAAGAATGGAATAATGTGGCAAATAAATGTGCTGGGGACAGGGTTTCAGATTTTTGGACCACTGGGATCTCTTCTAGGGCAGAAGCGTCCTGTACAAGAGGAATGAGTTGGACCTGAACTGGGGCGGGACCAATACGCTGGTGGGCAGATTTGCTAGCGCTGCTTGGGAGGGTTTAAACTAGTTTGGCATGGGGGTGGGATCCTAAGCAGCAGGGAGATAAATGAGAGACTGGAAGGTGATACAGAATTCAGCGACAGCAAGCTGAATGTTAGAAAGGCAGGCACACAGCAGAGAGCATGAAAAGTCCTCAGCATTAAATTGTCAACATGAGGAAATCTGCAGATGCTGGAAATTCAAGCAACACACACAAAATGCTGGTGGAACGCAGCAGGCCAGGCTGCATCTATAGGGAGAAGTACAGTCGACGTTTCAGGCCGAGACCCTTCGTCAGGACTAACTGAAAGAAGAGATAGTAAGAAATTTGAAAGTGGGAGGGAGAGGCGGAGATCCGAAATGATAGGAGAAGACAGGAGGGGAAGGGGTGAAGCTAAGAGCCGGAAAGGTGATTGACAAAAGGGATACAGAGCTGGAGAGGGAAAGGATCGTGGGATGGGAGGCCTAGGGAGAAAGAAAAGGGGAGGGAACACCAGAGGGAGACGGAGAGCAGGCAAGGAGTGATTGTGAGAGAGACAGAGGGAGAAAAAAGAGAGAGAGGAGAAAAATAAAGGAAATAAATAAATAAATAGAAAAGGGATGGGGTAAGAAGGGGAGGGAGGCATTAATGGAAGTTAGAGAAATCAATGTTCATGCCATCAGGTTGGAGGCTACCCAGAAGGAATATAAGGTGTTGTTCCTCCAACCTGAGTGCGGCTTTATTTTGACAGTAGAGGAGGCCATGAATAGACATATCAGAATGGGAATGGGACGTGGAATTAAAATGTGTGGCCACTGGGAGATCCTGCTTTTTCTGGCAGACAGAGCGTAGGTTTTCAGCGAAATGGTCTCCCAGTCTGCGTTGGGTCTCACCAATATATAGAAGGCTGCACCGGGAGCACCAGACGCAGTATATCACACCAGCCGACTCACAGGTGAAGTGTCGCCTCACCTGGAAGGACTGTCTGGGGCCCTGAATGGTGGTGAGGGAGAAAGTGTAAGGGCAGGTGTAGCACTTGTTCCACTTACAAGGATAAGTGCCGGGAGGGAGATCGGTGGGAAGGGACGTGGAAGATGAATGGACAAGGGAGTCGCATAGGAAGCGATCCCTGCGGAAAGCAGAAAGAGTGGGGGAGGGAAAGATGTGCTTGGTAGTAGGATCCTGTTGGAGGTGGCGGAAGTTACGGAGAATTATATGTTAGACCTGGAGGCTGGTAGGGTGGTAGGTGAGGACAGGGGGACCCCTATCCCTAATGGGGTGGTGAGCAGTTTATGCGTGAAATGGGAGAAATGCATTTGAGAGCAGAGTTGGTGGTGGAGGAAGGGAATCCCTTTCTTTAAAAAAGGAAGACATTTCCTTCGTCCTGAAGTGAAAAGCCTCATCCTGAGAGCAGATGCGGTGGAGACGGAGGAATTGCGAGAAGGGGATGGCATTTTTGTAAGTGTTGATTTCAATGCCAGGGGCCTGATATGTAAATTGGATGAATTTACATTGTGGATAGCCACATGGGATTGGGATATCAGAGCCATTAGGGAAGCACAGCTAAAGAAGGGACAGGACTGGCAGCTTAATGCTCTGGGATACATGTACATTAGGCAGGATAGTGGTGGAGGAAAGAGAAGAGAGGGAATTGTATTTTTGATTGAGGGGAGCATCACAATAGTACTCTGATGAAATTACTTAAGAATCATTCAGCGAGGCTTTATAGTTGAGTGCAAAATAAGGGGATAATAACTGTGTTGGGGATCTATCAGGCTCAAGAACTGCTTCCATCCCACTGTTATTAGACTATTAAACAGTCCACTAGTGCAGAGGTTCCCAACCTGGGGCCCATGGACCCCTTTGTTAATGGTAGAAAAGGTTGGGAACCCCTGCACTAGAATGATAAAATTGACTCTTAACCTCAGAATCTATCTAATTTTGGCCTTACACTTTATTGTCTCCCTGCACTGTATCTTCTTTGGAAATGTTATACTTTGTTTTACATTCTTTATTGTTTTCCCTTTACAACCTCACTGCACTGTTGTAATGAAATGATCTGTATTGATAGTATGCAAGATAAGTTTTTCACTGTGTCTCGATACATGTGACAATAATTCACCCATTTATCAATTTACTAAGGGCCTAAAAGAGTCAACATGAATTTGAGGAATAAATATGCAGAGTGATTGCAGGAAATTGCAAGAATAATAAGTTGTTCTCATCTTAACTGGGTATTTTAACTTTCCTAACATCGACTAGGACAACCATAATGTTAAGTGAATGTTCTGCCTTTAATTTAAAAAGTGTTGCAAAGAACTAAATACCAGTAAGCCTAACATCTGGGGTAGGTAGGTACTCAGAGGATTCTAAGGATAAGATACATCTGAAAAGACAGAGTTTGATTAGGGGTAGTCAGTATGGCTTTGTGCTTGAGAGATCAAATATTATGAACTTAGTTGTTTTTCTTTATGAAGTGACCAAGAAGGTCAATGAGGGCTGGTCAGTAAGTGTGGTCTCTATGGATTTCAGTAAGGTCTTTGAAAAGACTCGACATGGTAGACTTCCCTGAAAGGTTACATTACATGGAATCTAGGGAGACCTGGCTAATTGAATACACAATTGGCTTGATAGTTGGAAGCAAAGAGTATTGGTAGAAGTTTGTTTCTCAGGGCTGGAGGCCCATGACTTGCAGAGTGCCTTGGAGGTTGATGATGGGCCCATTTTCAGTTGTCGTCTATACCTACAATTTGGATGAGAATGTACATGGTGTGGTCAGTTTGTCTGCAGATGATATTAAAATAGGTGAAATAATTGACAGTGAAGTTTATCAAAATTTACTGGAGAATCTTGATCAGCTGGGCAGGTGTGGTGAACTAGATATAACTGTCTGACTGCTCCTGTGGCTCCTCCCACAGACCCTGCTGACTGCTCCTGTGGCTCCTCCCACAGACCCCTGTATAAAGGCGACTGTGGGCTGCTGCTCTCCCTCATTTTCCCCAGGATGTAGTGCTGTTTATTCTTCCAGTCAATAAAAGCCGATATCTCACTTCCTAAGTCTCAGCGTGAGTTATTGATGGTGCATCAATTTTATTGACTGGAAGAATAAACAGCACTACATCCTGGGGAAAATGAGGGAGAGCAGCAGCCCACAGTCGCCTTTATACAGGGGTCTGTGGGAGGAGCCACAGGAGCAGTCAGCAGGGGTCTGTGGGAGGAGCCACAGGAGCAGTCAGCAGGGGTCTGTGGGAGGAGCCACAGGAGCAGTCAGTGAGGGTCTGTGGGAGGAGCCACAGGAGCAGTCAGACAGGTATATCTAGTTCACCACAGCAGGAGAGCGAAGAATGGCAAGTGGAGTTTAATTAAGATAAGTGTGAGGTTTTGCATTTTTGAAAGTCAGATCAAGGTAGGACTTTCACAGTAGGACCCTGGGACGTGCTGTAGAACAATCAGAATCAAAATTAGAATCAGAAGAGAAGGGCATGGAGCTTAGGTACACCATTCCATGTAAGTATGTAAACAGGGTAATAAAGAACGCATTTGGAATGCTCAATCAGGGCAAGAAATATAAAAGTTGAGAGGTTTTGTTGCAGTTCTACAAAATGCTGGCGAGGCCACAGTTGGAGTATTATTATTTTTTATTTATTTAGAGACACGGCACAGTAACAAGCCCTTCTGGGCTAATGAACCCGTGTCACCCTTGTGACCAATTAACCTTCTGACACGTACGTCTTTGAATTGTGGGAGAAGACCAGAGACCTGGAGGAAAGCCATGGGATCACAGGGAAAACACACAAACTCCTTACAGACAGTGGTGGAATTGAACACAGAACACTAGTGCTGTAGTACTGTTGCTACCCACTGTGCTGCACACAACTGCGTTTCGTTTTGGTCATTTATAGGAAAGATGTGATTGAACTGGAAAGAGTGCAGAAACAATTTATAAGCATGTTGGCAGGATTTGAGGGATTGAATTATAGGCGGAGGTTGGAGAGGCTCAGACTCTTGGAATGTACTGTAGAATACTGAGTGGCCATGTATAACATTGTGAGAAGCATCGATAGGATAAATCCAGTCAATCTTTATCCCAGGATAAAGGAATCAAGAACTCGAGGGCATGGGTTTTCTGTGAGAGGGGGAAGATTTAATAGGGATTTTAGAGACAATGTTCTTTTCACAGAGGGCGGTACATGTATAGAACAAGCTGCCAGAGGAAGTAGTTGAGGCAGGTACGTTAATTTTTAAAAGACATTTCAGTAAGTATGTGGATGGGAAAGGCTTAGAAGCATTTGATCCATACAGGGGCAAATAGGACTAGCTTGGAGGAGCATCTGGGTTGATGCTTTATGACTCTATGACAATGAAAACAAAGCATTTAGAAAGTCAAATGATGGGAAGAGTGAACCTTGTTTATTGAAGCAGTATTTATGATTGGTAGAATACGTACACAACGCTGGAAGAACTCAGCAGGTCAGGCAGCATCCGTGAGAAAAGAGTAGCCAATGTTTCAGGCTGAGACCCTTCATCAGGAATGGGGGGGTGGGGGAAGAGAGGGTCGAAGCCCAGTAATAGAGATAGGGGAGGGGGTAGGGCCTAGAGGCGCCAGGTGGAAAACCAATCAGAGGAAAGATAAAGGGGGAGGGGATAAGCATGAAAGAACTGTAGAGATAAAGAAGCAGAAAGTTAAAAGGGGGGAGAGAGGCAGAGAGGGACCTGGGATAGGGGAAGGGGGAGGGAATTACCAGAAATTGGAGAATTCAATGTTCATACCAGCAGGCTGGAGGCTACCCAGACGGTAGATGAGGTGTTGCTCCTCCAACCTGAGTTTGGCCTCATCATGGCAGTAAAGGAGGCCATGTATGGACATATCTAGATGGGAATGAGGGGCAGAGTTGAAGTGAGTGGCAACCGGGAGATCTTGTCTGTTGAGGCGGATGGAGTGGAGGTGCTCGACGAAGCGGTCCCCCAATCTGCGTCGGGTCTCGCCGATGTAGAGGAGGCTGCACCAGGAGCACCGGATGCAATAGACGACTCCAGCAGACTCGCGGGTGAAGTGTTGCCTCACCTGGAAGGACTGTCTGGGGCCCGGAATGGTGGTAAGGGGGGGAGGTGTGGGGACAGGTGTAGCACTTGCGTTTGCAGGGATAAGTGCCGGGTGGGAGTTCTGTGGGGAGGGACGTGTGGATCAGGTAGTCACGGAGGGAACGATCCCTGCAAAAAGCTGAGAGGGGTAGGGAGGGAAAGATGTGCTTGGTGGTGGGGTCCTGTTGAAGGTGGTGGAAGTTGCGGAGGATAATATGCTGGATCCGGAGGCTAGTGGGCTGATAGGTGAGGACAAGGGGAACCCTGTCCCTGTTGTGGTGACGGGAGGATGGGTTAAGGGCTGAAGTGCGGGAAGTGGAGAGTTAAGGGCTGAAGTGCTACTCTTTTCTCACGGATGCTGCCTGACCTGCTGAGTTCTTCCAGTGTTGTGTACGTATTCTTTGATCCACAGCATCTGCAGTTGTATTTTTGTGTTTATAATTGGTAAGTGTCTGTTTTCTTTCTGAGGATGTAGCCAGTGTGGCAACTAAAAGAAAAATAAATATGGTATATGCAGCATTTGATATGGTTATCACAGAGAGTAAAATAAGTGTTGAAAGGTTGTGCAAAGAGTGGAATGTTAGCTTGCATTTACTAATTGAAAGGGAAAATCAGAACAAATAGGACATGTTCAAAGGTTCATTTAATTATCAAAGTATGTACGTATGCGGAATACAACTCTGAAACTTGTCTTCTCCAAATAGCCATAGAATACAGAAAACCATGTAAGTAGTTGAAAGGAAGACATCAATCCCACCACACGAAAAGAAAAGGAAACAAAAACCCACAAACCCCAAACACCCCAACTCCTCCCTCGCACAAAAATCTCCCCAAACTCAGCCGCCAATTGGCAACAAGAAGGAATGGGCGAGAGCATGGAATAAAACATAGAACTAAAAGAGATCAAAATGTACTACAGTGTGTTTGAACTACAGTCCAATCCATAAATCTCAAAATTCTGATAACATCTCAGACAGCATTGGGACCCAGCAGCCCTTCTGATGACAGTGACTCGAACCAGCAGCCCTCCAAGGACGGCGACTCGAACCAGCAGCCCCTCCGAGGACAACGACTCGAACCAGCAGCCCCTCCGAGGACGGCGACTCGAACCAGCAGCCCCTCCGAGGACGACGACTCGAACCAGCAGGCCTCCAAGGACAACGACTCGAACCAGCAGCCCCTCCAAGGACGGCGACTCGAACCAGCAGCCCCTCCGAGGACGACGACTCGAACCAGCAGCCCCTCCGAGGACAACGACTCGAACCAGCAGGCCTCCAAGGACAACGACTCGAACCAGCAGCCCCTCCAAGGACGGCGACTCGAACCAGCAGCCCCTCCGAGGACGACGACTCGAACCAGCAGCCCCTCCAAGGACAGCGACTCGAACCAGCAGCCCCTCCGAGGACGACGACTCGAACCAGCAGCCCCTCCGAGGACGACGACTCGACCCAGCAGCCCCTCCGAGGACGACGACTCGAACCAGCAGCCCCTCCAAGGACAGCGACTCGAACCAGCAGCCCCTCCGAGGACACCGACTCGAACCAGCAGCCCCTCCGAGGACGACGACTCGAACCAGCAGCCCCTCCAAGGACGGCGACTCGAACCAGCAGCCCCTCCGAGGACGGCGACTCGAACCAGCAGCCCCTCCGAGGACACCGACTCAAACCAGCAGCCCCTCCAAGGACAGCGACTCGAACCAGCAGCCCCTCCGAGGACGGCGACTCGAACCAGCAGCCCCTCCAAGGACAGCGACTCGAACCAGCAGCCCCTCCAAGGACGGCGACTCGAACCAGCAGCCCCTCCAAGGACAGCGACTCGAACCAGCAGCCCCTCCGAGGACGGCGACTCGAACCAGCAGCCCCTCCGAGGACGGCGACTCGAACCAGCAGCCCCTCCAAGGACAACGACTCGAACCAGCAGCCCCTCCAAGGACGGCGACTCGAACCAGCAGCCCCTCCGAGGACACCGACTCGAACCAGCAGCCCCTCCGAGGACACCGACTCAAACCAGCAGCCCCTCCGAGGATGGCGACTCGAACCAGCAGCCCCTCCAAGGACGGCGACTCGAACCAGCAGCCCCTCCAAGGACGGCGACTCGAACCAGCAACTTCTCTGTGGAAAGTGTCTCAAACCAGTGGCCTGTCCGAGAACCACTTGCTCTCCTCTGCATTTGCCTCGATGTTTCCATCTACCTCAGTGCTTTAATTGGGGGAGAAGTGTAGTTGATTATGGCCCCTCATCTCATCTCTGAGCTTCTTCTCATGGTAGTTTGAGCTCGCATTTCTCTCCTGGAGATTTCTCAGGGACTGCAGAGTGCTAACTCTCTCAGCCTAACGACAAACTGTAAGTCATGGGCTCCAACAGTTTTAAAAATAAAATTGAGATAAAAAGAATGAGCAGACAATGTAGAAAAACTGAAATAATTGACTATCTGGAAGATGTTGCCTGAGGAATCATTGTTCACTGGTGCCATCTAAAAGTTAGCATAAGGACTTTGACTATTAATAATGTACATTAGTAGACTTAGAAAGAAAAGTTAAAGAGTGAAATTCAATGACAATTGAAAGATGGAAAAATGGACAATAAAGAGCATGTATAATATCTGGAAGTGGATACTGAGACTGGGCAACGATTTGGCAGAAGAATGTACTGTATATGACATGGGGAAATAAGGATTTAATTTTACTAGCAAGAACAGAAAAAATGGAATTCTTTGAAAATGATGACAAATTGTAAATGTCAATGCTCAAGAGGGATCTGGGTTAGCTGCTATGAGATATGAGAAGGAAGATGGTTTGCTGAACTTTTTGCAAGGTGCATGGAATGAAAGAGTAAGCTATTCTTGCTACAATTGTACAAGATGTCCTTAAGACTTGGAAGACATTAGGAATTTTCAGTTTCCATCATTAATTGAGGGGTAACATAACCATGTTTTACTAGAATGATTTTGGAATTGACTTAGGATGGGCCTATACTTGCTGAGAGATTGACAAATTAGATGTAAAGATACCGTTTTCTCTGCTTGGAATGTCTGGAACCAAGAGCCCTCATCTCAGGTAAAAAGTTGCTATTTTCAACTGAAGAAAGGAGAAATTTCTTTAGACAATTGTTAGGGTCTTAAGAAAATTTAGTAAAATGCTGTAAGTCAAATGCTACTCTCACCTGCCACCTCTTTGCCCACTATCTAAATCCACTTGACCAATAAGCCCAACAAAAGCAATAAGCTGCAGAAAAAAAGCATGAAGGAGGTGTGGGATGGGATGAAGATCATCACCGGATGCGGTGCAAAGCGGGGGGCGAACATAAGTGGAGATGTGGAGAAAGCGAACCAGCTGAACAACTTCTTCAACAGGTTCGACAGCTCAATCTCATCCTCACCGCAGAAATCCACACCAGGCTTACTTCCCTCACAGGAAAATAGCCACTCACAGGAGACCTTGCCCACGCCCAGGATTACGGCTGCACAGGTGGAAGGTCAACTGAGGAAGATCTGTACCAGCAAGGCGGCTGGACCGGATGGAGTTTCCCCACGATTACTGAGGGCCTGTGCGACTGAGCTGGGAGAACCACTACAGCGCATCTTCAACATGAGCCTGGAGCAGAGAAGAGTACCCAGACAGTGGAAAACATCCTGTATTGTCCCGGTACCGAAGAAACCACAACCAAAGGAGTTGAATGACTTCAGACCTGTTGCCTTGATGTCGCACATGATGAAGACCATGGAGCGGCTGATAATACAGAATCTGAGGCCACAAACCAGGCACGCCCAGGATCCTCTTCAGTTTGCGTATAAGGAGAAGGTGGGAGTGGAGGATGCTATCACGTATTTGCTGCACAAATCACTCTCTCACCTAGATGGGGTCAGTTGTGCTGTGAGGATTACATTCCTTGACTTCTCTAGTGCCTTTAACACCATCCAGCCCAAGATCTTAAGGCACAAACTAACGGAGATGGAAGTAGACTCTCACATGGTGGATTGGATAGTGGACTACTTGACAGATAGACCTCAGTATGTGCGGTTGGGAGACTGTAGGTCTGACACGGTGGTAAGCAGCACAGGGGCGCCGCAGGGAACCGTACTCTCTCCGGTCCTGTTCACCCTGTACACATCAGACTTCCAATATAACTCGGAGTCCTGCCATGTGCAAAAGTTCGCTGATGACACGGCCATAGTGGGGTGTGTCAGGAATGGACAGGAGGAGGAGTATAGGAAACTGATACAGGACTTTGTGATATGGTGCAACTCAAACTACCTGCGTCTCAATATCACCAAGACCAAGGAGATGGTGGTGGACTTTAGGAGATCTAGGCCTCATATGGAGCCAGTGATCATTAATGGAGAATGTGTGGAGCAGGTTAAGACCTACAAGTATCTGGGAGTACAGTTAGACGAGAAGCTAGACTGGACTGCCAACACAGATGCCTTGTGCAGGAAGGCACAGAGTCGACTGTACTTCCTAAGAAGGTTGGCGTCATTCAATGTCTGTAGTGAGATGCTGAAGATGTTCTATAGGTCAGTTGTGGAGAGCGCCCTCTTCTTTGTGGTGGCGTGTTGGGGAGGAAGCATTAAGAAGAGGGACGCCTCACGTCTTAATAAGCTGGTAAGGAAGGCGGGCTCTGTCGTGGGCAAAGTACTGGAGAGTTTAACATCGGTAGCTGAGCGAAGGGCGCTGAGTAGGCTACGGTCAATTATGGATAACTCTGAACATCCTCTACATAGCACCATCCAGCGACAGAGAAGCAGTTTCAGCGACAGGTTACTATCGATGCAATGCTCCTCAGACAGGATGAAGAGGTCAATACTCCCCAATGCCATTAGGCTTTACAATTCTACCGCCAGGACTTAAGAACTTTTTAAAAGCTATTATTAATGCTTTTTCAGATAGTGATTTAGATGCATATCATATTTTTTTACTGAGTTAGGTATTGTATGTAATTAGTTTTGCTACAACAAGTGTATGGGACATTGGAAAAAAGTTGAATTTCCCCATGGGGATGAATAAAGTATCTATCTATCTATCTATCTATGGTAGGTACTGTATGTATATCCTATAGGTGATCCTGAGAGATAAGGTGTACAAGTTAGGTCGGATTTGTACATAGGAGATCATGTCTCATGAGTTTGATTGAGGTTTTTGAAGAAGAAACCAAGATTAGTGATGAGGGTATTTGAGGGAGAGGACGCAATGACTAAAGTTGGCTAAGTTTGAGTTGAGTAGAATTCTACCTGCTCCAATGAGTGTGCCTCAAATTGAGGTTACCTTCCATACAAGGCTGTAGACCGTCTATATGGACTTGAGTAGTAAGTTCCAAATAGCAGGTTGCCATGGAAATTTAGACTGCATGAGTTCCAAGAAGAGCTCGCTAGTTGGATATGCAGTTGGCTTTATGGTGGGAAGCAGAGGAGGATGATGAAATAAAAAACACAAAATGCTGGCAGAACTCAGCAGGCCAGACAGCATCTATGGGAGGAGGTAATAATGATGTTTCGGGCCGAAACCCTTCATCAGGATTTCAGGATCAGAATGATGAAATGTTGCCTATCAGACTGAAGGCCCAAGTTTAGTGGTGTTTCCCTAGGGCTGGGGCTAGATCCTTTGCCATTTTTCATCCATATCAATGAGTTGGACAGTTTGCACTACAATAGACTGTGTTGCCGACAGTAAAAGTAATCAGGATTTACAGAGGGATTATGATCAGCTGAGTAGGTGTCATAAACACAAGAAGGTCTATCAATGTTGGAAATCCAAAGTAACGTGCACAAAATGCTGGAGGACCTCAGCAGGTCAGGCAGCAACTATGGAATTGAATAAACAGTTGACGTATTGGGCTGAGTCCCTTTTTCAGGACACTATAAAATCATGAGGAGCATAGAGTGAATGTGCACAGCTTTCTTTCCCCCAAGGTTAGGGAATCAAGAACTAGAGGGCATATTTTTAAAGTGAGAGGGGAAAGATTTAGTTGAAACTTGAGGAGCAACTTTTTTTACTCAAAGGGTAGTATCTCTGTGGAAATAGCTTTTTGTCTTACCCGCTTTTCAGAGTTCCTGATTCCAATCACCATCCTCCTAATCTACCAATTGCACAGATCTGTGGCCCTGCCTATTGGTCTTCATTACTCACTTTTATTTTGAGCCCTTCATAACTTTATATTTCAGTCAAAAGTCAGCTGAGCCTTCTCTACTGCAAAGCAAACAATTCCAACACGACTAATCTAATCAATGCCAGACAGTTATGCAAAACTAATCAAACATAAGTCTTGTTTACCATTCAGTCATGCTATTTTAATGTTACACTGTTTTCAATATGCAAACTGAGGCATTATGTAGTAAAATGAAATTCCTGAATGAACAAGTTAAAAAGATTTTTAAAAAGTCAATGATCATTTAATTGGGCTGAAAACATTCTCTTCTGCTGATTGAAACCAGAAGGCAGACTGTAAAACTAAACTGATTGTGAAATATCCCAAGTGCATTTCCAGTTATTTTGCATCTTAATCCTTTCTTCACAGATCCACAGGAAAGAACTTAACTGTTAAATTCTGGCATGTATTCAGGAAATCATGTTTTGTGTATTCATTGGGACAAACCACTTTTCATGTTCTCTGCACCTAACAGATCTATTTAACTTATGTATTTGCAGTGTGGTAAGGATGTTGTGAACAAGGCAGACTTGATTTTATTGACAATAACGTGGTAATGCGGCACACAAAAATGCTGGAGGAATTCAACAAGTGAAGCAACATCTTTGGAGGGATACAATAGTCGACATTTTGGGCTGAGGCCTTTCATCAGCCAAAATGTTAACTGTTTATTCCCATCAATAGATGCTACCTGATTTTCTGAGTTCCAGCAGTGTTTTGTGTATGTTGTTCAAGATTATCAGCATCTGCAGAAACTCTTTCACTTCTAATGTGGTATTGCAATTTCATGCTGACAGTCTTAAGTCTGATTTGAATCTTATGTCATTATAATTAATGGGTCTTTGATAAAGATTTAAAAATCGATTTGAAAGATGTGAAATCAGCATCATCGTAAACAAAGTTTTTTCTGTAAATAACTAGTAATACGAATGTGTTAGTTTTGTATTTACCGCAAATAATTAACTGAAATTGTTTTAGATGCTAAATTAAATAATAATGAATCAATGCTTAATATATCCACTTTATCTCACAAGTAGTAGCTATTACGTTGCATCCTCAGGACATCCAAAGGCTTCCTTATTTAATAAATTACTGCTTATCAGGCAAACATGACATCTACTTTGCTGGTGTTCACATACGGTGCTGCCCAAATATGGTGAATTTTTAAAATTAGAATAGTTGGAGTGAGGAATAATTGGAAAGAGAGAGTGGTAAACTATTGATGAGGATGAGGTAAATCAGAAGGAAAGATTAAGCCCCTTCAGGAAGAGACTTGCAAGATGCAAATGGAGATGGTCAGCAGTTTATCATAATAGTATTTAAGACTGAGTTGTTGGAAAAAATTTGGAGGGCCTGGGGCAAGGCTGAGAACTATCTGGGAGGGAAAAGAAAACTAGAATTTACATTCAGTCTTAGAAAGGAGGAAGGGGGTGAAAAGAAAAAAATGGACAACAGTTGAAGATTGGTGGAAAGAAAAAACTATTCCTTCAAGAACGTCAAAAGCAGTTTGAGATCAGTATGAGAAATTCTAAAGGCATGAGCCTATCTTTCTGACTAACACTATTTTTAGAACATTCTAAGAGTTTCACAATGGTAGCAGCTGACAGCATATGCTTGCAGGCTGCAGATGTTGATTTGTAGGGCAGTAAAGGCAGGGAATAGGGAAGAGGAGTATGGAAAACTCAGATCATTAATGTATAGTATCCCTTATGTTCATGAATGTACATTTGATTAGAGCTGAAAATGGGAGAAGAGTAGGGTGATGTTATGTTGAAGTTGTATAAGACGTCGGTGAGGCCTAATTCAGAGCATTGTGTGCAATTTTCATCACCTACCTACAGGAAAGGTGTAAATAAGATTGAAAGAGTTTCAAGAAAATTTACAAGAATGTTGCGGGTTCTGGAGAACCTGAGTTATAAGGAAAGATTATATAGGTTTGGACTTTAGTCCTTGGAACGTAGAAGAGTGAGTGTAGATTTTGTCATGAAATAGTTCGTCTTGTAACAATTTGTGAATCTCAGTATGATCACCTAGCATTACTCTCCAATTCTGCTCTTTTAATAAACTGAAAATCTGTTTGACAATATTAGAAATGTAGTGACATGCTACACTTAGTATAGAAAGGCAGAATCTTGATTGTCGCATTGTTTTGTGTTGGTATGAACTTACTATTTTTTGAAACTGTCACAAAGTTCCACAGGTGGATACCAGTGAGTTAGTGTCTCCACCAAGGGTTTATCGAGAATTCATATCTTTCATTCACCAATATGATGCAAGAAAGTATCCAAATGAGCCCATCAGAGGAAAGGTAAGGCAAAGTTTGTAGTTATACTTTCTATACACAAGCTATTGTATATTAAATATTATTTTAGTATGTACAAAAGTTACCTCAAAGGAGTACTGAAGAACCGCTTTGATGGCTAAGCAGTTTAATATATTTAACCATAAGTTCAACATGGACTCTCAATATGAATTGAACACTTTGGCCTTGGCAACATAAGCAAAGAGCAGAGCTGTAAAGGATAAATGAAGAATAGCCAAGGAAGAGTTGTAGAGAGAGAGTAAGCAACTTTCCATAATGTCCTAAAATTAAAATATTGAAGACAATCAAGCACATTGGGAGAAAGATACTGTCAAACAAACATTGATGTTTAACAGAAACAGTACTAGTGTGCTATTGACCCTTCCAGTAAGCTAGCAATTATCTCCTTAATACCAGACTTTGTTTATTTTTTCTGAAGCAGAATGTATACTGATAATTCTCTAACATGGAAGTGTTTCAATATTTTTTCAATACCAAGTGGGTGTTTTAAAGCAGGAGTGTGTCCGTTCAATGTTCTGAATTGGTCCCACCACAAAGTTTTTACAGTTAGGCTATTCTCAGGAGATAGGCATACACCAATACTTATGTTCATCGTGAGTACAGCTCACATTTAGCAGATTGAGCATGAAATGTGGTGTTTGACAATTTTTTTAGAAAGAACTGGTAAGTTTGGCAGGCACATTCGTACAAGGATGAAATGGTTTCTGTTTAGAAAAGTACCGGTAATAGATCCATTGGAGACGGTGCTGCTTACAAGACTAAATGCTGATAAATAGTGCGCAGGGCAGGACATAAAAGCAGTAGGAATCCTGGTAAATGTTGCCACCACACTAAGTGCAGCTTTTTTTAGTTGCATCATGGAGTATACAGCCAGTATTTACATAGCCCCTTAATTATTGTAAAATATTCTGAGGCAAATTTACCTTATCATTATCAAACACAATTGGAGAATGAACCAAATGAGATATTTGAATGGATAACTGCAAGCTTCAAAAGCAGGGGCTTTAAAATCATTTTAAAGGAAGAGAGGTAGCAAGATGGAAGAATCTGTGAAGCAAATTCCAGGAGTTAGTCTCATCAGCTGAAGTTTTAATCCTCATCCAAAGTAGGCAGTCCACCACATTTATTTTCTTAAATCACTTGCCCATTGATCTTACTGAAAGAATGTACAACATTGTATTAACTAACATCTATATGTTTCCAAAAGTGCAGCAGCCCCATTAGTGTAGTAGTTCGATCCTTTCCAATTTACTCAACACAGTTACTGTTGTTTTGTCAGCTAGATGTAGGAGCAAAGAGATCAACATGAATCTGTATTTTCAAACACAATGACAAAATTAGTTTTGGGCAACTCACATAGAGAGTATCAACGCCATTGAAAGTATACACACATATTCACTGAGCTCGTGCCCAGAAATTGTCTCAAGAGCAGAAATGAGAAGCTAATTTCATTGATACAGACAAGAAAAAATTTAAAATAAAGCTGTTTTCTCTTGTTAAGGGAAAAATTTATTTGTATAATTTTAAGCGTATACAATGAGACCAAAACAGGAATTTAGTTTGCTGGTTGGATTATCTATTTCCTCTGGCAGAGAGCCTATAACATCTGCTCTTCACAGGTGTACTCCATCCAAGTATAAATAGGCCTGTATATTCTCACCTGGCCATTCACGGTGAGTGTAACAACAACATTGATCCATTGATCTTCAGGGACTCAATGATGACACTTTATCTACTTAATGTTGCTCCCAAGAGAGTGAGAAAAGAGTATCAAACAAGTTTATTTACACTGATTGCTATAACAGAATGGATTCACAGGGGATAATTGAGGTGAAGACAACCTTTACAGAAACGGGTAAGGACATATTTAAATAAGAGGATCTGGGAAGAAAGGTAGGCAGATGGTCTAATGCCAATTTACTGCAGCAAAAGGTTAATGCAGATTTGACAGAATGCATTATTTCCCTCCATACTGTAAAGTTATATGGTTATAACCTAAATTCTAAACAATAAATAGCAAATTAGTTAAATACTATTTGTCATTATCTTCAGTGTTACTATTACTAGAACTAAAAGTCAAAACCTCTTGGGATGGCTGGTAATTTTACCTTAGAAGCTACAATGTTCAAAGAATTGTTTTGTTTCATGACTTGATGGGCTGAGTGACCCAATTCTGCTCCTGTGCCTTATGGTTTATGGTTAAGTAGCAGCTAATATTTTTGTGCTTGGGGCACATCTATCATTTCTTATATTTTAAGATTGATGAATTTTGTAGATTTTGTGCTGTATGTTGTTCATTTAGATGTTTAATATTGACTGGAGTTGTTTAATGACTAAAACAGCATTTATTAATCTAGTTATTCTGTCCACAAAGTGGTAGCATGTGATATATTTAGGACTGGTGTTAATGATGAGAGTTTTATTGTAGAAATCTCATATCTTGCTACATTAATCTAAATATCAGTAAGTCTACTTGTAGGATTATTAAACAATGTTGAATGCAAGGACATACATGGAATGGTTATCAGATTTTACAATTATCAGCTGACAGACACTATTAAAATCCTGAGAAGCTAGATAAACAAAATTTACACCTAATATTATGTACTGGTTATGTGTAAAATGTAGAATTACAACTTCCAGTAACATGGTAAAGCAAAAATTCAAATCATTCCAAATTTCTCCAGAGAAAAAACTGATCCCAGCATTAGCATGCATTTCCTAGTTGCCCTAAGAGTAACCGAGGAGCAGGTTTCTGGTTTATCCCTGTAAAAAAAAGTGTACTTTTCCCAGTTAGGTGAAATGCACGCAAAAGAAAGATGATCAAAATTTATTTATACATTTAACAGCCTACAAAATAATCAGAATGAATGGTTTCCATGGGAACTCCTGCTGCAAGATATGAAATCTTATTGTGACAATCATACATAATGTAATTTTCAAGTCACATGCTATTGAGTAATAAATAGCAAAAGTGCTCAAACGGTAAGAAAATAAAGGCTTCTTTTATTTTGGTCATTTCAAAGCCAAGTTCTAAATTTCAAACTTTCCGTTGTTGTTTAATTTCATGAATAAATTGAGCTGACACAATATCCATTATCTGCAGGCCATAGATAACTGAGCCACGGCTTACAGCCAATGGAGTGGAAGAAGCAAGTGAGTGCCAGCACTTGAGCTAATAAATGAACTCAGCCTACAGCTGCATCCACAAGACGCTTGTGTTCCGCTTGTTAAAGCTGAATTTGTTTCCTTTTCTAGCGTCACGGAGCCTTTGTGTGCACAGAGATAAACTCGCAGAGTGGAAAGATAGCTCCCAGAGGAACAGAAACATTCCTGGTTACCAGAGGGTCACACTCATTGGAACATTTAAAAGAGAAAGGAAATTTGAGGAAAAACACATTGGCCTCTGCCAGGCCCAGCTCGACAAATTCTCAACAGATGCTGTGTTTGGGAACATGCTTATCAAAACCAGACCCAGAGGAAACAGCAAAGGGTTATCCCAGAATTCCTGCTGAAGGACAAAGTAGCTTATGGTCACAGAAGGGTAAAACAAAAAGTGGAGTCAGGGATCAGCACCAGATTGCAGCGGATCACTCTGTATCGAAACAACAAAAGAATGACCACGCTGGTACAAAGTTACCTCAATCATCTCCGCCAGCACCATCTTTGTTGTTGCAAACTAATTCTTCACTTGTTCCCTTCAACAACAATAACACTAAAGACAAACTGACATCAATCAGCATTTAACAAAATAAATACACAGCCTTCCTCAGTTACAGATTTGTAGTAGTCTGATCATTAAAAGCACATTATATCAAAGGAGAAACTTTCTGTACTGCATGTAATCTTGTTATTCCAGTTTAACTTTTTGTCTTGGTGTTAAATACAAGCTGTTGTACAGCAACATGCACCTGCATTTGCAGTAATTCTATAATAATTGTAAATTCAACTCTTCTAATGGTCCTGTTCTCTTGGTACTAGATAAAGCAATCACAGCATGCACTTTCCCTTGAGATAAAAATCAGATTTTAATACGACAAGACATTCCCAGCCCTCTCAACATTGCACAGTTTGTATGAATAATATGTGACCACTTGTGCCAATGATATTTTGTTTGAACATATGCCCATTTAACAGTACTCTGGGGTATTTCATGATAGATACTGCAAGGGGACAACCCAGCACTAGATTCCCAAGAGCAAATAGAAATGATGAATCAACGCTGGTCTTGTAGTGATATCCACATCTTTTGAATGAGTGAATTTTAAAATGTCAAATATAAAGTGGCATCTTTAGATTCATTCATTAAAAATATGTCGGTGTTGTTAACAAGAACAGCATTTATTGTTTGTCATTTATTGTATGTGGAGTATACTTCCAGATTTTCTAGAGGAAAGAAAGAAGCAAACTTAAATGTGATGCCTTTGTGGAAGAAAAGCTTAACTATCCATATTCACAAATAGAAACACCTGGAGAATTGTACCCTAATTATTAGCTAAAGCAACTGGACAATAATGATGAGACACCAAGATTGGTCAGCCCATGTCCAGGAGAAATTGCTGTTAAGTTTTTTAGGATTTAAATTTCAGTTATGATAAAGCTGAATTTTCTTTAATGCCAGGCCTTACTTATTTTCTTCTAATGGCACTCTCATTTCCTAGTAAAGCAACATTTCTATCAACTAGATTTCTCTCATAGTTTAAGTTTTGCAGTAAATGACAACCACATGTAGGAAATTTCAGTGCGACCATTCCAGTTGAAGTCTAACTGCCTATGAAATGTTCTAGCGCTTCTCTTTCATAGACTGCTGGTAATGAGTTGGTGGAAGCCAGAAACCAACAGATTATTTAATTAAGAAAATAAGCTTCCTGGCTAGATTGTAATAACAAAATATTTCAATAACTTCCTGGAATTGGAATTATTGGTCTTGGAATTAAGTCTTAACTGAAACTGAGTAGACTTAGTCACCTTCTTTGAGCTGAAATTTGATTCTTTAAAGTGATTCAGTATAGGCATATAAACACAAAATAAACTTGTTTCCATCAAGAATTAATTTGATTATCATTTAATAGACAAATAAAAATGATGGGCTACATCTTCAATGTGTCTTATCAGCAGTGTGGTAGAACAGATTACCCGCTCTTCATGGAATTTACATGATCTTCATTCCACTGCTTTCAGTCGAATTAAAACAGGGTGATTCTACAATGCAAGAATTACTATGTTCTCTATATTTCATTGTATATTTGTTCAGTGAAGATGATAATTTCCCTGTATCACAAGCATTACTCTTTCATTGCTTCAAAGAACAAGTATCTTGCATTACTGAAAAAAGCACATTGAAATATGCCCTAAACGGAAAGATTTTAAACTGTGGAGGACCAGTACGTAGGATCAATAGGTGCACACAACTTTTCTCCAAGTCAATGAATCTGATTTCTAAAGCTAACACTGCATTTAAAAATTACCTAAAAATAAAGTTAACTTCATTACACCATATAAACAAGGCTTACTGGATATGCATAGCAGGAGCCAAAAGCTGCCTTCAGGACTAGCATTGCCCTGAGAAATTCTCATGATCCACATTTAGACAAGTTCTTTAAATAACCTAGCACTGACATATCGAAAGGAGCAATACAATATGCAGCTGGCCCCATTCAGAGATTTTTGAGGAAATACAAATTCTACCTTTTCTCCTTATTTCAAGTGTTATTCAGTAGCTTATCCATATGTATCATGTTTGTACACATTCTCGATGTAGTTTAGGGGTAGAAAGTATAACAAGCTCTATTATGGTGAATAAATTATATTAACTATTCATTTCCATTATTATCACCAGTAATGTCTAGTATAATGATTTAAATGATAAAGAATTCTCAATTTAAATAAAAATATTCGAATATTTTTGCATTGCCTCCTGATGCACCATCAATAACTCTGAGACGTGGGTTAAGGTAGGCTTTTATTGGCTGGAAGAAAGCACAAGCAGCAAGTGACCACCACACAACATCCTGGAGACTGAGGAAGGATCTGTGGCTCCAATCACCTTTATACCGGGGTCTGTGGGAGGAGCCACAGGAGCAGTCAGCGGTGGGGGGGGGGGGGCCTGTCCAGACAGGTATATGTAGTTCCCCACACCTCCCTAGAATTTTGGTTTATACTTTGAAGACAACTTTAAACTATTTTTTAAAAAACACAAAATGCTGGCAGAACTCAGCAGGCCAGACAGCATTTATGGGAGGAGGTAATAACGATGTTTCGGGCCGAAACCCTTCATCAGGAGTGAAGTAACATGGGATGGTGGAGGGGGGACTAAGAAGTGGGGGGAGGGATAAAGTAAAGAGCTGGGAAGTGATAGGCTGGAGGGAAATGGGCTAGGAGGAAGGTGGAGAATTATGGGAAATAAAAGAGAAAGAAAGGTAGGGCTGGTGGGAGAGATTATAGTAAGGGGGGAGAAAAAGAGAGAAAGAGAACCAGACTAAAATAATAGATAGGGATGGGGATAAGGGTGGGGGGCAGGGGTATCAACAGAGGTCAGTGAGTTGGATGTTCATGCCGGCAGGAAGGAGGCTACCTAGGCAGAAGATAAGGTATTGCTCCATAAACCTGCGTGTGGCCTCATCTTGACGGTAGAGGAGGCCATGGACAGACATGTCGGAGTGGGAGTGGTCTGTGGAATTGAAGTGTGTGGCCATAGGGAGATCCCGCCACTGCTGGAGGACTGAGCGCCGGTGTTCGGCGAAACGGTCTCCCAGTCTGCGGCGGGTCTCCCCAATGTATAAATGGCCACATCGGGAGCACTGGATACAGTATATCACCCCAGTTGACTCGCAAGTGAAGTGGTGCCTCACCTGAAAGGACTGTCTGGGGCCTGGGATGGTGGTGAGGGAAGAAGTGTGGGGGCAGATGTAGCACTTCTTCCGTTTGCAGGGATGAGTGCCCAGAGGGAGGTCAGTGGGGAGGGATGAATGGACAAGGGAGTCGCGGAGGGAGTGATCCCTGCGGAAAGCCGAGAGTGGGGGGGAGGGGAAGATGTGGTTGGTGGTGGGATCACGTAGGAGGTGGCGGAAGTTACGGAGGATTATATGTTGGATACATTGAAGGGTTTCAGCCCGAAACATCGTTATTACCTCCTCCCATAGATGCTGTCTGGCCTGCTGAGTTCTGCCAGCATTTTGTGTTTTTTATTTATTTCCAGCATCTGCAGATTCACTCGTGTTGCCTTTAAAACTATTTTTTGTTTATTTGTGAGACATTCTGTTTATTTGGTTTTTTTGTGTGTGTGTCTGAATGTTTCAGAGATATATTCAGACAAAATTGGGCATCAAGTCAAAAATTTCTTTACCCGTGCATTTTGAGAAGGGATCCAAAGTGCTAAAAAGGCAAAGTGCTTTGGAGTAAATTGCAAAACTTTGGGTCTAAATTTTGAAATTACAGCATGCAATAAAGAAACAAGTATCATTGTTATAAAACCTGTATGGATGAATTGAGAGATCCAAGAGAATTAAGGAATGGAGGAGGATTGAGATTAATTTGATGTCTATGGGGTTGGGAAGCCAACATAGCAAAGATGAACTGGGATGATAGGTGAATGGAACAATGCAAAATAAGAAATGGGCAGCTAAATTTTGCAGAAATTGAAGTTTTCTGAGCAGGGAGAACATAAAATTGACCAGCACGTTATTAAAAGTGGTCAGTCCTGGAGAAAAGAAAGGCTCAAGAGAAATTTTTCAACTACTATTAGACTGAGTAAAATCTGATAAAAGTAATATTACAGAGATGAATAAGGTCTACATTAGAAGCTTATAAAGCTTGTTCTAGTATTCTAGTCCTCCTGAAATGAATGCTAACATTGCATTTGGTTTCTTTACCACTGACTCAACCTGTAAGTTAACTTTAGGGAATTGTGTAAGAGGAAAACCAAGTGCCTTTGCACCTCTGATTTTTGAATTTCCTCCCCATTTAGAAAATAGACTATGCTTTTAGTCCTTCTACCAAAGAGCATGAACGTAAACTTCCCTATAGTATATTCCGTCTGCAACTTCTTTGTACATTCTCCTAATCTGTTTAAACCATCTGCAGACTACCAACCTACCCCTCGGCCTATGTTTGCATCATCTTCAAACTTGGACACAGATCCATCAATTCCATCATCCAGATCATTGGCATATAACGTGAAAAGAGCATCCCAGTACTGACCCCTGCATGGATAGAAAATTGGCCGACCCTGCATGTACCAGGAGCCAACCAGAATAGGCCCCCTTATTCTCCTTCTTTGCTTCCTGCAAGTCGGCCAATTTTCTATCCATGCTAGTATCTTTCCTGTAATACCATGGGCTCTTATCTTATCATGTGTGGCACTTTGTCAAAGGCCTTCTGAAAATCCAAATAAACAATATCTACTGATTCTCCTTTGTCTATCCTGCCTGTTATTTCCTCAAAGAATTGCAACAGGTTTGTCAGTCCCTTTAGGAAACCATGCTGACTTCAACCTATTTTATCATGTGCCTCCAAGTACCCCAAAACCTCATCCTCAAAAGTGGACTCCAACTTCTTCCCAACCACTGAAATCAAGCTAACTCGCCTATAATTTCCTGTCTTCTGCCTCCCTCCCTTCTTAAAGAGTGAAGTGACATTTGCAATTTTCCAGACCTACTGATTCTTGAAGGATCACTACTAAGGCCTCCACAATCTCTCCAGCCACCTCTTTCAGAACCCTCAGGTGTAGTTCATCTGGTCCAGGTGATTTACAGGATCTACCTTCAGACCTTTCAGCTTCCCAAGCACCTTCTCCTTAGTAATACCAACTACACTTACTTCTACCCGCTGACACTCTTGAATTTCTGGCATAGTGCTAATGTCTTCCACAGTGAAGATGAACACAAAATACTTATTTAGTTTGTCTACCATTTCTTTGTGCCCCATTACTACCTTCCCAATATCATTTTCCAGCTGTCCACTATCCACTCTCACCTCTCTCACCTCTCTTTTACTATTTATGAATCTGAAAAAAACCTTTTTGTATCCTCTTCGATATTACCAGCTAGCTTATCATCATATTTAATCTTTTCCCTCCTTATGTTTTTTTAAATTGCCTTCTGTTGGTTTTTAAATACTTCTCTTGTCAGCCATGGTTACTTCATCCTCCCTTTTGAATACTTCTTCATCTTTGGGATGTATCTATCCTGTGCCTTCCAAATTGCCCCCAGAAACTCCAACCATTGTTGCTCTACCTGTATCCCTGCAAGTGTCCCCTTCCAATCAAATTTAGTTAGCTACTCCCTCATGTCTCTGTTATTTTCTTTACTCTATTGTAATTCTGATATATCTGACTTTATTTTCTCCCTCTCAAACTGCAGGGTGAATTCCATTATATTATGATAACTGTCTCCTAAGTGTTCCTTAACCTTAAGTTCCCAAATCAAATCTGGTTCATTACACAACACAAAATCCAGAATTGTCTTTTCCCACAAGCTGTCCTAAAAATCCCTCTCATAGGCATTCTACAAATTCCCTCTCTTGGGATCCAGCATCAACCTGATTTTCCTAATCTACCTGCATATTGAAATCCCTCATGACTATCGTAACATTGCCTTTATTACATACCTTTTCTATTTGCCGTGGAAATTTATATCCCACATCCTGGCTACTGTTTGGGGGCTTGTATATAACTCCCATCGGGATCTTTTTACCCATGCAATTTCTTAATGTTACCCACAAGGATTCTATATCTTCTGATTCTATGCCACCTCTTTCTAAGGATTTGATTTCAATTTTGTACTACCAGAGCTGCTCTCTTTGGCTACCTGCCAGTCCTTTTGATACAATGTATATCCTTGGATGTTAAGCTCCCAAAAAGAAATATGATTTCTTTCAGTCACAGCTCAGTGATATCATTCCTGCCAATCTCTAACCATGTTACAAGATCATCTACTGCATGCATTCAAATATAACACCTTCTGTATACATCACCCTTTTTGATTTTTGCCCTCATTTTGTACTTCAACTCATCTCACTAACTGCAATTTTGCCCAATCATCTACCTGTCCTTCCTCACAGCTTCACTACACGCTGCATTGCCTTGCCTACCAATGCCCAATCAACTCTGGTTCAGATCCCTCTGCTAAAATTCCTAGTTGCTTTAACAAATGATTTAAAAATATATAAACAACTAAACTTTTAAATTGCAATCTTCTACAGATTTGGTCTTTTATCCTATTGATCTTTCCTCCAAGAAAATTTCACAACTTATTGGCTGTTTTGCATGCTGTGACCTCCTAAAGTTAGAAACTTCAGCATTCAATCCACCACATTACCCATTTGTCGACTAAATAGTAAACCAGATTTCAATAGTGATCGGCCAACAGCAACAGTTGGCAGCAGTTCAAAGAAACTGCTGCAAAAAACTTTCTGTACTTTGTTTTTGTTTAAAATTCCTGGCACACACAGCATACAAAACATTTCCCGTATGTCTATTGCATACAAATGGAGTTAAGGTGAATACCCAGCAATAACTTCCAAACAACCATTTGCCCCAATTTTAACTCATATACAGAAATCAGTCTTATTTAGAGGAAGCAAAGAAAGAAATACCTAAAGGCTATGCAACAAAGTACTGGATCTCAGAAAAAAAATCTCAAAAAGACAACTCTTCTCAAAAGGCATGAAGTTATTGTTATTACTTTAAGACTTGGAAATATTCCAATAGAAGTTAGAAATATGGTCTAATGAGAGAAAAAGTAATATAATGACAATCCTATCTGAGCACTTCTAAGAGAATATGAATCATGGTGAACAAGGCAAACTCATTGGAATCTAACGGCAATCAAATTTATTTTGGGTTGCACAATGGCCACTAATATATCAGTACCTATTTTAAGGATAGTGCAATTTTAGAACCTAGACCAGTCGAGCACAATACAGGCCCTTCTGTTCACTATGTCGTACCGACCTATAAAAACCTTCTCCATGATCAATCTAACCATTTCTTCCTACACAGTCTATAATTATACATTTGTCTTACATTCATGTGCCTATATAATAATCTTTTAAATGACCCTATGATATCAACTACAACCACCAAACCTAGCAGTGTGTTCCAGGCACATATCACTCTGTGCAGAAAATCTTCCCCTGAACTTCCCCCACTCGCCATAAACAGATGTTTTCTGGTATCGGCCATTGCTACCCTGGGAAAAAAAGGGTGCTGGCTGCTCACTTTATCTATGCTACCCATAATCTTATACAGCTCTATCAAGTCACCTTTCAACCTTCATCACGCGAAGAAAAAAGCCCTACATTCTTTAATCCATGCTCCATCCTGGTAAATCTCCTCTGCATTCTCTCTAAAGTTTCCAGAATTAAACACAGTACTCTAAATATGGTCTAACCAGAGTTTTATAGACCTGTAGTATTACAGAAGTGGAGAGAGTGAGCAGTTTCAAGTTCCTGGGTGTCAAGATCTCTGAGGATCTAACCTGGGCCCAACATATTGATGCAGTTATAAAGAAGGCAAGACAGTGACTATACTTCATTGGGAGTTTGAAAAGTTTTGGTTTGTCAACAAATTCATTCAAAAATTTCTATAAATGTACTGTGGAGAGCATTCTGACAGGCTGCAAAACTGTCTGGTATGGTTGGGGGGGGGGTGGGGTGGCTACTGCAGAGGACTGAAAGAAGCTGCAGAGGGTTGTAAATTTAGTTGGCTCCATCTTGGGTATTAACCTACAAAGTACCTGGGACATCTTCAAGGAGTGATGTCTCAGAAAAGCAGTATCCATTATAAAGGACCTCTAGCACCCAGGGTAAGCCCTTTTCTCACTGTTACCATCAGGTAGGAGATACAGAAGCCTGAAGACACACATGCAACGATTCAGGAACAGCTTCTTCCCCTCTGCCATCCAATTCCTAAATGAAGATTGAACCCATGAACACTACCTCACTTTTAAAAAATATATTGTTTTTTTGTTGACAAACCAAAACTCTTCAAACTCCTAATGAAGTATAATCTATTCAATATACATATACTGTAATTGATTTACTTATTTATTATTATTTGTTTTTACTTTTTCCTCTTCTTCTATATGATGTGTTGCATTGAACTGCTGCTAAGTTAACAAATTTCACGACACATGCCGGCAATAATAAATCTGACTGTGATTCTGATTCTGGCGTTGTGGTTCTTAGACTCAATCCTCTGACTAATAAAGACCAGCACACTACTGTATACAGCACATCTTCTTAACCACTCTATCAATTTACATGGCATTCGTTGAAGGTTCTATGGACTTGGATTCCAAAGATCCCTCTGGTCCTCCACACTCTCAAGAATCCTACCATTAATGCCATACACCGCTTTCAAATTCAATATTTAAAACTGCATCACTTCACAGTTTTCTGGATTGAAATCCATCTGCCACCTCACTGCCTAGCTCTGAGTCTTGTCGATATCCCATTGTAATCTTCTACATTATCGACAATGATCTGTGGGATTGCTGAACAAAGAGAGGAGCTGGAGAGTAATTTTGTTGCCCATGTCAAAAGCTGCACAGATATTGAATGGGTTAATGCACAGTGCATCGAGTTATATTGAAAACTGTCTCAAAATTCTTGTCTCTCCAAGTGTGAGTACAGTTGGTTTCTGCAGTACAGATGTTAACAACTGTTTTGATCTTGGATCCTTGAAGTAATGTTGCAAATACTTATGCTGTCCTGAATTGAGGATTAGGGTCAGGAAGATCAGCTGCTGACATTTAGCAAGGAGGAATGGTGGGAGAATTGGGGATTCAGGCCTCAGGTAAAAACCACTGAAGCAGAAGACTGGGGAAATGGGAACAATTAAATAGTGAAGGATAGGGATGGGTATGAAGAATGAGAACAATTGTTGAATGAGCAACATGTTGGGGGTGGTCTTAGGTTCTTCCAGTGATAAAGTGATCAATGGCTGAGCCCATGGATTGATTCCATGTGAGTGTCAATCATGAAGGATCAAAAATAAGTATGGAGTACAAGGTCTTAATCCAAAATTTCATCACTTGAATGGTGACAAACTTCATTTCCCTGAAAAATCAGGGAGGGTTGCTCACAGCTCTAATTTTCCCCAATACTCCAAAGAGGCAATGTCATTATCCTAAGGACAATTTTGGTGGAAAATCAATTCAGATATCCAATGCTGAATCACTTTGGGAAATATTTGGCCGAACTTGCAAAACCAAGAAACAGGTACTATTACATTTCACTCAGATACTATGTGAACTAGTCATTTTTTGGTTGTTTTCCCTGATGCAGGTGGGTAAAACCTTGATTCGAGAAATTCACATGATCATTGGCAGGTTGGTATGGTTCAGAGGGGTGTAATTTATCAGAATGGAGATGAAAGGGATTGGACAGCAGTAAATAGAGGTTGTGTTTTAAAAGAAAACAATGTTGAAAAAAATACAATCACATATCCAAGTTAGTGGATAAATAATGAAAATTCTAAGTAGATATATATGGATTAAGTAAATGAAAAGAGCAATAGTAGATGGAGTTTGAGATATTACAAGTAAGTTTGTATTCTTATTATTTGTTGGAATTCAAAATAATATTTTCTTTTGATTTTTCACTGACCAGCTTGCCTGCAAAATCATTTTAAGCAACTGGATTCCTCCTGCTATATAATTATATCAAATGTATCAAGCCTTTCATTTTTGGTCAAAAATAGATTTTTAAAGATTTCCACTCAGAAATGCAATGAACAATGAGGATAGCAATAGTTCATTTTGCATGAAAACAATAATCATGGATGATTGAAACTTTTATCTTGTATGAAGTGTTGTTAATCATTTTGACAAATATTTACGGAAGACTGTAAGATCTGTTCTATTCAGTGATATTGTTTTTGGTGCTTTAGGCATAAATTTCAATCCAGGAAACAAACTGAGTTTGGTGGATGTGGGGGAGTTGTGGTGCAAGGGAAAGAGTGGTGTTAGGATGGTAGTTCAAAGGGTATGGATAGGTCAGGGCTGATTGGCACAAATGCAATTGTTAGATAGTGTATGACTATCTAACAAATGATATGTTCTCTCCTCTAGCACTTTATATAAGGTCTCTGCATCTTGTGTATATATATAATCTTCATTCTGCTGAAAGGTTGCTTCATATTTACCACCAGACTTACCAACTCATGTCACCTCAACATTTGATCTCACAGCCAATCCCGTTGGTCTTACTGATAAAAAGGAGTTCACCCACTTCCAGAATCCTTCACTATTCTCAGATCCTTAGTAAACCACTGCTTCAAAACAATATGATCAAGTTCTTCATCATCCAGAGCTCAAAATCTAAATTTAGAGGGGAGAGCATATTTCTGCTTCCCCAGGAAATCAGTTTTAACCTTTCACTCTTTCTCCATTAATACCAACAAATTCAAAGTAAATTTCCCTCATTGCTTTATCAATTTCAAAATTAAAACACAACTTGAAGACTACAGAAAAATTCTTTGATGATATTTTCCATGATTGTTATTATTTTAAGGACAGAAAATTTTAATATATGTTTTTAAGTTGTATAATCTAATGCCTTTGGAGATTTAGGTGTGGTCAGTTAGGCAATCTGTCAATTCAATAAACTTTATGAACTTGGTTGCTTTCCCAAATGAAAACAATGGAGGAAACTTATTCTTGATGTTAGTTATGAGACATATTCATAATCATGTGCATGTTCACAGATACTCTGGGAGACAATCACTGAGGAAATGAACAAGTACACACCCTATCTATAATAAGAGCTATTTACAAAACATATTGGAACATTTATAAATTCATTAACCCAAGATGTGGCAGAAGGAAATGACACAATAGACTATAGTTTAAAAATATAATTTAATTTCAAAGTGTGAGAGCTTGTTACAATTTTGTAATATTGAGACTATATCCAAATTAATTGTGAAATAATGTGCGAGCACAAGGTAACCTGATATCAAAAAGAGTGATTATCCATTTATGTTATTAAAGAGCAGATTTTGCTTCCAAGCACAGTCCATCATCACAGTCAAAACAGGACAGGCCCTAAAATCCTTGATGTTACTGATACCCTCCTGTACCAGACAAGCCCAGACGACACCTATTAGGACCCAGTCTTCTCTAAATTTTTGAATGCCTCCAGCCACTCCTTAAAAGGCTGCTGACAGTAAAGAGGTGAAATATGGAGACAAAGGTATCCAAACGAATGAATTTAGATGTTCTTATTCTTGTTGTACCTGAAAATGGTCATGAAATCATGTTGAGAAATTAATTAAACTGTGCCCATTGAATGTAATACTAGCAGAATGCTAGTTTGCCACAGTCATCTCATTTTTGGCCTGCAGTTATCCTCAAGAGATACAGTATCCTTTGGACAACTATGGTGGGTATTACCCCAAGCATGCTGAGCCTTAGTGATATGGCTTGCAGGACACAGAGCACAACTTTGCCCATGTTCATCAGATAGCACTTTCAAACTGAAATCACATTCATTGAACCCAAGGACACGTGTATTCCTCAGTCTTGTCATATCTCAGCTATTCATTCAGATAGTGACATCACATGTATCTCTGAGGATATAAGAGCTGTGATCATGGAGAGATCAGTGAAAAGCATACTGTATCTGGGACTGGAGGCAAGGATAATATGGGTGCCAGCTTTACACATTGGTTTACAACAGGTAACAGCTATTATAACTGTAGATAGCTGGAATCATTAAATGCTCAATGCAATGCTCAAACTTATTACAGGGCTGTGGGATGAACTAAGCTCCTGATTTGGACATATTAACTCTGGAATGGCTTCCAGCAGACAGACATTGGAACACATACATTGTAACATGGAACTAGTGCATCAGTGCAAGCCAAAATGTGTACAATAGGTTATTAAATTCATGGAAAGCAAATACAAAAGGCTTTTCTTTCCAGTTTTTGTCAACATCAACTCAGAAAGGTAGCAAGTTGTATCTTGGAAGGAGGGATGGGGCATGGTGAGAGAAGGGAGAGCACAGTTGGCTGGAAATTTATTTGAGCTGGGAACAACTGGGAATTAGAATATTTTAGTTGTCAGGACACCATTGGGGGTTAGGGGATGGTGTTACAGTCAGATGACAATTGGTGGGAATAAGGATGAAAAGAGAGAGACACTGAAGTCAGAGGGCATGTCCAGTCCAGTGGCAGTAGAACATTTATAGTAAGGGATGAGGAAGGTAAAGAGTGGCAGATGACAGCTAAGAATAAGTACAAATCTAAACAAGACCCAACCTGCAGGAAAATCCATACACTAAATCAGTCAAATATCCCCTTTTAAATCATGCCAAAGTAGGCCTCACCTAATCAGTGCAATCCTTCACAGAAATGACTTCAAAACATGGGCTGCAGGTTGTTTGTCTTCATTGGATGTGTCTAGATGCTGCCATTCCTCTACTAACATGGTTTTTGATGGCATTTCTTGTCAAAGCATTATAAAGAACTTCTTTGCTAAAGTTGATAAATGGGACAAAAATTATTCTAAACATATTAGGCTGAAATGTGAGCAATCAGAACATGAGGGTACCAAGATAGAACTCCAAGTGGAAAAACTTACAAAATAGAGCTACAAAATAAAATTGTTTGGAAAATATTTGATAAGCTGTTGAACAAAAAGTATAGCAAGAAAAGTTTAGGGCTATGTTATAAAGTGGTATAGCAACATTACAAGTGACCAAGAAGAGATGTTATACTGCATTGTAAAGGAATACCCCAGAAATAATGCTAAATCCACTTTTGGTCTTGATATATTTGTTAGATTTGGACAGGGATTATACAGGGAGCTTGGCCAACATCTTGCAGGAATATTGGACTGATCAAACAAATTATCAAGTACAAACGATAGAATGCTGAAATGTATCAGTTAATTTTGTGGAATTATGAGCTATGAGGAAAGAAATGAGACATAAACTTCATGGTACATAGAGTTCATATGTCTAAAGACAAGCTCTCTAGTTTCTACGCAGATATTTCCCCCTACTGTGATAAATGTACTAATGGAGTGACCACACTAATTCATATGTTTTGGACATGTTCGAGCCTTGAAAAATTTTGGAAAGATGTATTTCAAACTTTTTCTGTACTCTTCAATGTTAGTTTTAAGCCCAATCCCTTGACTGTCATGTTTGGTATTGTTGCGGATAGTATTACAAAATTGAATCCATCTAATTTGCAGGTATTCGCCTATATATCTCTTATGGCCAGGAGGGTGATCTTGCTCAAGTGGAAGGAGGCTGCCTCGCCCACTCATGTTCAATGGCTATCTCAGGTTATGTTGTGCCTTGAACTAGAGAAGATTCGTTGTTCGATCTCGATTCTAAACATGATTTTCTAATGTTATGGGGACCCTTTCTGAGTTATTTTCATAATCTTTGAACTGTTATTGAAGTATGGTTCTGAGCCATCATTATTATAATATTATATGGTAAGGTATTTTTTTTCTCTTTTCTTTTTCACCAAACAGCTCATTTTGCTAGAGGGGGTAGATCTTTTAAATAAAATACTATCATTCTACTTCATTTCATTTCATAATTCAATCTTTTTTTCTACATGATTGATTTGGAATATGGGATACTGTGAGCATATTGCTGTGATTTAAATGTAATGTAATTTGTATTACTTGTATCCTTATGAACTTTGTATTTATAGCCATGCAATTTATATAATATTAATAAAAATATTGAAAGAGGTAATTGGGAACAATATTATTCTAAACATATTAGGCAGAAATGTGAGCAATCAGAACATGGGGCTACCAAGATAGAACTCCATGTGGAAAAACTTACAAAATAGAGCTACAAAATAAAATTGTTTGGAAAATATTTGATAAGCTGTTGAACAAAAAGTATAGCAAGAAAAGTTTAGGGCTATGTTATAAAGTAGTATAGCAACATTACAAGTGACCAAGAAGAGATGCTATACTGCATTGTAAAAGAATACCCCAGAAATAATGCCAAATCCACTTTTGGTCTTGATATACTTGTTAGATTTGGACAGGGATTATACAGGGAGCTTGGCCAACATCTTGCAGGAATATTGGACTGATCAAACAAATTATCAAGTACAAACGATAGAATGCTGAAATGTATCAGTTAATTTTGTGGAATTATGAGCTATGAGGAAACAAATGAGACATAAACTTCATTGAATGATCCAGAAGAAAACAGATAAAGAAAGTGACCTTGCAAGGCAAGTCGTAAAACTACAAGAGATCTAGACTTGTATGGACATATTGGCTTATGTAGAAAAATCTCTCAATTTCCAGCTCCACAGCAGCATTATCAGACAAAGTAAGGAAATATTGGACAGATGGCTGGAATTTCATTAAATAGAGAGATTTTAAAGAACATTTTGAAGATCAAGGGAGAAATAAAGACAGTTACACATTTGAAGACATGCTGACTAAAGGTGGAGACATTTAATTTGTGAAATGCCAAAGGTCAGAATTGGAGTAGAGAAATTTTATGTTGAATAGAGATACAGAGGGGCAAGATAATTGCCAGATACGTGGTTGTATCTCACATTGTAGTCGAACATAAAATCAAGTTTAACAATTTTGCATAAAAAAGTTTTTATTTTGATGGTACATGGTACAAACACTAATATGATAAGTAAGGGGGGGGGGTAAGCAGTCAGTGAAGCATTCCCCTGTGGCCATTCCCTCAGCAACAAGTATACCTCTTTGGATACTATTGGAGGGGTGTGGCCTATCAGGCCAGGGGCAATGTGACCAGCTCTGAGGCCAGGCAGGGAAGGGTAAAGTCAGGCAGAGCAATTGTGATTGGAGGCTCAATAGTTAGGGAGACAGACATGAGATTCTGTGGCCGAGAAAGAGATGCCAGGTTGGTGTGCTGCCTTCCAGATGTTAAGGTCCAGTGTGTCTTGGAGCTGAAGCAGAATATTCTCAAAGTGGAGGGTGATCAGCCAGAGGTCATGGTGCACTTGGCACTAATGACATAGGTAGAAAGGGGGAAGAGGTCCTGTGCAGAGAATATAGGAAGATATGAAAGAGGCTGAAGAGCAGGATCTACAAGGTAGTGATCTCTAGATTATTCCCAGTGTCAGATGCTAGTCACAGCAGGAATAAGATGATGGTACAGATGAATGAGTGGCTGAGGAACTGGTGCAGAGGACAGGGTTTAAGGTTCTTGGATCATTGGAATCACTTCTAGGGCAGGGGTGACCTGTACAAGAGGGATGGGCTGCACCTAAACTGGAGTGGAACCAATATCCTGGCCGAGAGGTTTGCTAGTGCTACTCGGGAGGGTTTGGCAGGTGGATAGAAATCAGAGCACCAGTCAGAAAGTGGAGGGATGCAGAAGAAGGTAGATGTCAGGGCCAGTAAAAACAGGCAGGAGCAAAGTAATAGATATGATAGTGCTGATAGTTTGAAGTGTGAGTAATTTAATGCTAGGAATATTATGGGTGAAGGAGATGAGCATGGATCAATACATGGAACTCTGATACTGCAGCCATTACAAAGACTTGGTTGAGAGAGGGATCAGAATGGATGCTTAATGTAGCAGGGTTTTGATGTTTTAGAAAAGATAGGGAGGAAGGCACTACCAATCAGGAACAATATCACAGCTGCACTCCGAGGAGACATAATGGAAGGCTTGTCCACTGAGTCTATATCAGCAGAACTCAAAAATAGGAAGGGTGTAATCATTCTGTGGGATTGCACTACAGACCACCCCAATAGCCTTCGGGATACTTTATTTTATATTTTTTATTTTACTTTAGAGATACATCATGGAATAGGCCTTTCCAGCCCTTTGAGACGTTTCATGCACAACTCCCAATTTAACCCTAGCCTAATCACAGAACAAGTTACAATAACCAGTTAACCTACTAACCGGTATGCCTTTGGATTGTGGGAGGTAACTAGAGCACTTGGAGGACATACAAACTCTGTACAATGCTGGAATTGAACTCCAAATTCTGACTCCCTGAGCTGTAAGTATGTCGTGCTGACTGCTACGTAACCATGTCGACATTGAGGAAGAGATATGCAGGCAAACAATAGGGTTGTTGCTACGGAGTCTTCAACTTCCCCAATATAAACTGGGGCCTTTTTAGTGCAAAGGGTTTAGATGGGATAGAATTTGTTAGGTACATTCAGGAGGTTTCTTAAATCAATATGTAGATAGTCCATCAAGGGGAGGGGCTGTACTGGACCTGGTGCTGGGTAATGACCTGGCCAAGTGGCTGACCTTTCAGAGGGTGAATAATTAAGGAACAGTGACCACAACTCCTTGTTTTAAATTAACTATACCTAAGGATAAGTTTGGACCTTGTGGAAGAGAATTAAAATGGAGCAGGGCAAATTACCAGAGCAGTAGGCGGGAACTAGGGAGAGTTAATTGGGAACAACTGTTTTTGGCCAAGTCCATTCTTGACATGTGGAGGGTGTTTCAAGACCAGAGTACAGTACAGGTATGTTCCAGCCAGAAGGAAAGACAAAGATTGTGAGTTAAAATAACCTTGGATATCAGGAGAGGTGATGAATTTAGTCAAGAAGAGAAAGGAAATGTATGTAAGGCTTTGGAAGCTAAAATCAGTTAGAGCACTTGAGGATTATATAGGAGCCAGAAAAGAACTTAAAATTAGTAAAGCCAGGAGGGGCCATGGAATGTCCTCAGCAAGTAGGATTAAGGAAATTCCCAAGGCATTCTATACATATATCAATCAGGAACAAGAGGATAACTAGGACCACTGAAGGATAAATGGAGGAACATTTGCTTGGATGCAAAGGATGTGGGTAAGGTCCTTAATGAGTACTTTACATCAGTATTTACCAAGGAGAAGGATGTGGAGGATAGGGAGATCAGTGCTAAGAGGGCATTTCAAAATAAAGGAGGAGGTAGTGTTGTGTCTCTTAAAGAACATTAAGGTAGACATTCAGGTGGTCTGAAGGGATGTACCCCAGGTTATTGAGAGAGACGAGGGACATTGCTGTGTCTTGACCAATATCTTTCTTTCTCTCTAGCTACAGACAAGCTTCCGGAGGACTGGTAAATAGCTAATGTTGTTCCATTGTTCGAGAAGGAAACAAGGATAATCCTGGAAACTATAGACAGGTGAGTCTCATGTCAGTGGAAGGGAAGTTACTGGAAAGAATTTTTAAGCATAGAATTCCTGAGCATTTGGAAAGCCATAGCCTAATTAAGGAGAGCCAGCATAGCTTTGTGTGGGACATCATGTCTTACGAACTTTATTGAGTCTTTTGACAAGGTGACAGGGGCAATTGATGAAGGTGGAGTTGTAGATGTTATCTACGTGGATTTTAGTAAAGCATTGGCAAGGCTCTTCATGGGAAACTCCTCCGGAAGATTAGGATGCGTGGGATCCATTGTGAATGGTTGGATTCAGAATTGGCTTGTGCATAGAAGACAGAGGGTGGTGGTCAAAGGGGCTTATTCTCACTAGAGATCTGTGATTAGAGGTACTCTGTAGAGACCTGTACTGGGACCTCTGCTGTTTGTGATGTATATAAATTACCTGGATGAAAATGTAGAAGGGTGGGTTAGTAAGTTTGCAAATGGTATGAACATTGGTCCAATCACAAAGACGAGAAATCGGTAGATGCTGGAAATCCAATTTACACACACAAAATGGAGGAGGAACTCAGCAAGCCAGGTAGTATCTATGGAAAAGGGTACAGTTGGCATTTCAGGCCAAGACCCTTCATCAGGACTGGAGAAAAAAAGATAAGGAGTCAGAATAAGAAGGTGGGAAGAGGGGAGAAAGAAACACAAGGTGATAGGTGAAACCGGGAGGAGGGGGTGGTAAAGAGCTGGGAAGTTGATTGGTGGAAGATACAGAGCTGGAAAGAGGGAATCTGATAAGAGAGGACAGAAGACCATGGAAGAAAGAAAAGGGGAAGGAACACCAGAGGGAGTTAGGGGTCAGGTAAGGAGCAGGTTAGGAGATAAGGTGAGAGAGGGTAATGGGAATGGGTGGGATAATGAAGACGAGGGTATTACCAGAAGTTTGAGAAATCAATGCTCATGCCAGTAGGTTGAAGGCTCCCAGACAGAATATAAGGTGTTGCTCTTCCAACCTGAGCGTGGCCTCATTGCAACAGTAGAGGAGGCCACGCACTGACATGTCAGAATGAGATGGGAAATGGATTTAGAATGGGTGCCCACTGTGCGATCCTGCTTTTTCCTGATGGACAGGGCATAGGTGCTCGGCAAAGTGGTCTCTCAATCTACGTTAGGTCTCACCGCTATATAGGTGGCCACATCTGGATACAGTAGGTGACCTCAACACACTCACAGGTGAAGTGTCGCCACACCTAGAAGGACTGTTTGGGGCCCTGAATAGTAGTGAGGGAGGAGATGTAGGGTGAGGTGTAGCACTTGTTCCACTTGCAAGGGTAAGTGCCAGGTGGGAGATCAGTGGGGAGGGATGAATGGACAAGGGAGTTGTATAGGGATTGATCCCTGCGTAAAGCAGAAAGTGGGGGGTGGGGAGGGAAAGATGTGCTTGGTGGTAGGATACGGTTGGAGATTATGGAAATTACAGAGAATTATGTGCTGGACATGGAGGCTGGTGGAGAGGTGGGAGATGACAAGAGATGACTAGTGGTTGGCGAGAGGATGGGGTAAGTGCAGACATGTGTGGAATAGAACAGATGCTGGTGGGGACAGCATTGATAGTGGAGAAAGGTAAGGCCCTTTCTTGGAAGAAGGAGAACATCTTTCAGCCTGAGAGCAGATGTGACAGAGATAGAGGAATTGAGAGATGGGGGATAACATTTTTACAAGTACAGTACCAGGGTGGGAAGAGGTATAGTGTGAGAGTCAGTGGATTTATAATAGACATCAGTAGGTAAGCTGTCTCCAGAGATAGAGAGAGAGAAAGAGATTAAGAAAGGGGAAGGAAGTGTTGGAAATGGACCAGCTAAATTTGAGGGCATGGTGGAAGTTGGAGGCAAAGTTGATGAAGTTGACAAGCTCTGCATGGGTGCATGAAACAGCACCAATGCAGTCATTGATGTAGTGTACGAAAAGTTGGGAAGTGATACCAGTGTAGGCTTGGAACACAGACCATTCCATGCAGCCGACAAAAAGGCAGGTGGTGGTGTGTGGTTAGCGTAGGAGACTGGCAAAGAATACAGCTGGATATAGATCAGTTGCAGATATGGGCAGAGAAATGGCAGGTGGAATTTAAACTGGCCAAATGTGAAGTGTTGCATTTTGGTAGGTCAAATGTAAAGCGACAGTACATTGTTGGGTGCAAAACCCTTAACAATTTTATGAGCAGAGTGATCTTGTGATCCAAGTTTCATAGCTCCCTGAATGTGGCTATACAGATGGATAGAGCAGTTAGGAAGGCATATGTTATGTTTGCCTTTATTGGTTAAGGCATTGAGTTCAAAAGTCAGGAAGTTATGTCGCTTTATTATAAAACTCTAGTTAGACTGGATGTGCAGTATTGCATACAGTTCTGTTTTCCCCATGAAAAGGATGTTGAGGCTTTGGAGAGGGTAGAGAAGAGGTTTGCCAGGACGCTGCCTGGATTAGAAGGCATGTGCTATAACAAGAGCTTATTTTCTCTGGAACAGCTGAGGCTGAGTGGAAATATGATAGAGGTTTATAAGATTATAAATTTAAAGGAGATGTGAGAGACATGTTTTTTTAACATGGAGAGTGGTGGAATGCACCACCTGAGGAGGTGGTAGAGGCAGATACATCAGGGACTTTTAAGAGATGTTTAGATAGGCACATGGATGTGAGGGAAATGGAGTGATATGGACATTGTGTGGGCATAAGGGATTAGTTTAGTTAACCATTTGATTACTAATTTACTTGGTTTGGCACAACACTGTAGGCTGAAGGGATTGTTCCTGTGCTGTACTGTTCTACTGTATGTTCTATGTTAAAGTTGTCCAAAGACTTGATCAGATTTGTGTCACGATCTGGGTACATTACTGAAGAAAGTTATAGCAAACTGGAGCATAGATTCAGATGGTTAATGTCGTGATGTCAAACTATATGAAGAGAGACTTAAGATGATCAGAACAATTTCTGCTGAAGAAATTAGGGGAATTATCAAATGTTTTTGAAGGGGTTAATCTGAAATTATTGGCACCTTACCACAAGTCATTATCAATACAATATGTCAATAAAGAAGCAAGGATGAATATAACAAGAAAATTCATTCTGTAGGAATATTAGTACATGAATGAATGTACAACAGAGGGTAGATAAGGCAGAGGCATCATATTTTTTATAGGACCCATATTTTAGCACTTAAAATTGTCACAAGACAATGGTTAAATACAGGGCAATATATTAGTTTTTACTTGCTCGAGGAGCACTCACAGAGCAAATAGGTTAATTTGGCTAGATTGTCACTGTATCCATTGCTGTAAAATTATACGTTGTAATAACAAACTGTCAGTTTAAAGACCAAATTGTACCACAATTTGTCAAAGATAAATTTATAACTAATTGGCAGGAAGTGAAACTAGGGAGTGAACTTCAGTTTGTAAGTACAGTATGCAAGATGCTTTTGGAAGTTTTGGTGTTTGATGCTTCTGTCCATGTGATGTGGTAAACAGCGCCAATAGTGAGCTTTTACAACAGCCTCAGCATTCTGTGAAGATTTATCCCGCAAGCAGCACAAATGATGCTGCTTGGAATTTCTAGTTTTTATTCAGCTGATACACCTCTTAGCTTCACTTAGCAAAGGTTCTACAGGGATTTTTTTTAAATCAGTGTTCAGCCAGTAGACCATTTCTGTTCAGACATTCAACAGCAAACTAAAGTAGGTTACATCTTAAAATAAGCACATTTCCCAGGAGACATTGAATAGGCTAGCTCAAAGCTGGAAACAATGACATCACTTCCTCTACACCATTGCCTGCACTCAGTTGTTTACATGTACGAAAATTAAATCTCTTCACACTGTCACAGAACAGGACACCAAGATTTCTCAGAGATTCCTCCCACAAGTAAACATTCCTAAATGCTAATTAAATATTTTATTCCATCCACTTACTAAAAAAATTAGATTACTTATCACAGTGTCTCTTTCTATAACCTCAGCAGGACTGTGAAACAAATACTGTTATACATTATAAAAAATGTTGAAGACAAATTTATATGTTTAAATTTCAGATGAACTGGAGCTAGTTTATTTTTGCTCATTTGTAGATCCCACCTAAATGAAGAGAAGTACCTCATGTATGTATTCTTGTGAAAACAGATGATAAGGAAGATGATGTTAAATGGACAAGAGAACTCAATGAAGGATTTTAGTAATCCTCTTAAACACATGGAAACCACAGGGGAAAGCTTTATTGGATTTCCAGTTCTTAAATTTAAAACTTTTTTCCAGGTATTGTGAGGAAGATTAAAATGCTCAAAACTATAAAAAGGTTAAAGACAAGACCAAAATTATAAACCATAGCAGTTCCATTTGAATTTTTCTGGGCTGTAATGCTTTTTGCAAACTGTTGTTTTCTCTTTATCTACTTTCCATTTCCATACAGTGAGACAATGTTCATCTCCTGTTGCTTCCTCCAATGAAAGGTTATCATATTTGTCTCTCACCTTAGCTACTAATCAGCTTTAGCTATTCACCAGCTGTCGTACTCCAGGACTAGTGACACCTCCAGCCAGAATATTCCAGTAGTTTTAAAAGAGGCATCTATCAAATAATGTGAAATATCCTACTGTTGCATACAGTCTACAAGAAGCAGGGCAAATTTAATCAGACCAATTACTTCAGAGGCCACTCTCAAATAGAACGTGTCAGTCCAGGACTAATGAGTGCTACTTATTTCCTAGTAACTACTCATTGTTTTCCAGTTGGGATATTCCAGAATAAGTCCACTCCAGACTTCATGCTGAAGGGTCTTGGCCCAAAACATTGACTGTACTCTTTTCCGTAGATGCTGCCTGGCCTGCTGAGTTCCTCCAGCATTTTGTGTGTGTTACTTGGATTTCCAACATCTGCAGATTTTCTCTTGTTTGTGTCCAGACTTCATTATAGTTTTGGGCCAGATATGGATAAAAAAGCTAAATTCCAGAGACAAGAAGAAAGTCAGAGCACTTGACATCAAACAGCAATTGACCAAATGTGGCATCAAAAGGTCTAGATAAAACCAACATCAGTGGTCATCAAAAGGAAAATAGTGTGGTGGTGGTATAGTTATGGATAAAGGATGATAGTTGTGATTGTTGGGCGTGAATCATCCCAGCCAGGCTGTTCTTCAGGGCAAGTTTCCAAGCCCAAACATTTCCAGCTGCTTTATCAATGACTGTCCTTCCTCACGGTCAAAAGTGGGAGAGTTTGCTGATGACTGTGCAATGTTTAGATTCAGATTCATTTATTTATTTATCACGTGCACATTGAAACATACACTGAACCACATAATTTGCATTAACAACCAACACATCCTAAGGATGTGCTGTGAGTAGGCCGCAAGTGTCACCACACATTCTGATGCCAACATACCATGCCCACAATGCTCAGCAAAACACAGAATGCAACAAGCAATGAAATAACAACAGTAAAACATGTCCCTTTCCTCTCTCTCTCTCTCTCTCTCACACACACACACACACACACACACACACACACACACACACACACACACACACACACACACACACACACACACACACACACACACACACACACACACACACACACACACACACACACACACACACACACACACACACACACACCTTCAGCCTCCAGTGGACTCACAGACTCAAATACATCAGGTTTCCAGTGAATTCGCAGACCCAGGTCTTTGGCCTCAGCTTCAAGATTCACCAACTTTGGTCTTCGATCTTTGGGCTTTGATCTTCGATATTGATTCGCCGATGACAGGAGTATGATCTCTAGGCTTCAAACTCAGGACTTGCTGCCTCATCAACCTAGGGAACCACTGGCCCTCATGCCTCCTGCACATACGACCTGCCCACAGAAGCAGCTCGACCTGCTGAGTTCCTCCAGCAGTTTGTTTTTGGCTCCAGATTCCAGCATCTGCAATCCCTTGTATCTGCAAACTCACTCAGTCTGCAGTACTGCATCAGCACATCTTGGTTTCAAATACCCTTGGCTGCCTGACTCCCAGTACATCCATGTTACATTGACACTGTTTCGAGTTCATGAAGAAATTTTAATACCCTCACTCTTGATGCTTAAGGGAATGTTGTTTCCAATAGATTAGGTTATGGCAACTACCCTCATACTTTTAATCATCACCTCTCAAGCAGGCATGAGTCAAGGACATAATAATCCATTGGAAACAAGAATGCTAACTTCCAGCTGTCAAGCTGAATCATTTACAATGAAAGCCTAATTCCATTCTCAATTTAATTTTTAACTACCCTGCAAATGAAGAACATGGCCACATGCACTAAGGCCCAGATTATTTATTTAAAGATTCTTTCTTCACCAGAGATACAGTATCAGCCCTTCTGGCCCAACAAGCCTGTACCACCCAATTACATCCATGTAACTAATTAACCTTCTAACCTATACATCTTTTGGAATGTGGGAGGAAACGAGAACTCTTGAAGGAAACCCACACAGTTTGGGAGTATGTACAAGCTCCTTACGGATAGTGGCTGAATTGAACCTGGACTGCTGGCACAGTAGTAGTATTACACTAACCACTACGCTATGCTGCCCAAATATTAAGACCTTGGTTAATAAGTGTCAAATAACATTCATGTCATTAATTTGCCAGTTAATTATCTCCAGCTTTTAACCAAACATTCTCGATACTCAAAGACATTACCATTGGCAAACTCTCTTCACTGCAACACCAAACCACTAACGCTGCAAATTCTTTGCAACATCTATGAGGCCCGAGTCAGGAACACAATGGAATAATTACTACTTTCTTAGAAGCTCCACAAACGCTGAAGAGGACTTGACATCATCCAGAACAAAGCAACACACTGGCTTCTACCCAAGATGTGTCTGTAAACATTTGCATCCTTCTCCGCTGAAGCATTGTGGCTGCAGTTAATTAGCAAGGCTATTCTAACAATCTTTACTACCAAGTAAAGGGCAGCAAGCACTTTAAAATATCACCATCTGCACAATCCCTAAAGATGTCACACTCCATTGCATTTGAAAACCCATGACCTAATTTGGGAGAGTTGCATGCTTTGTGCATGGCAGTTTGTGCCTTACCAACTTGATTGAGTTTTTTAATAAGTTAACAAGAGACATTGACAAGGGCAGGGCAGTGGATGTTGTCTACATGGATTTTAGTAAGAGGTTTAACAAAGTCCCTCATGGGAGGCTAATCCAGAAGATTAAGATGCATGGGACTAGTGACTAATTGGCTGTTTGGATTCAGAATTGGCTTGTGCATAGAAGACAGAGGGTAGTGGTGGAAGGGAGGTCTGTAATTAGAGGTATTCTGCAGTGATCTGTACCGAGACCTCTGTTGTTTGTGATGTAAATGACCTGGATGAAAATGTAGATGGGTGGGTTAGTAGATTTGTGAATTATACTGAGATTGGTGGAGTTATGGATATTGTAGAAGACTGGCAAAGAATAGAGCATAGTTTAGATCAATAGCAGATATGGGCAGAGAAACGGCAGATGAAGTGTAAAAAACTTTGGTAGGGCAAATGTAAGAAGACAATAGATTTTTAAGGACAGTGTTGCTGAGCAGAGAGATCTTGGGATCCAAGTTCATATAGCTCCTTGAAAGTAGCTACACAGGTCGATAAGGTGGTTAAGAAGGCTTATGCAATGCTTGCTTTTATTAGTCAAGGTACTGAGTTCAAAAGTCTTGAGCTTATGTTGCAACTTTATAAACTCTGATTAGGCCACATTGGAGTATTGTTTACAGTTCTGGTCTCACCAATATAAAAAGGATGTTGAGGCTTTGGAGAGGTAACCAGAAGAGGTTTACCAGGATGCTACCTGGTTAAGAGGGGATGTGCTATCATGAGAAACTGGAGAAACCTGGATTGTTTTCTCTGGAGTGTCAGCAGCTGGGCGGAGATCTGATAAAGGTTAACAAGATTATGAGAGGCACAGATAGAGTGGATAGAGATTATTTGTTTCCCAGGGTTGGACTGTCTAATACCAGAGGGCATGTATTGAAGATGAGGGGGGTGGGTTCAAAGGGAATGTGAGGGTTAAGTTTTTTACTCTGAGAGTTGTGGATACCTGGAATACACTGCCTGATATAGTGGCAGAAGCAAATATATTGGAGCTTTTAAGATACGTTTGGATAGGCACCTGGATGTAAGGAAAATGGAGGGATATGGACATGGTGTAGGTAGGAGGAATTAGTGCCTGGGTGCTTTTGATTTGGTTTTTTTTTTAGCTTGTTTGGCACAACGTTATGGGCTATTCCTGTGCTGTACTGTTCTATGTTCCATCCTGGCCTGGAAATATAACTGCTTAATTGTGATAGCAACTTCAGCAAAACTATTGCAGTGGTTGAAGTTGGCAGCTCGGCACCACTTTCTCAGGGGCAATTTGAAATGGAATACAAATATTACTTTGCCAGTGACACTCACTTTCTGAAACATAGAGCACAGGAACAGGCCCTTAAGCTTACAACTTTTGTGACAACCATGCTGCTCAATTTAAGCTATCCCATCAGCCTACACATTCTTCTATTCCCACCCTGCTCTGACCTAAATGCTTCTTAAACGTTTTGATTGTATCTTCCACCACCTCTCTTGCCAGCTTGTTCTGGGTACTTGCCACTCTCTTGTATAAGAAATATGCCTCACAAATCTCCTTTAAACTTTCCCCATCTCACATTATGCTGCTGAGTATCTGACATTTTCATCTTGGGGAAAAGACTGAATATCTATCTAATCTATACCTCTCATAATTTTAAATGCTTCTATTAGGTTGTCCCTCAGCCTCCAACACTCTTTGAGAAAAAAATCCCAAGTTTTCCAACCTCTCCTTATAACTGATGTTCCTTAATTCAGGTAACAACCTCATACATCACTTCCCGTATTGTAGCAACCAGAAATGCACACAGTACACCGAATGTGTCCTAACCAATGTCATAATAGTATAACTGATAAATGACTTCTCGACTTTTATAATGAACATCCTAACCATTGAAGGCAAGCATGCCCCATGCCTTCTTTGCCACCCTGTCCATTTGAGTTTCCATTTTTGGGGAGCAATGGACATCAATACTCCCAAGGGTCCTGCCACTTACTGTATATTTTCCTTGTTCATTTGACCCCCTCCAAAGTACAACTCACATTTGTCTGGATGAAACTCCACCTGCCATTTCTACACCCATGTTTCTAACTGTTCTGTATCCCCCTGCATCTATTGACAAGATTCTTCACTATGAATGAATTTTAAAAAAATCTGATTTCCTGTATCTTCTTTGCTCTCCAGTTTCCAAACTAGCCCAACTGTTTCGCATTGTCTGGAAATGAAATCTATAGAAGAATTCTTGGAGTGACCATTATTTTATAAACAGTATTTATCATGAAAATGTACAAGCAGTCACAAAAAATTGGAAATGCTCCATGAAATTTTGCACACATAGTTGAACAAAAAGAACAGGGATCAGAATTGTATTTGGATTTATTATCACTGACATATTGTGAAATCTGTTCTTTTGTGTTAGCAGCACAGTGCAAAATAAATAAATAATGAAAAGAGAAATAGTGAGGTAGTGGTTCATAAATTCATGGACCATTCAGAAGAAGATATTCCTAAACATTGAGTGTGCATCTGTATGCTTCTGAGGTGTGTCCTTTGAAGATGACCTTCATGGCAGGTAAGCTTGTGCTTGTGATGGAGCTGGCTTCACCACTTTTGATCCTGTTCATTGGAGCTTTCTGCTTCCATTGGAGCAGGTAATACAACCAGTCAGAATGCCTTCTATGGTACATCTGTACAATTTTTGCTAGTCTTTGGTGACATACCATATCTCAAACTCCTAATGAAGTGTAGCTGCTAGCGTGCTGCCCTTTTGTGATTGCATCAATATGCTGGGCCCAGGATAGATCCTCTGATATATTGATGTCCGGCAGCTTGAAGCCTCCCACCTTTTCACTGCTGACCTTCAATGAGGACTGATGTGTATTCTCCCAAGTTGGAAATGACATGAAATCTTTGACTGTAGAATGTTTGTAAGCAGGACGATGAAACATTCTTGGGTGATTTGGAGATGGTCATTAGATCATTTTCCCAATTCCTATCAAACTAGATTATCAATGAAATTTTACAAAAACACCTATAAACTGTATTGTATACAAAATATCTGGAATATGATACAGTAAATGGTAGCCAAGCAACTGTCTTCAACATACAGACTGTGAAATTCTGCTAAGACTAAATGTATTTGTCACTTCATTTATCCAGGTTTATATGCAAACTACTAAATGGAAACATTAGTGAGAAAATCATAAATGATGTAATACAGTCCTATTGTCAAAAGTGATGTGGCCTTCCTTTAAATATTTTAATCTTTTGTCAATGGAAAATCTATCATGTGAAGCTACAAAACTGAATTGGGGAAAAAAATCAATGAAATTGTAATTTTGTCAAATGGCAATGGAACATGCCTCCTCATACCTAATCTTATCTATTGGGTCCTGATGAAGAGCTTCAGGTCCAAATGCAAACTGTTTTTTATTCTCCATAGATGCTTCCTGACTGGCTGAGTTCCTCCAACATTTTGTGTGTGTTACTCTAGATTTCCAACATCTGCAGAATCTCTTGTGTATATGTGGCTCTTGTCCAGACTCCTTGGGTGGTGCTTCGCTACGGCCACTCAGTTTTATAAACATTAGCTAATCAGACAAACAATGTGAGAATGACAATAATGCAGTCACTGGCTTTTCATCGGAGATAGAATAAAGTTATCCTCCTTTATTTTCCTTCTATTTGGTAACTGTGTACTTTTCTACTAAAAGAGAGTATAAAACAAAAAAATAAGTTTTTTCTATTTTTTGAGATTTACAAGTAGAAGACTATCCTAGTTCTTTTATGAATCATCAACTGTTAAAAACAGTGGAAAGCATTAAAAATAGGCACTTTCAAATAAATTGAAGAATGGCTGTATATCAAATTATTTCTATACTCAATACATAGAGGTCCCAGATAGACACCAGATCTCCTATTAGGGAATAAGACAGGGCAGGTTACAGAAATTTGTGTCGGGAAACACTTTACATCTAGTTATCATAATGCAGTTAGATTCAGTATAATTATTATGAATGATAGGTCTGGTCCTCAGGTTGAGATTCTAAACTGGAGAAAGGCCAATTTTGATTGTATCGGAAAAGACCTTGCAAGTGTAGATTGGGACAGGTTGTTTTCAGGCAAAGGTGTGCTTGGTAAATGAGAGGCCTTCAAAGTGAAATTTTGAGAGTACAGAGCTTGTACGTGCCTGTAAAAATAAAAGGAAAAATAACAGGTTTAGGAAACCTTGGTTTTCAAGAGATATTGAGGCCTTGGTTCAGAAAAAAAAGGTATAGGCAAGTAGGAACAAATGAGGTACTTATAGCATACAAGAAATGCAAGAGAACACTTAAAAAAAGAAATCAGGAAGGCTATAAGAAGGCATGAGGTTGGTCTAGCGAACAAGGTGAAAGAGAATACCAAGGGCTTCTATAGAAGGATATCAAGGAACAAAATTGTCCTCCTGAAGATCAAAGCAGTCATCTATGCATGGAGTCAAAAGAGGTGGAAGAGATTTTAAATGGATTTTTTGCATCTCTATTAACTTGGGAGACAGAGTTTATCGAAGTGAAGCAAAACAGCGGTGATGTCATAGATCCTATACAGATTACTCCTCTATTTGCTGTCTTGGGGCAAATTAGGGTGGATAAATCCCTACGGCCTAACAAGGTATTCCCCAGACCTTGCGTGAGGCTAGTGTAGAAACTGCAGGGATATTTAAAATGTCCTTAGCATCGGGTGAGATGCCAAAGGATTGGAGGGTAGCTAATGTGGTTCCATTAAGAAAGGCCCTAAAAATAAGCCAGAAAATTATCGACTGGTGAGCCTGATATCAGTAGAGAGTAAGTTGTGGAAGATATTCCAAGGGACTGAATATATAAGTATTTGGATAGACAAGAACTGATTAGGGATAGTCAACATAGCTTTGTGCATAGCAAGTCTAACCAATCTTATAGAAGTCTGCATGGATTTTAGCAAGGCCTTTGACAAGATTGCACATGGGAAGGTTGGCCAAAATGAGGTAGTAAATTGGATTAGTAAATTGGCTTTGCAGAAGGAGCCGGAGAGTGGAAGTAGATGGTTGCCTCTCTGAGCAGAGAATTGTGACAAGTGGTGTACCGCAGGGATCAGTGCTGGGTCCATTATTCTTTGTCATCTATATTAACAATCTGGATGATCACATAACTTGGATTTGCAAATTTGTGGATGACACCAAGAAAGGATTGCAGTGAGATCTGGACCAGCTGGAAAAAGGGCAGGTGGAATTTAATGTAGACAAGTAACAGGTGTTACACTCTGGGAGGTCAAACCTCACACGGTGCATAGTATGGCACTGAGGAGTGCAATAGTGCAGAGGGAACTGGGAATACAAATCCATAATTCCTTGAAAATGGTGTCACAGGTAGACAGGATCATAAAGAGAGTTTTTGGCACATTGGCCTTCATAAATCAAAGTATGAAGTACAGGGGATGGAATATTATGTTGAAGTTGTATTAGACATCGGTGAGGCATAATTTGAAGTACTGTGTTAAGTTCTGGTCACCTAGTTACAGGAAACATATCAACAAGACTGAAAAAGTGTAGAGAAAATTTACAAGGATGTTGGCAGAACATGAGGGCCTGAGTTACAAGGGAAAGTTGAATAGGTTAGGACTTATTCCCCAGAGCATGGAGAATGAGGAGAGATTTGATGGGAGTATACAAAATTCTGAAGGGTAAATGCAAGCAGGGTTTTTCCACTGCATTTGGTTAAGACTAGAACTAGAGGTCATAGGTTAAGGGTGAAAGGTGAAAGATTTAAGGGGGCAACTTCTTTACTCAGAGGGTGCTGAGAGTGTGGAATGATCTGTCAGTGGAAGTGGTGAATCTGGTCTTGATTTCAACATTGAAGAGAAATTTGGATAGGCACATGAATGGGAGGGGTATGGAGGTCTATGGTCCTTTTTAGTGGCAGATAAAAATCCCCTTAGTGAAAAGGGAACCCATTGGAGACATTTATTTTTGACCAAGATACAGTAATATAGTAAATATAAATTGTGTTCTATATAGACAAGTGCTTTAAGTTTATAAGAACATAAGAAACAGGAGCAGGAGTAGGCCATCTGGTCTGTCAAGTTTGTTCCACCATTCAATAAGATCATGGCTGATTTGGCCATGGATTCATCTCCACCTACCTTTTCCTCATAACTCTTCATTCCCCTATGCAAAATTCTATTCAACCCTGTCTTATATTTATACTTAAGTGGGAGTTATATAAGTTTGAGATATTCATTTACAACCACACATAATTCTTGAATATTAATTTATCTTAAACTGTTAGCACTGATTTCTGAGTTATCTGCTATTTGAACCAATCAGTTTTGAACAATTAGATTTAGGAATAAGTTAACAACTTCTTAATGCTATTTTATCATTTAGTTTGATTGTGGACATCAGGAAGAAGAATATCAAGAGTCTGTAGAGAGTGGTAGTCTCAGCCTCCCCACCATCAAGGTCATCTTCAAAAGTCAGTGCCTCAAGAAGGTGTCACTCATCATTAAGGACCGTTGTCATCTAGGACATGCCCTCTTCTCATTACTACCATGAGAAAGCAGATACAAGGACCGGAAGACCCACTCACCATTCTAGGAACAGCATCTTTCCCTCTGACACTAGTAAGCAATATCATTTTAAGATGTTTAAAAACATCTATTGATCTTCAAAACAGACAGACCTCGGGCAGCAGACAGAACATGAGTAGAGTTCTCTTTTAAGGAAAAGAAAGCAGGAAAGACACATAGGGCTGCAGCTTCAATTGAAACATAAGTGTACAGTCTGGAAAATAAAACTTAAGACCTCAGAACAAGATTGCGGTACCACAGGGACATCAAGGACTGCTGTGTAGTTTGCTTCATAGAAACATGACTAACCCTGCCATTTTGGATGCAGCGCTACAGACCACTGGATTCACCATTCACCATAGAGACTGGTCAGTTGAATCTTTTGAAAGATAGAGGAGGGGAGTATGCTTCATGATTAACTCATCGATATGCAGAGATGTGACGGTTCTATCTCAAATCTGCTCACCCAACCTGGAACATTGAGCAGTCAAGTATCGTACATTTTATCTACTGAGGGAGCTTTCTGCCATCATCCTGGTAGTAGTATACATTCCACCTCAAGCCAACATCAGGCGGGCACTGGAGGAACTGAAGCAACGTAATCAGCAGTCACGAAACTGCAAACCCTGATTCTTTCCCTATCATTGCAGGGGATTTCAACCAGGTTCAGCTTGAAGAGGTCTCTGAACAACTACCACCAACATATCACCTGTGGAACCAGAGGAGTCAACACACTTGACCACGATTATACCACCTTCAAGAACGCTTACCGTCCTATCCCACACCCGTACTCTGGAAAGCCCAATGAACTGGGTGTACTTCTACTCCTGGTGCAGGCAGAGATTAAAGACTGCAGCACTAGTGGTGAGGACCAAGAAGGTATGGTAAAAGGAGGCAGGGGAGTGCTTACAGGACTGCTTTCAGTCAGAGTACTGGACAATATTCAGCGATTCATCTTGAAATCAGAATAAATACGCCACAGTGGTCACTGACTTCATCAAGACCTGCTTGGATGAGTGTATACATTTGAGAACATACCAGACATACCCAAACCTAAAAAGTCATGTGGAATCCAGGAGATCTGTAGTCTGCTGAGGGCTAGGTCTGTGGCATTTAAAACTGGTGATTCAGAAGTACACAAGAAATTCAGGTATGAACCACAGAAGGCTATTTTAAAAGCAAGAAAACGATTCTGATTGAAGTTGGAGACAAAATTGGATGCATGTGAGCTCTGGCAGGGTTTGCAGGCCATTACTTCCTACAAGGTGAAACCTAACATCACAAATGGCTGTGATGTTTTATTTTCGGGTGAGCTATATGCCTTTTATGCATGCTTTGAAAGGGAGAATCCCTGCAGCATTTTGGTGACACTGTAATCCCTGTCTCTGAGGCAAACATTAGTACATCTTTCATGAGGGAGAACCCTCACAAGGCATCAGGTCCTGATGGTGTACCTGGTAGGACACTGAAAAACTGAGACAACAAACTGCCGGGAGTGTTCAGGGACATCTTCAATCTCTTACTGTTGCCATCTACTTCAAAAGGGTAGCAATCATACCAGTGCCCAAGATGAGCAAGGTGAGCAGCCTTAATGACTATTGCCCAGTTGCACTCACATCTACTGTGATGAAGTGCTGGCCAGAATCAACTCCTGGCTAAGCAAGGATCTGGACCTGCTGTAACTTGCCTATCACCACAATAGGTCTATAGCGGATGCCATCTCACTGGTTCTCCACTCCGCCTTGGATCACCAGGACAATAGCAATACCCATATCAGGCTGCTGTTATTGATTACAGCTCAGTGTACAACACCATCATACTCCCAGTTCTAATTAACAAGCTCCAAATCCTGGGCTTCTGTACCTCCCTCTGCAGCTGGATCCTTGACCTCATCATTGGGAGACCACAGTCAGTGCAGATTAGAAATAACATCTCCACCTCATTGACAATCAACACTAGTGCACCTCAAAATGTATGCTTAGCCCACTGCTCTGCTCTCTACTCCCATGACAATGTGGGTAGGCACAGCTCAAAAACCATCTATAAATTTACTGATGACATTAACTATTATTGGTCAGATGGTGACGAGGAGACATACAGGAGTGAGACAGATCAGCTGATTGAGTGGTGTTGCAACAACCACCTTCCATTCATTATCAGTAAGACCAAGGAATTGACTGTGGATTTCAGGAAGGGGAAATCAAGGAGGACCAGTCCTGATTGAGGGATCAGCAGTGGAAAAGGTGAACAGTTTCAAGTTCCTGGGTGTCAACATCTCTTAGGATCTTGATGCAATTACAAAGAAGGCATGACAGCTGCTATATTTTATTAGAAGTTTGAGGAGATTTGGCATGTCACCCTTGCAAATTTCTACAGGTGTACCGTGGAGAGCATTCCAAATGGTTGCATCACTGTCTGGTATGGAGGGACATCTGCAAAAGATTAGAAACTTGCAAACTCAGCCAGTTCTATCACGAGCACTAACCATCCCCACCCCCAGCACCAAGGACATCTTCAGAAGGTAATTCCTCAAAAAGGCAAAATCCATCATTAAGGATCCCGATTACTTGCCCTCTTCATATTGCTACCATCAAGGCGGTGGTACAGGAACCTGAAGACAAACATTCAACATTGCAGGAACAGCTTTTCCCCCCTACCATAAGATTTCTGAATGTACAATGAATCCATGCATACTATCTCACTATTTTTGCTCTTTTTACACTACTTAATTGAAAAAACGTATTTATTGTACAGTAGCTTGTTTTTAATGTTTTGCTGCTACAAAACATTTCATGAGATATGCACGTTTTATGACATATTTATCCTATTCTGATTCTAACTGGACATTCAGCAAAATACAGACCAAACAAACAGATCTCATAGAATGTTAAATGCCTTCAAGGGCGTGCCTACACGTTAAAAGTACTTAGATTATAATTTTCAATTATTATCAGTTGTTACTTCAAAGTCATAGATATTTTCAACTTCATGTTTTGTTTCTCCATACATTGTCTTGGAAAACTTTAAATACCGGTAGGTTAAGTGGATAGTTTCCAACTCCACTTAGTCTTGATAAGATAAAATCTGTTCCTATTTCTGCATCACCCAAACCCCAAATGATATCCCAAATCACGAATTGCTTCTTCTGTTTTAACATAAACCTAAATAATGCCAACAAAATACCCTAATTTGTACTCTAAAACAGAGAAAAAGACCTAAAAATACAACTGATGCTTCGTCTCTGAGCCAGTCAATTCACTGAACGATATATTTGAAAGCACCTCAAAAATTCTGAAGAGAACGTGATCTACAGGGAGCGATTGACTGTTGCTGTGATTTTTCACGTCGTTAGATAAAGTTTCACACGACCCTGGTGGTTCCCCGCGGGAGACCTCAGGGAAGGGGCTTGGTCGATTTCAGGAAAGACCGAAGAGAAACTGCAGAAACTCTTCCCCTCTGCGCACTGTTGCTTTCCCTCCCGTCGGATGCGGCTTTTCTCTCTGCAGGGTCGCTGAAGAAGCCCGCACAGCAGTCCCCGCGGATGGTAGGTCGGGGCCCCCTCGGGGCTGTGGGCCGCGGGCCGCGGGCGCCTCCAGCTGAACCGTAAACCCTCGCGTTACTCCTCCGCCGTAAGCAGCACGCTTTATCCCTCCGCCGTCTCTCCGGGCTCTCTTCCTTTGCAGCCAGCCCGGGGCGAGCCGCGGCGCGCTGCAGCAGGCCGCCGCTTACAGGGTTTCTGTCGCCCTCACCCATGAACTGACTCTCCATGCCCAGCTCTGGCTCAAGTGTGGGACGCGGGCTGGTGGAGTGGATTATTTTGTTGGATGGAGTGAGGTGACGCTGGTGCTGTCCCCGCCTCCGCCTCTGCCAGCCCAGCCTAGCCCAGCCCAGCCCAGCTCGGCTCGGCCCTCCACTCTCCTCCCCTCTCCTCTAGCCTGTGTCAGCGCCCAGTCAATCAGTGCCTCAGCTTTTGCTCCACAGTGCGGGTTCTTCCACCACTGGCTCTCGCTCCCGCAGCTTCACATTACTCGCTTCTCCTCTGGGCAAAGGTACGTATGTTTACTGGCAGAGAGGATGAATAAGCTGTGACAAGCCGGGATCTTATGTAAATACGTAAATAATATTGGGTGCGTTGCAAAGGAAAATATAATTTTTGATTAATTTTTTAAAAAATGAATCTGGACGTGAAACGGAAAGAAGCCCGTGGGAATATGCTGTTTTGACAGTGCTTCTGACTCTGTTACTAGAGCCGATGGAATTTAACGTGCACAGTTTGGGTTTGAGGATGAGTTTTACTGGGTGTTGGATTTTGAGAGAGCGAGAGCGTGAGGGTTGAATGATCTAGGATTAGAATGTGAACCGTTATAAGGTTTTAAGACTTGTAGGAAGCAATGTTTTATATTTTCCCCACATTGAAATATATTCTAACGGTACAGATGCAAATGGGCGTGGCCGTGCAGATCTCGGCTGCAAGCGGAACAGGAGCTGTTGAATGCATGAAAAAACCTGAGCGCTCTGATTTTTTTTTATCCATTGACTGCATCTGTCAACAAATACAGTTTCGATCGAGAACCCGAGCAATTTTGTATTTCTGTTGCCGTAATCTTTTTCCCACTTTTACAGGCTGGTATTCTTTTGGGGAGAAAAACTGTTTCATATTATATCTGTTGACTTTTAAAAAATAAGTTAGCCTTGACTCTTAATTCTCTGTTCAACCTTTTAACAGTAATATTAAAGGCAAGCAGTCATGCAAAAGGGTAGATACTTGCGCATTTTGTCATAGTGAATTGTTAATGAGGAGGTGGGGAGTGGTGGTTAACGCGATGCTTTATTATGGATCGCATTGCTGCAGCCGAATGCGGTGTTGGTCGTATCCAACCTGCGCTGCATTCTATTATTAATCTTCACTGTACAAGTAGATTGACTGGGGTGGGGCTAGACACAGCGTGAGCCACTAAAATAGGTGGATTTTTAATGGAAAAGAAGTTTAACATCTCCGTTTACAGAATACGGAATAATTATCCTGTTGATTGTAAAGTACCTTATCCTCCATTTCCAATGGCGTACACACAGGGGCGATAAAGACATCCTGGTTCTTCCATCCCAACCCTTTCCTCAGTAATTTAGAAAGCTGCGCGGCCCAGTTAACCAAACACATTTAGGGATAACACAACTTGCAGTCTGGATTTTGACCTTGCAAATTTACCGAAAAGGTTCTTGGCGATTGTTCGCCTCAGGAGATCGGCGGATTGTGATCCTTCTAGATCGAGAAATCCACAAATTATCGCGGATTAGACATCGGGTGGTATCTGCAATGAAGAAGCATGCAGCTCTCTCTCTCTCTCTCTCCCTCCCCCAATCCCATCAACTGCATGTTGCAGAGTAGTGATCACATTAATTTTGGAGTTACTAGTTTCCAACGCTGAGACAATTTGGTTTGCTGTTGGTGAAATTAAACTCGCACTAGTTGTAAATTTCAAAAAGAGCTTCGGTGTCCATGTTCATTAGCCGCTACAGTCGCAGGACTCATTAAATATGACATCAAGTTCATTGACAATATTTCTACCACTCTCATCTTACTCCGTAAAACAAACACTGTTACTGAAAATTCACTGGTTGTCTTGAATATTATTCTGCATCTAAGCACCAGCGGTCACTATATCTTTAGTAATTTTCCGGGCCAGATTGAGCACCCTTTATCCAAAATGCTTGGTGATGGAAGTGTTTTGGGTTTTGGATTTTGAGATATTTGCATCTATATAATGAGATGCCTTAGGGATGTAACTGAAGACTCAACATGAAATCCATTTACATAACATATACCTGAAGATAGTTTTAGATAATATTTTAATAACTTTGTGCATGAAACAATAATCTGTACATTGAACCATCAGAAAGGTAAGCAATTGCTACCTAGGCAGCCCAGGTAGACAGTCAGTGGTTGTTTGGCATCATTATTATTCCCATCTCTGAATTTATGTGTCTTTGTCTTACACTTGTTCATCACAGATATGTACTGATGCAGCTGTTCAGCATTTTAGAGTTTCATCAGTGGTGATCTTGGCAAACACATCAATAAATTTCTCTGCTGCTTTGTGACCAGCAGACACTTTATCAGCACAAATCTTTAAAATTTTAATGCCACCCCTTTTCTTAAATTTCTACGCTCAGTTTGCTGAATATTAACAATTACGTTCAATTTTCAGTTCATTGTAGCAGATCTTTGCTTGTTTCATGATCAGCGTACCATTAAGTGGCATATGTTCACTCAGATACTGACGAATCCACTCTTTTAATACATGTCAAGATCTTCATTTTCATTTTATGCTGTGTTTTTCTATTTATCATTAACTTCAGTTCTTTACATATGTGAGGTCTCTTCTCAGAACTGTCAGTAATGCAACAGAGACCTGCGCATCACCTGGGAATCTTCCCAGCATGTTGTGGAATTTTCATTTGTGATTATTGTGTCAGAGCTCAAAAGATTTTTTTGGAATTTTGGATGAGGGGTGCTCAACCTGGTATTAAAATGTCCTAGATCAATAGGAATATAATATGCATTTCTTAAGGGAACTTCTTGTTCACCCCATATAGCCCTTCAATGTTATTAGATATAATGTGTTTGCTTTACCAGGCATTATGCTAATATGATACTAAATATGTTATTACCTCGTAGTTAGGATTCTACCCAGCTCTTTGCATCTTCCCATTATTCCTTGTATTGATCTTGTAATTATATTGATCTGTATGTTAGTGCGTTTTTTTAACTATCAGATTTACTATTCAGTTATCCTGTAGACTCCTGGATATAATTTTTCTCAATCTGCTTACCCAAGCAACATATATGATCACTGCTACTTATTGCTTTGTTCAAACTGGACTGATTCAATAACTGCAGTTGCAAACTGTTATGAAATATCTGACCACTGTTTTGAGATTTCTAGCAGGAAATATCATTGGAGATTAAGAGGTTATTTGGGATAAATTAAGATGTACCATCTGATTAGATTGAAGCTGTTCCTTCTGATATAAAACATCAAATTCACTTTATTTTGTGCATTTAGAACAACACACACAGATGCTGGAGGTACTCAGCAGATCAGGCAGCATTTATGGATGGGGAGGAATAAATATTCAATATTTTGGGAACATTCCCCCCCTTCCTGTCCAGTCCTGATGAAGGTCTCACTTAGCCTGAAGTGTCAGCTGTTTATTAAAATCAAATTCAAGTAAACTCATAGTTTCAATGTCAGAATCTGCTAACTTCAGTTTTGTTTAGTAGTAAAGTTAGTGATGATGTTATTGTAATATATTTTAAAATTTGGATGGCCTAAGAAAAGTGAATAATGATTGATCTTGGTTTGAAGTATTATGGCTGAATTATTGTGGGAAGGTAAAAGGATGAGAATGTATGAGTGGTAAGTGATAGAAACTTATGTTGATTTAGTGAGTAATTTTTCCTAATTTGTAGCTTGGGAAGTTTGAGAGGAAGGTTGATAAAAGTAAACATATATCGAAAGACACAGTGAAGGATGCCTAACTTTTATTTTAGAAAGGAGTTGTATTCTCAATGAACATATATTGAGAATCATGGGAAGTGATTCATCTAAAGAGATTAAATGTGAGATCAAGTTCAAGTTTATCATTCAACCATACATGAATACAGCCGGACGAAACAGTGTTATCCCCAGGCCAAGGTGCAAAACACAGTACCAACAGTCATACATAGCACAAGGCGCACATAAGACAGCAGTAAAATACAATCGCACACAAAAAAGTCCAATTCCCTGAGTCCATGAATGTTGTGACTGTCTGCAGCCGAACACAATATATCTTCTGCCAGGTGAACACTGGAGAGCAGCAGGGACGCCATGCCACACCGCTTTCAGTGGAGTGCACTGACTCTTGACACCTCTCTCCTGCGCAGCTGCAAGCAGGCAACATCATAGTTTGAGGCCAAGTCCTTGCTACGACTAAGGCCATGCAGCTCCTCCACTGTTCATCAATTAAATAGTGAATTGGACTTCCATCTTTCCAAATTGCCAATGTCAAACAGTGTCTTGTGATCACTCATTATTAGATGAGGGATAGCTCTTATCTAATGTTGGCAACAAGAGTTTTAAAACTAGGAAGGTTATGTATAGTTAATGGAAAAAAGGTAATGGATTATAAGAATGAATTGTTAATAAATATTGGAAGTATGATAGTTCCAACAAGTATGGGAAACTAAAATAGAGTGTGAGTAAATGTGAATTTATTGGAATCAGAGACAAGGGAAATGAAGAAACTGACAAATTGGGGAACATAAAATTAACTCACTTTGGTTGAAAGAATAATGAAATCAAAATGCTTTTAAATGACAAATCAGTAAATGTGCCGTTGATGTTGATGTGCAGCGTGGCCTTGAATATACTTTTGCAAAAAAACATCAAGGTAGCATGCAACAATACCTTAAAAATAAATTGTATGTTGGCCATTTATGTTACAAGTATGTGGAAATCTTAGCAATACACACAAAGTGCTGGAGGAACTTGGCAGGCCAGGCAGCATCTATGGGGAAAAAAGCAGTTGATGTTTTGGGTTGAAACCCTTCGGTAAGGAATCTTGCTGCAATTCTTTGGGCTCAAGAAAATGCGTATGAGTACTCTCGTAATTCTAGTTTCCATTCCCAAGAAGGGTGGATATATTTGGTTTGGGAAGCATGATGATAAATGTCCTAAAAATTTTGCAGTTACTGTGAGGGTACAAGAAGATTTGATCCATATTCCAATTACTTTAAAAACATGAAAAGTGATCTGATGAGAATAAGAAAGATGTTGATTGAACTTGGCATGATTGATGGAATGGAGTGTTGGACATATTGGATATTATAAAACAGCTGAGATGGTTCAGGATAAGGTTCAGCCATTTAGGATGAAGGTTAGAAAATTGTGAATTGTTGGAATTTTTCTGTCATCTTCGAAGCTGTGTATTATGTATATCAAAGCTGTTAATTGTAGTATCTTAAACAATGGAAATGATCAGATATGGGATCTGATGGGATGGAAGATTTAAGTTGACAAATCTACAACAGTTTATTTAAAAAGTGGCGTAGGTTGACTGCTTGTGTTAATGTTCATTAGTCATATGAGTCATGTTTTAAGTTGACAAGGAAGTAGGGGTTGGGTCAAGCTTTTCATATCTCAGTGAACATTCTGAACAGCTGAAGCATTTCCACAATGAGCAATTTTCCATCATGGTGTTATGTGTTGTTCCCCTATAAGAGCATGGTTTGAGCTGAAAATTAGAATGTATTTCAAGGATCCAAAATATTAATTTGACTAAACCCAGTTGAACTGCAGAAACTTGATATTTGTGTATTTTTGCCACCTTACAATACATTATCATTTATTACTTGATAAATTTCTCACTTATGGAATCTATTACAATGTTATAATGTTGGAAAATGGAATACCATGTTACTATCACGTGTACTGGAGTTTCCTGCAACATAATTGGAAGTGTATATCCCTACTTTTCCATTGTTGATTTGATAGTAATGCATACTGACTGTATCACTATGGCAATTTCTTTTCCAGTCCTTGGACTTAATGAAAGTGATGCCCATTTAGAAGTTGATTAAAAAAATTTTTGAGGTCATTTCATGAACTTAACATTCAATGGGATTTGAATAAAGATTCTCCAAACCTAATAGTATGCATTATAGGATGGATTTGAAATCAATTCTAAAGGAAACCAGGTTACATTCCACTGTTTTATAATGAAACCTTTCATTTATGGCCTCCAATAAATCTGAAGTTCATTTATAATGAGCAGGTTTAGTGTTCGGCTCTATTGATTCTATTTCACAGAGAGGTTTGCATTAATAATAAAACTTCAGTCATAGAGTTTGTATAAATTTGACAATTCATCATTTCTCCTCATTTTTATAATTGATTTTATAGGCACCTATTCACCTCATTGGTTTGATGTTTCTGCAAATCCTGATAAACAAAAATATTGTGGAGCTGTCATGTTTTTACTTCAATTTGTAGTACCACTCCACAGAAAACATGACTTCCAAGTAGTATTAACTTGCCTCTTTAGAATTGCATCATCCAACACCACTTAACTGGTTTGACTTGTATTAGCTATGGATTGGTGTCTCCTCGGCATTAAAATTACTGGGATTCCTGACTATCCTTCCTTAGCTTTACCATTCAAAGCTCAAAATTTACCTCAAAGCTTCCACATTGACCACAGCTTGCCCAGCTTCATCATTTTGCACATGATAACGCACAGGGCATGTGCTAGTGCTTTGCACATTTAAAAAAACAAAGGTACTGTAGAACAAGGTGAACCGTACTTATTTGCTGAGTGATCAGGTATTTTGTTAAGTAGCTAAAAACATTACATGACGTTCATATACGTATATCTCTGATATTTTATTGTTCAAGTAGTGTGTGATTCTCAGCTAGAGCCTGAAAATGAAATGTGCTCTAGACTCCATTGTTGAGGTAAAGATCATCAATCAGAAGGGTTAATTCTTTTTAGCTCCACAGATGTTGATTGAATTGCATAACTTTTACTACTAATTTCCCGAATGAGTTAAATTCAGCCATCTTTAACTCTCTACTTGGTTAATAACATTTCAACTCCCAGAATAATAATTGCAGAGCAGTAATTGATTCATTTCAATGTGTAGAGCAAATTATTGCAGTCACCTTTAAACAAAAGAGGAAGTAGACTATAGCAGCTGTGTAATACATTGTATACTCTATCTGTATTTTGAAAAACAACATATCGGTGCTTGAACAACAACAACACACAAAATGCTGGTGGAACACAGTAGGCCAGGCAGCATCTATAGGGAGAAGCGCTGTCGACGTTTCGGGCCAAGACCCTTCGTCAGGATCTTCTCCCTATAGATGCTGCCTGGCCTGCTGTGTTCCACCAGCATTTTGTGTGTGTTGTTGTTTGAATTTCCAGCATCTGCAGATTTCCTTGTGTTTGTATCGGTGCTTGAAGATGCTTCTTCATTACAATTGCACATCATTTAATAGGCCATCTATTGCAATCTGAAATTGGCTTACACTTCCATTATGTGAGTTTATCTTATCAATAGAGTTGTACAACTCAAAAACAGGTTCTTTGGTTCTTCCAAGGGCATGCCAAACTTTTTGTCTGTTTACACCAATACTGTTTGCCTGTATTGTGTGTGCATCTTTTTATGCCTTGCCTATTTAAATACCTTTCTAAATGTCTCTTAAACGTAGTGATTGTATCTGATTCAACCACATTTCCTGGCAGAGTTCCAAATATCAACAGCTGTTTGTTAAAAAAAATTCCTTCTCTCAAGTCCCCTTTAAAACTTCTCTTTCTCACCTTTATGGGAAAAAGATTTTGATTATCTATCCTGTCAATGCTTCTTATAATTTTATATACTTCTGTCAATTCACCCTTCAGCTTCCCTTGCTTCAGGAAAAGTACCGGTAAACTCAGCCCATCCAAGCTTTCCCCATTGCTAAAGTCCTCCAATTTAGCCACGTCATAGTTAAGTATCCTACCCATCTTCTATAGCAGCTGATCATTTCTGGTAGATCATCTAAAATAATTTTTATTTAGTTACCTTAAAAATACAAAATCAGATTTGCATTAGAAGAATATACACTTTATTGGAGCAGATTTCAAATGTTGAAAATAATTTTCCAACCCATCTGCTTTTGATGCACATTTTTAAAAGCCACACATCTATTAGAAACAGAGTTATAATCTGAATTACTTTGATATTTAAAAACTACTTGCTCTATATGAACAAGAATTTATTTTGTCTTGAATATTTTATATTGTTCAATTGCTTTAGTTTTGTGAAGTGGAATTGTGATGTAATTGCACTTGAAGTGGTTTAAAATGTGTGTCTTGTTTTATTTTCCCTTGTCTTTCACATAGGCATATCATGTTAATCTCATGCTAAACTATTGATAGCATTTTCTCCTGCACCGTGTTGATTGACTTAGATAGTAGATATTAGTACCTCAGAAACTTCACAGTTTCTCCCCTTCATTCTTCTTGGAGAACTATTGTTAAACATCATAGACTTCGTCCTCTTTTGGATTGACATCCATCTGACATGTATCAAGATATCACCTGGTACGTTTTTTGGAGTGAGGTGCTTCTTAACTCTTTGTTTGAGGCGGTTCATTCTGAATGTGAATATCCTTCAAGTTCATCTTGCATCTTTTGAAATATCTCTGACAAATATATGCTTCTTATCTAATATGAGTTGTATGTTTTATTTTGGTCAGTTATTTAAAACTTACAATATGTATATTATACTGTATATCGATAATGGCTTATTATGTTCTGAGGAAATTATGACAAGTACTCTGTAGTTCAATGCCTCTAAATAAAACCTTTTCCCTGCTAGTGAAAAGTAACCTCTGCTAATCAAAAACTAGATAGAGCTTCTTAACATGAAGGTATGTTGTCAATAATCCTGGTTTTCCTTGTTAGTAAATATGTTAAAAAAAGCCTGGTTTTGGTAAATGATATGTGTGCTAAGAAATCAATAAATCTTTGTCTTTCTTTTAACTCATTAGGCAGATGTAATGAAGTTGCTTTTCACATGAAGAGTACATTGTTATTGGCTGTTACAGAATGAGTGTTGAAGTTATACAAGCAATTGTGTAGTTCCATAAATCCTTGTAAAGTAATATGAGTAGACAGAGCAGGTTCAGATGAACAATGACAGTACTGGAAGAAGAGCAGGACACTTGTCTGTGTCTTGACCAATGTGTATCTCTAACAAATGTCACCAGAATAGATTAATGTATGTCTAGGTGTTTATTTGGAAGATTAGTAGCAGCAGAATAACTAATAAAAATAATCCAATTTGACCTTGCTACATATGCAGGTTAATAATTTGATACACATTGTCTCAGATTCTGCCAACAGTCACTGTGCTGCTGCAGTGATATGTATGAGTCATGCATTGTCTTGATTTATACCCAGAAGGCTGAACTTGCTGATAGGCAAGACCTGATGCAGAATGCTGAGGCCCTGCATGCCTTAGTACCCTTGCATGTGTATCAGGTGGACTGAAGTCCAATTAACAAAACAGCTGAGAAAACTTAAAACAGATGGCAAAGCTAAACCCTTAGATGTTCTGTTTATTGAATCTACCGAAGATTTGATTTTCAATGTAAATAAATGTATCTGCCATTCAGAAGCATTAATATTAAAAATCAAGAAGAAAACATATTGTTTAAAACATGAATCATTAAGACAATAATTAAATATGCTGGAAATTTTATAGATAAGACAATTAAGCAAAAACTAACTTACTCTTTATATCTTGCATCTATAGCATTTTTCATTCAAATAACTGGTTTGTATATTCTGCACAGGTCTAACCCAGTGTAGAATTTGTAGCAGGCTCCTTGGCAAAAATGTTGGATTCCAGAAAGTTTGTATACCAACACCAAACCCCAATAATAGAGTCTGGGAGCAAAACACACTGACAAGTCCTAGTCAGCAAAGATAGCAATTCAGGTTTTTTTTTTAAATGCATGGCATCATGATCCTGAATTTGCACAGAATTGCTGCCTTTTCCAGTAAGTTACGGGCCAATATTCAGGTGGTTACTTTTCAATTGGCATCTTAATTTTAGGCATTTTTGTGAAAGAAGTATTAGCCTTCTATGGTGACTTGCAGTAATTCAGATTACTTACCCCACCCCAAGGTAATTTGATAACTGTTATCCTTTTGTCTCTTCCTTTGGAATGCTGTACATCATTGGCAGCCAACAGATCAGCTGCCGTTTTGGATATCTACAACACTTGAAGTGTTACATTTTGACAGTGGAAAATATGTGATCTCAATCCCTCAATTTTGTGTATTTCAACATTAAAGTTGGCCATCATTAAGTCAAATGAAAAATGTTCCGATTTCAGACATGTAAATACTCTGATTGCATTTTTCCATAGGGACCGTACTCTTCCATTCAACGCAGACAAATGAACAAGCTCCTGCTTTGGAACCTGGGTGCCTCTTGAATTTTAAAGATTGAATTTTGTACAGATCTTTTCAGCCAGCACGCAGTTAGAGTACTGTGACACAATAATATCAGAAATTAGGAATATTTGATTCTGGCCTAGTTTTGGTCTGGAGACTGAATATATTGCATGTGCTGTTTATTTTTTATTTTTTCCTGTATCATTTTTCCCCTTTTATCATTTTTTACAGGATGCAATTAAAATTTGCCAAACTGATAATTCAGTTATACCATTAATCAAGATAAATTATGAATTGTTATAGAGATTGCAGTAATACTTGTTAAGGGACAGGTTTGGTTTTACAAAGGGTACTGATGGAATTTCATGATTCTTATTTGCTGTTGCATAGTTGAATAATATTGATAGCTGAACGTTGTGTTGGGTCAGGCCATCTCTGAATGGGTTCCATTTTTACAGACATTTACAAATCAAAAGATACATAAACATCATTTGATGTGGATGCGTGGCTACCACAATATTTTAGTGAATGGCATCAAAACACAAACTGATAAGAAAGACCCCCCAAATACTAAAGCTAGAGAAAGATAAAGTGGTTGTGTATTTCATAGGAATGAGCAGTTGTTTATTCATTAGAATTTTGAATTTAATAATATTATCAGAAATCTTCCATATGTAGGGCTGTCCATAAATCAAGTGTTCATTACCCAAAGACAGCCTGTAATTCTGTACAGTGTCTGCCCAGTTATTCCTTAAGATTAACCTTTTTTAGGATGGGCGGTGAACCTATAGCATGTGCTTTCGGTGCTTTGATTCTTTAAACCAACCCATAAAGCTTGCATAATGATTATCTTTACCGCTAACTGAAACAGCAAATTATTTCTTACAACCCGAGTGCAGTAATATGTCTGCACAGAAAACTTCTCTAACTGGCTTAGTCCCAGCTAGACATTTGCAAGAATGAGTGACGTTAGATGGTTAGTTTTGAAATCTTCACAGGTCTTGTAGATATGAGTATTTGAATGGTAAATGGTTACAATACCATTGCTGTTTAAAAATTGTTATTTTTCAATTCACTTTTTAAAAGATGAATGTTAATCATTTTGAATAAATTTAATAATATACTCCCTTCATTTCAGTTTTTATCAGTTTATTTTTATTATGAAAAGAAAAGAATTGAAAGACAATGGAGGGCTATGTAGTAGGGACTGGTTAGATTGATCTTGGAGTAGATGAAAGGGTTGGTACAACAATGTCAGCTGAAGAGCCTGTACTGTGCTAAACTGTTTTATGTTCTAATAGTTAAACAATGAATACATGTAAATAAGTAACAGGATCCATCCTTCTTCCTGAAATAAAAGTCCATAATTATTGTTAATAATTAATCATTGATCACTTCTGCTCAGAATTGTTGTGAATGTTTTAGAAGATTATCACCAATTTGGCCACCCCGTCTCAAAAAGATTCGACATGCCTGGAGGTATAACTTATATAAATCATTGAGAATGTTGAATTATAAGCAGCAAGGTGATTCAGTTTCTGAATTGTTAAATCATAGGTGCCACAGTGTGTTGGTCCATTCCTTGGCCTGGAAATTAATCAGATGTCTCTTTGAGGGTTAAAAAAGAAAAGACTCCCCTTGTCAGAATTCAGTGATTTGAATGATGATGTGTGGTGTAAAGCTGATGATTTTGAGTGCCAAAGAACTTCTTTACTTTAAAACCAACAATGTAATACAATATGATTTGTTTTTTCTAGCATCTAATCAACAACAGTGTTGCAAATATTGAGTAATGTTTTATGTAATTCAGATTTCCAGATTGCATTTGTTCTGGTACAATGAACCATCAAGTAAGTACTAGTACAAAAGTCTGTGGCTGATATTTCTGGGCACAATGACATTGAAACCAATATTGGTTCAGAACTTGCTGCAGCAGCAGGTATTTTATGACCAACACTAACCTGCTTGGTAAATATAAACTCACCTTTTCTGGAGCTGTCATTGCTGACTCTCTGCCTGAATCAGACCAGATACTGAAGACACTGGATCTTCCAAGTACTTTGAATGTTTCTAAATGTTTTTGACATTTAAAAATTATAAAAAGTCATTGAAATGTTTTTAAAACACTTTAACTTATTAACAATTAAAGCAATCAATTAATTTAGAAATATGAAATTACCTTGCACATTGGCTCTTGCATTGAGTGTCAAGTGACACTAGTGAAGAACAGCCATAAGTCTGGAATTTCCATGTGCACACAGAAATCTCTTAGTTGAAGCACTTACACTAGGAACTATTGGAAGCTTAAGGTATTTTCCAGTATGTTCAGGTGCAGTATTTTCTGCAGACCCTTTGAGAGAAATCCTTTTCTAATCTATGTTCCAGTATGCGGTGAACTCCAATTTTTTTTTGATTCATTAAATGTACAGAATTATATGTGTGAAATTCAACTTCTGTATGGTTCTTGGCAGGAAATGGCAATGGTGAGTTGATTTCTCAGTCATCTGCAACAGAATTAGCCAGTTATAGTAACATTGCCTTGTTTAAACTTTGACAGGTACCACTGGCAGGGCTAGTCTAGCAGGAGACAAAATGTGTAGCTTGGGGGTAAGTAAGCAATTCTTGAGACATATTGAAGGCATTATAATCCAGTTCTTTGATATTTGCACTGCAGTGGTGCATACATTAATGCTTACTCATTTAGTTTTTGATTTCTTTATATTTTATTCCTTTTAAATGGAGGGTAGGCATTTAGAAAGTGGGGGAGGAGTTACCGTACACTGCGGTCTTCATTCTGTAGTGACGGTTGTAGATATTGAGTTGGAGGGAGTAAAGTAGTTAAATAGGGTTTGCATTCTTATGGTGAGAACTTGGTTCCAGTCAAACCCCTTTCCCCACAAGTAAACTTCTTTCCAAACCCTCTCCCTCCAAACATAATCCCAGCATTGCTCCTGCTGGACTTTCTACTCCTGACATGCCCCCATCTCCACTTCTCTCCTCTCCCCCAGCCAATTTTTAAATACTAAGCTGGGAAAGGAATGTGTTTCAGTCTGCTTATAAAGCTCTTTGTGAATGGAAGTGCAGTACATCACCTTGTATGTACAGAGATTGCCTAAAGAGCAGTGATTCATGAACATTGGAAGGTGATTATTGGGAGGAAAGACCAGCAACTTGATATGTGAACCAGCAAGGTGAAGGAAGTGGGAAGTGTGGAAGTCCTGTTGCCACAGTCCTGTTTCCAGTATGTTCAGGTGCAGTATTTTCCGCAGTCTCTTTGAGAGAAATCCTTTTCTAATCTATGTTCCAGTATGCGGTGAACTCCAATGTTTTTTTTTGATTCATTAAATGTACAGAATTATATGTGTGAAATTCAACTTCTGTTTGGTTCTTGGCAGGAAATGGCAATGGTGAGTTGATTTCTCAGTCATCTGCAGCAGAATTAGCCAGTTATAGTAACATTGGGGGTAGAAGGGTAGGTTGGCAAGTTTGCAGACAACACAAAGGTTGGTGGTGTTGTAGATAGTGTAGAGGATTGTCGAAGATTGCAGAGAGACATTTATAGGATGCAGAAGTGGGCTGAGAGGTGGCAGATGGAGTTCAACCCGGAGAAGTGTGAGGTGGTACACTTTGGAAGGACAAACTCCAAGGCAGAGTACAAAGTAAATGGCAGGATACTTGGTAGTGTGGAGGAGCAGAGAGATCTGGGGGTACATGTCCACAGATCCCTGAAAGTTGCCTCACAGGTAGATAGGGTAGTTAAGAAAGCTTATGGGGTGTTAGCTTTCATAACTCAAGGGATAGAGTTTAAGAGACACGATGTAATGATGCAGCTCTATAAAACTTTAGTTAGGCCACACTTGGAGTACTGTGTCCAGTCTGGAAGGATGTGGAAGCATTGGAAAGGGTACAGAGGAGATTTACCAGGATGCTGTCTGGTTTAGAGAGTATGGATTATGATCAGAGATTAAGGGAGCTAGGGCTTTACTCTTTGGAGAGGAGGAGGATGAGAGGAGACATGAAAGAGGTGTAGAAGATATTAAGAGGAATAGACAGAGTGGACAGCCAGCGCCTCTTCCCCAGGGCACCACTGCTCAGTACAAGAGGACATGGCTTTAAGGTAAGAGGAGGGAAGTTCAAGGGGGATATTAGAGGAAGGTTTTTCACTCAGAGAGTGGTTGGTGCGTGGAATGCACTGCCTGAGTCAGTGGTGGAGGCAGATACACTAGTGAAATTTAAGAGACTACTCGACAGGTATATGAAGAAATTTAAGGTGGGGGGTTAGATGGGAGGCAGGGTTTGAGGGTTGGCACAACATTGTGAGCCAAAGGGCCTGTAATGTGCTGTACTATTCTATGTTTAGCAGTGGGCTGATTGAGGCACTCACCAACATGGTTTGAACTCCGAGCTGAAAATGGGCAGAGGAGGAAAGAGTAATGGAAAGATTACTGCTATCTTGGGACATAGGTAATACTAAAATAAATTTTGCATAGAAGTGAAAGAAAATTAATCTGATAACACAATTGTCTGTGGCTGGAAGGGCTTGTTTCACACTATCTCTAAATAAACAAACAAATAAATAAATATGACTATTTTCGGGAAGTGTATACATAGTGCTGTTCATGGGACATTTTCATATGCTAGAATATTACAGGTGGTTCCATGGAATTGTGTAAGTAAGGAGCAAGGCTACATGTTGGTCCTGGCCACTTGTACCTATCCTTCCACCTTATTCCAGCTCATTGGTCTCTCACTGATGCCAGTTCTATTATTTCTCAGCTATACGTGCTAATATTATTCTTGTACTGTTTTAATCATTGCCCCCGCCATTTCAATTGTGTCATTAAAGTTTAATATCCAACCCATTACGACAAGCTCTTCATGTATTACATTCTTTCACGCTGGTTATTTATGTCATCTTTGGATTAGCTTCCCTGTCCTCTGATGTCTCTGATTTTCCCAGTATTTTAACAGCAATTTCTAATTCCTTATCACCTTCTGATCCCATTACCTTTTTGTCATGCCATCTACTTATGCCATTGCTGTCTTTTCTTCCCTATTTGATAGACATACTTCTCCCCCACTCACTGTCCTAACTCTCCTATTTCCCAAACCTCCTCCAAATAGATAAATCCAATGCTTGTTTAGCAGTAATGAACTACTTATAAATAGATCCTTTTACCAGCAAATGTTTGAAGAAATGTGTACATTTGTGCAGAGTTTCTGCGCAGAGGTGAATAGATGGCAGTCCAATTGGCTCTTGTATTGCTTGGAATGTGGTTGGTAATTATGAATAATCATTGAAATTTATATAATAGATAAAAGTATAACAGAAATTTTTTTACCTTCCAACAGTTTACTTTCATTTGTAACAATTTTTCAATTAACCTAAAGTCATCAGTCCAAGGAAAAATATATAAATATTGCATAACAATGGGAAAATTTAAAGTTAAGAATAATGAAAGAGGATGTGCCAATGATTTTAGAACAATATTTCATCATTCAGAAGTGACCAATAGAAATAAGATTTTTTATTATACAGTAGATCAACACTTCAATGAAAGTGTGTGAAATTCTTGATGTTATCTTCCATATTTGAGAGATGTACAGAAGATCATTTTTGAGAAATATATATAATTAAGTGTGTAGAAATTAAAAATGCCTTGTATTACTTCATAAATGCTTTGTAGTGTTGACAGTGACTTGGGGTATTACCTTTTTTGCAATAGAAGAGATCTTGTGTCACACAGCACAGAATAAGTCCATTGGTTTACTGACACTATTTTTGTCTCGGGATACTATGGTATTTATCTAATGGCGCAAGCTTTGTGTTTTGTATCTGTTCATTGTTCTGAAAATAGTACTTGTGATGCTGTAAAGCTATCAAGAGCTTATGAAATTAGAGGATGGGCCATTCAGATCCCTGTGACTGCTTAATTACCGTAAATTCCGGACTACAGCGCGCACCTGATTAAAAGCCGCAGGCTCTAATTTTAGAAAGAAAATCAATTTTGTACTTGTACAGGCCGCACCGGATTTTAAGCCGCAGGTGTCCCACGTTGTAATATGAGATATTTACACAGAAAGATATTACACGTGAGGATTTTTTAACTTTTAATTAAATCCGTATGGTAACATAAACAAATACATATTGCAAATGCTTTTTTTCGAACCGTGCCTGTAACACGGCTACTTTTAAATATACATACGTATCGGTAACACACAAATTACGTTGCGTATACTTTTTTACTGAACAGTGCACGAACAACATTCCAATATCTCCTAACGACTGGTAAAAAAAATATATACTGCAGCCTACCAGGAAAAGTTATTGATCGCCTTTAACTTAAAAGCTGCATCATATGCTGGCAGCGTTCTCGCTCGGGTCTAATGCGCTCGCCCCCTCCTTTCCGTTTATCGCAAACCGGTATTTTCCCACAAGACGCGGCGAAACCGGATGTGACGTCATAGCATTCCGGGATGTAGTACAGAAAACAAATATACTTAAAACACTTCTAACTTTAACTAGAAAATACTAACAAATGAATTACTAAGCGAAAATATTATAAACTAAATAACTGCCATAAAGGCAGCACAATGCTTTTCTTCGAGTGTTTTCCATGTTGATGAGGGTGAGTACAAATGACTGATTTACAATAATTTAATTGTGAAAGTGCGCTTGATTTATCGTACAATTTCATTGGACCTCTGTGAACTACTCATCAATTTTATTGGTCTACTGTTACGAGGCAAAATGTTTTTGGCGGCATGAAAAAAAACCATGCATTAGCCGCACCGTAGTAAAGGCCGCAGTGTTCAAAGCATGGGAAAAAAGTAGCGGCTTATAATCCGGAATCTACAGTATTCAATAAAATCATGGCTGTTCTACCTCAGCACTGGTTCAATGGTTCCATTTAATATCAGAGAATGCATGTAGTATACAACCTGAAATTCTTACTCTTTACAGACATCCACAAAACAAGGGAAAAAATCCAAAGAATGACAACAAACCACTTTGGGGTTTTAACATTTTTCTGTCCTTCAGCTTTTGGGGTTTTGTTTTGTGGTTATCTGCGAAGAGTAAGAATTTCAGGTTGTATTCTATATACATTCTCTGATATTAAATGGAACCATTGAATTGGTGCTGAGGTAGAACTGCCATGATTTTTTGAATAATTGAGCAGTCACAAGGACCTGAATGGCCCAATCCTCTAACTTCATGTGTTGATAGTTTTATAGCATTGCAGCAAATTAATGCAAATAGTTTTCTTACAATAGCTCCATATCTTTTGATTTCCCCTAATATCTAGGAAATCTATCACACTCTCTTTTGAGGTCAGTGTGACAAAACATTCCCACCCCACTTTGGTTTTTCAAAAAATCCATTGATTCAGTCTGTTCTGCATGATGAAGTTGCTCTCTTGAATAGTTGAGCCCTTATTTTGAGAACTTGTCCAGCCAAGTGAAATATCCACTCTTCGTCCAACCTGTAAGAAAGCATTTTAAAAAGTTGTTATCCTAACATGAGATAGTTTCTCATTCTTCTAAATTATGGAGTATAGCCCTAATATGAGTTCATTTTTCCTCTTATTGGAAATCATAACTTTGGGAATAAATCTAGTGAACTTTTTGAGCTCTCTCTATCCTTGGATAGGGAAACCAGATCTCTATGTAATGTTCCGGGTGTAGAATCATTTGGTTTCCTTGTGGTTAGAGCAAGTTATTTTTGTTTCATATTCAAGTTGAAAAGACTTGCTATAAAGGCCAGCATATTGTTTGTCTTTCTAATTTATGTATGAGGACTATGCCTGCAGGTTCAATTTCAGTAATTTATGTACAAGGGCACTGTGGTTCTTTGAGCACCAAAGTCTTTCCCTCTTCCACCATTTAGGAATATCACCAAAAACTTTGACAAATTCTAGAGATGAACAGTGGAAATTATCCTAACTGGTTGCATCATGGCCTGGTACAGAAATATCAAGGCCTGGGAATTGAAAAGGCAATAGAAAATGGTGAATACAGCCTAGACCATTACAGGCAAAGTTCTCCTAACCTTTGAGTACATTTTCATGGTGTGCTGCCACAAGAAAGCAGCGTGCATTATCAAAGACCCCCATCAGCCAGGCCTTACTCTCGTCTTGTTACTACCAGTGGGCAGGAGATTCAGAAGCCTTGTGTCCCACACCACCAGATTCATGAACCTTACAACCGTCAGGCTCCTAAAGCAGCATGGATAACTTCAGTCACCACTACATTGAAGTGATTCTATGACAGAATCACTTTCAAGGACTCTTTACAATGCATGTACTCAGTACTTTTTTAGATGTATTTACAGTTCTTTGTCTTTTGCACATTGGTTGCTTGTCAGTCTGTTTTTCATGAAATTCTATTATATTTTTTATTCCCTATAAATGCCTCCAAGAAAATGAATCTCAAGATGATATATAGTAACATGTACTCTGATAATAAATTTGCTTTGAACTTTTGAACTTCGAAAAATGGGAAGACATTTTTTGTATATCAATGTTGATGACCTCATATTTTCCATATTATGCTCCATCTGCAATGTCCTTGCTAAGACGTTCACTCTCTTTATATTCCCCTGTAGCATCTCTGCATTCTCCTTACAGCCCACACTACTAAATAGCTTAGTATCATCAGCTAGCTTTAGATATTTTACAATTAATTCTCTCCTCTGGATTGCTGATATGGATTCTGAAGCAGCTAGTCTTTTTAGTTTTCAAATATTCCTGAATTTATGTGGCAGTGTTTTATTTTCAAATATTTCCTTATTTTGAAACATTTATTGAAGCTAAACTGGTGTTCAAAGGTACTTTGATTGTACCTTATTTTTAGGCAAACAATTGGGGGTGTGTCTGGTGGTGGTAAATAGTAGAGGGAAAGAGATTTTAACTATATACGTGGGATGTGTGCATTGCTGACAGGCCGGTATTTCATCAACCTATAATCTGCCATGTGGTGGAACTGCTTTCTTGACCTTCACACTTCATGAAATAATTTCACAGTTCCATCATTCTGAGAATGGAAGGGTTTGATAAATGAAAGCACTACAGTGTATTTCCGAGTTGTAACTGGGTATTGTTAGGAATGGTGATATTCTACTGCCTCTACTGCACACATCCATCTTTGTATTAGAGTGTGCACATTTGAGACATCTTGTCAAGAAGACTCTGGTAAAGCTCTGGACATGCACCTTGTAAATACCTCCAGAGAGCAAAGGATAGAGAATGGCAAGTTGGTGATTTCATCTTTTAAATGCTCTTCCACTCATAAAGTCAATGAGATTGTTTTACCTCAGATAGCTTCCTGGTTTGGTTCCCTCTATAGCTAAAATCAACTTTTGGTCTCTGTCTTGAATAAATTTTATGTATTGGCTTCTGTATTCCCACTGGGGAAGGTTTTTACAAAGATTGACCATCCTCAAGGTCTTCTGTGACTCAGGTTAGTTACAGAACAAATATTAATACCACACCAAACCCCGTCAGAATTTTGTTTATGTTTATTGGAAGTGGAGGGCGTGAATGTTTTGAAACTAAGTATGACTGTCTTTCAGGAAGACATTTTGTCCAGGATGGTGATGGATTTCTTTGTTAGAATACTTCCACAAGTCTGGAGAAATGCATTCATCATAGCACTGTATCCCATTTTGTAGGTGGTTTCAGAGGGAAGGCTGTGAGTCATGTTCTGTAGAATAGCAAGCATCTATTTGGCTTTTTAGCCACAGTATTTATGTAGATAATATAATTAATTTTCTGGTTGGTGAACAACTTCCATTTTGATGGTTGTGGTTTCTGTGGTTGCTTTACCTGGAATGTTAGGTTTTCCTCTTGTAGGCTTTGAGCAGTTGCATTGCTGGAATGTTACATTGTATTCAACAAGTTCCAGCTCATGAACCATGCAGACATATTATTTGATTAGCAGGTAAAAATATTTGGACCTAGCAGACAGCTCATGTTACCCTTGAACTGAGTTGATTAACTGTTGAGAATTAGAACCATGTTCCTTTCGGTGAAGAGTGATTACAGTTAAAAGAGAGCCCCCTGCCCCTCCATAAATCACTTGGTCCAAAAATTTACTCTGTTTCATCAGTGCTATACCAAGTCAAATGATGCCTTGATGTTGAGAGCAACATCTCTTGCCCCATATCTGTGCAGTTAGATCATTTTGTCCATGTTTAACACAAGGCTGCTTTCCCATATTGTGAGAAAGATAACTGTTAGCTCTGGCCATGCAGGTAATTTTGGAACACATCTTCAACTCTTTTGCCAAGATGTTGGCAAGTGGCATCTTGTTTGATATACTGTGCCTTGTACTTTCAGAGGGAATTGATATCACACAGAGGGAATTGATTGGTTGAAGGTTGGCTTGTATAATAGTGGGTTTCTCAGAAGACTTAATTTCTGGCAGAAGTTAGTTGAGAATGTTTTAGCTTTTAACTTTACATGTATACTTGGCTTATCTCCATTGAGATTTTGGTGTTATTAGTGAGTTGGCCTCCCATTGTGCAAGTTATTTAATTGTTTACAGCTGTTCAATTGCCAGAGTTAATTTGATATGACTATAGCTTGACCTCTTATGCTTTTGTGAAACTGCCTCAATGCATAACCAAACAGAATAGTTAGAAGATAGTACTGTGACATTCCCATTAACCTAATACACTGCAATTCAATGCACTTGAATGAAGTTTTTACATATGTACCATGAAGAGCTTTCTGACTGGTTGCATTTGACTGGCTGATGTGCGAGGAAGCGGAGGCGAGGCGAGCGGGCAGGAGTCTGTGCCAGGAAAAAAGTAAGCCCTAGCCGGCCGGCTCTCCCGTCCATTCTGCTCTCCAATGGACATTAAATTGGACTACATCTGTGGCAACAAAATACTGGGCGGGAGTACAGAAACGGACAGAATCCCAGACGCCACCATTCAGCTGTTTATTTATGTAACAGATTTTCCCCCAAGCCATCGGACTACCAACCTACTGCCCTCTGCTGTGCTTATTGTCTTGTTTATTATTTTTTGTAATGCCTGCACTGTTCTATGTACTCTATGCATCCCTGGATAGGTCTGTAGTTTAGTATACTTTTTGTGTTGGTTTATGTAGTTCAGTGTAGTTTTTGTATTGTTCATGTAGCACCATGGTCCTGAAAAACGTTGTCTCGTTTTTACTGTGTACTGTACCAGCAGTTATGGTCGAAATGACAATGAAAAGTGACTTGACTGGACTTGATCACTGTCTGGTATGGAGGTACTAATGTATGGTATCGTAGGAGGCTTCAGAGGTTGTGGACTCAGCCAGCTCCATCATGGGTACAAGTCTCCCCATCATCAAGGGCATCTTCTAAAGTTGGTGCACTCAAAGTGGCAGCATCCATCATTAAGGATCTTTACCACCCAGAACATGCCTTCTTTTCATTGTCACCATCAGGAAGAATGTATAGGAGCCTGAAGACCCGAATGCAACATTTTAGGAACAGCTTCTTCCCATTTGCCAACTGACTTCTGAAAAGTCCATGAACCCATGAACATTACCTCACTACAGTGGATTGTGATTTAATTGGGCCATCGGTTAATCGGAACAGCTGCTTGTTTGGGAGAGCACTTAAAGAACACAAACTAATTGAGAAAATAGCTGGGATTTGCTTTTTTTTAAAATTTGGGATACCATGCTGGTTAATTGAAGATGGAGACTATTGCCGAACAGTTTCTGACTAGTGTCTGTTGTGTGCGCTTGCGTGGCTGTTAGAAACAACACTGTGCTTCGAGCAAACAGTTTTTAAATAGTTAGGTATGTTTGTGTTTAAAAAGCAGTGATTTTTGCCACTGGTGAGAAATGAGCAGCGAGATAACTCAGAACTGTTTTGCTCACTGTGGTTTCAAGCATTCAGGCTTAGAGATGTCAGACACAGCTGGAAGTGAAAATGAAACGATTGCACTACTTCAACGATTAGAAACTATGAAGAATTTGAAGGTATCAACAATCATCTTGAATGTTACAATGAAAACAAAGATTTAGAGGATGCAATCCTTAAAGCATTGTATGAAGGCAGCCCATTATCTGCACTTGATGTCTGCTCTGATTTTGTTCATTTGTAGTCAAAAGAATGCGACATGGATGAATTCTTCCATTGGTAGCTACTAGTTACTAATACAGAGTTATAAGGTACTGCAGTAGTATTGGCAGCAATGTTCCCTCTAATTTTTAGTAGTGTGTGCAAAAATCTTATGTTGTGCAAATTTTTTTCCTGTGACAAAAGTATATGTGCACTGAATGCACACATGGCACAGTTTAAGTAGGTTTACAAAATATTTGACATAAAACTGCACAGAATAACAACAAAATAACATGCATATTTAAGTCACTCAGTTATTTTTTCTCTCTCCTGTCTTTGGCATTTACCCATTCTTTGTAAACTCTATCTAGACTAATAGAGCTTCCATCCAATTGATAGCTCTTGATTCTCATTAACATATCCAAATGACATTCACCTAAACGGTTTCTCAGCTTGTTTTTGAGTTGATTCATTAGGCTAAAACCTCGCTCACAGTCCGCACTATACACAAGAAAGGTTCCACCAATGTCCATCAACTGTGCAAGGTTGCAAAACTTCATTTTGAAGTACAGATGCCACCATTTGAGCAAAGTTTGTAATCAGTTTGGATTTAATTTTTTCTTGCATGGAAAATTTGAAATCATTAAACTGTCTATTACGTTATTTTCAGCTAGAAAATCATGATATTTTAGACATAAGGCATTAACTTGTTCATCGCCAAATGTGAAGTTTATAATATGAACACTGTCCGCCAAAGATGGCTGCGGCTGTAATGCAGCTGTACAAACCGGAACAGGAAAGGTGAGGTGACGTAAATTAGTGACGTGCATTGTGATATTTGAAAACCCGACTAACTAGTTAACAGAAACATTTAGCTAAAAGATTATTTTCAATAAGTATAATTATTAATTACTACATTATTTTAAGTAACTAACCTTTTGAGTGCACATTAATTTCCTTTGTGCGCGGGTTGAAAAACGTGTGTGTGTGCGCACTCGCGCACAGCTTAAAGGTAACATAAATTGGCAGTGTTCCAATTTGTCCTGTATTTCACTTAAACGAATAATTTGTTACTCAGTTTTTCTGATACCTTTTTAACTATTTCCATGAAACATTGGCTAATTGGAGCAGCTGCTTAATTGGGCCAAATGTAATAGTCCTGATATGTCCCAATTAACCAGAATCCATTGTATACCTCTTTTGTGCTATCTTTGTTTATTTTTAGTGCAATTGTAATTTATTATGCCTCTACTGTACTGCTGCCATAGAACAAGTTTAAAGCTGATTCTGCTGAATGTGTAAATTGCCCGTCTTCTTTTAGTCATAGCACAAAATAATTAAATGCAGCCTAGACTAATTAGAAGTCATTTGTATTTCACAGGGGGAAAACTGATGGTCGTCAAAAGTTGTCAAAAATAAACAATTCTTCACATGTTGTCCTTGCAGCATGTATATATTCTTAGTTTTAACATTAAAATTCAGTTACTGATAAAATAATTTTAAATATCTGTTGTGATTAATTTCATTTTTGATTGATAAAATCATGATTGAATTGTTCTGACTAATTCCATTATCAACATTATAAAAACAGATTAGTTGATGGCAATCAAGTTGCAGTTGGCTGAACTCTTAAAAACATTTTTCATACAACCTGTACTTCCTCAGTTCTTGGCTGAAACTAAATCAAAGAGTGTGTAGGAAAATATTGAAACATATAGTGCACTGAAAAGAAATCACTTACTGCTCACAACACCGCTGATGTTTAGGGCAGCAATGGAGGTCTTCCAACCCTGTCTGTCCATTCTGTCATACGCAGATATAGGATTCTTCATTGCTGTTTCTGCACACCTTTTTACCGTCAGAGTTGTTTGCCCTGGAGCTGGACACCCCCCCCCCACACAACCTGGTGGACCACTCTGAGTCTGTTCTATATCCTTTGACCTGTTTGGCATGGGTGACCCTACCAAGAATCAAAGCACATGGCCCTGACTCCAGCCAACAGAGTCTCCGGGTCACTGAGGCATGCAAGCCTCCAAACCCTTTGACAAGGTTGTGGTCCTCTTGGAGGTGAAAAGAGATACAAATCCAAAAAAAAAAGTAACTTATTTACATACACATCTTGGGTTAAAAATGTTAAGTTGATCTTTTTGTGTGGGGGGGGAAGTGAAGGTATGGATGATAATAGATCTGGTCATGTGAAGTAGTGAAGATTGAAGAGTGAAGATACACTGTGCCACTTAACATTTTAAGATACAGGAGGAGGCCATTTGTCCCATGCAGTCATTTGATTAGTCACAACCTCTATTTCTCTGTGCCTTTGCAACTGTTCTCTTTTACAAGCCTTTCAACACCCATTAGTATCCACTTACACTAAGGAGTGATTTGATTGAGCCAATTAATTTACCAGTGCATCTATGGATACTGGGGGATAACTGGAGCACACAATGAAAAGCCATATAATCACGGGGTGAGTGTGCAAGTGAAAGACACAATACCTGAGTGTAAATCAGCTCTGCAACCTTACTGCTGTGCCAACTGTAAAGACTTGAGGCTGTTGTACTTAAAAGAAAGTGGTAAGTATAACTGTGTTCCTTTGACATTGCAACTGTAATTCTGTTAAAACAATCGACCATAGATGGAAAGGTTCTGTGACTAATTGTAAGGAATGTCATGGGCATTTGGCTGATTAATAGGTCAGTGTCCTTGCTTACTTGTTTCCCTCAGCAATTATCTACTACCTGTTTTATCGTGTGATGTTGGACCCTGTCTTCCCGAATATAAAGGTTGTTTTTTCTATCTGCGAATATCCCACCTGGATGTCTGTATTTCTTTGCTTTGTGTTTGCTCAGATATGTTCATCCTTCAGAGGCTTTTCTCTGAAGGATTATTTGCCTGATCTTTGTTTTCTTTGCCATGTGTGTGTACCTGCCTTTTCCTTTAGACTTTGAAATAAATTATTTGTCATATCTGGTGACCTTACTAAAGATGTACATGTTCATTTTTATCTCTGAAGCTAAGTTACTTTTATCCTTCCGTTTGGTAGTGGCACGAGCAAGTATGCTGTTTCATGCAAATGATCCTTTGTAAGAAATTTTAAAAATAGCTATTTATCTTTAGGACTTGTAAACAATTATAGGGATTTATGGATGAAAAGAATCAAGTTACTTATTTCAAATGCAGATGAAGTTCACAGCTACAATAGTTTTGTTGTTTCTTGCCATCTATTCCACTATTACCACTTGATATTACTCATTCTGTGGCTACAATCAAAGAACAGAAGGAGGCCCTTTGCCAAGCACGTCTGTATAGGCATTTTGCTAGGGCAGTCTCTGCTTAATTCCCACAGCTCAGCTACCTACCTTGTAGCTGTCAGTTTTTCTCTGCATTAGTTATTTATCTATTTTCCCTGAAAAAGCCATCGGCTTTAGTGACAAAGTACTCCATGCTTCACTAGTTAATGTTCCTGCTACCTCCCTAAAAATACCAACAGTTAGTATTAATAGATGATTTTTACCCGTTTAAAATGGTTTTCATTCCACAAATGTTTGGACTTCCCAAAGACTAGATGATGTTGGTGGATGCACCAGATTCGGTGGCTCGTGTCCAGAATGAAGTCTCTGGCAGGAAATTTTTGAGGAGTTCTGTTATACACATTTGTTCCCAGAAGTAGAATGTAGGGAATTTTTGTTATGTTAAAGAGAGTACTGCTAAAATGTTGCTGACGAGAGGTTAACCTGCACAGTGAAGCACTGTGTGTATGATACAGTACTGCTCCATCTGTTTAGAACTAACTTTGAAAATGGAAATCTTCCATGTAAACTTCAGTGGTTGACTCAGCCTGACAACTTTGAAAATCACTTGGATACTCTGTAGGAGCAGTATTTTTTAAAAAAATGGTTGGTTGGCATCTGTCTGTGTCGAAGGACAATGGGTGATGATGATCATCACAATCTTGGGTGGAAGGTATGGAGATCCTGAGATGCCCAGTTGTCAGGATTCCGCTCTCTGCCTCACCAGTGTAGTCCAAAGGAAACTTATAACGGAATATGTTTGGCACCAGCTTGGCTCCAGGAACTGCTGGAAGGATGTTCAGTGACGTCCAGCCGTCTTTGGAACTCCACTCCGGATTTGCTGTCTGGGTTTACTCCCGTAGCCTTCATCTCTCCCTTGAGGCTGCCCACAAAGTAGTGGGGCTATTTACCATAGCTGAGGATCTGGTTCACGAGCACCAGGGCATGTGCACACACCGGTGGGCCTGTGTACTGCGTGTGCAGGCACCAGACCTTCTTCCCATCCCCTGTAATTCACCCTGAGTCCAAAAGGAATTCAGTTATTCAGGAATTCCGTGTGTCGCCAGCGAGGGGGCACTTAATGAGGTTTGCTGTGGAAAGACTATGTACTGGCAGGGAGAGACTTACACATTCAGCTTTCCTTTTCATGAGACTGCTAGTCAGTGGTGGAAGCTGAAAGTGAGAGCAACAAGCACTACCCACTACATTACCACACAAGATGCGTCACAACAACCATTTTGACACCAGAAAAAGAAATAGTGCTGAGAAATACACTTGAGGAATGAACATACCAAAAAGGGAAAAAGACTCTTTTCCAATAATTAGATCATTAATTTTTATTGATTACTTCCATGTTCGGCACGTTTTGAAACCAGGTTCTCTTTTCAAGATTTAGCTCTGCATATAATTTGACATGATGCAAGATTTGTTAAAATATTCCAGTCAACTGTAATTTTGCATTTAAAATGATGGCTCACCACAATAAATCACACGATGTTTCCTTGTTTATATAATGACTTCACTAATTGCATTGTAACCAAATGTTGAATATTTTTCAAGATATGAGTGCTTATTTAAATATGCCTATTAATGATGTGGAAGCAAATGAGGCCACATAACTTAATAGTACTGTCATGGGAATTCTGTGGTAATTGGCTTGTATAGAAGGAATGCATTTGGAACAAGCTTGTTCTCGTTCAATCCAGCTTAAACCAGTTTTTGTTTAGTATCCAGCCAAATACAAATAGCCATCTACAATTAATTAATGAACTTTGTAAAGAAATTAGAGGAAATTAGGAGTACAATGTGTAAAAGGGCATGACAATATGCAATATCTTATACAATATTTCTAGAATGCTCTCAAACCAGTCAACAAAGTTTTGTTGTACTTTTTGTTTACAACATTAAAAATGAAAGCGTTCAACATCTCAGTTTTTACAACGAATACAACTTCTTTAAAATTCTTGTCTGTAATCCTCTCCTTATACCCTTTACACTAGTGTGTCGTTATTTTCTTCCACAAAAAATATTGTTCTTGGTACTTAATTAGAACATGGAATAGTATAACACAGGAACAGGCCCTTCAGCTCACAGTCTCGCAGACTGCCGCAAAACAAAGAAATACATCGAACCAATTTTAAAAACCTACATGGCAAAGACTGACAAACACCCAATATGTGAGGGGAAAAAAGAACTAATCGTGCAGACATTTAAGAAGTAAACACATTACATTCAGAATATGAACTGCGAAGTCTCTGAAAGTGAGTTTGTAGCCGTGGAGCCAGTTCAGCATTGAGGCAAGTGCCAACGGTTGCTGGCCATAGCTTTTGAGTCAGTTCAGCGCTGAAGTGAGTAAACCTCACAGCGTAGTGGACTGAACACTGGTTCAAATCACACAAACAGAAGAAAAAGAAAGTAAAGAAACAATTTGCTTCCTCCACCACCACCACTGGAAGTGCATTTCAAGCATCCAACACGCTGTTTTAAAGTAAATTTGCCCTTTACATTTCCTATAAGCCTAGCCCTCTCACCTTATTGCACTAGACATCTTGAACCTGGGGAATAATACGAGCTGTCTGCTCTGTCAATGCCTCCGTAATCTTTTAAACCTCAATCAGGTCTCCCGTTAACCTTTGCCACTCCCAGAGAAAACAACCCATATTTTCCCAAACTCTCCTAAAGCACAGGCCCTTTAATCTGGGCCATACTATGGTAAATCTCTTCCACATTCTTCCTATTATGGGGCGACTACGTGAATGCAGTGCTCCAGATGCTGCCTAACTAGAGTTTTATAAAGCTGCCAATGTAACTTCCTGACTCTTGGACTCCGTGCCTCAACCAGTAAGGCATGCCATGCATTTTAAACTTCAAAATCAGCTTCCACGTATCGAAGAATGTAAAGCTGTACATATGTTATGCCTGCACTATGCTGCCATCAACAGGTGTAATAATTGCTAATTTATAGCTATTGCAACTGCTTTGACTATTAGTCGAGAGAACAATGTCTTGTGTTTGATTCTTGATGTGGAAAGATTCTGCAACCATCTGAAACAAAATCAGTAAAATCTTAGAATACTCAGAAGGTCAGACATTTAACTATGGAGGAGAGAAAGATTAATAACATACCAGGCTAAGTATGCCTCATTGTACTGTATGTGCCAATAACTAGTAATGAAAAGAGCTTTAAATCGGGGGAACAAAAGGGAGTGTTCTTGTGACTGAGTGGATGTTAAGTGCCACAAGTGATGATGGTGCCAGCTGGAAGAAGGTAAGAAAGGCTAGTAAATATCAAAATGTGTCTAGTGGAGGTAAAACTAGATGAAGTGGAGCAAAGTTACCAAAAGAGCAAGAAAAAAACAAGATTGGATTGACTAATGAGAAAATTTGTAGATGCTGGAAATCCAAGCAATATGCGCAAAATGCTATATAGATTCTTGTGGAAAAACAAGTTTTCTAACTTGTGTTGGTTTAATTGATGGTTAAAAATGCATTTCTTGGAAATTATTTCTGATGTTGTGGAACTCTATAAATTGTTACTGTGTAGATAAAATCAATCATGTTAATCGTGTCATTACTGCAACATTGTTTGAAATAAAGTCTAAACTAAGTGTCATTAGCAGGCTTTTAAATGTGAAATCTAAACCTAGAAGTGTTGATGCAGTTTGTAATAAATGTAAATGCAAATCTGGAATAGAAAATGAAAAGTGTTTGGGTGTTTGATAAGGGTAGATGATCCCTTTAGCAGGGTCATCAAAATCCATGGCTTGAAATACGAATCAACTATTCAGCATTAGATAGAAAGAAAGTTGGACATTTTTTTTTGGAGCAGTCTGCTTCAGCAGGCAGAGTTGACAAGTGTAGCCAAATGTTTGGATATCAATGAAATTGAAGGATGTGGGATTGGTAGAGGAAGATCAGTACTATTTCTTCCTACGTTCTTATTATGTTGATCTTCATCAATCTGTAGTTACAAAGATGAAATTTTCAATGTTGCTGATTAGTGTTTGAAGTGGGCTGTGATATCACTAGACTGATGGACAGGCATGGAGATGAGGTGAGAGAGGGAAAAGGGAATGGGGAGTTGTGAAGGGGAGGTACATTACCAGGCAGGCAAGGAGATATCTCTTCCATTTCATGCATGTCTGCTCTTAGGCCATCCTCTCACCACCCTACCAGGGATAGGGTTCCTCTTGTCCTTGCCCACTATCCCACCAGCCTCTATGTCCAGCCCATAATTTTCTGTAACTTCTGCCATCAAGGATCCTCCCATCCAGGATCCCACCACCAAGCACATTTTTTAAAAAAGATCTCCCAGTGGCCACACATTTTAATTCCACGTCCCATTCCCATTCTGATATGTCTATCCATGGCCTCCTCTATTGTCAAAATGAATCCAAACTCGGGTTGGAGGAACAACACCTTATATACCGGCTGGGTAGCCTCCAACCTGATGGCATGAACATTGACTTCTCTAACTTCCGTTAATGCCCCTCCTCCCCTTCTTACCCCATCCCTGACATATTTAGTTGTTTGCCTGTTCTCCATCTCCCTCTGGTGCCCCCCCCCCCATTTCTTTCTCCTGAGGCCTCCCGTCCCATGATCCTTTCCCTTCTCCAGCTCTGTATCACTTTCGCCAATCACCTTTCCGGCTCTCAGCTTCACCCCACCCCCTCCGGTCTTCTCCTATCATTTCGCATTTCCCCCTCCCCCCACTACTTTCAAATCTCTTACTATCTTTCCTTTTGGTTAGTCCTGACAAAGGGTCTCGGCCCGAAACGTCGACAGTGCTTCTCCCTATAGATGCTGCCTGGCCTGCTGTGTTCTACCAGCATTTTGTGTGTGTTGTTGTTTGAATTTCCAGCATCAGCAGATTTCCTCATGTTTACTACATTTTTTTAACCATGCCTTTGACTAATCTTAATTGATACAACAAAGTACACTGAATCAGGTTTATTATCAGTGGCAGGTGTCGTTAACAAATTTCACGACACGTGCCGGTGATGATAATTTTGACTCTGTTGTCAATGAGAAGGCTGATTTTCAAGTATGTGTCTTGATAAATTTGCAATCCTTGCAGCTATACTATTTTTTCTGAATATTTTTGTTGTTATTAAATTGGTACAAAAACTTGTTAATTATACATGTATTTTTTGGGTAGAAAAATGCCAAGCGGTTACAATCTCAGTGCTCAGTGTGATAGAGGCGTTTGCATTCAAACACTACACAAGTGGTCAAGAATGTCTACGTAATCAAAGTAAAGATAAAGCAGCTGTTGTTTAAAGAGGAGTATTCATTGAAATTAGAATGTGAGATTCAGCAAGGCACCGTTAGATCTGTGGAATGTAATAGTGCTTAGCCTTGGTATGAAGCGTATTTCAAGTTCCCAGGGAAGTGAAAACTCGTATCAGTGTATTTAATGCTCCACATTTCTGTTTACTAAGTGGAGGTGAATCACTCATTAAATCTTTCCACATAGTGGGGAAATGACAATGTTGATAGGTAATAGGCTTTCTACTGTAAAATCCTGTTGATATTATCTTCTTTAGTGTTTCAGAAACTAGAATCAGATTTACTCTCATTGGCATTTGCCGTGAAATTTGTTGTTTGTGGCAGCAGTACAGTACAGAACATAATGAACAGTGCAAGGCAGTACAAATCTGAGAATTCCATTCTAAAAAGCCCCAAAAACAGATCTGGGCATTTGTATGTTGTCACAAACATGAGAAAATCTGCAGATGCTAGAAATCCAAAGTAACACACACAAATTGCTGGAGGAACTCAGGAGGCCGGGCAGCATCTATGGAGAAGAGTAAATAGTAAATGCTTCGGACTGAGACCCTTCATCAGGATTGGAGAGAAAGAGAAGTCACAGTAAGGGGGCAGAGGGGAGGAAGAAGTACAAGAGGATGGATATATGATTGGTGAAACTGGGAGAGAGGGAGAGGTGGAAGTAAAGAGCTGGGAAGTTGATTGGTGAAAGAAATAAAGGACTGGAGAAGAGGATATCTGATAGAGGATAGAAGACCATGGAAGAAAGGGAAGGAGGAGAAACACCAGAGAGAGGTGTTGGGCAGGTAAGGAGATGAGGGCAGTGAGAGAAAAAAGAATGGGGAATGGTGAAAGGGGGGGGGGGGAAATTACTGGAAGTTCAAGAAATTGATGTTCATGCCATTAGGTTGGAGGCTACCCAGATGGAATACAAGGTGTTGCTCCTCCTTAGTGTAGCCCCACACCTCCTCTCTCACTACCATTCAGGGCCCGAAACAGTCTTCCAGGTAGGGCAACACTTCACCTGTGAGCCCGTTGGGTCATCTACTGTATCTGGCGTTCCCAGCATGGCCTCTTGTATGTCAGTGAGACGCGACGGAGATTGGGAGACTGTTTTGCTGAGCAACTATTCTTCATCTGCCAGAAAAGTGGGAACTCCTGGTAGCCACTGATTTGAGTTGTACTTCCCTTTCCCATTCTGACATGTCAGTTATGGCCTTACCTGCTGCCACGATGATTTGATGATATGCATGTTGTTGACTTTTTTTTAAAGTTAAACAAAATAGTAATGGTAGGGGAGTAGCTTGATTGGTAGATGATCTTGCACCTTTAATAACTCTGGTTTACTTGTTTTAACAATTAAGTACTTAATATAAGCAATGTAATACAAATTCTATGAAGGGGCTGTGAGTTAGAGATACTGCATGGAAATGTTGTTTGGCACATCAAATCGAGGTTGACTATCAACTGTCCTTTTTATGTTCTTACCACATTTTTATCAACATCCCCTTCACACTAGGGTCAATTTATGGTGCCAGTTAACTTTCCAACCAGCTTCTCCTCAAGTTGTGGGAGGGACACAGAGAGAAAAGCTAAATGGTCACAGGGAGAATGTGCAAACTTCACATAGACAGCACAAGTCATCAGGGTTCACTCTGGCTCTGCAAGCTGCATGGTTTCATAGCCAGTGATGGTGTGCTTACAAATCTTAAAAAAATAAGAAGGGCAAAGTGAGAAGGTTGTTTTTAAAAGGCATTTCACAATGTGTGATGCAGGATTCTTGTCAAGATTGAAGTTCCTGGAATAAAAGGGACCTTCACAACATGGAAAGAAAATTGACTTTAGTCAGACTTAATGGGCATGTACAGGAAAATTCTTATACGAAGGTTACTGCTTTTCTTAATATATTAATCCAGTGGATTTGGGTGTAGAATGTGTAATTTCCAAATCTGCAGATGATGAAAAACTTGGAAGTGTTGTTGACTGTCAGGAGGATAGCAGTAAACTTGGAAAAAAACATATACTTTGGAATGGCAGACAACTATTAGATGTAATGATCATTGGTATGAAACATGTTACATTTGGTCAGAATAGCAAGAGGCCTTATAAGCTTCAGGGTATCATTTTAAAAGAACTAAAGGGACAGGAAAACTGGCATATATGGAGATGGTTTCTTGAAACTAGCAAGAATGGTTGAGAAAGTGATTTTGACAGAAGGAACATGCAGGATCCTGGGCTTTCTAAACATGGATGCAGAGTGAGAGAATAAGGAAGTCACAATGGGTCTTTATGAAATGGTGATTTGGCTGTAAGTAGTGTGTCCATTTCTGGGCACCATGCTTTCAGAAATCTGTAAAAGCTTTAGGGCGGCGGCAGAAGATATTTTTGGGATGAAGGATGTGGAATGCACTGCCAAGGGTAGTATTGGAGGCAGATTCATTATTTGATTCAAAGTGGATCTGGATAGGAATCTGAAGGGGGAAAATCCCATTCCAGCACTTTTAGTGAGAGAACATGGGAGTGGGATTATTTGGATTGCTCTTACATGGAGAAATGGACAGACTTCATGTGTCAGTTATCCTTCCCCCTTGTCTAAATGTTACGTATTTCTCTAAAATAAACAGTATATACACTTTGATTTTGTAGTTGAAAACACAGAGGAATTATCAGCATTCATAGTACTTCTGTTGTGAAACTGACTTTAATTTCAATTTCCGCCCACTACCTACCAAATTCTACCTCATCCGTCTCTCTCACTTCTATATGCTGCCCGTAATCTCAGCCCTGATGAAGTGTCATGACTCAAATGTCAGCCACCCCAGCTTCAGATTCAACACATGTATATTTGTGTCTCTGTCAATGTTAGAATTTCTGCACAGTTTATGATATTCTAACATTGATCATTAACTGAATATGAATTCACAAATGCATTAACTTATGTAATTTCCTAAATCATGTATTTTTCTCACAAATACCACAAAATGTTATGTATTTTTAAAATATTAGATTAAGTAGTTCATTCCTTGTTTGTTTACTGTGTTTGGGAGTTCTTTAATATTGTTCAATTTATGTAATATCATGGATTTTCATTGAACTGGCAGCAACTAACATTGGAAAAATAGAAGCCAGTGTTGGTGCTGATCTTCAGGGCCGCTTTCTTTAAGGCTTGACGAGTGTAATAGCTTCAATGCTGATGATAAAATCCTGTGGTTTTAAAAGTAGCACATGAAACTATAAAAGCAGGCAAACTACTAAATCATTCGTACCACGGCATCAAAAAATTTACATGAATACTACCAGTGATGAGGAACTTGGTTATGGGATGAAACTGGGGTTGATCGCTTCAGAGCAGGGAAGTTTAAGAGTGGTACTGATTAAGGTGTTCATGGTCTTGAAGGGCTGTGGTGAAGTTATGAGCTGATTTATAGTGGCAGACATATGGTAACTAGCTGATTATTCTGCAATTATTTTTTATTTGTGGTATGGGAAATTTCTGTGAATTTATGTTGCTTCATTTGTGAAAGAAGTATTTTAAATTAAAGATGTGATCAGTTGAATTTTAAATTTTTAAAAACTTTTAAGAGGGTGAGGTTGTTTGAAAATCTACAAAATCTCAGTGAAAACCTTTGTGTTTGCTGTTTGTAAAATGAATGACTTGAATTGACTTTATTTCTTGCATCTTTCACATGAGGAGTAAAAATCTTTACATTATGTCTCCATCTAAATGTGCAATCATAGTAATTTATAATAAATAGAGCAGTCAGTGTAATATAGAGTACACTCAAATTGGCGTGAGTTCATCAGCCTGATGGCCTGGTGGAAGAAGCTGTCCTGGACCCTGTTGGTCCTGGCTTTTATGCTCCGGTACCCCTTCCCAGATGGCAGCAGCTGGAATAGATTGTGTTGGGATGACTTGGGTCCCCAATGATCCTACGGGTCCTTTTTACACACCTGTCCTTGTAAATGTCCTCCTGAATCATGGGAAGTTCACAAATACAGATGTGCTGGGCTGTCTGCACCACTCTGCAGAGTTGCACGATTAAAGCATTCAAATAACTGATACCAATTATAACCACTGAGTTCCATTCTAATGGAGGTAACTTTAAAGTTAAGAAATTGTTCTGCTGCAAATCGGGTCATAGTTCTTTACCAGATATGTCAATTTAGAGCAATATTAAATAAAGTTTTGGCAAAAGCAGGTCATGTTCAGATTATATTACTAGCTTGATGCATTGTATTTCTTATTTTCATAATGAACACTAGTTCAAGGTGTTTTTGAAAATGCATCAATAGCTATTCATTTACCAGGCTTCCCATTCCTGTTAAGCTAGCTGTTGGGTATATGTATAGATATGCTCATGCCTTATAATCAGAATCAGGCTATCATCACGTTATGAAGCTTGTTGTTTTGCAGCAGCTGTAAAGTATAATACATGAAATAAAAGCAAAATAAATGGTGCAGAAAGAGAACAAAATAGTGAGGTTGTGTTCATGGACCATTCAGTAATCTGATGGCAAAGGGTAAGAAGCTGTTTCTAAAACATTACTCACAATTTTGGTACTCCTAATAACTCATTATGCGCACCATGCAGAATAATGAGTAGTTGTTAATCCTATTGTTGCAATGCCAAGGTTATATAGTATATAGTGCACTGGTAAAAGAGGATTTTTAATCAAAATAAATTTTATTCATTATAGAAAGTAAATACAAGAATAAATAATGGAAAATCCTAACATTCACAGATATTAAAACCTATAGCACCATTGCCAGTCATTTGGTCCACTGGAGTGATACACCAATGCTAATATTTAAGGGACTTTCTCACCCAATTCAGCCATTCCCTGAGGTTGATAGGTGCTTGATTAGTAACAGCATCAAAGGTTACAGGGAAAAGGTAGGAGAATAGGATTGAGAGGGTTAGTACATTATCTATGATGGAGTGATAGAGCAGATTTGATGGACCGAATTGTCTAACCCTGTTCCTTTGTTTCATAGTCTTAACACTAGTCTGTGATCCTTCCTCACTGAGCCCTTACAATGGCTTCAGTGCATCCCTCAGCATGTACTCCCCAATAGACATCTTGCTCTGCTGGGAGACCACCAAGTTCTGGTAGACCAAAGAGAGTTTTCCACCAAGTTGGTGATCTTCCACCAGAGTTGATGTCAGTCTCTGTGTATCCCTGGGAACAGCCCCAATAGATCAGAGAGTCCTCTGTTATGCAGCTGCTCAGCATGAACCATAACATGAACCCTTGTAATGTTCTTCACACCCTTTTCACAGATCCACAGCCCATAAAAAGGTGAGTAAATAAAGCTCTTTCTTTGGTAATATATTAAAATTAAAGATTTTTTTAGTAATGGAAATGGAAGGTAATTTCTCTTTCAAGTGGCAAATACAGTTTTGCAGTTAATGAGTCATCTTGACTATCCCCCTTGACCATGGTGTCAGACGATGATACGAAACCTGTGTGGGAGAGTTTTTAAAGTGGAGATTAAAGTCACTGGTGATGACGAAGGCAGCCTCTGGGTTTGTAGTCTCCAGCATGCTGATGGTTTTGTACAGTTGCTTGAGAACCAGGTCAGTATCAGCTTGTGCTGTGATGATAGCAGCCGTGAACTCCCTAGGCAGCCAGTAGAGTCTGCACAGCAGCACCAGGTATTCCAGGTCTGGGGAACAAAGGATTTGAGGGCATGCACATTGTGGGGGTCACACCAAGCATTGTTGACCATGAAGCATACCTCTCCTCCTTTACTCTTCCCTGAGTGGTTTTTTGTCCTGTCTGCCCAGAACAGGGAGAACCCAGAGGGCTCGATAGCATGGTCTGGTATCTCCTCTGTCAGCCAGGTCTCCATGAAGCACAAAACGTTACATTCCTTTGTTTCTCGCTAGTAGGAGATTCTGGCTCTTAGTTCGCACAGCTTGTTGTTCAGGGACTGAACGTTAGCCAGGAGTATGCTAGGGAGTGGTGGCCGATTAGCACGTTGTCTCAGCCTCACCAGGACACTGGCCCTTCTCCCTCGCCTCCGGCGCTTCTTCCGAGGTAGTGGCAGTGTAAGAGATTGAGTCTCCCATGGATCACAGAAGCAGGAGTTCCTAGTGTAGGAAAGGTGGCACACAGTGGGTAAATGCCGTCTTTCTGATGTTCAGAAGGGTCAGTCTATCGCATCTGATGTGACGATCAGCTACTTGAACAGAAAATGCGAAGAAAATTGTAGAAATTAGTAGCATACTGTAGATTTGGAACGGAGCTCACAACACTGCTGCCATACGCAGTGCCATCTTGAGCATGTAGACTTGTAAATATGGACTGTCTTTTATTTTTCTTTGGCAGATATGAGTAATTTATCTGTCAGAGCTGATTGACTGCCTTCCTGAAATTTCCGTTGGAGGTGATAAGCAAAAGTATTTTTGGCTCAGTTACACTTAGAGTTCAGAATGCACTACAGGGCCAAAATACTACCATGGCTTAGCAAGAATTTTAGCTTGTTGCTTTACTTTTGTATGGCTGGCTGTTAACCACTAATTACAGAAAATCAGCTACGTTTGATTCTCAAGAGTATTAATCTGTTGTCGTAAACAATTTAAATTGTAGAACAACTCGCTCCTGAATATTATACAGCATGGGCATGCTTGATTTGCAAGAGATAAATTGATAGCGCAGAAGTTAACATTGGAATGGATAGAAAATTGACTGGCTAATAGAGGCAAGTGAAATGGATCTTTTCTCTTACTGGCAAGGTGGAGTGAGTGGTGTTCCAAAGGCATCTGCACTGTGGCCTTCTCATAATTCAAGCCAGTGGTGGTTGAAAGTATGGTGGTTAAAGTTGTTAATGACAAGAACATAAGCTGTGAAAAGAACATAAGGAGGCTGCAAAAGTATATAAATAGATTAAAGGAATGGGCAAAGATCTGGCAAGTGGGATATAGTGTGGGAAAATGTGAATTTGACCATTTTGGCAAGCCAGTATGGTATAGCATATGCTAAATAGTTAACAGAACTACCAATAGTTGACAGTGTTTCACTTATTGTGTCAGAGTGACTTGCTGAAAAACAGATCACTTCTCCATGATTACAGTGTACCCCCACGTTATCAAGGGGTTTCGTTTCAAGAAAACTGTCTATTGGCATTTCCTATAAGGTGAACTTTTTTTCTCTCTGTTGAATCCCATAGTATAAGTGGAGATATGGTAAGAGAATTTTGATTAAGTTGTTGGTGGAAGAGTAAGGGTTGTTGTTTTAATTAACTAAAAATGGCATTAGGTTATTTGGTAAAGAACATTGTACAAATATCAATAGAAGGTATTGTCTCCTTGTTTTCCAAAGCAGTTGTTTTAAGTGGCCTCCCACTGAGCCAGCAGCCAGCAATCATTGTCTTTGATAAACTAGTTCAGTCCTCCATTTTGTTGTATTTACATTTTTTTTTCTTCCCCCTACTTAGAGTATGTTTTTTATTCTGTATTTCACATTTTCTTTGCTAGTGATTTGTGAATTCTGTAAAGGCAAATTTCTGTCAAATATACACTGTATTCTGGAGTACACTGCATTCCTAATCCCTCCCTGAACCGTGCCCATCTGAATTGGATTGGTTTAAATAGGTATGTTTATTACTGTCACATACACCAAGGTTACAGTGAAAGTGCTTTGTTTTGCGTTTACTCGCTTCACTGCATTGAGGTAGTGCAAGGGGGAAATAAAAGCAATGCAGAATACGGAGAATACAGTAGGTAGTCAATCAGGTGCAGGGCCGTAGTGAGGTAGATAGTATTGTCAGACGTCCAACTTATAATATTAGGGGTTCAATAGTCCATTAACAGTCGGATAGAAGATTGTTCAGTGTAGTTTTTGTCCTGTTTCATGTAGCACCTTGGTCCTGAAAAATGTTGTTTCGTTTTTACTGTGTACTGTACCAGCAGTTATGGTCGAAATGACAATAAAAAGTGACTTGACTTTACTTGGTTTTTGAATAGTTGTCGAACCTATTCAGAATTATGCCCTGGAAACTGCAATCATGTAATTTCAGAAAAATAATTTTTATTTGGAAGCTATCAATCCACATAGTCAAATAGGCACACATTTATTAGGAGCAGGGATCTTGAAACTCTTGGCATCTTGAAACCTTGCAGGTATTCAATAAGAACATGGCTGATCTAACTCCACATTCCTTCTTGCCACTCTTGAGAACTCATTGTCCTTGTGTTCCGAAACATTAGATGATTATCATAAAATCTTGATTATGAAACAAACTGATCAGTTTTGAAAATCTGGAAGGGGGGGGGGTGGTCACTGTTTAAAAAGAAATGTTCACCATTCAAAACAGAGATGAGGTACAATTCTTTCTGTTTGAGAATTGAGTTTTTTCCTCAAAGCATGGTGAAGTAGTATTTAAACATTAAGAGCTAGAATGATTCTTCAGGAGTATTGAAGGTGAAGGGTTACAGGAGATGGGTGGAAATGTAGAACTGAGGTTATATTGAGATTGGTATTAATCTGCTTGAATGACAGAGGAGGTTCAAGGTCTCAAGTTGCCTTCACTTCCTCCCAATTCATTTATTTACATGTGACAAAGCTGTTTCAGAAAATTGATAGCTTTACTGCATTTTTCAGTGTGGATGAGAAGAAATTTTGCAGGTATATCTTGAGATGTGTGTGGTGGGGTGGACAAAGAAGAAACAATCACGGAGAGCTAAGCTGATTTTTGATAAATTGAATTAATCTGCTATTGAGAGTGTTTCAAAAATATTGATACCTGGTAAGCCCATAAACATTCATCATGTATGAAGGTTTGCTAGTCTGGGCACTTTGAGGTATCTGATAAATAAGAGTTAGAATATTTTTTTAAATTTGGTACTCCTCCTTGTTGTTGGAATTGAATATCTCGGCCTTGACTTTGTTTTGATAATCTGTTTGGAACTGGCACCTCACTCTTAAGTGTTCTCTCAGATACATCCTTTTAGAAATTTAATCTATCATTGCACAACTCAATTTTTGTTTGTTGAAACAAAACTTAACACCAATTTTGATGATTGCCTTCTGCCAAATGAAAAAGAGCATTGCATCCAGTGTTAATTTTAGCCAAAAGCATTGCAGTGTCTTGCACTTCTGGTTAGTTGAAAATATTCTTGTTAAGCAGTGGCAAAAAGAAAATCTGCAAGAATTGTTTTTGAGCAAGTATTCCTTTAGAGTTATCAGATAATGTTTAGATATTTAAAAAAAAGCTTCAGAGTAGATATCTATTGAATTCCGATCTAAAGTGTTAAAAAAACATGTTTATTGTTGTTGGAATTGTTTATTTGACCTTTTGAGTTTGAGTATAAAGCACAAAAGTATTGTTGTAAAAGAGTAAGAGGATAAGACGTGAAAGAATAAGACCTATCAAGTGTGACAGTGGGAGAGTGTGTATGGAACAGGAGGAAATAGCAGAGGTACTTAATGAATACTTAAATATTCACTATGGAAAAGGATCTTGGCGATTGTAGGGATGACTTACAGTGGACTGAAAAGCTTGAGCATGTAGATATTAAGAAAGAGGATGGCTGGAGCTTTTGGAAAGCATCAAGTTGGATAAGTCGCTGGGACCAGATGAGATGTACCCCAGGCTACTGTGGGAGGCGAGGGAGGAGATTGCTGAGCCTCTGGCGATGATCTTTGCATCATCAATGGGGACAGGAGAGGTTCTGGAGGATTGGAGGGTTGTGGATGTTGTTCCTTTATTCAACAAAGGGAGCAGAGGTAGCCCAGGAAACTATAGACCAGTGAGTCTTACCTCAATGAGTTGATGGGGAAGATCCTGAGAGGCAGGATTTATGAACATTTGGAGAGGTATAATACGATTAGGAATTGTCATAGAAAACTGGGCTGAGAAGTGGCAGATGGTGTTCAACCCAGGTAAGTGTGAAGTGGTTCATTTTGGCAGGTCAAATGTGATGGCAGAATATAGTATTAATGGTAAGACTCTTGGCAGTGTGGAGGATCAGAGGGATCTTGGGGTCCAAGTCCATAGGACGCTCAAAGCAGCTACGCAGGTGACTCTGTGGTTAAGAAGGCGTATGGTGTATTGGTTTTTCATCAATCGTGGAATTGAATTTAGGAGCTGAGAGGTGATGTTGCAGCTATGTAGGACCCTGGTCAGACCCGACTTGGAGAACTGTGCTCAGTTCTGGTCACCTCACTACAGGAAGGATGTGGAAGCCATAGAAACGGTGCAGAGGAGATTTACAAGGATGTTGCCTGGATGGGGGAGCATGCCTTATGAGAATAGGTTGAGTGAACTCGGCCTTTTCTCCTTGGAGCGAAGGAGGATGAGAGGTGACCTGATAGAGGTGTATAAGATGATGAGAGGCATTGATCATGTGGATAGTCAGAGGCTTTTTCCCAGGGCTGAAATGGTTGCCACAAGAGGACAAAGGTTTAAGGTGCTGCGGAGCAGATACAGAGGAGATGTCAGGGGTAGGTTTCTTACAGAGTTGTGGGTGCATGGAACGCGCTGCAGGAGTTGTGGCAGAGGGAGATACGTTGGGTTTCATTTAAGAAACTCTTAGATAGGCACATGGATGATAGAAAATGGAGTGCCATGTGGAAGGGAAGAGTAGATTGATCTTGGAGTAGGTTAAAAGTTCGGCACAGCATTGTGGGCTGAAGGGCCTGTACTGTGCCATAGTTTTATAAATAAAAAGTAACTGTGGAAGTGCTAGATACAATGCCAGCATTAGGAAAGCTGTGCCGCATTTTTATGATTTACTGCTTGGCACGACAGCTATGAATTAAATCATGGACATGCCTCATAAGGTGCTTTTGAATTAATGATCAGAATCTGTTTCCTGAGTGATTATGGATTAGAGCTTCAGATCCTACGTTATCTTTGGCTTTTTGTTGTGGCATTTGCCATCTGCTACTAATCTGCACCCCAAGCAGAATGCCTGGAATACTTCATATACTTGATTAATTTGTATGTGAGGACTGAAGTTATTTACAGCTGTTAATAGCTTTCCTTTACTGCATCATAGAGAATCAATTGACATGCAGTGCGAAGTATTTCATGTATTCTTTTGTACTGTTGATTGTGAGAATTTATTCAAAGTCTTACCTGATTACCATAAAAATGATATTTTGTGACAATTTGCTCAACTCTCAAATTTCATCATCACATGATAAAAACAAAAACTCTTGTTACGTGCCAATACGGAAGAAAAAGATTAGATTTATTAAGTGAGATGGTTACTTCAGTGGTTGCTAAGTTGATGGAGAAGATCCTGAGAGGCAGGATTTATGAATATTTTGAGAGGCATAATATGATTAGGGATAGCATGACTTTGTCAAAGGCAGGTCATGCCCGAGCCTGATGGAATTTTTTGAGGATGTGACTAAACACATTGTTGAAGGTAGAGCAGTAGATGTAGTGTAAATGGATTTCAGCAAGGCATTCGAGAAGGTACCCCATGCAAGGCTTATTGAGAAAGTAAGGAGGCATGGGATCCAAGGGGACATTGCTTTGTGGATCCAGAACTGGCTTGCCCACAGAAGGCAAAGAGTGGTTGTAGACAGGTCATATTCTGCATGGAGGTCTGTGACTAGTGGTGTGCCTCAGGGATCTGTTCTGGGACCCCTACCCTTAATGATTTTTATAAATGACCTCGATGAAGAAGTGGAGTGATGGGTTAGTAAATTTGCTGATGACACAAATGTTGGGGGTGTTGTGGATAACATGGAGGGCTGTCAGAGGTTACAGCGGGACATTGATTGGATGCAAAACTGGGCTGAGAAGTGGCAGATGGAGTTCAACCCAGATAAGTGTGAGGTAGTTCATTTTGGTAGGTTAAATATGATGGCAGTTAGTATTAATGGTAAGACGTCAAGTCAAGTCAACTTTTATTGTCATTTCGACCATAACTGCTGGTACAGTGCATAGTAAAAATGAGACGACGTTTTTCAGGACCATGGTGTTACATGACACAGTACAAAAAATTAGACCGAACTATGTAATAAAAAAAACACAACACAGAGAAAGCTACACTAGACTACAGACCTACACTGGACTGCATAAAGTGCACAAAAACAGTGCAGGCATTACAATAAATAATAAACAGGACAGTAGGGCAAGCTGTCAGTCCAGGCTTTGGGTATTAAGGAGTCTGATAGCTTGGAGGAAGAAACTGTTACATAGTCTGGTCGTGAGAGCCCGAATGCTGTGGAGCCTTTTCCCAGACAGCAGGAGGGAGAAGAGATTGTATGAGGGGTGCATGGGGTCCTTCATAATGCTGTTTCCTTTGTGGATGCAGCGTGTAGTGTAAATGTCCGTGATAGCAGGAAGAGAGACCCCGATGATCTTCTGAGCTGACCTCACTATCCGCTGTAGGGTCCTGCGATCCGAGATGGTGCAATTTCCGAACCAGGCAGTGATGCAGCTGCTCAGGATGCTCTCAATACAACCCCTGTAGAATGTGATGAGGAGGGGGTGGGAGATGGACTTTCCTCAGCCTTTGCAAAAAGTAGAGATGCTGCTGGGCTTTCTTTGCTATGGAGCTGGTGTTGAGGGACCAGGTGAAATTCTTCGTCAGGTGAACACCAAGAAATTTGGTGTGTTTATGATCTCTACCGAGGAGCCGTCGATGTTCAGCGGGGAGTGGTTGCTCCGTGCCCTCCTGAAATCAACAACCATCTCTTTTGTTCACATTAAGAGACGGGTTGTTGGCTCTGCACCAGTCCATTAGCTGCTGCACCTCCTCTCTGCAAGCTAACTCATCGTTCTTGCTAATGAGACCCACCATGGTCGTGTCATCAACGAACTTGATGATATGGTTCGAGCTGTGTGTTGCAGCACAGTCGTGGGTCAGCAGAGTGAACAGCAGTGGACTGAGCACGCAACCCTGGGGAGCCCCCATGCTCAGTGTGATGGTGTTGGAGATGCTGCTCCTGGTAGTGTGGAGGATCAGAGGGATCTTGGGGTCTGAGTCCATAGGACACTCAAAGCAGCTGCGCAGGTTGAGTCTATGGTGAAGAAAATATTCATCTATAAGGAGAAGCACTGTCGACATTTCGGGCTTGATTCAAATCTCTTAGTATCTATCCTTCCAATTAGTCCTAACGAAGGGTCTCGGCCCGAAACGTCGACAGTGCTTCTCCTTATAGATGCTGCCTAGCCTGCTGTTTTCCACCAGCATTTTGTGTGTGTTGTTTACAAGGATGTTGCCTGGATTGGGGAGCGTCCCTTATGAGAATAGATTGAGTGAACTCAGCCTTTTTTCCTTGGATCGATGGACGATGAGAGGTGATCTAATAGAGGTGTACAAGATGACGAGAGGTATTAATTGTGTGGATAGTCAGAGGCTTTTTCCCAGGGCTGAAATGTCTAGCATGAGAGGGCACAGTTTTAAGGTGCTTGGAAATAGGTATAAGAGGAGATGTCAGGGATAAGTTTTTTGCTCAGAGTGGTAAGTGCATGGAATGGGCTGTTGGCAACAGTGGTGGAGGCAGATACATAGGGTCTTTTAAGAGACTCCTGGATAAGTACATGGAGCTTAGAAAAATGGAGGGCTATGGGTAACCCTAGGTAATTTCTAAGGTAGGGACATGTTCAGCACAGCTTTGTGGACCGAAGGGCCTGTATTGTGCTGTAGGTTTTCTATGTTTCTGAAATTGTTATTTATATAGAAGTAAACAGTGGAAAGGAGTAGTTTGGAAACTTCAGTATGGGAACCTTTGTAAACATTCATACAGTCAGAGGAGCCTGTACTCAAAACTTTTTTATTGAGCATTGTGAAACAAAGTTGAAAAATACAAAATCTTGTGACTGAAGTCAGATCTTTCTTTTGGAGCACTTTTGGATCCCTTCATGAGATCTCAGTTTAAAGGCCTTGGTATGATGAATTGAAGCTTTGCAGAAATGATCTTTAGCAGCAGTACAGCTTGGACTCTGCTAATATAGTTCATTGCAAAATTATTTCAATTTGAATGTAAAATCAAAATGCCTGAGCCAATGGTAATTCCATTCTGGAATATTTTGAGCATATTGTGCTTCCCAACATTAAAGAATATTCTGGCAGAGTGAAACATTTTTCCAGTTTTTGTGCAAATATCAAATCTACAAGTCCTAGTTCACAAGCTGTCTAAAAATTATTTAACCCACCTTGCATTATCTGATTTAGGATATCCATTTTGTGACCATCATGAATTCATGTTGTTCATTTAATTCTAAGAATAATAAATTTTAAAACTCTCAGATTATCCACAAAATTTGGGAAAATCTTCAGTGCCTTAAAAATACTTTTATACCATAACAATTCCTGCTTGCTTTCAGCACATCACTGATCATTGTAGTTATTTTTACTTATTTGAAAGCTATTACTGCAATTCAGAAAATTGCTAAATAGTAGGTGCCAGTACTAGATGCAAGCTTCTCATGCAGAAACAAAACCTTGTATAATTCATTTTCAATTTGCCCAAATTTAATCACATAAGCACCATGTGGCATTTAAGTAGTTACTTTCTTATGCTTAATCTGTTTAACCTTGAATTCCAATGCCTCGCTGTTTTTGGTGATAAGGGAGCATTTACACGGCACCTAACTATGTGAGATCAGAACCAGAGTTCATTTTAAAGCAGTTAGAATGACATTTGCGTTGATAGTACCTCCTGTTCACAAAATTCAGCTCATTGCATAATTGAGACTGTTTAAGAAGTAGAGTGCAGAAAACCAATTCTTGTGTGGATGTAAGAGCAGATACTTCTAAAAGTCAGAAAAAGCTGCAATATATATTTTCTTTTTCAAAACCTAAGGAATTATAAAGCAAGCCACTTGTTTCACCATCTAATCTCCTTGGTTCTGTCACTAAAATTACAATGGTTGTGTCACTGAAACAGAAGTTCTCTTGCCCTTTTGCCAAAATAGTTATAGTAATCAATGAGTATTTTGTTTTCTTGATTTGCATTGTTTCATGTGGGTAAGTTTTGTTCCTCTTGCAGTGTTCCCTTTCTTCAGTTGTCGAAAACATCTGACAGTCACCTTGTACATTGCTCTAGTGAAGCAAATTTCGATCCTGACCTCCAGTCCCCTGCTTGTGGAGTAGGCACTTCACTCGAGGTGCTCTGGTTACTTCCCATGTCTCAGCGACATGCTGGTTGGTCGGTTAATTGGGGAATATAGGTTGTTCCTAGTCTAAGTGGATTCTGTCAGAGTCAGGGGTGGGGGTAAGGGCGGGGAGTATGGGAGGAGGTGGTGATGAAGAGAAAGGTTACAGGGGAATGTGACAGAATGCGGGCATAGGGTTTGCTCATTCTCCCAATGATGTGTGTGGTTTTCCTCTGAGTGCTCCAGTTTCTTCCCACACCCAAAAGGTGTGGGTTGGTAGGTTAAGTGGCCAACTTAAATTTCCTACAGCGTAAGTGAATGGCAGAATCTAGGGAGAATGTGGGATGAGCAAAGTTGAATTAGTGCAGGATTAGCATAAGTGGATGCTTGATGATTAGAAGCAAAGAACATGTTTCTCTGCTGTATGGCTCAAGACACCGTTTGTCTTTTGAAAATATAAAAATAGCATGAAATTATTAGATCTGTCTGAATTGAGAACAGATCAAACTTGACTTGAATATATTTGCTGCAGCTGAGTGAATTTAGATTTACCTGATATTTTATACAACATTGATAAGTGAATGTGAAGCACTAATTCAAAAAGCCGGTCTAGTTTATTGACCTGTGTTTCATAGGTAAATAGAGAGCAGTAAAATCAATTCAGAACGTTCTTTACATTTGTAAATTATAGCCCTTGAGTCTTACTTTACAATTAAATCAATATTTTTAAAACTAGCTTCCAAATGGAAAGAAAGTTGACAATTTTAATTTATTTATTTTTATTTATTTAGAGGTACAGCATGGAATAGGCCCTTCTGGCCCAATGAGCTGCGTTGTCCTAGGATGTCCCACCTAGGACAAATTACAATGACCAATTAACCCACAAACTGGTACATCCTTGGACCGTGGGAGGAAATAGAACCCACACGGAGTGGGGAGGACGTACAGACTCCTTTTAGACGGTGCCAGAATTGAACTCTGAACTCTGGCACCCCAAGCTTTAATAGTGTTGTGGTAAATGATATGAGTTTTCTTTACTCAGATTGACTTCTAATGAGTAATTTAAGAACACAGATTGCCTTTAGGTGAGATCTCATTAATGGAAATAACAATTACAGTAACATAATTTTGATGTTGAGGGCAAATCCTTTTTGTAGATTAGCGGAACCTCAGACTGATATTTTGCCTGGAAGTTTCTACACTGAACACATTTATTAGCCTGGATTATGTATGCAAGTTTTTAATTGGTGATTACTGCCATATAATTCTGTTTTAAAAGTGCAAATGTTACTGAACCAAGCTTGAAATTAAAGCTGATTTTCATACTTCTGTGAGCTTGATATCTGAAGGATGCCAGATGGCTTAATTAGTCTCTCGAGTTGGTCCTCAATATGTTTTAAATTCAAACCGAATGGTTAGTCTTGTACTTTTTAACATCCTGCTAAATTTGCTGAAATGAATGCCTGATCTTTGATAATTTATTTGGTGCATGGTATGCATGGTACCTTGTGAAATCCTTAATTTCATTACTTTGCATTATCATGTTGCTTGCAATGAGGTTGAACCTTCATTGGACTATAAGGGAAAATTATTAACTTTTCCTTTTCTGAATTTTCAGTCTTTTTAATACTTAAACAGGGAGAAAAATACAAACTCAATTATGCCAAACTACTTTGGCATTAAAAATTGATAGTCAGTTCTTGAGGATCACATACAGAATACATTTGCCTTAAAGGACTGTTTTACACAGCCAGATTTCTATCATTAAAAGCTCACTGAGCATTATGTTGTAATATTTGTTATTTTAGTATCTGACATTTGCGTAACACCTTCAATGATGAAAAGTTATCCCAGTTGACCACACTGTAATCAATCACAGAGTGGAGTTGAGACAAAGCAAATATCAGGAATAGAGATAAGCAAGGCTATGCCAATGCACCAACACGCTTTCTAAAATATTCCTTTCAGCTGAGAGGAGGAGATGTTACTTCCCTGTCCCCTAAAAATGTCTCTGAAAAGAGCAGGAAAAGGTTCAACTGTTGCCTCCACTCTTGACTCAATGGCACACCATATTTAGTCAACAAAATTGAAAAATGTAGAAGCTGCTTCACGTGGGAAGTATTTTGGGGTCCTGGGTGGTGAGGAGGAAGGAAGTAAAAAGGGAGAATATTGCATTTCTTGAAATTGCATAGGAACATACGGAGGGACGGGGTGTTGGATATCGGTGGAGAGGGAGGAGTAAACCATTGTGTTTTGGAGGAAACACTGTCACAATACTGAAGAGAACAAAAGGGCAGGTGTGTCTCTTATGGCATAATTTTGGAGGATTAGCCATTGAAAGTGAAGGCAAAGGGAATCCTAACATTCTCCAAGGAAGTAAGACAGTTGTGATGATAAAAGTTTGGAAATGCAAAGGACTTGTGTGTCAGCTTTGAAGGCCAAAAATAGTGGGACAGTTAGTACATAAATTCAATATATCCAATTCAGTGAAGCATATTTGGTGGTGTGCTTAGTCAGTCCATGTGCTTAAATGTTCAAGTTTTCTTTTCTGAAATATTGAAATTATAAATGTTAAGCTGTGGAGAAGGTGCAGAGGAGATTTACCAGGATGTTGCCTGGTTTGGAGAACAAGTCATATGAAGTAAGGTTAGCAGAGCTGGGACTTTTCTCTTTGAAGCGTAGAAGAATGAGAGGGGACTTGATAGAGGTCTACAAGATTATGAAAGGCATAGATAGGGTGGATAGTCAGTACCTGTTTCCCAGGGCACCAATAGCAAACACCAGAGGGCATATGTACAAAATTAAGGGAGGGAAGTTTAGGGGAGACATCAGGGGTAAGTTTTTTAAACAGAGGGTTGTGAGTGCCTGGAATGACTTGCCAGGGATGGTGGTGGAGGCTAAAACATTAGGGGTATTTAAGAGCCTCTTGGACAGGCACATGGATGAAAGAAAAATAGAGCATTATGGGGTAATGTAGGTTTAGTACTTTTTTTAAAAGGATTATATGGGTCAGCACAACATGGAGGGCTGAAGGGCCTGTACTGTGCTGTAGTGTTCTATGGTACTAAGCTCAGGAGCAAGTTTCCACTGAAGTCATGTGTGTAAACACCTCAGGATATGCTGCTCTGTGACCACATCACTTTTCCCCAACCTGCAAACCACAGCTCTCTATCATAAGTGTTTGATCTTGATAAATATAATATTTATTGAAAACATTTTGTTGCAATTACTGAAAATTCCAACCCATGGAAGTTATTGAAAATTTAATACAAGAGCAAGTTTGAAGTGGCAGCCAAAAACTCATTTTGCCAAAAGTTATTTTGATAGGTAGATGATAGATAGATACTTTATTCATCCCCATGGGGAAATTCAACTTTTTTCCAATGTCCCATACACTTGTTGTAGCAAAACTAATTACATACAATACTTAACTCAGTAAAAAATATGATATGCATCTAAATCACTATCTCAAAAAGCATTAATAATAGCTTTTAAAAAGTTCTTAAGTCCTGGCGGTAGAATTGTAAAGCCTAATGGCATTGGGGAGTATTGACCTCTTCATCCTGTCTGAGGAGCATTGCATCGATAGTAACCTGTCGCTGAAACTGCTTCTCTGTCTCTGGATGGTGCTATGTAGAGGATGTTCAGAGTTTTCCATAATTGACCGTAGCCTACTCAGCGCCCTTCGCTCAGCTACCGATGTTAAACTCTCCAGTACTTTGCCCACGACAGAGCCCGCCTTCCTTACCAGCTTATTAAGACGTGAGGCGTCCCTCTTCTTAATGCTTCCTCCCCAACACGCCACCACAAAGAAGAGGGCACTCTCCACAACTGACCTATAGAACATCTTCAGCATCTCACTACAGACATTGAATGACGCCAACCTTCTTAGGAAGTACAGTCGACTCTGTGCCTTCCTGCACAAGGCATCTGTGTTGGCAGTCCAGTCTAGCTTCTCGTCTAACTGTACTCCCAGATACTTGTAGGTCTTAACCTGCTCCACACATTCTCCATTAATGATCACTGGCTCCATATGAGGCCTAGATCTCCTAAAGTCCACCACCATCTCCTTGGTCTTGGTGATATTGAGACGCAGGTAGTTTGAGTTGTACCATATCACAAAGTCCTGTATCAGTTTCCTATACTCCTCCTCCTGTCCATTCCTGACACACCCCACTATGGCCGTGTCATCAGCGAACTTCTGCACATGGCAGGACTCCGAGTTATATTGGAAGTCTGATGTGTACAGGGTGAACAGGACCGGAGAGAGTACGGTTCCCTGCGGCGCCCCTGTGCTGCTGACCACCGTGTCAGACCTACAGTCTCCCAACCGCACATACTGAGGTCTATCTGTCAAGTAGTCCACTACTTTAAGCAGCTAAGCAGATAGTAATTGAAAATAATTGTTATCAGTTTAAGTAATCAATGGTGAATCATAAGTAATCAGTTTGTATCTTTTGGTGGTTTGAAGATTCAAGTATAGTTTTGAATTTTAAATCATAAAATAATTTGCAAAGAAATTAGAAGTATCTTTTTTAATTCTCCTGATCTTAGATCAAATATTTAAAACTAATTTGTAGTAATATATGGTAAAATATAACACAATCATGCTATATCATTGTTAAAGCTTGATGTTAACTGTTATAAGCATAGTACAATTTATGCACAATTCACTGTTTTATTTTTGTTGTCTACTGATGGTCCATTTGTGACAGTGTAAAACAAGGTTTCATTCTCGACAGATGAAAATTCCCTTTTTTTTCTTTCGAAAAATACAGAGGGAACTGTACCATATTTACTGAAAATTTCACTGAACAATCACTCATCTAGGTGACCATACAAAATACAAATAAGCATAGGAAAGTACAAGAGAAAAATAACAGTTCTACAGCCCAATCCAACACCACCCTGCAAATTGCCTTTTCCAAAAGCTCCCTTTTCTTTTCTTTCTTTTTTTTTTGAAAATTCCCTTTTTTAAAAAAACTCTGATAATGAGAAAATTAGATCTCTGTTAAAATTGTGGACAAAAATTTATGTGCCAAGTACATTATATGTCACTAAAGTATTAGTTACAGTTCTACCGATCTGCAAAATACATCAAATTAGTTTACTGTCACAGGAGAATCTCCTGAATTAAAGGCTAATTTTTAACTCAATAAACAGCTGAGAATTTCTGTTTTACGATTAAAATTAGTAAGTGACATTTGGAACCATGATTTGTAAATGTTAGTAAGTCCATTTTCCTCCATAATCTAAGATTTTGTTGTACACTCTGCGGTAAGTTTGCTTTGGATTGGAAACCTAAAGATGGTTAGGGTTTTGTTTGAAATTGCCAATATATTAAGAAAAAAACACTTAAAGATAAATAACACAAATAAACATTTATTTGCAATAGACATTGAGTAATATTTAGTTTTATCTAAGTTCTCTTAATCCAGGTGAATTTGAGTAATGTGTTGCGGAGAGGGGAGGAATGTCATTGTTTTGGGTTGAAACCTTAAATCAGGGCTAAAATGTAGCCAATCAAACAGACTCTCCTGATTTGCACATTCCATAAAACCATTGGAGGTTGCTGCCAGAACTCAGAGGATGGATAGTACTTTGGAGAACCAATAATCAGAATCAGGTTTAATATTACTGGCATGTGTCATGAAATTTGTTGTTTTGTGGCAGCAGTACATTGCATACATATTAATAAAAATGTATACATTACAATTAGAAATATATATACATTATGATAAATAAGTAGTGCAATAAGGGAAAAAGTGAGATGGTGTACATGGATTCATTGTCTATTCAGAAATCTGATGGTGGAGGGGACAAGCTGTTTCTAAAACATTCCGTGTATGTCTTTGGCCTCCACCTTGATGGTAGCAATGAGAAGAGGGCAAGTCCTGAGTGATAAGGGTCCTTCATAATGTGAAGGTAGCACTGTTTTCCCTCTGCTTTTCATTATATCCTAAAAGGAACACATGACAGAGCAGCTAAATTTCAATGTGAAAATTCTCTAATCCAATCACAGTCCACCCACTCAGTTTTAATGAGAAACTAATCTACTCTTGAAGTGGCTCATGACTGAAATCCGTAAATCCTGAATTTATCTCAAATTAAATTGCTATCAGGTAAATAGCGGTTTGTTCCATAAACTTTCAGCCTTTGTTGCTCTGCCTGTACTAGGGAAGAGCTGATATTATTTCAAAATCAGACTAAGCAAGCCCCTTTCCCCAATTCTGTCTCAATGATGGACTAAGTATCATCCTGCAAAAATGTTTATTCTGACCACACAAACACGAGGAAATCTGCAGATGCTGGAAATTTAAGCAACACACACAAAATGCTGGTGGAATGTAGCAGGCCAGGCAGCATCTATAGGAAGTACAGTTGATGTTTTAGGTCTCGGCCCAAAACGTCGACTGTACTTCTTCCTACAGATGCTGCCTGGCCTGCTGCGTTCCACCAGCATTTTGTGTGTGTTGCTTTATTCTGACCAGTAATTTTTTCAACATTCCTGTCTCTTCTCCGCTGCTTCAATGCCCATCTTACCCAGTCTTGAATAAATATTAGAGTTATTATTAGGTTAGCTTCAAGGAGAAAATCAACTGACATGAAAAGGTATTTAACCAAAGGCTGAATGGATGTCAGTTGCCAGGTTTGTGGCAAGGAATAGCTGAGATTACAGCTAAAAAGACTTCAGTTTTGTGTTTGTTTGATGAGTCCAGATGGAAAGTTTCAACCTGAAATGTCAACTATCCATTTGATGCTGCCCGACCTGCTAATTTCTACCAGTCCTTTGTTTTTTACCTTGAGGATCTGGCAAATGGTGTCACAGGTTGATAGTATTTAAAAACAGCTTTTGCCAAATAGGTCTTTTTAAATCAGAGTGTTGAGTGCAAGAGTTGGGATGTTATGTTGAAGTTGTGTACAATGTTGGTGAGGCCAAATTCGCAATATTGTGTGTATTTGTGATCACCTACCGTACAGGAAAAGTATCAATAAGATTGAAAGAGTACAGGATTTTGCCAGATTTGAGGACCTGATTTGTAGGGAAAGCTTGAATAGGTTAGGACTTTATTCCCTAGAGTGAAAGAGATTTGGGGGAGATTTGATGAAGGTATACAAAATTTATGAGGGGCATAGGTAGGGTAAATGTAAGCAGGTTTTTATCTACTGATGTTGGATGAAACTAGCATTAGAGGTCATACTCTAGGTAAAGGGTGAAAGGTGAAATATTTAAGGGGAACCTGAGGTTGAACGTTTTCACTCAGAGAATGGTGCGAGTGTAGAACGAATGGCCAGCAGCAGTGGTGACTATGGCTTTGATTGCAACATTTAACATAGAAAACATAGAAAACCTACAGCACAATACAGGCCCTTCAGCCCACAAAGCTGTGCCGAACATCTCCTTACTTTAGAAATTACCTAGGGTTCCCAGAGCCCTCTATTTTTCTAAGCTCCATGTACCTGTCCAGGAGTCTTTTAAAAGACCCTATCGTATCTGCCTTCACCACTGTCACTGGCAGCCCGTTCCGCATACTCACCGCTCTCTGTGTAAAAAAGACTTACCCCTAACATCTCCTCTGTACCTACTTCCAAGCACTTTAAAACAGTGCCCTTCCATGCTAGCTATTCCAGCCCTGGGAAAAAGCCTCTGACGATCCACATGATCAGTGCTTTTCATCATCTTGTACACCTCTATCAGGTCACCTCTCAACCTCTGTCACTCCCAAGGAAAAAAGGCCGAGTTCACTCAACCTATTCTCATAAGACATGCTTCCCAATCCAGGCAATATCCTTGTAAATCTTCTCTGCACCCTTTCTATGATTTCCACATCCTTCCTGTAGTGAGGTGACCAGAACTGAGCCCAGTACTCCAAGTGGGATCTGATCAGGGTCCTATGTCGCTGCAACATAACCTCTCTGCTCCTAAACTCAATCCCACGGATAATGAAGGCCAATGCACCGTATGCCTTCTTAACCACAGAGTCAACCTCCGCAGCAGCTTTGAGTGTCCTATGGACTTGGACCCCAAGATCCCTCTGATCCTCCACACTGCAAAGAGTCTTATCATCAATATTATATTCTGCCATCATATTTGACCCACCAAAATGAATCACCTCACACTTATCTAGGTGGAACTCCATCTGCCACTTCTCAGCCCAGTTTTGCATCCTATCAATGTCCTGCTGTAACCTCTGGCAGTCCTTCACACTATCCATAACACCCCCAACCTTTGTGTCATCTGCAAATTTACTAACCCATCCCTCCACTTCTTCATCCAAGTCATTTATAAAAATCATGAAGGGTAAGGGTCCCAGAACAGATCTCTGAGGCACACCACTGGTCACAGACCTCCTTGCAGAATATGACCTGTCTAAAACCACTCTTTGCCTTCTGTGGGCAAGCTAGTTCTGGTTCCACAAAGCAATGTCCCTTTGGATCCCATGCCTCTTTACTTTCTCAATAAGCCTTGCATGGGGTACCTTGTCAGATGCCTTGCTGAATCCCATATACATTACATCTACTGCTCTACCTTTAGTCACATCCTGAAAAAATTCAATCAGGCTGTAAGACACGACCTGCCTTTGACAAAGCCATGCTGACTATTCCTAATCATATTATGCCTCTCCAAACATTCATAAATCCTGCCTCTCAGGATCTTCTCCACCAACTTACAAACCACTGAAGTAAGACTGTGTCATCCCTACAATCGCCAAGATCCTTTTCCATAGTGAATACTGAAGCAAAGTACTCTTTAAGTATCTCTGCTCTCTCCTCTGGTTCTATACATTCTTTCCCACTGTCACACTTGATTGGTCCTATTCTCTCACCTTATCCTCTTGCTCTTCACATACTTGTAGAATGCCTTGGGGTTTTCCTTAATCCTGTCCACCAAGGCCTTCTCATGGCCCCTTCTGGCTCTTCTAATCTCTTTTTAAGCTTCTTCCTGCTAGCATTATAATCTTCTAGATCTCTATCATTACCTAGTTTTTTGAGCCTTTCATAAGCTCTTTTCTTCTTGACTAGATTTACAACAGCCTTTGTACACCATGGTTCCTGTACCCTCCCATCCTTTCCCTGTCTCATTGGAATGTACCTACGTAGAACTTCAAGCAAATATCCCTGGAACATTTGCCACATTTCTTCTGTACATTTCCCTGAGAACATCTGTTCCCAATTTATGTTTCCAAGTTCCTGCCTGATAGCCTCATATTTCCCCTTACTCCAATTAAATGCTTTCCTAACTTGTCTGATCCTATCCCTCTCCAATGCTGTGGTAAAGGAGATAGCATTGTGATCACTATCTCCAAAATGCTCTCTCACTGTGAGATCGGACACCTGACCAGGTTCATTTCCCAATACCAAATCAAGTACAACCTCTCCTCTTGTAGGCTTATCTGCATATTGTGTCAAGAAACCTTCCTAAACACACCTAACCAACTCCACCCCATCTGAACTGCTCACTCTAGTGACATGCCAATCAATATTTGGGAAATTAAAATCTCCCACCATGACAACCCTGTTCTTATTACACCTTTCCAGAATCTGACTCCTTGATGTCCCTGTTCCTGTTGGGTGGTCTATAAAAAACACCCAGTAGAGTTATGGACCCCTTTCTGTTCCTAACTTCTACCCACAGACACTCCGTAGACAATCCCTCCATGTCTTCCTCCTTTTCTCCAGCTGTGACACAATCTCTGATCAACAGTGCCATACCCCCACCTCTTTTGCCTCCATCCCTATCCTTTCTGAAACATCTAAAACATTTAAGACAGATCTGGAGTATGGTGGGCTGTGATCCAGGTGCAGGTTGATAGAATGAAGCATAATTATGTTTCAGCAGGGACTAGATGGGCCAAACAGCCTGCGTTGTGGTACTCAACTCACTCTATCTGAAGTCTCTTGTGGCAACAGGTTGAGTTTATTCTCTAACTATATCTGTAGCCAATAGCCACGTTCAAATAATGAAATTACTACTTTGTCGTTGGATCCTTCATGCCTCAGCAACAGATGTTACTTCAAACATGAAACATGTTTTTGTTGTCAGATCACACCATTGCTCATCGGTATGCTGCATCAAGCAGGATTTTCTATTCCTTGTCCAGTCCCTCAGTACAAGTCATCTCTCACTGCACTTGTGAAATTCAGGCAACTTGGTGACAATGTTTGTTGCTTTTTTTTCTTAAAATGTAATTATTTATGGAAAAAAGATGCAGCAGCATAAATAATTAAAAGGGGCATCCAGTTTGATCACTTAAGGTTTATCCCAGTGAAGGTTAGTGGCACTTTCCATAGATTAACATGTAGGTCTTCTGTTTGAAATGAACCATTACTATATTTACTCAGCCTTGTTCCTAGTATTTGGTCTGTTGCTCTGCATTAATTGATTTGAATTATGCATATTCTTCTGACATTTAAAATATAAAATTCTGAAAATTACTATATTTCAGTTTGCAGAAATGTTCATGGTTTACCTTTGTGGTAGATTACAGTCTACTGAGTAATAACAAAATGTTGTAATCTTATTTTTTAGAAACCATCAAAGTGGCACAGATCACCGTTTTCGCTTGAACATACAGACAGCAAATCCTGCAAAACAGTGTCTTAACTTGCTTTCAAAGGTAAGTGGAAATGTTAAATCAAAAACAAATTCAATTTCAGACCAGCCATGTGGGTGTTTCACACAATCATAGAATATTTCTGATTAAATATGCAGTCGGCCCTCCTTATCCACGGGTTCCACATGCGCGGATTCAACCAACCGCAGATCGGGAAAACCCGGACGTTGAGCATTGTTTGCCTTGTGTCTCGTTCATTTGCTACTTGTGTTGTGAGCGAGAGGAAGGAGTTTAAGGCTAGTAAAGGATGGCTGGCTAGCTATGTAAAGTGCTACAGCTCCAAGAACTTAAAGATCACGGGAGAATCAGGATCGGCTGATGCCGAGGCGGCAACAGCGTTTCCAGAAGAGCTACGATGGTTGCATCTGTACTGAACATGTACAGACTTTTTTTGCTTGTCATTATTCCCTAAACAATACAGTATAACAACTATTTACATTGTATTAGGTATTATAAGTAATCTAGAGATGATTTAAAGTATACAGGAGGATGTGCGTAGGTTATATGCAAATACTACGCCATTTTATGTAAGGGACTTGAGCATCCGCGTTTTTGGTATCCGTGTTGCTCGGTTAGTGATACGTTGCCATGCCATAATATTGGAAGCTTATTTCTTTCTCTTCCCGTGATTGTACACGGTACAGTATGATTCCCATCAAACTAGTTAAACTGAAGTCATAAATAACTAAACAAGGCTGCCGTAGGCTTTAGAAGTTGTTTATTCACAGGATCCTTTCACCTACCATGAATTGTTTTCATTCCAGTAGTATGATATTACCATCATGTTAAATCAAAGTCCTGATGACTCTTATACCAAATCAGGTGCATCGCACAGCACTGTTTAATTATTGCCCCTGTTACGTACCCCATAACTGGGTCACTTATCAGCAAAGATAGAGAGGTCCGCTGAAGTCTAATGGTACTATTTTTAAACATTTTTATTTATAAAGGGGCACAAAAGTAAGGTTAATACAAACATTCAGATAATATACGTCATCAATACTCAATCTAAAGCGCGGGTATAGTAATAATCAACAATAAGAAGTAGCTCTATCGTTTGTCTAGGGGTAAAAATATTGTCCGATGGAAATATCAAAGTCTCTGGAGTTCATGCAGGCTTTTAGCCTTTTGGGGACCGCTGGGTTTCATGTGTTGGAGAGAGAGAGAATTTTTGGTGAGAAAATAAACTTGCCAGCCTTTTGGACTCAAATCGTTGAATTGGGAACGTGGGTTCCCCGTTGTCAGTTCAAAGTCCTTTTCGGTGTTATCAGCCACTCGTTCCCCAGGCTAGGGGAATCGAACCACACGTGGCTCCCGAATAGCTTCCCGTCATCACGGGAGCGATGAGCGATGGTGTCTCCTTCTGGTGCGTCGCTGGGGTACTGCCTCCTGCAGTCCCCTTTTTATCGTGACTGGCAGATTTGTAGATGTCAATCAAGGTAGGGTGATACAATCCCCACCCCACATTGCCTGAGGGTGTCCATGTAGCCCTGATAGCTGGCACATAGTATAGAGTCGCTATCCACAAGGGTGTCTCCAAGAAACAATGGTCAAAATCCGTTGCATTGTCTCTCATTTCCTGGGTCCAAGACCCGAATTAATAGCGATCTTGCGATTCTCAGGAAGGAGGGGGCTGGGGTCATAACACCCCTACAACAAGGGTTTTCTCATCCCTGACAGCTCCTCATCCAACTTACGTCAATTTACTAATTTCCTGAATTAACCATCAGAAAGGTGCGCTTTACTGTCCAGATTTCTATTCAATATGTTTCAATGAGACATGTCTTTAATGATAGAATTTATGTTTACAAGATTTTTACAAACAATACAATCTAAACGTGAAAAGCTATTCTTCATGGAAAAAAATGAAATTTGTTTTATTAGCACCTGAATTATATTCAGTAGTGATACCTCTTTCTCCATTTAAGCCTTTATCACTGTTTATAGTATAAAGATGACGAAAACTGCACTGAGATGTGAAAGATGATAACTTGCCATGCAGTTGTAATCTTAACAGAGTAACCTGCTCTAACTTGGGTGAGGAAGTTGTAGGAGCTATGTATCTATTTACTGATTGTATTGTATTTTATGGTGCGTTTATTATAATCTGTCCTGTGGGTTGGGGCATGCTAGAAGCAAATGAGTATAGTTACATATTCACCCTTTACCTTTGTTAGTTCAGTTTCATCTAGTGTAGAGGGAGTGAGCCGCAGGGAATTATATATTTTGTTGACCACTAATTGGAACACTAACTTTGTTATTTCACTATTAGAATGCTAACTTTGCTTAGTTACGTGAATGAATTGCCAATTGGAATGCTTAGTTACACTAATTACGCTATTATACCACTTAGTATCGCTAATATCGTTATTAGACTGTTATATTGCTAATTTAGTTTTATTAGTTTTTTTATAGCCATGACATCATTCGTCTTTGCTGGTTTTGTAATAAAGGATGGAATATACCTTTTTTGAGTTGGAAATTTATTATTTGGAAGCGCTTCATACAGTGTCGCTTAGTCTCTCAGCCGTTTATGTTTGTTTTCAAGTAACCGCTACAGTCATAACTAGGCTTTTTTTTTTGGTCTGTGTTTAAAATTTTATTGTGATGTCACAAGTCTACTATTTTTGTAGAAAAAATTGCTACTATCAATAGAATTGAAGTCAAAGAGGATGTGTGTATTATTTAGAAACTTCATGGGGCAGGAAGAGACCATTCAGCTTTTCACATATGTGTTGGTCAGAAAGGAGCTGTCCAAACTAATTTCATCTTCCAGAATGAGATACATAGCCTTGCAAGTTATTGTCTTCATCTACATATCTGAATAGTTATTGAAGTAGTCAGAGTTTCTGCCTCTGCCACACTTCTGAACAATGTGTTTCATACTCCTCTGCCATCTCTGAACAAAAAGATTTTTCCTCATTTCCTCCCTGATGCTCTACCATCTACTTCAAATCTCTGCTAACATGAATATATAAATAGGAATGAATTATTTAAGCCCCCCCCCCCAAGAAAAATGTTCACCCCTCTCAATTCTTAGGATGACCCTGTCATGTATATTTCCAGTCTCTCGTGGGTCTGGGCAGGTAATAGGTAGTTTGCTCAACCATTTCAGAGGATATTTAGAAAAGAGTCACACCAATGAGAGGCAGCTAAAAAAGATGGATTTTCTCCATTAAAAGGTAAGCTACCACCAGGGGTATATGATCCCTGAAACTGATGTTAGTTGAGAGGTTGGTCATGACTAGACTGAACTGCCTCAGCAAGGACCTGGACCCATTGCAATTTGCCTATCGCCACAATAGGTCAACGGCAGATGGAATCTCAATGGCTTCGCGCAGCTTTAGACCACCAGGATAACACAAACACCTATGTCTGGATGTTGCTTATCGACTATAGCTCAGTATTTAATACCATCATTCCCACAATCCTGACTGAGAAGTTGCAGAACTTGGCCCTCTTTACCTCCCTCTGCAATTGGATTCTCTACTTCCTAACCAGAAGACCACAATCTTTGCAGATTGGTGATAACCGATCGTCTTTGCTGACGATCAACACTAGCGCACTTCAGGGGTGTGTGCTTAGTCCACTGCTCTACTCTCTATATACACATAACTGTGTAGCTAGGCATAGCTCAAATACCATCTGTAAATTTACTGACTACGACTATTGTTGGTAGAATCTCAGGTGGTGACGAGAGGGCGTACAGGAGTGAGATATGCCAACTAGTGGAGTGGTGCCACAGCAACAACCTGGCACTCAATGTCAGTAAGATGAAAGAGCTGATTGTGGGGTTCAGGAAGGGCAAAACGAAGGAATCAGATGTGGAGAGAGTAAGCAGTTTCAAATTCCTGGGTGTCAAGATCTCTGAGGATCTAACCTGGACCCAACATATCAATGTAGTTATAAAGAAGGCAAGACAGTGACTATACTTTATTAGGAGTTTGAAGAGATTTGGCATGTCAACTAATATACTCAAAAACTAATGTAGTTGTACCGTAGAGAGCATTCTGACAGGCTGCATCACTGTCTGGAATTAGGGGGGGCGGCTACTGCACAGGACTGAAAGTTGCAGAGGGTTGTAAATCTAATCAGCTCCATCTTGGTAGTAGCCTACTAAGTACCCAGGACATCTGCAGGGAGCAGTGCCTCAGAAAGGCAGCCTCCGTTATTAAGGATCTCTAGCACCCAGGGCATGCCCTTTTCTCACTGTTACTATCAGGTAGGAGGTACAGAAGCCTGAAGGCACACACTCAGTGATTCAGGAACAGCTTCCTCCCCTCTGCCATCCAATTCCTAAATGAATTTTGAACCCTTGGACACTGCCTCACTTTTTAAAATATGCAGTATTTCTGTTTTTTGCACATTTTAAAATCTATTCAATATACAAATACTGTAACTGATTATTATTTTTATTTTTTTTTCTTGTGTATTATGTATTGCATTGAACAGCAGCTGCTTAGTTAACATATTTCAGGTCATATGCTGGTGATAATACATCTGATTCTGATTATTTACAGATTTTTAAAAAATTAACATTATCAAATTTTGATGCTGAGGTTTGAGCTGAAGATCTCTAGTAATTGAAGCCTTCAGGTTACAAGACCAATAACATTATCAAGACTCTACCTTGGTCAAGAAATTATCTGACATTGCTTTCTTGTGAGAGCTCAAAAACATTGAAAGAAAGTATTATTCATTTCCTGAAGAAACCGAGAACAAGGAATCTTTTCCAGTAATATTTTGTTGCATATGTTTTTTAAAAAGAAGTCTTGCTGCTTAATCATGTCTGCAAAAGCCATCATTTGAAGAATGCAGCTTAAATTTTATGGGTGTTTCTACATTTGATCATGGTAAAATGTGTGATTTTAAAGAAAGTAACTCAGTTCATAAAACTACATTTTTATTTGAAGTATTTTGACAGGGTCTCATTTAATATCCCTCTGGTTAAATAAAAAGGTGGTAGGGAATATGCTGCTGTCTTGTACTGCTGTAGTGCCCATTGTGAAGTTGATTTAGGGAAAAGTTTATATGGGGAACTTAAGAATATTTTTCTAGGCATAATAATTGGTATATGTGCAAGCTGAAATGGTAGTGTGGAAATAACAGATTTCCATTATTATTATTATTATTAGTTTGTCCTAAGCTTGCTTTTTCCACTAACTAGGCTTCTCATAATTTTATACACCTTTTTTTCGCCACCTCTGTTCTAATCATTTCCACGTTCACTTAGGTTTTCAGAAGAAAACCTTGTCCTCTTAGAGCTGAGATCATGATGGGGAATAAGGTTCTGAGTTAACGAAAGAGAGCTTAAGTGCTTTCTTTAAAGGTACTGTTGTGCATGGTGTACTATAAATTGACACCTTGGCACCAGTGAGAAGCACCAACAATTGTTGTGGATGTTATGCAGCTTCTTGAGAATTGTGACTGCACCTGTGCAGAAAAGTGTTGACCATTCTATCACAGATGTGGCTTTGAGGAATTAGGAGGTGAGCCCTTTGCTGGTAGGTATCATTGTTTTGAAGCAATGATCTGGTTGGTCCTTGCATATTTCTAATTCAAGAAAACCTCTTTGAATGACAAGGGAGTCAGAATTTACAAGGTACAGTTAGCTAAAGAAAGGGTGATGCCTTGTTGGAGGCGGTCTTAGCTGGAAACCTGGATGACATGAATGTTGGTGGCCATGTTAGCCCAAGCCTGGGAATTAAACCAGTATGGACATTGTTACTGGAAGTGTTGTGAATCAGACTGAAACCTGTCAAACCAATAGATGCATTCTTGACCTCATCATGGATGAAATGGGATCAAGGATTTTTATCATCAAGGATTTTTAACTGGTGAGTAACTTATCAGTGTTTTTTTTCTGAACCCCATGCCAGCTCGGTTTTTCAAAAATTTGATTTACGTCATTGAGCAGGGCAGTAAATAGTTCAGCAGGTACTGCTATTATCTTGCAACTCCAATGTCCTGCTTTTGATCCTGACTTCTGGTGATATCCATGCAGAGTTTTCCTAGTTTTTCTGTGACCCTATGGGTCTCTCCTGGATTTCCTCCCACATTCTGGACTGCGCTGGTTGGTAGGTGAATTGACCATTGTAAATGCTCCCCACTGTAAATAGGGTAACAAGAGCTAGGGTAGAGTTAACCGGCCTGTGAAAGGGAACAGAAATAAGTGAAGAAATGAGATTGAGAATGCTCTGAGAGGTGGTATGGACTCCAGACCAAATGAGCTCTGTATTAAGGAAATAGAAGTAATGCCAAGTTAGAGAGTGTAGTACCTACCTGATGAAATTTTAGTCTGCCACTTTTATGTATTGTTAGTGGTCGGCGGGTGGCGCAGTGACATCAGCGCCGGACTGCAGAGCGAAGGTTCCCAAGTTTGAATCTAGTCAGGCCACTGCCGGACATGCTTTCCATCTGTGCCGGGTTGAGTGTCAGGCTGGTAACTTGGCCTCGTTTAACAAAAACACTGCGCTGTGAGGATGTGGGGGACCACTCACAGAACCTTTCCTCCAAGACAACCACTTGAAAAAATGAGTCGTCGCCAAGGCTCTGGCAGAGTATGGCACACAAAAAAAAGGAATTGTTAGATCTGGGTCTGAGTGGTGATTAGAAAGTTACTATTCAAAAGTCACTGTACTTAAAGTGCAAGTTTACTTCAGAGACCTCTTTAAGCTTGAGCAGAGAATTGGAACTGTGATTAAATTCCTCTTTGACCCTAAATTCCCACTCACCAAAGTGGAGAAAATTATGAGATATCTAGACAAAGTGAACAGCAAATTTAATAATTCTTGGTCACTGAATAAAAGTAAAAGATTAGAGGGTGGAGTTAAACACTGCACTTCTATATTAAAAAAAACAAGGATGGGTGTTTATGCACCATAACTCAGATGAATATGGGCAAAGCTGTAAAATGAGTCTTCTCAGTGTTTTTCAGTTGTGTGGGCACAAATGAGTTGAATAAACTTGTATGATTCTAAGATTGCATGAACAAAAATCTGGCATTTATTTGTAGAACTTTCATAGTCAAAAATATAGGTATGATTCTGTTATTTGTACAATAAATCCAATATGCCCTGACATAAGTATTTTCTCTGAAAAATAAAATGATGTTTCACTGTCTTTCGGTAGTATATTGGTGAAGTAGTAGACAGTGCAAAATAGCAAAACCATGAACCAAGTTAAGAATAATGAAATAACTTTGTGTGCTTGGGAAATGCTTTTCCTTTTTCCTTCTTTCTGGATTAATAAGCTTTTCTCACCCTTACTAAGATGATGCCAACAGTATTTATCACCAGGACAAACTTGGACTTTCCTCTTACACAGACATCCCCATTCGCTTCTCTTCCCAGCAACTTTAATTGTTTTTTTTATCTCCATCTCTGGAGACAAACTGTTGACTGCCGTCTTTTATAAACCTACAGATATCCACAGGTATCTTGACTATACCTCTTCCCAAGCTATCCCCTATAAAAATGCTATTCCCTTTTCTCAGTTCCTTTATTTGCCGTATCTGTTCCAGGAGATAGGTGGATCTCCAGTCATCCCCACTCCCCTGCTTTCTCCCCATACTCTTTGATGCCCTGGCTAATCAAGAACCTATCTATCTCTGCCTTAAAATGCACCCAATGACTTGGCCTCCACAGCTGCTCATGGCAACAAATTCCACAGATTTACCATCCTCTGACTAAAGTAATTTCTCTGCATCTCTGTTCTAAATAGATGTCCTTCAATTCTGAAGTTATGTCCTCTTGTCCTAGATTCCCCCACCATGGGAAATAACTTTGCCATATCTAATCTTTTCAGGCCTTTTAACGTTCGGAATACTTCTATGAGATCCCCCCTCATTCTCCTGAACTCCAAGGAATACAGCCCAAGAGCTGCCAGATGTTTCTCATATGGTAACCCTTTCATTCCTGAAATCATTCTCGTGAATCTTCTCTGAATCCTTTCCAATATCAGTATATCCTTTCTAAAATAAGGAGCCCATAACTGCACACAATACTCCAAGTGTGGTCTCACGAGTGTCTTATTGAGCCTCAACATTACATCCCTGCTCTTGTATTCTATACCTCTAGAAATGAATACCAACATTGCATTCGCCTTCTTCACCACTTACTCAACCTGAAGGATAACCTTTAGGGTATCCTGCACAAGGGCTCCCAAGTTCCTTTGCATCTCTGCATTTTGAATTCTCTCTTCATCTAAATAATAGTCTGCCTCTTTATTTCTTCCACCAAAGTGCATGACTTTCCAACATTGTATTTCATTTGCAACTTCCTTGCCCATTCCCCTGAACTATTTAAGTCACTCTGCAGGCTCTCTGTTTCCTCAACACTACCCGCTCCTCCACCTATCTTTGTACCATCAGCAAACTTAGCCACAAATCCATTAATCCCATAGTCCAAATCATTGACATATTTCATAAAAAGCAGCGGTCACAACACCGACCCCTGTGGAACTCCACTGGTAACCAGCAGCCAGCCAGAATAGGATCCCTTTATTCCCACTCTCTGTTTTCTGCTGATCAGCCAATGCTCCACCCATGCTAGTAACTTTCCTGTGATTCCATGAGCTCTTATCTTGCTAAGCAGCCTCATGTGTGGCACCTTGTCAAAGGCCTTATAAAAATTCAGATACACCACATGTACTACATCTCCTTTGTCTACCCTGCTTGTAATTTCTTCAAAAAAATTGCAGTAGGTTAGTCAGGCAGGATTTTCCTTTCAGGAAACCATGCTGGCTCTGGCCTATCTTGTCATGTGCCTCCACGTACTCCATAATCTCATCCCTAACAATCGATTCCAACAACTTCCCAACCACTGATGTCAGGCTAACAGGTCTATAGTTTCCTTTCTGCTGCCTCTCACCTTTCTTAAATAGCAGAGTAACATTTGCAATTTTCCAGTTATCTGGTACAGTGCCAGAAACTATGGATTCTTGAAAGATCATTGTTAATGCCTCCACAATCTCTTCAGCTAATTCCATCAGAACCCGAGGGTACATTCCATCATGTCCAGGAGATTTATCCACCCTCAGACCATTATGCTTCCTGAGCACCTTCTCAGTTGTAATTTTCACTGTAGATGTCTTCCACTGTGAAGACTGATGCAAGATGCGCATTCAGGTAAGGGGGGGGGGGGGATACTGCACAGGATCAAAATAAGCTGCAGAGAATTGTAAACTTGGCTCCATCATGGCCACTAGCTTCTATAGTATAGTCATAGGGAATACAGTACAGAAACAGGCTCTTCGGCCCATTTAGTCTGTGCTGAACTACTTAAACTATCAATCGACCTGCACTGGGGCCATAGCCCTCCATACCCTACCATTTATGTGCTATCCAAACTTTTCTTAAACATTGATATTGAGCTTGCATGCACTACTTGTGCTGGCAGCTCATTCCATGCTATTATGACCCACTGAGAGAAGAAGTTTCCCCTCATGTTCCCCTTAATCTTTTCACGTTTCAGCCTTAACCCATAACCTCTGGTTGTAGTTCCACCCAACCTCGGTGGAAAAGTCTGCTTGCATTTACCCTATCTATGTTCCTCATAATTTTGTATACCAAAACTGCACACACTACTCCAAATTAGACCTCACCATTTGTATAACTTCAACATAACATCCCATCTCCTGTTCTCAATACGTTGATTTATGAATGCCAATGTGCCAGAAACTTTCTTTACAACACTGTCTACCTGTGACGCCACTATTATTGAATTATGAGCCTGTTTTCCCAGATCCCTTTGTTCTACTGCACTCCTCAGTGCCCTACCATTCACTGTGACGTACCCTGGTTTGCCCCACCGAAGTGCAACACCTTGCATCTGTCTGCATTAAATTCCATCTGCCATTTTTCTGCTCATTTGTCCAGCTGTTCCAGCTTCCGCTGCAAGTCATGACAGCCTTCCTTGCTGTCCACTACACCACCAATCTTGGTGTCACCACAGATTTACTGACTGAGTTAACCATATTATCATTCAGATCATCGATATGACAAAGAACCCAGTTCCAGTTCCTGTGGCACATGACTAGTCACTGACCTCCTGTTCAAGAGGCAGCCATCTACTCATACAACAAGCTGGAGGAATGCAGCAGGTCGGGCAGCATCCGTGGAAGCAAGCAGATTCTTTGTCAGGACAGTCATCTACTACCTACCGCTCTGGCTTCTACCACAAAGCCAATGTCTAATCCAATGTACTACTTCATCTTGAATGCCGAGCAACTGAACCTTCTTGACCAATCTCCCATGCAAAACCTTGTCAAATGTCTGACTAAAGTCCATGTAGAAAACATCCACTGCCTTGTTTTATCAACTTTCCTGGTAACTTCCTTGGTTGGATATAACCTACCATGCATGAAGCCATGTTGACTACCCCTAATCAATCCATGTCTATCTAAATACTTTATATACGGTCCCTCAGAACACCTTCCAGTAACTTTCCCACTACTGATGTCAGGCTCACTGGCCTATAAACTCCTTGTTTATTTTTAGAACCTTCCTTGAACAGTGGAACAACACTGGCTATTCTCCAATTTTCTGGTACCTCTCCCGTCGCTTGGGGTGATTTAAATAACTCTGCTTGGGCCCCTACAATTTCTGCACTTGCCTCTGCAGGGTCCAAAGGTACACATGGGATTTATCTACCCCAATTTGCCTCAGGACAGCAAACACCACCTCCTCTGTAATCTGTATAGAGTTCCTGAAGTTGATGCTACTTTGCCTCACTCCTGTAGACCATGTCCATCTCCTGAGAAAATACAGATGCACAAAATATATTTATGATCTATCCCATCTCCATACGCCACACATGGATTACAATTCTGTTCTTCCAGAGGGGCAGTTTTGTCTCATGCAACCCTTTGGCTCTTAACATATGTGTAGAATTGCTCAGGATTATCCTTTACTTTGCCTGCTAGGGCAAGCTCACGCCTCCTTTTAGCCCTCCAGATTAAGTGTTCACTTGCATTTCGTATGCTCCGAAAGCACCTCATTTGTTCCTACCAGCCTATACCTGCTGTCTTAACTGTCTTGAAAACAAAGGTTCCCTACACCTGTTATTTTTATCTTCCATTCTCACAAGCTTTGTACTCACAAAATTTTATGTTTGAATGCCTCCCACTCACCAAGTGCACTTTTGCCAGAAAACAGCCTGTGCCAATCCACACTTGCCAGATCATTACTGCTATCATCAACATTAGCCTTTTGAGATTCCAAATTTAGAATCTGAACCCGCGGACCAGACCTATCTTTTTGCATATTTACTTTGAAACTAATGGCATTTTAATCACCAGATGCAAAGTGTTCCCTAGGACATCTTCAAGGGCCGATGTCTCAAAAAGGAGGCATTCATCTTTAAGCACCCCATCATGCAGGACATGCCCTGTTCTCATTGCTACCATCAGAGAGGCGGTACTAGAGCCTGAAGGCACGGATTCAGGAACAACTTCGCCCCTCTGACATCCGATTTCCAACTGGACATTGAACCCATGAACACTACCTCACCTTTTTTAGTTTTTATTTTTGCACTACTTTTTTAATTATATATTTTCAGTGTGTGTGTCCACACTCCTCTCCTATCAGATTCCTCACTCTCCAGCCCTTTATCTTTCCTACCCACCTGGCTTCACCCATCGTGTTCTGGCTCTCCTCCTTCCATCCCACCTCCTTTTTATTCTGGCATCTTCCCCCTTCCTTTCCAGTCCTGAAGAAGGGCCTTGGCCCAAAGTGTCAATGATTTATTCATTTCCATAGGTGCTGCCTGACGTACTGAGTTCCTCCTGCATTTTGTGTGTGTTTTGTATGAAGTTCACCTGTTTTGTTCTGATTAGATGATTGGATTGGTCATGTAGAACATAGAGCCATTTACGGCGAAGCCATTCAGCCCATGGAAAATGCTGGTTCCTCAGAGAATTTTCCCATTGATTCCATTCCCTAGCTCTTTCCTCATAATTCTGCAAATTATATGCCCACATTTTCATCTATTGCCCATTTGCAAACTGTTATCCATACCAGGTCAGGAGCCTGATGGTTGTACTCCATGTAAATGTATTCAATGGTAATGTGGTTCTGATTCAAGGAAACCGTGTGAGGAAATGTATCGACAGATTTTTAAAAAAGAACACATCGACTGCAATCGACACATTAAAGAGTTGGATGCAAACCTATGGATCTGGTTTACAATACACAGTGTTACTCACTGTGAAGAATGGTCCCATATACAGGCCAGAAGTTGCTGCATAGGGAAAGGTAATGAGCTGACAAAGCCACAGAGGTGCTGGGGCAGACAGCTGGAGAGCAGGAAAGGCCTGAAAGCAGATCTGTAATCCAGCTGTCAGCAGAAAATTATTTCCCTCATCCCCTCCCCTCCCCTCAGCAACTGCTAAGTGTACTAAATTTTAAGGATTCTCATCAACAATTAAAATTCACACTTAAAATGGGCTAATTTTGGGACATATTCTGTGAAACATCCTTCCATAGGAATTGGGATATTTTTCCTCATCAAACTGCTCCATTAGCTTTATTGCTAGATTCTAAAATGTTAAATTGATGTCTGATGGCTAAGTTATAATTTGAAAAGCTTGCCAAATCAGAGACGAAAACATAAAATGCAGATCTGCTGAGTGGCCTGTCGTACTAATGATGTAGTGAATTACATTAGCAAGGTGAATGAAGCCAGCTTTTTTTTTTGCAGTCAGTCTTGGCACTGTTGGACCCATGAGTAATGATGTCACTGTAGGACATGCGCCCAGAGAGCATTGTGTCTGCAAGGAAAGGCTGTAAAATGACAGCTTTCCAGAACCTTCTGTCTTGCAGTGCTGCAAAGTCAATCAGCCAAAGGAGCTCAGAACGCAATACCAATATCCTATTTTTAATGCATTGCCACCATGTCAAATTGTGGTAAATCTTTGATTGTATTTATGTTGGTAGCAGTTATTACTGAAGTGGTTTCTGGCTTTGGAACAGAAATTATTCCTCCATGTATGTAGAGAGAAAAACCTTCATGTTCAAAATGTCTTTTGTATTGGTACTTGCCTTTTCAAAAATTTTGGTGATGATAATCCCTTTTTTCCGGCTAATTTAATATTAGTCAGAATTTTAAACATTAATCTTGTTATTAGTGAATATTAAAAGTGGCACGGGGTGGCAGTGTGCTGAGCCACAGGAGGCTTTCTGCATTACGAGAAGTTTCAGAAATTTTAAAAGCATTAATGTATTTTATCCATCTGTCAGCAGAGGATTCACGTTTCCATTGCGTGAATTTGATCCCAACAATTGTTTAGAGTGTAAAAGGATTTTTTTTCCTAAAAAGATTTTTTGTTATCACCAAATGCATCTTTACCTCCCCCTCCTCTACCCCCCAGCACTGTCTGCTTCCTGCATGGATTATTCCCTCCTGGATTCCCTTGTCCATTTGTTCCTCCCCAAGAATCTCCCTCCTGACATGTATAACTGCAAACCACAGAAATGTTACAACTGCCCATTCACCTCCTCCCTCAGCTCCATTCATAGCCTCAAAGAGTCCTTCTAGGTGAGGAAACACTTCAGCTGTGAATCTGATGGGGTTGTCTATTGTATGTGGAGCTTCCAATGCAGCCTCATCTACGTTGGTGAGACCCACATTGTCAAGCACCTTCGCTTGATTTCCTAGTAGCCAACAATTTTAATTACTACCCCCATTCCTGTTCTGCTATGTCGGTCCATGGCTGCCTCCTTTGCTATGATGAGGCCACGCGGTGGTGGAACATAGCTCATATTCCACCTAGGTGGCCTTAACCTGATGGCATGAATGTTGATTTCTTCTTCCCCTTTCCTGTCCTTATGAAGAGCCTTGGCCCCAAACTGGAAAATTGCAAATATCACTCCAATGTTTAAGAAGGGAGGGAGGCAGAGAAAGAAAATTATCAGCCAGTTAGACTGACTTCAATGGTTGGGAAGATTTTGCAGTTCATTGTTAAGAATGAGGTTTTGGGGTACTTGGAGGCACATCATAAAATAGGCCAAAGTCAGCAAGGTTTCCTTAAGGGGAAATCTTGCCTGACAAATCTTTTGGAATTCTTTGAGGAAATAACAGGCAAGATAGACAAAGGAGAGTCATTGGATGTTGTTTACTTGGATTTTCAGAAGACCTTTGACAAGGTGCTCCACATGAGGCTACGTAACAAGATTAGAGCCTATGGTATTACAGAAAAGATACTAGCATGGATAGAAGATTGGCTGACTGGCAGGAGGCAAAAGTGGGAGTCTTTTAAGAGTTCTCTTCTGGTTGGCTGCTGGTGACTAGTAGTTTTCCGTAGTGGTCAGTGTTGGGACTGCTTCTTTTCACATTATATATAAATGATTTGGATGATGGAGTTGGTCTACTAAGTTTGCAGATGATACAAAAGTAGGTGGAGGGGCAGGTAGTATTGAAGAAATGGAGAAGGATTTGGACAGATTGAGAGAACGGGCAAAGAAGCGGCAGATGGAATATAGTGTGGAGAAGTGTATGGTCAACCACTTTGGTAGAATGAGTAAAGGCGTAGACTGTTTTCTAAACTAAGTAAGTTTAAAAATCAGAGATGCAAGGGACTTGAGAATCCTTGTGCAGGATTGCCTAAAGGTTAACTTGTAGGTTCAGGCAGTGGTGGGGAAGGAAAATGCAATGTTAGCATACATTTTGCAAGGACTAGAATATAAGAGCAAGGATGTAATGCTGAGACTTTATGCCCCCACACTTGGAGTACTGAAAGTTGTTTTGGGCCCCTTATCTGAGAAAAGATGTGACGGCACTGTAGAGGGTCCAGAGGAGATTCATGAGAATAATTTTGGGAATGAAAGGGTTAACGTGTGAGGAGCGTTTGATGGCTCTGGGCCTATACTAACTGGAGTTTAGGACAATGAAGGGTATCTCATTGAAACCTATTAAATATTGAAAGGTCTGCACAGAGTGAATGTGGGGAGGATGTTTCCTATAGTGGGGGAGTCTAGGCCCAGAGGGCACAGCCTCAGACGAGAATGAAGATGAGGAGGAATTTCTTCAGCCAGAGGGTGGTGCACCTGTGGAATTAATTGCCAAAGACTGCTGTGGAGACCACGTGATTGGGTGTATTTAAAGTGGAAGTTGATAGGTTCTTGATTAGTCAGGGCATCAAAGGTGATATGGAGAAGGCAAGAGAATGGGGTTGAGAGGAGTAATAAATCAGCTATGATGGAATGGCAGAGCAGACTTGATGGGCCAAATGGTCTGATTTGGCTGCAATGTCTTATGGTGTTGAGGATATACTGCCCTTACCTTCCCAGATGGTCTGTCTGTAAGGACAGGAAGCCCTGGTGATACAGTGGGTGTTACACACAGCAATTATAATGTATAGGATAGGTCAAATGTTTAAAGTAGTGAGTGGGTGGAGTTGTCAGGCCAGATGCTTCAGTGTGTTTCGAGCTGCATGTCCTAGCAGTTGGAAAGTTTTTTTTCATACCCCTGCTTTCTGCCTTGAATGAAATGAGAAGACTTGGGGACCCAGGTGAATTCTGTGTAACACTAACCCCCCCCCCCCCCCCAATCGCCTCACTTAGCACACCATACTCCATTTATATTGGTGGACCACTTTAGCCGTGATTCAGTGGAGTATTGAAGGAAGATGTTCAAGTGATCTCTTGCTGGAGAAAGGTATTGCTCAGGTTTGTATGGGTTGAATATTACTAGCCATGAATAAATTTGAACCTAAATATTTTCTAGTCTTTCTGCATGTGGGAGCAAGCCTCTTCATGATCCAGGGGAGTTTGTGAATGGAACCAAACACAACTTATCAATGAACATCCTACTTATGACCTTATAATGAGTTATGACACAAAAATACAACTGCAGATGCTGTGGATCAAAGATACGTACACAACGCTGGAAGAACTCAGCAGGTCAGGCAGCATCCGTGAAAAAAGAGTAGCCAATGTTTCAGGCTGAGACCCTTCATCAGGAATGGGGGGGAAGAGAGGGCTGAAGCCCAGTAATAGAGATAGGGGAGGGGGTAGGGCCTAGAGGCGCCAGGTGGAAAACCAATCAGAGGAAAGATAAAGGGGGAGGGGATAAGCATGAAAGAACTGTAGAGATAAAGAAGCAGAAAGTTAAAAGGGGGGAGAGAGGCAGAGAGGGACCTGGGATAGGGGAAGGGAGAGGGAATTACCGGAAATTGGAGAATTCAATGTTCATACCAGCAGGCTGGAGGCTACCCAGACGGTAGATGAGGTGTTGCTCCTCCAACCTGAGTTTGGCCTCATCATGGCAGTAGAGGAGGCCATGTATGGACATATCTAGATGGGAATGAGAGGCAGAGTTGAAGTGGGTGGCAACTGGGAGCATATTATCCACCGCAACTTCCGCCACCTTCAACAGGACCCCACCATCAAGCACATCTTTCCCTCTCTACCCCTCTCAGCTTTTTGCAGGGATCGTTCCCTCCGCAACTACCTGTTCCACTCGTCCCTCCCCATAGAACTCCCACCCGGCACTTACCCCTGCAAGTGCAAATGCTACACTTGTCCCCACACCTCCCCCCTTACCACCATTCCGGGCCCCAGACAGTCCTTCCAGGTGAGGCAACACTTCACCTGCGAGTCTGCTGGAGTCGTCTATTGCATCCGGTGCTCCCGGTGCGGCCTCCTCTACATCGGCGAGACCCGACACAGATTGGGGGACCGCTTCGTTGAGCACCTATGCTCCGTCCGTCACAATAGACAGGATCTCCCGGTTGCCACCCACTTCAACTCTGCCTCTCATTCCTATCTAGATATGTCCGTACATGGCCTCCTCTACTGCCATGATGAGGCCAAACTCAGGTTGGAGGAGCAACACCTCATCTACTGTCTGGGTAGCCTCCAGCCTGGTGGTATGAACATTGAATTCTCCAATTTCCGGTAATTCCCTCCCCCTCCCCGTATCCCAGGTCCCCCTCTGCCTCTCTCCTCGTTCAACTTTCTGCTTCTTTATCTCTACAGTTCTTTCATGCTTATCCCCTCCCCCTTTATCTTTCCTCTGATTGGTTTTCCACCTGGTGCCTCTAGGCCCTACCCCCTCCCCTATCTCTATTACTGGGCTTCGGCCCTCTCTTCCCCCCCCCCATTCCTGATGAAGGGTCTCAGCCCGAAATGTTGGCTATTCTTTTCTCATGGATGCTGCCTGACCTGCTGAGTTCTTCCAGCGTTGTGTACGAATGACTTATGACCTTCCGTGTGATTGGAAACAGGTTGTGCACAGTAAGGGGGCAGATGAGTTGGTGGTAGCTCAGTGGGTGTAATAAGGTGTTCAGCATAGAACTTAACATATTGCAAAAATCGTTCATACTCATAATGGACAAGATCTATGCTTATAGAAAAAGTCAGCCAAAACTAGAAGCAAATGAATAAAATACACAGGTCTGAAACCAGTGATTTACACAGGGAAAGAGAAAGTGACGAAATATTAAGGGTTACAGACTGTAAATGAAAAGAAACGAATGACAAAATGTTATCATTATTAAGAACATTACTTGTAGTGTGGCTAGGGCCACTTGGACCAGCTGGTAATGATATTGCAATTGAAAATCAGGAAATGCTTGGGGGATGTGTAATGGAAGCCCGAGAGACTGCAGATACTGGAATCTGGAGAAACTCAGTGGGCTGAGGAACATCTGTGGGAGAAAAGGATTTGTCCATGTTTTTGGTCAATACCCTGCATCAGAATAATTACTTTTATCTCACAGATGCTGCTCAACCCACTGAGTTCCTTCAGAAGATTGTTTGTTGTGGAATGAGTACATTAAATTAATTTTTGCACAGTAGAAGGGGAGTGTGATCTGGTAATCCAAAGGAAATCCACAGTAGGGCACCATAACTCGTCAAGATGCTGTCTTACAACACCAGCCACCTGGGTTCACCCTAAGCGAGGGTGCTACCTGTTTGGAATTTGCATGTCTTTCCTGTGTGGGGTTCTTCTGTGTGCTGTGGTAGAATATTTGACCACTAAATTGCCCTGAGCATGTGGGTGAGTGGTACAGTCTGGGGTTTAATTAGTGGCTGTCTAGAGAATAAAATGGGATTAGTGTAGATGGGTGCATAACATTCAGTGTAGATTCAATAAGCTTTAAGAGCCTGTTTCTGTGATGTATGCTGTGGTGCTATGAAACTAAGACTGAATCAGGGAAATAGGAAAATGATTGTTTGGCATGAAATTATTCATACATTGGTAATGGCATGAGGCATCTGGCTTTCTTTTCTTTTGAAGAGGTGACTAATGTAGTGGACAGGGTGGTGTCTGAATGTCACCTTTCACAGACGTGATAGAAATCCCTCCTAATGGATTGTAAGATGAAATTGAAGCTCAGATTTGAAGGCTAATAATTAATCTGATTGGGGAAATTAGCCAAGTGATTTTGTGGGTAGTTATGGCTTGTGTGTGGGGAGGGGGGGTGGGGGGGGAGGGCAGAAGGCAGGCTGAAGGTGATGGACAGATGGGCAAAATGTCAAGTCTCCCAGGAACTGTTGTTGAGGCTACAACTATTTACTATATTAATGATTGGGTGGGTGAGATTGAGAACTAAATATCAAAATTTACATGTGTGTGGCGGACATTATTATCGCAGCATGAAGCTGCTAGATCAACCGTATCCAAGTCAAATATCACTGGAATAAAAGATGATAAACACAAAGGAAAGTGATTTTGTTGAGATCAGCAATATGTTGGATTTTGCTGTGCCTGCTGCAGACCCAATCTTGGTGTGAGATCCTTCAGGATTAGTTCTACCACTGATCTGCTCTTGAAATGCCCTCAGTACTACTGTTAATCATGTTGACTGTAAAGCAGTCCTGGTTCTTAATCTGTGGTCAATGTTACTATTACCTTAACTTTACCCTTCACAGATGTAATGTAAAATAACGTCATTTTATTTCTCTTAATATTGAGAATCATAATGTCTACTCAATATGCATCAAATTTAAGGAATTTTACAGAGGAAAATTATGAACTGAAAGGATTTTGCCTTGCAACTGATTTAACCATTCCAGTTTTGTTTAAAGTAAGTAGCAGATTGTAAACTGGGTTGGAACTGCCTCACTTAGGAAACAGTTGTATAGCTGTAATGGATTGTTATAAGAGTATTTAGATCATTTGTCGGATTGCACTCTATATGCTGTAGTAGTGTAAAGACTTGGAAACTTCTGATCCATTCAGCAGGACTTAGTTATTTGGCAACTTTAATTGGAAAAATATAAATTCTGAATGTTGATTTTATTTTCGTTTAATGTTTTTATTTGCGAGCTCTTTCATAAAAATGGTTTTGACTGTGCTCTGCTAGACCATCCCTTCTGGCCCAAGGCAGTGGAGTTTGACTTGAATTACCATGTTCCAAAGTAAATAAATTAAAATCATCAGCTGATAACAAGAGTGCATCAAAATGATTTACTAGTTTATGCGATAGATTAAGTGCCAGTGTTCTGAAGACATGAAGGGTGCATTTATTGAAAAAAATACATGCCTGCAGTAGCTGATCAAAATGTTTGTATTGATTATTTAATTATATTGTCACATTTGTTTGATTTGGTTGAAGAAAGCAGCTGCAAGTTACTTCTGGATCTATTTTCTACCTGCAGCGTGAAGCTTGTTGCTTGCCTTGCAGGAAGAATTAACTCTTGCATATAATTTAAAGATAATTATAGCATTTCAAGTTCAGGTATTTCATACACATCCATACTCTCTTACACTGGAAGAATTTAGTCATTTTTATAGATAACTTCTAGATAAAGTATTTTGTAACTTTTTTTTGTTTTACCAATTGTATTGATGCAGATTACAAGCATATAAATAAAAGAATGAAGAAGCAATTATTTTTACGAAGGGGGACAAATGACCTAATGTACCAAATAGCTGCCATTTTATGAAACATTTATTAGTATTGAAGGACTATCTACAAAATTCATATCTGAAAGCATAGAGTATAATGGAACATCATTCTAAAACCAATGATAAGATCAACAAATAGTCTCTTTAAAGCAACTTTAATGTCACAGAGCATCTTGATGTGCTTTCACAGCATTTAATCAGTCCTACATTTAGTTCTGGTTTATGTAATGCTATGAAGATGACCAATAAAATCAGCTAAGAGAGGGATTTTAGTGTAGGTTTTAAAGGAAGAGGCTGGGGAGAGAATTCCTTAATCTTTGGAAGTAGGTGGCGGTAAGCAAAACCTCTAGCAGGGGAGCCATTAAATCATTAGTGTGTGAAGTGCCAGATTTGAAACAATGCACACATCATGGAAGGTTGTAGGAGCAAATGAAACGACTGAAAAGTAAAGGAATGAAACCATGGAACAAATGTATTCATGACCAAAACTATTTTGTAACCTATTAAAAATTACTTTGGTTATGTACATCCATGTAACTAAAAAAAAAATAGTTTGTTGTTTGCTGGGCTTTGTATCCTTAGGCATTTACTCCTCTGCTCTACTTTGAGAACATCTTAAATTCTGACGTTTAAGTGGCTAACTTGTTTTCTGGAAATTATAAGCCTATGCGTGATTGTGAAGTGATATTTATTAAATAAAAAAATTGAGACAGCGAGCCTGTGTGAATGTAGGTTGATACTACTGGGACTGTAGCGAAAGCTAAGTATAGATACGTGTTAGTGATAAGGTCAAGCTGAAAGGCAGGTTGAAGATGCTGCATTGTTCCTGCGCAATGTACCAGTCTGTGTATTTATCAAATTGCTGCAGTTCAGAAGGAAGAAGCATAACTATGGAGCTGAGCAAAAATCAAAGGGCAAAGGACTAATACACTATAGGATATTATTCTATTGTTTTAATTCACTTATTTGGAAGACTAATACACTGAAGCATAATTAAAACAGTTCATTTTCACAGCAGTTCTTTTGTATTTATGAGAGTGAAATGAATGACGAAATGTATTATTGCCTGTGTAAGCACCCAAAATCTTCCGAACCAAATTACATCCAGTTGCATCTGTAATCATGGCCTGTGAGAACACAAAACACACAGGAAACCATTTGCATGAACTCATTCATTTAAATGTCGGACTGCTAGATTTTATATTATACAGTATTCTCTTTTGCTGGTTAGATCTTCAGAGACAAATTTTAAGTGGGCTTTTAACTGTTACCAATATGTGTGCTGTAGTGCCACTCAGTGGTGAAAATCACAAAGTACAATTCATCATTAAATTCACTTCCTACAAGCAAATAAAATACAGTTTAAGAAGCATTAAGGGATAAAAACAAACTTAATTTGTAGCAAAAAAAATTGATTCCCTTATTCCAGCAACCCTGTATCTTTTAAAAACACTCAATGTCTGAATCATGAATTTGTGGATTGCAATCCCACTTGAGAAACAGCACAAAAATTTAGGCTCAAGTTATAATTTCTTATTTCACATTTTCATAAACAAACTTGTAGAACCATTTTATTACAATTGATAAGTGTCACCTATTACTCAGTAGACAGCATTTTCTTACCTTTCCTGAGAGTATTACAAATTCAAGTTCACTCAAGAACTGAGCACACAAATTTATACTGACAATATAGAGTGGAGCTGAGTGAGTACTGCATAGTAAGAGGTGCAGTTTTATGGATAACAACTTAAGTCAGTGCTAGTTTTCTCGTACATTGGGCATAAATAAGCACTAGCACTTAAAAGAGGTATCCCTGAATATCCCTGGTATCCTGGTCAGTGTTTATCCCTCAGTTTGAAATTGGGTCTGGTTTTCCAAGGCCGGTACTGATTTTGGGAATTGTCCCCAGTTTCCACTGCTGGTGTTGGCCTAAGTCAGTGGTGGCAGGTTCTCACCTACTCATGAAGCTGCAGCCAGCTCCCAAGACTCTCTGTGGAGAATGATGGGGCAGCACTTTCTGCAGCCCTCCCAATTTTCTGGCTGCAGAATTTGTTGACTGCAAAGGTTGGAGAGCAAAAAGTAGATCCCAGAAGAAGTTTGTTGATTTATTTAAATTGTGATTTAAAAAAAATTGACTTATAGTTTCTAATTTAAAAAATATGTATATATATTTAAGTATATTTTTTTTTTTTCTTCAGTTTCCAACTGTCAATTTTGACAGTCTGACAATGGAGTGGGTGTCAGTTTCTGTGTGTGCAAAGCCAGGCCCTTGTATTGCATTGGTGATAAGTGCAAGGAGTTGGGTTCCCAGCTGATTGGAATTAATTTATTATTGTCACATGTACCAGTGAAAAGCTTGTCTTGCAAACTGTTCATACAGATGAATTTATTCACAATGCATTGAGGTAGAGAAAGGTAAAATATGATGCAGAATAAAGCGTAACTGCTACAGAGTAAGTGCAGTGCAGATAATCAATAAGGTGCAGGATCATAAGGTCGATTGATGTCAGGAGTCCATCAAATCATATTAGAGAGTCACTTAAATGTAACAGGCTTGAAACTGTCCTTGACCCTGGGGGTACGTGCTTTCAGGCTTTTGTACCCAGTGAAAAAGGGGAGAAGCGAGAACGTCTATCTGTAGGTCTTTGATTATGCTGGAAGCTTTACTTGACGCAGCAAGAAATATGGACAGACTCCATAAAGGGGAAGCTGGTTTCCGTATGTCCTGAGCCATGTCAAAAAGTCTTGCAATTTCTTGCAGTGACATGTAGAGCATTTGCCATGCCAAGCTGTTGTGCATCCAGATAGGATACTTTCTATGGCACACTGGTAAAAATTAATAAGGTTGATAGGGACATACCAAATTCTTTTAGCCTTTAGAGGAAATACTGAGGTCAGCGAGCTTTCTTAGCCCTCGCATCTATGTGCTTTGACCCAGACATGTTATTGGTGATGTTCACTCCTCAGAAGAAACTCAACCCTCTCAACCTTAACACCATTAATGTAGACAGGAATATATGCATCACCCCCCCCCCCCCTTTCTGAAGTCAATGACTGTCTCTTTTGCTGACATTGGAGGAAAGGTTGTTATGATACCATGTTATAAGCTCTCTATTTCCTTCCTGTACACTCGTCATTATTTGTAATATGGCACACTATGGTGGTATGATTTGCAAATTTGTGGCCAGATTCTGCTCTGAGTGTAAAGGGAATTGAGTGGGAGGCTGAAGACGTAGCCTTGTGGAGCACCAGTGTTTAGAATAATCATGGTGGAACTGTTGCTGTCTATCCTAACTGAGTGTGATCTGTTGATCAGGAAATCAAGGACCAAAGTGGCACTGGCTCACAGGATCTGGAGTTTAGCGATAAGTTTGTTTGGAATTACAGTGTTGAAGGCAGAAATGTGGTCAGTAAATAATAGTATTAACTTGGGCATCTTCACTGTGCAGGTGCTCTAGATCTGCCTTAGATCTGTTTCAATGGTAGGTGAATTGCAGTGGGTTAAGGTTGTCTAGAAGGCCAGAGTTGATGTGTGCCATGACAAGTTTGCATGAGAGGCCAGGCAGATGGTATAGGATCAGGCGACCATTTAGTTGCGGGAGAAAAGCAGATCTCACCAATGGTGAAAGATGATCAAATGGTTACTCTCATGTTGCTGTTGGTGAATGCCAAGAGCAGATTTGCTGCCATGTTCCTTGTGTTGGAACAGTGACCTGGATGCTCCATTGGCTGCAAAATAGCCAATCTCCTGATGGTCTTTTTTCACAATGTCATTTAAGGACACAGAATCAGAATCAGGTTTATTATCACTGGCATGTGACATGAAATTTGTTAACTTAGCAGCAACAGTTCAATGCCATACTTGATATAGAGGAAGAAAATAAATAAATTAACTATGTATGTATATTCAATAGATTAAAATCATGCAAAAAAAGCCCAGAAATAATATATGTTAAAGTGAGGTAGTGTTCAAGGGTCAATGTCCAATTAGGAAACTGATGGCAGCAGGAAAGAAGCTGTTCCTGAATCGCTGAGTGTGTGCCTTCAGGCTTCGGTACCTCCTACCTGGTGGTAACAGTGAGAAATGGACATGCCCTGGGTGCGAGAGGTCCTTAATAATGGTTGATGCCTTTCTGAGATACTGCTCCGTGAAGATGTCCCGGGTACTTTATAGGTTGGTACCCAAGATGGAGCTGACTGAATTTACAACCCTCCGCAGTTTCTTTTGTTCCTGTGCAGTAGTCCCCCGCCCCCATACCAGACACTGATGCAGCCTGTCAGAACATTCTCCATGGTACATCTATAGAAGTTTTTGAGTATTTTTGTTGACGTACCAAATCTCTTCAAACACCTAATGAAGTATAGCGACTGTCTTATCTTCTTTATAACTACATCGATATGTTGGGACCAGGTTAGGTCCTCAAAGATATTAACACCCAGGAACTTGAAATTGCTCACTCTCTCCACTTCTGACACCTCTGAGGATTGGTATGTGTTCCTTCGTCTTACCTTTCCTGAAGGTTTGCATTTTGTCCACTATAAAGATTGCATTTGTTATCCCAAATTGGTTTGTTGTAAAATGGAATGGCAGTTATTTATATACAATGCTTTTAATAGTATCCACCTCCCTTGGAAGTTCTCATGTTTTATTGTTATACAATATTAAATCACAGTGGATTTAATTTGGCTTTTTTGACACTGATCAACAGAAAAAGACTCTTGTGTCAAAGTGAAAACAGATCTGTTCAAAGTGATCTAAATTAATTACAAATATAAAACAATAATTGATTGCATATTTATTCACTCTCTTGAAGTCATTATTTAATGCACTTTTGGCAGCAATTACAGCCATGAGTCTGTGTGGATAGGTTTCTATCAGCTTTGCACATCTGGGCACTGCAAGTTTTCCCCATTCTTCTTTACAAGACTGCTCAAGCTCTGTCAGATTGCATGGGGATCATGTGTGAACAGGCCTTTTAAAGTCCACCCACAAATTCTCAATTGAATTGAGGTGAACTCTGACCTCAACTTTGTTGCTTCTAAGTCATTCCTATGTAGCTTTCGCTTTACACTGGGAGCATTGTCTTGCTGGAAAACACCTTTTCCCAAGTCACAGTTCTCTTGCAGACTGCATCAAGTTTTCCAAATATTTTGCTGCATTCATTTTGCCATCTCCCCTCACAGGGCCTGCTGCAGTGAAGCATCTCCACAGCCTGAGCAGCCTCCACCACGCTTCAAGGCAGAGATTGTGTGTTTTGATAATGTGTAGTGTTTTTCTTATGCCAAACATAGTGTTTAGTCTAATGGCCAAAAAGCTCAATTTTGGTTTCATCAAACCATTGAACCTTCTTCCAGCTGACTTCACAGAGTCTCCCACATGCCTTCTGGCAAACTCTAGCCAAGATTTCATGTGAGGTTTTTTTTCCAACAGTGGTTTTCATTTTGCCACTCTCCCATAAAACTGTGACTGCTGAAACACCCTGGCAACAGTTGTATGCGCAGTCTCTCCCATCTCAGCCACTGAAGCTTGTAACTCCTCCAGCGCTGTCACAGGTCTCTCAGTGGCCTTCCTCACTAGTCTCCTCCTTGGATGGTCACTCTTGAGGACGGTCTGCTCTAGGGAGATTTACAGCTGTATCATATTCTTTCAATTTCTTGATGACTGACTTAAGGGATCATCAGGGATATTCAGTGACTTGGAAATTTTCTTGTATCCATCTCCTGACTTGCACTGTTCAATAACCTTTTTATGGAGTTGCTTGAAGTGTTCTTTTGTCTTCATAGTGTAGTTTCTGCCAGGATACTGACACACCGGCCACTGGATCTTCCAGCTGCAGGTGTATTTTTACTACAATCAGTTGAAACACCTGGACTGCACACAGGTGATCTCCACTTAAATAATTATGTGACATCTAAAACCAATCGGCTGCACCAGTAATGATTTGGTGTGTCATATTAAAAGGGGTGAATACTTATGCAATCAATTATTTTGTGTTTTATATTTGTAATTAACTTGGATCACTTTGCAGAGGTCTGTTTTCACTTTGACACAAAAGAGTCTTTAAGTGTGGGGAAAAAAGCCATATTAAATTCACTGATTCAATGTTGTCAAACAATAAAACATGAAAACTTCAAGGGAGGGGGGAGTGAGTACTTCTTAGGCACTGATTGTGAGAGAACGAAACCCGTGGTAAGTTTTGTTTCTGTAATTAGGTGGAATTATTAAAGCAAAAATTCACAGAGAAATGATAGCAGGAGGAAGAGGTAAACACCAATTCTATGGCATCTTAATGATTAGCCCTGAATGAAGGATTCAGCATGAAATAAATTTCTAGGTCAAGCAAAAGGGTAAGAAACAAGTAGAGTTGATGGCCGATTTTCCAGATGGTTTGGCACCTCTTTTAATTCAGATGAAATTATGTGACTGAGTTTACTGGGTGGCCACCAGATGGCACTGTGTGTAGTGCACCCAATGCCATCTGTGGTGAGACTCATTTTGATAAAAGCATGCTACTTCCATTATTTACGTTGCACTTTGTGGTAGTTTTGTGCTTATTTTACGTAAATTTTACGAGGGGGGGGGAGAGAGAGATATCAAAACTCTTGAAACAACTTTGCCTGAAGGAAACGTTTAAAAGGATAACCAAGAAGCAACATTCTTTGTAAACACATTTGTTTAATTAATAGTCCTTTTTAAGCTACAGTCCATTTTTCCATTATTGCGTGACCTCTTTTAATTTGGCAAAAAGTTACTCTGGCAAGGTTAAGGAACCAAGGTCAACCTGTATTAGCTACTGAAGGGAAAAGAGCTGAGGGTGAGGATTATATGGCTAAAGGAAAGCACATTGAGCAGTCAGAAGGTAAATGAATAATGAATGTGATGTAATTTGTGGGAAAAAAACATTCTCATTGTATGATTGAGCTTGACTGGTAGATTCCAAGCATACACATGTTCACTGATTTTTAATGAACCATTCATGACAAGAGCTGCAATTGAAACTCTAAATAGGAGGCGGAAATTTTATTGGTAAATCGCTTTGTTGTACTGAAGTAGGGGCTGTTCGTCATTAGATGATGCTTTTAGAGTCAACTCTTCTAGCTGTTGATCTTCACTGTGTTGCTCTGATAGCCTCAAGGGTTTCGTTGAAATCATCTGCTTTAAGAACCGAAGTACCTCGCTTGGGTCTATAACTGGGTCTACAGCCATGTCTATTCTAACAATATCAAAAGTGTAGTTCCCATCTCTCCTATTTTGGCTGCATGGGCAAATTTATCAGTGTCTGCACGTTTTTGCCCTTGAGACTCGTAACCTTGCTGTCATTGCTAACCTTGATTTTTCTGTCTTTCAGCCCATTTGTTCTGCTCTATTTTACCCTCTGAGTCCTGAAACAACAAGAGAATTGCAAGAAGCACTTACAGCAGGCATCAGGGAAATGAGGGTTTGTGGGAGTGGAGAAAACATGAGGACACGTACAGGGAAACGTGAGCAAAATAATTGTGGGAATAGGGATGATGGCACGGAGACACAGCATTGAGGTTGCAGTTAACGTTGCAAGCTACCAGTGTTGATTCTCCAAACAATACTAACATGTAGTGGAGCAGTCAAACGTGATCCTATTCTGGCTGAAAGCATTTGCAATGTATTTCTGGATTACAGAAATTCCTTACGAGCACAGACTTTACATTTTCATCTTAATAACAGATTTATTAGACTGTTAGTTATGAGTAAGAGGGAGGATAACAGATTTAATTTTAGGTTTTATTCTGCCAGTTTTTTTTCTTCCCTTTAAATAGTAAAGACCATAAATAGAAGATTATTTTTCTGATCCTTTGTCAGTGATGCTGAGGACTGGATTCAGTGTTTTTCCATGTTTTAGTGGCTGTAATGTCGCTATTTCAATATAAGATACTTTAAACCCTTTATGCTGCAGATAATTTACCAAGGCTTATTTGCCCTAGATATTGTGGTTCTTACTTGAGTAAGATTAAACTCATGTTTAAGAAAGGATTCTTTTTCATTGTGTGAAATTGTTTCATTTATACAAATTGCATTACTCTTACAGAACTGGTTGGGTGACCTTTTTACATTCCCATTTCTTATTAACCTCTTGGCCTTTACTATAACAGGATGTATGCCTCAGAACATTAAGTCATTTATTAGATTTTTGAGTATCCTTGAATATCTATGTATGTCTTCTCACGGTATTCTTAATGGAATTAATGGGAAATAGAGTGAAAGCAGTTGGGAGAAAAAACAGAAATGTTACATCAATCTTTACAATGAAGAATAAAAAATTATACCCTAGATGTAAATTTGGAATTAGAAAAGGGAAGGATTATAATCATTAGGGAAGTGGTACAGAACTAATTTCTGGAGCTGTAGGCTAAAATGCACCCCCCTCCGCCGCATCCTGATATAGGTTCATAAAAGAAGTTGATGTTTTTAATTACACAATATTTCCAAACTATGGGGATGGTTCCATTAGGTTGAAAACAGGCACATATTTCCTGTACAGTATTACTATCCTGCAATCCTGCTGTTTAAGAAAGGCTCTTAAAAATAAACCGGGAAATGATAGGCCGGTGAGCCTGACATCAATAGAGGGTAAGTTATTGGAAGATGTTCTAAGGGACCAGATAAATGAGTAATTGAATAGACATGGACTGAATAAGGATAGTTAGCATGACTTTGTGTATGGTAGATCAAGACTAACCAACGGTAAAGATTTTTTTTTGAAGAAGCTGCCAGGAAAGTTGATGATGGCAAGGCAGTTGATGTTGTCTTTAGCAAGACATTTGACAAGGTTCTGCATGGGAGGTTGGTCAAGAAGGTTCAGTCGCTCAGAATTCAAGATGAGGTTGTAAATTGAATGGAGATCTGTGACTAGTGGAATCTGCAGGGATTGGTGCTAGATCCTTTGCTCTTTGTTATCTATATCAATAATCTGATAATATGGTTAACTGGATCAGAAATTTTGGAGATGACACCAACTGGGGGTGTAATGGCCAGTGAGGAAAGCTATCATGGCTTACAGCGCTATCTGGATCAGCTGGAAAAATGAGGTGAAAAATAGCAGATGGAATTTAATGCAGACAAGTGCAAAGTGTTGCACTTCGGAAGGACCAACCAGGGTAGATCTTAGACCGTGAACAGTAGTGCACTGATGAGTCTGGTAAAACTAAGGGATCTGGAAATGCAGCTCCATAATTCGTTGAAATTGGCCTCACAGGTAGATATGATCATAAAGAAAGCTTTTGACACATTGGCCTTCATAAATCAAAGTATTGAGTACAGAAGATGAGATGTTATGTTGAAGTTGCATAACACATTGGTGAGGCCTGATTTGGAGTATTGTGTGCAGTTTTGGTCACCTACCTACAGGAAAGATGTAAATAAGGTTGAAAGGGGGCAGAGAAAATCTACAAGGATGTTGCTGGATTCGGAGGATCTGAGCTATGAGGAAAAATTTAATAGGTTAGAACTTTATTCCTTAGAATGTAGAAGATTGAGAAGAGATTAGATAGAAGTATACAAAATTATGAGGGGTATAGATGGGGTAAATACAAGCAGGCTTTTTCCATTGAGGTTGGGTGGGACTACAAATAGTGGTCATGAATTAAGGGTGAAAGGTGTAAAGTTTAAAAGGAAACATGAGGGGCAACTTCCATTTAGGGGGTTGTGAGAGTGTGGAATGAGCTGCCAGTGCAAGTTTTGTATGCAAGCTCGATTTCAATGTTTAAGAGAAGTTTGGATAGGTACATGGATGGTAGGGGCATGGTGGTCTATGGTCCCATTGCAGGTCGATGAGAGGGGGTGCTTTAAATAGTTTAGCACAGATGAACCAAATGATTCTATGAGATGGAAAGCACAAACTGCAAGCCAGTTAGCTTGATGTCTGTCTTAGAACTGTCAAAATTGTAGACAAATTCAAAGTACCCTGGCAAAGTGAGCATGGTTTTATGAAAGGGAAATGATTTTTAGAAGTTATTTAAGTTGTTTTGAAGTAATGTAATGTTGCTGAAGAACAACTAAGGAGAACCATTAAGAATGGACTATGCATAAATTTTCAGTGACCACTTGATATGGGGCTGATCAAGTAATACTGTGGAAAAAGTAAAGCTTATGTTCTGGAAGTTAACATATTGGTGCAGGTTGAAGATTGTTCTGCTAACAGGAAATGAAGAGGAGCTCAGAAAAATAGAGGGCTATGGGTAACCTTAGGCAATTTCTCAGGTAAGGACATGTTCAGCACAGCTTTGTGGGCCGAAGGGCCTGTATTGTGCTATAGGTTTTCTATGTTACTATGTTTCAAAATATTAATTGCAAGGAAAACCAAATAGAAGAGGTTATGGTACCGTTTACATAAAGCATTTGGTGAGATCACTTGAATACAGCATTCCATGTTGGTCTTGTCATTTTAGGAAGGATGTGAATGTATTTGGCAGCAGTTCAAAGTTTACTAGATTAATAACTGAAATGGGTAGGTTGTCTTGGAAGGAAAGGTTGGATAAACTAGCCGTCTATCTGTTGGAGTTTAGAAGAATGAGAGGCACTTTGACGGAAATAACAGAGTCTAGGTTATAAATAAGATGCTTCCTTTTTAAGGCAGTGATGAGATGTTTTCTTTCCTCTGAGAATGCTTATTTGGAATACTCTTATTGAAAGGGTGATTGAAACAGGTTTCAATGGTTTCTTCATAAGCAAGAGAGTGAGAGGTTACTTGGTCGGTGAGAATGTGCAATAGCTTTGACCTTATTTAACAGTGAAACACATTCTAATGGCTTAAATTCCTACCTGGTATGTTTTTGTATTAACTTCTTGTCACACTGTGTTTTTATTGCCTACTTTTGCATTCTTCTTATCAACATGCGCATAATTCTTGGTCTAGTCAAAAATCAGTATCTCAACAACTACCTTTTATTTATAAACAAGGCCTTCCCAATAGCAGATCCAAAAAAAAACAAATTCTTATAGTGGTTATAGACATTCAGTAAATGCCTAGTAGTTGGTGATCAGAATTTCTTTAATATTTTAGATAAATATCGTTAAATGCATCATCATTTTGTCTACACTTGATTTTATAAATGATCTAACCTTTTTTTAATTTGTTATTCAGTATTTCTACTAACAGATTTAAAAAATAAAAATGTATATGTACAGTGGAATTGTGCCCTTTTCCTTGGCTGTTGACAATGTTCTTGGATCAGGCTGAATGTTCTGCATTGGTGATTTTATCCACACCTGTGCCACATGGAGCTTGCCATTACCCAGTTCACAATTGTTGAGTCTGGTCGTCTTACTTAAATGTTGATCTGGTATTGAGCAAGATAGAAAATTGCGTAGATCCTTGTACATATATACATTATAGGGATTGGAAACGATGCTGCCGTTGTGTTCTAAAATTCCATTTTCCTTCATGTCCAGAACCACTTGTGAAAGGCAGCTCATGTAGAGAGACAACGAAGACAGCAGGATGACGGCAGTAGCAACAGACTACGACAACATTGACATTCAGCAGCAGTACAGTGATGTCAACAACCGCTGGGATGTAGAAGAATGGGATAATGAAAACAGCTCTGCTCGGCTGTTTGAGCGATCCCGTATTAAGGCCTTAGCAGGTATGTGCATTAATCTATTTAATCAGGGTAACATCCTGATCAAATAGGAGATAAAAGAATTTATTTTATTTTAACTTCTGCAAATTTGATTGTGCATTTCCTTCCTTCTGGATTATGCAGCAGTTTTAATCAATCAAACACTCATTCTGTGTTATCAAAAAGAGCAAGTGCAAAGGTTATTCGGACACTAAGTGAATGTATTCAGCAGTATTGCTTTTTAGCAGGACACACTGTGTAGCAATCAAAATTAAAATCACAGCCTTTAAGAATATTCATCCTTCATCCACATCTACCCTGCCTGTGTAAAGTGTGCCATAAGTGGCGTGGGAAATTTCCTGCACTGAATTAGAAAGCAATAGGACAGCACCATTTCGTTCCTTGACCCCATCACCTGGCTTCTTCTCCCTTCTTTTCCAGTCCTGTTGAAGGGTCTTGGGCTTCCTTTCCATAGATGCTACCTGACCTGTTAAGTTTCTCCAGCATTTTGTATGTGTTACTCTGGATTTCCAGCATCTGCAGAATTTCTTGCATTTGTGCCTGCATTATTTCTTAATGTCATTCCTGAAAGCCCAGGCATTTTTACATCTAATGGGATCCCACCACCAGGCACATCGTTCCCTTCCCCAGGGATTGCTCTGTCCATGACTGCCTCATCCACTCGTCGACCCTCAGAGGACTGCTCTTGGCATCTATCCCTGTAACCATGACAAGTGCTGCACCTGCCCCTACACCCCCTCTTTCACCACCATGCAGGGCCTTAGGAAATCTTTCCAGGTGAGGCAGCGCTTCACCTGCAAATCTTTTGGGGTCATTTGCTGCATCTGGTTCTCTGATGTGGTCTCCTCTACATCGGTGAGATGCAACGCAGATTGGGATACTGTTTTGTCAAACACATTTGCTCCATATACTGTAACAGCCACGATCTCCCAGTGGCCGTCCATGTAAATTCCACATCCCGTTCCCACGCCGACTTGTCTGTCCAAAATGAAGCCAGATGCAGGTTGGAGGAACAACACTTCATATTCCATCTGGGTAGTCACCAACCTGATGGTAGTCACCAATTTCCATTTACCACTTCCCAATGTTCCCACCCCTCCGCTACATCTTTGTGTACACTCATTTTGTTGGCTCTGCAACCCCTTCTCTTCCCCTCGGCCACTTCATGACCTGCCCATCATTTCCTTCTGGTTCCCTACCTCCTTCCCTTTATTCCATGGTCTACTGTCCTCTCCTATCAGATTCCTTTATGTCAAGTATGTAAGGAATAGTATATATGCTGATATTTACTGTATGTATTTATGCACGAAAGATAATTGGCAAGTCAGGTTTTTGGAACTACACTCCTAGACCATGGAGTTCAATATTTACCACAATAAGGGATGTGGATTCAGCTAACACTTTTAAATGCCAGCTTAAAACCTATTTATTTAACCTTGCTTTTAACTGACATCTTTTTGTCTTTATTTTCACTTTTTCTCCCTTGTAAAATACTTTGAGCTACATCTGTATGAAAAATGCTCCATAAATAAGTTATTATCATTCTATTCCATATCTATATTTTAATCACTAAATTTACTCTTTAGAAATTTTTAAATTCTTCATAATTATTGAATGTTGCATTTTGTTGCATGTGGTGTCCTGGCCAACACACCACAGGAAATTGCTAATAATGTTAAATGCATGTGGCAAATAAAGTTGATCCTTGAAGCGGTAAGATTATGGCTGATCTGCTGCATCAGTACCACTTTCCTGAATTAAGCCTGCATCTCAGTGCTGCTGTAAGATCTAGCAGACTGTTTTGCATATACTTTGCAATTGAATCGCTAGAGTGCTCTTGATAGAGAATTCCGAAGATTCACCTTCCCGAGTGAAGAAATCAATTTATTGTTGTACTGAATAGCTAATCCCCTTATTTTGAGACCGATTTGACATACTTGAACTGCAGAAAATATGATCTGTATCTTTTTTTGTCAAGCCCCATAGGAGTTTTAAACATTTTGATAAAATATCTCTCATTCTTCTAAACTCAAGAAAGCATAATCCCCATTATTAATCTCTTCTCAGATTACAAACCAACCATTGCTAGTATTAGGTAAATCTTCACTGCCCTTCTGCTATTACATGGTTACTTTTACTGAAGTTGGGGGACCAGACCAGTCGATAGTATTCCAGGAGAGAGTTCCCACCAGGTCCCTATGTATTTAGATCAAACCATCTCTACTCTACAATTTGATTCAAATTGTCTTGCAATAAGACCACCACATCATTTGTCTTGATTTCTTGCTGTAGCTCCATATTAGCTATTATTTGTCTGAAAATCACTGGAATTTAGAAGATTGAGGGGGGATCTTATTGAAACGTATAAAATTCTAAAGGGATTGGACAGGCTAGATGCAGAAAGATTGTTTCCGATGTTGGGGAAGTCCAGAATGAGGGGTCACAGTTTAAGGATAAAGGGGAAGCCTTTTAGGACCGAGATGAGGAAAAACTTCTTCACACAGAGAGTGGTGAATCTGTGGAATTCTCTGCCACAGGTAACAGTTGAGGCCGGTTCATTGGCTATATTTAAGAGGAAGTTAGATATGGCCCTTGTGGCTAAAGGGATCAGGGGGTATGGAGAGAAAGCAGGTACAGGGTTCTGAGTTGGATGATCAGCCATGATCATACTGAATGGCGGTGCAGGCTCGAAGGGCCAAATGGCCTACTCCTGCACCTATTTTCTATGTTTCTATCAGCGTATTTCAATCTTTCATCATTTAACATATACAATGCTTTTCAAACCAATGTTCCCTGAAATCAAGATATGAACACTAATGTGATGAAAGGTTTGCACCCAAAAGTCACAGTTTTGAATTTAAAAATAAGTCATTTCCTGCTTTCACAATCACTTCCCCACCCCAACCACTGAGCTCTGAGGGCACTCCTGGAAAGTACAAAGAGTGATTATTATCCCAGTAGTTATCATGTTGGCTTGCTACCTACTTTTTTTGTCTTGGAGGTCTGCCCTACTGTTTCAGTGGTGCAAGTTTGTAATTACAACTCAGATGACTTTCACTTCAGAAGTTAAGAATTGGAAGCTGCCTTGCCTTGCTTTGCACGTGTAGATCTTCAAAGTTGAAGTAAACAGGTGTTGTATCTTCAAGATTTTTAAGATTCTAGTTAATATTGGACATGCAAATTGTGACATCTGGTCAAATTTGCAGCTGAATGTAGCTCATGACTTTTGGCTGTTGAAAGTTGTTTGGTAATCTACTAAATAGGCCACAAGGAAGGCATTGGAGACAACATAGACTTCCTTGTGGTATTGCAAAGTGCAGAGATCAGAGTAAGTGCAGAAAATTACACATTGAGTCAGATATTAACAAAAAGATCGCCTCGGAAGGTGCAGAAGGAAGTCAGATATTCGGGTGCTATGTCAGAGGAAGATTTGTGACTGACGACATCGACAACTAGACCAAAGTGAATGAAGCATGCATCTGAGTGTTTAACATACATATAATGTCAGAAGAGTATTGCTTGATTTCATTGCGTGTACCCACCAATTTCTTGTGCACACCTGATTGTGTGTGTGTGTGTGTGTGTGTGTGTGTGTGTGTGCACGCGCCCTCCCCCCCGCCAATAATTTTGGCCACTTGTCTTCTGCTGCAACCTAACATGATCTGGTATTTCTGAGATAATATCCCCTAAATGATAAAATTTTAGCAAACTTAGTTTCTGACACAGCCAGAATACTTATAGCACAAAAAGTCATTTCAAGATTTGGTGTTTCAGTGTACGAGAATTTGTTTGTGCATTCTTGTTTCTGCTTCTCTCTCCATCAATGCCATCAAAAGAAAACTGAGTACTGCTCTCTTCTTCAATTCCCCACTCTGGCCTCTTTTGCCTCTTCTCCTCAGCTGTCTATCACCTCCCTCCAGAGCTCCTTCTCCCTACCATTCTCTCATGGTCCACTCTCTTGTCCTATCAGATTCCTTCTTCTTCAGTCCTTTATCTCTTTCACCTATCACCTCCCCCAATCCCCCTGGCTTCACCAGGTAGCTTGTTCTCCTTCCCCTCTTAATCTGTCATCTAGTCCTGAAAAAAGGTCTTGGCGTGATACATCGACTATTTATTCATTTCCATAGATGCTACCTGACCTACTGAGTTCCTCCAGCATTTTGTATGTGTTGCAGATAGCATTCTGCCTCTTTTTTATTGCTGTATTTCCTGGTAAATCAATTGAAAACAATTGAATGAAGTGCTGTGTAGCTGCCCAAGAATGTAATACAATTCCTTGTAAATGCAGGTGTATTCTTTAATTTGCCAGTAACTCTTTCAGTGCTAAGTAGTTCATCAAAGATTTAGGAAATAGTTGGGTCCAGTACCAGACAGTTTGGGAACTGAATTATTTACTTATGCTGAAAAAACACATAAGAAGAATAGGGATCAATATGTGTTTGTAAAGAGACAAAAAGGAAGGAAATAATGCCAAAAGAGAAATATTCTTTCAAGGATTGCTTTTGATTTGTGTGGGCTTCCTTTTATTTATTGTTATTATTATTATTATTATTATTATTATTATTATTATTATTATTATTATTATTATTATTATTATAACAATAATAAACTCGGAGACCCAAAGTGTTTCCCTGAAGAAATTTGGCAAGTTCAGTCAATGACTAAACCACCTTCCACTTGGAAAAACTTACCTTCACTCAGGCAAGGAGTAAGCAAAGGAAAATGTGATGCAATGACTGTAATAATTGCATGCTGATCTTTCCAGACCAGTGTGTGCCATTTGTGTCTGGGTACACGTTTCAAAGTTGGGGTTCGTGTGCCAAGTCTGAATAAATGCAATGTGAAAGAACAGGGGTTTTATGGATACCAGCTGGCTTCTTCATCTCCTAAAATAGAAGGCAGGACACGTGCTCAGTAAAAGTGAAAAGGCTAAAAAAAAATTGCTCAATGCATATACAAATAGCACCTGCTTGAGGTGCCACTTAAAAGATAATTTTGTCTGCATATGCCAAAGACGAGGACTGCATGAAAGAAAGCTGGAAAATATGGTCACCTGAACACAAAGTTAGGGGGAATGGTAGTGCCCCTCTCTCCAGCAAACTGAACACACCAACCAGAAGGTACCAATCCTGAGATTTACTGCTACAGCTTATGCCTATGAACTTTAGTTCCACCATGCCAGTTTAGTTCTTCCTATATATTCCCACGTTGAACATTGTTGATGTCTCAGTTGAGTGCTGCCTGAAGCAAGGAATATGGATACAAAGGGAACTTGGAATTCTATTTAAAAGTAGATTATTTTCAGCTGATAAGACGTCCAGAATAAGGAGTGATAAAACATGAGTAGAGTGGACAACCAGCACCATTCTCCAGGGTAGCAGTGGCCAATGCTAGAGGACATTTGTTTTAAAGTGAGTGGTGGAAAGGTTAGGAGAGATGTCAGAGGAAGGTTTTTTTTATATATAAAGTGTGTCAGGTGCCTGGAATGTACTGTTGGAGATTATGTTAGAGGCTGATACAATAGGGAAATTTAAAACACTCTTGGGTAGGCACACAGATATAAGAAAAATAGAGGGTTATGGACTGTGTAGAAGGGAAGTGTTAGATTGTGATGTATGCTTATATAGCACAGTACTGGCCATACTGTGCTCTATTTTATGTAAGAAAATTAGTACTAAAGACTTTTCACAGATCTAAATCACTAGCATTTTAACTATATTAACTCTTTTGCATTGACACACATTTGTTTGGACAGGGCAGAGTACCTGCAGTTACTACTAGCAATCAAGGTTAAATGTTTAGTAGGTCAAGTGTGTAGTGAGTAGGAAGGATATATGTCACAGATGGCTTGGTTCCTTTTCACTTCTGTAGGTTCTGAAATGAATGATTAGGCCATTGTGGACCTATAGACTTTGGTACTGCTGGGCAGGTGGGGTGGGTGTGCTTCTTGCATCTTTTTCAACTGGATTTCTCTGTAATCTCAACAAAGTGACTTGAGGTTCTCAATGGCATCTCAAACACTCTGCTTCCATTTTGTGCGGTTGTATCCCAAGGACTCCTGTTCCCCTCCATAGATGCTGCCTGATTTGCTAAGTTCCACCAGCATTTTATGTATTGCTGAAGATTTCCAGCATCTGCAGAATCTTTTATGTTTAAGATTTAATACATAGTCAAGGTTGCTTTGAGGACCTCATTGAATAATTTCCTCTGACCACAGAGTAATTTCTTCTTGCTAGGAAGCATGGAGCAAATGCCGGTTTTGTGAGTCAGGCCGGTGAACTGTCATTTGAGCTTTGATGCTGGGATGTTGGCCTGAGTGAAGACATAGACTTTGGTTGACTTATCATGCCGGGATTTGTAGCATTTTGTGTATCCGTGTCCACTAATATGAGGAACTGATAAGCGAGGCTTTGGGCCTACTCCAGGCTGCTTCAGGGTTTGGATCTGAGGATTCAATCTGGTTCAGAATTTTGTTGTTCGGTTCAATTGTTTGCATGATTTTTGGTATTTCCCCCCCTTTCTCTTGCACATCAGGTGTTGGTCTTTTTTATTTTTTTTACTTTAATTGGGTTCTTTCAGGTTTCTTGCTTTGTGGCTACCTGTAAACAAACCAAACTTAAGGATGTATAATTTATACATTCTTTGATATAACTCAGTCTAGGTCTGTAATATGTACAGGAGGA